>NC_047084.1:141640558-142858891 GCF_902459505.1 Geotrypetes seraphini
ATTGTCTAAAACCTGTTTGATTAGGGTGTAGGATATTCGTTTTTTCTACAAATTCTGCTACTTGATTAAATACTATTTTCTCCGTCAGTTTAGCCAAGTAAGGAACATTAGCAATTGGCCTATAGTTCGATTTTTCTTCAGAACTAATTTTTTGATCTTTCATGATGGGACGTATGAATGCTTTCTTCCATGCTATGGGCATAAAGCTCTGTTGTAAACTTTCATTAATTAAAGTAAGTATTGATGGACCAAAAATTGCAAAGTACCACTTTAGGATAAAAGGAGGAATTGGTTCAGATTGCGTGCCTTTGGTATTGATAGTCTTAATAAGAGATTTGAGCTCTCTAAGGTTAGGGAGATTGAATTGTGCACATTTGGCAGATAATCATAATCTTGACTCCATCTGCTCTTGAATAGGAATGGAAAACTGATTCGTGGTTAAGTTTTTCCTGATATTATTGACCTTCTCAATAAGGTAGGTTGCCAATTCTTGTGCTGTAGGCAAAGATTCGGAGGATTGAATTTGTCTTTTAAATGTAGGATTAACTGATTTTAGAAGAGCAACTTAAGTACAGGAGGGTGCAGAAAGGAGGGGGAATATAAGGGGGTAGTTTGCAGTTAGAATTTCAAGACAAAGTTGGACAAGTTCCTGCTAAACTGGAACGTACGCAGGTGAGGCTGGACTCATTTAGAGCACTGGCCTTTGACCTGGGGGCCACCGCGTGAGCGGACTGTTGGGCACGATGGACCACTGGTCTGACCCAGCGGCAGCAATTCTTATGTTCTAGTTGAAGAGGAGGGTCTTTACTGCTTTCCGGAAGGTCATCAGAGAGTTCTGTAGTCTGATTTGTCGGGGGAGTTGGTTCCAGAGATGGGGGATGAAGTGGCTGTAGGAGCGGTTTGCGGGCGATTTCTGACAGGAGAGACCTTCCTGGGGGGATGCATAGGCGCTTCTCCATTTCAGAGCGGAGGAGGCGGGTGGGGGTGTACAGGGTTAGCTTGGATCCTATGTATGCTGGGGTGGTGGCGTAGATTATTTTATGTGCTATCACCAGGGCCTTGAAAACACAGCGTTGATTGATCGGGAGCCAGTGCTTTGCACAGAGGGCTGGGGAGATAGGGTCATGGTAGTTGAGGTTGTGTAGGAAGCGGATTGCTGCATTTTGTACGCCAACCAGTTTTTAATCCACGTGAGTATTTCACCTTCGATTCCATGGCTCGCAATTTTTCGAAGTAGTCGTTCATGGAAAAGATTTGGCTCTATATTCATACCTTTCAAGTATTTAATTGTCTGTATTGTATCTCCCCTGCTCTTCCTCTCCTCTAGAAAATACATTTTAGAATGTCATGCAGTTTACAAATGCTAAGCCAGATTTCTTTTCAGCGACTTCTTTTAAAAACCGTGGTGGTCTCTTCTCTTTAATGTAATTTACTTTCCTGATGTGTAAATGCTGGACATTCTGTAGCAGCCAATTAACGAGCTCTGCTACAAGACTTTAATATCTGCTTTCTTAATGTGGTTTTCAGTGCCAGAGAGGTAAGCTCAGTTGTCTCCATCATTCTTCCAAGCCCCATAAGCACACGAATATTTAGCTGATGCTCACATACGGCTGAGAGCAGGAATTCATGCTGGCACTTAACTTTTGTGAAACACATATTTGCAAAATAGGAAACACACATACTTTTCAGATGCAAAACACAGAGTAGGGTTAAATAGTCAATACTCGCAGAAACTCAGACAGTAGCAACATTCCATGCTACCAATCCCAGGGCAAGCATTAGCTTCCCTCGTGTGTCTCCTCTCTCCCACTTTTCTTCCTAAGTATGCATTGGGCATCATTTTGGACCGTCATTTAACTCTGGAAGACCGCACAAATTTACTACTAAAAAAATGTTACACAACCTTGTGGAAACTTCGGCCGATAAAAATTTTTTTTGATCGTGCATCATTTAGATTACTAGTACAATCATCCATTTTGTCCATTCTGGATTATTGTAATATAATATACTAGTCTTATAGCCCGTTACGTTAACGGGTGCTAGAATATATTTGTGTGCGTCTGTGTTTATTTATTTCTCTCTCTCTGTCCTTAGCCGCTTTCTGTCTTTCTTTCTGTGTTTATTTTTCCTCGGCTCTCCACCCATTCTCCCTTCCTTTTACCTTCCCTGTGTCCACCACCACCCCTTCACTGCTCCCCTTATCCAGCAGCAGCCCTTCTCCCTTTTTTATCTCCCCCCTGTCCATCAGCACCTCTTTCATGTCCCCCTGTCCAGCAGTAGGGCTCCCTTCCTTTTTCTTCCCCCCGTCTCTTCCCCTGTCCATCAGCACCTCTTTGCTGTCCCCCTGTTCAGCAGTAGGCCTCCCTTCCTTTTTCTTCCCCACCCCCGTCTCTTCCCCTGTCCATCAGCACCTCTTTGCTGTTCCCCTGTCCAGCAATAGGCCTCCCTTCCTTTTTCTTCCCCCTCTCCCGTCTCTTCCCCTGTCCATCAGCACCTCTTTGCTGTCCCCCCTGTCCAGTAGTAGGCCTCCCTTCCTTTTTCTCCCTCCCCGTCTGTTCCCCTGTCCAGCAGCACCCCTTACCTCACATCTGGCCTCTGGAAGATTCGACACCCGACAACATGATACACGACCTACTCCTACTGGAGCGCTGGTCTAGGACCTGGCAGCTCAGCTTCAATGCCAGAAAATGCAAAGTTATGCACCTGGGCAGCCAAAATCCATGCAAGATCTATACCATTAATGGCGAGATCCTAGCAAGAACGGTAGCAGAACGAGACTTGGGGGTGATCGTCGGTGAGGACATGAAGGCTGCCAATCAAGTGAAGCAAGTTTCATCCAAGGCAAGACAAATCATAGGTTGCATACGCAGGGGTTTCGTCAGCCGGAAGCCGGAAGTCATTATGCCATTGTACAGATCCATGGTGAGACCCCACCTGGAATATTGTGTGCAATTCTGGAGGCCGCATTATTGCAAGGATGTGCTGAGACTGGAGTCGGTTTAGAGAATGGCCACCCGGATGGTCTCGGGACTCAAGGATCTCCCGTACGAGGAACAGCTAGACAAATTGCGGCTGTACTCGCTCGAGGAGCGCAGTGAGAGGGGGGACATGATCGAGACGTTAAAGTATCTCACGGGCCACATCGAGACTGAGGAAGATATCTTCTTTTTCAGGGGTCCCGCGACAACAAGAGGGCATCCGTGGAAAATCAGAGGCGGAAAACTACGAGGTGACACCAGGAAATTCTTTTTCACTGAAAGGATGGTTGATCGCTGGAATAGTCTTCCACTGCAGGTGATTGAGGCTAGTAGCGTGCCTGATTTTAAAACCAAATGGGATCGACACATGGGATCTATTCACAGGGCAAAGGGAGGGGAGGGACAGTAGGGTGGGCAGACTTGATGGGCCGTGGCCCTTATCTGCCGTCTATTTCTATGTTTCTATGTTTCTAACTATGTGGTAGGGTGGTATATAAAAATAAAATTATTATTATTATTTTTAAAACTGTTGCAGCAAAGACAACCCTCACTTATTTGGGTCAATGGCAGGATGGCAAGAGAGCTGGCAAAGCCAATGATCCAGCTTTGGCTCATCTCATTGCTTCCTCTTTAAATGCAGCTTGCTAGTCTGTTGCTGTATTTCTTATTATTCCTTTTCAAAAACAAATACTAAACAGCAATTCTTTTTTTAATTATCAGTTAAATGCAGTGTCTCTAGCATGCCCCGACGGGACCCGTTTCGCCCACAAGGCCTTTTTCAAGGGTTCATAAAGGAGCTCAGCGTAATACAAAAACATTCTTTTCGAAAATCAATTATAACATGCAACATTGACACCCTTATGACTGTGTTAAAAACTTCCATAAAAATTCACAATCAATTAATTCATGTCACATATAGCTTAAACAAATGGAATACTGTACAGAGTAAGTATAATCATTGGTTCATAGTCAAAAGTGCGCGCCGACAAAGGCGCGCCAAGACAACTGAGCGCAAGGCGGTAGCCCGCGCCGAAGAAAAACAGTGTTTTAAGGGGCTCCGACGGGGGATGTGAGTGGGGAACCCCCCACTTTACTGAATACAGATTGCGCCGGCGTTGTGCGGCATTGTGGGGGGTTTGGGGGGTTGTAACCCCCCTCATTATACTGGAAACTTAACTTTTTCCCCGTTTTTTAGGGAAAAAGTGAAGTTTTCAGTATAATGTGGGGGGGTTACAACCCCCCAAACCCCCCACAACGCCGGCGCGATCTGTATTCAGTAAAGTGGGAGGGGGGGGTCCTCCCTACACTCCCCGTCGGAGCTCCTTAAAACACTGTTTTTCTTCAGGTGGGCTTCCGCCTTGCGCTCAGTTGTTTTGGCGCGACTTTGTCGGCGCGCGCTTTTGACCTGCCACCATAATCATCTAATTTATGACAATTCATAATTATAAATACCTATTGTGTTACCAAATAAATAACCTTAAAGAAATTTCATACATCCATACTATCTATCTAATTACTTAGGGCTCCTTTTACAAAGGCACGCTAGCGGTGTAACGCACGCAATAGCGCACGCTAAACCGCTGGATGCGCTAGCCGCTACCGCCTCCTTTTAAGCAGTCGGTAGTTTTTGGCCAGCACGGGGGTTAGCGTGTGATGAAAAAGTCGCGTGCGTTAACCCCGCTAGCACGCCTTTGTAACAGAAGCCCTTAATGTATCTTACATTTTTAAATTAACCAAATAGGTGGCTGTAAAAGTTCAGGTGGATATGGCTTGTTATCCCTGAATTCAGACTAAAACTCACTCACTTACTTTAGTCAATGGAACAATTGCAGTTCTTAAACACTGGATTAACAAGCTAATAGCAGCTGAATTCAAAGCTCCACAGCTTAGAGCTGGCTCTCTTAACTCTACCGAAATTAAACAGCAAGTTTACTCAAGGAACGGTTTCTAAAGACAGTGAACCACAAACTTATTTAATTGGCACGTCTTAAACACTGGATTAACAAACTTATACCAGCTAAATTTAATGCCATAGACCTTAAAACGGGCTCTGACCATTTTTGTAGCCTTCCTCTGGACTGAGTCCATCCTATTTATATCTTTTTAAGGTGAGGTTTCCAGAATTGTACTCAATATTCTAAATGAGGACTCACCAGAGTCTTATAGAAACATGACGACTGATAACGGCCAAATGGCCCATCCAGAGCATCCACTATCTCCTCCTCTCCCTATTGGCTAAGGCTCTTAACATTTGCATCTCCTCTTCCCATTGGCTAAAGCTTCCCTCTCATTGCAGAGTTTCCATTCAAATGAAAGAGACTCGACTCATGCGCATTTATATTACCGTATATAGGTATTTAAACGTCTCTATCATATCTCTCCTCTCCCGCCTTTCCTCCAAAGTCTATACATTGAGATCTTTAAGTCAGTCCCCATACGCCTTATCACGAAGACCACTCCAGAGCATCATTAACTTATTATTCCTACTAACCATTCCTATCTTCCAATACGCATTGCAAATGGGGATAGAGGATATTGAAAATAAAGCATACATTTGCTTCCTTCTATCAAATGATAGTCATGAAAGTGAATGTGAAATGACTGATGGCAATGATCTTGCTCCAGTGGAACCTAGAGATGTTTGGAGAGAGAGAGAGTTTTTTTTTAATAGCACCTCCTTGGCTTCGGCACTACCTAGACTCAGAACAGCAGCAGAGCAGCCACCGGTCACAAGGCCGGATGGTAAGTTGTTTTTTCCGAGCCAAGGCACACTTCCACCTAAATTCACCTCTCAGGAAAATAGTTTCTATCAAAACTTCCACTTTCTGGCTGGGTTCATACACATTTCTTCTCTAGCAACTGTCCCTCAAATTTAGGGCTGTTTGAGATATGCTGGCTTTATCAGGTAAAACTTTGTAAACTGTCTGTCCTTGTAGGGCTCCTTATATGCTCATTGCTGTGGTTTTCTCACATAGGGCCATTTATTCGCATATGAGGATTTGCCCAGTTGCAGAAATGAGTATGTCTGTGCTTGTATCACTCTCTCTTGGGTTGAGTTTGACTTTAACAGTGGATATTGTTTAAATATCTGTATCTTCCCTCCTACAAATCCTAGAATCATGGCTTATGGGTCTCCTCCTAGGGATCTGTGTCAGGCGGCATTTTCTCAAGAATAACTTATGCTAGATTACAGAATTTAGATAGTTCCAAGTCTAATAGATGCTGGCACTGTCATCTCGAAGTTGGGACATTGGATCATCTATTGTACTATTGTCCCTTGATACTTAAATTTTGGAGATCCATTTGGGATCAAGTGAATAAATTATTGGAAAATCCAGTGGCATTGGGATGCCATGGGAGAGGGCTAAGGCTCTGATTGGCTCAAAATGTTGATTTTGAGCCAATTAGGGCCTTATAATCCTATCAGTTCAGAGCTGAATATTTAATCTTTTGTGTGTTGCTTAGTCTATTTATAATATAATTCTATTTTCCTCTTTTTCTAATTCTTGTTCTCTGTCTTTATCACATTTCAAGGATATTTACCTTCTCCTATATTGTTCTACATTTCACCCTTTCTCTCAAACTTGGTTAATCTTGGTCTCACTCTATATTCATTTGCTTTTCACATTCAACTTGTTTATGCATATTAAATTCAAATATTTTTATATTTATGTATACATTTTTACTATGCATGAATTTTCTCTCTTCCTTTCTTTCTTTACCCATTTTTTCTTTCCACACATCTATAATTCTTTTTCCCAAACACCTATCTTAAATATAAGTAAGATCATCAAAACATACAATATTCATATATAGCACTTTTATTATCTTAATTTTTATATGGTTGTTTTAATATTGTATTTGTACCTATTAGGACCCCTGATGAAGGTTGTCCGAAACACGGACCGTGTTGGGTCCCCTGTCTGGTAAAAGGTTTTTTTAAGATTTATTTGTCAAAATAAAATTTGCCTGCACCGTGTACAAGTCTGCAGTTTTGGTTTGTTGCTCTAGTCTTTTTAGGTCCCAGGTCTGGCCCTCAGAGGCAGTGAGCACGGACTGTCTATTGTATGTTAAATTTTACTGTTACATACCTTCCCAATGTTCTTTTCCTTTGTTTGTTCTACTTTTCTATCATGAATTGTATTTCACTTCCCCTTTTTACCTTTTGTTACGAATATGTTGAACTATTTCTAATATGATGTTATTATTTAAGTTTGATTTGTATTATATGTTTAATCTTTTTTAAAGTTTGTATTGTATTGTTTCCCTCTGAATGTATTTTAAATTGTACATCGCTTTGAATTATGATTAAGCGATTAATCAAAAAATCATTAAACTTGAAACTTGAAATTATACAGCGCTAAGGCTATAGAAATAATAAATACTGGTAGTAGCAAGAGTTAGGTGGTACAGAAAACGTATATTGTATTTATTGAAACAGACTTATTACAAAGTTACGATGCTTACAAGATAAATGTATCATAGAGCTAATTTTTGTTGTTGTGTGCAAGTAATATGTTGGTCGTTTTATGAATGTCTGAGAAAGGAGGGTTGTGTGTGAGAGGGAGCAGAGCAGAGAATATGTAGATTATGTAGATGCCTGTGGAAGGGTGTGTGTATATATATGAGAGAGAAGAGAGGGTATGTCTTATTATTCATGGTAAGTCTAGTGTTTATATATCTTTTCCAGTAACGTTTGTACCACCTATTGGTATTTCCTTTCATCTGATGTAGCTTAATTACCGAGGAGATGTGAGCACCTTTTGAAGAGCTGTTTCTCAAAGCCAGCCCGTCTGGGTTCTTATTGTCTGTCCCAAGTAATAAGCAAAAGGTCTTTTCTTAGTCTTAATTACTTGACTTCAGATATGCAAAACTAGCTAAAAGGTAGGAGAGATCTAGTCTGCTTCAGTCACAAGGATCAGGCTTTTAATATAATATCCCAGAGGCCTTTGCTGACACTCTGGATAGGCCAGCAGACAGTAATGCTGACAAAGAAAGACACAGCAACAGGCTTGGAAGTTTTAAAGGTTCCTATTCCAGGAAATAAGATTAAATAAAGATTACCTGTTAGCCTTAAACTGAAGTGGCCTCTTTGCTAGGCTGGTGTTTTGTTTGTAGAGCCTTATGGAGGTACAGAAAACAAGCAAGCTGACAGAAGGTGAGACAGGAAAAACACCAGTAGTGGGCAAACAAAAAAGGCTGGCTTAATGGGGTATGACCATTCTTTAAAACCACTGCTAGCTCCTCCCCTCACAAGGCCCATTGGCTCCCTTTGCCCAGGTACTTCTGAATTGTGTCCACCTATCCCTCCCTCTCTGGTAAGGTAAGAACAAGAACAAAAGTTAAACACCCAGCACATAGCTAGCTAGCAACAGACAGCACATAGCACACAGCGAGCAGACTAACCAACACACAGCAGGCAGACTAACCAACACAAGCAGGTACACCAACCAACACATACCAGCAACCGGAATACAAACAACAACCGGAGCACAAACCCAAGTGAAAAGTCAGGACCAGGAATGGCAGGGAAGACAAGGAGTACCAAGACTTCAATCAAGGTCAACTCCCCGGCAGCTAAAGAAATCCAGATGAAGGCTACAGTCTCCGTGCAGACTGAAGAGGACCCCTCCCCCCCGATGGAAGACGGAGATCTCTGTACAGATCGAAGATGAGCCCTACCTGAAGACTTCAGTTTCTGTACAGACAGAAGAAGACACTCAGCAGCAGCTCAATGGAAACATCCTGCAGGAACTAACGAGTCTGAGGGAAGAAGTGCAGTGGCTAAGAAGCATCCGGGAGAGCGAGGCGTTTATCGATGGAGTCCTCCTAGAACTGTCTCAGGTCTCCGAGCAAGTGCACGAAGACAGGTCCATTCTCAAGACACCCGAACCAACCAGACATGCAGCATTGGGAGAAATGGCTGGGGTACAAGAAGAGACTCGAGACAACGACACCTGGCAACTAGTCACCTCTGCAAGCAAACACAGAAGGCAGTCCTCCTCTTGGTTATCTTCAAGCAAGCACAGCAACCTCACATCAACTCCGCAGATCACCCTAAGCAACAGATTTCAACCTCTGCAAGAAAGACCCGCCAGCAGAACTCAGGAGGATATTCAGGAAGACATCCAGGAGTGTAATCTCGAAACCCGGCAGATGACAACCCTAACTCAAGAAGCAACCAATTTGCACCCCCCTAAGAAGCGCAGAGTGGTTGTCATTGGGGATTCTATGCTGCGGGGAACTGAGGGACCGGTATGCAGACCAGATCCACAGACAAGAGAGATCTGCTGTCTACCAGGAGCCAAGATCCGGGATGTGACCACCTGCATTGGAAAAATAATCAAGTCCCAAGACCACTACCCAATGCTCCTCATCCACGTTGGGACAAATGACACCACCAGGAACTCACCGGAGAAGATACAGGTAGACTTCGAAGCCCTGGGAGTGAAACTGAAGCAACAGGAAGCACAGGTGGTCTTTTCCTCCATCCTACCGGTAAGAGACAAAGGAAGAGTCAGAGAAGAACGAATCAAGAGGACTAACGAGTGGCTACGGGGATGGTGCAAGGAGATGAACTTCGGCTTCCTAGACCACGGAGATGCACTTCAGGGACTGCAGGGACCAGATGGACTGCACCTAACCGGAAGAGGGAAGAACGTCCTGGGACGACGCCTGCTCACTTGCTCCGGAAGACTTTAAACTAGGTGAGCCAGGGGAGGTGATCCACTCTCACACAAGTTGGGTAAATAACTCGGAGGTAAGGAATCGCGCAAATACTAAAGGGGTCAGAGGGAGAGAGGGAGGTAGAGCGAGAGGCACAGACTTAGTATCTGAGGTAAGTACCGGTAATCAAGTCAGTAGAGTGGGGGACAGAGGGAGAGATGAAGTCTCCGTCTTGGGGTCAGGGGGAATAATCACATGGACAGGGGAGACAGGAGGGATAAATCGCATGGACAGGGGGTCAGGGGGGAGAAATCACATGGACACTGAAGGAGACAGAGGCTATAGTAAGGGTGACAAAAGCAGGATTGAAGGCAAGATTGAAGGGGACATAGGCAAGAATGAAGGGGACAAACTATCTCGGTCAGAAAACACTCCATGCAAAAAGAAAGAATGGAAAGCAATGGATGCTAATGCCCGGAGCTTAGGCAACAAAATACTGGAACTGTAAATGTAAATGAGAAACGCCGACCTTGATGTAGTGGCGATATCAGAAACGTGGTTCTCGGAGTCCCACGGATGGGATATGGTCATATCTGGTTATAACTTACTCCGCCGTGACAGAGAGGACAAATCAGGAGGAGGGGTAGCTCTGTACATTAGAGATGACATTAAGGTTACTAAAATCACAGACATCAAGTATACGGGAGAATCCTGGGTGAATCTTGCCAGGGGCAATAACAAATGCCTGTATCTTGGTGTTGTATACAGACCACCAAGACAAAAGGAGGATGCAGACGACGAACTAATGGAAGTCATTGAAACCATCACACTTCAAGGAGATACAGTGCTAGTGGGAGACTTTAATATGCCCGATGTGGACTGGAATAAACCTTCCGCTACAAACAACGGCAGCAAAAGGCTACTAGCCTCCATGCAAGGAGCATGCCTCAAGCAGATGATATTGGAACCCACCAGGGACCAGGCAATCCTGGACCTGTTGCTCACCAACAGAGACAGTGTCACAGAAGTATCGGTAGGAGACACCTTGGCATCCAGCGACCACAACATGGTTTGGTTCCACCTCAAGAAAGGATCCATTAGGTCAAATACATCGACTAAGGTCCTAAATTTTAAAGGAACTAACTTTCAGGACATGGGGGACTACGTCTACCAAGTGATGCTAAACCACAGTACGACGGACAATGTAGAGGAACTATGGTCGACTCTGAAATCTACCTTGCAAGAAGCAACCAACATATACATAAAAACCGAGAGCAAACGACGCAGAAAAAACAGACCACAGTGGTTCTCCGCGGAGATCTCGGAACTAGTAAAGCAAAAACATAAAGCTTTCGTTAACTACAAACAATCACAATGACTGGAAGCTAAAGAAACCTATCTGGCCAAATCCAAAAAAGTTAAAACTACAGTCAGAGAGGCCAAACTCAGGATGGAAGAAAGCAAAGCTAGGCAGGTGAAGAAAGGGGAGAAATCCTTTTTTAAATATGATAGCGACAGAAAGAAGAACACAAGCGGTATTGGGCGACTAAAGAAAACTGACGGCAACTTTACCGATTCAGACGCAGACAAAGCAGAACTACTCAATAACTACTTCTGCTCAGTCTTCACCTGCGAAGCACCAGGATCCGGTCCTCAGCCACAGACAAAGGGGAGTTCGGAGGACCCCTTCAGGGACATGGAATTTACTGCGAGTGAAGTCTACCATGAGTTATCAAAATTAAAAGTAAACAAAGCTATGGGCCCGGAGAATCTACACCCTAGAGTACTTTGAGAATTGAATGATGTCCTGGCAGAGCTGTTAGCTGTGCTCTTCAATCTTTCCTTAAGCAAAGGAAAAGTTCCCCTGGACTGGAAAGCTGCCAACGTTATCTCGCTCCACAAAAAGGGATGCAAGTCAGAGGCTGAAAATTATAGACCGGTGAGTCTCACATCAATAGTGAGTAAACTCATGGAAAAGTTGATCAAGAACAGATTGGACACATTTCTGGATGATGAAAGATTAAGGGATCCCCACCATCACAGCTTTACAAAGGGAAGGTCTTGTCAATCCAATCTGATAAGCTTCTTTGACTGGGTAACGAGACAACTGGATGGGGGTGAGTCCCTGGACTTTAGCAAGGCTTTTGATAGTGTCTCACACTGTAGATTATTGAGCAAGATGAACACGATAGGACTAGGAGAAACACTGACAGCATGGGTAAAAGACTGGCTTAGCGGCAGACTTCAAAGGGTAACGGTAAACGGTATTCCCTCGAAAACATAGAGAGTGACCAGTGGAGTGCCACAGGGCTTGGTGTTGGGCCCGATGCTGTTTAATATCTTCGTAAGGGATTTGACTCAGGGACTTTGTGGCAAAATTACATTATTTGCCGATGACGCCAAACTTTGCAACGTTGTGGGCAGGGCAACGGAACCTGGCAGCGCGACCATTCCCAACACTATGGAGCAGGACCTACTTCGGCTGGAACAATGGTCCAGTACTTGGCAACTAAACTTTAATGCCAAAAAATGTAAAGTAATTCATCTTGGAAGCAGTAATCCAAGCAGAACATACACCTTGAACGGTCAAAATTTGACAAGAACTATTGCAGAAAGGGACTTAGGAGAACTCATCCGGGACGATATGAAAGCTGCAAATCAAGTGGAGAAAGCTTCAGCAAAAGCTAGACAAATGCTGGGTTGCATCAGAAGGAGCTTTATCAGGCGAAAGTCTGAAGTCATACTGCCATTGTACAGATCCATGGTGAGACCTCACCTGGAATACTGTGTCCAGTTCTGGAGGTCGCATTATCGGAAAGATGTGAAGAGACTGGAGTTCATCCAGACAATGGGCACTAGGATGGTCTCAGGACTTAGGGATCTCCCTTATGAGGAGTGTCTGACCAGACTGCGCCTATATTCTCTCGAGGAGCGCAGAGAAATGGGGGACATGATAGAAACATTTAAATACGTCACGGGCCGCATTGAAGTGGAGGAGGAAATGTTTTTTCTTAAGGGTCCCACGGGGACAAGAGGGCATCCGCTAAAACCTAAAGGGGGAAGATTTCATGGAGACACCAGGAAATACTACTTCACCGAAAGGGTGATTGATCGATGGAATAATCTACCACGCCAGGTGGTTGAGGCCTGTAGCGTGCTCGACTTCAAGAGACAATGGGACAAACAAGTGGGGTCGTTACAGAGTTATGCTTGTAAGATAGATTCTCATGGGAGGGGGGACTCTTGAGTGGGCAGACTTGTTGAGGGAGGTCGGACTTGATGACGGAGGGTTCTTGAGTGGGCAGACTTGTTGAGGGAGGTCGGACTTGATGACGGAGGGTTCTTGAGTGGGCAGACTTGTTGAGGGAGGTCGGACTTGATGACGGAGGGTTCTTGAGTGGGCAGACTTGTTGAGGGAGGTCGGACTTGATGACGGAGGGTTCTTGAGTGGGCAGACTTGTTGAGGGAGGTCGGACTTGATGACGGAGGGTTCTTGAGTGGGCAGACTTGTTGAGGGAGGTCGGACTTGATGACGGAGGGTTCTTGAGTGGGCAGACTTGTTGAGGGAGGTCGGACTTGATGACGGAGGGTTCTTGAGTGGGCAGACTTGTTGGGCCGCTGGCCCTTTTCTGCCATCATACTCTATGTTTCTATGTTACTAATTTCCCTGGAAAGGCCTCCTCAGAGAAGGGTGACCTTGCAAACATTTTTCTTTAGAATTATTTTCCACTTAATTTGAAATTACTCTAGATTAAAGTAGGGACTTTTCCCAATATTTAGCATTTACACTTTTATGGAGTTATTAGTGGCATACTAAGGGGGGCAGACCACCCTGGGCACTGTCTTCACTGGGAGTGCTGGCATCAGAACCTCTCCTCCTCTGTCCCCCTGCATATCTTTTTAATGCTTTCTGGCTTAATCAGGATCTTCTACTTTCTACTCGCACCAGCTTAGAACATAAGAACATAAGAATTGCAGCTGCTGGGTCAGGTCAGTGGTCCATCGTGCCCAGCAGTCCGCTCCCGCGGCGGCCATTAGATCAGTGCCCTAACTGAGTCTAGCCTTACCTCCGTACGTTCTGGTTTAGCAGGAACTTATCTAACTTTGGGCCGCTTTTACTAGGCTGCAAATAGCGTTTTTAGCACACGCAGAATTTTAGAAAATGCTCTAAACCCGCACTACGCGGCTAGAGCTAATGCCAGCTCAATGCTGGCATTAGCGCCAAGCACGTGCGGCAATTCTGCGTGTGCTAAATATGTGCTAAAAATGCTATCGCACCTTAGTAAAAGGAGCCCCTTATCTTGAATCCCTGGAGGGTGTTTTTCCCTATGACAGACTCCGGAAGAGCGTTCCAGTTTTCTACCATTCTCTGGGAAGAACTTCCTTATGTTCATACGGAATCTATCCCCTTTCAACTTTAGAGAGTGCCCTCTCGTTCTCCCTACCTTGGAGAGGGTGAACAACATGTCTTTATCTACTAAGTCTATTCCGTTCATTATCTTGAATGTTTTGATCATGTCCCCTCTCAGTCTCCTCTTTTCAAGGGAAAAGAGGCCCAGTTTCTCTAACTTCTCATTGTACGGCAACTCCTCCAGCCCCTTAGCCATTTTAGTCACTCTTCTCTGGAACCTTTCGAGTAGTACCGTGTCCTTCTTCATGTACAGCGACCAGTGTTGGACATAGTATTCCAGGTATGGGCGTACCAGTGGTCCATCGTGCCCAGCAGTCCGCTCCCGTGGCAGCCATTAGGTCAAAGACCACTGCCCTAACTGAGACTAGCCCTACCTGCATACGTTCTGGTTCAGCAGGAACTTGTCTAACTTTGTCTTGAATCCCTAGAGGGTATTTTCCCCTATAACATCCTCCGGAAGAGCGTTCCAGTTTTCTACCACTCTCTGGGTAAAGAAGAACTTCCTTACATTTGTACGGAATTTATCCCCTTTTAACGCTTAGCGCACCTTAGTAAAACAAGGGGATAGTTTGTACTCTTCTTCAGGGTCGGGGAAGACTCTAAAGACACAATATAAATATATTCAAGCCCCAGCACAGACTTGAGTATTTTTGACTAAAGCTTCTGTTTGAATATATTTTGTTTATAGAGTAGCTCATTATATTGTGTCTTTAGAGTCTTCCCGACCCTGAGGAAGAATACGAAACGTGTCGACGAGGGGGGAGACATATCAGCGACAGAACTTACAATGCAAGCTAAGTTTTACCTGCTTAATTAACTTTATAAATGAAATATTAAGATAAATAATAAGTAAAAGAAAAAAGTTAATTGCCAGTAGCTAAAACGGGACTAATGAGGATTGCAGCCGCAAAGTGTTATGCTATACCAGCGGCAATCTGAGGATCCCGTATAAATATAGTAATGTATTGGTGAAAACCTTTGGCATATTTCAAAGCTTGCGTGTGGGATTACATAATTGAATCCGCACCCTATTTGACAATTTTTTTTAGGCCACATATAGAGTATCGGGGCCTATGGGACTAGTTTCAGTGAATGGCGTTCAAACTTCAGCCCAAAAAATCTCGGCAGAGTGCTACTCTATAAACAGCACTCCAAGCTGGGCTCCCATTAGAGAAGAGCGCTTAGGGTTGATTTACGCCAACTGAAACCTGCTGGAAATCCTGGGGAATGTAATCAAGGCCCAGACCCTCGTTATTCAGAAATGCCCCTGACCTGCCCGTGCCTTTCTCAGGCCACGCCTCCTTTTGAGTTGGGCACCAAATGATTTGCACGCAGATCTTTATAGAATAGTGCATGGCGAGATGCATGCGCAAATCCAAGGTGTTGCCAATTCACGCCACTAATTCACTGTTACCACCCAATTACTGGGGCCGACTGGCTATCCAACCAATTTACCCACTCTTTTACAAAAGCGCGGAAGAGGTTTTTAGCGCCAGCGGGCACGCTGAATGCTCTGCGCTGCTCTGATGATCATAGAGGCCCAAATTCTGTAACCGGTGCCTCATGTTCGGCATCTGTCTAAATCGAGTAACAAGTTCAATTAAGCTCTTTAATCAGCACTAATTGAAACGTAGGCGCCTATCGAGAAAGCGCAATTCTGCAACAAGGCGCCTCTAAAAATGTAGGCGGTCTTCAAAAAAATAGGCATGCGTGTTAGGCGTGGGCGCTGCTCTTAAGCGTGCTTACACGCTCAGCTAGGCGCCTACCTTTTAGTTGTGCCTAGAGCTGACCTATTTCTTGGGCGCCTCCAAAATAGGTTCCGTTCATCGTGATTCATTAAACAGCACCCAATTTTACTTGAATCGTGCTGAACAGTGCCTAAGTAGGCGCCTAACTTTTGGGCGCTTCTTTAGAATTTGCCCTAGAGTTCCTATGAGTGTCGGAGCAGAGCAGAGCATTCTGCGCACTGGCCCGCGTTAAATACCTCTTGCGCACTTTTGTGAAAAGGAGGGTTAGTTACATACATATTTCAGAACAGCGCACAGTTTTGCCTGTGGAAATTTTTGCACCATTTCTAAAATCCAGGGATACACAAGGGTGGTTTGAAAAGTCTGGTAAATTTCCATGAGATGGCGCCATCGTCCATTAAGTCAGTGCTGTCAATGAGTTTTGGCAGACTTTGACTACACCTATTTTTCCTATGAGAACGATAAAACTAGAAACTTGCTGGACTCTGGCCCTTTTTTAACTAAGGTGCGCTAAGCGTTTTAGCGTATGTTTAGCGCACGCTAAGTCAACCACGTGCGCTAACCGCTAATGCATCCATAGGATAACATGCACGCGTTAGCGTTTAGCGTGTGTTTATAGCGTGCTAATATTTATGGCGCGCTAAAAAGCATAGCTGACCTTAGGGCCTCTTTTACAAAGCCATTTAGCGCGGGCCGCTGCGGTAATAGCCCCGAAGCCCATAAAGATGTAAAGGGCTTCAGGGCTGTTGCTGTGCAGCTTTGTAAAAGAGGGGGTTGGTAAAAGAGGGGGTTAATGTATAGCCCTCAATGGAGACTACAGCATATTGTTTAAACTGCTTTTTTTCCCAAACATTTCAAACCACCTTTATACGTATAACGCAGCCATCATGGGGGCACAATATGTATAGATTATGATTATTGAGAGCTTCTAAACCACTACTAATGACTGGGGAGAACGAGAGGGCACTCTCTAAAGTTGAAAGGGGATAGATTCCGTACGAACGTAAATAAGTTCTTCATCACCCA
The DNA here is from genome assembly GCF_902459505.1 of Geotrypetes seraphini. Lineage (NCBI taxonomy): Eukaryota > Metazoa > Chordata > Amphibia > Gymnophiona > Dermophiidae > Geotrypetes > Geotrypetes seraphini. Next base: position 141,657,388 of record NC_047084.1, read on the forward strand.
AAGAGTGGTAGAAAACTACAACGCTCTGCCTGAGTCTGTTATAGGGAAAAACACCCTCCAGGGATCCAAGACAAAGTTAGACAAGGGCTGGAGGAGTTGCCATACAGTCAGAGATTAGAGAAACTGGGCCTCTTCTCCCTCGAGCAGAGGAGATTGAGAGGGGACATGATGAAAACATTCAAGGTACTGAAGGAAATAGACTTAGCGGATAAGGGCAGGTTTTTCACCCTCTCCAAGGTAGGGAGTATGAGAGGACACTCTCTAAGGTTGAAAGGGGATAGATTCCTTACAAATGTAAGGAAGTTCTTCTTCACCCAGAGAGTGGTTGAAACCTGGAACGCTCTTCCGGAGGCTGTCGTAGGGGAAAACATCCTCCAGGGATTCAAGACAAAGTTGGACAAGGGCTGGAGGAGTTGCCATACAGTCAGAGATTAGAGAAACTGGGCCTCTTCTCCCTCGAACAGAGGAGATTGAGAAGGGATATGATCGAAACATTCAAGGTACTGAAGGGAATAGATTTGGTGGGAAAGGACAGTTTGTTCACCCTCTCCAAGTTAGGGAGAACGAGAGGACACTCTCTAAAGTTGAAAGGGGACAGATTCCATTCAAACGTAAGGAAGTTCTTCTTCACCTAGAGAGTGGTGGAAAACTGGAACGCTCTTCTGGAGTCTGTCATAGGGGAAAACACCCTCCAGGGATTCAAGACAAAGTTAGACAAGTTCCTGCTGAACCAGAACGTACGCAGGTAAGGCTGGACTCATTTAGAGCACTGGTCTTTGACCTGGGGGCCACCGTGTGAGCGGACTACTGGGCACGATGGACCACTGGTCTGACCCAGCAGCGGCAATTCTTATGTTCTTATGGGGTGCCAATTCAGAGCGGTCTACCTGAGCCTCTGCAAAGGTGTTATGATACATTAGCTTTTGTAGAGATGTTACCATAAGGAGTTGTGAGGTGTTACAATGCATGGGCTCGCTACTGAAATAGATTAGGTCCCCTATTCAGAAGCCCTGAAACCAAATATAACATCTACTGTACATAGGGGCTAAATTCTCCTTTAGGAAAATACATTTAAATCCCACTTTTGCTCACCTCAAACCTGTCTAGGTTATGCAATGATAGTGTCAGGATGTTCAGTTAGATTTCCGACCTACTGCTTTCCAAATAGGTTTCTTTTTCTTAATATTTATAAATTACTAATTCCTTATTCTTCTATCAGAACTTTAAGATCAGACAAACAGCGCTTATTAACAATTCCCTCATTAAAAATAATTAATACACGTCGACAATATATCTTTTCAGTTACAGCGCCCCAAACCTGGAATTCTCTCCCCATCCATTTACGTGAAGAATCTAATTTGGACAAATTTAAAAGTAATCTTAAAACTTTTTTATTTAACGACGCTTTTATTATTTAATTTTATTCGGTTTTTCTTTTATATCTTTACAAGTTTCAGAATCAAATCATTTTATTGCTAGTATAATTTTCAATCTTTTCCCCTCTTATCCCACCCATATGTGTTTTCCCTTATTTGTTTTTTTTTTTTTTTACTCTGCTCAAATATATTGTAATTTCTCCCCCTACTTACCCTAATGTTTCCAATTAGTCCAGTAATTTAATTGTTTTGTCTTTGTTTGTTTTTTGTTAGTCTTTTTTATATATTGTAATTTTAAACATGTGTTAATCGCTTTGAAATTGATAAAGCGATCAATCAAATATATTATTAAACTTGGAAACTTAAACTTAAACTTGGAATAAATGGATACTAGCTGATGCCCCGGCGTTGCACGGGTATTTAATTATAGCAATAACACAGTAAATGGATTGAAATAAAGATACTTTATAGTGGTGAATGAAATTATTTTTTTACAGCTTTATAAAAAGTACAATATTCAAATTATAATGTGAAATATTTGACAAAATGAATACAATACAACTAACACAAAACTTGATTATAAACAACATTTTTAGTTTCACCTCCAGGAGCAAGAACATATAAATTCTTGGGTGAACCCACCCTTGAGCAAGCAACATAGAGTTGTCCATGGGAAAAACAGGGGGATCTTAAATCCACTCCACAGTATGTAATAGTCTGTCCTTGTGATTTGTTGATTGTGATAGAGAATGCAAGTCTCACTGGAATTTGCAATCTCTTAAACTGAAAAGGAAGATCTGTTGGAATAAGTGGCATCCAAAAGTTTCAGTATTGATTTAAACAACTCAATATGTGGAAACTCAGGTTGAAAAGAAACTCCATGCAGTTTGTTCCCGGTTCTGAATGGAACCTGTGTTCCTAGTTCAGGATATGTGAGTACTCATGTAATGTAATAACATTATGAACTGGGGTGCATGAAGGAAACAGTTACAAACACAGTTAGAACATACAAACTCTATATGTATGGTGTCCGTGGTAGAATAGAAACGATGTCCCTAGTGGTTATAGTGTCATAGAAAGTGTTTTATAGTTGGAATTACTGTGAGAATGGCAGCTTTTTACATTTTTTCCATTGACATGAATGGGTGAAATCTGATTTTCTGTTTGTAGCGCCGCCCACATGTGCAGGTGGGCCGCGAGACCCCCAGAACATATCACCCCAGGTAGTGAGGGATCTGCATACCAAGTTTTGTTCAAATTGGTCAAGCCGGTTTTGAATTACAGTGAGAATGGCAGGTTTTTACATTTTTTCCATTGACATGAATGGGTGAAATCTGATTTTATGTTTGTAGCTCTGCCCACGTGTGCAGGTGGGCCGCGAGACCTCCAGAACATATCACCCCAGGTAGTGAGGGATCAGCATACCAAGTTACATTCAAATCGGTCAAGTCGTTTTTGAATTACTGTGAGAATGGCAGCTTTTTACATTTTTTCCATTAACATGAATGGGTGAAATTCGATTTTCTGTTTGTAGCTCCGCCCAAGTGTGCAGGGGGGCCGCGAGACCCCCAGAACATATCACCCCAGGTAGTGAGGGATCTGCATACCAAGTTTCGCTCAAATCGGTCAAGCCGTTTTTGAATTACTGTGAGAATGGCAGCTTTTTACATTTTTTCCATTGACATGAATGGGTGAAATCTGATGTTATGTTTGTAGCTCCACCCACTTGTGCAGGTGGGCCGTGAGACCCCCAGAACATATCACCCCAGGTAGTTGGAATTACTGTGAGAATGGCAGCTTTTTACATTTTTTCCATTGACATGAATGGGTGAAATCTGATGTTCTCTTTGTAGCTCCGCCCACGTGTGCAGGTGGGCTGCGAGACCCCCAGAACATATCACCCCAGGTAGTGAGGGATCTGCATACCAAGTTTCGTTCAAATCGGTCAAGCCGTTTTTGCGTGATCGCGGCACATACATACATACACACATACATACCTCCGATTTTATATATATAGATTAAATCTATATGTTCATTGGCTACCACAGAATATAGCAATTTGAGTAACAAAGAATGCTTCTTCATGGAATGGGATATACAAGATGTCCTGTCAGTGTTGGTGGAGGAGGTTAAAAAACCCCACAAAACTGTTTCAGAATTCATTACGTAGGCTAAGCGCAGAGGATCCTTAGTTTAGAATATATTAAGTCAAATCTAGTTATCAGATAGGTTCCTTTTATTGCAACAGAAAAGGGAAATGGGTTATCATCTTCCACAATATTCTTTGTCTGTGTTTCTATGGAAACTCCGAAGCTTTAGTTACTCTTGCACTGGCACAGTAAAATGTATCTTGACCAACAAACAATTCATTTGTCAAGGACTTTTATAACTACTGAAATTGCGTGCTAAAGGGCCATTTAAAAAAATATATACGGTCGATCAGCAAAGATGAGTGGGTAATTATAGGTTAGCTGAATTTTCAGTGAAATCTAATGGGCTAGATAGGTGGTTGAAACTTTTCCAAAAAGTTAACCAGACAAAATGTGTCCTAAGACAATTGAGTCCATTTAAATAATACAATGACCCATAGGCAATGGTTTAGTGATTCTGTTCTCAAATGTGGTGGACAGAATATAAATGTTCTAAGAAGTATGAGGTGCTTCATAATTAGAGATCTAATTGCAAATAATATGCAAGAAAAACAGATCAACTTTTTTTTAAAATTATTATTAAGTAGCTAATCAAAATCAGTTGTAAGGCATTTTGCAATTCCTTTGGGAATAGAACGGTACAGTTCATTAAAACATAATAAAATGAATTCTATTCTTAAAGCTTTTCAGTGCCAGGGGGTTAATCACAGATGACTTCCCTTTCATTCTATCTGCAAATGTTAGAAAAATAATGCTAAACAGTGACTTTTGTCTCTAGATACATGTTAATATATTAAGACATGCATGAATATTTCCCTCTGTATTTAGCCCTTCCAAAATCCGTTTTATATCATTCTAACAAAAATATCAGTGGGTGATGAAAGACTTTAAGGACCTTTGTTAAAGAAAAGGTCAATGTATATAAAAAGTACATCAATATTTCAAATCAATTAGGCATAATCCCTATGTGTACCAGTGAAAGTGCTATTTAAATAAGAAGCTGAAATGGCTTCTGGTAGATCATCTTTGGATCAGAAATTTTGTAAGATTTTAGTCCTCCTTTTCATCTTCTGAATAATTTTCAAAAGCATTCAGAACCCCTTTCATAAAGTTTAGGAGTGATCTGAACTAAAAGCTGGTGTTCATATAAGAATAGCACTACTGGGTCAGGCCAATGGTTCCATCAAGCCCAGTAGCCTGTTCTCACGGTGGCCAATCCAGGTCACTAGTACCTGGCCAAAACCCAAAGAGTAGCAACATATCATGCTACCGATCCAGGCCAAGCAATGGCTTCCCCCATGTCTTTCTCAATAACAGACTATGGACTTTTTCTCCAGGAACTTGTCCAAACCTTTCTTAAAACCAGCTATGCTATCTGCTCTTACCACAATCTCTGGCAATGCGTTCTAGAGCTTAACTATTCTCTGAGTAAGAAAAAAACACTTCTATTGGTTTTGAAAGTGCTTCCCTGTAACTTCATTGAGTGTCCCCTAGTCTTTGTAATTTTTGACGGAGAAAAGAATTGATCCACTTGTACCCGTTCTACTCCACTCAGGATTTTGTAGACTTCAGTCATATCTCCCCTCAGCCGTCTCTTTTCCAAGCTGAAGAGCCCTAACCTTTTTAGTCTTTCCTCTTTGATATAACACCCAATATATAAAAATAGTAATAATAATAATGAAATACATACATAGAACATAGAAGATGATGGCAGAAAAGGGCCATGGCCCAACGAGTCTGCCCACTCTAATGACCCATCCCCTAATTTCTTCCTTGAAGTGATCCCACATGTTTATCCCATTTTCTCTTAAAATCCAGCACACTGCTGACCTCAATTACCTGCAGTGGAAGACTATTCCAATGATCAACCACCCTTTCGTTAAAGAAATACTTCCTGGTGTCACCATGAAATCTCCCACCCATGAGTTTCAACAGATGTCCTCTTGTCGCCGTAGGTCCTTTAAGAAAAAAGATATCCTCTTCTACCTCAATACGGCCTGTGACTTATTTGAACGTCTCGATCATGTCTCCCCTCTCTCTACGTTCCTCAAGTGAGTACAGCTGCAACTTACCCAGCTGTTCCCCATATGGGAGATCCTTGAGTCCTGAGACCATTCTGGTGGCCATTCGCTGAATCGACTCAATTCTCCACGCATCTTTTTGATAATGTGGTCTCCAGAATTGTACGCAATATTCCAGGTGAGGTCTCACCATGGATCTATATAATGGCATTATAGCTTCGGGCTTCCGGCTGACAAAACTTCTTTGGATACAACCCATCATTTGTCTAGCCTTGAATGAAGCTTTCTCCACTTGATTGGCAGTCTTCATGTTTTCACTAATGATCACTCCCAAGTTCCGTTCTGCTGCAGTTCTTGTTAAGGTCTCACACCCTTGTTAAGGGTGTAAGTTCTACATGGATTTCTGCTGCCAAGGTGCATGACCTTACACTTTTTGGCATTAAACTTAGTTAATATAATCAAAATAAAGAATCCCCTACAGAAAAAGCATATTTATTATAACCAAATACAAAATTAGTGTAATGCAATAGAATAATCTAATTTATAAATGATTTAAACATTTTATTGATTTCATTCTTATCATCAAAATTCACGTTTGCATGGCGTTTGCAAGTCAAGCGTTGCTTCCGGGATATCCGGCTTTGACTCTCTGCCCGCCTAGTTCTTCCTCTTGACAAAGATATTATCGAAACAAGGCCTGTGTCGAGGAAGGGTGAGAAGATTGGTTGCCTTCCTGTTTTTTATCCTGTGCTTGGGGAACACTGTGGACTCTCTACTGAGTCTGTTTTTGCACTATATTTAAATACTGTTGTTTTCTCATCGCATCTGCACCTGCACTTCAGCACTTTATTTTGCTCTGGACTTGGACTTGATTTGGACTTGTTTCACCTGACTCTTGGATGGCCTGGGCTCACCTGCTGCCTTGGCTTTACTGTTTTCAAGCTAAATGACTTTTTAAATATCTATCTTATGAACAGTGTGAACCCCTCTGGCTGTCCTGGTATTTGCACTTATTTATGTTTCTTAGCTCATTGTTTAGTCTTTCTATATGTATGTGCTTTGATGAAATTTTGATGATAAGAATGAAATCAATAAAATGTTTAAATCATTTATAAATTTGATTATTCTATTGCATTACACTAATTTTGTATTTGGTTATAATAAGTATGCTTTTTCTGTAGGGGATTCTTTATTTTGATTATTAGCTATTGCTGAATCCTTTTTTGCTTTTGAATCTCTCTCTCTCTCAGTTTTGTTTGGATTAAAACTTAGTTGCCAAGTTGAGGACCAATGCTCCAGTAAGAGTAGATCCTGCACCATACTGTTGGGCACTGTGCTTTTGCCTACTATGTTGCATAGTTTAGCATCATCGGCGAATAATGTAATTTTCTCTCGAAGCCCCTGAGCCAGGTCCCTTACGAAGATATTAAATAGGATCGGACCCAAGATCGAGCCCTGCGGCACTCCACTGATCACTTCCGATGTTTCGGAAGGAATACTGTTCACCACCACCCTCTGAAGTCTACCACTTAGCCAGTCTTTTACCCATGCAGTTAACGTTTCTCCTAATCCCATTGAACTCATCTTGCTCAATAACCTGCGGTGTGGAACACTATCGAAAGCCTTACTGAAGTCCAAGTACACGACGTCCAGGGACTCCCCCCATATCCAGCTTTATTGTTACCCAGTCAAAGAAGTCGATCAGGTTGGATTGGCAGGACCTTCCCTTTGTAAATCCATGATGATGGGGATCTCGTAGATTCTCATCGTTCAGGATCGTATCTAATTTGTGTTTGATTAGTGTTTCCATAATTTTACACACTATCAATGTGAGACTCACTGGTCTGTAATTTGCAGCCTCTGTCCTGCATCCCTTTTTGTGGAGTGGAATTACGTTGGCTGTTTTCCAGTCCAATGGGACTCTTCCTGTACTTAGGGAAAGATTGAAAGTTTAATAACGGAGCCTAGACGGAACTTGGACGTTGTGACTTAGGCCATTTAAAACATGGTCTAAGACACAAAAACCTATATAAAGTGACCAGATAAACGCTGCAAACACATAGTACAGACCCCCCCCATGCTACCCCAGTGATCACTGACCCTCCCCCCCCCTAAAATTCATAATCACAACTTTAAATGTCTGCCTCCAGAACATCAGCATCTGGTAGCCTGTCATAGGAAAGCCTAGTAGAGCTGCACAGAGGCGGCTTAAGTCGTCTTGGGATGGGTTAAGGACCCATGGAGAGGAGGACCCAGGCCCATATGCCATTGTAATCACTGCATTCATGGTGAAACATGTGCACTCCCCCCAAAAAAAAACCCCCAAACCCTTTTGTACTGCCATATAAGTGGCTCCTGCAGCCATAAGGGCTATTGGGGTTGTAGACATTTTGAGGGGCTCACCATGACCTATAAGGGAGCTGTAGCGAGATGTTTATGGGGCACCTTTTTTGTGAAGTTCACAGCAGTGCCATGTCAGGGTGTCCAGGCCATCACTTTGCTGACCCCTCCCACGTCTAACAGGGCTTATTCTATGTGTTTTTGACTTGGACGAATATTTGGACAAAAATGTGATATAAAGATGGACAATTGAGCAGCTTTTACAATCAGACAGCTGGACATACAGTTAGACAATTTTTGAAAAAAATATATATTTTGGGCATATTTTTCGAAAATGTGTCCTGTTTCTGACGTTGGATGACTTGCGACTTAGGCGAAAATGGACTTAGACGTTTCTTTCGATTATGCCCCTCCAAGTTAATAAACAACGGTCCCAGCACAGACCCTTGGGAAACCCCACTATTTACCCTTCTATTCAACCAGTTTTTAATTCATAAATAGGACATTACCTCCTATCCCATGACATTCTAATTTCCTCAGAAGTCTTTCATGAGGTACTTTGTCAAATGCCTTTTTATCCACATGTTTATTCACCCCTTTGAAGAAATCTAGTAGATTGGTGAGGCAAGATTTCTCTTGACTAAATCTATGTTGGTTTTTTTCTCTTTAATCCATGCTTATGCACATGCTCTGTCATTTTGTTCTTTACAATAGTCTCTACCATTTTGCCCAGAATTGATGTCAGCCTTAGAGGCCTATAATTTCCCAGATCACCTCTGCTACTCTTTTTAAAAATCAGCAACACATTGGTTACCCTTTAGTCTTCCAGTATCATATTGTATTTTAATGATAAATTACAAATTACTAACAATAGCTCTAAAAGTTAATTTTTTAAGTCTATCAGTATTCTGGGATATATACCATCTGGTCCAGTTGATTTGCTACTGTTTAATTTGTCAAATTTTCCCTTTACATCTTCCATTGTCATGGAGATTTGTGTCAGTTTCTCTGATTCATCAAAATTGAATAACATTTCTGGCACTGGCAATTCCCCCCACTTCTTCCTCAATAGATACCGAAGCAAATAATTCATTTAATCTCTTTGTTATGGCCTTGTCTTCTCTGAGCGCCCTTTTTACCCCTTGGACATCTAAAGGTCCTCCAATTGTGCAGTAATGAATATGCAGTACTTATTGCCTCAAGTCAATGAAAGCATCTTTCCCATTAAATAACATTTTATTCTTCTATGAGATAGTATACAGTGTTGTTAATCTTTGAATTTTGAAGCATAATGCTTTTCTCAGTGCTATTACTAAATTGAATCTGAGGTCTGAAACCGTACCTCTCCTTCCAGGCATTTGTACTATTGGTCTTTGATTACTGCAATGCCATCCTGTTAGGTATTCAAAGTATCTGACCAGACAAATTCAGACAGTACAAGATTCCTGCTGGGAGAACCAGGGCAGAGGAGTGCCACACTACTGTTAGAAAAAAATAAAAAATACACACACAAAAAAATTTACACTGGCTCCCAATTGAAAGCAGGGCAAAATTCAAGATCCTGCTGCTCACAATCAAGGCCTTGCGTTCCTCGGAACCTCAATATTTGTTCGCCAGACTCCGCAAATACACACCATCAAAACCGCTACGCTCTGGACAAGATCACCTGCTGGAGATCCCCTCCCAAAAAGAAATTAGGTTGAGGATGTTCTCGGCAATGGCCCTGGTGTTCTGGAACACCCTACCTAAGGAATTATAAGAACATAAGAACATAAGAGTTGCCTCCGCTGAGGCAGACCATAGGTGCATCCCGCCCAGCGGTCCGCACCCGTGGTGGCCCATCAGGCCCATTGCCTGAACAGTGGTCCCTGACTAATTTTATAGCTTACCATTTAAACCTATCCCTATAATCTACCTCTATTCTTATCTATACCCTTCTATCCCTTTGTCCTCCAAGTACCTATCCAAAGCTTCTTTGAACCCCTGTAGCGTGCTCCTGCTTATCACATCCTCCGGCAGCGCGTTCCATGTATCCACCACCCTCTGTGTGAAGAAGAACTTCCTGGCGTTTGTTCTAAACCTCTCCCCTTTCAATTTCTCCGAGTGCCCCCTTGTACTTGTGGCCCCCCCTTAATTTGAAAAATCTGTCCCTGTCTATTTTTTTTCTATACCTTTCATGATCTTGAAGGGTTCTATCATGTCTCCTCTAAGTCTCCGCTTTCCCAGGGAGAAGAGCCCCAGCTTTTTCAGTCTGTCCGTATATGGGCAGACAAAAAGATGTGATACAGTTCAAAAGAAAACTAAAAGGCACCACTATTCACGGAATACGTTTGCTGACATGTCCCTGCAAGCAAACATTTGGTAACATAGTAACATAGCAAATGACGGCAGATGAAGACCTGAATGGTCCATCCAGTCTGCCCATTAGTTATATCCATTACAAATGCATGATTAAATTAACTTGTCTTTTCTTTGATGTTTCTGGGTTTCTTTTTATAATTTTTATTCTACAAATCCTGGGGCAATGGGGATTAAGGGCTCCTTATGCTAAGCTGCGACAGCGTTTTTAGCGCAGGCAGGATTTTAGCGCGGGCTAAACCCGCGCTACGCGGCTAGAACTAACGCCAGCTCAATGCTGGCGTTAAGGTCTAGCACGCGCGGCAATTCAGCAGGCGCTAGAACCGCTATCTCAGCTTAGTAAAAGGAGCCCCAAGTGACTTGTCCAGGGTCACAAGGAGCAGTGCGGAATTCGAACCCTCAACCTCAGGGTGCCGAGGCTGTAGCTCTCACTCCTAATTGATGCCTGCAAGTTATGACTTGTTTAGGGATATGAATTTGGGTGCATTAATCAAGGTATATTAGTTCTCTTAAAAGTTACTCTTCTATAATTGTTCATTGTATCTGTACACTCCTTTTTTTTTTTCCAAAAAATTTCATTCATTTCACAAATCAAATCAAGTACAATCAATATAAATAACATTTTACTTTTCAAATACACATGACATCTTATAATTTGTTCTTATAAATTAATATAATAAATCTTTTCCTTAATCATTCATAAAGATGAATTAATTTAATTACAATCAAAAAATACCCACCCACCCCCCCTTCCCTCCCTTAATATCTTAAACATTTTATTCAGAGAAGAATATTTTTAATCTTTACAATAGTCCATCAATGGCCTCCACACTTTTTGAAATTTGTTATAATACCCTTTTTGGACAGCTAACACCCTTTCCATTTTATATATCCTTATCACTATGTAAACAACCTCCATCTGTAACCAGAATATTCCGTCCCTCAACGTTATGTAATAATCTTCCTAAGTTGTATGTATTGCTGTTGTTATGTAAAATTGTTATGTATATGTTACATATTTGATATGTAAACTCCCTGGAAATGTCCAGTTTTCACCCAATTTTGTAATCCGCTTAGAACCGCAAGGCACAGGCGGAATAGAAATCTCTAATGTAATGTAATCTATATATATAAAATCGGATGTATGTATGTATGTGCCGCGATCACGCAAAAACGGCTTGACCGATTTGAACGAAACTTAGTATGCAGATCCCTCACTACCCGGGATGATATGTTCTGGGGGTCTCGTGGCCCACCTGCACACGTGGGCGGAGCTACAAACAGATAATCGGATTTCACCCATTCATGTCAATGGAAAAAATGTAAAAAGCTGCCATTCTCACAGTAATTCAAAAACGGCTTGACCGATTTGAACGAAACTTGGTATGCAGATCCCTCACTACCTGGGGTGATATGTTCTGGGGATCTCGCGGCCCACCTGAACACGTGGGCGGAGCTACAAACGAAAATCACATTTCACCCATTCATGTCAATGGAAAAAATGTAAAAAGATGCCATTCTCACAGTAATTCAAAAACGGCTTGACCGCTTTGAACGAAACTTGGTATGCAGATCCCTCACTACCTGGGGTGATATGTTCTGGGGGTCTCGCGGCCCACCTGCACATGTGGGCGGAGCTACAAACAGAAAATCAGATTTCACCCATTCATGTCAATGGAAAAAATGTAATAAGCTGTGGGACCGATTTGAACGAAGCTTTGTATGCAGATCCCTCACTACCTGGGGTGATATGTTCTTGGGGTCTCGCAGCCCACCTGCACACGTGGGCGGAGCTACAAACAGAAAATCAGATTTCACCCATTCAAGTCAATGGAAAAAATGTAAAAAGCTGTGGGACCGATTTGAACTAAAATTGGTATGCAGATCCCTCACTACCGGGGGTGATATGTTCTTGGGGTCTCGCGGCCCACCTGCACACGTGGACGGAGCTACAAACAGAAAATCAGATTTCACCCATTCAAGTCAATGGAAAAAATGTAAAAAGCTGTGGGACCGATTTGAACGAAACTTGGTATGCAGATCCCTCACTACCTGGGGTGATATGTTCTGGGGGTCTCGCGGCCCACCTGCACACGTGGGAAGGGTGGGTTCACCCAATAATGTATATGTTCTTGCTCCTGGAGGTGAAACTAAAAATGTTGTTTATAATCAAGTTTTGTGTTAGTTGTATTGTATTCATTTTGTCAAATATTTCACATTATAATTTGAATATTGTACTTTTTATAAAGTAAAAAAATATTTTCATTCACCACTATAAAGTATCTTTTTTTGAATCCATTTACAGTGTTATTGCTATAATTAAATACCCGTGCAACGCCGGGCCATCAGCTAGTGTAATATATATGACAAACAGAATTCCACCAAAAGCAATAATTAAGACACTTTCCTGTACACTCCTAAGGTGATTGTAACTTTGACTGTTCATTGTCACCTACTTTGTATTGAATATCTATATTAATTTAAGCGGTATAGAAATGTTAATAAAAGCTAAAGCTTACTTCTTTTAGAGTCACATGTTCTTGATGAATGACGTCAAGAATGTTCATCTTTTCTTGATCTCGGTGTACCTTCTGTATCTCTAATGTACTATAATTCTTGACCTGGTAAAGTATAATAGGCCAGTTGTAGACCATAAGCAAGAGTCTCAAGGCTACTGCAAATGCGAGGTTTCATTTAATCAGTTCTTCTGATTAAATGCCGTGTAACCATGGACTTTAAAAAAATGATTCCAGACGTAAATCAATATTGGTAATCCATATTCACGTCTTGTTATAGGGGGAAATTCTATAAAGTAGCACCTAAAACTAGATGCAACATAGGGCCATACTCACCCGCTCTTCTACGAAACCGCGCTAGTGGTTTTTTAGCGCAGAGAGCTGCGCTGAATGGCCCGCGCAGCTCCCGACGCTCATTGAGTTCCTATGAGCATCGGGAGCAGCGCGGCTCTCTGCGCTAAGAAACGCTAGCACGGATTCATAGAAAAGGGTGTTAGAGTCAATTTTATTATGGCGCTAATGCATTTAGTCCATTATGGAATAGCAGCACCAAGTGCACAGCTGCACGGGAATGGATGCTATGGGACTCCCACTGAACTGTGCGATTCTCAAGGGTATGGAATAGGTTGCCATGGAATTCCTGTGGGGACGGAAGAAGGATGAGGGAGGGTTGGCTTGTGAAGGGGATGAACTTATGTCTAAGGACGGGCTTTTGATCTGGGGTTAGAGTTTTCAGCCTGGGCTTATTGGAGATTGTGTAACTGATCAGAAGTTACTGAGGGTGTCAGGAGGGGAGGTGTGGGGGGGGGGAGATCGAAAATGACTGGAGGAGTAGTGGAAGAACGAAAGATATGGCTTTGGGGGAGGATTGAACTGGGGAGAGATGGGTGGGTGTGCAGTTGCAGTAGGTTTTTGTTTTTTAAGGGGCGGAAGGTTGTTATTTTAGTGGTCGAACACCATGTTACCGGCAGTGCCTGATAGCATGAATACTCCTGTGATATCTAGCACTGCTTGAACATGGTATCAAGTTTTCAAGTTTCAAATTTTTATTAAAATTTGATTCAGTCGCTTATAAGAACTTAAGAACATAAGAATTGCCGCTGCTGGATCAGATCAGTGGTCCATCCTGCCCAGCAATCCGCTCATGCTGCGGCCCTCAAGTCAAAGACCGGTTCTCTAAATGAGTCCAGCCTTACCTGCGTACATTCCAGTTCAGCAGGAACTTGTCTAACTTTGTCTTGAATCCCTGAAGGGTGTTTTCCCCTATAACAGCCTCCGGAAGAGCGTTTCAGTTTTCTACTACTCTCTGGGTGAAGAAGAACTTCCTTACGTTTGTACGGAATCTATCACCTTTCAATTTTAGAGAGTGCCCTCTCGTGCTCCCTACTTTGGAGAGGATGAACAACCTGTCCTTATCTACTAAGTCTATCCCCTTCAGTACCTTGAATGTTTCGATCATGTCCCCTCTCAATCTCCTCTGCTCGAGGGAGAAAAGGCCCAGTTTCTCTAATCTTTCACTGTACTAAGCGAAATACAAATTAAATATAATAGGTAGAACAAAAACAAAAGAAAAGAAACGCCAATAACAGGATAATTAAAATAATTTAAGTGAAACAACATTAAATAAATGGCATACTAAAAGTTGACCGTTTTGACAGATAAATATGAAACAAAAGGAAGCATGATTGGAACTACAAGTTATATAGGAAAGGAAGCCAAATATGGAACAAACAAGAGGAAGGGGAACATTGCTGCTTGCTCTTAGAGGAATTTGAAGAATGATAAGAGGAGAGCGACGGAGCTAGTTAAAAATATGGCGAACTTGAGCTACAATGAACGCCTCGGAAAACTTGGATTGTTCACCCTCGAGAAGAGAAGAATGTGCGGGGTTCTGATAGAGACTTTTTAAATACTAAAAGGAATCGACAAAATAGATCAAGAAACAACGTTATTCACGTTGTCAAATGTGACTCGGACAAGAGGTCATGGACTGAAACAGAAGGGAGACAGGACCAGGACAAATGTCAGAAAATACTGTTTCACACAGCGAGTGGTGGACGCCTGGAACGCACTCCCGGAAGAGGTTGTGGCGGAAACTACCATTCTAGGATTTAAGGGCAAGTTGGACGCACATCTTCTTGCAAGACACATTGAGGGATACGAATGGCCAAGGTCCTTGACGGGGAACACATAGCTGAGCCTCCGCGGGTGCGGACCACCAGACTAGATGGACCCACGGTCTGATCCGATGCGGGCATTTCTTATGTTCTTATGAAAAAATCAAAAGTTGAATGCTTCTTTGAATAGATGACTCTTAAGTAGGCTCTTGAAACGGTCAAGGTTGCTCTCCTCCCTTACGGGACCTGGAAGGGTATTTCAAAGATGTGGGGCCACCACTGAAAAAATGCCATTTTTGTTCCTGTTATTCGAAGGGAGGGGACTGTAAGCAATTTATCTAATCTTAGGTTTGTATACCGCATCATCTCCACGTTCGTAGAGCTCGACGCGGTTTACAGTAGGAGAAATAGGAAGGAACTACAACATAGGGCTAGAGGTAGAAGTGTGAAGAAAATTTAGAGGACTTGGGATGCCAAGATATAAGAGTTTCCTTGATTCCTAAGTTGGAGGGAGACTTACATTTTTTGAGAAAAGACAGGTTTTCAGATGTTTACGGAAAACTTGGAGAGAGCTCAAGTTCCGAAGAGGGGAGGTAAGGTTGTTCCAGAGCTCAGTGATTTTGAAGTGGAGGAAAGTCCCTAGCTTTCCTGTGTGGGAAATTCCTTTTAGTGAGGGGAAGGATAGTTTTAATTTGTGAGAGGATCTGGTGGTATTAGGGTTTGAGGAATTCCAAGAAAGAGGGATAAAGGGAGGGAGGATACCATATAGGATTTTGAAAGTTAAACAGGTGCATTTATAGTGGACCCTGGCGATTATCGGAAGCCAGTGGAGCTTGGCCAGGAGCGAGGAGACATGGTCAAATTTACTTTTAGCGAAGATGAGCTTGGCTGCGGCATTCTGAATCCGTTGGAGTCTGTGGAGGTTTTTCTTAGTTAGGCTTAAGTAGATAGAGTTGCAATAGTCCAATCTGGAAAGGATGATGGATTGGACAAGGAGGGTAAAAATTTTTGATGGTTGGACGATCTAAGAATCAGGGATGGCTCATATGGAATTGAGGTGATTTGGAATGTATCGTTTTAAACGTTATTAATGAAATTTTATAAAAGATTATTTGATCGATTGGTAGCCAATGGGTATACCGAAGCACGCCTCTTGAATTTACTGCTCGAATTTTGCGCTTACCAAATGTGAATGTTTGCTGTTATCATGTGGTAAATGCAAAAATGTACCACACTTTAGTAAATTTTTTTAAATTTTAAATCCCCTATCAATGGTGTAGCAAGGGTGACCGGCATCCGGGGTGGCCCTCTCCCGCCCTCTTCCCCACCCCCCACTGTTGCGCACACATGCTCACGCTCCTTCCCTGTACCTTTTTCAACTTTGGCCCAAGCAGCAATGAACGGGCAGCCCACATCTGATTGGGCACTCTCTCTCCGACATCGCTTCCTCCCGGAGAAAGCGCCGAAGCCGACACGGGCAGCAAGTTCATCGCTGCTCGCTCCAAAGTTAAAAAGGTACGGACGCTTGGCAGGGGAAGGAGTGAGAAGAGGGAGGCGGAGAGGAGGTAGGGGGCTGGCGCCCCGAGGAAGACCGTGTCCGGGGTGGACTGCCCCCTTCGCACACCCCTCTACCCTGCCGATGTCCCCAATCTTTAAGGGAAAATAACACCCAAATTTGTCATTTATCTTGTATTATTTTGGAAAAACAATGTGTATTATTCCCTTAGCAACTATGAACATTAATCTCTTACATAAGTAAAATTCCATTTTATTTAATTATTTATTTTTAAAATTTCTATCCTGTTTAAAATTAAACGGTTTACATAATTTACATAAATAATTTTTTTTTATTTTTTTTAGGTCAGTAAATTTTATTGGTTTTATGAGAAAAATACAATACCAACAATAAGAGTGTTCCTGAAAGGGGAACACATGATAATAACAAGTATCAACACATGGTAAGTACATCAAATCACAGGATAACAGTATGCAGATATATGCATAAAAGAGGATGAGTAATAATAGAACAAGAAAAGGGGGTAAGAAGTAAGAGTTGCCATGTCATATATATCAGGAAAAACAAAATTAGAGAGAGCAGCATATAAATATCAATCATTATACGTTCCACAAAATGAACTAAACCAGTGGTCTCAAACTCAAACCCTTTGCAGGGCCACAGTTTGGATTTGTAGGTACTTAGAGGGCCTCAGAAAAAATAGTTAATGTCTTATTAAAGAAATGACAATTTTGCATGAGGTAAAACTCTTTATCTATATATATAAAATCGGAGGTATGTATGTGTGTATGTGTGTGTATATGTGTGTATGTGCAGCGATCACGCAAAAACGGCTTGACCGATTTGAACTAAACTTGGTATGCAGATCCCTCACTACCTGGGGTGATATGTTCTGGGGGTCTCGCGGCCCACAACTCTATGTTGCTTGCTCAAGGGTGGGCTCACCCAACAATTTATATGTTCTTGCTCCTGGAGGTGAAACAAAAATTGTTGTTTATAATCAAGTTTTGCGTTAGTTGTATTGTATTCATTTTGTCAAATATTTCACATTATAATTTGAATGTATGTGTGTGTATGTATGTATGTTCCAGCATAACTCTTCAATGCATGGACAGATTTCAACCAAACTTGACATACACATTACTTACTATCTGAGGACAAACACTGTGGGGGTGGGAAGGGGGGGATATGTAAGAATGATTGAAAATGACAGATTTTAGTATCTACCCCATAGTGTTTTCGGGCTCACACATGAATACTCAGCATAACTCTGAAACGCATGGAGAGATTTCAACCAAACTTGGTACACATATGACTTACTATCTGGGGAAAAATATTGTGCAGGTGGGACGGGGTAAAATACTGTGGGGGTGGGAAGGGGGTGATATGTTAAAATTATCAAAAGCGACAGATATTAATGTCCAACCCATAGTTTTTGGGCTCGCAGAGATGAATACCGACACTCCCGATGCCGTTTAAGTCTAAGTTCAGCCCCATAGAGAGGGACATTCCTTTGGGACATGTGGAGGGTAGGGGGTTGGGACATGAGTGGGGCATATGGGACATGTGGGGGGGGGTAACGTGGGGGGTGGGACATGTGGGACATAGGGGGGTGGGACATGTAGGGGGTTGGACATTTTGGGATAAATAAATATCCGGGCAACGCCGGGTAATCAGCTAGTAGTTTATAAATCTTTCCTTTTGGCTAAGTCTTAATAATAATATTGTCATTTATAGCTAAAAAGACATATGATTAAGAAACTGTTTTATTTTACTTTTGTGATTATGATAAACATACCGAGGGCCTCATAATATAACTGGCGGGCCGCATGTGGCCCCCGGGCCGCGAGTTTGAGACCACTGAACTAAACGGTTTACATAATTTGCATACATAATTTTTAAAACAAAAACATGATAAAATAAACATACAAATAATCCTCAGAAATCCTGTCTACAAAATAATACCATAACTTGCATAGTAAAGATCATGAATAATTCATCAACTCTGCCAGACAGGAAAATGATTGGCTCGAGAAAGCCATCGACAAATAACTGCGTCTTAAGTAGTTTTCTAAACATGCCCTTTTCGCGGCAGCTTCGTATCTGACCCACCAAGGAGTTCCCTATCTTAACTCCTGCGCAACAAAAGTCATTTTAGCAGTCTTGACAAGCCTTGGGATTCACAGTCGTCTTTCTCAGAGCGCAATGATCCTTTTTGGTTTGTAGCTAAGGGCTCCTTTTATCAAGACGCTCTAGCGGGGTTAACGCGTGTGACTTTTCATCACGCGCTAACCCCCGCGCTGGCTAAAAACTACCGCCTGCTCAAGAGGAGGCGGTGGCGGCTAGCGCGGCTGGCGGTTTAACGCGCGGCTTGATAAAAGGAGCCCTAAGTATATTATTTTTAAGCAGTTCTGGAATATTTCCACACAAGAACTGGTGACAAATCATTACTGCATTATACTGTACGCTGAAGGCGACCAGCAACCAATGCAATTTTTGGAGATGTGGCGAAATAGGATCATATTTAGACAATCTAATCATCAATCTTGCTGCTGTTTTTTTATACAACCTGCAATGCTCTACATCTTGCTTTTGTTATTCCAAGGTACAGGGTGTTGCAGCAATCAAGTCTCGACAAAACCATAGCCTCCACTAACTGCAACTATTTAGGGGAGCTGACAGCTCCTGATTGGTGTAGCCTGACTTTAGTTCCCGGAAGAGGCGGTCACAAATGGCTAAGCAGGATCCCGCACCCGATTTCAAGCACCCCAAATCTGCCCCAGCTTCCTTACTCTGCCTCTCCTGCCTCTGATCTGCTCCTAAACTGCATTTGCGTTTTTGTTTTAAAATTTGCGGGCGCTCCTGGAACAGAACCCCCGCGAATTTCGGGGGAATACTGTACACTATTTCCAACTTGTTTAAACTATTTCCTCAGGGTCATATATATTTTGTTAATGTAGCACTATAGAAATGATACGATGTAGTAGTAGTATCATATGCAGAGAAAGGGGTGACATGATCGAGACATTCAAGTATCTCACGGGCAGCATCGAGGTGGAAGAAGATATCTTCTTTTTCAAGGGTCCAGCGACAACAAGGGGGCATCCGTGGAAAATCAGGGGCGGGAAACTGCACGGGGACACCAGGAAATTCTTTTTCACTGAAAGGGTGGTTGATCGCTGGAATAGTCTTCCACTTCAGGTGATTGAGGCCAGCAGCGTGCCTGATTTTAAGGCCAAATGGGATAGACACACGGGATCTATTCACAGAGAAAGGTAGGGGAGGGTCATTGGGGTGGGCAGACTAGATGGGCCGTGGCCCTTATCTGCCATCTCTTTCTATGTTTCTATACTGTAATGGGGGAAGGAAAAGCCATCAACGATATGCTTTGGATGACTTCAGCTCCCTGACTGCAAGGTGACCTAAGTTTAGATTGATTGGGAGAGGGGCATGTCCCGGGTTTCTAATATGTTGATTCCAAAGTGTTAAGTTTAGTCAGAGAAGGGTTCATTATCATCTTGATACAGGAGTATAAAGAAGGAGGTTAAGCAGAGTATAAACATTAGGGCCCCTCCCCCTTTTTTTCCCCAAAAACATAGCGCAGTTTTTTTCGCACCAACCATGATGGCAACAGCTCCGACGCTCATAGAATTCCCATGAGCGTCGGGGCTATTACCACGGCAACCAGTGCTAAAAAACGCAGTTTGATTTTGAAAAGGAGGGGAGTAGATAATCTAGCCCCGTTGACTCCGCTAAAAAAAGCACTCATTCAACAAAAAATTCCTTGCTAACATCACAACTAAGCCTACTGAAAAAGCAGTATAGGGGGGATGAGCATAGATGCCATAAAATAAAATCCTTTTCAGACTCTCCAAAATGTAAACAACTCCATGAAGAGTTGAATCAGCAATTGATATTATGCTACCATAATAAAGAAATCATTAAATCCCTCTAATGAGCTTTACTCCATCTTCCACCATCTGATTAACAGGTGTGGAGGGCCGTACAGTGAGAGATTAGAGAAACTGGGCCTCTTCTCCCTTGAAAAGAGGAGACTGAGAGGGGACATGATCAAAACATTCAAGATAATGAAGGGAATAGATTTAGTAGATAAAGACAGGTTGTTCACCCTCTGTAAGATAGGGAGAACGAGAGGACACTCTCTAAAGTTGAAAGGGGACAGATTCCGTACAAACATAAGGAAGTTCTTCTTCACCCAGAGAGTGGTGGAAAGCTGGAACGCTCTTCCGGAGGCTGTTATAGGGGAAAACACCCTCCAGAGATTCAAGACGAAGTTAGACAAGTTCCTGCTGAACCAGAACATATGTAGGTAAGGCTAGACTCAGTTAGGGCACTGGTCTTTGACCTAAGGTCCGCCACGTGAGCGGACTGCTGGGCACGATGGACCACTGGTCTGACCCAGCAGCAGCAATTCGTATGTTCTTATATCCGAGTTTAGACTGTGGGACCGGGATCCTGGCGAGGCCTAGTAACTTCCCAGAATCCCAGTCTTGGCGCGAGCGTAACCTTGGTGGATCACAGCGGCCTGGTGCCTCCCATAAACTGCACACCACACTGGCCTGGGTTTTGTCCAAATATATCACTTTTATTTATCCACAAGAAAAGTTTCCAACAAAAAAAGGTCAAAATTTGGCATTCAAAGTAAAAACCCAAAACATTCCAATTTTCTCTTGTTCTGCTTTCTTTCTCTTATGTGCCAGTTCTTATCACTGCACCCTTTAGTGCTGGCCAATTTAAGTTCACAAATTGAGAACATAAAATACAGTTCCTGTTAGGTATTATTTCCACAAGCAGTGCTAGAACCTTACCTGCCTTGGCAATAGTTAGGCTACCTGGTTCTTAAGCACTAATTAGGCTTCTGGTAGATTTGAGTGGCAGTTCCCTTTTCCTAGGAGCAGAGAGACTTGTACTCCCACAGGTGTGGCCACTGTTCCACTTATCTAACCCAACAGTAAATTCAGCAGCTTCCAGCCCAGGTTGAAAACAGGATACAAAATCCTTCCCAAAACATAAAACTCAAAAAGGAAGAAACAAAAAAACAAAACCCTTTTTACCAAGGAAAAAGGGACCTTCAGGTTTTCCTAAACCTATTCCCATTCCATAGGGTGTTCTTCCCCAGACATAGCATTACTCTCTAACCAGTCCATGTCACAAACCTCAGATTGTGTTTCAGGGTTTTGCATTTCCCTATCCTGGTGAGAACTTCTGAAGGCTGGCCAAAAGTTAGCTGCTGTAGCTGGTTTCCTTCTCAGCTTCCCCTGAGCTTCCAGTCCCAGCTGTCCCTCCTCTCTCTCTGACGAGGGAGCTTCAGAAAAAGGGAGACTCGGCCCATAACCACGCCCCCTCACAGCAGCTTTAGCTAATTCCTTAAAGAGCCCTGTCCTTTCCGTTCCAGCCTGAGCTCTGTGAGCTATTAAAGGGACAGGCTCCCTCTTAACCTTGTGCTCAGGATTTTCCCTAAACTCAGGATATTTCTTCTCCTTAGTCCCTGGCACATTATTAATGCTTCCCTGCTCTTTTCCCTGGGCTTTTCCCCGGGCTTTATTAGGACTAGCCAGATCCCTGTCACATTCCCCCACCCTCAAAATCTTACCCCGGGTAAGAGAAGGATTCTGTGACGATAGTTCCGACAGACGCGACAGAGTGTCTACATTAGTATGCAGTTTCCCTGGCCTGTAAACCACCTGGAATCGGTATCCTTGTAGAGCTAAATACCATCGCGTGAGCCTAGTATATTGCGGTGAGACCCTTCTTTTTTCTTCTACCCCTATTGGTCATGGAAATCGGTGGCCCTGTTTGAAAATCATCAGGCCAATTGAGAATAGGGTACTCCGAACTTTCAGCAAAACCCCCTTCTCCTAACTCCTCTGGGTGTTCTAGCCCCTCAATCCTCTCTGTCAGAGCCCCAAGAGAATCTTTTAATTCCCCTATTTTCATCTTCTCTAGAGTCTCCACTCTGTGAGCTAGAGCCCCCACTCCTGTTTGGATTTTCTCTAGGCCAGCCTGGATTTCCCTCAGCCGGGTATTTTGTTGCTCCCTAGTCTCCTGTTCCATGGTCCACCGTTGGCACACTTCAGCCACCTGCCCCCCCTTTCGCTCAGTATCCTTTTGTAAGGACGCTACTTGTTGCGCTAACATTTCTGCTTGGGGACAGGCTCCTGATTTCTCTCTGAATTGTTCTTTTAGGGCCTGAACCTGTTCTCGCAGGACCTGAGATGCTTCCTGTAATTGCACAAAGTTCCTCTGGCATTCCTCAGTACCCTCCTTAAGTAACCTTAAGGCCTGCTGACTCCCTGGGTCAGAAGAAGGATACTCCTGGGCTCTATCCCTGTCTTCTTCCTGTTCCCCAGCCTCACGCTCCTTCCTCCACTGGGAAAATTGTTCTATTTCTTTCTGTAGTGCACGTACTTGTTCCTGTAATGGTCCTAGCTGCCTAGCTTCAACCTCTCCCAGGGAACCCCCTTCCACCTCCTTCCTTACTTCTTCGGGTGCACCCCCCTGCATACCCGAAGAGCCAAATCCGTTTTCACCCCGAAGTGTTGGGGATAAATGAGGCCATTCTTGCAAACGGGGTTTACATAATCGCTCACATACTAACTGAGCTACCTTGTCCCCCGTCTGTATAGAAAAGGGTTCAGTGCCAAAATTAAATAACAGGACTGAGAGATTACCCCTATAATCAGGATCGATAACTCCCGCCCCTACATGGATCGCATGACGGAGCGCTAAGCCCGATCGCGGGGCAACCCGTAAATACGTCCCTGGTGGAGGTGACACTTGGAGATCGGTTTGTACTAAGCTTCTACCTCCAGGAGGAATCACTTCCTTCTGAACGGCATACACATCATATCCCGCTGCGCCCTCATAAGCTTGTGTAGGTGCTCTAGCCTGGGCAGACATACGTGCATACCGCAAAACAGGCTGTTTGCTCTCCCTTCGTGCTTGCTGTTTATAACGTTGGTGGATTGTTCTAACTCCCATAACTACCTGTGGGTCAGGTCTCTCCCTCCTCTGGGGTCTTGATATCTTTTTACCCCCTATTCCAAGTCCCCTAGAGAGATCAGGCCAGTCTCTGCCCAACAGTAGCGTAAAAGGCGCATCTTTAATTACCGCCACTAGCAGAGAGTGCCTTCTGCCTTCATATTCAACTGTGAGCCAATGCTGCGAGCAAGATTTCGTAATCCCATGAACACACATAATAGTCGCCGGTGTCTGACTTTGATAGGGATTTTTATTTCCCCGTATCTTTTGCCAATATGTGCTTGATATCAGGGTCTGATCTGCTCCTGAATCTAACAGAGCCCATACCGGGTGTCCCTCCAGAGTCACTTTAAGGAGATACTGATTCCTCCGCCCAGTACCCCAAGTTGTTTGGGAACTAAATTCTTTCCGCACTCTACACTCTCTTTGTAAGTGTCCTACTTTTCCACATCTATAGCATATCACCTCCCTCTTAGGCCCCCCTTGCTTATTAGGCAAGGTTTTAGGTACTATACCGGGAGCTGCTATTCGTCTGATCTCATTCTCCATATAAGCACCCTTTGAGGTTTTAGCCCCACTTTCTGTACCCGGGTAGGAAGCCGTGGCATCCATAAAGTGTTCTGTTGCTTCCACCACTTGTGCCAACTCATCTCCTCCCAGCTTCTTGACCCAGCCACGAACCATCTCTGGTAGTGCTTCAATAAACTGCTCCTTTAGGATCTCAGCGAATAATGCTTTAACGTCAGTTAAACAAGACTGTAGCCACCTCTCCGCCATGCGTTGTAGGCGCTGCAGTAGTGTTTTAGGGCGCTCCCCTTCCAACATATGGGAGCCCCGAAATTGCTGACGGTAATATTCTTTCGTGAGACCTAAAGTTTCCAAAATGTGGGCCCTAACTTGGTTATAATTGGTAACATATTCAGGATTTAAAGTTTGGTATGCTGACAAAGCTTTCCCTGCCAGACAAGGTGCTAATCTTACGGCCCACTGGCTCTCTGGCCATCCAGCCGCCATAGCAACACGCTCAAAAGTATTGAGAAAGTCATCAGCCGCATCCTGCGGACCCATTTTACATAGCGTTAGAAATTGTAAAGGTTGGGGTCCCACCAAACTCTGAACCCCAGCACCTGGCATACTTGCGTCCATAGGTGTCTGTCCACCTGCAGGTCCCAGACTAGAAGTTCTTAACTGTGCTGAAAGTACTTTCACAAGTTCCTCATGACGGTGTTGTGCCGTCTCCTGGGTAGCTCTCCATATTTCTTGGTTCGCACGAATCACCGCACGCAAGTCCTCAGTCAATTGTTGTCTCCCGGCATCCATTACCGCCGCCAGCTGCTTGACATCCATCCTGAAATAAACAAAAGGACAGGAAACACCAAGTGCGGCTCCTTAAATCAGAGATTCTCCCTCCCTGGCTAAACTGGGAGACCACTTCCCTTTAGGAATCCTCTTCAGTTTCCCCCCCTAGGTACCTCTTACCTCAGGGACTGAAGAGTCTACGCCTTTGGGATCTCAGGGCGTCCCAAAACCACAATCTTGTTGTTTCCTCCTTCTCCTGGATCCGCACCCTCGCTCAAGCACGCTGCAGACCGCTGTTGTTCCCACGTTGTGATTCTCCACCGACTCCGCCCAAGCGTTGTTTCCTCAGGAACATAAATCCTCTTAGACGATAGTTGTTAGGCCCCAGCAGACTGATCGCTCCTCAGAAGAGTAGCAGGAGAGAAAAGAAAGCCAAAAACCAACAAAAAAAAAAAAAAATTTTTTCTGTGTCCACCTGGAGGCAGTATAATCCCCTCTGATACCACTTGTGGGACCGGGATCCTGGCGAGGCCTAGTAACTTCCCAGAATCCCAGTCTTGGCGCGAGCGTAACCTTGGTGGATCACAGCGGCCTGGTGCCTCCCATAAACTGCACACCACACTGGCCTGGGTTTTGTCCAAATATATCACTTTTATTTATCCACAAGAAAAGTTTCCAACAAAAAAAGGTCAAAATTTGGCATTCAAAGTAAAAACCCAAAACATTCCAATTTTCTCTTGTTCTGCTTTCTTTCTCTTATGTGCCAGTTCTTATCACTGCACCCTTTAGTGCTGGCCAATTTAAGTTCACAAATTGAGAACATAAAATACAGTTCCTGTTAGGTATTATTTCCACAAGCAGTGCTAGAACCTTACCTGCCTTGGCAATAGTTAGGCTACCTGGTTCTTAAGCACTAATTAGGCTTCTGGTAGATTTGAGTGGCAGTTCCCTTTTCCTAGGAGCAGAGAGACTTGTACTCCCACAGGTGTGGCCACTGTTCCACTTATCTAACCCAACAGTAAATTCAGCAGCTTCCAGCCCAGGTTGAAAACAGGATACAAAATCCTTCCCAAAACATAAAACTCAAAAAGGAAGAAACAAAAAAACAAAACCCTTTTTACCAAGGAAAAAGGGACCTTCAGGTTTTCCTAAACCTATTCCCATTCCATAGGGTGTTCTTCCCCAGACATAGCATTACTCTCTAACCAGTCCATGTCACAAACCTCAGATTGTGTTTCAGGGTTTTGCATTTCCCTATCCTGGTGAGAACTTCTGAAGGCTGGCCAAAAGTTAGCTGCTGTAGCTGGTTTCCTTCTCAGCTTCCCCTGAGCTTCCAGTCCCAGCTGTCCCTCCTCTCTCTCTGACGAGGGAGCTTCAGAAAAAGGGAGACTCGGCCCATAACCACGCCCCCTCACAGCAGCTTTAGCTAATTCCTTAAAGAGCCCTGTCCTTTCCGTTCCAGCCTGAGCTCTGTGAGCTATTAAAGGGACAGGCTCCCTCTTAACCTTGTGCTCAGGATTTTCCCTAAACTCAGGATATTTCTTCTCCTTAGTCCCTGGCACATTATTAATGCTTCCCTGCTCTTTTCCCTGGGCTTTTCCCCGGGCTTTATTAGGACTAGCCAGATCCCTGTCACAAGACATTTTGCGGAACATACGGAAAAATCCATTTTTTAAAATAAATGTCTAACTTTTTGTTTCAAAAATAGCCATACTTGTCCTCATGTGTCTATCTTTTTGAACTATTTTCAGGAAAAAACACACACACACACTATCCAAAAGAAAACCACACAAAAGAAGCCACTGGGATGTAGGAGGGACCAGCATTTGTAGTAGTCTGGCCACACAGACATCTCAGCAGAGCAGTGGGACATCTTAGGGGGCCACTGCAGTGAACTTCATAAAGAAAGACCCAGGTACACATCTCATCATTACCCAAGTATGTTGTATGGTGAACCCTCCAAAACCTTTTGGACTCTACTGTATGCCATAACAAAAGCCCTTTTACCTGCAGGTATCACCTATATGATTATATCTCTTTTTCATCTTTCCGGCATGCTTTTATCTCCCTTCCTCTTGTTTTTTCCTTTGTTGTAATTCTTTCTTCTCTGCTCAAACATTGTAACTTCTCCCCTATCTATCCTCATGTCTCTTGTACGTTTTTTTTTTTTTTTTTTGTCCTAAACTAATATTTTTTTTATCATGTATGTATTATTGTATGTTAATTTTGTTTTTAAAGTACAACATAAGTTAATTTATACATTACTACCCATGTTTTAATTATACGTTTAGTTGTATTGTACATCATAGAAACATAGAAACATAGAAAGATGACGGCAGAAAAGGGCCAAGGCCCATCAAGTCTGCCCACTCTGTAGACCCTCCCCTTAATATTATACAATGTTTTACCCTGACCCACTTAGGGATCCCACATGGGCGTCCCATTTATTCTTAAAATATGGCACGCTGCTGGCCTCGATTACCTGTACTGGAAGCTTGTTCCATTGATCAATCACTCGCTCCGTGAAGAAATACTTCCTGGTGTCGCCGTGAAATTTTCCGCCCTTGAGTTTGAGCGGGTGCCCCCTTGTGGTTGAGGGGCCTCTGAGAAGGAAAATGTTATCTTCCACTTCTATACGTCCGGTGACGTATTTAAATGTCTCAATCATGTCTCCCCTCTCCCTGCGTTCCTCGAGAGTGTAGAGCTGCAAATTGTTTAGTCTTGCTTCGTACGAGAGACCTTTAAGCCCTGAGACCATTCTGGTGGCCATCCTTTGGACCGACTCGACCCTCTGCATGTCTTTGCGATAATGTGGCCTCCAGAATTGCACGCAGTATTCCAGATGAGGTCTCACCATGGTCCTGTATAATGGCATTATGACTGCAGGCTTTCTGCTGACGAAACTTCTACGGATGCAACCCAGCATCTGTCTTGCCCTTGAGGAAGCCTTCTCCACCTGATTGGCAGATTTCATGTCTGCACTAATGATTACTCCTAAATCTCGTTCTGCTGAAGTCCTGGTCAAGGTCTCCCCGTTCAAGGTATAAGTTCTGCATGGGTTTCTGCTACCCAGGTGCATGACCTTACACTTTCCAGCATTGAAGCCCAGCTGCCAGGTTGAGGACCAGCATTCCAATGTACGCAGGTCCTGCGCCATAATATCTTGTAGATTGTCCTCGCTTACCATATTACATAGTTTGGCGTCGTCGGCGAATAATGTTACTTTACCTTGAAGCCCTTGAGTCAGATCTCCTATGAATATGTTGAAGAGGAGTGGACCCAAGACCGAGCCCTGCGGCACCCCGCTGGTCACCTCCGATGTCTCAGAGAAAGTCCCGTTAACCATCACCCTCTGAAGTCTGCCACTCAGCCAATCATTGACCCATGCCGTCAGAGTCTCTCCTAACCCCATCGATTTCATCTTGTTTAACAGTCTGCAGTGTGGGACGCTGTCAAAAGCTTTACTGAAGTCCAGGTACACTATGTCTAGTGAATCTCCTTCGTCCAGTCTTTTTGTTACCCAGTCAAAGAAGCTGATGAGGTTTGATTGGCAGGACCTACCCTTGGTGAATTCATGTTGATTGGGGTCCCGTAGATTCCCTTCGTCCAAGACCGTGTCCAATTGGCGTTTGATCAGTGTTTCCATGAGTTTGCATACTATCGATGTCAGACTCACCGGTCTGTAATTTGCAGCCTCTGTCCTGCAACCCTTTTTGTGTAGAGGAACGACGTTAGCTGTTTTCCAGTCCAAGGGGACTGTCCCTGTACTCAGTGAGAGATTGAAGAGCACGGCTAACGGTTCTGCCAGGACATCACCTAACTCCCTGAGCACTCTGGGGTGCAGATTGTCCGGTCCCATGGCTTTGTCCACCTTGAGTTTTGTTAGCTCAAGGTAAACCCCGCTGGGTGTGAATTTAAAATTCCGAAACGGGTCTTTTGTGTTTGACTTTGGCTTCAATTGAGGGCCGGACCCTGGCGCTTCGCAGGTGAAGACCGAGCAGAAGTATTCGTTTAGTAGTTCGGCCTTTTCGGGATCCGATTCTGCGTAATTCCCGTCCGTTTTTTTCAGGCGTACTATCCCGTCTGTGTTTTTTTTTCCTGTCACTGATATACCGGAAAAAGGATTTGTCCCCTTTCTTAATGTTGTTTGCTAGAGTTTCTTCCACTCGAAGTTTGGCCTCCCTTACTGCCGTTTTGACCTCAGTGGACTTGATCCTGTGTAGCAGTTGATCCTCGCTTTTCCCCGTGCGTTTGAAGGAAGCAAATGTGTTTTTCTTCTCCTTAACGAGACGTGAGATCTCTGCGGTGAACCACTGGGGTTTGTCTTTTCTTCGCCGTTTGTGTGATGATTTTATGTAACGGCCGGTTGCCTCGTGTATGACAGATTTCAGGGATGACCACATATCCTCCACATTCCCTGTCTCAGTTTGGACCTGGAGCGCCTGATGGACGAAGACTCCCATGCGTGCAAAGTCTGTTCCTCGGAAGTTGAGTACCTTTGTTTTAGTGTTTGATCTATGGAAACCTTTCCTCAGGTGGAACCATACCATGTTATGATCGCTGGAGGCTAGCTTATCTCCCACGAAGACTTCTGAGACGCTTTCCCCATTGGTGAGTACTAGGTCAAGGATCGTTTGGGCCCTAGTGGGCTCCATTACCATTTGATTGAGGCGTGCTCCTCTTATGGAGGCTAATAGCCTCTTGCTGCCGCTGATTGTTGCTGAAGGTGTGCTCCAGTCTACGTCCGGCATATTGAAGTCTCCCATTAGTACAACGTCCCCCCGTAGAGCGATATTTTCTATGTCTTCGATTAGTTCCGTGTCTTTGTCTTCTGGTTGTCTTGGAGGTCTATATACCACACCAAGATACAGGCATTTTTCTCTCCCTCTGGCCAGGTTCACCCAGAGGGATTCCCCGGTGTACTTAACGTCCGTGATTCTGGTAGTTTTGATGCCTTCTTTAATGTATAGCGCTACATCGCCTAGTAATTTAAAATATGCGATTCATTAAGTATAAATAAACTTGAACTTGACCTTGAACTTGAACTACAGTGGGATCTGGGTAGGTTTTAGAAGGCTCACATTAATTTAGTTAGTAATTCAAATTTATTTACTGTTCTCTCAGGGGAGCTCAGAACAGTTTACATGGATTTATTCTAGTACTCAAGCATTTTTCTCTGTCTGTGCGCTCACAATCTTTCTAATGTACATGGGCAATAAGGGGATTAAGTGACTTGCCCAGGGTCACAAGGAACAGCGTGGGTTTGAACCCACAACCTCAGGGTGCTGAGGCTGTAGCTTTAACCACTGTTCCACACTCTCCCTATATAGTCTACATATGCCAATATAAGTATAGTAGTGAGAGTAGGATATGGGCCTGAGATCCCATCTCTATGTAGTTCACTACACTGGCCACTAGGCTACTCCAAGAGCCTGCTTGTTGCTCTACTTAGACTGACTGCAACATCTAAAGCTATCATACAATCGGGTATGTTCTGTTTCATTCACATCTTGGGGTGGGTGGGAGGGGATTAGTGACCACTGGGGGAGTATGGAGTGTCATGCCTTCATTTTTCCAGTTGTCATCAGGTCAGTATGGTCCCCTATTTGACATGTATTCTTTGTTAAAACAGGTCTAGCCCCCAATGTCCAAAATGGTACCCTGGACATTTTCTAAAATGTTTGATTATTGCAGAAAAACGTTTTGTAGGCTCCTGCCACAGCAGGCACTGCTTATACAATCAAGGCCTAAATGTCTTCATGAGATAATCGAGATAAAGCCTGGTAGTTAATGACACAGTCAAGCGAATTATTATACTTACTAGTTTATTAGCCCGTTACATTAACGGGTGCTAGAATAGATGTGTAGACTGAGGCATTTCTTTCTTTTTTACTGTCTCTCTCCCTGGCCCCCTGTCTGTCTGTCTTTCTTTCTTTCTATCTCTCTCCCTACCCCCTGTCTGTCTGTCTGTCTTTCTTTCTGACTCTCTCCCTGCCCCCTGTCTGTCTGGTGGTCTTTATTTCTTTCTGTCTCTCTCCCTGCCCCCTGTCTGTCTGGTGGTCTTTATTTCTTTCTGTCTCTTCCCACTGTCCAGCAGCATCCCTTCCCTGCTCCCCCTGTCCAGAAGTAGCCCTTCTCCCTTCCTGTTACCTCCCCCTGTCCAGCAGCACCCCTTCCCTGCTCCCCCGTCCAGCAGTAGCCCGTCTCCCTTACTTTTACCTCCCCCCTGTCCAGAAGTACTCCTTCTCCCTTCCCTGCTCCCTGTCCAGTAGTACCCCTTCTCCCTTTCCTGCTCCCTGTCCAGCATCCGCTAGGCTGGGCAGCCTCGGGGATTTTGCTAGGCAGGCCCGCATCACATTATCGAAGTGAGCCGGCCTAGCAAATGCCCCGCAGCTGCTTGATGAAACCGCGACTGCTGCTGCTACTGGTCCGGGAGAGAGAAGAAGAGGCGTCCTGGCAGCGGCAGCGTAGTCAGAAGGCAGAAAGTCAGCCGGCGTCAGAGATCGGGGCAGGAAATCAGCTAAGGCAGGCACTGCGCATGCGCAGCACGGATCACGAACGCATGGAGATTGAAGTGCGCATGCGCGCTAAGGGTTTTATTATAGTGGATAACTGACTTTGCCACTGGCACCACCACAGACCCGGTGCAGTGTGAAGCATTGCTGCAAGGAGTTGAACAGCATGGCAGGCTTTATTCTATCTCAAGAAGACATTGAATGCTTGAGTGCTTGGAATGTCATTGGTAGATGACTACAGGGCCGCCATTAGGGCAGTACCACCAGTCCTGCATTCAGGGGCCCGGAGCTGACAGGGGGCCCGGGCTCCCCCAGGGTCCTAGGCCACAGTCTAGGGGGAGGGGCGGTCCGCCCCACGTGGACAGGAGAGAGGTGGACGGGGGACCCGCGGAATTCAATACATCTCGAGCCGCGAGGCTCGTCTTCTGTTCCTGCCTACCCTACCGCTCACATATAGCCGATCGCAAGTGTTCCCCGATGCCAGCGCTGACGTCGGAGAATACTTCCGGTCAGCTATTTGTGCGTGGCAGGGCAGGCAGGAAACAGAAGACAAGCCTCGCGGCTTGAGCTTCGTTTTGCTGAGAAAGTTGCAAAGATGGGCTGGGAGGCAAACGCGGAACACAAAAGGGGGGAGGGAGTGCGTTTTGGACACAAGGCATGAACTTGGGAGAGAGGAAGGGAGGGAAAGAGATGCTGAGGTGGGGGAGGGAATTGGTTTTTGGACACAGAAGGCATGGACTTGGGAGAGAGGAAGGGAGGGAAAGAGATGCTGAGGTGGGAGAGGGAATGGGTTTTTGGACACAGAAGGCATGGACTTGGGAGAGAGAGGAAGGGAGGGAAAGAGATGCTGAGGTGGGGGAGGGAATGGGTTTTTGGACACAGAAGGCATGGACTTGGGAGAGAGAGGAAGGGATGGAAAGAGATGGTTGTGTACACGGGGAATAGAAGAAAGGAGAATTTTTGGTCATAGGGAGGGAGTGAGGTACAGATAGTGGCATACCAGGGTGGGGGGGGCGGTCCACCCCGCCCCGGGTTTACGTCCCAAGGGGGTGCACAGCTGGCCACCCTCCAATGTTCTCTCTAGGCCGGCAAACTGCGGCTCTTTAGCCACTTGAGTGCCACCACCGCCATCGGGAACAGGCCGGCACCAAGTTCTCCCTGCTTTTCCCTGTGGGGCCGGCCAACTCTCGCCACTCGCGTCAATTCTGACGTTGGAGAGGACGTTCTGGGCCAGCCAATTGCTGCCTGGCTGGCCTAGAACGTCCTCTCCAACGTTAGAATTGACGTCGGGTGGCGAGAGTTGGTCGGCCCACACGGGGAAGAGAAGCAGGGCAAACTCGGCGCCGGCCTGTTCCCAATGGCGGCAGTGGCAGCCTATTCCCCAGTGGCGGTGGCAGCATTTTCCCAATGGTGATGGCATAGGGGAGGGCAGGGAGAAAGAAAGAAAGGGGGGACAGGAAGCCAGAAAGAAAGAAAGGGGGCAGGGTGAAACAAAGAAAAATGGGGCACGGAAAGAGAGAGAGAGAAAGACAGACATACAGAACGAAAGAGGATGTGGAGAGAGAAAGAAGGGGGCAGGGTGAGAGAGAGAAAAACAGACATACAGAAAGAAAGGGGTTATGGAGAGAGAGAAAAAGAAAGAAGGGGCAGGGTGAAACAAAGAAAAAGTTTGGGGAGGGAATGAGGTCTGGAGGAGAGGAAGCATACAGGAGGCTGAAAGAAGGGAAGAAATATTGGATGCACAGTCAGAAGAATAAAGTGCAACCAGAGACTGATGAAATTACCAAAGGTAGGAAAAATGGTTTTATTTTCAATTTAGTGATCAAAATGTGTCTGCTTTGAGAATTTATATATGCTGTCTATATTTTGCACTATAGCCCCCTTTTACTAAACCGCAATAGCGTTTTTTAGCGCAGGGAGCCTATGAGCATTGAGAGCAGCGTGGGGCATTCAGCGCAGCTCCCTGCGCTAAAAACCGCTATCGTGTTTTAGTAAAAAGGGAGGGGGAATATTTGTCTATTTTTGTATAGTTGTTACTGAGGTGACATTGCATAAAGTCATCTGCCTTGACCTCTTTGAAAACCCGCGGAATATAAATGATAATTAACTTTTCTCTGCGTACAGCGTGCTTTGTGTTTTTAAAATTTTATTGTTGGTAGATCATTTTGACTTGGCCACAAAGGTAAGGGGGAGGGAGGGAGGGGAACTGCTGAAAGACATCTAGTAATCCTTGAAGGCTTGACTGCAGGGAATTATTTTTGTAAAATCATGTTTTGTTATGTGACTGGCATTATTTAGACTTTAATTTCTATGAATGAATAGAATGAAAATGATATAAATTACTTGCTTGTTTTTATGTGCATGTGCTGAAGGAAAGTGGAGAGAGAGTGGGCTGAGGACGCTGAAGGGAAATGGGGAAGAGAGAATGGGGAGAAGACGCTGATTTATAAATTGACAATTGTACAGAATATTGTTTCTTTTTTATATTCATCCATAGCTGCATGTTAATGATGTGCTCATATGCACTTATTTATCATCATAACATATACATCATCATTAACATGCAGCTGTGGATGTGTAAGGACAGGCTGAGGAGGATGGATGGGAAGGAAGGAAGGTGCACATATCAACATATCGTACATTTTTAACATGCATGATGCAGCTATAGGCAAGCAGAGGAGGATGGGATCATACAGATGTGTATGTTCAGATATGCGCTCAGATGTGTAGTTTTTTCTGATATATTTATTAAGCTTACAGTATTTATAAAAACACATTTAATACTTGTTACAAAAAATATTGTGCAATTGTGATCTACTTCTGGCCTACAAAGGTCAAAAGAAATCCTTAACTGAGATTTTACGTTCAAAAGTGAATTATAGCTACTAGCACTATTATTTATTAGTTATTTATTATGCAGATGTTTGTTAGTTTGTTATTAGTTCAGTATTAGACATATGTTAGTTTAGAATAGATAGGTATAGATTAGTTTAGTTTAGTTTAGGTTAGGGCCCTGCTGAAAGAGTCTACCTTGACGTGGTTGCAGGCTTACAAATCTTTTGGTCAAAGAGTGCGGCGACAGAGAAACGTATGTGTGTATTCGGCCCATGGAAGAAGGGGGGGGGTCGGGGGGGAAGGGGTGCGTGGGGGGCCCAATAGGATTGCTCAGTAAGGGGCCCAGAAATTTCTGATGGCGGCCCTGGATGACTACACCAAAGTGTACGTGTTTAGCTATAAGTTAAGTATGCTAAATTTCTGTTATTTTCCACAATAAAGTGCAAATATTGAAGGTTCATTTAATAAAACACTGCTAGACCTGTTGCATAAAATGTCTTTTTGTCAATCTATCATTGCTCAGTGTGAAAACATAAAAATTATAGCTATATTACCAAGAAATTTGCTCCATTAAGCAAAAATAATAGCACATGTTAAGAAAAATGGAGCTTTATAGAATCATTGCCCTAGGATGAAATAAAAAAACAAACAAATAAAAATAAAATTATGTTCTGATCAAGCACTATCAAATTCATGGGATAAACTTCAATTTACAGTTTTTCCAACTTTAGAATTTTCCAGACAGCCCCAAAGAACAGATATGCGAAATGATTAATACTTCTTTTCAGGAGAGTTTATTTCTACTTGTGTAGAAGAGGTCAGTTATTCGTCCAGTGTTGAAAGGGTCTAAGTTGGACCTTAGTATGGTGTTGAATTGAAGACATCTTTCAAATGTACCTTTTATGAGAAAAGTGGTAGAAAAAATAGTATCAGGAGGGCGGATGGTATTTTTTGGGGAAAAGAAGTCAGCTACTAGAAACATGATGGCAGGTAAAGGCAAAATGTCCCATCCATTCTATCCATCTGCAACATCCACTATCTCCTCCTCTCCCTATTGGCTAAGGCTCTTAACATTTGCATCTCCTCTTCCTATAGGCTAAGGCTCTTTACACCTGCATTGTGATGTCATAGAAATTTATGGCTATAGAAACATAGTAACATGATGGCAGATAAAGGCAAAATGTCCCATCCAGTCTATCCATCTGCAACATCCACTATCTCCTCCTCTCCCTATTGGCTAAGGCTCTTAACATTTGCATCTCCTCTTCCTATAGGCTAAGGCTCTTTACACCTGCATTGTGATGTCATAGAAATTTATGGCTATAGAAACATAGTTATAGCTTAAGGTGATGTTTTAAGTCACCCTAATTACCTTATACCCATACTATTCTCACAATCTCAGCCCTCAGAGATGCCACCAGGGGATCAAAAGATCATATCCTCTGGCTTTATGCACCTAATCGTCATAGGGTTGGTACAATGCTTTAACTGTTATATCTTTTTAGGTATTTTCATAATTTTGTTATTTTTTTCTTTATATATGTTTTACTCTTGTGATAATTTTAAAACAATAAATATTACTGAAGAGTATTAGTACTTAGCTTTATACGGAGTGGTTGCTGGTAAGGGATAAACAAGCCAACATGTTTCACCCGTGGAGGGGGTTTCCTCAGGGCTACTATCCCTTTTTTTTGTTCGTTTTTCACGACGTGACCACCCGATCTAAGTTCTCAAGTAGCCCTGAGGAAACCCCCTCCACGGGTGAAACATGTTGGCTTGTTTATCCCTTACCAGCAACCACTCCGTATAAAGCTTCCTCTGAATTTAGAGCTCTGGCGGAATTAGCAAACGACACCCAGCGGGTTTTCAAACCGGCTGACAAGGGAGGGTCTATAGTGGTTTTGAGCAATCATCAATATACTCAGGAAATTAACAAACAGCTCGGGGATTCCCGTTTTTATACTATCTTAACAGGGGATCCCACTGATGCTCTAGTTAGCACTATAGCCACCATAATTGATGCGGCCTTTGCTGAGGGTCAACTCACTAAGGCCGAGACCAAATACCTGAAACTCCCTTTTCCTCGCCGTCCGACCTTCCACATCGTTCCAAAAGTTCACAAGAACATTTCTCCCCCTCCTGGCAGACCAATTGTATCTTTGAGGGGTACGGTCTTGGAACCACTCTCTAAATTCATCGACTGGTTCTTAAAACCTTTTGTTAGCAAGGCCAGATCGTATCTCAAAGATACCACTCACTTTCTTTCAGTAATTACAGATTTCACTGATATAAAAGACTCAGACATCTTAGTGACTTTGGATCTGGAAGCCTTATATTCAAATATTCCTCAATCTGCCGCCTTTGAATTGTTATCGAGACTGTTCATGCAGGAGGTCCAACACGAACGCATTAGAGCTGATTTACTCATACAGTTGGCTGAATTGGTTCTCTACCACAATTACTTTCAATTTGACAATACATTTTTTCTCCAGACCCATGGAGTGGCCATGGGCACCGCAGCGGCCCCGAGCATCGCGAACCTGTACGTTACCGCCTTTGAGGAACAATTTTTGTACCCAGCGCCCTGGTATCGGTATATCAAAACATGGCTTAGATTTATAGATGACGTGTTTTGCGTCTGGACGGGTCCCCAGGAATTATTAAGTTACTTTTTGGAGTGGTTGAACACCTTAGACCCTAACCTCAGATTTACCATGTGTTTTGATTACAAGAAAATTTCTTTCCTGGATGTTTGGGTCCAAAAAAATGATAATACACTCGTCACTACTTTGTACAGAAAACCCGTTGAAGTAAATAACTATCTGGACTTCACGAGTTGTCATCCCACTAAATTGAAGAAATCTTTACCCATCAGTCAATTTCTGCGCATTCGCAGACTCTGTACGGATTTGGACGAGTTCCGCAGGCAGGCACGAGTACTGCACGCCCGCTTTAGAGAGCGGGGGTACCCTCACAGAGTTCTTTCCCAGGCTTATAACAGGGCTCTGTATGCCAATAGAGCCCTATTGCTCTCTCAAGCCCCTCCAAGCAAAGATACTAAAACGATCTGTGTATTAACATTCTCTGATCAAGCTTCTGAGGTGGCCCGGAGCATTAGGATTCATTGGCATGTCTTACAGTTACACCCTGAGTTTCGGGATTTTCCGTGCATCGCTTATGCACGCCCCAAAAACATTGCAGACCGGGTGGTTCGATCAAAATATTCTTCAACACGCGTGCAAAGCCATCAGGGAGGTCACCATACCAAATGTAGCAACAGCTGCGATATATGTGCCCTTACAATCGAAGGCATGGATTGGGAACATCCTGTGACACACAAACAATACGTTCATAAATCGAACACCTCTTGTACATCTAAGTGGGTCATATATATTATTATATGTCCATGTCGGATGGGCTATGTGGGGCGCACGCAAAGGACCATCAGAACTCGCCTCATAGAGCATCGCAGCCGGATCAATACTCAATCTATGACTTCCCCGATGGTGCCTCATTGTTTACAATTTAATCACATGTTCCAAGATTTAAAATGGACTGTTATCGAACAGATCTTCCCGGACTACCAAGGGGATAAATTAGCGTTGTTACAAAGAAGGGAACAATTTTGGATTTACGAGCTCCAAATTTACCCCTGCAGGACATAATGATTACATAGAGTGGCATCATACATTTTGAGTTGCTCTGGTTTTTTACAAACTTTTTTTGCCAATCAATCAATACAAACTTGTTTTCTCTTTTTTCTTCTCGTTTTCTCTGTTTGTTTTTGTTTTTATTGAGTCAAGGACACGTCTGGTTGTATGATATCAATCTGCATCGGCGTTGCACCTGGGTAATATCATGTGACCATTTACCTGGGTCACGCCTTTTAGTCTGCTGGTTTAAATCGGAGGCGTCTGTTCTGGTCAAGCGCCATTTTCTTCTAATGCTTTCACGCAGCAGCCGTAAGATTGACCGGCTCCTGCCTAGCGTCAGCTGTTCCTGAGGAAGGGGGAGTACTCCCCCGAAACGGAGTCCCGTAGGATGTGTGGTGATACGCTGATCGCCCTTTTGAAGAAGCTAAGTATCTTCTTTTGAACTTGCTGGTCGAATTTGGACACTTGTTTTTTGTTAGCCCCCCTGGATCAGGGATAGAGACTACTCACCATGAGTGAAGATTAAGTAAGCACTTTAAGCACTTTTTGTGTTATTTTGCACTAAACTCACTGAGAGCCCAAGGATGTTTCACAGTTGACACCTTTTGGTGTAAGCCAGTGACAGCCGTTGCCTCCGTTCGGAGGTGGCCGTGTGACTGAGGGCTCTCTACACAATTCTAAGTTATATTTTCTTAGGTTATTTTTAGTGGAACAGTTTAGTTCCTTCATTCTCTCAGTGGGTGGTCTCTACCCCTGATCTCAGTTATCGTCTAGGGGCTTGGGAGTCTTTTTTGTTTTTTGAGTGTTGCAGCTCCCATCTTTTCGGGTTTTTTCTAGCTTTATAGAAAGATAGTAACATGATGGCAGATAAAGGCCAAATGGCCCATCCGCAGTAACCATTATCTCTTCCTCTCTCTCTAAGAGATCCCACGTGCCTATCCCAGGCTTTCTTGAAATCAGACACAGTCAGTGATTGCATTACACAGCTTCGTTATTGACAGCTGTGATTGATACTATACTGTACATAGTATGCTAGACAAGGGTAAGGAAGACAAGTCTGCTGCCTTCGATATAGTCACCCACAAGTTTTTCTTGACTGGATAGGAAAGGGTAGGTATAGAGGGAAGGTTGTTTACTCCATTATTAATCTCTCCTGTAAAAATTGTAGGTTCTTTAGTCATAATATTCTCCACATTCAAAATTCTAGGCATCTATCCGGATGATGAACTCCCCTTTAAGTCACATATAGATCTGATATTTCTCAGAAATGTTGCTATAAACTACGAGTGATAGGTTCAGCGCAATCATTGCTGTCTGAAAATTCAATCCAAACATTCATACTTTTAATTAGTTATCAGCAGTATTGATTATTGCAACTCCTTCCTACCTGGTATTTATCAAACTGATAGCTGCTATCTACAAATCATTCGGAACAGGGCAGTGAACCTTAATAAAGAAGGGAAAAAAAAAATGGAATGGAACTCCGCTACTAAAAACTGAACACAGGCTGATTTTTGCTAAACGCAAATCTGACCACGTCTCCCCACTACTTACCAATCTCCACTGGCTCCCAGTACTTTCCAGAACTCATTTCAAATGCTCCTGCCTGGCTTTCAAGATCATTCACGGCATCCTTCCGCCCCCTAATCCCTCTATCCTTCCTCGCCCCGACGCCTGCTACCACCAGATCCGCCCACAGACATAAACTATTCTTCCCCTCTCTACACGGCATCCTCCACGCAGGTAAACTGGGTAGATCCCTCCTCTCCAAAATCACCGGCCTCTGGAACGACCTCACTGTCCCGCTGCGGAACCTGGGCTCCCTCCAACTATTCCGAAAACAACTGAAAACCTGGCTTTTCTCTAGCATATAACATCTCTCCTCCTGTTCACATCCCCTCTTTTTATATGCTTTTGTAAATCCTTCTCCTGTCTCTTCCTATATTTTTAAGCTTTGTAAACCGTGTCGCGCTCCACTTCCGTGGAGATGATGCGGTATATAAACTTAAGGCTTAGTTTAGTTTTAGTTTAGTTTAGGCTCTTCGTGCAGGTATGTAAACACAGATTTGTGGACCACGAGCAATGAGGAGGCAATTATTTGATCTTACAGTGCTATCTATATATGGCCTGTAACATAAGAACATAAGAATTGCCATACTGGGACAGACTGAAGAAGGTCCATCAAGCCCAGTATCCCGTTTCTAACAGTGGACAACCCAGGTCCCAAGTACCTATCTGGATCCAGAGGTGTAAACAGATTTTATGCTGCTTATCTAAGAATAAGCAGTGGATATGTCCAAGCCATCGCAATAAATTTATCCAAACCTTTCTTAAACCCCGCTAAGCTAACTGATTTTACCACATTCTCTGGTAATGAATTCCAGAGTTTAATTGCACGTTGTGTGAAGAAATATTTTCTCCAGTTTGTTTTAAATCTACTACTTAGTGGCTTCATTGCAGGTCCCCTAATCCTAGTATTTTTGGAAAGAGTGAACAAGCGATTCACATATACCCTTTCCACTCCACTCAGTATTTTATATACCCTTATCGTATCAGCCCTGAGCCGTCTCTTCTCCAAGCTGAGGAGCCGGAGCCACTTTAGCCTTTCCTCATAGGGAAGTCGTCCCATCCCTTTTATCATTTTTGTCACCCTTCTTTGTACCTTTTCTAATTCCACTATGTCTTTTTTCAGATATGGCGACCAGAACAGCACACAGCGTTTGAGGTGCAGTCGTACCATATATGCGTTTTTCATTTAGGGCTCCTTTTTCAAAGTTGTGGTAGCAATGCTACTGTGGTAAATGCACTGAAGTCAAGTTTCAAGTTTATTTTTGACTTATTGAATCGCTTAATTTAATTTGCTAAGCGATTTACAGATAAAAAAAATAGGTACATCAGATTAATTATAAAAGGATACATAGGTTTGACACACTATCATACAAAATAATAAATAATGTCATACAAACTAACAGATACACGGAGGAAGAAAGGGTAGAACTACAATCGTATATATAAAAGAAAACATAAATGGTAAAAACAACAGGTAGGGTAGATATTGGGGGAATAAAAAGATAAAAAAGGAAAAATTTGATAATAATCGTTAATTAAGCTTATAAATTAAACGCATCTTTAAAAAGGAAACTCTTTAAACTGTTTCAGATCATTTTCTTCTCTAAGATACTGGGGCAAGCTGTTCCATAATTGTGGGGCCATTACAGAAAAAATGTCAGGACGACGAGTTCCAATGACTTTTAATGATGGAACTGTTAGGAGTTTTTGATTGGTGGATCTTAAAGAACGTGACGTACTATGTGGAATAAGTAATCTATTAATGAATTGGGGTTCATTTGTAGACAATGTTTTAAAAACTAAAAGTAAAATTTTAAAAGTAATACGATGGGCAACAGGAAGCCAATGTGACTCAATCAAGAGCGGTGCAACGCGGTCAAATTTTTTGCGGTCGTGTATTAATTTGATGGCAGTATTTTGAACTATTTGAAGACGCTTTTTGGGTGACATAAGAATTGAATGGGCATCGATGCTTATATCGCAACAATGTCGCTATTCTGGCTTTGCAGAAAGGGCTTTAAGAGCCTTATTTAAGAGCAACTCTGTTCAATTAATACTTAACTGTATGTACCGTGTTTCCCCGATGGTAAGACACTGTCTTATTTTTTTTGGAAGGCCAAAATATGCTCTAGGGCTTATTTTCGGGGGGATGCCTTATTTACCCTTTCATGTCCCCTCTGTATCTCTATCCTTATTCAGTAGGTCCTGCTTACCCTTTCTCTTCTTTGTGTCACTATCTCCATTTTCAGCTTTCCCCCCCTTTTCCTTTGTTACTGCACCCTGTAGCTAGAATCTTTCCACCCTCCCTCCACTCCGGCCCAGCCCAGTATGAAATATTTCCTTTTGTTTCCCTCCACGAGTCCTGCATCTGGCCCTCTCCCTTCTACCTGCACCTGGCAACACCCCCCTGCTCCGCGGCTCTCTTCAGCAACTTGTCAGCAGCGGTGATCAAGACAAGCTACCGACATCGAGGCCTTCCCTCTACGAGTCCCGCCTTTGTGGGAAAAGGAAGTTGAAACAAGCGGGACTCGCAGAGGGTAGGCCCTGACGTCAGAAGCTTGTGTCGATCGCTGCTGCTGAGTTGCCGAAGAGAGCCACGGAGCAGGGGATGTGGCCGGAAGCAGGTAGAAGGGAGAGGGAGATAGGAAGGCTGTAGATCTCCGGAGCATGACACCGACCCCGGCCAGGATGATTTCTTTTTCAGGCGTGCATCTTACAAGTCCGGCGTCGTGGCGGGAAATAGCCATGCTGAGCAGTGAGCTCGGCACTACACAGATGAAAGCCTTGCTTGCTGATTGGTCCGGCAAGGCTTTCATCTGTGTACGTGCTGAGCTCACTGCTCAGCATGGCTATTTCCCGCCGCGACGCCGGACTTGTAAGTTGCATGCCTGCGTGACACACTACCGGAGCCACGGCAAAGGTGGAAAAGAGCCGCATGCGGCTCTGGAGCCGCAGGTTGCCGACTCCCGCGGTAGACGGAGGGACCACACGGAGTCACCCACCGTACCACCCGATTCGGGTAAGCGCAGGTATCGGTGGGTGGCTTATTTGCGGGGGGGAGGGGTGCCTTATTTTACAATTTTTTCTATAAAGGGGGGGCTGTCTTATTTGATGGCCCTGCCTTATCATCGGGGAAACACGGTAACTATGTTTAAATTAATGTGAACCGCCTAGAACTCACTGGGTATGGCGAAATACAAAAATAAAGTTATTATTATTATTCTCAAAAATGTGCCTCCCAGTGGCAGGCGACAGTAGGCGTCCTACCGTCATTGGACAGCCAATCCGGATGCCGGGTGCCAGGTTTTGAAAAGCCGTCCGGACCCCTAGACATGTCCTCAAGAGGAAGACATGTCCAGAGAAATCTAGACACCTGGTAACCCTAGTCATACACAGATAGCCAAGACACACAGGGGCTCATAATCGAAAGAGAAAAACGTCCAAAAACTAACCTAAGTCGGCACTTGGACGAACATTTCCCAAATACGTCCAAGTGCCGATAATAAAAATGGGTTTTGAACATATTTCTAAACAACCTAGGCCTTCATAGTGCCGCTGAACGACCAAAGCTAAACGGGGGGCATGTCGAGGGCGGGAGTTGGGCGGGACATGGGCTGACTTAGACTTAGTCGTACAGCATGTATAACCAAAAGTTTTACAACAGAGTCTAGACGGAACTTGAACGTTGTGACTTAGACCATGTAAAACATGGTCTAAGTCACAAAAACCCACCTAAAGTCACCAGATAAGCACTGCAAACACATAAAACAGACCCCCATACACTACCCCAGTGATCACCGACCCCCCCACCCCCATAAAAATATTAATCACATCTTTAATATTCAGCCTCTAGACCATCATCACCTGACCGCCTGGCATAGGAAAGCCTAATCGTCCAGCACAGAGGCAGCTTAAGTCGTCTTGGGGGTGGGTTAGGGACTCATGGAGAGGAGGACCCATGCCCATAAGCCCCTGTAATCACTGCATTGATACGTAAACATGTACACTCCCCTATACACCCCCAAAAACCATTTTGTACAGGCATATAAGTGGCTCCTGCAGCCATAAGGTCTATTGGGATGGTAGATAAGTGGGTCTAGGGGATCCTGGAGGTGGTTTTGGGGGGGCTCACCGTGACCTATAAGGGAGCTGTAGGGAGAAGAAGACATGGCACCCTTTTTGTGAAGTTCACAGCAGTGCCCTGTAAGGTACCCTACTATTTAGGTGGCATGTCTGGGTGTGCAGTCCATCACTTTGCAGACCCCTCCCACGTCCAACAGGGCTTGTTCTAGGCGTTTTGGACTTGGACAAAAAGTTGGACGGAAATGTGTTATAAATATAGACGATTTAGTGGCTTGAATAATCAGATCGGCAGGACGTATAATGAGACGATTTTCGAAACAAAAAAATTTTGGACGTATTTTTCAAAAATGTGTCTTATGCTGTTTTTTACTTTGGACGACTTGCGAGTTGGACGCAAACGAACTTGGACGTCTCTTTCGATTATGCCCCTCACACTGTATAACTTGAACCAAGAAGTTTTATTTCTTAGTATTTGCCTCACGATAGACAGACAGAGCTGTAGTTTACCTCAGAGCCAGGCAGCAAACCATTCTGTTCCTCTATCTTTTTTTTCAGTTTCAAGGGCATCATTCAGCCTCCCAG
Organism: Geotrypetes seraphini; assembly: GCF_902459505.1. NCBI lineage: Eukaryota > Metazoa > Chordata > Amphibia > Gymnophiona > Dermophiidae > Geotrypetes > Geotrypetes seraphini. The sequence goes on from NC_047084.1 coordinate 141,701,320, forward strand.
GACTTCTGCCTAAGCCCTCGTCTAGGGAAGCTGGGAAGTGTCTCTCACCCGGGGACCTCCCTCTCGGACTCTGTTCTGGGGCAGAAGTTCTCCTTCCTGCTTGAGCCCTGCCCCTCTGACTCAGCAGTGGACTCTAAAGTGCAAGGCATTCTGGGACCTGTAGTCTTTTCCCAATTGCTCAATGCCCTCTGCTGTCCAGTACCATACCTGTGCTCTTAAAGAGGGAAAAACCCCGAACGTCATAGGTGCCTATAGGCTTAATCAGCACCAGTAATTGGCCCTTAACACCTGGTAACTGTGGGTAATTGAACTTAATTGGGTTAGGTGTCTAACTCGAAAAACGCAATTCTGTCAAAAGTAGCTGCCTAGTCCAAAATGGCTGCCTATAAATGGGCGTGGTTAGGGGTGGATTGAGGGCGTGTTTTTGAGTTAGGCGCTGTTGTGCATCTAACTTAGGCACAGGCATTTAGGCTGAGAAAACCTTGATATAAGTATAATACGCCTAAAAGTTAGGACACCTAGCAACACTTAAGGCCACTTAGGTAGCTCTAAGTGCAATTCTATACAGTCCACCTAACCTTTATAGAATTGCACTTAACATCACACTAGCTGGTGCCAAAATTTTAGGCAGCATACATATTGGGGCCTTAGTGGGTTATACCCACTAGTCTGTCTCCATAGTAAAAGTTACTGTGTGCAGTGGCATAGTAAGGGAGGGTGGACCGCCCTGGGGCACTGGCACCTCTCTACCCAGCCCCACTTCGCTCGAGCCATCCCTCTCCCCACCCTGTACCTCTTCGCCAGCACGAGCAACTTCTGCTGCCTATTGCTCACGCTGGCCTGGTTCCCCTCTGAATCACTTCCGGGTCACGGAGCCAGGAAGTGATGTCAGAGGGAAACCCAGTGCTGGTGCGAGCGGCATGCTGGAGGAGCCACTCGCACTGGTGAAGATTTACAAAGGCACGTGGGGGGAAGGGAGAGCGTGAGTGCAGAGCAGGGAGGGGGGAGGACAGGAAGGCGTGGGGGGGCAGCGCCTCAGGTGCCTCCTACCCTGTTGCGCCACTGATGGTGTGAAACATTCTGTGCATTGCTTCTTAGTGTGGCTTAGTAAACACTCGCCTGAATGCCTAGATCACGCATGTTTTGGACATGCCTTTACCAGGACTCTGTACATTAGGCATTGTGACATTTTTCACAGTTGCTCTGAGAAAGGAACCGTTTCAATGACAGTCCATCGCAAAATGAGTATAGTTTTCTTTACCATTTGCTTTGAGAGCTGTATATTATTTCTTTCCAGAAAGTCTGCAGCGGCAAAAAAGGTAAACAGAATGCTAGGAATGATTAAGCAGGGGATCACGAACAGATCGGAGAAGGTTATCATACCACTGTACTGGGCCATGGTACGCCCTCACCTGGAATACTGCTTCCAGCACTGGTCGTCGTACATGAAGAAGGACACGGTACTACTCGAAAGGGTCCAGAAAAGAGCAACTAAAATGGTAAAGGGGCTGGAGGAGTTGCCGTACAGTGAGAGATTAAATAAACTGGGCCTCTTCTCCCTTGAAAAGTGGAGACAGAGGGGACATGATCGAAACCTTCAAGATAATGAAGGGAATAGACTTAGTAGATAAAGACAGACTGTTCACACTCTCCAAGGTAGGGAGAACGAGAGGACACTCTCTAAAGTTAAAAGGGGATAGATTCCGTACAAACATAAGGAAGTTCTTCTTCATTCAGAGTGGTGGAAACTGGAACGCTCTTCCGGAGTCTGTTGTAGGGGAAACACCCTCCAGGGATTCAAACAGAGGAGATTGAGAGGGGACATGATCGAAACATTCAAGATACTGAAGGGAATAGACTTAGTAGATAAAGACAGACTGTTCACACTCTCCAAGGTAGGGAGAACGAGAGGGCACTCTCTAAAGTTGAAAGGGGATAGATTCCGTACTAATGGAAGGAAGTTCTTCTTCACCCAGAGAGTGGTGGAAAACTGGAACACTCTTCCAGAGGCTGTTGTAGGGGAAAACACACTCCAGGGATTCAAGACAAAGTAGATAAAGACAGGTTGTTCACCCTCTCCAAGGAAGGGAGAACGAGAGTGTACTCTCTAAAGTTAAAAGGTAAGGAAGTTCTTCTTCTCCCAGAGAGTGGTAGAAAACTGGAACGCTCTTCCGGAGGCTGTTATAGGGGAAAACACCCTCTAAGGATTCAAGATACAGTTAGACAAGTTCCTGCTGAACCAGAACGTGTGCAGGTAAGGCTAGTCTCAGTTAGGGCACTGGTCTTTGAGCTAAGAACCAACTTGGGAGCGGACTGCTGGGCACGATGGACCACTGGTCTGACCCAGCAGTGGTAATTCTAATGTTTTTATGTTCATGTTTATTCCTTGATCTAGTGATAAACGTTTATAACAATGATGAAATCTTCATTATAAAAAAAGTGCACACATTTTTTTAAAAAATTTCATCTATGAAATTTGCATTGGAAGAAGTGGCAGAATCACATATCGAGGTTACCGTGAAAGTCAGGAATTTGAAAGTCCCATTTCTCATCAGTTACGTAGCTAGACTGGATTTTTCTTTTAAGTTGAAAGAACAGAGGTTTCCTAAACTCATTGTGATGAATAGGACTTGATAGTTGCTTTTTCGAGACTGCAATGCTGCTGTATTCATATAAGAAACGTTGAAAGTGCCTTTTAAAAACATTTGAAATGCAGAAAGAAAAGGTTTCCGGAGGTGATCCAGGAAATTACAGACCAGTGAGTCTGATATTGGTGCCGGGCAAAATGGTAGAGACTATTATAAAGAACAAAATGATGTACGTAAGCATGGATTAATGAGAGAAAGCCAACATGGTTTTAGTCAAGGGAAATCTTGCCTCACCAGTCTACTGCATTTCTTTGAAGGGGTGAATGAACATATGGATCAAGGTGAACCGGTTGATATTGTGTATTTAGATTTTCAAAAGGCATTTGACAAAGTACAGATGATGATAAGTGATGAATTCCTTCTCTCACACCAAGCAGCATCATGGGGTAAAGACCTAGAACAATTAATTTCGCCCTCTACTTATGAGGTATTTAGGAAACGTCTAAAAACACACCTGTTCCTAAAACATCTTGACAACTGATCCACTTATCTCTTTCCTCTCAATAGCGACCTACTGTCCTTTTGATCACTTTTCTCCTCAATAATGAATTTCCTGTCTAATTACTTCTCTTTCTTCTTCCCCTCTTGAAGTCAGTCAATTTGTACCTTTGCTTAATCTTTTGTAAACCGCATAGAACTTCACGGTATTGCGGTATATAAGCTGTTATTATTATTATTATTATTTCTGCTCTTTATTAAGCTATTACCTTATGCTTAATGTTATTTTTGTTTTTATAATTTTATATAGTAGAGTAAATTGGAATGAAACTTCCTTAATGTTATTAGGAAGTTTCATTCCAATTTACTCTACTATATAAAATTATAAAAACAAAAATATATAACAAAAAATATAATTAACACTAATACTTCACATATTATTAAATAGAAAAGTGGAGGTTTTTTGATCTATGAAAGAAACCATACACCACAACATCATAGGAGAAAACGTATATGTTCCCTAAGTGGTGAATCTGAGATCTTTTCCTCCACTGAGGTATATTCTCTATTATCAACTTGTTGTAGTACGTTTTTGTTTTAAAGTTGATATACATCTTTCACTATCCTATTTGACAAAGTACCTCATGAAAGACTTCTGAAGAATTTAGAAAGTCATGAGATAGGAGGCAATGTCCTATTATGGATTAAGAACTGGTTGAAAGACAGAAAACAGAGAGTGGGTTTCAATGGTCAATATTCTCAATGGAGAAGGGTAAATAGTGGGGTTCCCCAGGGGTCTGTGCTGGGACCGCTGCTTTTTAACACATTTATCAATGATCTAGTGATAATTAAATCGCAAGAAGATTGTGAAAAATTGCAAGAGAACCTTGTGAGACTGGAAGACTGGGCATCAAAATGGTAGATAACGTGTAATGTGAACAAGTGCAAAGTGACGCATGTGGGAAAGAGGGACCCGAACTATAGCTACGTGATGCTGAGTTCTATGTTAGGAGTCACAGCAGTGCCCTTCTAATGTGTCCCACTGCTCTGTTGACATGTCCGCGTGGCCCTTTCCACATCCAAACCGTCTGGATTTGGGTGTTTTCAACTTGGACATTTGGTCAAAAAAAATGAGGTATAAAATCAGGCATCCTAAGGGTTGGACTTTCTGGTAGTCTTGATGTCCAACTAAGCAATTTTCAAAAAATATATATTTTTTGACGTTTAGCGGTTCGGCTTTCGGAAATGGACATTTCTGTGCTTCCGACTTTGGATGTTTAGCAGGAAATGTCCAAATCAGACTTAGACGCCTTTTCAAAAATGGCTCTCCAGAGGCGCCATTCAATAAAGTGCTGCCTAGAGATAGGAACCTCTCAGGGGTATCAATGGTGCATTAATTGACCGGTGGCTATGTCCACTAGGCACTATTCTATAAGCACTTAAATATCACAGGTGGAGCAGGAGTGGACCATGGGTGTGTCTCAAGTTTCAAGTTTATTTAAAGATTTCTTATACCACCTAATCAAACCTTCAAGGCGGTGTACAAAGGAGTACCAAAACAATGTATCAGAGTAAATTACAAAACAATTAAAAACAAATCGGGGAAAGTGACAATTTTTTAGTAACGTGGACAAACGGAAATGAAGGGAAGAAAGGCTGGAACTACAATTGGTAGGAGGAAAAAGAACATTTAGGGAAAAAAACAAAAGGAAGGGTGACTAAAGATAAAAAAAAACCTTTCAAAAACTGGTTCGCCCTTAAAAGGGCAGTTTAAGTATCAAATGCATCAAGAAATAAAAATGTCTTTAATTTCGCCTTAAAATTGGCAAGACTTGTTATTTCACGTAAGTGATTTGGAATACTATTCCAAAGTGAAGGGGCACTGACGGAACAAAATTATAGCCCTCATTGTATTGATATACTTCAACGAGGGGATAGTAAAAAGGTTATGAGCTGTGAACCTTAAGGACCTAGTTTGGTTAGGTGTGCAGTTTATAGAATATTATAAAATAGGCATGACATCTTATGCCTGCTGTTGACGTGACATAAGAGAAGACGCCTACATGTGGACACACCAATGCTGACCTCGTATTCTATGACAGGATATTGGTGCAATATGCTGTTATAGAATCATCATTAAGGTCCTGATTCTATAAACGGCAACTAACGCCTAACTCCTAGTCACCATTTGGTGTGACTGTCAATCAAAAGCTATTCGGTGTTTATACAATTCCACCTAGCAGTGCCCAACTCAACTTAGGCACCAGTAGGAGTTTTCCTGGCCTTGCTTCCCGGCGCCTAACACAGACGCCTATGTCGAGTCAGGCGCCACTAAGGGCGATCATATAAATGACGCCAGCTGTTGGTGGACCGTGACGAACAAGCTTGCACGAGGAAATGTACTGCATGCGTGTCCTTTTTATTTAGCCGCACAGATAGATGATCCCCATGAAAGCAATTTTTAAAGTTTACAATAAGGCACAAAACCGATTTCTTTTTAGATCTGTAATTCATGGAGTCGCTAGAAGACTGGGTGGGGACATGATCGAAACATTGAAGATATTGAAGGGAATTGACTTGGTAGAGAAAGAGAGGTTGTTCACCCTCTCCGAGGTGGAGAGAATGAGAGGGCCCTTGCTAAATTTAGAAGGGAAAAGATCTGGTACAAACGTAAGGAAGTTCTTCTTTACCCAGAGAGTGGTAGAAATCTGGAACGCTCTTCCGGAGGCTGTTATAGAGGAAAGCACCCTTCAGGGATTCAAGACAAGGTTGGATAAGTTCCTATTGGAACAGAACATACGCAAGTAAGGCTAGACTCAATTAGGGCACTGGTTTTTCACCTAAGGGCTGCTGCGTGAGCCGGCTGCTGGACATGATGGATCACTGGTCTGACCCAGCAGCGGCAATTCTTATGTTTTTATGACTCAAACACGGGTCGAAGGCACCTAATGACAACAGTGGTTCTCATATTTAGATCAGGGAGAAAAAAATAGCAAAAGCCCTTTGATTATCAAATTTGCTGATGCTACTTTGCTCCATTCTGCTGCCTCATTAAACAGCAGGTGCAAAACATGCAAATAATTTTTTTTGTGGTTGTTTTTTTTTTTTTATAATTCTCTGTACATCTTAATTTTCAAGGAGAATCAATGCAGGTAGTTTGTTTCTGAAAATCTGCATAAAGTAGATGACTCATAATTAAATATGCATCCATCCCCTACAAGCGGCACAGTTTCCATTAGTTCTTTTCTGAGCTCTGCACTCCAGCAAACTGGCAATTTGTCTTCTTTCCAGAATCTAAATGGTCTACTAGAGATGGCAGCTGGAAGCCGGCTTGGCACAGTGTTTGAATGAGGATTGGGAGAAATGCTGAGGTGAAGGCTGATGCTGCCACTAAAAGGACTAGGTGTCTACCTCAGTGGCATAGTAAGGGAGTGCAGGAAGTGCACCTCCGCCCCACCCTACCACACCACGTCATTCCTCCCCCCCCCTTCCCCGTACCTCCGTATTATCTTTGCTAGCATGAACACTTCTGCCTGTTCCTTGCGCCTGCCCTGTTCCCCCTCTGAATCACTTCTGGGTCATAGGGCCAGGAAGTGACATCAGAGGGAAATCCAATGGTGGCGCGAGGAGCATGCTTGCAGAAGCCGCTCGTGCTGGCAAATATTAAGAGGTACGGGGGGAGGGAGGGAGAATGCAAGAGTGGAATGGGGGACAGATGCAGAGAGGAGGACGCGGAGGGTGTGTCACTTTCCTGGGCGCCTCCTACCCTCACTATGCCACTGGTAGAATTGGGGGGGGGGGGGCTATGGCAGGGCTCTAATGTACACTAGATACTCCTCCTTGCCAGGTTACTGTTGCCTTCTCCCATCCTCTTAAAGGAACATTGAGTATGGCGTGGATCCCGTAAGTGCTGCCTTTTTCTCCCCCCTTCTTACAGGGCTTGCGCCATGCTCAATCTTCTTAGTACAAGAGGAGATAGCAGGATGCAATAGCAGACCAGAAGGCAGAGCCGGTGATAAAGGGGTGCAAACAGAACAATTGCCCTGGACACATGAGGATGCTAAAGCCTACCTGAAGCTGAAAAAAGGATGCAGTCTGCAAGTGGGCTGTGGGATTCCCCACTCAAACGACAAGTCTCCAAAGCAAAATGCAAGCTGGCAAAAACAACCCCAACAAACTAATAGGAAGAGCTTATGAAATTCGAAAACCTTGAAGAAGCCATATTGACGAAACGGGTCCCATCGGATTGGGTTAAGTGCTAACTTTGCCATAGAAGAGTTTTAAACGGCAAGACCAAAGATTTTTCTATCTTCTTTTGGAATCAGTACAGCAACAACCACCATAAACTTAAGTTAAGCGGCTTTATATTTTTTTTTGTAATGGTGTACACTTCTCCCTTCGTCTTCGCGGTTTCAGCATTTGCAGTTTTGATTATTCACGGTTTTTAGCTTGCTGGCTCCTCCCCCCCCCCATTACGTCAGCTTCCATAGAGAAAATTGCCGATTCCCGTCACTTTCTTCACCGCATTTTGCCTCTCCTTTAGGAACAGGTCGGGTCTCCCACCGTGTTATTTGCGGTTTCACCATATTCACGATGGTTTTTAATAGAAAACAGCGAATAACATATGAAAAAGTTATTTGCGATTTTTCTGTATTTGCGGTTCTGTTAATCCCCTATCACAGTGAATACGGAGGGAGAAGTGTAACAAGTTTAACAGTTACTCTGTTTCTGAATGATGCCTGGAACAACAGTGTTATTGTTATTTAAAGTCCACTAGGATTTTATATCTGCTGGTTTGAAGGTTAGTTCTTTTTGAAGTCTGGCAAGATATGCTATTTGGCTTATCAATCAAAGGCTTTAAAACATTGATAATAACAAAATCACTAAGAATAATTTATGATAGAGAGATAGATAAGAAGTAGTTGCACAGTAACACTTTTCAAAACATTAAAAAAGGAAGGTTTTTAAGAATCAATGAAAGATGCCTCTATCCAAATATTACCAACAGACCTATGATTGGTCAGTGGTATGAACATAAGAACAGCCTTATTGAGTCATACCAATGGCCCATCAAGCCCAGTAGCCCATTCTCATGGTGGCCAATCCAGGTCCCTAGTACCTGGCCAAAAACCAAGGAGTAGCAACATTCCAGCATCTCAAAGAAGAGCAAGATTCCGGAACCCCACTGAGAGCAACATTCCAGAGCTGAGACTGTGATGTCATAATGCCTCAGAGCCAACCTCAGCAGTGATGTTACAATGGCACACTTAAGAGGATAAGAACAGCCTTACTGGGTCAGACCAATGGCCCATCAAGCCCAGTAGCCCATTCTCACGGTGGCCAATCCAGGTCCCTAGTACCTGGCCAAAAACCAAGGAGTAGCAACATTCCAGCATCTCAAAGAAGAGCAAGATTCCAAAACACCAATGGGAGCAACATTCCAGAGCTGAGATTGTGATGTCATAATGCCTCAGTCCACAGTGCCTCAGAGTCAACTTCATCAGTGATGTCATAATGGTTTCATTGTCCTTACTTGGCACACATACGAGGATAAGAACAGCCATTCTGGGACAGACCAAAAGTCCATCAAGCCCAGTAGCAAATCCTCACTGTGGCCAATCCAGGTCACTAGTACCTGGCCAAAACCCAAGGTGTAGCAATTTTCCATGCTACCAATACAGGGCGAGCAGTGGCTTCCCCCATGTCTGAGATCCTTTTTTTCCTTCCCAATAAAAGGTTTTGTATGGTCATGCATGTTTCAAGTAGTTAAGCATTTCTTTAGGGTTCCCCCCCCCCCCAATAGCTCTTCCAGAAGGAGGTGGGAAGATGCTGGATGTGCATTAGTGGTAGGGAATGTGAGATACTGGCCACCAGTGGGAGATAGAGAGCAGAAAGGGAGAGGCCGACCACTGGATCATCCTGCACATGAATGCATGCACAGGATGTTGCTCTTTTGTAGAGAATGAACTGTGAATCACATGTGAAATTCTGTGTTTCCCCGAAACACAAATTCTACTCCTGCACATGCCAGTTGGCAAAGTACAAATGCCATTGAATCATTTGACAGATATTTATATGCTGGTTGGTATTTAAATGGCCTAACATATCTTGCCAAATCACCATGAGTTAAGAAGGGTTACAAATAAAGCATATAAAATCAAAAATACACACAAATCAAATCCAAATTTCCGGCATATTTTGCACCATGATGACTTAACAAGAATAAGCCTAAGTAAATAAGTTTTTCAAGGACCTATGAAAGTCCCTAACTTCCTGTAAACACTGCAACTCAGCAGGCAACACAAGAGTGGGGCATCAAGAGAACGAGCCGAGACCTGAGTAAATAACAATTTTCCATCAGCGAAGGAAGTAGATTGCGTTCAAGGGCACAAAGGAGAAGTCGTAGTAAGCTGAGACAATAGCAAAAGGAGACGAGTAATTGGTGAAAAACAGAGTGAATTAAATAAAAATATTAAAACTCTGCACTGTACACTGTTCATCAGTTAATGAATGTTTCTGTATGAGTGCAGGAATAAAATGATCTGACTTGGCAAAACCCAATACCAGTTGCAAGGCTGCATTTAAAACTAGCTGAAGGGGTTGAAGCATAGAAACAACGGGCCCGATTCTCTTTTGGACACTGACATCGGCAGCCGCCTAAGAAGTGGTCAATCACGCATAGGCGTCCAAAAGAGGACAACGTCTACAGTCACGATCAGATGCCTGAAATGTAGGCCAGAACTTTGCAGGCCTACACTTAAGCCATCTGTCCAGGGTAGGATTAACCAATAGGCCAAGTAGGCCTAGGGCCCAAAGTGGTCGGGGGGGGGGGGGGCGATGAAGGAGGGCATCAACATTGTTTTTTCCAAATGGCGATGAGCCCCTCTAGCATCGATCGGCAACGCGGCCACCTCCCCCACCCCGATCGGCGACGCGGACCCTACCCCGATCGGCAACGCAGCCCCCCCCCCATCGACGGAAAGTAAGACAAGCAAGCAACGCGGGTAAGAAAGGCAAAGGGAACTGTAATTGTGCAAGCAGTGCTGCTTGCCCAAAGCTTCCCTCTGACGCAGCTTCCTGTTTCCGCCTGGGCGCATGGTGGGGTGGGGCGGGGCAGGGGGCCCAGTGTACTTGTGTGCCTAGGGGCCCTTGACAAATTAATCCTGCCCTGCATCTGTCTCACATCTACGTAGATGCATACCAATGCTTAAGCCTACCCAAGGCTACTTCTGGGCGAAGCCAAACCCATGCCCCGCCTTGGGCGTGCTTAAGCGTCGCTACATATTTCCATAGACACGATCAAGAGGCCTACAATGTGGGTGTCCTGCCTCGGAGAGGTTTTTTTTAAAAAAAAAAAACGTGCATCCTGATTGGCTGCCAGATGGTGGTAGGACACCTACCATTGTCTTCCATCATGATGCGCTTTTTCAAAAATCAGGCCCAAAGTGCATTGAGAAAATCACTAAAAACCCACTTATTCGACAAATTTATCTGATCCTTCAATTCCGCTCTTCTCTTACCTCTTCTTACTCATCCCCTGTTCCAACCATATCACTCTGATCACTCAACTGTCTCCCACTCCTTCCCAATTCTTTCTGATCTGATGTAACCTCGCTGTCCTTGCAGCATCTCTTGTTTTATACCGTCTTAAACTGAAAAGGTATGATGGGATATAAATAAAGCTATATTATTATTATATTACTAGTCTTTAAGCCCGTTACATTAACGGGTGCTAGAATAGATGTGTCTGTCTGTCTTTTTTTCTGTTTCTCTATCTCCTTAGCTGCTTTCTGTCTGTCTGTCTGTCTTTCTTTCTTTCTCACTCCTTGGCCACCGACTGTCTGTCTGTCTCTCTGGCCTCCTGTCTGCTTGTCATTCTTTCTGTCTGTGTCTCTCCCTGGCCCCTTGTCTGTCTGTCTTTCTTTCTGTCTGTCTCTCTCCCTGGCCCCCTGCCTATCTCTCTCTGCCCCCCGCCCCCGAGCAAACCAAGATTGCTGCCCTGCCCCCCAGCACACCCCTCCCCCCCAAAGCAGCCCTCTCCCTCTCCACTTTTTTCTGTCTGTCTCTCTGTCTCTCTCCCTAGCCTCTTGCTTATCTCTCTCTGCCCCTCCCCCGAGCAAACCAGGATTGCTGCCTACCCCCCAGCATACCCCTCCCCCCAAAACAGCCCGTTTTCCCTCTCCCCCTCCACTTCCTTGTGCAGCAGTAGCAGCCGGACGCCTCACAACACCTCGAAGGACACCCTCCTGCCGTTGCTCTCACCGCCGCACGTGCCGCAAGCCGCCACGCACTGCAAATTGAACATGGCCACAGAGTCACAAATCACGCTGTCTGGGATCACGACGTAAGTGCGCATGCCCGCTTAGGGTTTTATTATAGAGGATTATTACATAGGAATTTCTACTGCAGCTATTCATCTTTTTAATCTTTCAATACATCTGCGGTATGTGAAATTGTAACCTGTTGCTAAACCTTCTACTATGTTTGTAAAGTTGTAACTTGTTCTGGGCTTTTCTGGGAGGACGGGCTAGAAATCCGACTAAATAAATAAATAAAGAGTTGCCTGAGGTGTCGACATAAGTATTAAAATCTCCCCAAATCAACAGAATGGGATCGTGAATTCCTCAATCAGACAAGACTTGGTAGCATAAATTCCAGTTGTCAGCAGAGAGAGAACGCGGACAACCGGCGACAGCAAGACGCAATGGCGTAGAAGCGCCAATTTTAACCGTCAGTATTTCCGGATACAGATGAGACTGGGGAATTCCCAAAACTTTAAGGGAGGCAGAACAGGCAACAGCGAGACCACCCCTTCTTTTAAAGATCACGAGGGAGAAGTTACATTATACAGTAGCTTCTTGGAATCATCATGGGGTGGGCTTCGGCACCCCGCCGTCCCCGCCTCTTCCCCCTTCTCCCTCTGCAACGTGTGCGCCCCCCCAATTCCCTTTCCCCATACCTCTAGTTGTTCTCCGCCGAGAGGAACAATTTCAATGTGCTCCTCGCAACCTTGTCGCCTCCCGCCGATGTCACTTCCGGGTGTCACACGTAAGAAGTGGCCAAAGAATAGACCTAAGATTGCCAAAACCAATTCAACAGAATTAAAATTATTTTTTTTTTTTAAATCGGCAATACGTATAGAAAGGGCCTGGTCCCTCGCTTTATAAGCCAAAATGGGGAGAGTCCAAGGGCTCCTTTTACTGCATTGCCCCGCGCGCTAACCCCACGCTACTCGCCAAGAACTAATGCCAGCTGGCATTAGCGTCTAGCGTGCGTGGCAATGCAGCGCGTAAAAGGAGCCGTAAGCAAAGAGAGAGACCTCAGTACTGGGGAACTGCAGACAGCTGATATAATGTATGACTTAAAGGCTGTAACCTAAAGGAGTTTGCCCCGTACATCATAATGTCTCCTCCGTAGTGAAAAAGAATCATGTGAACAGTTTTCTAATGTACTCTCCTCATCGGAGAAATGCTATCTTCAATTTTCTTTCGCTGCTCAAATCAATATAACCCCCCCCCTAATATACTAGGAAATCAAACTTATCTGAATCCAAAGGAGATTAGTCACTTCCCGACACAGCTCCGTTTCGCTATCTTCCTCAGGAGCAGGAACCCATTAATCCTTTTTATTCCATGACAGGTTAAAGGGTTCATAGACAAAATCGTGCGAGACAACGGCGCGCCGACAACTAAGCGCAGACAACTGAGCGCAAGGTTGACGGCGCGCCGAAGAAAAGCACTATTTTAAAGGGTTCCGACGGGGGGTGTTGGTGGGGAATCCCCCTATTTTACTTAACAGACATCGTGCTGGCGTTGTGGGGGGTTTGGGGGTTTGTAACCCCCCCTCATTATACTTGAAACCAAACTTTTTGCCTGTTTTTTAGGGAAAAAGTTCAGTTTTAAGTATAATGTGGGGGGTTACAACCCCCCAAACCCCCCCAACGCCAGCGCAATGTCTGTTAAGTAAAGTGGGGGGTTTCCCCCCACACCCCCCATCGGAGCCCTTTATAAAAGTGCTTTTCTTCGGCGTGCCGTCAACCTTGCGCTCAGTTGTCTGCGCTCAGTTGTCGGCGCGCCGTTGTCTCGCGCGATTTAGTCCCGTCACCGGTTAGGTTCATAGACAAAATCTCAAGTCCAAGTTTACATGGCACTGAAAAGCCTTCCAAAAAAAAACCCTAAGTAGAGGGTTTGAATGTACAGGGGGACTGCAATGGATCAAACCCCTGGCAGTAGGTGGAAGGAGAAAGTTACATTCAAACTCTCCACTTAGGTTTTTTGGCAGGCTTTTCAGTGCCATGTAAACTTGTGGGTTCAGACCCACGCTGCTCCTTTTGACCCTGGGCAAGTCACTTAATCTGCCCACTGTCCCTGGAACATTAGATAGATTGTGAGCCTGCTGGGACAAATGCTTGAGGACCTGAATAGAAACATAGAAAAAAGCAGCAGAAAAGGGCTATAGCCCACCAAGTCTGCCCATTCCAAGTATCCCCTCCCCTGAATTTACTCCCTTAAAGATCCCACGTGAGTATCCCATTTTTTCTTGAAATCCGTCACGCTGCTGGCCTTTATCACCTGGAGTGGGAGTCTGTTTCTATAACCATAAAGCCCTATGACCTCACAATGCAGATGTAAAGAGCTTTAGCCAATAGGAAGAGGAGATGCAAATGTTAAGAGCCTTAGCCAATAGGGAGAGGAGGAGATAGTGGATGCTGTGGCCATTTGGCCTTTATCTGCCATCATAGAAACATAGAAACATAGAAAAAAGCAGCAGAAAAGGGCTATAGCCCACCAAGTCTGCCCATTCCAAGTATCCCCTCCCCTGAATTTACTCCCTTAAAGATTCCACGTGAGTATCCCATTTTCTCTTAAAATCCGTCACGCTGCTGGCCTTTATCACCTGGAGTGGGAGTCTGTTTCTATAACCATAAAGCCCTATGACCTCACAATGCAGATGTAAAGAGCTTTAGCCAATAGGAAGAGGAGATGCAAATGTTAAGAGCCTTAGCCAATAGGGAGAGGAGGAGATAGTGGATGCTGTGGCCATTTGGCCTTTATCTGCCATCATAGAAACATAGAAAAAAGCAGCAGAAAAGGGCTATAGCCCACCAAGTCTGCCCATTCCAAGTATCCCCTCCCCTGAATTTACTCCCTTAAAGATCCCACGTGAGTATCCCATTTTTTCTTGAAATCCGTCACGCTGTTGGCCTTTATCACCTGGAGTGGGAGTCTGTTTCTATAACCATAAAGCCCTATGACCTCACAATGCAGATGTAAAGAGCTTTAGCCAATAGGAAGAGGAGATGCAAATGTTAAGAGCCTTAGCCAATAGGGAGAGGAGGAGATAGTGGATGCTGTGGCCATTTGGCCTTTATCTGCCATCATAGAAACATAGAAACATAGAAAAAAGCAGCAGAAAAGGGCTATAGCCCACCAAGTCTGCCCATTCCAAGTATCCCCTCCCCTGAATTTACTCCCTTAAAGATTCCACGTGAGTATCCCATTTTCTCTTAAAATCCGTCACGCTGCTGGCCTTTATCACCTGGAGTGGGAGTCTGTTTCTATAACCATAAAGCCCTATGACCTCACAATGCAGATGTAAAGAGCTTTAGCCAATAGGAAGAGGAGATGCAAATGTTAAGAGCCTTAGCCAATAGGGAGAGGAGGAGATAGTGGATGCTGTGGCCATTTGGCCTTTATCTGCCATCATAGAAACATAGAAACATAGAAAAAAGCAGCAGAAAAGGGCTATAGCCCACCAAGTCTGCCCATTCCAAGTATCCCCTCCCCTGAATTTACTCCCTTAAAGATCCCACGTGAATATCCCATTTTCTCTTAAAATCCGTCACGCTGCTGGCCTCAACCACCTGCAGTGGGAGTCTGTTCCAATGATCCACTACTCTTTCGGTGAAGAAGTACTTCCTGGAGTCGCCATGAAACTTCCCTCCCCTGATTTTCAGCGGATGCCCTCTGGTGGTCCATGTAAACTGTTCTGAGCTCCCCTGGGAGAACAACATCGAAATCTGAATAAATAAATAGTTTGAAAAGTTTCAGCCTCTGATAACCAGAGCTGCCACATTCAACATTTCTCCCTCTCTCATCCCCCGGATCATGTGCAGCATTTTTCACCACTGCCCACCAGCCCCATGCCCATTTCTCCTTCTATCACCCCTCTCAAGCACAATGCCACATTTCTCCCTCCATCACCATGTCCAACATTCCTCCCCCTCCACCACCATATCCAACATTTCTCCCTCTCATCCTTCTATTCTCCCATGCATCTCTACCTCACTCCCCTCTCTCTCTGCCCAATTTTCCTTTCTTCCTTTCCCCATGTGCACCATCTCTTACTCACACACTCATGTCCATCAATTCTCCCTTTCTATTCCCTCCCTCCTTTATCCCAAGTCAGTGCCCCTTCCGCCCTCCCTTCTGTGTCTCACGTTCATGCCCCTTCCCTTCCTTCTGTGTCAAGTTTGTGCCCCCTCCCTGCCTTCCAGTTGTGTCCCAAAATTAAGCTGCATGCCGGGGATCCCTGCCCGCCTGCCTGGCTGCCTCCTGCTGAAGCTGCTGCTGGGGATCCCTCCCTGCTAGTCCCTTGCTGAAACCGCTGCCGGAGATCCCTCCTTCCCTGCCTCCCTGTCTGCCCACCTGCCGCACCCCCCCCCTCATGCCCCCGAAGCTGACCCTGTTACTTTGTTGGAGCTGGACTTGCTCCCTCCTCCCCCAGCGACAACTCAGTGCAGGGATGACACATGCAACGATTCACACACTGCACGTGGCTGGCCCACAAGCCTTCTCTCTAACATCAATTCTGACGTCGGAGAGAAGGTTCCAGGTCAGCTACACAGTGTGTGAGTCGCAGCCTGTGTCTCTGCATGGAGTGCTGCTGGGGGAGGAGGGAGCCAGTCCGGCTCCAATGAAGTAACAGGGTCAGCTTCGGGGGTGGGGGTGGTGCAGCAGGCTGGCCGACAAGCAGGCAGGGAAGGATCTCCGGCAGCAGTTTCAGCAAGGGGTGGGCAGGGAGGGATCTCTGGCGGCAGCCAGGGCACGTGGCCCGTGTACCCCCAAGGGTATGCGTACCATGTGTTGTGAAACACTGCTTGAGTATACATTTTAGAACTTATCTTTCTGGGTTTCGTGAGTCCGCTGCCTGTCTTAGATGCCAGGCCCCTGAAGCGGGCTTGGGACATATGTTCTGGACTTGCCCTACTATTCGCTCCTTTTGAAATGCCATTTTTCTTTTGATAGAGCGCATTTGGAACATTACAATTCAACGCTCTCCCTTGTTCTTATTTGGAGCTGTTCCCCGTTATTACCCTCCTCAAAGGGGGGCTGCTGCTTTCCTCAAATGGACTGTTCTTATTGCCCTGAAGTGTATCTTGCAGAAATGGCTCGAGGGTGACACGCCGGATTACTCTGTCTGGTGGTGCCGGATGATTACCCTCAAGTTCAAGTTTTTTGACACTTGATGTATCGCTTAATCGGTTGCTAAGCGATGTACATAATTATGAAAAGAGAGTAGAGTTACAAAAAGACAAACCAAATGACAGATATTTGACGACAAGACAAACTTGAATTGGGAGGAGAGAGGGGGAAAGTTACAACTTTTTCATTTAGAAGAGAGAACAAAAAAGGAAAAGAACAAAGGGGGACGGGAGAGTTAAAAATCTGTAATTATTAAGCGAGTCTAAAATTTAAGTGTTAAAGGCATCTTTAAAAAGATGAGTTTTTAAAGATTTTTTAAAGGAGGTAAGATCTTTTTCATTTTTAATATATTGTGGTAATGAGTTCCACCACTGGGGACCCATCACGGAGAACATGTTGGATCTTCTCGTGCCTATTATTTACAAGGAAGGTATTGATAAAAGATTTTGGGAGGACGATCTGAGTGGTCGCGTGGTATTATGAGGTGTTAACATTCTGGCTATAAATTGTGGTTCATTATGGGTTAGGGTTTTATATGTTAACAGCATGACCTCAAAGAAGATGCGGTGACTGATAGGGAGCCAGTGGGAATCGATCAAGAGTGGCGTGGCATGGTGATATTTCTTGGCATTATGGATTAATTTAATAGCTGTATTTTGGATGATTTGGGAATGAAGAGATGTGACGGACTTTTCCTCTCTCCCGGGGCGCGCCTTTCAACGCACCTGGGAACCCTTTTGGACTACCGTGACTCCCTTGGCTCGCATTCGCTTGCTAAACTGTTGATTCCCTGTTCATCTGTATCACTATGTTACAGTTGGAATGCCTGTATCATTTTGTATTTGGTATTGTACCTGGAAGGAGGACCTGGGAGGGGAGATACGGGGGGAATCGTTTGGAGGGAGGTGGGGGGTCACATGAAGAGGGGGGTGAGTTGTGTGGGAGAGGGGTTTTGTGAATCAAAATTTGGGCTTGTTTTTCATGTTGAGCTCAATAAAATACATTTGACCAAAAATGCTAAGCCAGTTTCCTGTTCAGTGACTTCTTTTAAAAACCGTGGTGGTCTCTTCTCTTTAATGTAATTTACTTTCCTGATGTGTAAATGCTGGACATTCCGTAGCAGCCAATTAACGAGCTCTGCTACAAGACTTTAATATCTGCTCTCTTAATGTGGTTTTCAGCGCCAGAGAGGTAAGCTCAGTTGTCTCCATCATTCTTCCAAGCCCCATAAGCACACAAATATTTAGCTGATGCTCACATACGGCTGAGAGCAGGAATTCATGCTGGCACTTAACTTTTGTGAAACACATATTTGCAAAATAGGAAACACACATACTTTTCAGGTAGAAAACTTTTCAGATGCAAAACACAGAGTAGGGTTAAATAGTCAATGCTCTCAATGGAGAAGGGTAAAGAGTGGGGTTCAGAGGCAAAAAAAAACAACCCTTCAATAAAATTCCCACTCTCTCTTTGGAAGGACTTTCAACCGATTTGTTGAGAAGGAGGAAAAAGCCTCAGACTCAGGCCTCCCGCTGCCACATTTGCATGCAGCCAGGCAATAACTGAGGAAGTACCTCATCCGCAAAAAATACCTCCTCTTCACCAAATCAACAAGTGCGTTAAAACTGAAGTTGATTTTAATTCTAATGTTATCTTATATTCAGTGCAATTTCACGTATCTTGTTTTCAAGTGCGCTCACTCCCTCATGTGCTGTATTTTAATGTTTAGCTGCCAGAGGTTGCGGTAAGAGCGGATAGCGCAGCTGGTTTCAAGAAAGGTTTGGACAAGTTCCTGGAGGAAAAGTCCATAGTCCGTTATTGAGAAAGACACGGGAGAAGCCGCTGCTTGCCCTGGATGGGTAGCATGGAATGTTGCTACTCTTTGGGTTTTGGCCAGGTACTAGTGATCTGGGTTGGCCACCATGAGAACGGGCTATTGGGCTTGACAGACTTTTGGTCTGACCCAGTAAGGCTATTCTTATGTTCTTACGTGAGCCAAGTAAAGGACAATAAGCCATTGTGACCTCACTGATGAGGTTGGCTCTGAGGCATTGTGGAATGAGGCATTGTGACATCACAATCTCAGCTCTGGAATGTTGCTCTCATTGGGGTTCCGGAATCTTGCTATTCTTTGAGATGCTGGAATGTTGCTACTCCTTGGGTTTTGGCCAGATACTAGTGACCTGGATTGGCCACCGTAGAACTGGCTACTGGGCTTGATGGACCATTGGTCTGACCCAGTATGGCAGTGCCAAGTATAGAACAATCAAGCCATTGATGAGGTTGGCTCTGAGGCATTATGACATCAGAATCTCAGCTCTGGAATGTTGCTCTCATGGGGGTTCCGGAATGTTGCTATTCTTTGAGACGCTGGAATGTTGCTACTCCTTGGGTTTTGGCCAGATACTAGTGACCTGGATTGGCCACCGTAGAACTGGCTACTGGGCTTGATGGACAATTGGTCTGACCCAGTATGGAAGTGCCAAGTATAGGACAATCAAGCCATTGATGAGGTTGGCTCTGAGGCATTATGACATCACAATCTCAGCTCTGGAATGTTGCTCTCATTGGGGTTCTGGAATCTTGCTATTCTTTGAGATGCTGGAATGTTGCTACTTTGGGTTTTGGCCAGATACTAGTGACCTGGATTGGCCACCGTAGAACTGGCTACTGGGCTTGATGGACCATTGGTCTGACCCAGTATGGCAGTGCCAAGTATAGGACAATCAAGCCATTGATGAGGTTGGCTCTGAGGCATTATGACATCACAATCTCAGCTCTGGAATGTTGCTCTCATTGGGGGTTCCGGAATGTTGCTATTCTTTGAGACGCTGGAATGTTGCTACTCCTTGGGTTTTGGCCAGATACTAGTGACCTGGATTGGCCACTGTAGAACTGGCTACTGGGCTTGATGGACCGTTGGACTGACCCAGTAAGGCTATTCTTATGTTTTTATGTATTAAAGCTCAGCCTGACATCCAATCTTACTCTGTTTGTCTTTCAGCTACAGCCGATGGTGGACAGCCAGAGTTTCGCTGAAGTTGCATCAGGGCAAACCAGGCTTCAGTACAACAAATATGAATTATGAATACATGTCGAAAGAGGTATTTCTTCAGTTAGTGCCTGCCTGCATGCAAATGTATAAGCGGGAGGCCTGAGTCTGAGGCTTTCTCCTCCTTCTCAACAAATTGGTTGGAGCTGAATAATTACAGATCAGTGAAATTACTGATAGTCTTTCCAAAGAGTGAGAATTTTATTGAAGGGTGTTTTTGGTTTGTGATTATTTTGTGTTTGTGAAATTGTTTGTTTGTTTGTTTTTTTTTCACTTGGTAAATAAGGGGTTCCCCGGAGGTCTATGATGGGGCCGTTGCTTTTTAACATATTTATCAGGGATCTAGAGATGGGAATAATTAGTGAGATAATTAAATTTGCTGATAATACAAAGTTGTTCAAGAGGAATCTGAAAAAATTGCAAGAGGACCTTGTGAACCTGAGAGATTGGACAACAAAATGCTAGATGATATTTACCCACCCGTTCACAAAAGTGTAGCATGGTCTAGGACCTGGCAACTCAGTTTCAGTGCCAAAAAATGCAAAGTTATGCACCTGGGTAGCCAAAATCATGCAGGTGGTGAGATCCTAACAAGAACGGTAGCAGAGCGAGACTTAGGGGTGATCGTCAGTGAAGGCTGCCAATCAAGTGGAGAAAGCTTCATCCAAGGCAAGACAAATCATGGGTTGCATACGAAGGGGTTTCGTCAGCCATAAGCCGGAGGTCATTATGCCATTGTATAGATTCATTGGTGAGGCCCCACCTGGAATACTGTGTGCAATTCTGGAGGCCGCATTTTCGCAAGGATGTGCTGAGGATGGAGTCGGTTCAGAGAATGGCCACCCGGATGGTCTCGGGACTCAAGGATCTCCCGTACGATGAACGGTTAGAAAAATTACAGCTATACTCGCTCGAGGAGCGCAGGGAGAGGGGAGACATGATCGAGACGTTCAAATATCTCACGGGCCGCATCGAGGCAGAGGAAGATGTCTTCTTTTTCAAGGGTCCCACGGCAACAAGAAGGCATCTGTGGAAAATCAGGGGCGGGAAACTGCGAGGTGACACTAGGAAGTTCTTTTTCACTGAAAGGGTGGTTGATCGCTGGAATAGTCTTCCACTACAGGTGATTGAGGCCAGCAGCGTGCCTGATTTTAAGGCCAAATGGGATCGACACGTGGGATCTCTTCACAGGGCAAAGGTAGGGGAGGGTCATTAGGGTGGGCAGACTGGATGGGCCGTGGCGGTAACATGGGGATGCAGAACTCAAGGTGAGAGAAGTTAGGAATCGAAAGCACTCTCAAAGAGGTGGGCTTTTACCTGGGCCTTGAGCACTGCCTGAGCGGAGCCGGCCGTAGGGATTCGGCAGCTCTTACCACAACCTCTGGCAACGGTTTCCAGAGCTTAACTATTCTCTGAGTGAAAAAATATATTTCCTCCTATTGGTTTGAAATGTATTTTCCTGTAACTTCATCGAGTGTCCCCTAGTCTTTGTCATTGTTGACGGAGTGACAAATCGATCCACTTGTACCCGTTCATACTCCACTCGGGATTTTGTAGACTTCAATCCTATCTCCCCTCAGCCGTCTCTTTTCCGAGCTGAAGAGCCCTAACTTAGGCTTTCCTCATACGAGAGGAGTTCCATCCCCTTTACCTTCTTGGCCGCTCTTTGAACCTTTTTAGTGCCGCTTTAGCTTTCTTGTAGACTTCAATCCTATCTCCCTTTAGCCTTCTCTTCGGATGACGTTTGTTCCAGAACAATAAAAACAGGAAAAAAAAGAACACAGGGTTTTTTGTTTAGATCTTTATTGATTTTCCAATCCTCAATAGTGCAATACATAAATATATCATACATAATAAATCAATATAAGCACATTCAACTTTCAAATATACACAACCAACCATTTTCTCCCAGCCACCCACTCAAATAATAATTAAAAAAAACACAGAAGCATAGATTTTCCCAATAACCTTACCTTAATAGTCATATCCTTCCACCCTCCCACCCATCCCAAGCGTAAATATTTAAAAATCAAATTATGACAGAATTAACCCCCTCCCCTCCCACCCTTCCCTGGATGTGTACCAAAATAAACAAAAATTGACTCACAATCAAAAACCTATTATAGTGAGGTAACATAAGATGTCAATGGGCCCCATAGCAATTTAAATATATCACCATGCCCCAAACTATCAGCGTTCATCCTTTCAAATCTATAACTGGAGCAACACAGGGTTTTAATGGAGAGTCTAAGGGGATTTTACTTGCCGCATGCTCCACATTTTATGACCCACACCCATTATTATTTTCCATGCCACACCTATCTTCCAGAAAGAATCGTTACAGTAAAAATTATTTGCCAAAGCTTCCATTTGCAGAAATAGTCCTTTCCTTGGATCCAAACTACCTTAAAAGAAGCAAACGCCAAGTAAAAAGAGAAATAAAATCATTACAAAAAGGTTTAGTAGGAATGATAAGTCTGTACAATATGCAGAAGTTACTGACCTCAATTTCAGCCGCTTGTATTTTCCATTAAAAAGAAACCCATAAAATAATCTTTAGCAATATTGTTTTCCATTTGTGCAGGCAACAATATGCTAACAGTGTTTGTTTTCGGCTCTTTGAAATCCCGCTTCACGGCACACTGTTACTTTAAAGCTTATGGACATAACGTTCCACTTTATTATCCAATGCCAGAAATGAAAGCTTTGCTAGAAACATCGCTGCAGGACTGCAGGCATATCACTGAAATCCAATCTTCCCTCTGAAGGGATTTTTAGAATATTAATAACAAAAACACGCTTATCTGTATTTACTATGACTTAACAACATGGGCAAACTTGATAAAATGGCAGCAATTTAATCCATAAACTAGCTTATTTGAACGGAAGTGCTCTGGCCCTCAGAGGCTTATATAAGTGGATCTAAGCAGTTCTTGTTTTCATTCCATCATCAGGTGCACTGCGCTTGCAAATGATTTGTGCAGAGATACAGAAATAGCAATCCCAGGAGATCAGTGGTTATTTTTTTTTCTTTGTTATCTCTTAAGCAAAATCACTTATAAATATGTTACAGATACAATTTCCAGCACATGTATCAAAACAGATAATAGGCAGGGATACAAGATTAAAATAAAACATGTGCGATGCATTCATTTTTACCATCCTCGCAATTTGTCAGTCAGCAAATATGTTTACAATAAAGCATTCCGTTTATAGTTATTTTGCATTATGCTATCGTAATAACATATAGAAACTTGATGGCAGATAAAGCTAATCTAATCTAATCTAATCTTCTATTTCTGCATCACTCATACCTAGGTAGACTCAAGGCGACTTATAGAGATGGGCGAGGCTGGAGAAGGGGAGGGAGAAGATAAGAGGTAGGCAGGAGGGGGGAAGGGAGAGGGGTGGAGGGGGAAGGAGAGGATACAGGTGATTAAGTGTCAAATAGATAAGTTTTCAGTTTCTTCCGGAATATGGCGTAGTTAGGTTATCTTCTGGTCGTTTCTGTAAGGTCATTCCAAGTTTTTACTCCTAGAAAGGTGATCATGGAGTGGAAAACACATTTGTATAGACAATTTTTTGTGGAAGGGAGATTTAGAAGTATTCTGTTGAGGGTTCTGCGGGACGTAGACCATGCCTTGGAGAAGAGCTGGATGAAAGGAGCCGTGGAATTTTCATAAAGTATGTGGTGAATGATGCATGAAGTTTTGAAGGTTATTCGTGATGGGATGGGTAGCCAGTGCAGTTGCCTGATGAAGGCTGTAATCGAGTCATATTTTCTCAACATTAGTCTAACAGCGGTGTTTTGGGTGAGTTGCATTTTGTGGCTTAGAGCGGTGTTGATTCCCATGTAGATGGAGTTGCAGTAGTCCAGTTGTGGTAGTATCATCAGTTGTATAATTAAGGTAAAGTGGTGTTGGTGAAAGTATGGTCTGATTAATCTTAGTTGTCTCAAGGTGTAGAGGGATTTCTTTCAAAGATTGGAGATTTGTGGTTCCATGGTAAATGTGGAGTCCAGTATGCCACCTAGGATTTTGGAAGATTCTTCTACAGGGAGGGTCTTGCCCTATCGAAGAGTGATGCTTGTTGGTGCCATCTGTTGGGGGGAGGGGAGGGTGAAAGTATAGAACTTTGGTTTTACTTGTGTTTCATTTTAGTTTGTTGGTAGTTAGAAACATAGAAACATAGAAAGATGACGGCAGAAAAGGGCTATAGCCCATCAAGTCTGCCCACTCTACTGACCCACCCCTGATTTGGATTCTTTCAATATTATGTTGAAACTTTGTTGATGATGTCCGATTGATTGTTGGTTATGGGAAAAAGGAAAGATGTCATCTGCATAGGACATTATAATAATAATAATAACAATAATAATTTATTTTTATATACCGCCATACCCAAACGTTCTAGGCCGTTCTCAACAATTAAGCATAGTACAAACAATACAAATCATTTGAGATTCGGCAAGTTATATGCATATAATATAGGGAGAAATACATACAATATAAAAAAGATACAAGCAATTTTAAAATGGAATAAAAAATGTTAAAATAATAAAAATACATTAAGAACCCAATCTGTAGAATAATTGAGTTTTTATCTGTTTTCTAAATTTTGTTTCATGTAGTATTCATGATTAATCAAATGCATTGCACCATCAAAGTTTGAAAATCAATAAAGATTAAAAAAAAAAAAAAAAGATAAGAGGAGGCTTCTAACACAGTATTGGCAAGCCATAAATTTAGTTTGGCCACCTTCTTTCAAGGAACCTTTTGTAATGACATAATTTTATTGAGGGATATGCAAAAAGTGCATTCTTCGAGAGCTTTTGTTAATGTAACTCAATGTAAAATGAGGGATAAGATAACCCGGTAGCATGCCAAATACTGTTTTGTAGCAAATACATGAGAACTCTGGATTCCAATGGCAGCCAGTGGAGCTTTTGATAAAAGGGGATAACATGTTCCCATTTTTTTAGGCCGAAAATAAGGCGGACAGCCGTATTCTGAACCATCAAGAAAGCTCATGAAGAGGTTGAATAGGATGGGGGATAGTGGGAAGCCCTGTGGCACGCCACAGAAGGTCCTCCAGGGGTTGGAGATCTCTCCATTCATTTTGACGATGTATTCCCTGTTTTGTAGGAAATCTGAGAACCGTCTTAGCACTGTGCCTATTATGCCAATTTCTGATAGCTGAATCAAAGGCTGCTGAAATGTCAAATTGGAGGAGTATTGCTTGACTTCCTGTTCTGAGCAGTTGTGTGGTTTTTGTGACCAAAGTGAGGAGGAGAAGCTCTGTGCTGTGTTGTTGACGGAATCCGAATTGGGATGGGTGGAGGCATGAGTGCTGTTCAATGTAGGTTGTGAGCTGTTTGCTCATGTGGGTGTCGATGATTTTTGTCAGGATGGATATAGCAGGGGTAGGGAACTCCGGTCCTCAAGAGCCATATTCCAGTCGGGTTTTCAGGATTTCCCCAACGAATATGCATTGAAAGCAGTGCATGTAAATAGATCTCATGCATATTCGTTGGGGAAATCCTGAAAACCCGACTGGAATACGGCTCTCGAGGACCAGAGTTCCCTACCCCTGGTCTATAGTTTGAGGCTGAAGAGAGATCTGCCTTAGATGATTTTGGTATAGGGGTGAGTGCTATTTTACCCATTGCTTCTGGCAAGTGGCCTTGGTTTAGGGAATTATTTAGGAGGTTGGTAATCCAGATGGTGATCTGTTCAGGAATGGTAGTGAGAAGATAAGAGGGGCAGTAGTCTAGGGCAGTGGTTCCCAACCCTGTCCTGGAGGAACACCAGGCCAATTGGGTTTTCAGGCTAGCCCTAAAGAATATGCATGAAGCAAATTTGCATGCCTATCACTTCCATCATATGCAAATCTCTCTCATGCATATTCATTAGGGCTAGCCTGAAAACCCGATTGGCCTGGTGTTCCTCCAGGACAGGGTTGGGAATCACTGGTCTAGGGAGCTGCAGTGCATGGACAATTTGGATAGTAGTTTTTTTGCGTCAGGGATGGACAGGTTGGAGAATGAAGCCCAGATTTGATCTGCTTTGGTGGGTTCGGTGAGGAGTTGAGACGTGTAGAGAGTTTGTATCTCGGTGGTATCTTGGTTACCTCAGATTGAACATTTTTGATTTTGTTGAGAAAGAAATCTGCTAGTTCTTGAGCTGTGATTTTGTTGAGGTGCCCAGTGGATTCTTGTTTCGGTGGGGTTATGAGTTGTCGCCCCAGATGAACTAGCTTTTCATTGTCCAATGTTTTGTTATCTAATTTGCTGGCATAGTAGTTTTTCTTGGTCTCTGCTATGTTGGATTTGGAATTGTTTATTGCCTTACGCCATTGTGTTCTGAGTTCTTATGTGCCACTTTTCCGCCATTTCCTTTCCAGTCGCCTGCATAGTTGTTTGTCAGATTTCAGTGATTTGGTGAACCAGGGGGAATTATGATTTTTTTTTTGTTTTGCAAGGGTGGAGGGGGGTGAGAGTATTCAAAGTGTTGGTGATGGATTGGTTCCAGCTTGTTAGCATAGTTGTAGTGTAGTCTGAAGGGGGGATTAAGATATTCTCAACTATGGTCCAGAAGTCGTCTGGTCTTGTCTTTCCTCTAACTAGTTTTACTTCCTTGGTGGCTTTGTTGTGTGGGTTTGCAGTTGTGAAGTTTAGGCAGAAATTTAGGAGGTAATGATCTGTCCATGGCACCTGAGTCCATTTGACGTTGATAGTATGATTGGCGGGGGCAGATGCAAGTATGTCAAGGGTGTGTCCTTTCTCATGTGTGGGGCCCGAAGGTATGACAGTGATTTCACAATCTTCAAGCAGTGGATTCGAGAGGGAGATTGATATCTCTGAGGATGAGCAGTTTGGTGTAATGGCATGCCAGGTTTGTTATTATTTCAATTATTTTGGGGACAGAACTTGATTGAGAGTTGGGAAGTTTGCATATTAGTAGGATTACAATATTGTTTAGTGTGGAGTTGGGCGAGTCTTCGAGTTTGCAAGCGAGGTATTCTAGATCTGGGTAAGTTGCCGAGTCTAATTCTGTGATGATATAAGAGCTTTTGTACATTATTGCTAGGCCACCTCCTCTCTTGTGCTTCCTTGGGAATTGAAGTATGTTGTATCCTTGAGGGCAGAGGTAGGGGATATCTGGGCTGCCTAGGTCTTTTAGCCATGTTTCTGCCATAAATGAAAGATCTAGGTTGTAGGTTGTGATTAGGTCATTTAGGAGGAATAATTTGTTTATACTGATCTTGCATTGATATACATGCAGTGGATGGGGGAGGGGTTTTTCCTATTATTTGATGCTGTTGATGGAATTGCAGATTGCGATTTCGTGTATGGTTTGATGAGGGGTTGTTTTCTCTGTCTTTTGTTGTTGCTGTTTTTGTTCCAAAGTATAGGGATGGAATTTTGGTGGGTTTCGATGCTCTTCTAGTCTGCCCATCCGCAGTAACCATTATCTCCTCCTCTCCCTATTGGCTAAGGCTCTTGACATTTGCATCTCCTCTTCCTATAGGCTAAGGCTCTGGGCACCTGCATTGTGAGGTCATCGAGCTGCCCATCCACAGTAACTATTATCTCTTTCTCTCTCCGAGAGATTCCACGTGCCTATCCCAGGCTTTCTTGAATCCAGACACAGTCTCTGACTCCACCACCTCTTCCGGGAGACTGCTCCACGCATTTACCACCCTTTTTGTAAAAAAGTATTTCCTCAGATTAATCCGGAGCCTCTTAACTTCATCCTTAGCCCTCTCTTTGCAGAGTTTCCTTTCAAATGAAAGAGACTCGACTCATGCACATTTATATTACGTAAGTATTTAAACGTCTCTATCATATCTCCTCTTTCCCGACTTTCCTCCAAAGTATAACATAGTAACATAGTAGATGACGGCAGATAAAGACCCGAATGGTCCATCCAGTCTGCCCAACCTGATTCAATTTAAATTTTTTTTTTTTTTTTTTTTTCTTCTTAGCTATTTCTGGGCGAGAATCCAAAGCTCTACCCGGTACTGTGCCTGAGTTCCAACTGCCAAAATCTCCGTCAAGACCCACTCCAGCCCATCTACACCCTCCCAGCCATTGAAGCCCTCCCCAGCCCATCCTCCACCAAACGGCCATACACAGACACAGACCGTGCAAGTCTGCCCAGTAACTGGCCTAGTTCAATCTTTAATATTATTTTCTGATTCTAAATCTTCTGTGTTCATCCCACGCTTCTTTGAACTCAGTCACCGTTTTCCTCTCCACCACCTCTCTCGGGAGCGCATTCCAGGCATCCACCACCCTCTCCGTAAAGTAGAATTTCCTAACATTGCCCCTGAATCTACCACCCCTCAACCTCAAATTATGTCCTCTGGTTTTACCATTTTCCTTTCTCTGGAAAAGATTTTGTTCTACGTTAATACCCTTTAAGTATACAGATTGAGATCTTTAAATCTGTCCCCATATGCCTTTTGATGAAGACCACATACCATTTTATATTTTAGTAGCCTTCCTCTGGACCGACTCCATCCTTTTTATATCTTTTTGAAGGTGCGGCCTCCAGAATTGTACACAATATTCTAAATGAGGTCGCACCAGAGTCTTATACAAAGGCATCAATACCTCCTTTTTCCTACTGGCCATACCTCTCCCTATGCAACCTAACATCCTTCTAGCCATACCTTGAGTGTTGTGTGCAGTTCCGGTCACCGTGTCTCAGGAGGGATGTTGCAGATGTGGAGAAGGTGCAGAGTGGGGTGACATAAATTAGGGGATGGGACTTTCATTATAGCTCTTTCCAAGTTTAACCCAAAATTCAATCACACACTTCTGGCGTACTCTCACAGGCACGTCTTCCTCATCTGCCATGACGAAATGTACAAAGTTCTTCCTTTTGTTATGACCCAACAATGAAGACTACGGCAGGCACAGAAACGTCGATATAGGAGCTTCACAGGAATCAGCACAGCTTTGCCGCATCTGTTGTTCTTGGAAAGAAAAACAGAGGCCAGTCTCTTTACTATTCATTCAGCCCTCGTACATGGGAAATTATGCTTAGAAATTATTTCCCAACGTGAGAAAATAGGTTGTCGAAACTAGAAATCATAGTAATGGACTGAATTGATAATAATTTCCTAACTCACCTGACCTGTTAAAAAGAAGAAAGAAAAAGAAAAAAAAGTGTCTTTCAAGGATTTGGTGCCATTATTCTGATTGTAGCTCCCTTAAATAGTAAAATAAAATGTTTCAGTACTTTGGAAATAATACAACCAGTGTGCGGTAGATAAAATATAGACTATATGAACATTTTCTCTAATTACAGGTATTACAGTTCACAAAATCTATAAAAAGAGACTAATGGCTGTCTGTATGAGCTATACTGTAAAAAGACAGGGCAATTTCATAACTGGAGATAACAGGATGGTGTCATTAAACATATGTTGTATCGTACCTATCCTTTTCCAGAAGATACAAAAGGGGGGGGGGGTGGAAGAGGGGGGATTTACTGAAAAATCAGACTTTTAAATGGTATTTAGAAAGAACTCTGCTGGAGAGGGTACAGAGGAGAGCCACGAAACTTGTCAAGGGATTGGAGAATTTGAGCTACAAAGAGCGCCTTAGGAAATCGGGACTGTTTACCCTCGAGCAGAGAAGACTGAGAGGGGATCTAATAGAGACTTTTAAATTAATAAAGGGATTTGATAAAATCGACCAAGAAGAAACATTGCTGACTTTTTCGGACAAGAGGTCACAGACTGAAACTGAGCGGCAGCAGGTTCAGGACGAATGTCAGGAAGTTCTTTTTCACGCAGCGCGTGCTGGGAATTTGGAATGCTCTCCCGGAGGACGTTGTGACGGAGATGACTGTTCTGGGATTCAAGCGCAAGTTGGATGCACACCTTCTTGCAAATCGTATTGAGGGCTACGGTATATCTGGGTCTCCAATCAGGAGGACCTAAATGGGCCGCCGCGTGTGCGGATCACCGGACTGGATGGACCTCGGTCTGATCCGGTGAAGGCTTTTCTTATGTTCTTATGAATCCATGGAATTATGCTAAAATCCTTTCACTCACGGTAGGATACATTTCAAGAAATAAGAATTTTTCGAACGCAATAAGGGCTAATGCAATCACGTGTTCGTAACATTGGCCCTCGCACACCTCACCAGCCAAATAGTTTCAAGTCAAAACACCCAGACCAAGGCCCCCTTTTATCCAGCTGCTGTAGAGCATTTTAAGGCTGGTCGGCGCTGTAAATGCGCCGATGCTCATAGGAACTGAATGGCCATCGGAGCATTTACCTCACCACCCCACGCTAAAACGCTCTGCCGCAGCTTGATAAATGGTGGGGCTCAAATGAGTTTGGCACAAACCAGTCACAACTTTATTAACCCTCAATTGAACTCTTAGATCCCCCAAATTGGCGTCACCTCACGTTTAGACTACTGCAACGTACTTCTCTAGGGCCTCCCGCGCGCCCACCTCTCGCCGCTCTAATCCGTTCAAAATGCTGCTGCGCGACTCATATTCCGTGAGAGCCACTATTCTCACGTTACCCCTCTCCCCGAGTCGCTTCATTGGCTCCCTGTCCATCTCCGAATACAGTTTAAACTCCTCTTGCTGACTTACAAGTGCATTCGCTCTGAAGCCCTCCCCCTCCATATCTCTCTTCACTTATCTCCCCTATGCTCCTCCCCTTGATCCCTCTTATCTGTACCCTTCTCTTCCACTGCCAACTCCAGACTACGCCCCTTCTTTCTTACGGCACCGTATGCCTGGAACAGGTTGCCTGAATCAATACGTCGTGCTCCGTCCCTGGCAGCATTCAAATCCAAGCTAAAAGCCCACTTTTTAAAATCTGTTTTCAACTAACTCTCACTCATCGCTGTCAGATACCTAGACCCACTGTATCATTTCCTCTACCATTATCTCCCCAACCCCAAAATGTCCTGTCTAAATTAGATTGTAAGCTCTTCTGAGCAGGGACCGTCTATTGTATGTTAAAATGTCAGATACCTAGACCCACTGTATCATTTCCTCTACCATAATCTCCCCAACCCCGAAATGTCCTGTCTAAATTAGATTGTAAGCTCTTCTGAGCAGGGACCGTCTATTGTATGTTAAAATGTCAGATATCTAGACCCACTGTATCATTTCCTCTACCATAATCTCCCCAACCCCGAAATGTCCTGTCTAAATTAGATTGTAAGCTCTTCTGAGCAGGGACCGTCTATTGTATGTTAAAATGTCAGATACCTAGCCCACTGTATCATTTCCTCTACCATTATCTCCCCAACCCCGAAATCTCTTGTCTAAATTCGATTGTAAGCTCTTCTGAGCAGGGACCGTCTATTGTATGTTAAAATGTCAGATACCTAAGACCCACTGTATCATTTCCTCTACCATAATCTCCCCAACCCCGAAATCTCCTGTCTAAATTCGATTGTAAGCTCTTCTGAGCAGGGACCGTCTATTGTATGTTAAAATGTCAGATACCTAAGACCCACTGTATCATTTCCTCTACCATAATCTCCCCAACCCCGAAATCTCCTGTCTAAATTCGATTGTAAGCTCTTCTGAGCAGGGACCGTCTATTGTATGTTAAAATGTCAGATACCTAGACCCACTGTATCATTTCCTCTACCATAATCTCCCCAACCCCGAAATCTTCTGTCTAAATTTGATTGTAAGCTCTTCTGAGCAGGGACCGTCTATTGTATGTTAAAATGTCAGATCCAGCGCTGTGTATACCTTTCAGCGCTTTAAAAATAATAAATAGTAGTAATACCTTAGAAAATACAATTTTAACAAGCTTCTACATACTTAATCTCTTAACCCATCCACAATGAATCATTTGGGCAGTTGGTGATAAACCTCCCCCCCCCTTTTTTTTTTTACAAAACTGTAACGCATTTCTTCGCATCGACCGCTGCGGTAATAGCTCCTACACTCATAGGAATTCTATGAGCATCGGAGCTGTTACCACCACGGCCAGTGCTAAAACCCACGCTACGGTTTTGTAAAAAAAAAGGGGGGAGGGGTAAGATGATGGAGACAAAGTTCCCTTGTGGATATCATCACACCTTTCTGGCATATGGTACCCAAAACACTAATTATAGTGGCTCATAATCGAAAGAGAAAAACGTCCAAAAACCGGCCTAAGTCGGCACTTTGACAAACATTTCTCATAAATGTCCAAGCGCCGATAATAAAACCGGGTTTTGGACGTATTTCTAAACGGCCTAGACCTTCATAGTGCCGCTCAATGTCCAAAGCTAAACGGGGCGTTTCGGGAGGCGTGTTGAGGGTGGGAGTTGGGCGGGACGTGGGCCGGCTAAGACTTAGTCGTTAAACCGAAAGTTTAACAACGGAGCCTAGACAGAACTTGGACGTTGTGACTTAGACCATGTAAAACATGGTCTAAGTCATAAAAACCCACCTAAACTCACCAGATAAGCACTTCAAACACATAACACAGACCCCCACACACTACTCCAGTGATCACCAACCCCCCCCCCCCATAAAAAGTTTATTCACAACTTTAAATTTCAGCCTCCAGACCATCATCACCTGGCCACCTGGCATAGGAAAGCCTAGTCGTCCAGCACAGAGGCGGCTTAAGTCATCTTGGGGGTGGGTTAGGGACTCATGGAGAGGAGGACCCATGCCTATAAGCCCCTGTAATCACTGCATTGATACTTAAACATGTGCACTGCCCTATACACCCCCCAAACCCTTTTTTACTGGCATATAAGTGGCTCCTGCAGCCATAAGGGCTATTGGGGTGGTAGATAAGTGGGTCTAGGGGATTCTGGAGGTGGTTTGGGGGGCTCACTGTCACCTATAAGGGAGCTGTAGTGAGGAGAAGCCATGGCACCCTTTTTGTGAAGTTCACAGCAGTAAGGTGCCCCACTATTTAGTGGCATGTCTGGGTGTGCAGTCCATCACTTTGCAGACCCCTCCCATGTCCAATAGAGCTTGTTCTAGGCTTTTTGGACTTGGATGGAAAGTTGGACAGAAATGTGTTATAAAGATGGACGATTTAGTGGCTTGGATGATCAGATCGGCAGGACGTATAATTAGACGATTTTCGAAAGTAAAAAAAATTGGACGTATCTTTCGAAAATGTGTCTTAGGCTCTTTTTAACTTTGGACGACTTGCGAGATGGACGTAAAACAGCCACTCCAAAACTAGGATAACAAACTGTTAACACAAGTCCACCCACCAGAAAATTACAAAGCAGAGAGGTTCATAGACAAAACTGCCGAAGACAAAGGAGCGCGCCGACAACTGAGCCCAAGACGGAAGCACGCGCCGAAGGAAAAGAGTGTTTTTAGGGGCTCCGATGGGGGGTTTTGTTGGGGAACCCCCCAGTTTACTTAATACAGATCGCAGCGGCATTGGGGGTTTGGGGGGTTATAACCTCCCTTATTATATTGGAAACTTAACTGTTTCCCTGTTTTGTAGGGAAAAAGTGAAGTTTTCAGTAAAATGTGGGGAGTTACAACCCCCCACAACGCCCCCACAACACGGCGCGATCTGTATAAAGTAAAGTGGGGGGTTCCCCCCCCACACCCCCTGTCGGAGCCCTTTAAAACAGTCATTTTCTTCGGCATGCGCCTCCTCGCTGCGCGCGCCTTTGTCCCGGCGCACTTTTGACCTGATACCAAGCAGGGACCCAAATGCCATCATAAGCCTAAAAAAAACCTGCACTTGAACAATTGCAATATCTAGACATGGAGAAAGACCACTCTTAACAACAGGAACCTTAACAAAATCAAAAAGTCATTTATCTCTATTATGAGTCTTCAATACTACTGATATTTTTTCATCTCTGGTCACAAATTATATGGCAAATTTTCAACTCAACTATATGGATATCCAAAAGTACTTCAAACAAAACCCCCACACAGAGAATCCCTGTTTTGCTTTTAAAAAAATGTCCCTGGTGGTTTAGTGAGACCCCCCCCCCCCCCCAAGGCAAATCCAAACCTGACCCTTACACCCCTCTAGGCAGGTCCAGAGACATCCCACTTTCCCCCACAAAGGCAGGTCCAGTAGATGACCTCTCACCCACCATTGGCAGGCCCAGAGACCCTTAAGTTAGGCCTCAAGAGCCCTCCCCGAGGCAGGCCCAGGGATCTCTCCTGGTGGCCTAGGGTCCTACTCTACAGCCCCAACATACCTTGATAAAACTGGAGGCAGGCAGGGAGGAGGGAGTGGGCATCCTTCCCTCCTTCCTCTGGGGGTCTTTGTCATCAAAATGGCAACATCCTGGACCACCCAGGGCATTCTGGGATATACTGGATGGGGACTAATTACTAAATAAGGTAGGAAGGTCCCACCTATATTTACTTCCTTTTAGAATTTTGTATATATTTCTGAAATGATATTATCATCTCTGTTGTAATGGCATGAAAGCAAAACAAAATTATCTAGTGAGCACCTTTTAGCAGGCCTTCAATCAGCTTCCTTGGGGACAATGGCTGGAGAAGGTGTAACAGTGGTTTGATGGAAAGCTCGCTAGTTTGCACTGAATGTTTTGGCAGCTGTCATTATGCAGTATGACGGGTGCAGCGTCAATAACAAGGACCACGGGCACTTTGTGTCTGCCCAGCAGAATGACTCTGCTCCTTTGCATCTCTCCTGTCACGGGTCGCGGCAGTTTGGGTAGAGGAGTGATCGCCATCGTGGCAGGGGAGATGAGCCATCTCTCCTGCCGCGATAGTTGCAGTAGGGGGTGGATAGATTGCCGGGCTGCTGAGCTGATCGCGCCAGCCGCCATCAGCTCAGTGGGCCCTTTTTCGGCACTTATACCTGTTTTGACTTGGTCTAAGTCAAAACGTATAAGTGCCGACTAGGCAATCTGTCAAAAGGTTTTTGTTATACCTGCTGTACGACTAAGTGTAGGTCGGCCCACCTCCCGCCCTTTCCCCTCCTCTAAAAAAATGCCTCTTTTCGCTCTATATGTTTAGAGGCAGGGGAAAGGCTTAAGCTGGTTTTAGATACGTCTACAACCAGCTTTGATTATGGATACTTGGACGATCAGGCTTTTTGATCGTCCAAGTACCCATTTAGGCCACTTTTTAAACTTTTTTTTTTTTTAAATTATGAGCCCCATATTATTTTAGGACTAGTGTTTAAGCCCGTTACATTAACGGGTGCTAGAATATATGCCTGTCTGTCTTTCTTTCTTTCTGTCTCTCTCCCTGCTCCTGTCTCTTTCTTCCTTTCTTTCTGTCTCTCTCCCTCCTGCTATTTTTCTTTCCCTCTCCCTGGCACTCTTTGTCTGTCTGTCTGTCTCTCTGGTCCCCTGTCTGTCTTTATTTCTGTCTGTCTCTCTCCCTGGCCTCCTTTGTCTGTCTGTATTTCTTTCTGTCTCTCCTCCCCCCCCTCCCCCACTTTCCTTTGCAGAAGCAGCAGCGGTATTTCCCTTCCCCTCCAGGTCTCTGTGAAGCAATTCCCTTCTCTTACCTGAGCTGTCCTGCTCCGTTCGGCCCCTCCCTGCGATCTGGCCTGCTCCGTTCGGCCCCTCCCCCTTCCCTTCCCGCGGGCTGGCCTGCTGCGGCCGAAGGTTTTTGTTTTAAGTTTTAAAAGTGCCGGCGGCGGCTCCTCTCACGCTGCTGATCCTCCTGTAAAGAGCAGCCTGCGATGGTGGCCGGCTTTAGCGAACCTCGCAGGCCGGTCTCCAGCCTCGGTAGCACGTTCCCTCTGGTGCACGGGATCACGTCAGAGGGAACGTGCTACCGAGTTGGAGAGCGGCCTGAGAGGTTCGCTAAAGCCGGCCACCATCGCAGACTGCTCTTTACAGGAGGATCAACAGCGGTAGCGGTGAGTGAGGGCCGAGGTGTGTTCCCTGCCGAGGACGTGGGCAGGGAGAGAGCTTGCCTGGCTTCCAGGGTGAGTGAGGGCGGGAGGAGGGGAGTGGCCAGAATGTTCCCTGCCGCTGGGTTGGCTGCCACGGATCACACACCACAGCGGCAGGCAACACGAAATCCTAAGTGCGCATGTGCGCTTAGGGTTTTATTATATAGGATTTATCTGATATCAATGCCTTGCAAATATAGGGGGGAGGGGAGAATTAGTGAAAAGAGTTTGAAAGTGGGGGCCACATCACATTAAGGGCTAGATAGAAGCTCCCCCTTCCCCAAATAAATGCTCCAATGTATTTCACCTAGACAAGCGGTTCTAAAAGAGGGGGATGAATAGATAGATAGATGGATAGACAGATACTCAATTTTTAAAGAAACTCTGTTTCTCTTCAGCTTTTATATGTTTAAAAAGCAAGTGAGACTTGCCCCCTCTTCTGCGAAAATGCGCTAGCGGTTTTTAGCGCAGAGAGCCGTGCTGAATGGCCTGCGCTGCTCCTGACGCTCATTTAGTTCCTATGGGTGTCGGGAGCAGTGCAGGCCATTCAGTATGGCTCTCCACGCTAGAAACTGCTAGGGCAGTTTCATAGAAGAGGGGGTTGGCTTCCCGCATTTTCTCATCATCTTGACAGAGCAATGTTTTATGTAGAAAATAAAAAAATAAAAACCTTGTATGAAGCACATTGGGCCAGTTAGATTCCTCCCTAGAAGTCATCGGGGGGACATAAAATATCAATTCTACTGTCTGACAGCGGAACAGAACTGAACAAAAAATATAGGCAGTCAATGACCTCTTTCCCTTGAAGGATTCTCAAGCAATACTGAGGCAGCCTGAGGGTATTTGGTCTGCCTAACTCTTGTGATTTGTGTGCCAGGATGATATTATGGTCAGTTAGATCCCAAGACGGTGGTGCAGGTTTCACGGCATCAGAGAGCGTCTTCTCTCATGCTGCTGCTATAATCCAAATAACAACACGAAGCTTTCAATCCTGTTAGTGGTTTTCATTTTGAAGAAGTGCAATTCGTGTATAAATGGTTCTGTGGTCTGTGAAATGTGCTCGTGCGTCTGCCAAATTACCCAGCGTTTTCTATTTGTCGGAGGAGAACTACGTGAAACGGGTGCTCGGGGATGATGGAGATGCCAGCCAGCCTCTGTTTACCAGGAACAGCAGGTGTTTGGGGTGGCAGCTAGTCTTTGCGGTGGCCATATAGAGTGCCAGAGAAAGGCATGGTTCCAGGCAATTATTAGCAGAACCCATCAGGTTCTGATCAATAACAACATGCTGGAACCTTTGTGGCGTTGGTATTACGATTAATGAGGCTCCATGTCTGTGTCAAAAATAAAAGAAACTTTTCATGCATTAAAGGAAACATGAAATGACTTTGCTTAACCATCATAAGCCAGGGAAAATGTGCTTTATTTTCAGCCTCAGTAAGAGTAGCTTCATAATTTACTTTATTTACTTTCAGGAGTCCAGAATAATAAATTCCAGTGTTTTAAATTATCATAAAATATGAAATTCACTGGTTTTGAATTCAATTATTCATAAAATTTGTTTAAATTATTTTTTTATATCAATTTTTTCTAATGTGTATATAAATGCTCAGTGTTCAGTTTCCTGCATTGGAGCCATAGCGAGATCAAATAGGGACCATCACTTATAAGTCCCTTTTTACTATTCAAGATCTTAATGTCAATAGGAATGGCACCTCATCCTCCCCCTGGATACCAATCTGTGGAGTCCCGCAAGGCTCACCTTTATCTCCTATCCTTTTCAACATTTATATGACCTCTCTAAAACTCCTCCATCTATCCCCCCTTGAAACAATATACACCTATGCTGATGACATCCCCGTCCTTCTTGAGACCGACTCGAACCTCACTAATCTCTCAGAGAACATATCCTCTTGTATCTCGAACCTACAATCCTGGGCCCACACCGTCCAAATGAAATTGAATGAATCCAAGACAAAACTACTCTGGCTTGGCCCAAATTTAGCTCAGCTACCCACCTCAATCCCACTGCCCTCTGGCTCCACTCTGCAGCTCGAATTCTCCAGCAAGGTCCTGGGCATCATCATTGACTCTACATTGTCCTTCAATGACCACCTCAATTCCCTGGTAAAAAAATGCTACTTCAGCCTACACATGCTGAGGAAAGTAAGATCCTGCTTCCACCAAAAATATTTTGCCGTTCTCGTCCAATCCATCATCCTCTCCAGACTGGACTACTGCAATTCTATCTTCATAAGCCTAACAAAGAAAAACCTTCACAGACTCCAACGGATCCAAAATGCCGCGGCCAAGCTTATCTTTGCAAAAAGTAAATTCGATCACGTCTCACCGCTCCTTTCCAAGCTTCATTGGCTTCCGATAATTTCCAGAGTTCACTTCAAATGCATCTGCCTAACTTTCAAGATCCTCCACAGCATCCTTCCTCCTTTAATTCCACTTTCTTGGAATTCCTCAAATCTTAATACCACCAGATCTACCCAAAATCGAAATTATCCTTCCCCTCACTAAAAGGCATTTCCCACCCAGGAAAACTGGGGACTTCCCTCTCCTTCAGATTCATCAAGCTCTGGAACAACCTTACCTCCCCCCTTCTAAACCTGAGTGCTCTCCAACCCTTCCCTAAACATCTGAAAACCTGGCTCTTCTCCAAAACCTAACACTCCCCCCTCTTCTGACATCCTAGCCCTCTAACATTCTTCTCCCCTCTGATCTTCATCTAGCCCTTCCATGGAGTTCCTTTCTCATTACAATTCCTGTAAACCGTGCCGAGCTCCACAACTATGGAGATGGTGCGGTATACAAACCCAATGTTTAGTTTAGTTTAATTTAATGTTGTTCAACTTAATCTAAAGCAGTGTTCTTCAACCACAAGTCCGCGAACTGGTGCTGTTCCACAAAAAAAATTCCTTCCGGTCTGCACAGGGTCAGCGAGATCGGTGTGCAAAATTCCTGACGGTCTGTGCAGGGCCAGCAAGAGCCTCCAACAGTAGCTTCCTCCCCTCTGCTCCCCTTCCAGCAGCTCTCAGTACTTGCCTGTAGCAGTGATTCACTTAGGCAGTTTTGGGGCTTTTGCTGAGTCATGACACGCCTCTGATGATTCAACTTCCTCTTTCCTCAGATGCGGCGCGACCTATCAAAGGACCCAAGGCTGCCCAAGTGAAAATCATTGCTGCAGGCAAGTACTGAGAGCTGCTGGGACAGGAGCAGAGGGAAGGGGAGGAAACCAATGTTGGAGGCTGGGAAGCTGCTGGATAAATGGAGAGTTGCTACTGGACCTTGAGGGAGAGAGAAGGAGAGATGCTGGTGGGAGGGGAGGAGAGAAAGGGAAGGGAAGAGTGTTACTGTTGGATAGGGGGAGGAGAGAAGGGAGAAGGGATACTGCTGGACAGGGGAGGAGGAAAAAAGGAAGGAAACAGCTGGCAGGGAGATTAGAGGAGGGGAAGGGGTCAAGGTGGAATGGAGAGATCAGATGAGGGAAAGGGGAGAGACAGGAATGAGAAAGTAGAGTGAGACATTGATGCTGGGTAGGGGGGTCAGCAGAGAAATAAGGAGAGGGACAAAGATGCTAGATCTGGTGTAGGAGAGATAAAAATGATGAGGAGAGCAGTGAAGCTGGAATAAATAATTTAAAATGGAAAGAGGGGGTTCAGGCTGGATGGAAAGGGGAGAGAGGCAGATACCATATGTAAGGGGGAAAGGGCAGACAGTGGATGGAAGGGGCAGATGCTGGATTTAAGATACAGAGGGCAGATGCTGGAAAGAAGAGAGTGAAAAGACAATGAAAGCAGAAACCAGAGGTGACAAAAGGTAGAAAAAAATAATTTTATTTCTATTTTGTGATTAGAATACATCAGGTTTGAAATATGTATCCTGCTAGAGCTGGTGTTCGACATAACTGGGGACTGCAAAGCCCAGGCAGTGCTTCTTTAACTTCCAGCTGGCTTAGGGCTCTCTCTGACCAGGGGGCAGTTGCCCTAGTTGCACTCCCCTAACACTATTCCTGTCATGTGTGACTGCGGTATTCTGTTAGCATGACATTTCTGTGTACCATTCTGCAATAATTTGGCTTATTCAGTTTTCTTGATAGTAGAGGGGATATTTGTGAAGGGGAGGGGAGACAGGGGTTTTGTTGGCCCTTGCTTTGTATTATTTGTATTTATAAAATAACAATTGTACAGAATATTGATTCTTTTTATACTTTAATAAAATATGTTCAATATAAAATCATAACTGAGGCTTGTGCGGATGGGATCAGATGGTTTGCGGGGACCGAGCTCAAGAGGACGGGGCGGAAATGTTTTTTTTTTTTATTTCAGTCTTAGTAGTTTGCCGGTCCACAAAACAATTCTTTTATTTAGATTAGTGTAAAAAGGTTGAAGAACACTGATCTAAAGAACCACCAGTGCATACTCATTACTCTATATAAGCATTGTTGTTAAAAAAAAGTGCTTATCTTGCAGAAGGGATGTGATGTGAATCCCTGAAGAATCCATCGATCGGAGTATTTTGATAGCTCCGCTTCCGGTTTTGTTTAACTGAGTGCTGCTTGGGAGGAGAATATTTATGTGCCGGTGAAGAGTGATTGATGCCGACGTCTTCGGGACAGCTGCAGCTTTTTTTCATGGGCGTCAGAGCTAAGTTATACTTCTTCTTATATTGTGATTCAAGTTTATGTGCACACAAGCAGTGGGGAATTTTTAACATTTGATCCTTATATTTTTGTGGGTGTGAGGTTTTTTTTTTTTATGCCATTGACAATAAGAACGCCAGCGTGCAATCAGGTTTGACTGCTGTATGATAAAATTTCTCCTGAGGCTTTTTCTCCACCCTTTTTTCTGATTAATGTGACTCGCTGCTGGCGAGTAACATGTGGCCTTAATCATTTTGATTTAAACATCTCTATCATATCTCCCCTCTCCCGCCTTTCCTCTAAAGTATACATATTGAGATCTTTAAGTCTGTCCCCATACGCCTTATGGCGAAGACCACACAACATTTTAGTAGCCTTCCTCTGGACCGACTCCATCCTTTTTATATCTTTTGGAAGGTGTAGTCTCCAGAATTGTGCACAATATTCTAAATGAGGTCTAACCAGACTTGGTCAAGCTTAAATCTGGAGATTTTTGAAAAACATATTATTGTCTACTGCCATACTATAAGTCAGTCATTGTTTGGTGTATGTCCATTCACTAAAAAGCCATTAATACATTTGCTCCAATTAAGTATTTTTTTTTTTTAGCAAAGGTATCAACCATTATTTTTTATGTCCTCTGTTTTGTCTCTGGAATAAGGTAATCCTATTAATGGTATCCCTTTCTTGTTTGTAATAACTCTACGGCTGTGAGGAGGAGGGAGCCGGCCACAAGGTAACACTGGGGGCATCGGACCGTGGGCCGCATAAAACGACCAGGCAAGCCTTGAGTTTTACACCTGTAGTCTAAATAGTGGAGAGGTACCTGCATGTTGGAAAAAGGCGATTATTAAACCGATTCTGAAGAAGATCTAGATATGTGGAATCCAGCTAGTTATAGACCAGTTTCTAACCTTTGTTTTTTTTAGCAAAATTAACAGAGAGGATAGTGTTAGAACAGCTGGTGTCTTATATCGAATCAACAAATGTTCTTAACCCAAGGCAAGCGGGTTTCAATCAATGCATAATACCGAGACAGTGCTAGCAGGCTTTCTTAGTGAGGTTCACTCAATCCTTGATGGGGAGGAACTTTGCAACAGTTGTGTCATTAGATCCGAGTTCAGCGTTTGATCTTACACGAGATTGGTTTAACAGGAGTAGTTTGGGACTGATTTTCAGCATTGCTCCGCGGACGTACTTTTAGAGCGGTCACTGAGGGATCAATATCTCAGGACAAATCGCTAGATTGCGGTATACCTCAAGGGTCAGCTTTATCACCAGTTCTTTTTAATATCTTTCTGAGTCCCTTGGCACGACGAATTCAGGAACTAGGAATCAGTGCATATATTTTTGCAGACAACATCTTATTAGTCTATAGCAGGGGTAGGGAACTCCGGTCCTCGAGAGCCGTATTCCAGTCGGGTTTTCAGGATTTCCCCACTGAATATGCATGAGATCTATTTGCATGCACTGCTTTCAATGCATATTCATTGGGGAAATCCTGGTCTATAGACCAGTGGTTCCCAACCCTGTCCTGGAGGAACACCAGGCCAATTTGGTTTTCAGGCTAGCCCTAATGAATATGCATGAAGCAAATTTGCATGCCTATCACTTCCATCATATGCAAATCTCTCTCATGCATATTCATTGGGGAAATCCTGAAAACCCGACTGGATTCCGGCCCTCGAGGACCGACTTTGACACCTGTGCTATAGACTATCACCTGCAACTTTAGATTTAGGTCCTCTTATAGTTGGCTTAAATAGAATAGAAGAATGACTAAGTGAACATAAATTGATTTTAAATATGTCTAAGACTATCGCATGCTGTATCTCAGGGGATAAGACAACACCTCAATTAGATATTTCTTTGAATAATCATAATATAAACCAGTGGTTCCCAAACCTGTC
This sequence comes from Geotrypetes seraphini, assembly GCF_902459505.1. Lineage (NCBI taxonomy): Eukaryota > Metazoa > Chordata > Amphibia > Gymnophiona > Dermophiidae > Geotrypetes > Geotrypetes seraphini. The sequence continues at coordinate 141,743,302 of NC_047084.1, forward strand.
CTGGGGGACACAAAGCCAGTCACGTTTTCAAGATATCCCTAATGAATATGCATGAGAGAGATTTGCATATAATCGAAGTGACAGGTATGCAAATCTCTCTCATGCATATTCATTAGGTATATCTTGAAAACCTGACTGGCTGGGGGTCCCCCAGGACAGGTTTGGGAACCACTGCTATATGTTATGCCCGTCTGTCCAAGTTAAATTGTAAGCTCTTCAAAGCAGGGACCACCTATAAATGTCAGCCCACCTCTTTGAAAGTGCTTTCAACTCCTAACTCCTCTCACCTTGTGTTCTGCATCCCCAACCCTATATATCATGTCTGTCCAAGTTAAATTGTAAGTTCTTCAGAGCAGAGACCACCTATAAATGTCAGCCCACTTTTTTGAGAGTGCTTTCAACTCCTAATTCCTCTCACTTTGGGTTCTGCATCCTCAACCCTATATGTCAGTGGTTCCCAAACCTGTCCTGGGGGTCCCCCAGCCAGTCGGGTTTTCAAGATATCCCTAATGAATATGCATGAGAGAGATTTGCATATAATCGAAGTGACAGGTATGCAAATCTCTCTCATGCATATTCATTAGGGATATCTTGAAAACCTGACTGGCTGGGGGTCCCCCAGGACAGGTTTGGGAACCACTGATATAAAGCTAGTAAATAGCTTCAGGTACTTGGGGATTATAATCGATTGTCATCTAACTTTTGAGGAGCAGGTTTCATCCGTTGTCACTAAAGGATTTGGGGCATTAAGACAGCTCAGAGCTATTAGAGATTTTTTACATGAGAAGTCATTGCATACGTTAATTCATGCCTTTGTATTGTCCAAGTTAGATTATGGTAATTTAGTATATGCAGGTATATGGTATATGGTATATGGTATTTTAGTATATGCAGGTATATGGTATATGGTATTTTAGTATATGCAGGTATATGGTATATGGTATTTTAGTATATGCAGGTATATGGTATATGGTATATGGTATTTTAGTATATGCAGGTATATGGTATATGGTATTTTAGTATATGGTATTTTAGTATATGCAGGTATTGGGTTAGAAGAGTTGAAACGCTTACAAACAGTGATTTAGACCCATAATCAAAGCTGGTTTTAGGCCTTTCCCCTGCCTCTAAACGCACAGAGAGAAAAGAGGCGTTTTTAGAGAAGGGGAAAGGGCGGGAGGTGGGCTGACCTACACCTAGGCGTGCAGCAGGTATAACCCAAACTTTAGGCAGGTTGCCTAGTCGGCACTTATACGTTTCAAAACAGGTATAAGTGCCGAAAAGGGGCCGCTGAGCTGATCGCTGCAGCTCAGCGATCCCAGCAACCTGCCTACCCCCTAGTGCAACGTTCGCAGTAGGAAAGATGGCTCATCTCTCCTGCCCGGATGGTGATCACCCACCCCCCTACGAACCGCGGCACTTCAGGGTGAGCATCGCGGCAGGGCATCTCCCCTGCCGGTGATCCTCACTCCAAAGTGCCGCGGTTCAGAGGGGGGTGGGCGATCACCATCGCTGGCAGGAGAGATGAGCCATCTCTCCTGCAGCGATTAGCCCTCCCTCGGCTATTGCGATTGGGCAGGAAGGGGCCCAAGCCCTCTTGCCCCAGCGTCACCCCAAACCCCTGACTACGTTCGGGTAAAGAGGGAGCCCAAGCCCTCTTGCCCCAGCAGCACCCACCTTCCCGCTCACAAGAGGGGCCTAAGAGAACTGGGCCGATTCTGGTTGGCCCAGGTGCCTAAAGCCCCAACTGTGGGTGGGTTTGAGCGCCTGGGCCAATCAGGCCCTAAGGCCAGCCATTCCGGAGATGGCTGGCCTGTCAGACGGACGTGCTTGTCACCCGTCCGTCTGACAAACAATTTTTAAGGTACGGGGGAGGGGGTGGGGGACCATGGGGTTGGCGGGGGGTTGCGGGTCGGCAATTGGGGGTTCGGGGGGGGGCAGTCGTGGGGGCGTCGAGCCCTCCTGCCCGTATTTTAGTGGGGGGTGGGGGTTAGGGGGTATCGCTGGGCCAGGAGGGCTTGGGCTCCCTCCTGGCCCCATTGGACTCGGTGGGGAGAGGGGTTGGGGATCGCGGGGCAAGAGGGTTTGGGCACCCTCTTGCCCCCGATGCTGTCGGGGAGTGGGCGGGGCAAGAGGGCTTGGTTTCCCTCATGCCCCGAACGAGTCGGGGGAAGGTGGGTGCCGCTGGGGCAAAAGGGCTTGGGCTCCCTCCTGCCCGGATCGTTGTGGGGGGGGTATTCTGTAACCAGTGTTGTTTTTGACAGACACCGGTTACAGAATCCAGCTTTTAGACGAAGGACTGGCTCCTCCTTTGCCTAAAAGCCCTTGTTTTGGGCATTTGGGAGTTAGGCTTTTTGTAGGTTGATTATATGGTATAAGTTTAGACGTAGTGGTGGTCTGGGCGTTTAACCAGCTGAACGTAGAGGCAGCCAATATCAAAAGAAACCTCCTTTTGGACGTTTTTTTTGATAATGGACATTTTCCCTGCTTCTACTTTTAACGTTTAAGACCTTAGGCCAAAAGGGGACTTAGACCTTTTTTTTTATTATGCCCCTCCACGTTTCTGTCAAGCTGCGTTAGAGATTTTTAGCGTGGGCCGATGAGGTAAGTGATGCTCATAGGAATTCTACGAGCGTTGGAGCGTTTATCACACTGGCTCGTGCTAAAAACCTCCAGTGCAGTTTGATAAAAGAGGCCCTAAATTAGCCCAATAACAATGGTGTCATCTTTTTCTTTCTTTGCTCATTTCCCTTTCTATTTATTAACCTTTTAAAGTGAACTGACGCAGCAAACGCTATTTAATACAATGTTTTTGTGGGGTTTTTTGGCCACAATGGGTGGTAGGAAACAAATTAGCATGGGTTTTATTATCTATTAATTTTGAAACTGCTTAACACTTTGCAATGCTGAACCTTATTTATTTTTTTTAAAAGATTAACCCCGTCTTTTACTAAGGTGCGCTAATCGTATTAGCGCGTGCTACACACTAACGCATCCATAGACTAACATGCATGCGTTAGCGTTTAGTGCAGGGGTAGGGAACTCCGGTCCTCGAGAGCCGTATTCCGGTCGGGTTTTCAGGATTTCCCCAATGAATATGCATTGAAATATGCAGTGCATGCAAATAGATCTCCTGCATATTCATTGAGGAAATCCTGAAGACCCGACTGGAATATGGCTCTCGAGGACCGGAGTTCCCTACCCCTGGTTTAGTACATGCTACATCAATTAATGCACGCTAATCAATTAGCGCATCTTAGTAAAAGAGGGCCTAACTAACATGTAGCCTAAAGCAGTGGATCCCAACCCTGTCCTGGAGGAACACCAGGCCAATCGGGTTTTCAGGCTAGCCCTAATGAATATGCATGAGAGAGATTTGCATATGATGGAAGTGATAGGCATGCAAATTTGCTTCATGCATATTCATTAGGGCTAGCCTGAAAACCCAATTGGCCTGGTGTTCCTCCAGGACAGGGTTGGGAACCACTGCACTAATGAATATGCATGAGAGAGATTTGCATATGATGGAAGTGAGAGGCATGCAAATTTGCTTCATGCATATTCATTAGGGCTAGCCTGAAAACCCAATTGGCCTGGTGGTCCTCCAGGAGAGGATTGGGAACCACTGCCCTAATGAATATGCATGAGAGAGATTTGCATATGATGGAAGTGAGAGGCATGCAAATTTGCTTCATGCATATTCATTAAGGCTATCCTGAAAACCCGATTGGCCTGGTGGTCCTCCAGGACAGGGTTGGGAACCCCTGCCCTAATGAATATGCATGAGAGCGATTTGCATATGATGGAAATGAGAGGCATGCAAATTTGCTTCATGCATATTCATTAGGGCTAGCCTGAAAACCCAATTGGCCTGGTGTTCCTCCAGGACAGGGTTGGGAACCACTGCCCTAATGAATATGCATGAGAGAGATTTGCATATGATGGAAGTGAGAGGCATGCAAATTTGCTTCATGCATATTCATTAGGGCTAGCCTGAAAACCCAATTTGCCTGGTGTTCCTCCAGGACAGGGTTGGGAACCACTGCCCTAATGAATATGCATGAGAGAGATTTGCATATGATGGAAGTGAGAGGCATGCAAATTTGCTTCATGCATATTCATTAGGGCTAGCCTGAAAACCCAATTGGCCTGGTGTTCCTCCAGGACAGGGTTGGGAACCACTGCCCTAATGAATATGCATGAGAGAGATTTGCATGTGATGGAAGTGAGAGGCATGCAAATTTGCTTCATGCATATTCATTAGGGCTATCCTGAAAACCCGATTGGCCTGGTGGTCCTCCAGGACAGGGTTGGGAACCACTGCCCTAATGAATATGCATGAGAGAGATTTGCATATGATGGAAGTGAGAGGCATGCAAATTTGCTTCATGCATATTCATTAGGGCTAGCCTGAAAACCCAATTGGCCTGGTGTTCCTCCAGGACAGGGTTGGGAACCACTGCCCTAATGAATATGCATGAGAGAGATTTGCATATGATGGAAGTAAGAGGCATGCAAATTTGCTTCATGCATATTCATTAGGGCTAGCCTGAAAACCCAATTGGCCTGGTGTTCCTCCAGGACAGGGTTGGGAACCACTGCCCTAATGAATATGCATGAGAGAGATTTGCATATGATGGAAGTGAGAGGCATGCAAATTTGCTTCATGCATATTCATTAGGGCTATCCTGAAAACCCGATTGGCCTGGTGGTCCTCCAGGACCACTGGCCTAAAGTATGACTTTTTTTGTTCTGGTGTGGACAAATGTAATTGTATTTTTCCTGTAGCTTACAGGCGCTGACTCTGTTTGTTTTACAAGTCCTATCCCTGATTCTTTAATTTGAGACCCTCTGGTTTCTACAGCAATAACTGATTTTAAAAAACCAAAACTGGTTAGCCAACCTAATCATAACATGAGATTTTGCTGAACACAAGCTGAATGTAATACTTAAGTTTTGAAAGCCTTGCAAAAAATTTCAATCAAAGATGTGAAATTGATCAAAGCAGTTGTCTAATTCCCATGTTGACGTTGCTTGCTTTGCCCTTCTTGTGTTGTTGTACGTGCTCAAGTGACTTTTTTTTTTTAACTTTAATTCTGTATTCTGTTTTAACAACTGACAATTAAAAAAAAAAAGTCAAAAAGCAATAAGAAGATCTTGGCACATTATCTCATGCTTTTTGGTTGTGACCTTTGATCAACTCATTTTGGTCTGCCATCCTATTATTTTTGAGTTCTTTATAGGGTAATTCGATAGTGGGTTATCCAAGGGGAATCATTTTTGGTAAAGCATCAGCTTGTGGGGTTTTTGGCCAACTAAAATGTCTTTTATTTCAGAAAGCCTGTATGACTGGGCATAAATGTATTATGCAATTTTGGTTGCAGAAAGAAATCTCCAAGTTTTTGGCATTGGAGGAATCAATTCCATCGCTTATTTTTATTTGAGAGTTGGGAGGTTTGAGGCTCGCCTAAAAAAACTCGGCTTTTTATGGAAGTTTGGGATCCTTATATTCAGAATCTTTCACCAAAAATACGAAGTTTGGTTATCAATGATTCATTATGAAAATTAGGTTTAATAATTACATTCCAGTTATTTATTTTAAGTCTTTATTTTTGTCAACTTTCATCCAGGGTGAGGAATTTCATTTAGGGGAAGATAATGGGTAGGGGATGGAATTAAGGGGGGTGTAGATAAGATTGAATTAATTCATATGGAAATTAAATTTGAAAGAATGATTTAAATTTGTATGAAATATTATTGTAATTCTTATTGTATTGAATGTATTTTTTGTATTATCCTATTGTACTGATTATTTGATTCTTTCAATAAAAATTGTTATACATAAAAAAGCAATAATAGTCTATATATCAAAAGAATATCAGTACAAAATATTTCAAATTACAGGAAAAATGTTAGTCCACCATACATATGAAGAAGGAGCTGAAATTGAGCTGAAATAACATGAAGAAATAAATATTAAAGGAAAACTAAGGATGAGGCGATACAGATCCTAAACCTTTCTTTCTTTCGAGCTGACATAATGGAATAACTCTGGGTTATTATGTACTTCATTGACTGTATGTATCTTTTCTGTTGTGAACCACTTTGAACTTTTGGCATAGCGGTATACAAAAAAATTAATTCTTCTTATTATTATTAAATAACGCTATCAAGGTTTAGTAAAAGGGGAGGGGGTATATTTGTCTATTTTTGTATAGTTGTTACTGAGGTGACAATTGCATAAAGTCATCTGCCTTGACCTCTGATAAAAAACCCCGAATACAAATGATAATTAACATTTTCTCTGCGTACAGTGTGGGGTTTTTTTTCCCAATTTTATGGTTGGTAGATCATTTTGATTTGGTCATTTTAAAAGTAGCTCGCAAGCCAAAAAAAGTGTAGGCACCCCTGGTCTAGGGATACCAGATGTGTGAACTTTCCTACACATGTCCCTAGGCGGCTTTTCAATTTACCAACTTTTGTCTGGGGAAACCAGACATCTAGTAACCCTACAGCAGCTCAACCTAAGCAAATCTATCTGGAGTCCTCCTCCCTCTACTCCCCCCCCCCCCCTTGCAGGATCCTGTGCTTGCTCACCCGACACTTTTGTAATTCCTAGGCTGTCATCAGCATCAGTGAACTAAACACACTGCCTTTGGTGACCTGGAAATGTTCTCTCTGCAGAGAAAAAGCTTCTGGGTTGCTAAAGGCAGCATATTTAGTTCATTGACGTTGACAATAGCCAAAAAGTTACAAAAGCAACAAGTAAGTAAGCACAGGATCATGGGGGGAGGTGGAGGATAAGGAAGATGCTGGACCACGGAGACGGGGAGGAAAGGGAGGAAAGACCAGGGAAAGGAAGGAGGGGAAGAAGGGAAAGACAGAGATATGTCAGACCACATGGGGGGGGGAGAGAAGGGAAAGGAAGGAGGGGAGATAGATGCCAGACTATGAGAAGGAGAGGCTAAAGATCCCAGACCATAGGAGGGGGAAAAGGGGAAGACCAGACCATAGAATGGGGAAAGACAGATGTCAGACCATACAAGAGGGAAAGAGAGGGATATGATGGTACACAGGCTGCTCTGCATTCAAGTTTAATAATCGTTCCAGTTGTTTTCACTTATACCTTGGACCGAGCGGTCCTTCATTTGAAAGGGAGAGTGAAGAGTTTTGAGTGGGGTGAGTTAGACCCCGAAATTTGCAGATCCTCTGGCTTACCAGAATTATCTGGCCCTGGCCTGTGCCCAAGCTTGTGTAAGAACTGTGACTGTGATTGAGTAAAAAAAAAACAACAACTTTTTGTGAGCTCTGGTGCAGGGCAGATGAACCCCCTCACCCCGAACAGCTGGCCGGAGCCCCGTCGCATAACGGGGCAGGCCACCAGTGCTACATAAAGTGAAAGTGAGGATGATGCCATCAGAAAAAAATATGTGCAGAGCTTTCTGGAAGTCTCTATTGAAAAACTGCTAATGTGTCATTTTCACTCCAGGACTGCATTGTGCCTTTGAACATAACGTCCATCAAGAACTTTGAAGCTGAAAGGACACTCGAGTTAGAAGCTTTGCCACCTGAGTTGGCCATTTGTGAAGATTGAAGGGCACCTGGAGATAGACAAGAGTATTGTCATGGCTACAATATAGGGTCCAATTTACATGATTTTATCATTGGTTGTCAAAAGCATTGATATACGAAAAGCACATATAAAATAAGTATCGTATTTCACCACTTATAGGCCGCCCCTCTGCAAAGGCCACACCCATGTATAGGCCGCAGAAAAAGACAGCCTATGTTTAAAAAACGTAAGATAAGCCGCCCCATGGTATTAGCTGTGGCCTATCTTCTGGTACCTCACTTGCCTTTTAAAATCTTTCCCCCTTCCCCCCCCCCACCCCGGTACCTTTTTCAGAGCCCCCTGAATGGCGGACGGCAAATCTCCAGCGGTGCAGGGCAGCCGCGATCTCTTCGGCATCCAGCCTGCCCCTGCACCGCCCAATGAATGGCCGACGTCAGCTCTCGTGGGACTCATGAGCACTGACGTCAGCCACTCAGTCAAGCGGTGCAGGGGCAGGCCGGATGCCGAAGAGATCCGCTGGAGATTCGCCGTCCGCCATCCAGGGGGCTCCGAAAAAGTACCAGGGGTGGAGGGATGATTTACAATTGCTGCATAAGCCGCCCCATATAACTAGGCTACACCCCCATGCACAGGTTTGTAAAACCCATATATAGGCCGCGGCTTATATATGGGGAAATACGGTAGTCATTTTGGTTTTTCAAAGATGAGTTTATTTATATGACTTAAGGGCAGAATCTCAAAACAAAAATGTGCCTTTAACGTGCTTGCTAAACCGATTCAAGCTAGTTTAGGTGCATGTATTTTAGCAGCAGATTATCAAAACGGCTTATCATGATCTTTTCCCGAGTTTTCTAGCTGTCTCTAATACTGCCAGGCAAATGTAGTACAATGAGGCCATTAATATTGAAATGATCACTCTGAGTGATTCTCTAACCTCGTTGTGCCACATTTGTGACCAAAATTTGCCAACAAGTCTGAGCTGTCGTTGTCTTAGTTTCTGATCAATGCATGAGCACCGATTGGCTCAGGCACCGACAGGAAAGGGAGGTTTGACAGCTCAGACCCCACCCCCCACCCAAACTAAAATAAAAACAAACCCCGAATTGAAGATCGGCAGGAGAGATGCCCACTACCATCCATGCCTCCGATCCAGGGCAAGCAGTGGCTTCCCCCATTTCTTTCTCAATAACAAGACTATGGACTTTTCCTCCAGGAACTTGTCCAAACTTTTCTTAAAACCAGCTACACTATCCGCTCTTACCACAACCTCTGGCAACGCGTTCCAGAGCTTAACTATTCTCTGAGTGAAAAAAAAAATTTCCTCCTATCGGTTTTAAAAGTATTTCCCTGTAACTTCATCGAGTGTCCCCTAGTCTTTGTCATTTTTGATGGAGCGAAAAATCGATCCACTTGTACCCGTTCTACTCCATTCAGGATTTTGTAAACTTCAATCATATCTCCCCTCAACCATCTCTTTTCCAAGCTGAACAGCCCACACCTTTTTAGTCTTTCCTCATACTAGAGGAGTTTCATCCCCTTTATCTTTTAAAGATACCTTGTTCAGAACAATGCTCTTTTGAGCACTTGTTAGCCTTTCCCCCGGTTTCCAGTTTGAAAGATACTCTATCTCCTTTTTAAATATTGGTGCCACAGCCTGATTCTACCCTGGTTAAGGTTGAGCCCATCTTTGCAGAATAGGCTCCCCCTTCCCCAGAATGTTGTTCAGTTCCTTACAAATCTATAACCTTCTCTCCCTCCACCAACTACTTATCCATGCATTGAGACTCCAGAGTTCTGCCAAGTCACTTGAGTCCTTCATAAAGAACGGAGAGCACTTCTGAAAATGCTATCCCGGAGGTTCTGGATTTTATCTTCATACGTAAGAGTCGGCTTCTAGAACCTCCCTTCCACATCTCCAAGCACAACTAGTCCTTGGATTGAAAACCAGTATTAAAACAACTCAGATGCAATGGATTATCAAGAAGTGGAGTTTGCCTCCACACAGATGTCATCTACAGATTGGCAGTTCAAACAAAGAAACTGAAAAGAGGTCTTCCTTTAAACGACCAGTCTTTGGGAATGAAGAGATAAATGCTGTTGTTGAGAGATTTCAAACTGCCAGATGTAGATTAGACCAGGGGTGGTCAACCAGCGTCCTTGAGAGCCACAACCCAATAAGGGTTTCAAGATTCCCCCCCCCCCCAATGGATATGCAGACCTCTTTGCATTCGTTGGAAGCAGTACATGCAAAATCAATCTCATGCATATTCATTATGGAAATCTTAAAAACCTTACTGCGTCACGACCCTTGAGGACACCTTAATTATGACGTCAACCATTTACTTGGATTTTAGGAGGCATCTGAAAACTTATTTGTTTACCAAATATTTAGATAATTTAAGTTAATTCATCTCATTTTCAACTTCTTTTGCAAATCGCATAGAACTTCACAGTCCTGTGGTAAATTGTAATGTAATGTAATATAAAGTAATGGTTGCCCATCCTTTCTTCAGAGTTAGAAAGAAGTAGAGATGTCATGGATGTTTATCGAAGGACTCTGCTCAAGCCAGTGGAATAGTAAGGGGTGCAGACTACCCTAAGTGCCATCTCGGTGGGGGCGTCAGCACCTCTCCTCCTCTCCACCCCCCCAGTCCTTCCCTGCCCCTCCTCCACCCTGTGTGCCCTTTTCCTTCACCCAGGCTTCTAACGCGTCACTGATGTGAGCAGCAGCTCTAACCTGCTGTTGGTGGCAGTGTAGGATCGCCCTCTGAAATCACTTCCTGGTCGCGGGAGAGATGAGGCTGGCACAAGCCGCAGACAGGAGATGTTGTTTGCGCTGATGAAGTTAAAGAGGTACAGGGGAAGGGAAGGGTGTGCACATGTGTGTCGGGGGAGGGGGAAGAAGTGGGGGAAGAGAAGAGGGCGGGGGGCACCACAACTCTGAGGCCCCGATTCTGCAAACTGCATCCAGATTGTAGACAGCTGTAGGAAGAAACCGAAACGGGGCCACGTAGAGACCCCGAACCTGTCACAAGCTAAGTTATCAAGCTACTCTTTACTTATTCACAGAGCGATGTTCGTTTGAAACGATAAAAAAAGAAACAAAGAATCTTCACACGAGTGTTTGAAAGACTGTAACGATATTTATTTATTTATTTCTTGTAATCAACCTTGGAGCGTAACCAGCACCAACAGAGTTGCAATGACTGGAAAGTAAACTTTGGTTCACCACTAGGGGGGCGCGGCTCCCCCCCTTGAAGAGTTTCACACCTCTGAGTGACTTTAAATGTGGTGGTTACAATCCTGAGGTTTGGTTACCAATCTGAATGTGAGGTCAGTTTATTTGTTTGGACAATAAATATAGCGGCCGCGGCCACAGTAACCCGATTCTGTAACCGGCGTCTGTAACATGGACATCGGTTACAGATTTGGGTTTATTTTAGGTTGGGGTAGGCCCAACCCGGGCCCTAGTGTCTCCCACCCTCGCTGCACCACTGGCTCAGACAGATGGCGATTAAAACCGTGAGGAAAGCGGTGATGCCGGATCTAGTCACCAAAAAATGTCAGCTGAATATGAACAGGGCTGAAAGCCACCTGCAATTGGAATACAGTGGTGCCTCACACAACGAACTTAATTGGTTCCAGGAGCAAGTTTGTTATGCGAAAAGTTCGTTATGTGAAACGCGTTTTCCCATAACAATACATGTTAAAAAAAATAATTCGTTCTGTAGCATAAAATATGCTAAGATGACATAAAAAAAGATAAATTTTTTGTTATTATGTTTATTTAGATACATCTAAAAACATAATTGTTTTTTAAAACAACACACATTTTTTAAATTTAAAGACAGACTAAGTAGAGTCTAATTTTACAGTGAGAGAGGGCAGAGTCTCAGCGGCAAAAACTGGGACTGTTCATTTTTTTTTTTTTTTTCTAGCATCGGGGAAGCGGCGAGAGTAGCTCCGCCCCCCCAACGCATCAGCAGTAGGCGCCGGGCCCCTGCGAGCCGACGGTCCGCCACCGCACAGGGAGCCAGGCGGAGAGAGGGCAGTTAAGCGCAGTGCCTGCGCGGAAGGATGCAGCTCGGGCGACTTCGTTGTGTGAAACGAAGTTCGTTGTAGGAAGCAAGACCTGAAGTTCGTTGTGCGCAGCGTTCGCTGTGCGAGGCGTTCGTTATGCGAGGCACCACTGTACATTGGATTTGTCTACAATGGTACAAAGAGGAGAGGAATCCCTAGTCCCCTCTACCCTGCAACAGAACAGTACAAAATACCGTAAAGATCGAACAGGAAGGTAAATAAACAAATTAATACATTATTGAAAAAAAAAAACTGTCAAACATCATTTGTTAATTTTTTTTTTGCTAGATTTATTTCTATTAATTGTACTCTTGCTGATGTTTAGAGTGTGCAGAAGCGTAAATTAACACAAACGCTTCAATTAAACAAGCGATAAATATAAATTAGATGTCCTATTTAACATTGTGAATTGGAAACAAACTTTCATGCATTAACATTTTAAAAAGTAGCTTAGTAATTAATTCTTTACAATACTAATTGGCATTTGATAGGCGTAATTTTATATCAAACTTGCTTGAGCTAACTTGTTAAATGTCAATTTAATGCCTAAATGTTCCTTACAATTTGAATGTATTAATAAGATGCTAATGATTAATGTATTTCTGATGTCATTGTACATTATTTACACGACAGCTCGATTTATTTCGTAAATGCTTGTTCATTCACAGCCACTGCACTTTCCTTATCAACTGGTATTTAAAAGAAAGAAGTGGAAACATTTCTATGTATTTAAAATTAATAACCCGACATTTGAGTGAGACCATGAAAAAAAAAAACCAAGCACAGAGGGTTGATAATCAAAAGTGCTGTGGCAAAGCAAGGGTAGGAGGAGCCTGGGGAGGTGGCACCCCCTCATTGCCCCCTTCTCCACACACACATACACACCCGCTCCTTCCCCAAACTTGCCCCCTTCCTTCCCACCGGTACCTCTTTAAATCCTCACCAGTGCGAGCAGCTTTCCCAGTTTGCTGCTCTCTCCGGCGTTGGCTTTCCCTCTGACATCACTTCCTGGCCCCGCAACCAGGAAGTGTTTTCAGAGGAGAGCCAGGCCAGCACGAATAGCAGGCCAGAGAAGTCGCTTTAAGGAGGTATGGGGGAAAAGGGAGGGTGTGAGTGTGGCATGGGAGGGGGAGCGGTGAGGTATTGGCACCCCACCAAGACAGCAGTCAGAGCGGTCTGCCCCACCCCGTTACTAAGTCACTGCAAAATTTCGTCGGTGGCTGTTTTTTTTTGCTTATTAAGTACCAGTCTGCAAATAAATGTGACCATTCTGTAGAAATGAAGGCAATTTTATAACAGGGCAGGAAGCTGTCTTTTTATATAAAGATACATGGGCACCTGTTTGTCTGCATAAAATACAAATCCAATAGAAATCATATCTAGATTCCAGGTGTGGACACTTCACCTGCTTAATTTAATCTAATCTAAATCTTGGCTTTATATACCGTGTTATCTCCCCATAAGGAGCTCGACTCGGTTCACATAAAAATCGATAAAGTGAAAGTAGATTAGAGAGAAAATAACTTATTCATCCTAGAGAGAAGATAACTAGTTTTAGTTAAGAACTGTTGAAATAATAGTGTCTTTGTACATAAGAACATAAGCAGTGCCTCCGCCGGGTCAGACCATAGGTCCATCCTGCCCAGCAGTCCGCTCCCGCGGCGGCCCAAACAGGTCACGACCTGTATGAATCTCCAGAAGGGGGTCCCCTTGCCACCTTGGTTTCCCATTTAAGTCCTAGCTTCCCATCGAAGTCCTAACCCCCCGGTCTTGCACATGCATGACCTGGTTGGGTTTCTATACTTATTACCTGGTTAGCTTTCTATACCTGTGTTACATCCCAGCACCTCTCTCAGTATCCCATGATCCCTTTATCCTTCAGGAATCTGTCCAATCCCTGTTTGAATCCTTGTACCGTACTCTGCCTGATCACTTCCTCCGGTAGCGCATTCCAAGTGTCCACGACCCTTTGGGTGAAAAAAAACTTCCTTGCATTTGTTTTGGACCTATCTCCCTTCAGTTTCTCCGAATGCTCCCTCGTACCTGTTGTCCCCTTCAGTCTGAAGAATCTGTCCCTATCCACCCTCTCCATGCCCCTCATGATCTTGAAGGTCTCTATCATATCTCCCCTGAGCCTCCTTTTTTCCAGAGAGAAGAGCCCCAGCCTATCCAACCTCTCGGCGTATGGGCAGTGTTCCAGCCCTCTTACCAGTTTGGTTGCTCTCCTTTGGACTCTCTCAAGTACCGCCATGTCCTTCTTGAGGTACGGCGACCAATATTGAACGCAGTATTCCAGATGTGGACACACCATCGCTCAATACAATGGCATGATGACTTCCCGCGTCCTGGTTGTTATGCCCCTCTTTATGATGCCCAGCATCCTGTTGGCTTTTTTCGAGGCTGCTGCGCACTGTGCAGATGGTTTCAGTGATGCATCCACCAGCACACCCAAGTCCCTCTCAAGACTGCTGTCTCCCAACAATCCCCCCCCCCCCCCAATTTGTAGTTGAACAACGGATTCTTTTTCCCTATATGCATGACCTTGAATTTTTCCACGTTAAAGCGCATTTGCCATTTGTTTGCCCAGTCTTCCAGCTTGTCCAGATCCCTTTGCAGGTCCTCACACTCCTCCCTGGACCTAACTCTGCCGCACAGTTTGGTATCGTCTGCAAATTTTATAACCTCGCACTTTGCCTCCTTTTCTAGGTCATTGATGAATATGTTGAAGAGTAACGGCCCCAGCACCGATCCCTGTGGTACACCGCTCGTGACTCCCCACCAGTCAGAATATTGGCCCTTTACTCCGACCCTCTGCAGTCTACCCGACAACCAGTGCTTGATCCATCCGTGCACATTTATGGAAAATCTGGAAGGAGAGAAGAATTCTAACACAAGAGGGAATCCCATTCCAAACCACTGTAAAAGTATATGAGAAAGATAGAGTAATATTGCCAATAGATTTTATTCCTTTTAAAGATGGAAAGGACAGTTTAAATTTCTGAGAATTTCTTGAATCGGAAGATCTCTGATTATTTACCATACCATATCGTTTCTTATAGCTGCAAATGTCAACTGGGAATCATTGCAGTTTACATAAGGTCAGATACATAGACATTATGAATCGAAGCAAGACTATAATGAAAACAGATGTGTTTTTAGCATCTTCCAATATTGAAGATAGGAGAAGGTCTTACGTAAGCAAGTCGGGAGGAAGTTCCAAATTTTGGAGCCTTCAAACTCGAAGGTGGATTTGAAGAGTGGAGAGGGAAGAGGTAATTTATAACGCTGAGTCATTTTTGAGTTATAGAAGGAGTGTGAAACTTGGATGGCTGAAGTTAGCCCAGTCGAGCTTTCTCCATATACAGTATAACCTTATGAACCATACATGCAATTTTAAATTGAATTCTATACTTGACTGGCAAAAAGTTCCATCTTGTTCCTCCTTCCTCCACCCGACGCCACTCGAGCAGGAGGGATTTGCCCTGCCCTGCAGACTTTGCGAGCCTGCTGCTCTCCAGCCCATCCGAGGGCTGTTAAGACCAGCGTGACCCAGCCTCTCTCCAGCCCATTGCGGGCCGACGAAAGTTTTCTCTTTTTCGCCGCTCCAGCGCCTCCTAGGCAGAGGAAGGAGGAAGCTTCCTCCATCTTGTTCCTCCTTCCTCCACCCGACGCCACTCGAGCAGGAGGGATTTGCCCTGCCCTGCAGACTTTGCGAGCCTGCTGCTCTCCAGCCCATCCGAGGGCTGTTAAGACCAGCGTGACCCAGCCTCTCTCCAGCCCATTGCGGGCCGACGAAAGTTTTCTCTTTTTCGCCGCTCCAGCGCCTCCTAGGCAGAGGAAGGAGGAAGCTTCCTCCATCTTGTTCCTCCTTCCTCCACCCGACGCCACTCGAGCAGGAGGGATTTGCCCTGCCCTGCAGACTTTGCGAGCCTGCTTCTCTCCAGCCCATCAGGAGCGTGCGGACCTACTTTTCACTAGGAACTTTGCCCCACAGCCCACCCAAGAGCTGCCGAAGCCCCTGCAAGATTGTACTAGCAAGCTCGGGCTCCTCTCTGCCTCACCCCACCACCCTCCCCCCCCCTTGGCCTATCAAGGTCCACTGAAGGCCTCCAGACTCTCATCTCCCCTCACCCAACCCTGATTCTGCCCGTTGTCAAAATTTACCATTGTTTATACCCCTGTTTTCTGTACCATATTTTACTATTGTATTTGCTCCTGTTTTTGATGTCAAACTTTTACCAGTTTTTTGCTCAATTTCTGCACCATACTGTACTCTCTGCCAAAGGTTCTTTTACCAGTCTCTCACTTCAGTCGCCTCATTTCCCCTAGCACATACTTAGTAGCTCAATTCAAGTTCCCCTGCTCCTTCCTCAACCCCAACTCTACTCCCCCTTGCTGCAGACTCTCACACACCAACCACCCCCACCATGAATCCATCCTTCTGGATCCTTCTCCTCCTACTCTGCGCACCCCTCTATCCTTCCCTCTGTTTGAAACCTCCCCCCCCCCAACCTACTCGACCCCGCTAACACCAATACCATCTGCCCCGGACTCAGAATCCCCACACTGATACGCACCAGAAATTCCCCTCCCAAGAAAAACCCCCGAAAAGTCAACCAAGATTCCCTAAAGCCCCTACCCCCAGCCAATCCTCTCAACACTGTCCCGGACTCTCTCACCCCAGTCCCGACACTTTATTGCAACGCCAGATCCGCGTGCAACAAGACCCAAATCTTGAAAGACCTTCTAGACGAGCTCGACCCTGGATTCCTGTGCATCACAGAAACATGGATCGCCAAAGACGACCTATTCACACAAAATGAACTCCTCCCCCACGGTTACCAAGGCCTCTTTTCCCCCAGACCCAATCGAAAAGGAGGCGGCCTGGCACTCCTCTACAAATCTTTCTTCGACGTCCAGCTCCTTGAGACGGGCACCCATCCTTCTCTAGAATATTTGCTTGCTTCAGTCAATGACGAACTCCGCACCCACCCACTGGGCATCCTATTATTATACCGGCCACCCACCCCTTGGGCAAAATCTTCAAATCTCGTCTATGAGACCATAACAAATGCCTTCCTTAAATTCCAAAGACTCCTGATTGTTGGTGATATCAATCTCCACCTCGACGACACAAATAACAATGATACATCCGAATTCAACAACTTCCTTACCTCTCTTGGCTTTCCCTCACCCACCCCATCCCAAACCCACGAAAAAGGGCATACTTTAGACTTCACCACCTTCATTGATCTTACCACCTTCAAAACCTCAACCGACGACACTCGCTGGGAACAAGTCCCTTGGTCAGACCACTTCTTAGGGACTACCTGTCTCCCCGTCTTCATGTCACATCTTGACTCCCCACCCCACTTCTCTCATTCCATAACCTACCGCAAAAAAACCTCGAGCAACCTATTCTGGTCCAAATTTCTCAACAAACTCTCCTCCAACCCCAGACCTATAGACCCCGAATCACATTGGCACAACTGGACCATCCTCTCCGAGTCCACCTACCACTCCCTTGCTCCATTAACCACCAAAACCATCTCCTATCCCCGAAAGGCCCCCTGGTACCTACCCCTTCACAGAGAATTGAAACAGAAGTGTCGCGCTTTGGAGCGCAAATGGAAAAAATCCAAATCCCCCTCTGATAGACAGACCTGGAGGACTAATATTAAATTTTACAATTCAACATTAAAAAAAGCCAGGAAAAACTTCTTTGGAGACAAGATCTCCAGATCCAACAACCAGATCAGTGCGCTGTTCAACATCTGGCGCTCCCTAACTATAAAAAAAGACCCGTCTTCGCTTCCGCCATCTCTATCAGCTGAGGCCCTTGCAAATTTCTTTAATGAAAAGATTACCACCCTAAGATGCTCCTTCCCCCCCTCAGTCTCCTACAATTCCCTGACCTCTATGGTTCCCAACTCTACCTTACCGGTATCCATCCCTGCCGACAGATCCTGGACCACCTTCGAGCTTGTCTCTGAATCGCAAGTCTCCAAACTCTGCCTCAAACTAAAAACTTGCAAGTGCATTTTGGACCCTTTCCCCTCCTACCTATTCGAGAATATCCCTACACAGGCCATCGCTTCCCTCACCGAACTTATAAACTCTGCCCTAACATCAGGCCTTTTCTCCCCCGACATGGGACACATTTCACTGTCCCCTCTACTGAAAAAGGCCGACCTCGATCCCTCCATTCCATCAAATTACCGTCCTATAGCAAATATCCCTCTCCTAACCAAGTTATTAGAATCCATCATATCCACCCAACTCTCATCCTACCTAGAACGATTCTCTATCCTCCTACCCCACCAATTCGGCTTCAGACCCAACTTTAGCACCGAATCCCTCTTGGCCTCACTAATCTCTAAGGTGCAACAACTCCATTCTCGCAACAAATTTGCTGTTCTTCTTCAATTCGACCTCTCCGCAGCCTTTGATGTCGTTCACCACGACATCCTAATCTTCCAACTCTCCGAAATAGGCATAAGCTCCACAGTTCTGGATTGGTTCTCGAAATTCCTACGCTTCCGCTCCTACACCGTTAACACAAACGGTTCCTCATCCCCCGCCTGGAAGCCAAAATGTGGAGTCCCTCAAGGCTCACCCCTCTCCCCTATCCTTTTCAACATCTACATGTCCTCTCTGAAACTCCTTCATTTATCCCCACTAGAAACTCTCTACTCCTACGCCGATGACATCCTCATCCTCCTCGAAACCGACTCGAACCTCTCGAACCTCGCTGAGAACATTTCCACATGTATCACGAACCTCCAATCCTGGGCCCAATCTGTACAAATGAAACTGAATGAGTCCAAAACCAAACTTCTTTGGCTCGGCCCAACCCTAGACCATTTACCCACCTCCATCCCTCTATCTTCCGGCCCCACTCTTCAGCTTGACTTTTCAAGCAAAGTCCTTGGCATCATCTTAGATTCCTCTCTCTCCTTCAACGATCACCTCAACTCCCTAGTAAAAAAATGCTTCTTTAGCCTCCATATGTTGAGGAAAGTAAGATCCTGCTTTCATCATTCTCATTTCGCCATCCTCGTTCAATCCACCATCCTTTCTAGACTGGACTACTGCAACTCCATCTATATAAGCCTAACAAAGAAAAACCTCCATAGACTTCAGCTAATTCAAAACGCCGCGGCCAAGCTTATTTTCGCAAAAGGCAAGTTCGACCACGTTTCCCCACTCCTCTCCAAGCTTCACTGGCTCCCAGTGTACTCCAGAGTCCTCTATAAATGTGCCTGCATAGCCTTCAAGATTCTACATGGCGTCCTTCCTCCTGTTATCCCACTCTTCTGGAATTCCTCAAACCCGCTCTCGACTAGATCCTCCCAAAAACTGAAACTATCTTTCCCTTCTATAAAAGGTATATCCCGCGCAGGAAAACTTGGAATATCCCTCCCCTTTAGAACCACAGAACTCTGGAACAACCTCCCTTCCCCGCTCAGAAATTCTAGCTCCTTCCAATCCTTCCGCAAACACTTGAAAACTTGGCTCTTTTCAAAAACCTAACCACCTCCTGTGCTCTAGTTTCCTGTCCCCCTCTATCTCCTCAGTCCCTCTCCTATTTCCTTTCCTTGTAGTTCCTTTCCTCTCAACCCATGTAAACCGTGCCGAGCTCTGCGCACGCGGAGATGGTGCGGTATACAAACCTAAGGTTTAGTTTAGTTTAGTTTAGTTTAGCAGTGGACTGGCTCTATCAAATTAGTCTAGCCTTTGTTTTCTGGAGTAGTAGTAACCTCTGAAGTCCTTTTTTTGTGATGTTACAATATAAAGAGTTTGTGAAAATGAAAACTCTGTGGAGATGGTGATGTTCAAGATGCAGGCTTCATTTAAAAATATACAACTTGATAATCCACATAAAATATATCTAGGACCTAAACCATTAAGAGCTGTGGACTCAACACAGTCTGTGTTTTGACAATGTTGTCTTCCTCAGGGATCCCTAAAAGTCCTGATATGAGAGCATGTGGATTAAAAACTGAAAACGATACTGAGCCAAACCTCTGCGCGGATGAAGATTCCTCAAAAGCTCAGCATTGTTTTCAGTTTTTAATCCACGTGCTCTCATATCAGGACTTTTAGGGATCCCTGAGGAAGACAGCATTGTCGAAACACAGACCGTGTTGGGTCCACAGCTCCCAATGGTTTGGGTCCTAGATATATTTTATGTTGATTATCAAGTTGTACATTTTTAAATGAAGCCTGCATCTTGAACATCACCATCTCCACCGAGTTTTCATTTTCCCTGGATATGCATTATCTTTGGGATTAAGGGTCAATATTTTGCTTGTTTTCCTGTAATATAAAGAGTTGCAATAATCTAGACATGGAAGTACTACTGCTTGAGTCACTGTCCGAAAACTAGTCGGCTCAGGACTGATCTTATCATCCTGAACTGCCTCAAGCTGAAGAAAAATCTTTTGAACAGCGAGGTAATCTGCTCACCCATGGTGAGATTAGAATCTAGAATTTGTGCTTTTTGAGCCATAATAACCAATACAGTATTCCCCCGGTCATTCGCAGTCGGCGGCTCGTGGTCCCGGTCATTCGCGGTATTTTCCGACTGCGAACCGCCGACCAGGAGAAGACAGCTGGAAAAGTAGGAGAGAGCATCCAGAGTGCCGGCGAGTGAAGGAAATCACTCACTTGTATGCTTCGACTACCTCTTCCTGCACTAAAGTCGGGCCTCACCAATCAGGAGCTGCTTTGACACGTAGCTCCTGATTGGTAAGGCCCGACTTTAGTGCAGGAAGAGGCAGTCGGAGCATACAGCGAGTGATTTCCTTCACTCGCCGGCGCTCCAGCTGCTCTGTCCTGCCGCCCTCTCCAGTCTCCCCCACAAAAAACCGTATTCGCGGTTTTTCAAGATTCGCGAGGGTTCCTGGAACGGAACCCCAGCGAATATCGGGGGAGTACTGTACATAAATCTATCTTATTTAATACCTACCTCTACCAAATTCCACATCTACAATGATGATTTACAGCTAGTCATATCCACTGAACCAGATCAATGCACACCTATGAGTAAATTCAATTGACTAATACTTTAACGTCAACTCAAGAATGGGCAAAATCAATGAAATCTGGGCCTTGTTTATTTGTATTATGACAAATAATATGTTTTATTTACAATTAACAAGACAATTAAAACACCTAATTGGCAATAACACAGTTTAACAAAGGATTTTATTACAGTAACACAAATGAATTTATAATGAGATGCAAATCATGCAAAACAGCAAATTATGGTACAAAATGAATACTGCAGCTTATGAGAAATCTCACAAACTGCATTATTCATAGGACGATAACAAGATCTCAATAAATGTAATCTTCCCCTCCCCACTCCAAAGCAATCCAATGCTCCTGAGAAGCAACTTAAAGAGGCTAATAGTGTTTATCCTTGAAACTGCTCGAGTCCCTTTCCAAAGTAACCACGGATAACCTGTCTGTATTGTCATCCCTAATCCCCTAACCTCCAGCGCCCCTGATCACCTTTCCAAAATATCTCCTCCATATTGATTCGTCATCCCTAATCACCTGCTATTATGCCCAGACCCACAACCCTCAATATCATTTAAAAAATAATTCCCCTTGTTAGCTCAACTATCTTGACACACATCCTTTCATCTGACATTCACTCCATAACTGTTTCGGATCATGCTGCCATCACAATGTCATGCACTCATTTTCCCTTAGAACCTCGCAGTAAGCAATGGCGGTTTAATTCTTCGCTCCTTGCTGAGGACCATTTTTCGGATTGCGTTAATGCTGCCATTGAAGAATTTTTCAAATTCAACAATCCCTCAACAATCCCTCACATACTATATCCCTCACAATATCCTCACCCAACGCTGAAATTCTAACCATCTCCCTAACCTCTAAAGCAATGCCCTCCTCGCTAACTATCACGTTATTCTATATACCTCCCAAAAAATGGACACTGGCCAAAGAGGATTTCGCGGAATCACTATTAACCAACTCCCTAACAAGCCCGTACAATCTTCTATGCGGGGACATCAACATCCATCTTGAACAATCTGACCAACCAGAAATTGCGGACATATGGTCACTGCTCACCCAACTAGGCTATGCCAAACAACCCCCTACTAAAACCCACCAAAAAGGTCACCAACTAGACCTGGTCACCTTCTCTTCTAAGGAACTGGCCAATCCCACGTTTTACTGGAAGCAAGGCAGCTGGTCCGACTCCCTCTGGTCAGATCACTCCCTATACACCTTCTCAATAGGTTGCCAACAAAAAACCCCAAAAACCAACAAAACCAGAATGATCAAAACCCACACTTCCAGAGGAAAAATCGACCCAGTGGAATTCTGGTCCCGCTTCGAAACATACACCAAACAAACCGAAGAAACGGAAAAAATCATGACCTCATGGATCGTGGATAGCACGAACATACTAAACGAAATAGCCCCCATGAAGACCCGCAGAATAAGAAACTCAAACCAAGAAGGCTGGTTCGATTCAGAACTACTGCTATTAAAAAAGGAGCTCAGAAAAACAGAAAGACTATGGCAAAAATCAGGAACCCAAGAACATAGACTGGCCTGGAGACAAAAATTAAAAAATTACAAAAACCTTACCAACGAAAAAAGAAAAAACTTTTACTCCCACAAAATTGGCAACATTAAAACCAACAGTAGTAACCTCTTTAAATTGGTTAACGACCTATACAACATCGAAACCATCACAAACATCTATGAAGAACCCACTATAACTGCCAACGACCTCGCAGACTTCTTCATCACCAAAACTCAAAAACTAAGATCAACCTTACCCACCAAGATGAATCCCCTCGAACTATTCCCCATTCTCCCAGACCCCGATACATCTAACCCAAACCCAGGATCCATAACAGACCTTAGCTGGAAACAATTCTCAACAATAGACTGGCAAACCTTTAACACCTACTACAATAAATACACCCACTCCTTCTGCAAATTGGACACATGCCCACCATACATCATGAAAACTGCCCCATGCCACTTCAAAGCAAACATGATGACATGGGTCAACCACCTACTATCTACAGGAAATTTCCCACCAGAGCAAGGACATATTCTGATAACCCCAATCATAAAAAACGCAAAAGAATCCCCAAATTCCCCATCTAATTACAGACCGATCGCAAACATCCCCCTTTTCACCAAAATAGCAGAAGGGGTGGTAAAGACCGAACTCTCCACTTACCTAGAAAAATTCAACATCCTCAGCGACAATCAATCAGGTTTTCGCACGGACCACAGCACCGAAACCATAATTGCCTCCCTCCTCGACTATCTTCACACGCTCTTCAGTCTAGGATCTAGTGCCTTGATCATACAGCTAGACCTAAGCAGTGCCTTTGACCTGGTCGACCACACCATACTCCTCGAATGCCTGGCACACATTGGCATATCCGATCAGGTCCTCAACTGGTTCCAGGGGTTCCTAAAAAATAGATCCTACAAGGTACTCAAGGACAACAATATCTCACATAGCTGGGACAACACCTGTGGCGTCCCGCAGGGCTCCCCCCTCTCCCCCACTCTATTCAACATCTACCTGGCCTCCCTAGGCAACCTCCTTCACACCCTCAAACTCAAATTTTTCATATATGCAGACGACATCACAATAGCCATCCCCCTTACCAATTTCACACCAGAACTACTTGACTACATTACTAACATTTTCAACCAGATTGAACGTTGGATGTTATCGTTCAGGCTGAAACTAAACCCGGACAAAACAAAATTTTTTCTAGCCACCCCCAAGGAAAAAATCAAAAACACCACAATTCATCTGAAAGGAATGACCTTCCCCCTAGAACCCACCTTAAAAATACTGGGAGTCATCCTAGACAAAAACCTATCCTTAGAAAACAACACAGACCTCATTGTCAGGAAATGTTTCATGGTACTTTCGAAACTTCGTACCATAAAAAAATTCTTCAATGACACCTCCTTCCGCCTACTAGTACAATCCTCCATTCTCAGCATTCTGGACTACTGCAACATTATCTATCTGAGCGCCACAAAGAAAACCACTAGGAGACTAAAAACGATCCAAAACACCGCCATTCGCCTCATCTATGGCCTGAAGAAATGGGAACACATCTCCCCATACTACAACCAACTTCACTGGCTGCAATTCGAATCCAGAGTTCTTTTCAAATTCGCATGCATATGCTACAAATCGATAAATGGTCTTTCGCCAAGATACATCACTCCCCACTTAAATCTTCACTGCACCAACAAGAAATCCCGCAGAATTCAGCTGTTCGCATACCCTTCGCCAAAGCTTTGTCAATTCAAAAGATTCCTTGATAAAACCCTCGCCTTCCAAGCAGCCAAGATGAACCCATGGCTAGCTCAAATGATACTCGAGGCCCCCACCTACCTCGACTTCAGAAAATCACTCAAAACCCACCTTTTCAGCAAACAAAACCCTTAACTGACCCTTCAGATAATCTCAAGGCCCCCTACCCGACTCTTCTCCTTCACGATAGCTCCTATCTCCCCCTGCTTCTCCTTCCCACTTCCTTCAAGTCTGACCAAATCTGTTGTAAATCCGATTAATTTGTTGTAATTCTGCCCTCTTCATCTACGAAGTTGGCTAAACTTGTTGTAAATTTCCCTTTTCATCTGCCAAGTTTTGGCTACAGTTGTTGTAAATCCTATAAATTTGTTGTAAATCTGCAAGTCTATGCAGATCCTAATCTAATTTAATGTAAACCGCCTAGAACTCGCTGGGTATGGCGGTATATAAGAATAAAATTATTATTATTATTATTACTAATTGGATCGTTACCTGGGACGCTTTTAAGGCATTTATTTGTGGCACTATCATCCAATTCTCAGCTAAACTTCATTCTTCTCAGAAAAATGCACGAGTCCTAGAAACCCGCATTCGTATAGCTGAATCCCTCCATATCTCTGATACATCTAATATCCAAGCCTTAACCGATCTTCGCAATCTTAAACTGCAGTACAATTCTCTTCTAAGTTCCTCTGCTGCCAATTCTGTTTTTGTCCAGGCATCCACATATTACGCCGACAATAATAAGCCGGGTCATTTACTTGTGAACTATCTTAAGAAATCTCGAGATAAGATCACCATATCAACTTATTTTACATAATTGGAAAGATTTCACAAAATTGGATTATAATCAATGGTGGAATTCAGTGTGTCTCCACAGTAAGTTTGAACGACATATGGCTGACCGCCATAACTCATTGGCGAATTTTGATAAAACTTGGTCGATTATGGCAAATAGACCCTTGACCATTATCCATTATCCGGATCATGTACTTACAGCTTTTTGGTTTGATTTTTATTGTTATTTTCTCTTTATTTCATATCATATTTTGTATCATTGTCTGCTGACGTTCTAATTTACATACCTGTACTGTTTTAGTATGGATTGTATTATGCCTTATCTCTTTCGACATTTTTCCTTCACTTTCTATACTATGTGTGTTTCTCGTTCTTTTATGTTTATTTGATGTGCATACTTTGATGATTGTTATACTGATTACTGCTCATTTATTTTCGTTACAGCCAATTCTCATTCTGTAATTAGATATACTTGATGGATGCCATCACCCGGTTTTATAACCTGTGCTTCCTTGGAAGCTTTTCTATTTGTCTTTATGTTTTTTATGCTTTCTAAAACCAATAAAATTTTCTTGAACTAATAAATAAATAAATAATTCCCCTGATCCTCTGATATCTACTTGAGGATCATTCCATGGTCCAGGAAGCCAAAATGCTCTTGACTACGCTAAAGAAAATGCTGTTGATATCTCATATTAAGCAGTTCTCCCCTTCTCCCTGTTTATATTCTCTGTATATATATCCTGCCCCTTCTACCCCCACAGTTTGGGGAGGGGGGGGGGGGGTTGTAAACTGCCTTGCTATGCTATGTACAAGAGCTGGTGTCTCAAGATTTGAAAACAACTTCCTGATCTATGTCCAGGAAAAGCATGGAAAGTTCAATAAAAAAAATTACAAGTACACTGTCTAAAATATTTCTGCATGAAGCATAATTAAAGAAATACCAGGGGGTGCTAAAAAGTTCTCAGTCCAACCAACTTCCTAAATTCTGAATGTTATTTTGCCACTGCAGTTGAAAAGTGTTATTTTATTTTGCAAAGTACCAATTTGTAGAATTGTAATGATGTGTTTTCACATGGTTTCAGATCATTGATTGAACTGCGTCAATGAAAAGTGTGGAATTTTCAGGTGTAGAACTCCAAGCCATCGTGAAGTTCCTATTCCTACAGAAAAAAAAAGAAAACTCCAAAGGAAACCCATGAATGCATGAGTGATAAATGCCCATCATAATCCACAGTGAAAAAGTGGTGTGCGAACTTTCATTGTGGAGACTTCGAGACTGAAGATGCAGCAAGGTCTAGGAGGCCTCAAACGGTGTCAACTGAAATTGTTGACCATGTCCATGACCTGATTTTGGCAGATTGGCAAATATTGGCTAAAACAATTGCTGAGACACTATAGATATCCAGGGAATAGTGTTGGGTGTATAATCCACACATAGCTGGGTATACAGAAGCTGTCAGACAAGTGGGTGCCCATATGTTTGAATGCTGATAAAAAACAACATCCAGTGGACACTTTCAAGTTGATTTTGTAATATTTTCAGCAATCTGGTACTAACCTTTTGGAATAACTAGTTACTGTTGATGAAACATGGCTACACCACTATAATCCTGAGACAAAACAACAGTCCATGTAATGGTCTCCAAGGCCAAGGAAATCCAAGACCCATAAGTCAGCTGGTGTTGTAATGACTGACTATCTTCCAAGGGATCAAACAGTTAATGCATAATATTACTGTAATTTTCTGTGCTGATTAAAGGATGCATTGAAAGAAAAAGAGGAGAGGGAAACTACAGAAAGAAGTTCTCTTTTTGCAAGACAATGCACCTGCTCACAAGGCTGGCAAAATGGCAGATGGTTTTACACAGCTGGGATTTCAGTGCATAGACGACCCAACCTACTTACCAGATCTTGATTCATCTGACTATTTTCTGTTTCCAAACCTTAAGAGGAGTTTGGAAGGGTGACAATTTTTGAGTGATTTGGAAGTGATTGCAGCAGTGGAGCAATATTTCAATAACCAGACATCAGAGTCTTTTTTGGAAGGGTTAAGGAAATTTCAGACTTGATGTGCCAAGTGTGTTGAACTTAGGGAACATAAGAGCATAAGAGATGCCACTGCTGGGTCAATAATGCCCCAGCAGTCCTCTCACGCGATGGCCCTTTTGGTCAAAGACCAGCGCCCTAACTGATACTAGCCCTACCAGCGTGTGTCCTTGTTCAGTAGGAACTTGTCTAACTTTGTCTTGAATCCCTGGAGGGTGTTTTCCCCTATGACAGCCTCCGGGAGAGCGTTCCAGTTTTCCACCACTCTCTGGGTGAAGAAGAACTTCCTTACGTTTGTACGGAATCTATCCCTTTTCAACTTTAGAGAGTGCCCTCTTGTTCTCCCTACCTTGGAGAGGTTGAACAACCTGTCCTTATCTATTAAGTCTATCCCTTTTAGTACCTTGAATGTTTTGATCATGTCCCCTCTCAATCTCCTCTGTTCGAGGGAGAATAGGCCCAGTTTCTCTAATCTTTCGCTGTACGGCAGCTCCTCCAACCCCTTAACCATCTTAGTCGGTCTTCTTTGGACCCTCTCAAGTAGTACCGTGTCTTTCTTCATTTATGGCGATCAGTGCTGTATGCAGTACTCCAGGTGAGGGCACACCATGGCCTGGTACAGCAGCATGATAACCTTCTCTGATCTGTTCGTGATCCCCTTCTTTATCATTCCTAGCATTCTGTTCGCCCTTTTCGCCGCCGCCGCTGCACATGGTGTAGACGGCTTCATCGACTTGTCATCAGAACTCCCAAGTCCCTTTCCTGGGAGGTCTCTCCAAGTACAGCCCCGGACATCCTGTACTTGTGCTTGAGGGGTGTCTATGTGGAATAAAAATGTATGTTTTATGGCTCTATATCATTCCTTTTTTGGTTAGACTGAGAACTTTTCAACATCTCCTCTTACATTTAAAATTTGTTGAGGAGCAAACAGTAGTTATCGTGCAGACATTTGATATGTTCCCTGATACATAATAATTAAAAATTTCCTTTTGTAATACATCTCTCTTCCTCTTTCTGGGATTAATTCTAAAAAGGAACCGATACGAAAGGGCAAGTCCACTATTAGAGAAACTACACTGGCTGTCGATGAAAAGAAGAATCCAGTTCAAGATAGCCTGCATGGTCCACAAATCAATCTATGATTGAGAACCCAAAGGAACTAACTTCAGGCATTAAAGTCCCATATTCCTTCTTCAACTCATGCACTATGCAACTTTACAAACTATCCTTCCCAACTCCTCAACAAGTATGTCGAAAGAAGATATTCAAAACTACCATTGAATATCAAGGACCTCTCATTTGGAACAAATTGCCAAAACACCTAAGCCAATCCATGAACTACCTAGAATTCCAGAAGAAACTAAAGACATACCTCTTTTCACTGTAGTCACTTTCTTACCCTTCACCCCGCCTACCTAAGCCAATCCTCCTGCAAATAATGTAATTTAAGAACCTGATCTAAACCACATAGATTCCTTGCAGAAAATTGCAGTATATAAGACACTGTATTGTATTGTAAATACTTGTCCACTTTTTGCTAAGTCATAGATCATCAACTTGAAGGCAAAGTAAAGCTTTATAACAGAAACTTTCACCCAAGTCCATTTTACAAAACTAGCTCAGATGAAGGGTGTCAGGTCAAAAGCGCGCCGGGACAAAGGCGCGCCCAGACAATTGAGCGCGGCGCGCGCCACCGCACCGCTCTAAATTACTGTTTTTAGCGCTCAGACGGGGGGGGGGGCGTGGGGGGGAACCCCCCACTTTACTTAATAGACATCGCGCCGCGTTGTGGGGGGTGTTTATAGGGAAAAAGTTCAGTTTACAGTAAAATGTGGAGGGTTACAACCCCCCATAACGCCGGTGCGATGTCTATTAAGTAAACTGGGGGGGTTCCCCAACAAAACCCCCCATCGGAGCCCCTAAAAACTGTAATTTAGAGCGGTGCGGCGGTGTGCGCTGCGCTCAATTGTCGCCGCGCGCTTTTGTCTTTCGCGCCGTTGTCTATGAACCCAGATGAAGAGTTCAGATTGGTCAATACATGACAACTATGCCTATATATGACTTAGATGTTATAGAAAATGGCCTAGTGCACATATTTTGGCACCTAACTCCACTTCTGCTCTCTCATTTATAGGGGACTAGCTGATTACCCGGCGTTGCCCGGATATTTATTTATCCCAAAATGTCCAACCCCCTACATGTCCCACCCCCCTATGTCCCACATGTCCCACCCCCCACGTTACCCCCCCACATGTCCCATATGCCCCACCCCCATGTCCCAACCCCCTACCCTCCACATGTCCCAAAGGAATGTCCCTCTCTATGGGGCTGAACTTAGACTTAAACGGCATCGGGAGTGTCGGTATTCATCTCCGCGAGCCCGAAAACTATGGGTTGGACATTAATATCTGTCGCTTTTGATAATTTTAACATATCACCCCCTTCCCACCCCCACAGTATTTTACCCCGTCCCACCTGCACAATATTTTTCCCAGATAGTAAGTCATAAGTGTACCAAGTTTGGTTGAAATCTCTCCATGCGTTTCAGAGTTATGCTGAGTATTCATGTGTGAGCCCGAAAACAATCATTTTTACATATCCCCCCTTCCCACCCCCACAGTGTTTGTCCTCAGATAGTAAGTAATGTGTATGTCAAGTTTGGTTGAAATCTGTCCATGCATTGAAGAGTTATGCTGGAACATACATACATACACACACACACATATATTCAAATTATAATGTGAAATATTTGACAAAATGAATACAATACAACTAACGCAAAACTTGATTATAAACAACAATTTTAGTTTCACCTCCAGGAGCAAGAACATATAAATTCTTGGGTGAACCCACCCTTGAGCAAGCAAATTAGAGTTGTGGGCCGCGAGACCCCCAGAACATATCACCCCAGGTAGTGAGGGATCTGCATACCAAGTTTCGTTCAAATCGGTCAAGCCGTTTTTGCGTGATCGCGGCACATACATACATACACACACACATACACACATACATACCTCCGATTTTATATATATAGATATCAATCTAGCTACTCCGTCACCCACATCACTGGGTTCCACTTCTTTACATTTCTCATTGCGTTTATCCCTCCCCACGTTTTACCTTCCGTATGAAGGGAGTAAAGGGTGACGACTTCGCCTTCTCAAGACTTTCCCGACTACTCTTAGAGAGAATGACAGCAGATAAGGACCATTGAGCCCGTCGAAGCAGCCCAGTTCTTTTCCTTAAATCCCAGTTGATCTCTTGTTTATTCTTCACATCTTTACTTATCTCATGACTATTTAATTATTTATTCATTCAATTTTCTATACCGTTCTCCCAG
Organism: Geotrypetes seraphini; assembly: GCF_902459505.1. NCBI lineage: Eukaryota > Metazoa > Chordata > Amphibia > Gymnophiona > Dermophiidae > Geotrypetes > Geotrypetes seraphini. The sequence goes on from NC_047084.1 coordinate 141,773,485, forward strand.
GGGAGCTCAGAACGGTTTTACATTAATTTATTCAGGTCCTCAAGCATTTTTCCCTGTCTGTCCCGGCGGGCTCACAATCTACCTAATGTACCTGGGGCAATGGGGGGATTAAGTGACTTGCCCAAGGTCACAAGGAGCAGCGTGGGTTTGAACCCACAACCCCAGGGTGCTGAGGCTGTAGCTTTAACCACTGCGCCACACTCGCCCTATGGGCTCCTTTTGTCAAGCCGCGCTAGCGGGATTAACGCACGCGACTTTTCGTCACGCACTAGCCCCCGTGCTGGCTAAAAACTACCGCCTGCTCAAGGGGAGGTGGTAGCGTCTAGCGCGGCTGGCGGTTTAACGCACGCTATTACACGCGTTAAACCGCTAGTGCGGCTTGATAAAAGGAGCCCTGTGTTTTTATTTTTTTAAAAAAATATATCATTAGCTTGTCACCTTAACTCCACTGAGATTCTGTTCAATGTTGCTTCAGCTTCTCTGCGACATTGCTATGGCAGTTTCAGAAGCTGGCAGTCATCAAGCTTTCCTCAACATTTAGCCCTTGGCATTCAAACTCCCACAAGCATCTTGTTGAACTTTGGCAGCTCTGCATTTATCGAGAGCCAGAGCTCAGATTGTTTTCTCTGTTAACAGTGTACTGGCATGCACACGCCAGCACAAACACATATAATTCCCTTTAAGGTCAACCTATTTGGAATAAGCTAATGAGTGCCAACTTATTCTTTTATGGATATGTTCTATCTGGTAATGCCCTCTTCAAGCAGTCTGCCCTCACAAATCATTTTAATTTTGTTAAATATATTTTTAATGCATAACGTCTTGGAATATCTACACAATATACTCTCAGAAATGTATATAAAATGTTCTGGTGCTCATAAACACATTTAAATGTGTTTTGGGAGAAACATCTGACACTGGAGTAAAGGGTGCTAAGCATAGGCAGTGGAACACGTTTTTGTTTGGGGGGGGCCCCATAATAATAGTACTAATTGTAATGCCATTGTTTAAATTCATTTTTCATATATACACACACCCAATATAATCTTATTAACAATACTTAATGGTTAACCATAAAATTAAATTACACTGTATGCTTCTCAGCATTCATTCCTACCAGAACACCTGGCCTTGGTCACACATGCAGAACACGGATAACCCCTATGCAAACACAGGAGCACAAACTACCCCCCGCCCCCTTTTAGAAAACTGTAGTGCAGTTTTTAATCACCAGCTGTGGCGGTAACAGCGCCGATGCTCATAGGAATTCCATGAGCTTGGTTGCTGTTACATCCATGGCCGGTGCTAAAAACCACGCTACGGTTATGCAAAAGGGGAGGTAAAAGAACTAATATAAACAAACGAAACCCTAAGATGTCATACTCTACATGCATTATAACGCCAGAGAAATAGAGAACAATTCATTTCTTCCTGTACAGCGCAAGATATAGACAGCAGATATAAATTCTCAAAACTGACACATTTCAGTCACTAAACTTAAGATAAAAATCATATTCCCTACCTTTGTTGTCTGGAGATTTTATTTTTCTATCATCTTTTCCCAGTCTCTGGTTGCACTTCCTTCTGTCTGTGCTCTGTGTTTCCAGGGCCTTCTTATCCATTTGCTGTTTTTCTCTCCTTCTTCACTTTCTGCCCTACATCCATCTTTTCTTTATAATGTCACTGGGGTACTAATAGTTAAATATTAGTGGAAGTCAGAAAAATATTAGAGTTCAAATAAAAGAACTGTCTTCTCATTCAAATTGGTAACCAAACTTCAGGATTGCAACCGTCACGTTTGAAAGTCACTCAGAGGTATAGAGTTCTTCAAGAAGAGAGTTGCGCCCTTTTGACGGTATGTATTGTTGTGCCTCGCTTCCTATAGTAGCTTTATAATTAATTTAGAATTTTTGCCGTAGTGAGGATAGTGAAATTTCTACTCTCATACCCGGCTGTTTATATACACTCTATATTTCAGATGTTACCACATCGCAAACTTGAAGCATTCTATCAGCATTGAAAAGGTTTTTCAATTTACATACAATATGGTCTCCTGAAGAAGGAATCGAAACGGGCCACGTAGAGACCCCGAACCTGTTATAAACTGAATTATCAAGCTGCTCTCAATTTTCTCACAGAGCGATGTTCATTTGAAAAGATTTGTAAAGATAAGAAAAAACAAAGTATTTTCATACAAGTGTTTGAAAGACTGTAAAGACATTTATTTATTTACTTTTGTAATCAAACTTGGAGCGTAACCAGAACTAATAAAGTTGCAACGACTGAAAAATATACTTTGATTCATCACTAGAGGGCGCAACTCTCTTCTTGAAGAACTCTATACCTCTGAGTGACTTTCAAACGTGACGGTTGCAATCCTGAAGTTTGGTTACCAATTTGAATGAGAAGACAGTTCTTACTACATCCATCTTTGGCATTAACTTTTAACATTCAACTTTCTTCCATTTATTTGCTTTCTTCTCAAAATCTACTTTGTCATGTCTTCCCTTCCTATCTGTCCATGTGTACCATCTTCTCTCTCTTTCTTTACCCCTATTCCTATCTATCCATAAGAAGCATTTCTTCTAGCTCTCTTCCCTGCCACACCCATTGCTGTGCACCATCTCCTCCTTCTCCCTCCATCGCTGTTCACCATCTCCTCCCTCTTTCATGGTTTGACATCTGTCTTCCCCCTTCCCTCCTACTATGGTCCACTATTTCTCTTCTTCCCTCTCTCTTCCCTTTGTCTAACATATCTTTCCTTCTCTTCCTTCCTTCCTGCAGTCTAGCATTCTCTTTCTTTCTCTTCCCTTCCTCCTGCAGTCTGGCATATCTCTCTCCTTCTCTTCCCTCCTTCCTGCAGTCTGGCATATCTCTCTCCTCAACTTTCTGTAGTTTGCCATCTCTCTCTCCCCTCCTTTCCTTCCCTTCCCTGGTCTAGCATCTCTCTCTTCTTCCCCTTCCAGTTGCCTGGCAACTCTGACTCTCTTTCCATCACCCTTCTCCAGAATCCAACATCTCTCCCTTCTTTGAGTCATCTGTCCTCCCTTCCAGTGTAACATTTCTCCTTCCCTCCTCTCCACCACTATAATGTCCAACAATTCTCCCTCTTTTTTCCTTTCCCCATCTCTCTTTCCCTCCCACTCCATGCACCTATGTCCCTCTTTTTCTTTTCCATCCCCCACTGGCAGCATCACTCTTTCTCTCCCTTCCCAGCACCCCATCCATACAGCATCAGTCATTCCTAAACCCCCTCCCAGCCTGTGCAACACGTGTCCTTCCCTGCCTCCCCATCCCCTTGCAGCATCTGTCCTCCCCTGTCTTCCCAACTGCCTTCTCAAGCCCGTGGTATGTGGCGTATGTTCTTCTTCTCCCCTCCCCCACCAGCGGGACCTTGCAGCATGACATCTCTCTTCACCTCCCGACTCCCCCACACCTCTTCCCCCAATCACTGTTATTTTAAATCTTTGGGCAGCTGCAGCATCCACGGGATCAGCCTTCTACCATCAGCCTGCCCCAGAAGTCTTTATTGAGCAGCGACTTCCTGTTCCCACCTAGAAGGGCTGCTGCTGAATGAAGACTTCCGGGACAGGCCAAAGGCAGAAAGCTGAACTCATTGATACTGCAACTGCCCGAAGATTTAAAATGACATCGATCTGGGAGGAGGTGTGGGGGAGCCGGGAGGTGAAGAGAGATACAAAATACCGCGGTTCGTTTGATTTTTGGATTGGAAAAAAATATGATCATATGGGTCCATTTTATCAATGGCTCCACTGGTTGCCATTTGAGGCAAGAATTTTGTTCAAATTTGGTTCCATTTGTTTGGTCTGGCTCCAGGATACCTGTCCTCCCAATTTAAGCTCCATAAACCTAACAAAATTACCTGAAAAATGTAAAAGCTTGTCGTTATAATAGGTTTTTGGAAAAGACATTTGCCTTTCAGTCAGGAAAAACGAATTCTTGGTTAAGTATTTTGATTCCCCAAGCACAATCATATTATGTCTTTAGGAAGTTACTGAAAACCTCTCTGTTTGAGAAACTTGTAACATGAACTTTGTTGTATTCCCTCTTATATGTATGTTCACTGATTGTACAGTTCTTTGGGTGATGGAGCTAAAGCGCACCTGACAATCTAGCGAGGACAAAGGAGCTCAGAAAAACGTGCGCAGGATGTCAGCGCGCCGGATTAAAAGTTAAATTTAAAGTGCTTCGAGGGGTGTGTGGGAACCCCCCCAGTTTACTTAGAAGTGTTGGCACTGCCGTTGGGTGGATGGGGTTAACCTCCCACTTAGAGAAGAAACTGTAATTTTTCCCTAAAACAGGAAAAAGTTACACTTTCCTCTGTAATGGGGGAGATTTTTCCCCTCCATCCTGCATGCTTTCATCTATGTACCTTTCTTTGATGTGAACCACCTAGAACTTTATGGTAGGGCGGTATATAAGATTAACGTTTATTATTATATGTCATGATGCAGGGTCCCACGGGGAGGGGAGGGAGGGAGGAAGGAAAGAATAACACGCCACATCCAAAAATTATAGCGGCTAAAAGAGGAGGTAGGTGGGGGGAGAAGAGCCACTGCCAATTGTTGGGGACGCCATAGCCCCTATGGACCTTCCCCCCTCCTCCTCCCCCCCCCGCCCGTTCCAATGGCTATGGTGCTAAGATAAGTTCAGTTTGTGCGTTTAAAGATGCATTTAATAACTAAAAGAATAGTCTAGGAGTTTCATTTTATCTTCCTATCTTTTGAGATTCTTTGTTCTTTCCCTTCCTATTGTTTTTAACCTTACTTGTCTTTTTTTCTATTAATTAGATTGTATTTTTTTCCCAGTCTTTCCTCATGTTTTATTATATTTTTTTTTTAAATAGTCTTTATTATGTTTTGTAAGATTTAGTTTTTTGTTAGTTATGTTTGTCCCCCCAATTTTGTAATTTTATTGATTTGTTCATCGCTTAGAATTTGGAAGAAGCGATTAATCAAATTTTATAATAAACTTGAAACTTAAACTTCATAGAGTTCAATCATCAGTGCAGACATGAAAACTGCCAATCACGTGGAGAAGGCTTCATCTAAGGCAAGGCAGATATTGGGTTGTATCAATAGAAGTTTCGTCAGCCGAAAGCCTGAAGTCATAATGCCGTTGTACAGGGCCATAGTGAGACCTCATCTGGAGTACTGTGTGAAATTCTGGAGGCCACATTACAGTAAAGATGTGCGCAGAATTGAATCGGTTCAGCGGACGGCCACCAGGATGATCTCGGGGCTCAAGGGTTTCTCGTACGAAGAGAAACTGAACAAATTGCAGCTCTACACTCTCGAGGAACGTAGGGAGAGGGGAGACAAGATTGAAACATTTAAGTACCTCACGGGACCTGTCGAAGTGGAAGATGATATTTTCTTTCTCAAGGGACCCTCGGCTACAAGAGGGCACCCGCTCAAACTCAGGGGCGGAAAATTTCATGGCGACACCAGAAAGTATTTCTTCACAGAGAGAGTGGTTGATCATTGGAACAAGCTTCCAGTGCAGGTGATCGAGGCAGACAGCGTGCCAGACTTTAAGAATAAATGAGATACCCATGTGGGATCCCTACGAGAGTCAAGATAAGGAAATTGGGTCATTAGGGCATAGACAGGGGATGGGTAAGCAGAGTGGGCAGACTTGATGGGCTGTAGCCCTTTTCTGCCGTCATCTTCTATGTTTCTAATATACCCCGAGGCAGCTTGTATTTGAAATGCTGGCTATTGTCAGTGGGATCCTTTGGACTCATTTTATAAAGCTGCAGTAGAGATTTCTACTATGGGCCAACATGAGGGGAGGGGGGGGAAGTTAAACATAGAAACATAGAAATAGACGGCAGATAAGGGCCACGGCCCATCTAGTCTGCCCACCCCAAAGACCCTCCCCTACCTTTCTCTGTGAATAGATCCCACGTGTCTATCCCATTTGGCCTTAAAATCAGGCACGCTGCTGGCCTCAATGATCTGAAGTGGAAGACTATTCCAGCGATCAACCACCCTTTCAGTGAAAAAGAATTTCCTGGTGTCCTCGTGCAGTTTCCCGCCTCTGATTTTCCACGGATGCCCCCTTGTTGCCGTGGGACCTTTGAAAAAGAAGATATCTTCTTCCACCTCGATGCGGCCCGTGAGATACTTGAACGTCTCGATCATGTCTCCCCTCTCTCTGCGTTCCTCGAGTGAGTAGAGCTGCAACTTCTCTAGCCGTTCCTCGTACGGGAGGTCCTTGAGTCCTGAGACCATCCGGGTGGCACTTATATTGACTAAGCACACCGATATAAGCACCTAACTATAGGAGGGTGTTGTTGTTTTTTCTACAATCATGGCTTCAATGCCACACCCCATTGTAACGCTATCCAGGCAATGTAAGGATAATTTTGGCTGTGTCCTCTAATTGCCCAATCCTAATCTTATCTTTAGTTCAGAAAATCGATAATAACCTATTTGGTAAATTTATGCAATGATTTTACATTATATTACATTATACTGCAGCATATTATATTTCAGAATTTGACCACTTAACTCCTCTTCTGATAAAAGCCCATTGGCTTCCCATCCATCGCCGTATCATGTATAAAACTCTATTATGAGCGTTGAAGAAGTTACCGCCACTGCTGACGCATAAATCCACGCAACGTGTTCGTAAAGGAGGGGGTAAATTGATTAGAGCTTTTCAGCTCCGAAAAGATATGGCCAAGAGTAGATATGATTGAATTCTAGAAAATGCCGAGTGGTGTAGAATGAGTATAAATGAATCGATTTTTTTTACTCTATCAAAGGGACACTTGATGAAGTTACAGTGAAATACTTTTAAACCCAATCGATGGATTTTTTTTTTCACTCAGAGAATAGTTAAGCTCTGGAACACATTTGCCAGATGATGTGGTAATAGTGGTTATTATTGCTGGATTTTTAAAAAAGGTTTGGACAGGTTCCTGGAGGAAAAGTTCATAGTCTGCTTTTCATGGGGAAGCCACTGCTTGCCCTGGATTAGTAGCACTAAATGTGGCTACTGTTTGGGTTTTTGCCAGGTACTTGTGATCCGCATGGGCCACGGTGCAAATGGGATGCTGGGCCAGATAGAGCCATGGCCTACCAAAGTATGGCTGTTCTTACGTAACGCCCAAAACATAATTGGCAACTACTTTTGGGGTGTTATTATTTGTACTACTGGCAAAAAAAATGTTCCCCCCCTCTTTGACTAAGGTGCGCGAACCGATTAGCGCAGGCTACTTGGATTAGCGGGCGCCAAACGCTGACGCGTCCGTAGACTAACATGCCCGCGTTAGCGTTTAGCCCATGCTAAATCGATTAGCGCGCCTTAGTAAAAGAGGACTTTTGCGTTCTTATGTAATGCAGGCTTTAAGAGAATCTAACAGTTGAGTAGAAACATAGAAACATAGAAGATGACGGCAGAAAAGGGCTACAGCCCATCAAGTCTGCCCACTCTGCTTACCCACCCCCTGTCTATGCCCTAATGACCCAATTTCCTTATCTTGACCCTCGTAGGGATCCCACATGGGTATCCCATTTATTCTTAAAGTCTGGCACGCTGTCTGCCTCGATCACCTGCACTGGAAGCTTGTTCCAATGATCAACCACTCTCTCTGTGAAGAAATACTTTCTGGTGTCTGCAGCAGCCACTCTCTCCTCCTCTCCCTATTGGCTAAGGCTCTTAACATTTGCATCTCCTCTTCCTATAGGCTAAGGCTCTTTACACCTGCATTGTGATGTCATAGAACTTTCTGATTATAGAAACATAGAAACATGATGGCAGATAAAGGCCAAATGACCCATCATAGAAACATAGAAGATGACGGCAGAAAAGGGCTACAGCCCATCAAGTCTGCCCACTCTGCTTACCCACCCCCTGTCTAAGCCCTAATGACCCAATTTCCTTATGTTGACCCTCGTAGGGATCCCACATGGGAATCCCATTTATTCTTAAAGTCTGGCACGCTGTCTGCCTCGATCACCTGCACTGGAAGCTTGTTCCAATGATCAACCACTCTCTCTGTGAAGAAATACTTTCTGGTGTCGCCATTAAATTTTCCGCCCCTGAGTTTGAGCGGGTGCCCTCTTGTGGCCGAGGGTCCCTTGAGAAAGAAAATATCATCTTCCACTTTGACACGTCCCGTGAGGTACTTAAATGTTTCGATCATGTCTCCCCTCTCCCTACGTTCCTCGAGAGTATAGAGCTGCAATTTGTTCAGTCTCTCTTCGTACGAGAGACCCTTGAGCCCCGAGATCATCCTGGTGGCCGTCCGTTGAACCGATTCAATTCTGCGCACATCTTTACTGTAATGTGGCCTCCAGAATTGCACACAGTACTCCAGATGAGGTCTCACCATGGCCCTGTACAACGGCATTATGACTTCAGGCTTTCGGCTGACGAAACTTCTATTGATACAACCCAATATCTGCCTTGTCTTAGATGAAGCCTTCTTGATTGGCAGTTTTCATGTCTGCACTGATGATTACTCCTAAATCTCGTTCTGCTGAAGTTCTAATTAAAGTTTCTCCGTTCAAGAAGTACGTCCTGCATGGATTTCCGCTTCCGAGGTGCATGACCTTACATTTCTTAGCATGCTTTTGCTTTTTCTTTCTTTTGACCTGTATTTCCCATTTGAAACAGAATTAAAATATCTTATGAGAAAAATATACAGGAGTGAAAAAATCTCACTCTCCATCAAAAATGTCGTCAATGTTATCTTCAGCACAGTCTTTGTTGCTCCTGATGCACTGCAGTACTCTCTATATTGTTACATAATTACAAATACCATTTTTTTTTTTTAATGCCCATATGCCTAACACTTTGAAGATTTATGTGAATTCTTTTAATGGTAAGCTTAATTAGCTCTTCAGCATTTTCAACAGCTTTATAGATCAAAAACAAATTATGCTCTTTACCAGAAATGACTTTCAAACTAATCATTTTTCACTTTTTTTTTTAGTTAAAAAAAAAAAAAAAAAAATACATTTGTTAGAATGGGTTAGAGAAAAAATAGTTTCCAAAGAACTAAACTTTACAGGAGAAAAACTTCAACTATTTTCCCAGCATTTTCCAGAATACATCATATATCCTGATGCTATTACACTTCAGAGTTTAACATCTACCTTGCAAGTTTCCTGAAATTTTCCTGATCATCTGGTTGCTTCTCAGTTGCTGTAGCCCTGCCTCTGCGGTGACATCATCACCATTGACCTTCTGCTCTTAAAGGTGCCAACTAGAAAATGACATGGGGCCAAATTTGTCCCCGTCCCTGCAGGAACTCAATTTCCCCATCCCGTCCCCTTGAGTTTTGTCGCTGTCCCGATCCCTGCCCCATTCCTGTAAGCTCTGCCTTAACCACACAAGTCTCAAACACATGATTTTAAAGTGTTTGAGGCTTGTGCAGATGAGGATGGAGCTTAGGCATTGGTGGAATGAGGCATTATGACATCACAATCTGAGCTCTAGAATGTTGCTACTTATGATCTGAAAGTGTTTGAGGCTTGTGAAGATGAGGACAGAGCTTAGGCATTGTTGGAATGAGGCATTATGACATCACAATCTGAGCTCTAGAATGTTGCTACTTAGGATTTCAAATTGTTTGAGGCTTGTGCATATGAAGACAGAGCTTAGGCATTGGTGGAATGAGCATTATGACATCACAGTCTGAGCTCTAGAATGTTGCTACTTATGATCTGAAAGTGTTTGAGGCTTGTGAAGATGAGGACGGAGCTTAGGCATTGGTGGAATGAGGCATTATGACATCACAATCTGAGCTCTAGAATGTTGGTACTTAGGATTTTAAGGTGTTTGAGGCTTGTGCAGATGAGGATGGAGCTTGTAGGAACGAGGTAGGGACAGGAAAATAACTCTCTGGAATGGGAAAATGAGTTCCCGCAAGATGGGGACAAATTTGTCCCCGTGTCATTCTCTAGTGCCGACCTCTGAGGCCTGCTAGCAAAGGGACAACTTAAAAGATTTGTCTCATCTGGTTACCTGCTCCTTTGTGAGAACTTTATTTATCTGAAAGGGTTTGCTTTTGCCATTTGTGGAGTAGACTCTATGACTTTTCCTTGTTGAACTAAGGTAATATATAGAGAGAAAACCAAGGAAATAAGTTACTACCTTTTTTATTGGACTAACTCAATGCATTTCCCATTCCCCTTTTACTAAACTCTAGCACGGTTTATAGTGCCAACCACAGTGCTTCTTAGCAGTTACTGCCACGGCTGGCGCTAGAAACTTGTGCTACGGTTTTGTGAAAAAAAGGGGTGGGGAGGGTTGTTATGATGAGCTTTCGAAGGTGACCCTTCTTCTTCAGATCAGAAATTAGCAAATGTTCACAAATGTCAATCTAGGTAGGGAAAACATGAAAGCATTTCGGGGAAAGGTTTACAGGAGGAGAAAAGTTTCAAGTTTCAAGTTTTATTTAAATTTGATGGTTCGCTTAATATTTCTAAGCGAATTACATAAAATGTACAATTGGGGTAAAACATTTAAAATATTAATAAAATGTCTACAATAAATAAAACAGAGCAATTACAAACTGACAATACTGACAGATTATACAAAACAGGAGTGAATAGGAGAGAACGAAAGGGAAAAGTTACAAAATTTTTGTTTCCTAGTGCGGAGAAAAAGAAGGTTGAAGGGGGGAGGGTAAAAACATTAGGGATTGGGTATGAGAGACTGAAATTAATATTTACGTGGAAGAATAAAAATTTTAGAGGTTGAATGCAGCTTTAAAGAGGAATGTTTTTTTAACTTAATTTTAAATAAGTTGAGATCTTTAGTTTTTCTAATGTACAAAGGAAGGGTATTCCAAACAAGTGGTGCCTTGACTGAGAAGATGTCGTGGCGTCTGGTTCCTATTGTTTTTAATGAGGGGACCATTAATAGATCTTGTGTATTAGATCGGAGGAGACGATTTGAGGTTTGTGGAATTAGAAGGCGGTCAATGAACTGTGGTTCTTTGGTAGTTAATACTAATAAAGCTATTTTATATGTTATTCTTTGGTTAATAGGTAACCAATGCGAATTTATTAGGTAGGGCGTTACGTGATCGTATTTCTTACCATGATGGATTAATTTAATGGCGATATTTTGTATAATTTGTAGTCGCCTTTGTTCCTTATATGTAATATTTAAAAACAATGAATTACAGTAATCTATTTTCGAAATTATAAGAGAATGGACTAAAATGTTTAAAGATTCTCTCTCTAGATATTTAGACATTGACCGGATTAAACGCAAGCGATAAAAGCAACTTTTAACAATGTTATTGATATGTTCCTGATAGGTAAATTTGGCATCTAATGTTACTCCTAAGATCTTAAGCGATGGTACTAGAACGATTGAGGTGTTTTCGATTAAAAAAGAAGTGGAAAGCAAAAATAATGTGGTTAGTAGGAGACAGGTGAAAAGCAGTTTTAAATGTCTTTGTAGTGGGAAAGAAAGCCCAGATCTTTTTAATTCTATCTGGCATTTCATCATTTTGATTCTTGGATTGTCTTAACCCCTCTTTTACTAAAGTGCCTTAACCAATCAGCATGCGCTAATCGAATTAGCGTGCGCTAAACGCTAACACGTCCACAGACTAACATCAACGCTCTAGGGCGCCGTAATTTTCTGCGTGCGCTAAAAACCCTAGCGCACCTTCGTAAAAGGAGCCCTCAATTCTTGGATTGTCTTAGCCCCTCTTTTACGAAGGCGCGTTAACCAATTAGTGCGCTCATCGCATGAGCGCACGCTAAATGCTAACGCGTCCACAGACTAACATCAGCGTGCATGAAATTCCCGAGCGCGCTAGCCGCTGCCACCTCCTTTTTAGGACGCGGTAGATTTTCGGCTCCCACGCGCTATAGCCTGGGGGGGTGGGTCTAGGGTTCCGGATTTTACTAAAGCAAATTTTGGTAACCCTACGCCAACCTGAACTCCCTTCTGATGCCACGTTCGAGACATCAAAAGGGAGCCAGGGCCGGCATAAGCTGCAGGTGGGAAGATGCTGCTTGCGCAGGCGAACGTTTCAAGAGATACGTGGGGCCGGAGAGTTGGAGAGGCACCGGCGCCCTCACCAAGATGGTACAGCTGAGGGGAGATAGGATTGAAGTCTACAAAATCCTGAATGGAGTAGAACGGGTAGAAGTGGATCAATTTTTCGCTCTGTCAAAAATGACAAAGACTAGGGGGACACTCGATGAAGTTATAGGAAAATACTTTTTAAACCATTAGGAGGAAACATTTTTTTCACTCGGGGGATAGTTAAGCTCTGGAACGCGTTGCCAGAGGATGTGGTAAGAGCGGATAGCGTAGCTGGTTTTAAGAAAGGTTTGGACAAATTCCTGGAGGAAAAGTCCATAGTCTGGGGAAGCCACTGCTTGCCCTGGATCGGTAGCATGGAATGTTGGCCACATACTACGGACCTGGATTGGCCACCGTGAGAACGGGCTACTGGGCTTGATGAACCACTGGCCTGATCCAGTAAGGCTATTCTTATGTTCTAAGGGCTTAGGCGATGTACAGGCAGCATCTAAATATAACAGCTGCCGTTTGTAACTAGCAGGGTGTTTACTAGAGAGTTGCGCGGGGACAGAAATGCCACTCATCCCGGCCCATCCCCGCCAGGATCCTCTCCGTCCCCACCCGTCCACGCAAGGAATTACCTCCATCCCCGCCCGTCCCCATAAAAATCAGCAATTACTTCTGACAGGATCATCAATTCCACAGTTCCTTTTGTGTTTGCGCTGCTGTTTTCCTTGAGGAATCTCTTTGGTGGAACCCTTTTTTTTGTTTTCTGTTCAGGTAATTAACTTATAAACCCCCCTCTTTTACTAAGGCTGACGTGTCCGTTATATTATATGGACGAACCCTGCTTCCAAAGCCTTCCATCCCCATGGGAGTCCCGTTGGCTAGATGGGGGTCCCCGTGGGAGTCCCGTGGGTTGGGGTGGATTCCCGTGGGTCCCCCGTGGGACCCGCGGGATTCCCGTGATCCCCATTCCCATGCAGACCTCTAGTGTTTACCCTTCAGTTTTAAGTAATTCCAAGTGGGGTTTTTAAAAATGCATTTTGGTATGCTCCTAAGATCCCTGTTTCCTGCCCCTTTATATATTATGTCGATAGCATGTGACTTGGCATACCTATATATCGTAATGTAGGCACGGTGAATTACTGTTGCATGCGCTAACAGCTCAAAAATGTTTGTATCTCGTTTTTAGTGAAGCTGCCGTTTTGATTTATATTACTTTTATTATCAAAGCTGTCAACAGATACCTTGAATTATTTTTTTATAGATGTGTGTATAACACAGAATGCCATTAAGGGCCCAGAAGTTGGCTTTTAAAGGATCTGGAGGGGAAGTCGTAGAGCTGTGATTAAAGAACCCATTTCACCACATCTCAGTTTACTACAGGAGCCGACAACCAGTGTGGCCGTTCAGGACGTTCAGTGGCAAATTTAGTTTGCTTTGCCGTGAATATAGGGCAGCAAAGCCACAGAGGCTCTTCAGATCTGCACCAGCAGCGATGCAAAGAAACAGATCTTAAATGGACTGCTGCAAAACATTTCTTTATTAACAAAAATCACTGTGGTAAATTTTGTGAAGCTGTGTTATGGCCCTTTAAGTCACATTGAGAGACAAATGACACAACCTAAAGCCCTAATGCAGCTTGATAGTTTCGTTTCTAGGCTTCATTAAGTGCAAATTTTAAGGTTGTTTTTTTTTTTTTTTCATAAAAAGGCCCCTTTGGTTTTAAGAGAGGAATTGGTTGAAGTAGGGTTATCAGACATCCATGAAAACCCGGACATGTCCTCTTTTTAGTGGACTGTCCAGGTGCCTGCCATTTTGTCCTAGTTTTGGAAAGCCCCGACGAGCTCCGGTCACATCTGAAAGGCCTCTGAGCACACACTGTCACACACATCTGCACGTGCTCTAAGCCAGGGGTGTCAAAGTCCCTCCTCCTCGAGGGCCGCAATCCAGTCGGGTTTCAGGATTTCCCCAACGAATATGCATGAACTCTATTAGCATACAATGAAAGCAGTGCAAGCAAACAGATCTCATGCATATTCGTTGGGGAAATCCTGAAAACCCGACTGGATTGCGGCCCTCGAGGAGGGACTTTGACACCCCTGCTCTAGGCCCTCCAGTTGCTGCCGGAGCTGGTCAGGGAAGAAGAGAGGTGGCTTTGTGGGGGCGGGATTAGGGGCAGAATGGGGTGGGGACAGAGGCATAATAGGGCAGGACCATATGTCCGGGGTTTTACGGCCCAAAATATGGTAAACCCTAATTTGAAGAAGCTTTGCAGTAGGACTACCACTGCTGAATTTTTGCACCAGGGACAAGCATATTCCTTATGTTTAAATGCTCTGGATTGTTTCGTAAGCAGGGATCTCAAAATCCCTCCTCAAGGGCCGCAATCCAGTCCAGTTTTCAGGATGTCCCCAATGAATATGCATGAGATCTATTAGCATACAATGAAAGCAGTGCATGCAAATAGATCTCATGCATATTCATTGGGGAAATCCTGAAAACCCGACTGGATTGCGGCCCTCGAGGAGGGACTTTGAGATCCCTACACTCGAGAGAAGCTTGCTGCCTGTTCTGCTTCTCTAGTTTTGCCTCTGATGCAGCCCTCGGGCGAAACATGGCCATGCCAGGCACAGGTTACATTCAATTTTGTTTTCTTGCATGCACTCATTTGGTCTGCTCTTTGTTTTACCCCTTTGATTTTAAGTTCTCTAACGCAGTGGTTCCCAACCCTGTCCTGGAGGACCACCAGGCCAATCGGGTTTTCAGCCTAGCCCTAATGAATATGCATGAGAGAGATTTGTATATAATGGAAGTGACAGGCTTGCAAATCTGCTTCATGCATATTCATTAGGGCTATCCTGAAAACCCGATTGGCCTGGTGGTCCTCCAGGACAGGGTTGGGAACCACTGCTCTATTGACTTAGGGTCAGATTCTATAAATGGAGCCTAGATCCAACACACCTAGAAAAAAAATGGCGTCTACTACATGTCAATTAAATCTAGGACAAATCAAAATCGCCAGTCTACCATCTCAAAAAAACTCATTTAATGGTTATATATATCAAGTTATTCTTCCTTAATATACTCATAAGTACTTCTGCAAATATCATTTAACTCCAAAGAGCCTCATAAGCGACTTATTTCACGGGAATAATTACCCGATAGACTTTTCAGAAGCCACAAGCTTCCTCACCGGCTCACCAACGGCATGATTTCTCAATGAATAAATATATAAAGTGCTCAAATACTCAAGTACTAGAGAATATTTTTTTAACTTATCTTAAATGTCAAACATAGGCATATTGTCAAACCCCATGCCCACAACTTGATATGTATAATCCAGGGATAGGGAACTCCGGTCCTCGAGAGTTGTATTTCAGTCGGGTTTTCAGGATTTCCCCAATGAATATGCATGAGATCTATTTGCATGCACTGCTTTGAATGCATATTCATTGGGGAAATCCTGAAAACCCGACTGGAATACGGCTCTCGAGGACCGGAGTTCCCTACCCCTGGTATAATCATAAATGAGTTTTTTTGAGATGGTGGACAGGCGATTTTGATTTGTTATTGATGGTTAGCCAGTCCTATTAATCTATTTTGCCCCTATTGAAAGTGATTAATCAAATCTAGGAGCCATTTATTTTATTTTATTAATTTTTTAAAATTTATAAACCACTTACATAATTATTAGATTAGGTTTATCAAACATATGTAATTATTAAAACAAACAGCAAAATGGTAACGTTTTGATAAAATAATATCAAATATTTAAATCATCCCTCCGCAACTGTAGGAATGATGCTTTCACACAAGGCCCAGATCGGGATGAGGCGACCCTAATGATGGTTTCTCACCTTTTTATTGAAAATCTTAGCTCCTTTAATTACTTAGCTAATGCTTTACAAGGTTACAATTTTATCATGCATTTACAGTGAGGATTATAGCAAGGTAACTCATTGTTTACATATTTCATGTGCTTCTCAAAGCTACTATCTCACTTGACATATGAATACATCATAATAGTTAC
Organism: Geotrypetes seraphini; assembly: GCF_902459505.1. Taxonomy (NCBI): domain Eukaryota; kingdom Metazoa; phylum Chordata; class Amphibia; order Gymnophiona; family Dermophiidae; genus Geotrypetes; species Geotrypetes seraphini. The sequence goes on from NC_047084.1 coordinate 141,789,548, forward strand.
AATAAAGTGATATGTGATAGACTTCTGATATGTCTAAAATCTTACCATTGAAAATGTGAAACGGATGTCACTTCCACACCCCTTTCTATAGACTCACACTTATCAAAAAGTTTCTTCAATATTCACCAACCCTCAGAAGTGTCACCACGATACTCAAAACATTTCACTGTATCTGGCTTCATGCACTATATCTTCACTGGGTCCAACTTTTCTAACTGCCTTAGTTGAATTATTTTTATTTACTCAATCTATTAATAGACTACCAAAGATTATAAAAGGGTATGTTTGGAGAGAATGTACTTATAGAATTTTGCATAGGGCTTATTTTTCCCAAATTCAAGCTTTTCATGCGAATTTAATAGATACTCCAATTTGTATTAAATGTAATAAAGATCCTGGCACATTATCTCATGCTTTTTGGTTGTGTCCTTTGATCAACTCATTTTGGTCTGCCATTCTATTATTTTGGGGTTCTTTATGGGGTAATTCGATAGTGGGTTGTCCTAGGAGAATAATTTTTGGTAAAGCATCAGCTTGTGGGGTTTTTGGCCAACTAAAATGTCTTTTATTTCAGAAAGCCTGTATGATTGGGCCTAAATGTATTCTGCAATTTTGGTTGCAGAAAGAATCTCCAAGTTTTTGGCATTGGAGGAATCAATTACATCGCTTATTTTTATTTGAGAGTTGGGAGAGTTATGGACGTTTGGGATCCTTATATTCAGAATCTTTCACCAAAAATACGAAGTTTGGTTATCAATGATTTATTATGAAAATTAGGTTTACTAATTACATTCCAGTTATTTATTTTAATTCTTTATTTTTGTCAACTTTCATCCAGGGTGAGGGATTTCATTTAGGGGAAGATAAAGGGTAGGGGATGGAATTAAGGGAGGTGTAAATAAGATTGAATTAATTCATATGGAAATTAAATTTGAAAGAATGATTTAAATTTGTATGAAATATTATTGTAATTCTTATTGTATTGAATGTATTTTTGTATTATCCTATTGTACTGATTATTTGATTCTTTTAATAAAAATTGTTATATATAAAGTTATTTTAGACATTTTTTAAACAACCATTTCTAAGAAAGGTACTTAGCTTTTAACTTTTTGACTTCAGGTGGTCAGTTTGTAGGGACATCTATGCCAACATGTTTTTTAAAGGACTTGTGTATGAGACGGCGAAAGCTTGTAGAGAGATCAGGGGTGGGCAAATCCAGTCCTCGAGGGCCGGAATCCATTCGGGATTTTCAGGATTTCCCCAATGAGATTTATTTGCATGCACTGCTATCAATGCATATTCATTAGGGAAATCCTGAAAACCCGACTGGATTACGTCCCTCGAGGAACGGAGTTGCCCACCCCTGCACTAGATTTTTTAGAAAAGCATCTACAAATAATTGTGTTTTTAAGAGTTTCATAAAAGATATATGATCCCTACGTAATCTCAAAGCTCCAGGAAGGGAGTTCCACAATTTTGCTCCAGCTATGGAAAACATAGCGGCGTCTAAATTTGAGTTAGGTGACCATAAGCGCCTATAATGTAGGTGTCTGTAATGTAAGCCAGGGATTCTCTGACCTACAATACAAGCAGCAACGCCTAATTCAAGCCACACCTATTCTCTGCTCCTAATCACGCCTACTTTTCAGTTCGGCGTCACTAAGCGCCTGGGTTTGCTCATCACCAAGCATCTTGTGCCGCCTGAAATTTGCATGGAACTTTAATGTTCTTTTACTTATTTTTTTTACTGCGTTTTAATGGTGTTTTCAATTAAAATGCCACGGAACTTCAGAGAACTAGCTGCTCTGATCCATCCCTAAGTCCCCGTCTCAGTCTCAAGAAGCAGAATCTCTAAATGTGCCAGCCCCGTCGGAAAATCAGATCCTGTCATCTTAGATGGCATTTGCATTTAAAATGGGATGAAAATGTTATTATCCAATAAGGATGCAAGCTATAATCCCTGCATTCCAACTAGCCGAGATAACGAGAGACGAGCCAGGAGAGACAAGGATTCAGAAAGGACATTTTCTAATTGGTATGGTTTATTGTTTCTTTCTGCAATCTGAAGCCTTTTCTGCTGTTTACAACAATGTGATGTGCTCCGAGGGTGTAGAGCAGTGTTTTTCAACCGCTGTTCCGCGGCACACTAGTGTGCCGCGAGATGTTGCCTGGTGTGCCGTACGTTCAGGGCCGCCATCAGGGCAGTACCACCAGTCCTGCATTCAGGGGCCCGGAGCTGACAGGGGGCCCGGGCTCCCCCAGGGTCCTAGGCCACAGTCTAGGGAGAGGGGCGGTCCGCCCCACGTGGACAGGAGAGAGCTGGACGGGGGACCCGCGGAGTTCAATACATCTCGAGCCGCGAGGCTCGTCTTCTGTTCCTGCCTGCCCTGCAGTTAACATATAGCCGATCGCAAGCGTTCCCCGATGTCAGCGCTGACGTCGGAGGGAGGGCTTAAGCAAAGCCTGCCCTTCGACGTCAGCGCTGACGTCGGAGAATACTTCCGTTCGGCTATTTGTGCGCGGCAGGGCAGGCAGGAAGCAGAAGACAAGCCTTGCGGCTTGAGCTTCGTTTTGCTGAGAAAGTTACAAAGATGGGCTGGGAGGCAAACACGGAACACAAAAGGGGGGAGGGAGTGCGTTTTGGACACAAGGCATGAACTTGGGAGAGAGGAAGGGAGGGAAAGAGATGCTGAGGTGGGGGAGGGAATGGGTTTTTGGACACAGAAGAAATGGACTTGGGAGAGAGGAAGGGAGGGAAAGAGATGCTGAGGTGGGGGAGGGAATGAGTGTTTGGACACAGAAGGCATGGACTTTGGAGAGAGGAAGGGAGGGAAAGAGATGGTTGTGTACACGGGAAATAGAAGAAAGGAGAATTTTTGGTCATAGGGAGGGAGTGAGGTACAGATAGTGGCATACCAGGGTGGGGGGGGGCGGTCTGTCCCACCCCGGGTTTACGTCCCAAGGGGTGCACAGCTGGCCACCCTCCAGTGTTGTCCCTAGGCTGGCAAACTGCGGCTCTTTAGCCACTTGAGTGCCACCGCCGCCATCGGGAACAGGCCGGCGCCAAGTTCTCCCTGCTTTTCCCTGTGGGGCCGGACAACTCTCACCACTCGCGTCAATTCTGACGTCGGAGAGGACGTTCTGGGCCAGCCAATCGTGGCTGGCCTAGAACGTCCTCTCCGACGTTAGAATTGACGACGGGTGGTGAGAGTTGGTCGGCCCCGTGGGGAAGAGAAGCAGGGAGAACTTGGCGCCGGCCTGTTCCCGATGGCGGCGGTGGCACTCAAGTGATTTACTTTATATATAGTCAATATAGGCACAGAGTTAAATTTTTTAACATTTTCTAATGGTGGTGTGCCTCGTGATTTTTTTCATGAAACAAGTGTGCCTTTGCCCAAAAAAGGTTGAAAAACACTGGTTTAGAGAAATATCTGATTGGAACGGTGGAATCTCTCGGTTTAGCAAATATGTCACTGGAATTAATTAGCATGCTTGCACCTGCCACAGATCTCTGAATCTCTGTGAAAGCCAGATCAATGAACTATACCTTGATCGGCTAAAGGCAGAGAATTGACTGGTGGCTCTTATCCTTCACTGTTGTAATTATTGAACTCTTCTGCCTACCTGGCTGCACTCCAGGAGTTAAGTGTCATTGTGACCATCTGTTATGCATACATTGGTCTACCTCAACCAAGTGTAATATGAAAGAGCAGTATATATCATAGTCTCAACAAAAATGAAGCATAGGGTAGCGAGAGGAAGAGGTGCCCAGGGTGGTGGCAACACCCGCACCCTGCTCTCCAGCCCCTCGCTCCTTCTGCACCCTCTGCTCCTTCTTCTGCCCCCCCCAGTGCCACATTTGCAACCTCCCTTCCCCCTGTACCTGTTTAAATCTTCACCAGTGCAAGCAGTTTCTCCTGTCTGCTGCTCACGCCAGCTTTGGCTTTCCCTCTGATGTCACTTCCTGGCCCCGCGTCCTGGACATAATTTCAGAGGGAAGCCAGGCCGGCGCGAGCAGCAGGCCAGAGAAGTTTCTTGTGCTGGCGATGATTTAAAGAGGGGATGGGGAAGGGAGCACGTGAGTGTGGCATGGGGGGGTGGAGAGCAAAACAGCACCTGAGGCAGTCCGCCCCCCTGCCCCCTCTTTTTACACCACTGATTGTGGTGAACAACTAGAGGCATGAGGGAAGGGAAGTGTGTGTGTGTGTGGGGGGGGGGGGGGTTTGCACATGGGAAGGGGAGAAGTGGGAAGATGCGGAGGGGGCAGAGAAGAAGAGGCGTGCCGGTGCCCCCACCAACATGGTGGCCCCTTACCCCCCCCCTAGAGAGTATTCCACAGGGTTGGGGCCATTAACGAAAAACTGGAATCCCTGTGAATGGCCAAAAACATGCACTTCCCACCAGAAATACCCCAAAGGGTGGTCAGAACATTCAGGGGTTGAGAGATGGGGCTAGGATAGGGCAATGCAGTGGCATAGTAAGGGGTGGGCAGGGGGGGTGGTCCGCCCTGGGTATGGTCCGCCCTGGGCGTGGCACCCCTCCTCCTCCTCCTCTCCACCCCCCTTGCTTCTCTCCTTGCCGTGCACCCCATGCCTTTCCCTGTACCTTTTTTAATTCCCTGGCGTGAGGTTGCTGCTCGCGTTAGCATCGGCGCTCTCTCTGACATCACGTTTAGGACCTGCACCTGGGAAGTGATGTCAAAGGGTGGGCCGACGCCTACATGGGCATGCTGGTCATTCCAGAGAAGTTAAAAAGGTATGGGGAAAGGGAAGGGGTACGCGTGTGGCAAGGGAGGGGGTGGGGAGGGTTACCGCTCAACCTTACTATATCAATGGGACTTTTAGCGCTTGGAAATTGAAGGCTGGGGATTTGAGTGTCGGGGTGGGAGGATGGGGAGATTTGGAGTTTGGAATGCTTGGGAGAGGAGTTAATGTCCCCCACTACCAGCCCCATGATAAGATATCATTACTACAACCAGGCATGCTTGATGTTCTTGACTGTAGCAATGCAAACATATTTATTGTGGAGTTGCTAAACATGGTACTTACGTCAGTGACTTACAATAAATGTTATTGTGGTAAAACATGTTACTATACCACAGAACTATAGGATAAATAGTGGAATTATCAGGACAGAAATGGAAAACAAAGAGAAAAATGTTGTAATGCCCTTGTATCACTCTACGGTACGGTGTATAATTCTGGTCACCGTAACTCAAAAAAGATAAAGCGGAATTAGAAAAGGTACAGAGAGTGGTAACAAAGATGATAAAGAGGATGGGATGACTTTTGTATGAGGAGAGGCTAAAGCGACTAGGGCTGTTCAACTTGGAGAAGAGACGACTCAGGAGTGATATGACAGAGGTCTATAAAATTCTGAGTGGAGCGGAAAGGGTCGATGTGAAACACTTATTCACTCTTTCCCAAAATACTAGGACTAGGGAGCATGCGATGAAGTGACTAAGTAGTAGATTTAGAACAAACCGAAGAATTCACATGATGTGTAATGAAACTCTGGCATGTGTTGCTGGATAATGTGGCGACATCAGTTAGCTTAGCAGGGTTTAAAAAAGGTTTGGAAAATTTCCTAAAAGAGAAGTCCATAGTCCATTATTGAGATGGCTTGGGGGAATCCACTGCTTATTCCTAGGATAAGCAGCATAAAATCTGTTTTTCTGCTTGGGATCTAGCTGGGTACTTGGGACCCGGGTTGGCCATTGTTGGAAACAGGATACTGGACTTGATGGAACTTCAGTCTGTCCCAGTATGGGAATTCTTATGTTGTTATGTTCTTACGTGGACTGGCAGGCTGAAAATACACTTAAAGATATCTGAATAATGTATTTGGCTATTTTAGAACAGACTCCATCTTAGTGAGTGTTAACTTCAAAAATGTTGGGCCCATGTAAATTTAGAGAAAGTAGCAGTCAATACTTCCAGAAAGAGGCAAAATGGAAATTTATAGATACAGTATATATATTTGTTACATTTGAGAAAGTCCAACTATATTTATTTGCTTCTGTAGGGTGCAATAATCCCCTTACAATTAAACACAGGAATCAAATTAAAAAGAAATATGATGATGATGGAAATAATAAAAGTTCCAGTCACATTGATTGATATAAAAGAATATAACACACCGTGGAAAAGTGAAGTGCATAGTTTACTGGAAAGCTTCCCAGAACAAACTGATTTTCTGATACAATCTAAGCTGCTGAAATATGGAACCTGCTATAATTCAGTGCCCAGAATTAAGTTTCCATCAGCCGAATAGAGACAACAGGCAATAGATTGTGAAATACTGCGCTGGGAACACGGCGGAGAGGTTGAGCTGTCCTTAAACCTAATGCACTGTCTGCAGCCCTATTTCATCGGGGAGCAAGAGGCCAGGTGCGCGACACCAGAGACCAACATGTCACACGGGGGAGCTAGGAAACGAGTTTCCGAACTTTCTAGACGTGAAAGCAGCAGGCTGTGACGCTGCCGCAGGCTTAGATATGTGGCCACACTTAAAGTACAAATTAAGGAATGTATCACTGACTTTACAGGGATCGCACTCCATCAGCATGGATGTTTTTTAAGGCCCATAAACCCCTTTTATGGATTACCATTCCTATCCACATATTGCAGTACAAATTTGTGAAAAATGTCTTTGTTGGTCCTTTTTCACCAGCAGAATTATTTCAGACTTGGGGTCCTGCTTTCAATTACTAACACGATTTATTTTATCAATTTTGCCTGAGTGGTTCATTTTCGATCTGGAACGCATGAACCTTACTATGTTTTGTAGATAAAAGTTGTGCAGTAGCCATGTTACTTCAGACAAGCTTTAATGGATGCTACGAGGGGGTGCAGAAAAGTTCTCAGCCCGACCAATCAACTTGAACACAGGGATCTGTGTCTAAACTACACGCCAGGATTTATACTGTTTTGGTTGGAGGGGTCATTCCATGTCAAGTGAAACATAGAAACATAGAAGATGACGGCAGAAAAGGGCTATAGCCCATCAAGTCTGCCCACTCTGCTTACTCACCCCCTGTCTATGCCCTAATGACCCAATTTCCTTATCTTGACCCTCGTAGGGATCCCACATGGGTATCCCATTTATTCTTAAAGTCTGGCACGCTGTCTGCCTCGATCACCTGCACTGGAAGCTTGTTCCAATGATCAACCACTCTCTCTGTGAAGAAATACTTTCTGGTGTCTGCAGCAGCCACTCTCTCCTCCTCTCCCTATTGGCTAAGGCTCTTAACATTTGCATCTCCTCTTCCTATAGGCTAAGGCTCTTTACACCTGCATTGTGATGTCATAGAACTTTCTGATTATAGAAACATGATGGCAGATAAAGGCCAAATGACCCATCATAGAAACATAGAAGATGACGGCAGAAAAGGGCTACAGCCCATCAAGTCTGCCCACTCTGCTTACCCACCCCCTGTCTATGCCCTAATGACCCAATTTCCTTATCTTGACCCTCGTAGGGATCCCACATGGGTATCCCATTTATTCTTAAAGTCTGGCACGCTGTCTGCCTCGATCACCTGCACTGGAAGCTTGTTCCAATGATCAACCACTCTCTCTGTGAAGAAATACTTTCTGGTGTCGCCATGAAATTTTCCGCCCCTGAGTTTGAGCGGGTGCCCTCTTGTGGCCGAGGGTCCCTTGAGAAAGAAAATATCATCTTCCACTTCGACACGTCCCGTGAGGTACTTAAATGTTTCGATCATGTCTCCCCTCTCCCTTCGTTCCTCGAGAGTGTAGAGCTGCAATTTGTTCAGTCTCTCTTGAAAATTATGTGAATCAACCTCCTCCAAATTGAATAAAATTATATGCAGATATTCCCTACAAAAGCCATTCTGTTTCATATTTGACCTGGCCTTGCTTTGTTCACATACTTATACATACATGTTCACATACTTATACATACACGTGAATGGGTTGGATTATAACATCGAAGAGTCCTTAAAAATATTGGGAGTAACTCTGGATAAACACCTCACTTTGGAAAAACATTCCGATTTAATATTTAAGAAAGGTATCCTGGTGCTCTGGTAGCTCCGTGTCATCAAGAAGTACTTCGATGAAGCTTCTTTTCGTTTGTTAGTCCACTCTTCTATTTTAAGTATCTTAGACTACTGTAACATCATATATTTGAGTGCTTTCAAGAAAACTCAATAAATTGAGAGTCCTTCAGAATACATAAGAACATAAGAATTGCCACTGCTGGGTCAGACCAGTGGTCCATCGTGCCCAGCAGTCCGCTCACGCGGCGGCCCTGTGGTCAAAGACCAGCGCCCTGAGACTAGCCCTACCTGAGTGCATTCCGGTTCAGCAGGAACTTGTCTAACTTTGTCTTGAATCCCTGGAGGGTGTTTTCCCCTATGACAGACTCCAGAAGAGCATTCCAGTTTTCTACCACTCTCTGGGTGAAGAAGAACTTCCTTACGTTCGTACGGAATCTATCCCCTTTCAACTTTAGAGAGTGCCCTCTCGTTCTCCCTACCTTGGAGAGGGTGAACAACCTGTCTTTATCTACTAAGTCTATTCCCTTCATTATCTTGAATGTTTTGATCATGTCCCCTCTCAGTCTCCTCTTTTCAAGGGAGAAGAGGCCCAGTTTCTCTAATCTTTCGCTGTACAGCAACTCCTCCAGCCCCTTAACCATCTTAGTCGCTCTTCTCTGGACCCTTTCGAGTAGTACCGTGTCCTTCTTCATGTACGGAGACCAGTGCTGGGCGCAGTACTCCAGGTGAGGGCACACCATGGCCCGGTACAGTGGCATAATAACCTTCTCTGATCTGTTCGTGATCCCCTTCTTTATCATTCCTAGCATTCTGTTCTCCCTTTTTGCCGCCGCCGCACATTACGCGGACGGCTTCTTCCCAATATACATCACTTTGCATTTGTCCACATTAAGGACTCCTTTTATAAAGGTCGCTAGCGTTTTTAGCGCACGCACCGGATTAGCGCGCGCTATACCACGCGCTACCCGAAAAACTACTACTCAAGAGGAGGCGGTAGCGGCTAGCGAGAGAGGCATTTTAGCGCACGCTATTCTGTGCGTTAATGCCCTAACACACCTTTGTAAAAGGAGACCTAAATTTCATCTGCTAGTTTGTTTAAGATTTTTTTTTTTAATGCCAGTATTTTCTGAAAAGAAACATAGGTTGGGTAGCCTTAATCAGCTGCATTGATGTTTTACAATTTGTTCCACATACTAAATGTAGTCATGTGTCACATTTACTTGCCCGTGGTTTTTTTTTTTTTAAATGCTAAAATTTATGACAGTCTCACACTACTGGTTTATTTTTGGCTCACATAACAGAATGGTTCAAACATATAAGACAGGAAAAAAAAAAAAAAAGAAACAACGCCATTGTTTTGACGACAGAGGAAAAGAAAAGTAAAACGTAACGCAATCGTACGAAAGAGAACCAGTCAAGCAAATATAAAAGCAGATACATTAAATAGCCACCTAAGCATATTAGTCATTATCACTCATTGCCTTGGCAAAATGCCCTGCCCTAGGCTTCCTCCTAAAGCTTCCAAGAATAAATAAGTTTTAAGCAATGATTTAAATAGTTTTAGTAGGGATAAGAGCATATGAACAGCCTTACTGGGTCAGACCAATGGTCCATCTTGCCCAGTAGCCCGTTCTCATGGTGGCCAATCCAGGTCACTAGTACCTGGCCAAAACCCAATGAGAGCAACATTCCAGAGCTGAGATTGTGATGTCATAATGCTTCATTTCACAGTGCCTCAGAGCCAACATCATCAGTGATGCTACAGTGGCTTCATTGTCCTATACTTGGCACACATAAGAACAGCTATACTGGGTCAGACCAAAGGTCTATCAAGTCCAGTAGCCCGTCCTCACGGTGGCCAATTCAGGTCTCTAGCACCTGCCAAAAACCGGTAGAGTAGTAATCTATATAGAATCCCAAGAATAGCAAGATTCCAGAATCCCAAAGAGTAGCAAGATTTTAGAATCCTAGAGTAACAACATTCCGTGCTACCGATCCAGGGTAAGCAGTGGCTTCCCCATGTCTTTCTCAATAAAACACTATGGACTCGTCATGGACTTCCCATGAGCCACTCTGCCCATGATTCACTGGAATCATCATGTGTTTCTCATGAGCCACTCTGCCCATGATTCACTGGATCATCATGGACTTCCCATGAGCCACTCTGCCCATGATTCACTGGAATCGTCATTGAGCTTCACACGAGCCACTCTGCCCATGATTCATTGGAATCATCAAGGACTTCCAATGAGCCACTCTGCCCATGATTCACTGGAATTGTCAGATGTTTCTCATGAGCCACTCTGCTCATGATTCACTGGAATCATTATGGGCTTCACATGAGCCACACTGCCCATGATTCACTGGAATCGTCATGGGCTTCACACGAGCCACTCTGCCCATGATTCACTGGAATCATCATGGGCTTCACACGAGCCACTCTGCCCATGATTCACTGGAATTGTCATGGACTTCCCACAAGCCACTCTGCCCATGATTCACCGGAATCATCATGGGTTCTCACGAGCCACTCTGCCCATGATTCACTGGAATCATCATGGACTTCCCATGAGCCACTCTGCACATGATTCACTGGAATCATCATGGGCTTCACATGAGCCACTCTGCCCATGATTCACTGGAATCATCAAGGACTTCCCATGAGCCACTCTGCCCATGATTCACTGGAATCGTCATGGGCTTCACACGAGCCACTCTGCCCATGATTCACTGGAATCGTCATGGACTTCCCACGAGCCACTCTGCCCATGATTCACCGGAATCATCATGGGCTTCACACGAGCCACTCTGCCCAATTCACTGGAATCATCATGTGTTTCTCATGATCCACTCTGCCCATGATTCACTGGAATCGTCATGTGTTTCTCAGGAGCCACTCTGCCCATGATTCACCGGAATCATCATGGGCTTCTCACGAGCCACTCTGCCCATGATTCACTGGAATCGTCATGGACTTCCCATGAGCCACTCTGCACATGATTCACTGGAATCGTCATGGGCTTCACACGAGCCACTCTGCCCATGATTCACTGGAATCATCAAGGACTTCCCATGAGCCACTCTGCCCATGATTCACTGGAATCATCATGGGCTTCACACGAGTCACTCTGCCCAATTCACTGGAATCATCATGTGTTTCTCATGATCCACTCTGCCCATGATTCACTGGAATCATCATGTGTTTCTCATGAGCCACTCTGCCCATGATTCACTGGAATCATCATGTGTTTCTCATGAGCCACTCTGCCCATGATTCTCCGGAATCGTCATGGGCTTCACACGAGCCACTCTGCCCAATTCACTGGAATCATCATGTGTTTCTCATGATCCACTCTGCCCATGATTCACTGGAATCATCATGTGTTTCTCATGAGCCACTCTGCCCATGATTCACTGGAATCATCATGTGTTTCTCATGATCCACTCTGCCCATGATTCTCCGGAATCGTCATGGGCTTCACACGAGCCACTCTGCCCAATTCACTGGAATCATCATGTGTTTCTCATGATCCACTCTGCCCATGATTCACTGGAATCGTCATGGACTTCCCACGAGCCACTCTGCCTATGATTCACCGGAATCATCATGGGCTTCTCACGAGCCACTCTGCCCATGATTCACTGGAATCGTCATGGGCTTCACACGAGCCACTCTGCCCATGATTCACTGGAATCATCAAGGACTTCCCATGAGCCACTCTGCCCATGATTCACTGGAATCGTCATGGGCTTCACACGAGCCACTCTGCCCAATTCACTGGAATCATCATGTGTTTCTCATGATCCACTCTGCCCATGATTCACTGGAATCGTCATGTGTTTCTCATGAGCCACTCTGCCCATGATTCTCCGGAATCGTCATGGGCTTCACACGAGCCACTCTGCCCAATTCACTGGAATCATCATGTGTTTCTCATGATCCACTCTGCCCATGATTCTCCAGAATCGTCATGGGCTTCACATGCTAATCCATTTGTTTTCCAACAAAAAACATTTTTTGAAAAAATCATTCATGTTATTTCAATGTTACAAAAGCTTAAAAATTATTTCACTCTACATTTGAGTCATGGGGCAAAATGTTTTTTTGATGGAAAACAAATACATTTGCATGTGAAGCCCATGACGATTCCGGTGAATCGCAGGCAGAATGGCTCATGTGAGACTAGTCACCTCTGAGGCTTCTGAAGATGGCATCCGGAAGTTTCCCTCTCCTCACCTCCCCTCACATACATACACAAACACACACATTTTAGCCCTAGGTACATTTCTCCCATGGAATTTTTGACCCCCGCACATTTTGCTCCCAGGATCTTTTGCCTCCACACAATTTTCCACCAGATGTTTTTCTCCAACATTCACCGTTGTACTAAATTGCAGTATCGTAATCATTTCTGACCCAGCACTGACGTCTCATTTTGCAAATATTTGTTTATCTGAGTATGCCATTGTATTCTTTGTTCGCTTGACCCAGAATTTTTGACCCATTCATAATAAAGCTACAATGAAATTTTATTTGTTATATTTTGGGGGGCATTGCCCCCCCCCCCATGACTGGGAGGGATGCACCAGTGATGCTGGAATTGGGAGGGCAGGGAGGAGGATTTGATTCATTGTGGACTATTCCTTGCACTGAAATGGATGCGATGAAACTGCCCTAGACCCTAGATTTGAAACGCGCACAATGTAAAAAAGCTGTGTAGCCATAAAAATTTACTTGTGTGGCATATTTAATGACATAGTCAAATGAGCAAGGCCAACAAAAATGGTAATGATGATAATGCTTAATGATATGATAGGAGGTTGGCGCCAGAAGACGTATGAGGAGAGACTGGAAGCCCTGAATATGTATACCCTAGAGGAAAGGAGAGACAGGGGAGATATGATTCAGACGTTCAAATACTTAAAGGGTATTAATGTAGAACAAAATCTTTTCCAGAGAAAAGAAAATGGTAAACCAGAGGACATAATTTGAGGTTGAGGGGTGGTAGATTCAGGGGCAATGTTAGGAAATTCTACTTTACGGAGAGGGTGGTGGATGCCTGGAATGTGCTCCCGAGACAGGTGGTGGAGAGGAAAACGGTGGCGGAGTTCAAAGAAGCATGGGATGAACACAGAGGATCTAGAATCAGAAAATAATATTAAATATTGAACTAAGGCCAGTACTGGGCAGACTTGTACGGTCTGTGTCTGTGTATGGCTTTTTGGTGGAGGATGGGCAGGGGAGGGCTTCAATGGCTGGGAGAGTTTAGATGGGCTGGAGTAAATCTTAACAGAGATTTCGGCAGTTGGAACCCAAGCACAGTACCAGATAAAGCTTTGGATTCTTGCCCAGAAATAGCTAAGAAGAAAAAAAAAAAAAAATTTAAATTGAATCAGGTTGGGCAAACTGGATGGACCATTCGGGTCTTTATCTGCCGTCATCTACTATGTTACTATGATTACGATTTTGCACTTTAGTACTGCAGTGAATGTTGAGGGTGAAAGTTCCTGGGAGCGAAAGATTCCGAGGGCGAAATGTATGGGGGCGAAAGGTTCCAGGGGTGAAATGTGTGGGGGTGAAAATTCCAGGGATGAAATGTAGGGGGCAAAATTTGGGGGGGGGGGGCGAAATCTCCTACAACCTAAGCATAATACGTGCCTCCACAGGTGACCAATACATTTTACGAAAATAGGGTGTAATGTGATCTGATCTTTTAAAATTGAAAATCAGATGAACCGCTGGGTACCAGAAAACAGATTACAATATGTGGAAAGAATTCTTTTTGAGTGTCGTAGCAGTCACTATATGAGTTCTAACATCTTTTTTTTAAAGAAATCACTGCAAATGCCGCAAGGAAAATGGTAAAGAACAATTTAAAATGATAAGATGAAATTTATGAAACTTATGCCTAAGAGATTCATTTTTGTATGACTAAAACTGAAACATTCTGCTCATAGAGCTGCCATTAAAGAGAGAATTAAGATCATTCCTCTGGCATACAGTAGTGACTTATAAAATAATTACTAGCAAGGCATGGTATTAGAATACTCCCATAAGGCTAGCTTCAGAGGAATTAAGTGAGAACGATTTACATGAATAAAATTTTTGAAGTCATGAAGTCTAAAATGAGAATTCTTCTTCGCAAAGAAATGCAAGGTAACCTTTAGAATAGCTGGAAATGAAACAAACATTACTCACATCTAATCTACAGTAACACAGGACGGCATATGAAGCAGAGTTAGTGTAAGTGTAACGGAAATATGTAAAATTAACTTGGCTCATAAGGGAAAGTATATTGCCTTTCTTGGACAAACTTAAATAATTTCTAATGAACTTTTCAGCATAAAAGAGAAATTTTGAAGGTGTAGATGGTGACTGACAAAACAAATATGTTACTGTGAGCCATTAAAACCATCATTTGCATATCTTCTGAGAGTGCTTTTGCCTTTTGATTTAGAATGAGCGGTTTTGTTGTTATTCATGTTTTTATTATTTTTAATGCAATGGTTTTTTGGGGGTTTTTTTCTTCAACTTATATGCCCCCCTGTGCCCAGAATGCACAGCATAACTCTACCACAAAAAAGTAACCCCTTACAATGTTTTCCAGTTTTCTCAGCAAACAGGTAGCAAGAGTAGTTCAGTCGACATACTCTGCTCTTAGAATATTATGTCTGCTGAAGGCAATACTTACTGGATGGGATTTTAGATAACTTTTGCAGAGTATGGTATTGTTAAGATTGGATTATTGTAATGCATTATGCTTATTTTTTTAGTTCCAAAATTGTATTGAAATTTTATATAATAAACAAACATTTAAACAGGAGAGAATATACCTTCTGAAAAGTCTGTTCACCGCACTTTTCGGACCATAAGACGCGCTGGACCATAAGATGCACCCACCTGTAGAGGAGGAAAGCCCAAATTAAAAAAATTTGGTTCAGAATTTTTTTTTTCCTGGTTTTTTCTCCTCTACACGTAGGTGCGTCTGGTGGTAGGCAGCTCTATGTCCTGCCCTCAGAGAAAGTTGGTGCCTTAGTAGGAAGCAACAACTTCATTTGAGGGCAGGTCGCTACAGAACCATCAACAAGCTGCAGCTGGGAGGTCCAGCACTGCCTTAGGGAGGCCAGATTCATGCTGAAGTAGCAGCGCAAGATGGACAGATATTTACTTTGGGAGGGAGCGAGATGAGATTAAATTTTTTGGGCTCACCCAGTTTGGTCTTGGGCCAGCACTAGAACAGCTGTCTGGCTACACCCCTGCCTTCTGGCCAGAGACTTTTCACAATGTATCCCGTGCGCAGATGATGAGGTGTGCGCTAAACATGGCCGTAATTAGTATTTTTTTGTGTGTGTTATGCTCTTTTGGGCCTGGCTCACTAAGCATCGGCCTTGTAGGTTCACCGAATCCTACAGGCTCGCGCATGACATGTCTCTCCATCCAAGTCAACAAGGTTACTGGGCGGGCCTATGAGGAGAAAAAAATGCAGTGTGTGCTGCCGGCCAAAGAATGCAAAGTGGCTGGGTATTTTTTCCTTGCTTTTGAACCAATGAATGATGAGTGGGCGGGGTGGGAGAATCTGTGCATGCGGCACTGTGGCGCGTTGGTCAGCTTCGGGGAAATGAGGACTCGGTTAGGTGCGGAGAACTGGATAACCGGGCAGAGGGAGGCACAAGGAGAGCAGGTGATTATGGAGGGTGACGGGCAGGAATGAGGTAAGTAGATCAGGGTGAGCGAGACTGCGCTGGACCACTGGCAAAAAACGATATTGGGGGGGGGGGGGGTTAAAAAATTGTATTCGCTTCATAAGACGCACCCACTTTTGAGGGGTGGAAAAAGTGTGTCTTATGGTCCGAAAATTATTATCACAATGCAAAGGATATTCATGAAATGTCTATAATGAACTATCCCCAAACCTACCCATCTCTCCCCATTTGTAGAGAGTGAAAAACCATATCAACATTCATACATTAACATGCATAAATATCCATTCTTTCAATAAAACTCAACCATTGTCCACATATTCTTGTAAAGGTGACCACAGCCTTTTAAATTTAACCTTCTTCCCTCTCTTTTCCATTATGGTTGCCTCATATTTCTCAATTAAGCAAACTGAGTTCCACCAAAATTGAAAAGATAGCAAAGCCACATCTTTCCATGGTTTTCAAAATAGTTTGAATCGCAATAGCAGTAAGTATTGCTATTAACCTCTTATAATCACTCAGGCAACCAGTGCAAGAAGATGTTTGACCACCCACTAGGGACGCAAGCAGCCAAACTTGACCACTCCATCTCCAACTTGCTGACAACAACCAGAGACTTCAAATCTTTTCGAAAAGAAATCAAAACCCTGTTATTCAAAACATTTATATCTTAACTCTTCCCCTTGTCCACCCCCTTCCTTGTAAATTCCCCCTCAAAGTCTCTTCCACTCTAGCAATTTTCCTCTGCATAATCTCAACCATGTAAATATGTAATTTGTAATGTAATTTATTTCTTATATACCGCTACATCCGTTAGGTTCTAAGCGGTTTACAGAAAATATACATTAAGATTAGAAATAAGAAAGGTACTTGAAAAATTCCCTTACTGTCCCGAAGGCTCACAATCTAACTAAAGTACCTGGAGGGTAATAGAGAAATGAAAAGTAGAGTTAGAGGAAAAATAAAAATAAAATAAACATTTTAACAAGACAGCATTGATCTAAATACTTTGGAAGGTAGAAGAGAGGAGAGAAAGGAATAGAAGCAGAAGGGGGAGCCGTTGAACAGTAGAATTCTGGAGAAATTTAAATGATAGAAATAGAACAAAACAAAGACAAAAGGCAAAACAATAGATAAGATTAAAGATAAATCATAAGCTGGAAAGAAAAATAAAATAAAACTTTGTCTTCAATCCACGGTTTCAGTGTCAGTGATGAAGTGGAGCAAGTAAGTTTAGGAGGAGCGATTGACGTTTCCAGAAAGGGCTTCTTCAGGGAAGAGACTTGTCAGACAGTCCCAGGATGCCTATGTCTCCTCCCCTGCGATGTTCTCCCATCCATGCATTCCCTCCCAGACACACTGCCCGTGCCCCAGCCGCTCCCTAAATGGCAATTCCCTTGGAAATATCCAGTTATCTTTTTTTGTAATCCTAAATCCAAAATTGTAGTTTTCCTGGAAATGTCCAGTTAGCTTCTTTTGTAATCCGCCTAGAACTGCGAGGTACGGGCGGAATAGAAGTCACTAATGTAATGTAATGTAATGTAATCATTGGCCATATCAATGGAAGCATCAAAGAGATTAAAAATTGCCCTGTATGTAACAATATATGAACATGTCTCCACACTTGTTCCCAAAAGTCATGAACCATGGGACAATAAAATAGCTTATGATCCAGTATACCTTTCTCATGATCACAAGACCAGCACAAAGGGGAATATTCAGAATTAAGCTTGTGAGTCCATATTACGCGCCTAACCACAAAAAATAGAGATTGTTTAATAGAAGCAGATTGACAACATCGGAGGTTCTTGAGGAATTTGAACCTCCATAAGAATAGCCTTACTGGGTCAGACCAATGGTCCATCAAGCCCAGTGGCCACCGTATATCTATATCATCAGATATAGACACGGTTAATTTACGTGATCAAATGTCACGTAAACCATCTATATTTTGTTTTTGTTGCTCCAATTGTACCGGTATGTTGTACCAATTTGATGCTTCATGACCTAGACTCATAATACTTGGTTTAGATGATTTCACTGGGATTTTTGAACAAACCATAGCATGACGAAGTTGTAACCACTTGAAGCTATGTGAAAAGCTGACATGATGACTTGCACGCAATTCTGAAAAGAATTTCAAACTATGATTGCAATATATCTGACATTATGTATATATCCAGTTTCATCCATTCTTTCCATATAATGTGTTTTCCATCAATGCAGATATTTCCATTTCCCCAAAGAGGGCATAAATTTGATCTTCCATAGGGAATATCCAGCTGAGAGTCAATTTCAACAAGCGCCCTTTGAGTAGATATTATAATGTGGGCTTAGCACAATGAAAAGGCTTACTATAGGACATGCCGTCATCTTCTACTAATTTTCTGCATGTTAACCTTGTGGTATTCTTTTTTGTAAGAGGGGGTATGCCCCTTAAGGGACTGAATAATCGAGTGGAATGGTTGGAATTCTACTAGTAAGTCTTGTAATGAGAGCTGGAAGTCCTCCCAAGTAGTTGATGCAGCAGAAATGGGTGGTGTTAATAATGTGATGATAAATCCTGTCTCAGCATCCGTGTTCCTTAGCGCCATTTTTGAAACTGCATTTGGAGGTCTAGTAGGCTGTAGCATGAGTGAGCGCTGTTAATCTAATTTGTCTTAAGCACCCAATGCAGCCTTGACAGGCGAAAAAGGGATTACCTGTTGGTCATTCACGGAGTATTGGCAGCTCAACCGGGGAGTGTAATGGATTAAAGTGCCCGAGAAGGGCAACGCTGGACCTTGGGAGCACAGCTAAGTACTCTATGCAATAAGGGCAGTACTGGTTATCGTCACAACATGAGATGGGTTTATACTGTATAATAGAGCAAGAAAAAAAGGAAAAGTGTAGTTATGATATACTAATCAACAAATGTTGTTTTCCAAATAATGGTTCTTCTAGAACACCAGGACCTGACACGGTCCATGTTTCGAGGAAACACTCCTTCCTCAGGGGTCCTAGCTGCAAAACGTACTGGGTGTGAGTAGAACCATAAAACATGTAATTCTTAAATATACGTGAATTGCGGCTCCCATGGGAAATGAAATTTGGTTCTATTCACACCCAGTACGTTTTGCAGCTAGGACCCCTGAGGAAGGAGTGTTTCCTCGAAACACGGACCATGTCGGATTACGGTGTTCTACAAGAACCAGTGTGGCTTCTTATGAATGCGTCAAGCATAATATATTATTCTTTTTTTGTGGTTTTGTATTATGCTTCTCATTTGAACGTAATTAAAATCACCCATTATTATACTATTGCCTAATTCGCCAGATTTCCTTATCTCTGAAAACATGTCTTCATCTGTCTGCTCATTTTGTCCTGGGGGACGGTAGTATAACCCTACCTTTATATTCCTTCCCTTCACACATGGAATTTTTATCCATATTGATTCCACTGCTAACTAGGTAATTCTGACCAGCGAATGTTGAACGGAAACAAAGACACATGATGGCAGATAAAGGCCAAACGGCCCATCCTGTCTGCCCATGTGCAGCATTCACTATCTCCTCCTCTTCCTAAGAGATCTCATATGTCTTTGTCTCCACCACCTCTACCAGGAGGCTGTCCCATGCATCTACCACCACTTAAAGATTTTTTTCAATAAATCTCTGGAGATGTGATTGGAGAAGAACGGATGTAGTTCCTCTTCACAAAAGTGGTCGTAGGGATGAAGCAGCAAACTACAGGTCTGCAAGCCTCACTCAGTTACTGGGAAAATAATGGAAGGGTTGCTAAAAGAGAGGATAGTGAAATTCCTAGAATCAAATGTGTTAAACGATCTGAGACAACATGGTTTTACTAAAGGTAAATTGTGTCAAACATATCTGATTGATTTCTTTGCATGGGTAACCAGAGAACTAGATCAAGGAAGTGTGCTAGATATAATTTACTTAGATTTCAGCAAAGCCTTTGACACAGTTCATCATAGGAGGCTCGTGAAAAAACTTGACTGGCTGAATATAGCAACCAAAGTGGTGAACTGGATTAGAAACTGGTTGACGGACAGACGCCAGAGGGTGGTGGTTAATGAAATTTGCTCAGAGGAAGGAAAAGTGCATAGTGGAGTGCCTCAAGGATTGGTGCTGGGGTTGATTCTGTTCAATATGTTTGTGAGCGATATTGTTGAAGGGTTAGAAGGAAAGGTTTGCCTTTTTGTTGATGATACCAAAATTTGTAACAGAGTAGACACATCCGGACAGAGTTGAAAACATGAAAAAGGATCTGCAAAAGTTGGAAGAATGGACTAATGTCTGGCAACTAAAATTCAATGCAAAGAAGTACGGAACAATGCATTTGGGAAGTAGAAAACTGAGGGAGATGTATGTGCCAGGAGGCAAGAGGCTGATATGAATTGATGGGGAGAGGGACTTTGTGGTGATGTTTGAGGATCTGAAGGTGATGAAACAGTGTGACAAAGCAGTGGCTGTAGCCAGAAGGATGCTAGGCTGTATAGAGAGAGGCGTAACCAGCAGAAGAAAGGAGGTATTGATGCCCCTCTACAGGTCGTTGGTGAGGCCCTACTTGGAGTATTGTATTCAGTTTTGGAGGCCATATATGGTAAGGCTTGAAGTGGTCCAGAGAAAGGTGACAAATAGGGTAAGGGGTTTGAGCCAAAAGATATATAAGGAGAGACTGGAAGAGCTGAATAGGTATATTCTAAAGGAGAGGAGGGACAGGGGAGATATGATATATTGTAGACATTTAAATATTTGAAAGGTATTAATATAGGACCAAATCTTTTCCAAAGAAAGGAAATTGGTAAAACTATAGGACATAATTTGAGGTTTCTGGGGTAGTAGACTTAGGAGTAAAGTTAGGAAGTTCTTTTTCACGGAGAAGATAGTGCCACGATACCTCCAAAGAGCAATGTCGGCAACACTCTAAACAGGCTGCTTTGTGGCCTTCTCCCGCCAGGGTATTCCCTCTGCCGCATCACTGATGATGTCTTCAGTAACATGGCGCACGGAAGGCTTTGGTGGGAGAAGGCCGCAAAGCAGCCTGTTTAGAGTGCTGCTGATGCTGCTCTTTGGAGGGAGGTGTGTAGGTCTCATGGTCGGCGGGGGTTCAGTTGCACAGCGGGGATGGGGGGCTGCTCAAGGGTTCTGCTGTATGGAAGGGAGGCTAGAAACTGTTCAAGGGTTCTGCATGAGGGATGGGCTGGGTAGGAGGTACAGTGCAAGGGTTCTGCTGCACAGGGGGATGGGAGGAAGGAAGGGAGGAATGGAACGATGCTGCAGAGGTAACATGAGCATTTATTTTTTTCATCAAAAGGGGACATCTATTAATTTTCAGTCCCACCCCAATCCTACCCTAGCCCCTCCCCAATCCCACCCTAGCCCCGCCCCCAATCCCACCCCCAATTTATTACATTCATTTTTCACGTATACACAATATCTTATTAATTCATAATGGTAACCATAACATTAAAAAAAACCCCACAAAGCACACTGTATACAGAGAAAATGTTAATTATCATTTATATTTGGGGGGTTTCAAAGATGTCAAGGCAGATGACTTTAAAATATGCAACATCATCTCAGTAACAACTGTAGAAAAATAGACAAATATAGTGCAAAATATAGACAGCAGATATAAATTCTCAAAACTGACACATTTTGATCACTAAATTGAAAATAAAATCATTTTTCCTACCTTTGTTGTCTGGTGATTTCATGAGTCTCTGGTTTCACTTCCTTCTGACTGTGCATCCAATTTTTCTTTCTTTCTTTCTCTCTCATTTCTTTCACAATCCAACCTCATCCTCTTTGGGTCCAGGTCTCTCTCTCTTTTCTCTCTATTACCTTCCCCAGGTCCAGTGTCAGTTCTCCTTTGTACCTACCACCACCTTTGTTCCAGGTCTCCCTCTCTCTTCCTCCTCTGTTATGATCTTCCATCTCTCTGTTCTTCCTCAGGGTCTCTCCCACTCTGTCTGCACCTCCCGTAGTCCAGCATCTGCTTCCTGTCTTTTCCCTTTTGGTCCAGGCTTTTCTCTCTCTAGTTTTTCTTCTGCTTATATCCCCCCTTTCTCTGCCTCTCTCTCTCTCTCTCTCTCTCCTTCCTCCTTCCCTCCTTCCTATGTTCCCCTCACTGCCTTCTAGCCTTTGGCCCACCCCCAAAGTCAGACAGCCAGCCTGCCTGTCTCCCTCCCTCCCTGCCGCATCGAAGCCAGCCTGTCTGTCTGCCTCCCTCCCTCCAGCGCCGAAGCCTGCCTACCGCCAATTCTTCTGCTTACAACCTCCTCCCCCGGACCGCCGCTGACCACGGCGGCTTCCCCACTCGCCGCCAACAAATCTGCAGGAAAGGAAGGACCTGGCATCGGCCCACAAGCCTTCTCCCAATGTCAATTCTGACATCAGAGAGAAGGTACGGGCAAGCCAATCGCTGCCTGGCTGGCCCAGAACTTCCTCTCCGACGTCAGGGAGAAGACTTGTGGGCCGACGCCTGGACCATCCCTTCCTGCAGTTGTGGCAGAGGCAGGTAGGGAACCAGGGAGAGAGCTCAGGCTCCGCAATCGTCTGTCCCGTTGTCCACACATACAGCTTCGGGACACTCTCTCTGAAAATGGGACATTTCAACGTCCCAAAGCTGTACATGGGGACAACAGGACAGGAGATCTAAACACGGGACAGTCCCATTCAAAACGAGACATATGATCACATTAAGTATGTCCTGGATGCATTGTAATGTCATCAAAACAAAGCTACGCCCAAAGGTACGCATATTTTTTTCATAGATTCCATGCTAATCTTCCCATTGGTGCAGAAGACTTGCAAAAAACCTAGGGCTCCTTTTACAAATTCATGGTAGAGGTTTCTACTGTGGGCCGGTGAGGTAAATGCTCTGACTCCCATAGGAAATCTATGAGCATTGGAGCATTTACCTCGTTCACTCATGATAGAAACGTCTACTGCAACTTTGGTAGAGCAGATAGCATAGCTGGTTTAAGAAGGTTGGTATGTTGTAGGGGAAGTTCCTTGATACAACAGTTGGCACGTTGGAGCTCTCTAACCGTGTTGCAAAATGAGTATTTCTTGAAAGTATTCATTATGCCTTTTAAAGGATATATATTTATTGAAGAAAGAGATACAAGAAAAGGAATCTTGGAATATGAAGTGAAATTGATGAATGATAAATTATATTTAGAATTTTTGGCGAAACCCTAGAGACCAATGAGGAGGCTGGCTACTGCAATCTCAGTACTAATATAGAGTTGTGGATAGCCCCTGAGGTCTTTCAAGAAGATAAGGTAAAGGTTTTTCTATGATTGATTTGTATTTCTAAAGCACATTAAAGATTGTTTTCTGTATATGCTTCTTTGGAAACACTTTCCTTGCAAACACAGCACCATAATTTAGATGCTCAGATAAACATCACCTATGCCAATCACTGTAGTTAAGATAAGTAGCCTTAGCGAGTGAAGTGAATGATATTAATGATATGGGAATGAAACACCTTCATATTTTGAAGAAAATGAACTAAAACATATATACAGCTCACGTAGAAATGATGAACTTCTTATGAAAGATTTCATCGGCTTCTTTAACTCCACGTTGTTTATTTCAACAGGAATGCTGTTGTCAGTTTAAATTGTCTGTAATATTTGTCAAAAGCAAATTGTAAAATTGTTGCAGCTGTTCGTAGACCAAACAGAGAGCTGTACGGCCATATTCTATGAACAGTGCCCTAATTGTGGCTGCCTAGCAATGCCTAAACCCCCTCCCTCCTTTTTACAAAACCGCATTAGGCTTTTTTATCGCGGCGGTAGTATTACGAGGGTCATTTCATAAATAACGCACACTATTTTTTTTTTTTAATTTACATGTTTATTTTTTTTTTTTTCTTTCAAGTATTTCTTTACAATCCTTCAATATAGTCTCCCTGCTTTGCAATGACCGAGTCCCAAAGTCCGGGAAGCTTCCTGTGACCCTGGGCAAGTCACTTAATCCTCCATAACCCCAGGTACATTAGATAGATCACTCAGCTCTGGAATAGTCTCTCTTCCCCTCTTCGTAACTTGAGCTCCCTTCTACTATTCCGTAAGCATCTGAAGACCTGGCTCTTCTCCAAAATGTAACCTCTTCCCCTCCCTGGTACTCTTAGCCCTAACCTCTCTTCTTACTTACTTATATAATTCCATTGGTGTTCTGTTCTATCCCAAACCATGTAAACCATGTCAAGCTCCACTTGTGGAGATGATGCGGTATATAAACCCAAGATTTAGTTTAGTTTAGTTTAGATTGTGAGCCCACCAGGACAGAGAGGGAAAATGCTTGAGTACCTGATTGTAAAAACCGCTTAGATAACCTTGATAGGCGGTATATAAAATCCTAATAAACTTGAAACTTGAAACTTCATTATTCCATCCAAGACACTGTTTTTGTTCAGTTGCCAAATGGCTCAGGTACTGGTGGAAAAAAAGCTCTTCAAGAGATGCAAAACGATGTCCACGCATAGGTTGTTTCAACTTTGGAAAAAGGTCGAAGTCTGGTGGGCTCATGTTGCTATTGATGAAATGTGAGTCAGAGACTTTGGGCAGAGCTGAAATCACAGTCCAACGAGTGGAGAGCTCCATCTTCCCCATGACCAAAAAAATTTTGACGAGCTCAATCAAAAGTCAAACAAATGATTATTTTTGCTTATGATCATGAAGGCATCATCATCACAGACAAAGTTCCATGTGGAAGAAGTGTCACAGCAGTGGATTAACGTGATTTTTTGCAAAAAAAAAAAAATGCGCAGGAAAATGCACAAAACCCAACCTCAGTTGCTCTTGGCTGGGCCACTCATTCTTCACAACGCTCGCCCGCACATAGGGAATGTCGTCAATGAAAAAGTATGCGAATATGGCTGGGAGGTGTTACCTCTTGCTCCCTACAGTCGAGACATGAGTCCACCAGACTTTGACCTTTTTCCAAAGTTGAAACAACCTATGCGTGGACATCGTTTTGCATCTCTGGAAGAGCTTTCTTCCGCCGGTAACCGAGCCATTCGGCAACTGAACAAAAATGGTGTCTTGGATGGAATAATGAAGCTTCCCAGATGTTGGGACTCGGTCATTGCAAAGCAGGGAGACTATATTGAAGGACTGTAAAGAAATACTTGAAAAAAAAAATAAACATGTAAATAAAAAAAATAGTGTGCGTTATTTATGAAATGACCCTCGTAGCTTCAACGCTCATAAGAATTCTATGAGCATTGGAGCTGAAACCGACAAAGTTGGCGATAAAAAAGTCTAGCACAGCTTTGTAAAAGTGTGTGTGTGTGTGTGTGTGTAACTTTTTAATTGGTTTAATTGACCCAGTAATTGTCCATGCTCTTTTTCAAGGAATCAAAAATAAATAAATAAATGAATGAATAAGCAGCTTAAGAGTTTGGTGCTGAACTCTTAGGATCCTTGCGACCCTTAAGTGGAGGCACCATCCAATGCCTAGGGCCTCCTAACGATGCCTATGTTAAAAAAATAGGCATGGCTGACTTAGACATCACTAGGCATCCGACATGGATGACGCCAAATTAGGCGAGTGAAAAGCTGGCCTATTAGAGTGGGGCCTAGGTATAGGATGCCTAATGATGCCTGTCCGCTTAGGTACCGCTAAGCATTATTTAATAAACACAGTTTTTTGGACTGACAACCACACTGAGCAGCACTGTTTATATATTCTGGCTAATAGTGCACTGGCTATTCGCTATGGCCCATATTCTTTATAGGGCGCAGAAAAAAAAATTGGTGCCGACTAAAACAGCGCATAGTGTGTTTGTATAAAAGGTACGCTTTCCTTATAGAATCATGCCACGTGCCAGTGCATGTCATAACCTTTATGTGCACCCAATTACACCAAGGAAAACCTGGCCTAAATCCCCGTGCCTAACTTCTATCCACATCAAGCGTATTCTATAATAGGACTCATAAACAGTTCGCAAAAATTTCTAGGAATGACCATGAGCTGTCCATGCTCTTCCCCTGGCCATTCCTGCACACTAGAAATATCACGCAGCACTAAACAATTAAGTTGTGTGCAAATTGCATGGTGCACTGATTTGCACATACAACACAAGGTGTCATATACAAAATTTGGGGGTATGTGACCCCTCTACCATTCTGATAATCCATGTGGTGGTATGTACACATCAGTCTGCCAGACACATTAATCTATGTAAGAATAAAGAATAATTTGAAATTTTCCTCACCAAAAAATGATAGACTTGAGATATTGTTTGTGAAAGGCCAGTAGCTCTAGAATCTTTCAAATATTCGTCACAACACAATGACTATAATTTAATTAGGAAAGTTAAAAGGGATATATAACTCATGCCTGCTTCAAATGTTCAAAGATCCAGTCAGGGGAAAATAAAACACTTCTTTTAGGCAATTCATAAGTTATACAGATATCTTGGTTTGCTCGCCGGGGGGGTGAGGGGGAGGGGAGGGAGGGCAGGGAGATAGACAGAGAGACAGACAGAAAAAAGTGGAGGGGGAGAGGGAAAAGGAACTGCTTTGGGGGGAGGGGTATGCTGGGGGGCTGTCAGCAATCTTGGTTTGCTTGGGGGGGGGGCAGAGAGAGATAGGCAGGGAGCCAGGGAGAGAGACAGACAGAAAGAAAGACAGACAGACAAGGGGCCAGGGAGAAACACAGACAGAAAGAATGACAGACAGGGGGCCAGAGAGACAGACAGCCAGCCAGCGGCCAAGGAGAGAGAAAGATAGACATACAGACAGGGTGCCAGGGAGAGACACAGACAGAAAGAATTACAGACAGACAGGGGGCCAGAGAGACAGACAGAAAGACAGACAGTCAGCGGCCAAAGAGAGAGAGACAAAAAAAAAAGACAGACAGACAGACAGCGGCCAAAGAGAGAGAGAGACAGAAAGACAGACAGACTTCTATTCTAGCACCCGTTAATGTAATGGACTTAAAGACTAGAATACAAATAAAGTTATAATATGCAAGCTGTAACTTTTAGAGAAAACATTCACCAGAAAAACGTATTTCACTCTTTTTTGATACATAAAATTTTAAAATCCAATGCCTAAAACTCACTGCTTTGAATCCTTTGCAGATGCTTTTAGTTACTTAGAAGAGGCAATTTTTAACCCTCTTGATTTGTGGGCCCTTTCAAAAAAAGAGTGTTATTATCTGGGCTTAGGTTGTAGGATCAAATCCCAGGGCTGCTCCTAGTTTTCCTTGTGTTTGATGTATGTGCAAGTTGACTTATTAATATGTTTTAGTAGATTTAGCACTTGTCAGTTATGTTTGTCTTCCTTAACTTTGTAATTTTTATCAATTTGTACATTGCTTAGAATTCGGAATAGGCGATTAATCAAATTTTATAATAAACTTGAACCTTGAAAGATTCAATGCAATGATATTGAGGGCCTTTTTTATTTTTATTTTTGCATAGATTCCATGCTAATCTTCCCATTGGTGCACAGGGCTTGCAAAAAACCTAGGACTCCTTTTACAAAGCCATGGTAGAGGTTTCTACTGTGGGCCGATGAGGTAAATGCTCTGACTTCCATAGGAAATCTATGAGCTTTGGAGAATTTACCTCATGGACTCATGATATAGACTTCTACCTCAACTTTGTAAGAGCGGACAGTGTAGTTGGTTTTAAGAAAGGTTTGGACAAGTTCCTGGAGGAAAAAGTCCATAGTCTGTTATTGAGAAAGACAAGGGGGAGGCCACTGCTTGCCCTGGATCGGTAGCATGGAATGTTTCTACTCCTTGGGTTTTAGCCAGGTACTAGTGACCTGGATTGGCCACCATGAGAACGGGCTACTGGGTTTGATGGACCATTGGTCTGACCCAGTATGGCTGTTCTTATGCTCTTTCGTATGTCAAGTATAGGACAATGAAGCCATTGTAGCATCACTGATGAGGTTGGCTCTGAGGCACTGTGGAATGAGGCATTATGACATCACAATCTCAGCTCTGGAATGTTGCTCTCATTGGAGTTCTGGAATCTTGCTATTCTTTGAGATGCTGGAATGTTGCTACTCTTTGGATTTTGGAAAGGTACTAGTGACCTGGATTGGCCACCGTGAGAACGGGCTACTGGGCTTGATGGAGTATGGCTGTTCTTATATTCTTATCAGGGAGCCCTTAGGACCTGATTCTCAAAACTGCACCATTCGGTGGTATTTGGGCATCTACCACTGCCTGACTAAATTACTTTAATTGGTTTAAGCATTGCAGTAATTGGACAAGATGGCTGCCTGATTCTTCTGCAGAACACTGTTGTACTGTTTTGGAAAAGCTTGATAGTAAAGAGGAAATCAAAGACCCAAATTTTTCCATCTGAACCCGGGTCTGCAGCAACATTATCTGGCCCGATGCATATTTTGGGGGAGCATTTTTCTGACTTATGCAACACACACTGAGGATTTCCAAATCACTAAATTATTATTTATAGTTATATAATTCTGAGTGGATTCTGTATCGCTCTCAGAGCTCACTTGAAGAACTATTAGAGTATTTGTATCAATTGTGTCATGTCCAACTTTAGCCAAATAAAATTCTCTTCGTTTTTCTTTTACCTTCTTTTTATAGGTATGTACCCCCTGTCTCCCTTGCTCTCGATCCTTGACTTGGTCTGTTTTATGCCAGATTAACCCTAGTTGTCTAATAGAGCATTTTAGATCCAAACGTTCTGTATCATATCATACCACTGGAACAGATTTTCTGTTTGTTTTTTTTTTAATGTAAACGCTTAGGTGCAATATTATCTAGCATGATCTTACATGTATAATCACAGTGTGAATAAATATAAGAAGGAATGGCTGTCCATAGTCTGCTATTGAGACAGACAATGGGAGGGATCCACAGCTTGCCCTGGGATTGGTAGCATGGAATGTTACTACCATTTGGGATTTCGGAATCTTGCTATTCTTTGAGATTCTGCATGGGATCTTGATACTCTTCGGTGTTTTGGAATCTTGTTTCGCTTTAGAATTCTGGAATGTTGCTACCATTTGGGATTCCAGAACCTTGCTCTTCTTTGAGATTCTGCATGGGATCTTGATACTCTTCGGTGTTTTGGAATCTTGTTTCGCTTTAGAATTCTGGAATGTTGCTACCATTTGGGATTCCAGAACCTTGCTATTCTTTGAGATTCTGCATGGGATCTTGATACTCTTCGGTGTTTTGGAATCTTGTTTCGCTTTAGAATTCTGGAATGTTGCTACCATTTGGGATTCCAGAATCTTGCTCTTCTTTGAGATTCTGCATGGGACCTTGATACTCTTTGGTGTTCTGGAATCTTGGATTTGGGAATGTTGATACAATGTGGATTTATGACAGATTCTAGTGAACTGGATTGGCCCATGTTGAAAACAGGATTCTGGGCTAGATGGACCCTGTATGGCTATTCTTATGTTCTTATTTTAGGTTTTATGCACAAATCAGAAATTCACATAGATTTGCTTGCACAACTTTAGCCATAGAATATATAATATGGAGGTAAATGTCAAAGGGATAATGAGTAGACTAGTCAGCCTGCAGGAATAATTTAAGGTTTTACTAGATATCTTGAATGAAACTTTAACATTGTAAGTTAAGTGATGTAAAAATAGATATACATGCCAAAAAGGTATCCAAAGTGACCAGATAACTACTGCAGAGACAACATAAAGACCCCCACATACTCCCCCAGTGTTCATTGACCCCCTCACACCACCACAAATATCAGAATAAAAACGTACATGCCTGTTTCCAGAATATCAGCACCTGGTATAGAAAAGCCTAGTAAAGCTGGACTGAGGTGTCTTAAATAGTCTGGGGGTGGGAGAGGGGGGCTAGTGAACCATAGAGAGGCCCATAAGGCACTCTAACCACTACATTTAGAGTGGAACATATGCACCCACCAAAATCCTCTTGAACCCTACTCTACTGTCATATAGGTGCCACCTGCAACCATAAAGGCTATTGGGGTTGTAGACAGGTGGGTATAATGGGTCTTTGAGGACTCACCATGACCTATATGGGAGTTCTAGTGAGATGTTTATCTGGCACCCTTTTTGTGAAGTTCACAGCTGTGCCCTGTAAGATGCCCTATTGCTCTGTTGCCATGTCTGGGTGGCTAGTCCATTACAAGAATGGTCCCTCCCAAGCCTAAATGTTGTTCTGGGCATTTTGGACTTTTGGGCATTTTGGTCAAAAATGTGGTATAAAGACAGACGTACTGGCGGTCTGGACAAACCAGATGTCCAGATAGATGATTTTGAGAAATATAAACATTGTAGACATATTTTTTGAGAATGGGCATTTTCCCGCTGTTGACTTTTGGCATCTAGCTCATGATTTGAAATTAAATATCAACAAAACGGAGGTAATGGTGGTGAAAAGCCAAAGGGAAAACATTGAGATTAAAGGGTGGTTGTGATGGGGGAGAGAGTGCCAGTAAAAAAGGAAATGACTATACTGGGAGCATATTTAGATAGTTGTCCGACTATGGAAAAACAAATATTGAAAATGATTCGGGTGGATTACATGCAATTGCAATAGCTATATAGATTGAAACCAATGCTGCCAGCATTTGACTTCCGTAGTTTTGTGCAAGCATTAATCCTGAGTAGGGTGGATTATTGTAATTCACTTTACCTGGGAGTTGCTAAAGGGAAGATGAAGGCATTGCAGATGTTAATTAACTCTGCTGCAAGATGAATTACTGGGGTTTCAAGGATGTCACCTATAACTGACAAATCCCCGGGTCCGGATGGAATCCATCCAAGGGTTCTGAAGGAACTAAAGGAGGAAATAGTGGAATTACTGCAGCAAATTTACAATCTATCCCTGAAAACGGGTGTGATCCCGGAGGAGTGGAAGATAGCCAACCTTACACCCATCTTTAAAAAGGGATCAAGAGGTGATCCAAGAAACTAAAGACCGGTGAGTCTGACCTCTGTTCCGGGGAAAATGGCGGAAGCACTGATAAAAGAAAACATCGATGAACATTTTGAAAGAAATGAACTTCTGATAACCAGCCAACATGGTTTCTGCAAGGGGAGATCGTGCCTAACGAACTTATTGCACTTCTTCGAAGGAATTAACAAACGGATGGACAAAGGAGACCCCATAGACATCATATATCTAGATTTCCAAAAAGCCTTTGACAAGGTGCCCCATGAACGCCTACTCCGGAAACTGAAGAACCACGGGGTGGAAGGAGACGTACATAGATGGATCAGAAACTGGTTGGCGGGTAGGACACAGAGGGTAGGAGTGAAGGGCCACTACTCGTACTGGAGGAGGGTAACAAGTGGGGTCCCGCAGGGCTTGGTGCTCGGGCCGCTGCTATTTAATATATTCATAAATGATCTAGAATCAGGGACGAAGTGTGAGATAATAAAATTTGCAGACGACACCAAACTATTTAGTCGAGCTCGGACTAAAGAGGACTGCGAAGAATTGCAAAGGGACTTGAACAAACTAGGAGAATGGGCGACGAGATGGCAGATGAAGTTCAATGTTGAGAAATGTAAAGTATTACATGTGGGAAGCAGAAATCCGAGGTACAACTATACGATGGGAGGGATGTTAGTGAAAGAGAGTACCCAAGAAAGGGACTTGGGGGTAATGGTGGACTTGACAATGAAGCCAACGGCACAGTGCGCAGCGGCCGCTAAGAGAGCGAATAGAATGCTAGGTATAATCAAGAAGGGTATTACTACCAGAACGAAAGAAGTTATCCTGCCATTGGATCGGGCGATGGTGCGCCCGCATCTGGAGTACTGCGTCCAATATTGGTCGCCGTACCTTAAGAAAGACATGGCGTTACTAGAGAGGGTTCAGAGGAGAGCGACATGTCTGATAAAAGGGATGGAAAATCTTTCATACGCTGAGAGATTGAAGAAACTGGGACTCTTTTCCCTGGAGAAGAGGAGACTTAGAGGGGATATGATAGAGACTTACAAGATCTTGAAGGGCATAGAGAGAGTAGAGAGGGTCAGATTCTTCAAACTTTCGAAAAATAAAAGAACAAGAGGGCATTCGGAGAAGTTGAACAGGGACAGATTCAAAACAAATGCTAGGAAGACACCTGGAATGCACTTCCAGAGGACGTAATAGGGCAGAGTACGGTATTGGGGTTCAAGAAAGGATTGGACATTTTCCTACTAGAAAAGGGTATAGAAGGGTATAGATAGAAGAGTACTGTGCAGGTCCTGGACCTGTTGGGCCGCCGCATGAGCAGACTGCTGGGCGCGATGGACCTCGGGTCTGACCCAGCGGATGCAATGCTTATGTTCTTATGTTCTTATTAACTCCAGTTTTGAAACATAAGAACATAAGAATTGCTGATGCTGGGTCAGACCAGTGGTCCATCGTGCCCATCAGTCCGCTTATGTTCTTATGTTCAAGAGGCGGCCCTTAGGTCAAAGACCAGTGCCCTAACTGAGATTAGCCTTACCTGCATATAGAAACATAGAAACATAGAAATAGATGGCAGATAAGGGCCACGGTCCATCTAGTCTGCCTACCCCAATGACCCTCCCCTACCTTTCTCTGTGAATAGATCCCACTTGTCTATCCCATTTGGCCTTAAAATCAGGCACGCTGCTGGCCTCAATAACCTGAAGTGGAAGACTATTCAGCGATCAACCACCCTTTCAGTGAAAAAGAATTTCCTGGTGTCCTCGTGCAGTTTCCCGCCTCTGATTTTCCACGGTTCAGCAGGAACTTGTCTAACTTTGTATTGAATCCCTGGAGGGTGTTTTCCCCTATAACTGCCTCCGGAAGAGCGTTCCAGTTTTCTACCCTTGCAGCAGAATGCACTTTAAGATTCTTTCAGCCATTCATCAGATTTTGTATCCTGTTTCCCCGAAATATGTTTTCTTTGAACCTCTCCAGCTGACGGACTTTCTGTCACTGTCTCGCCTGGAAAAAGAAAAAGTTAAGACCTAGCCCTAGATTAGATGGGGTTTTTTTTTTTTGGGGGGGGAACCTTAAGTTCAGCTTAGATCAGTTGTAGCATTATTCTAGATATTTTTTGTTATTAAATCACCCTTGTTATCTAGATCCTCTAATTGTGGACTTGAGTTTAAAATTTAAGACATTTAATGTAGTTCTTGATTCTAATTGGAAAATATGGATATGTATTAATTTTTATATTCTTGATTTAAATATGATGTATTTGATATATATGGTTATATATCCTCAACTTAAATTTTATTTTCTGTACAAGTTTATACTTGATAAATAATTATAAAATGATAAATAAATAATAATTAAAAAATAAATATGATGTATATGATATATATGGTTATATATCCTCAACTTAAATTTTATTTTCTGTACAAGTTTATACTTGATAAATAATTATAAAATGATAAATAAATAATAATTAAAAAAAAAAGATTCTTTCAGCCATTCATCAGATTTTGTATCCTGTTTCCCCAAAGGTATTGCAGGAGTTCTTTGAAATCTACCAACCTAGAAGATATCTAAGATCAGAAAATAGTATGAAATTGAGACTAGACGGTAAGATGTCAATTATGCATGCTAGGATTGGAACAACAATGATGTCTGTGGCAGGTGATAAACTTTGGAATGCCCTGCCTGGTATCCTGCGATTTTGTACTGGGAGGATTAATTTTAAGAAAATGTTGAAAACGTGACTATTCGTTAATGCCTTTTATGGCGATCCCTCCTTGTGGTTGTTACTGCTTCTCTGGAATTTTGAGATTCAATTCTCAAGAATATTCTGATATGAATTCAACTCATCAATGGCTTCCTGTTTTACTATTATTGAAATTTGACCTGCTAATGTCTATTCAAGCTATCCTGGAATTTTGTGATCCAGTGTGGGGAGGATGAAGTTCAAGGACTTGTTAAAAATGGGTCTGACTATTTTGGCTTCCTCTGTTACACCTGTCGTTGTTTGTTTATTAGTGATCGTTGGGAGCTCAAGATAATCCCCCTCGTTTAATAAGGTGCACTAACCGATTAGCACGTGCTAATCCAAAGATTAACCTGCACGCATGAGCGGTTAGCATGTGCTAATCGGTTAGCGCACCTTAGTATAAGAGGGCCAATGTATATGCAATTTGTAAACCGCATAGCCAACATGTGGTATATACATTTTAATATAAATAAAATATATAAACGTATGTTTTGATTATGCCCCTCCACGTATGTTTAACCTATAACCCATTCTCAGCTCTGGGGACAGCGGGATAGAAAGATAAATAAATAAAAATATACAAATGATAAGCATGCCTTACTCCCAAACCATACCACACCTCCAACACACCCTAAAAACAGCCTAGTTATCCAATAATGAATTGGAAGGGTTTGGCAAGAGAAATGCCCATCTGTCACTTTTTAGATGTTGTTACTCTTTTGAAGATGAGCTCCAAAGAGTTATAGGTATAACACCCCTCTTTTGCTTCTATGTGTCTCTGCTGTTCCCTGCTTACGAGTTTTTTGGTGTCCGTGGGGGGATGGGGTGGGGTGGGGGGGGGTAGGGGCTTCTTTGTAGGGGGGTGGGGGTATGGTGGGTCCGGGGAGGACATAAGAGTCCAGTCCTCCGCGGGTGTTTGATGAAAATGCATACCATGTTTGTTATTGCTGTTGTATTTACTGTTGCTTAATAAAATAGATTTGAACATAAAATCTCTATACCGTCTGATTCCTAGGTGGTTTACAATATATCCACATATATAATACTTAAAAATAGGACAAAAGAGAGACAAAAACGTCCAAATTTAAATTCTGCATCTATGAGACAAACATGTTTTTTCTTGTTACATAGAGCATTTTGGACCCCTGTTCGATTACAGAAATTAGATAGTTCCAAGTCTAATAGATGCTAGCACTGTCGTCTCGAAGTTGGGACGTTGGATCATCTATTGTACTATTGTCCCTTGATACTTAAATTTTGGAGATCCATCTGGGATCAAGTGAACAAAATATTGGAAAATCCAGTGGCATTGACGTACGATATCATCCTATTTGGTACGTTAATGAGGGCTAAAAGCCAGATATCTGCTCGGAATAACAAACTTGTCTTTATAATGACAGGGGTTGCCATATAACTTATTTTGAGGAACTGGAAAAACTGGAATCGATTAAATTATATTTTTGGGTGGGAATCTCTATGTCACACTTTTAAAATGGAACGTATGATGGCCATACAACAAGGACATTATAAGAAGTTTAGGAATATTTGGGAGCCATTGACAAAATTCTGTAAGGAGTGATTGTTGATTTTCCACTTTTGATAATACACGTCCAGGGTGGGTGGGAAGATTTTTTAAATTTTGAGTGCAAATTTTTGGATAAGTAGAAGGGGGAATGATATATGTATTTGTCATCTAATATAATAAAACGCTCGGCCGCGCATGCGCACTCCCATCGCGTGGGTACGTTTTCCGTGAGCTGTAGCGACCCATAGGAAGTGCGCATGCGCGGCTTACGGTTCTTTGAAAGATGTAGCGGTGGCTCCTCTCACGATCCCCGCCTGCGTCGGACTTTCGACGCAGGTGGGGATCATGAGAGGAGCCACTGCCGCGTCTTTCAACTAAAAAAAAAAATACGGCAAGGCGGATGTCAGCCGCGGTGGCTGTCGGCGGCTACAGCCGCGGCAGCTGTAGCCCGCCACGGCCGAGCACGGAGACGGACCGAAGTTTTTTTCAACTTCTCAAATACGCTGCAGCGGCTCCTCTCACGAGCCGCTCCTGCTTCGGAGAAGGCGGCGATCGTGAGAGGAGCTGCCGGGAAGTTACACTGCTGGGGGCTCGGGATGTTAGGTCCGTGCAGGCTCCTCTCGCGGTAAATAGAGGGAGAGGGAATGCTGCGGCTGCTGGACAGGGAAGTAGGGAAGGAGATAGGAAGAAAGACACAGGGACAGGGGCAGGGAGAGAGACATAAAGACAGACAGACAAAGGGGACCAGGGAGGGAGAGAGACAGAAAGAAAGACAGCGGGAGGAAGAGAGACAGAAAGAAAAAGACAGGGGTATGGAGAGAAACAGAAAGAAAGATAGACATATATTCTACCACCAGGGGGAGGAAGGGAGACAGAAAGAAAAGAAGAAAGACACAGGGACAGGGAGAGACACAGAAAGACAGACAGACAAAGGGGGCCAGGGACAGAGACAAACAGAAAGAAAGACAGCAGGACAGAGAGAGAGAGACGGAAAATAAGACAGACAGACAGACATATATTCTAGCACCCGTTAATGTAACGGGCTAAAATACTAGTAGAATATAATTCTGATTGAATTTTAGTGCTGTTAAAGTGTCAATGATTGTATAATATGTTGCACTTAATTTTGGCTTTAAAATGAAAAAAGATTTACAAAAAAAAAAAAGAATTTAAATTCACAATTAATCTTCGATCAAATATGGTTGATACAATTGCCTCTTTTTTCTTTTTGTTTCTATTAACTTTGAAAATTTTAATTAAATTTCATGGAAAAAAAAGCATTGATCAACAATTGTGTTTTAAGGAGTTTTCGGAAAGTTCCTCTGTCAGCAAATTTCCTTAACTGCCCTACCAACAAATTCCCTAAAGATTAGAGAAACTGGGCCGCTTCTCCCTCGGACAGAGGAAATTGAGAGGGGACATGATCGAAACATTCAAGATAATGAAGGGAATAGACTTAGTAGATAAAGACAGGTTGTTCACCCTCTCCAAGGTAGAGAGAACGAGAGGGCACTCTCTAAAGTTATAAGGGGATAGATTCCATACAAACGTAAGGAAGTTCTTCTTCACCCAGAGAGTGGTGGAAAACTGGAACGCTCTTCCAGAGTCTGTTATAGGGGAAAACACCCTCCAGGGATTGAAGTCAAAGTTAGACAAGTTCCTGCTGAACCGGAACGCACGCAGGTGAGGCTGGACTCAGGGCGCTGGTCTTTGACCGGAGGGCCGCCGCGTGAGCGGACTGTTGGGCACAATGGACCACCGGTCTGACCCAGCAGTGGCAATTTTTATGTTCTTATGGAGGAATTGCCGTACAGTGAGAGATTAGAGAAACTGGGCCTCTTCTCCTTTGAAAAGAGGAGACTGAAAGGGGACATAATTGAAACCTTCAAGATAATGAAGGGAATAGACTTAGTAGATAAAGACAGGTTGTTCACCCTCTCCAAGGTAGGGAGAACGAGAGGGCACTCTCTAAAGTTGAAAGGGGATAGATTCCGTACGAACGTAAGGAAGTTCTTCTTCACCCAGAGAGTGGTGGAAAACTGGAACGCTCTTCCGGAGTCTGTTGTAAGGGAAAATACCATCCAGGGATTCAAGACAAAGTTAGACAAGTTCCTGCTGAACCGTAACGTACGCAGGTAGGGCTCGTCTCAGTTAGGGCGCTGGTCTTTGACCGGAGGGCCGCCGCGTGAGCGGACTGCTGGGCACGATGGACCACCGGTCTGACCCAGCAGCGCCAATTCTTATGTTCTTATGTTAACCCCAGCACAACAAAAGGTCGTTGCGCCAGTCTCTACATATTTTGGATTAACATTGGCCTTTATCAAAGCAGAGTTTTCAGAGCGCGACGATCTTTTGGGCTGATAAATGGTGATCTTAGCCTTGAAAAACTCTGGAATCGTACCATACAAATATTGAGATTTGGAGGTCTGCATAATACGAACATGTAAATGCCAGTTTTCAGATGCCCAAAACAAGAATAGAACTTTTAATATAACTTTTAATATAATGGTTGTGACTGAAAATCACGTCATCTTACATTAAGCAACATCTATATATATAAAATCGGATGTATGTATGTGTGTATGTATGTATGTGCCACGATCACGCAAAATCAGCTTGACCGATTTGAACGAAACTTGGTATGCAGATCCCTCACTACCTGGGGTGATATGTTCTGGGGGTCTCGCGGCCCACAACTCTATGTTGCTTGCTCAAGGGTGGGTTCACCCAAGAATTTATATGTTCTTGCTCCTGGAGATGAAACTAAAATTGTTGTTTATAATCAAGTTTTGCGTTAGTTGTATTGTATTCATTTTGTCAAATATTTCACATTATAATTTGAATATATGTGTGTGTGTGTATGTATGTATGTTCCAGCATAACTCTTCAATGCATGGACAGATTTCAACCAAACTTGACATACACATTACTTACTATCTGAGGACAAACACTGTGGGGGTGGGAAGGGGGGGGATATGTAAAAATGATTGAAAATGACAGATTTTAGTATCTACCCCATAGTGTTTTCGGGCTCACACATGAATACTCAGCATAACTCTGAAACGCATGGAGAGATTTCAACCAAACTTGGTACACATATGACTTACTATCTGGGGAAAAATATTGTGCAGGTGGGACGGGGTAAAATACTGTGGGGGTGGGAAGGGGGTGATATGTTAAAATTATAAAAAGCGACAGATATTAATGTCCAACCCATAGTTTTCGGGCTCGCAGAGATGAATACCGACACTCCCGATGCCGTTTAAGTCTAAGTTCAGCCCCATAGAGAGGGACATTCCTTTGGGACATGTGGAGGGTAGGGGGTTGGGACATGGGGGTGGGGCATATGGGACATGTGGGGGGGTAACGTGGGGGGTGGGACATGTGGGACATAGGGGGGTGGGACATGTAGGGGGTTGGACATTTTGGGCAACGCCGGGTAATCAGCTAGTTTTGTATAAAATCGTATTCCAAAGTATTCCTCCATTTCTAGGCTCCTAGTTTTTAATATGCCTGTGATCTCTGCAATCTTAATTGAAAATGGCTTTAATGGAGCAATAATTGGATAACGGAGTATTCGGCTTTCTAACAGCTTTAACTACACCAAGATACAATTTCTTAAGACAAACTGAAGTGGTACCACAGTGCTAAACTGTGTCTTTAGTGTTAATGTAATCTGCATGCCTTTAGCAAAAATGTTTAGTGAAAAGAAAGTGCAGTGTTAATTTCGTGTTATCTTAAAGCATGCACTGTAAGTAAATTAGAAACAGGAAATCTCTCTGTTGTAAATTACCATTGAACATTCTCATCGGCAAACTCAAAGTGGGGGGAGGGGGGATTTCGGCCTAGCCTAAGCTAAACAAGAATTATGGGGTATCCCTGGATCTACAGATTGGAGGAGAATTCTAGATGATTTTCTCTGATCCTTTTCAGGTTTTCTGAGAAACTATTGCTTTATAACCCCTCACCCCCCTTTTATGAAGCCGCGTTAGGCTTTTTTTTTTTTATCATCGTCTGCAGCAGTAAAAACTCAGCAGTTTTTACCGCCGCAGCCGGAGAAGATAAAAGCCTAACGCGGCTTTATAATAGGGGGTATAAATATGCTTATTTTTCCCAGATTCATTATCCTAGATGAAGAATTCTAACCATAACCAAAGCAAAGTTGACCCAAACGTTCTACCTATCATTAGCTGCTATATAATGTTACTGATTGTATAACATTATTATTATTTGCCACGTTAGGGTTTTTTTTTTGGGGGGGGGGTTAATCACCGGCCACTGCAGTAAAAGCACCAATGCTAATAGAATTCCTATGAACATTGGAGCATTTACCACACTGGCCAGTGATTTAAAAAAACTCTAATGCGGTATTAGACATTGTTTCTGGGATAAGAAAGGGTGGGAGGGGTGGGAGATAAGAGCATATCATTTGTACCATTGAAGATTGTTAAGTGACATAATTATTGTTAATTTGTTTGAATATATTGTTGCATTTATTGTAATTTGAAAATGAATAAAGAATTGGAAAAAAACAAAAACCCTAATGCGGCTTGAAAAGGGGGCTATTATTATTATTATTATTAATTCCCTTGTAGATCACCAGCTTGATAAAGTGTGCAGGCTTGTGTACCTCAATGAGGCAGGTCTTGGTTGAGGGCAACAGATTAAGAGTAGCCCAACCATAATCCATTCTCAATGGGGAGTACAAGGAAAAAGAAATCCACACTGGCTTATTCTCTTTGGTCAATAAGGGTTGCATCTAATGCTATGTCCCCTGGGCATCAATCAACAAGTAGGATCAAGGCTTATCTGTGTCTGCCAGGTAAATAGGGTGAACAGTTGTGAATCAGCTGGAAAAAGTAACAAAGCAGAAGGAATGGACAATTCAAGAAAATCATTGTGAATCAGCTGGAAAAAGTAACAAAGCAGAAGGAATGGACAATTCAAGAAAATCATTCCATCACAAAATGCTATTTTGAATCAAAGCCTTATACTAAGGGGCTCATAATAAAAATTTAAAAAAACGTCTAAAAAGTGGCCTAAATCAGTACTTGGACGATCAATAAGCCTGATCGTCCAAGTACCGATAACCAAAGCTAGTTTAAGACGTATCTAAAACCAGCTTAGCCCTTTCCCCTGCCTCTAAACGCATGAAGTGAAAAGAAGCGTTTTTAGAGGAGAGGAAAGGGCGACCGAGACATAACCGTACAGCAGGTAAAACCAAAAGTTTAGACAGGTTGCCTAGTCGGCACTTATACGTTTTTTTATTTAGATCAAATCAAAACAGGTATAAGTGTCGCGATCAGCTCAGCGGCCACAGCAACCTGCCTACCCCCCATCTCCCCTGCCACGATAATTATACCTTGAAGTGCTGCCAATCGCGGCACTTCGGATCACTATCACGGCAGGAGAGATGAGCCATCTCTCCTGTCGTGATCGTTGGGGGAATTAATCGGAGATATAGAGAATATCACTTTGCGAGGGGACACAGCATTGGTAGGTGACTTCAACATGCCTGATGTGGATTGAGTCACACATTCCTCTGCTTCCGGCAGCAGCAGGAAGCTATTAAACTCTTTGAATGGAGCAAGACTCAGGCAACTGCTGTTGGAACCAACAAGGGATCAGGCAATACTGGACCTGATACTTACCAATGGAGAAAGTGTCACAGAGGTCTCGGTGGGTGACACATTGGCCTCCAGTGACCACAATTTGATATGGTTCAATCTCAGGAAAGGTTTCACTAAATCTACCACGCTGACCAAGGTCCTCAAATTCAAGGACACAAACTTCCAAGACATGGGAGACTTCATTCACCAGGCGCTGCAAAGCCAAGCAGAAACCAACAACGTGGAAGAAATGTGGTCGACTTTGAAAGCCACCATACAGGAAGCAACAAACCGCTATGTTAAATCAGTAAGCAAACGGAGTAGGAACAATAAGCCACAGTGGTTCTCTACGGAGATCTTGGACCTCATCAAGGAGAAGAAAAAAGCATTCATCTCTTACAAACAATCAGGGAAACAGGACACTAGAGTAGAATATCTGGCCAAGTCAAAAGCCGTCAAAACAGCAGTTAGGGAGGCCAAATTCCGCATGGAGAAGTCTCTAG
This sequence comes from Geotrypetes seraphini, assembly GCF_902459505.1. Lineage (NCBI taxonomy): Eukaryota > Metazoa > Chordata > Amphibia > Gymnophiona > Dermophiidae > Geotrypetes > Geotrypetes seraphini. The sequence goes on from NC_047084.1 coordinate 141,830,573, forward strand.
CAAAGAACATCCAGAAAGGAGATAAATCTTTCTTCAGGTATATCAGTGACAGGAAAAAGAACTCAGGCGGGATAGTACGTTTCAGAAAACCAGATGGTGACTATGTAGAGAAGAACTCGGAAAAAGCTCAACTGTTAAATGAATACTTCTGCTCAGTCTTCACCCGCGAGGCGCCGGGAATCGGCCCTCAGCTACAGACAAGGGTTGAATCAGTTGACCCATTTAGTAATTTCAAGTTTACATCCAGCAGCGTCTACTGCGAGCTGTCAAAAATCAAGGTTAACAAGGCAATGGGACCTGACAACCTACACCCCAGGGTGCTCAGGGAGTTGTGTAATGTCTTGGCGGAACCGCTATCCGCGCTCTTCAATCTCTCCCTTAGTACAGGTAACGTCCCGATGGACTGGAAGACGGCTAACGTCATTCCACTCCACAAGAAAGGCTCCAAGATGGAGACAGCCAACTTCAGACCAGTGAGTCTCACATCAATAGTGAGCAAACTAATGGAAACTCTAATCAAACGCCAATTGGATACGATCATGGACGAGGAGAATCTATGGGATCCCCGTCAACATGGATTTACTAAGGGGAGATCCTGCAAATCCAACCTGATCAGCTTCTTTGACTGGGTGACGAGGAAGCTGGATGTTGGGGAGTCCCTGGACATCGTTTACCTGGACTTCAGCAAAGCATTTGATAGCGTACCACACCGCAGGTTGCTGAGCAAGATGAGTTCTATAGGATTGGGCGACACATTGACCAAATGGATTGGGAACTGGCTTGAAGGTAGGCTTCAGAGGGTAGTGGTGAATGGCACCCCCTCCGAAATGTCGGAGGTGATAAGTGGAGTGCCAGGGCTCCGTCCTGGGCCCGATCCTGTTCAACATCTATATAAGAGACTTGGCAGAAGGGCTCCGAGGTAAAATAACATTATTTGCCGATGACGCCAAACTGAGCAATGTAGTGAGCAAAAGCACAACAGACAATAATTCAATGCCAGACGACATGATGCACGACCTACTTCTACTGGAGCACAGGTCTAGGTCCTGGCAACTCAGTTTTAATGCCAAAAAATGCAAAGTCATGCACCTGGGCAGCCAAAATCCATGCAAGACTTACACCCTTAATGGCGAGATCCTAACAAGAACTGAAGCAGAACGAGACTTAGGGGTGATCGTCAGTGAAGACATGAAGACTGCAATTCAAGTGGAGCAAGCTTCCTCCAAAGCAAGGCAAATCATAGGTTGCATACGCAGGAGTTTCGTCAGCCGTAAACCTGAAGTCATTATGCCATTGTATAGATCCATGGTGAGACCGCACCTGGAGTACTGTGTGCAATTCTGGAGGCCGCATTACCGTAAGGATGTGCTGAGACTGGAATCGGTCCAGAGAATGGCCACCTGGATGGTCTCGGGACTCAAGGATCTTCCATATGAGGAGCGGCTAGGGATGTTACAGCTCTACTCACTCGAGGAACGTAGAGACAGGGGAGATATGATCGAGACATTCAAGTATCTCACGGGCCGCATCGAGGTGGCATTATGACATCACAGTCTGAGCTCCAGAATGTTGCTACTTACGGTTTTAAAGGGTTTGAGGCTTGTGCAGATGAGGATGGAGCTTAGGCATTGGTGGAATGAGGCATTATGACATCACAATCTGAGCTCTAGAATGTTGCTACTTAGAAGGAGAAAGGTCACTAGAGTGGGCAGACTTGATGGTCTTTGGCCCTTTTCTGCCGTCATTCTTGTGCAGATGAGGACGGAGCTTAGGCATTGGTGGAATGAGGCATTATGACATCACAATCTGAGCTCTAGAATGTTGCTACTTAGGATTTTAAACTGTTTGAGGCTTTTGCAGATAGAAACATAGAAACATAGAAATAGACAGCAGATAAGGGCCACGGCCCATCTAGTCTGCCCACCCCAATGACCCTCCCCTACCTGCCCACCCCAATGACCCTCCCCTGCCTGTCACTGTGAATAGATCCCACATGCCTATCCCATTTGGCCTTAAAATCAGGCACGCTGCTGGCCTGAATGACCTGAAGAGGGCAGAGCTTGCAAGGATGGGGCAGGGGCAGGAAAAGAACCCGTAGGGACAGGAGGAAAATGAGTTCCCGCAGGGACAGGGAAAATTTAGTCCTTGTGTCATTATCTAATCCACAATTCAAGTCGCTAGGACTCGAGTATGAGTCAATGGCACCTAACAACAGCAAGGGCTCCCATGCTAATCAGTCAATACATGATGATACAGCTGCACTAACCGATTAGCAGTGCACACTACTTTCTGTCCCCAAACACGCCCTTAGCGCAAAAAAATATTTCATGTTTTTTTAGCTGTGGGTTGCATATGCCAAACACAAAACTACTGCGGTTCACCTGATCGTAGCCCACGGTAGCATATCTTGGTGCTTACCACAGCTTAGTAAAAGGGCCTTTGAAATCTGCTCAGAATCCCATTGTGCTTTAAACCGAAACTGGGAATCCTGATGTTTCAGTCAAGATGATGATAAATGGAGAATAGCAGAAGTACATCTGAATCTTGGATTATTGGCACCAATGAGACAAACGTGAAGCCTTCTCCTCAAATCCTCAAATGACGAAGCGTTCAAATTAGCAACAGAGAAAGCCCCCTTTTCCGTTCTGCGTTTCCGAAAAAGAAATTTGTTATCAAACACAAAAATATTTGTAACTACAAGGGGGTGCTGAAAAGTTCTCAGTCCAACCAACCAAGTTCCTAAATTCTGAGCGTTATTTTGCCACTGGAGCTGAAAAGAGTGGCATCTTATTTCGTTAAATGCCAATTTGCAGAAACAAAATTCTATGTTTTGGCATTGTTTCAGATCGTTTGATTGAACCCTGTCAACACCATTCTCTCCTTGGTTGGGCTGAGAACTTTTCAACATCCCCTCATAGTGTGAAGAGTTTGTCTCTGGTAACCAGAGCTGAGATTGTGATGTCATAATGCCTCATTCCACCAATAAGAGCCAACCTCTTCAATGATGTCACAATGGTTTGATTGTCCTATACTTGGCTCACTTTTATTACATACGAGAGGGTGCTGAAAAGTTCTCAGCCCAACCAACCAACTTCCAACTTCCTAAATTCTGAGCGTTATTTTGCCACTGGAGCTGAAAAGAGTGGCATCTTATTTCGTTAAATGCCAATTTGCAGAAACAAAATTTTACGTTTTGACATTGTTTCAGATCATTGATTGAACCATGTTCACGTCATTCTCTTCTTGGTTGGGTTGAGAACTTTTCATCACCCCCTCGTAGTGTGAAGACTCTCACTCTCTGGCAACCAGAGCTGAGATTGTGATGTCATAATGCCTCATTCCACCAATAAGAGACAATTTCATCAGTGATGTCACAATGGCTCGAATGTCCTATACTTGGCTCACTTATTACATACCAGGGGGTGCTGAAAAGTTCTCAGCCCAACCAACCAACTTCCTAAATTCTGAGCATTATTTTGCTACTGTAGCTGGAGTGTTGTCTTATTTCGTTAAGTGCCCATTTGCAGAAACAAAATTCTACGTTTTGACATTGTTTCAGATCATTGATTGAACCATGTTCACGTCATTCTCATCTTGTTTGGGATGAGAACTTTTCAGCACCCCCCCCTCGCTACAAAATATGTTGGTATTCAACTATGTACTAGATGGCGATCAAACTTTTCTTGAATAATTCTAGATCTAGTCTGTAGGAAATATTAGTATAACGAGAGCCCATATTAAGGGCTCCTTTTACTGAGGGACGCTAGCGTTTTTACCACGTGCTGCAGATTAGCACACGCTGCCCCCGCGCTATGCGTAAAAACTAATGCCAGCTCAATGGTGGCATCAGCGTCTAGCGCACGCGAGCATTGCAGCGCGAGCTAAGCATGCGCTAAAACCGCTAGGGCAGCTTAGCAAAAAGAGCCCTAAAGGTACCAAAATCATCTCAGCCAATACTGTCAACAACATAAGAACATAAGAATTTCCGCTGCTGGATCAGACCAGTGGTCCATTGTGGCCAGCAGTCCGCTCCCGCGGTAGCCCTTAGGTCAAAGACCAGTGCCCTAACAGAGTCTAGCCTTACCTGTGTACATTCTGGTTTAGCAGGAACTTGTCTAACTTTGTCTTGAATCCCTGGAGGGTGTTTTCCCCTATAACAGCCTCCGGAAGAATGTTCCAGATTTCTACCACTCTCTGGGTGAAGAAGAACTTCCTTACGTTTGTACGGAATCTATCCCCTTTCAACTTTAGAGAGTACCCTCTCGTTCTCCCTACCTTGGAGAGGGTGAACAACCTGTCTTTATCTACTAAGTCTGTCCCCTTCAGTACCTTGAATGTTTCGATCATGTCCCCTCTCAGTCTCCTCTTTTCAAGGGAGAAGAGGCCTAGTTTCCCCAATCTCTCACTGTACGGCAACTCCTCCAGCCCCTTAACCATTTTAGTCGCTCTTCACCTTTGATAATTCTCTCAAAAAGAACGAGAAGTGTCTGGATACCTGATGTACTCTGAGAAACTTGAGGCTTGAAAAATGCATCCACGAAATTGGACAAAAATTCAAGCCTATTTCAGAAAGTATTGCTCATCATGAAGGACAAGTGAATATATCTTGTCTAAGATGTACAAGTGAATAATTTTTATATCTTGTCTGAATTTGCTGCCCTGTGATATAAAATCTCTATATGCATACTAAAAAAAAAAAAAAAAAGCTTGATCAACAATTTCAGCTAGTCCTCTTTGCAAAATAGAGGTTGGCTCATAGTCAAGTATCATCAATCAATTGTCTAAAAACCTCTTGTTTATATTGTTCTTCATTTTGAATAACAACCTTGCCCCCTTTATCAACTGGGTTAATGACCCAAGAATGATGAGTGGCTAGTTCTTGTAAGCAATCGTTTATTTCCAACAAAAGTATCATGTGGAAAGATTGTCATTATGGCGCGCAAAGCAGTTTTTCAGAGTGATGGTTTCTCTCCGCAGATTAATCAATCTCTCTAGAAATCAACAATATTTTTGAAACATTTATAAATTGTTTACGGACAACCCATTTTCTCTGCAGTGTAATTAATTAAGTCGTTCAGTTTATAGAGGGACTGTCGTTATATGATGATGCAGAAACAGCCTCGCAAAATTATCTTTTGTAATATTTGTCAACTCAAATAAATGAAACATGAAGTCATCCTAGTTCCTTGCATAAACTTGAGAAATATCTTGAGTACACCGAGGAGCCTGTCCGTTACGTTTCTATGAAAGTATAGAAGTTAGACGGCTTTCTAACTGAAAGATATAAAAGGATGGCGTCGGTCCAGAGGAAGGCTACTAAAATGGGATATGGTCTTCATCATAAGTCGTATGGGGACAGACTTAAAGATTTCAATCTGTATACTTTGGAGGAAAGGCGGGAGAGAAGATGTAATAGAGATGTTTAAATACCTACGTAATGTAAATGCGCGTGATTCGAGTCTCTTTCATTTGAAAGGAAGCTCTGGAAGGAAAGGGCATAGGACAGGGGTGTCAAAGTCCCTCCTCGAGGGCCGCAATCCAGTCGGGTTTTTAGGATTTCCCCAATGAATTCGCATGAGATCTATTTGCATGCACTGCTTTCATTGTATGCTAATAGATCTCATGCATATTCATTGGGGAAATCCTGAAAACCCGACTGGACTGCGGCCCTCGAGGAGGGACTTTGACAGCCCTGGTATAGGATGAAGTTAAGAGGTGATAGGCTTCGGAGTAATCTGAGGAAATACTTTTTTTGCAGAAAGGGTGGTAGATGCCTGGAACAGTCTCCTGGAAGAGATGGTGGAGACAGAGACTGTGTCTGAATTCAAGAAAGTCTGGGATAGGCATGTTGGATCTCTCGGAGAGAGAAAGAGATAATGGTTACTGCGGATGGGTCATTTGGCTTTTATCTGCCATCATGTTACAATGTTTTATAATGTTCTATGACATCACAATGCAGCTGTAAAGAGCTTTAGCCTATAGGAAGAGGGGATGCAAATGTTAAGAGCCTTAGCCAATAGGGAGAGGAGGAGAAAGTGAATGCTGCAGATGGGCCATTTGGCCTTTATCTGCCATCATGTTACAATGTTTTATAGTGTTCTATGACATCACAATGCAGCTGTAAAGAGCTTTAGCCTATAGGAAGAGGGGATGCAAATGTTAAGAGCCTTAGCCAATAGGGAGAGGAGGAGAAAGTGAATGCTGCAGATGGGCCATTTGGCCTTTATCTGCCATCATGCTACTATGTTTCTATGAATACAGGAGATAAAAACTCCTCAGAGCTAGGGGAAAAAAAAACTCTGTCCAGGTTTTGATCGGAATATTTTAAAGCATGTAGCTAAGAAATAACAGGGAGGCTAAGATCAATTATCAAAATGATAAATGGAAAACTCATAAAAAATGGAATTAGCTCCTTCATTGTCCATTGTATGCTCCCCAAATAATCACATTCTGCTTCTTTACCAAAGAATTATGGGAAATGTCTTGTCAATTTCTCAGCACTCAACAAATATGATTTAAAAATTGCATTATTTATATGATAGATGCCTTTAATTTTAGAAATTGCACAAAATGTTTTCGGTTGATAATACGTTTAGATTCATTTGTGCTGTAGAAGTGCTTTTCACTAAAAAGACAAACAAAACCCTAAGCTATATTGCTTCTTGTTCCGTTATATTGAAACTCTGATATCAGGATAATATTCTGCAGACTATGGGACCCTTTTATCAAACAGCCTTTAAAAATGGCCTTTGCGCACTCTTACGCGGGTCTTTTGTCCTTTCTAAGGTCATTTTTACTGCTCAAATAAAATGGACAAATTTCATGCTTTTATGGTAGTAATGGCCATGGCGTCCTTTTACAAAGGCACGGGAGCGGTTTAACACGTGGAATACTGTGCGTTAAACCGCCTGCTGCACTAGTACCTAACGCCTCCATTGACGAGGCGTTAGGATTTTAGGCTGCCGCGGGGGTGAGCGCGTGATGAAATGTCCGACGCGCCAACCCCTGTAGCGCGCCTTGGTAAAAGGAGCCCCGTGTGTTAATTATCTCTAAAGGGTCCTTTTACTAAGAGGCGCTAGCGTTTTTAGCGCATGCACAAGATTAGCACGCGCGAGCCGAAAAATTACCGCCTGCTTAAAAGGAGGCGGTAGCGGCTAGAGCGCGTGGCATTTTAGCATGCGCCATTCTGCGCGTTAAGGCCCTAACGCACCTTCGTAAAAGGAGCCCTCATTATTTACCAGTTGTTCAACCAACTATAATGGTTTACCTTTAATTTTTTTCTTTCTTTCTTCTTCTTCTGAACCTCAACCCCACCACTCCACCGCATCAATACGCTTTCATAGCGGTGAGTTTTACGTGGTAATATCGTCACTGGCTCACTATAAATCTTATATTCTTTTTACTCTTTTATTTATTAAACTACTGCTGTTACTCTTTTAACTTTAAAGTGCTCAGTGCTTGATACTTTTATCATTTCATAATGTAACTCCTCCCTCTTTGACTCCCAATTCCCACTCTCTTAACCTTTAGTCTTAGGTTACCTAACAAGATAAAGTAAGAATTACAACAAAAAGAGGGAAAAGTTAACATAAAATATAAAATTACCCTAAATAAAAAATACAAGGAATAAGAGTTTTTGTTGGTTTATTGTTACAACTCTAACAAAAGGTATACTGTATTACATTACATTACATTAGGGACTTCTATTCCGCCTATACCTTGCAGTTCCAGGCGGATTACAAAAGAGCTAACTGGATATTTCCAGTGAAGTTACAACAGTTGTGGGTTTGGTTTTTTTTTTTTTTTTTGTTACACGAGAGGATAGGTACCTGGATTAATTCCGGAAGAACTTGCAAATTGGATATTAAATTGACTGTACGTTACTGTGTGATATAACAAATAGATTACAGTTAGAGTACAAATAAGATTACGTTACATTTCAGGGATCTGAATACTTGGTTGGTGTTTTGGGGAGGAAGAGATTATTGAAGTGGAGGTTTTGGGGGAGAATTTATCTAGGAGGAGGGGGAAGGGTTGGGTTATATATATGTCTAAATAACTTTAGAATAAGATTCCAAATAAAGTTTTCCTCAAAGAATGTTAGCCCTTTCAAACAATTTTATCCCCACAGAGTTCAGATGTCAATTTTTCTCACAGGAGTCCGTTGTTTTATTTACACAGCCGCTGGGTGCCAGTGCTTCTTCTTCCCTCTATGGAGATTCAGCTCTAATCAATAGCGTACCTACTTCCTAACTAAAAAAATCAAAGGAAGCAAAACCCTATCACCCTGAAAATTATATTTGTTTCTTTACTTTTTTTGACTAACTACCCATAGAAAAGAATGGATAATTGAAATTCCCTAAACTTTTTCCGCCCACGATGTATCTTAAACTATTCTCAAGCAACCCCAAACCAACCTGTCTTCCAGACTGATCACTCCCCAACTCCTCTCTCTGGCACTTTTAGACAGCTGACCAGCACTGCTCACTTCTGCATGAGATCATCAGACCTGATGCAGACATCAGCATTCTAGGATTCTTACTGTCAGTCAGGCAAATACAGCATTAATTTTGCTGGCTAACAACAAAAACATTTTTCACTTTAAAATATTAGAGGAACAAAAAACTTCTATCAGGTCTTCTGCCCTGGGTGAACTATAACATATTTCAAATTTATTTTGTAACCCATGGTTACACTAATCTTATTTTAAATAATTTTAAGAAATACATGTCCAATTTCATTTTACTAAAAAATTGGTAAAACTCTCCCTTTAAAACCAGTACAAGGATGAGAGCTGCACTAAAATTTCAAGATTAAATAAAGGGGTTTCAGTACGGGCTCAATTATCCCTACGAATGACCAAAAGTCCCGGGCAGGAATTCATAGGTGACTAGTACTAGACCAAAAGGTCTAAATAAACCCTGCCCAGTACATCATAATTTCCCTTATTTGAAACATTTAATTAATAATACCAGATAAATTTCATTTTAACCATGGACTTATCTTTTTTTTTTTTTTTTGTAATTCTTTATAAATTTTCAAATCAAATACAAAGTGCAAAGAATATACAATCAATTAATGCATTAAACAGCACTTACATTCAAACAAATAATGAAACACAGTATATTTCCCCCCTCCCTCCCCCCCTCCCTGGATGTGTGTAAAGGTCGATTAGGAATTAAAGGCTTCTTCGATTACACAGTTTTAACAAATTCCGCTAATGGACCCCATTTTTCCTTAAATTTTTTATTATGTCCCATTTGTTCAGAATTCATTATTTCAAGTCTATAATATTGACATAAAGTTTCCCATCAAAAGTTAAAGTTCGATCTGTCCCAGTTCTTCCAATTTCTTGTTATTAACTGCATAGCTACCCCCGTCATAATTGAACTCTTAGGTTGCAATAAAGTCCCAAATAAAACAATGTCATAAGAACATAAGAATTGCCACTGCTGGGTCAGATCAGTGGTCCATCGCGCCCAACAGTCCACTCAAACGGCGGTCCTGTGGTCAAAGACCAGCACGCTAACTGAGACTAGACCTACCTGCGTACGTTCCGGTTCAGCAGAAACTTGTCTAACTTTGTCTTGAATCCCTGGAGGGTGTTTTCCCCTATGACAGACTCCGGAAGAGCGTTCCAGTTTTCCACCACTCTCTAGGTGAAGAAGAACTTCCCTACGTTTGTACGGAATCTATCCCCTTTCAATTTTAAAGACAGTGGAATAGAAGCCTCCAATATCCTATTCATTTTACCCCAAATAGACTTCCAAAAGTTGAGTATCAAGGGACAATAAAACAACAAGTGATCCAGTGTCCCTACTTCAAGATGACAGTGCCAGTATCTATTAGGCTTTGAACTATCCAACTTTTGTAAACGAACAGGGGTCCAAAAAATTCTACATAACAGAAAAAAACCAAGTTTGTCTCACAGACACTGATGCTGTACATCTCATTCTCCAAGTCCAAATCTGTGGCCATTGAGCAACAGAAATATCTTTTAAACTTGTTTTAGGTTTCTTATTCAAATATTCCGATATTAATTTATACCACTTGGTGGCCTGATACCCTTGCAAATCTGTCTGGAAACATAGGCCCAGCAAGCTATACTGATTTTTTAAGTTACGCCTGTTTCATCTGCAAAAATGATAACAAATGAAAAAAAATTAACCACAGAATATATAGATCCACAAAAAGGTTATTTTAATTTGAGAGAAAACTCCTTATTGAATAATATCAAATGAAGGAAAAGATCTCAGAATTGCCACTCCAAGGATCATAATGTTATCATCCCAATAAGGAATTGTGGCATGGGTATCTTTCATTGATCAAAAAACCTTCATACTATTATTCATGTGACTTAATTTGTCATTCTTTCAAAATATAAAATTTCTTATAGTGACTTAATTCGTCAAAATTCAACTAATAATAGATTCCAAAAACTATTTTTTTCTTTTTTATCTTTTATATTTCTAAAATTATCAAAACAGTGCAAATAGCATTATCCTTGTGCAAATTGCAATGAAAGTGTGCAAAAAAGCTGTGCAAACAAGGCAAAATAACTTATAGTATGGCAATATTAAAGCCTTAAATGAGCATTTATCTTTAGCAAGAGATAGTGTTGTAGAGCGGCAAGGAATTACTCCCGCTCAAGCCCTGCATAGTGTGTCCAATGGGAACCCGTTTCGCCACAGATATTGATATGCCAAAAGATTGTTGCAATTGCAATAAATTAACCAATTTCCCATTCTGAATTACATCATGTAAAGCAGGGGTGCCCAACGCGTCGATCGCGATCGACCAGTAGCTCAGGAAGGCAACTCGAGTCGATCGCACTCGTGTTGCCGTCCTGATCTACCGGCCGATCAGCCTTCCTCTCCAGTGTTCTCCCTAGGGCCTTTTAGCTGGGCGGTCCGTCCAGCTGTCCTCTGCCGCTGCTGAACATTAAAACCCCCCCAAAAAAAAACCGGCTTGGAAATTTCAGCCCCTAGCGAACTTATGCTCCGGGCTCTAACGTGTGCGTGCAGGCTTCTCTTCTCTTCCCTCCGAAACCGGAAGTTATGTCCGGGGGGGGGGGGGGGAGAAGGGAAGTCTGCACGCACATGTTGAGAGCCCTGAAGCAAGCGTTCGCTACGGGCTAATGCGGGAGACAGGTTAGTGAAGCATTTGTTCTTCTTCCTGCCGGGTCCTGCCTACTTTCTGTTTCCGCGAAGGCAGGACCCGGCAGCATTTCCCCCAACAACACGATCGCGATGCTGGTCGGCCGAAGCAGGGAGAGGTTGGGGCGGCGTCGGCTTTCGGGCCTGTTATTGGTGGCGGTTTGGGGCCTGTTATTGGTGCGGTTTGGGTCCTGGTCCCTGATGGCAGTGGCTTGGGGGAGGGCAGGGAGAAAGAAAGAAAAAGGGCAGGCAGGGAGACAGAAGGAAAGAAGAGAAACAGAAAAAAAAGAAAGGGAGGCAGAGAGAAAGAAAGGGCTGGGAGAGAGGAAGGAAAAGTTAGGGGAGGGAACGAGATCTAGAGGAGAGGAAGCATACAGGCTAAAGAAGAGAAGAAAGATTGGATGCACAATCAGAAGAAGAAAGTGCAACCAGAGACTCATGAAATCACCAGACAAGGTAGGAAAAAATGATTTTATTTTAAATTTAGTGATCAAAATGTGTCTGAATTTATATCTGCTGTCTATATTTTACACTAAGGTCCCCTTTTACTAAACCGCAATAGAGATTTTTAGCGCAGGGAGCCTATGAGTGTCGAGAGCAGCGCTGGGCATTCAGCGCAGCTCCCTGCGCTAAAAACTGCTATCGTGGTTTAGTAAAAAGGGAGGGGGGTATATTTGTCTATTTTTGTATGATTGTTACTGAGGTGATAGTGCATAGAGTTATCTGCTTTGACCTCTGAAAAATCCTGGAATAGGAATGATAATTAACATTTTCTATGCGTACAGTGTGCATTGTGTTTTTTTAAAATTTTATTGTTGGTAGATCATTTTGACTTGGTCATTTTAAAAGTAGCTCGCAAGCCCAAAAAGTGTGGGCACCCCTGATGTAAAGTATGTAGGCCTGCCTGCAACCAATGTTTACAGACTTGCTGATTTTTATCTTGGAGTTTAACCATAGGGATTGACACATGGACTGTTGTACTGAAACCAAAGTTAAGGCAGGAAAGGGGAGATATGATAGAGATGTTTAAATACCTACATGGTGTAAACGCGCATGAGTCCAGTCTCTTTCATTTGAAAGGAAGCTCTGGAATGAGAGGTGATAGGCTCAGGAGTAATCTAAGCAAATACATTTTTACAGAAAGGGTGGTAGATGTGTGGAACAGTCTCCCAGAAGAGGTGGTGGAGACAGAGACTGTATCTGAATACAAGAAGGTGTGGGATAGGCACATGGGATCTCTCGGATAGAGAAAGAGATAATAGTTACTGCAGATGGGCAGCTCTATGACCTCACAATGCAGGTGCACAGTGCCTTAGCCTATAGGAAGAGGAGATGCAAATGTTAAGAGCCTTAGCCAATAGGGAGAGGAGGAGATGGATGCTGTGGATGGGCCATTTGGCCTTTATCTGCCATCATGTTTCTATGTTTCTAGATTGGAGAAAATATTTTTTTCACTCAACGAATAGTACAGCTGTGGAACTCATTGCCAGAGGACATAGCAGTTAGCATTGCTGGGTTTAAAAACAGGTTTTGAGTAGTTCCTGGTAGAAAAGGAACTTAGTCTGCTATTGAGAAAGACATGGGGAAGCCACAGCTTGCCATGGGATTGGTTGCATGGAATTTGCTACCAGGTACTTGTAATCTGGGTTGGATACTGTAGAAACATAATACTGGGCTGGACGAGTATGGCTATTCTTATGTTCTTATATAAATGTAGCTACTCAGATGTAAAAATAAATTTGGGGTTATGCTTCCCAGTTTTACATTATTTTGGTGTAATCATGATTGCATAAATATGTGTACAGCATAAAGAAATATAGAAAGCAAAACAAAATTTAATATTTTGATCAACATTTTTAATAAGTTTGCTACTCCATAATTCAATACAATTTACACCCTCTTCTATAAAACCACACTAGCGGTTTTTGGCACGGGGAGCAACGCTGAATGGCCCCTGCTGCTCCCGACGATTAAAAAGAGAGGTCATCCAAGTACCGATAATAAAAACTGGTTTTAGATGTATCTAAAACCAGCTTCGGCCTTTTCACTGCCTCTACGTGCCCAGAGTGAAAAAGGGTGTTTTTGGAGGAGTGGATAGAGCGGCCGATGGGCAAGATGAGGGCTTACCTAGATTTTGTCATCCAGCAGCCATAACCAAAAAAGTTTAACAGGTCGCCAGATGGAACTTATATGCTTTGACTTAGACAAAGTGAAAACAGGCATAACATGAGCATTCGCATTCCCGTCACCTGCAACTGAAAGCTAATCACCATCAATCAATAATCACACAACTCAGTTTTATTGGAATAAATATTTGGCCGCAGCTTTATTATCTATCTGAATATTATCTTCACACAATACAATCTGTGTCCAAAAACCAACAAACCCCCAATGCATATTTCACACATCCCCAGGGAGCTATTCGGTGTCGAAACTAGCTCCCGTTAAGTCTTTAAATTTATAACATTCCCCCAAATATGGCCCACGGTGACGCAAGGCCATGCTTCCCCTCCCCTCCCCCCAAACATGACCCACGGTGACGCCAGGTCATGCTTCCCCTCCCCCCAAACATGACCCACGGTGATGCAAGGTCATGCTTCCCCTCCCCCCAAACATGATCCACGGTGACGCAAGGCCATGCTTCCCCTCGCAGCGGTATCGCATACGAGTGTTACATTTATTTATTTATTAACTGCTCATCTCCCAGATCCAACTGGGCCAAACCCCATTTTCCGCCCCCCCCAAAGCTGCGACCACCTCCCCCCAACCCCATAAGCTCCACCAAATCCACCCAAGTCGACATATAACATGTACATCCCCCACCCCACCCCACAACACTAACACAAAACATAACACCAGCACAAATGGGAGGGAGGGAGGGATAATCTTTTCCTGAACAGACTACTCTACTGTTCCCCTTTCCTCACAGAATTCACTCCAGACTGCCAGAACATCCAACCAATCACGTGACTGCTCCACCCCATCATCTTAGAAACCTCCCTAATCATTTTTCTTTCTTACAAGCTCTGTCTATTAACCCTTTCTTACTTCCTCTTATAAAATTGTCAATCCTTATTCTACAGACCTTTGATAGCACCTCATATATTCACCTTACCCTCTGTCCCCCCTCCCCCATCATTCAATAAATATTACCAGCCGGTGACATCAGCTCAGCTAATGTTATATCACACCAGATGAATCTGGTGTTCTTCTTAAGTTCTGGATTGGGCCGCTGAGCTGATCGCAGCTGCCGCAATCAGCTCAGCGGCCCAGGCAACCCGTCTCCCTGCACCTGTAATGATCGCGGCAGGAGAAATGCCCAATCTCTCCTGCCGGAACCCCCTCAAACCGGCGCACTCTTCACCGGGTCCCTCCTGCTGGACGCCCCACGAAACCGGCGCATTCTTCACTGGGCATCCCTCCTACTGGTGAAGAGTGTGCCGGTTTGGCGGCGTGTCCGGCAGGAGGGACTGGGCATCCTTCCTGCCATTGAAGAGCGCACCAGTTCAGAGGGTTCCAGCAGGAGAGATTGCGCACCTCTCCTGCCGCAATCGTTCCGGGGGGGACGGGACACAGTTCCATGTTTCTCTAACCGGCATTGTTTATGCCAGGCACCAGTTTGAGAGTCGTGCTTTTAGGCGAAGGACTGGCTCCTCCTTCACCTAAAAGGTCTTGCTTTGGGCGTTTGGGACTTGGGCGATTTTTTGGTCGGGAATATGTTCTAAACATACACGTAGCGGCGGTCTGGGCAATTAAATTGTTGAATGTACAGTTAGGCCATTCTCGACACACACACACCATTTTGGATGGGTTTTTTTCAAAACGGACATTTCCCTGCTGCCTACTTTTTGCGCCTAGAGCCTTAGGCCAAAAGGGGATGTTTTTGATTATGCCCCTCCATGTTTTTATATTTTATTAAAACTAGTTATGATAGGCTTGATAATAATGTGCAAATTTTATACACAAATAAATTTTTTTTTTAAAAACCTAGTTATAGCGCACTCATTCATACGGCAGGTCCAAGCGGTTTATAATATCTATGAAATGTAGGAAAGAATTCCAATAGGACAGACCTCAAAACATTTAAACAAAAGATAAATTACATTCACACAAAATTCACCACATAACCTAAAATAAACCTAAATGACTTCTAGCCATTAAAATCACAGGATTCACATTGTAACGACCTTTTCCCCTCAGTATATAAGAATTATCTCTGATACCCCCCCCTCTCTTTTACAAAACCGCAATAGCGGTTTTTAACACAGGCCGACGAGCTAAATGCTCTGCGCTGCTCCCGACACTCATAGAGTTTCTGTGGGAGTCGGGAGCAGCGCAGAGCATTCAGCTCGCCGGCCTACGCTAAAAAAAGCTTTCACGGTTTTGTAAAGGGGGGGGGGGGGAATAACAAAGAATCTTTACCAAATGCCTCACAAAAATAAAATGTTTAAAATCTAGTCTTTAAATGCTTGCAATCTGTTATAAAAGTCAATTAAACTTTATTTAATGCATCAGATTTTCTTTGGTGAAATCTGGATGGCAATTTCCATATGAACAAGCTTCTATCTTTATCTGTGGAAAAACAAGTCCACAACAAGTGTTTTCACTAAACCGTAACAAATTATATTCAATGCTAGTTATGCTTTCTATGTTTTGTGTGAACTTTAAGCTGGAAATAGTGAGCCACGGCAAATTAGATTATTGCAAACAAGAGTTGAGACTTATAATTGCTTTATAATCAAGGAAATTAATAGCCAATGCTTCATAGCAGCGTCATACCAAGGAGTGTGCAAGCAGCGTGGTCATGAAACTAAACTAAACTAAACTAAACCTTAAGTTTATATACCGCATCATCTCCACGGAAGTAGAGCTTGGCACGGTTTACAAGAACTTAAAAATGAGAAAGGGTAGGAAAAGGTTTACATAGGTTTATAAATCGAGTGGAAAAGTAAGGGAAAAAAGAAATTACATGTTAAAAAAGAGCCAGGTTTTTTAGTTGCTTGCGGAATAAATGGAGGGAGCTCAGGTTCCGCAGCGGGATAGTAAGGTCGTTCCAGAGACCTGTGATTTTGAAAAGAAGTGATTTTCCCAGTTTACCTGCGTGGAGAATACCATGTAGGGAGGGGAAGGATAGCTTTAATTTATGGGCGGTCCTGGTGGAGTCAGGGCACGAGGAGTTGAAAGAAAGTGGGATTAGGGAAGGAAGGATGGCGTGAATAATCTTAAAAGCCAGGCAAGAGCATTTGAATTGGACTCTGGAAATCACTGGGAGCCAGTGAAGATTGGCCAGGAGTGGGGAGACGTGGTCAGATTTACGTTTTGCAAAAATCAGCTTGGCTGCCGTGCTCTGAATAAGACACAAACATGGAAGGATGCCGAAATTGCTACCAGCTGCCTCCTCCCATTGGTGGTGGCAAAGCAGGCAAGGGGAGGAGGGGCAAATGCCCAAAATCACATAGGATGCCACTATAGTTCAGTATGATCCGACGTCATTGCATCTGCCAGAAACAACATTAGCACTTCAAAGTATTTTGTTTTGGACGTGGAATGATTTGTGCAGTATTTAAAGGAGAGCTTAAATATGGCGGAGGCTAGCGATGTCTAGGGCGCCCCACAGCTCTGCTGGGTTGCCTGTGCGACCAGTCTGCTAAGAACGCTGGCCCCTCCTTCATCCCAATGGTTGTTTTTTTTGGTATGTTTTTCATTTGGATAGGGTTGTTTTTTGGGGTTTTTTTTGAGGGGGGGGGTTCATAAATGGTTCAAAAAGGTAGACACACGGAGTGAAGGCAAACACAACTAGGAAATGATTATTTTAAAAGATAAACATTTTCTGGTTTGAAAATGGTCGTTTGGGGGCAAATTCTATAAACAGTGTCCCGATTTTAAGCAGCAGTATGCCCGACCGCTATCTAACCAGCCAATTGGGACACATGTTTTTAAGAAAAAAAAAAACCTGCCCGAAGCAGGTGGCCTACACTTTAGGCATTTTTGTGGTTCTAGGACCACCTAAGCGCCCCCAAGGCTGAGAGTGTTCAAGTTTTCAAGTTTCAAGTTTATTTACAATTTGATTAATCGCCTATTCCAAATTCTAAGCGATGTACAAATCAGCAAAATACATAGTTAAAATATACATAAAATAAACATACATACCTAACAAGGGAACTAAGTCAGCAAAACATAATTAAAAAAAACTCATTTACGAACACAATGAAACAATAGGTAAGGCAAGGAAAGAAATACAATCTAAGTAATGTAGGAGTCAACAATTAGAGGTTAAGCACAACAGGAAGGGAAAGACAAAACTGAAGAGAAGGTTTAAAAATAAACAGAAGAGCAGTAGGCAATTCAATTAAATATTGAATGCATCTTTAAAAAGAAAACTCTTAAGTTTGCTCTTAAACTTTTCCAAGTTCTTTTCCTCTCTTAAGTAAAGTGGAAGTGAATTCCAAGTCTGAGGCTCCATAATAGTAAAGATAAATTGCCATCGAGTATTGATAATTTTAAGAGAGGGAATGACCAATAAATGTTGGTCATTTGATCTCAATAATCTAGAAGAATTATATAGTATCAATGCTTTATAAATAAAAGCTGGAGTTTTAAATAAGAGAGATTTGAATGTAAGCAAACATAATTTATATAGAATACGATGAGACACTGGAAGCCAATGAGCTTTTTGAAGTAGAGGTGTCACATGATCAAACTTCTTTGCTTTCATAATTAGTTTAATGGAAGCATTCTGGATTATCTGCAACCGCCTAATTTCCTTTTGAGCCATTCCCTTAAATAACGCATTGCAATAATCAATTTTTGAGATAATCATTGAATGAATTAGTATAGTCAATGATTTTGGTTTCGCCCGGATGTGGTCCTAGAGTCATGACAGACGTCTGAAATGTAGGCCATTAAAATGCTGGTCTATATTTTAAATAGACGCGGCCGCTGCAAAGAAATCTCCCTGCCGCGATCCGATGAGCGGCCGTGGCAGGAACCCCCTCCCCTGCGAAGTCAGCCAGCAGGAGGGATGCCCACTCCCTCACGCTTAAACCCATGAACCCCCATGCTAACTCGGCCAACAGGTGGGATACCCAATCCCTTCCGCCGGAACCCCTAACCCCAACCTATACAGAAAGCCGGGCAGGAGGGATGCCCACTCCCTCCTGTCCCAGACCACCCCCAAAAGCAAGCCATGCAGGAGAGATGCCCACTCTCTCCTGCCAGCAGGCCCCCCAAACCCATGACCCCCAAATCTATGACCCCTCTAGACTATAGTGGGAGGGGCCTTAGGCACTTGGGCCAATCAGGCCCTAGGATCATATGGGTTGGGCAGGGGAGGGCCGGGCCCGCCTCATTTGGATGGAGGTGGGCCTGCTGGCCAGACGGTGTAAGGACCTGTCCAGCTAACTTGCAGGTTAGCCTGAGGGGGGGGGGGTTCCAGGGCGGGGAGTTTCATTGGGTGGGGTCGGCAGGAGGTGTTGGGCACCCTCCTGGCGGCGATACTCGGGAGGGCCGTTGGGGGGTTCCGGGGAGGGGGGTTGGGGCATTTTGTTTGGTGCGGTGTTGGAGGGGATCTGGCAGGAGGGGTTGGGTACTCTCCTGCCGTCGATCTTCGGGGGGGCGGGTTCTGTCAGCAGGAGGGGTTGGGCACCCTCCTACCACGATCGTTGGGGGGGAGGGGTTGGGGAGGGGAGACAGGCGATTTGTCTGACAATACCTGCCCCTAGTCAATCTATATTGTCTCGTGTCCTGTAATTAACTGGATTCCATAAACTGCACTATTCTCTGTTTTAAGTGTTTCCATTAATTTAATTATCATAGAAGTTAGATTTACCAGCCTCTAGTTCCCTAGAAACATAGAAACTTAGAAAAAAGCAGCAGAAGAGGGCTATAGCCCACCAAGTCTGCCCATTCCAAGTATCCCCTCCCCTGAATTTACTCCCTTAAAGATCCCACGTGAGCATCCCATTTTCTCTTAAAATCCGTCACGCTTCTGGCCTTTATCACCTGGAGTGGGAGTCTGTTCCAATGATCCACTACTTCTTCCTTTCCTCCACTTTTGTAGAGGGACCACATCTGCCCTTCTCCAAATCCTCCAGTACCATTCTCAACACTAGAGAAGCATTGAAAAGGTCATCCAGAGCTTCCCTAAATTTCCTCTGTACCCTTGGATGTAGAGAATGACACGGTGGCAAAATTCATCACCATTTCCATGCCTGCAGATAATTGCGGAAAACAATCCCATGTCATTCTTTAGTGTCTATCTCAGCTTCGGTCCTTCTACACCAGCATTCTTCAATGCAAGGCTTGAGGGTCAGTGGCTGAGCCCATTCATACTCTGATTCTTATGTGAGCCAAGTATAGAACAGTCAAGCCATTGTGACATCACTGATGAAGTTGGCTCTTAGGCATTGGAGGAATGAGGCATTATGACATCACAATTTCTGCTCTGGATACCAGAGACTGTCATTCTTTAGTGTCTCTCTCAACCTCAGTCCTTCTACACCAGCATTCTTCAATGCAAGGCTTGAGGGTCAGTGGCTGGGTCCATTCATACTCTGATTCTTATGTGAGTCAAGTATAAGATAATGAAGCCATTGTGACATTATTGATAAGCTTGGCTCTTATTGGTGGAATGAGACATTATGACATCACAATATCTGCTCTGGATACCAGAGATTGTCATTTTCTAGGGTCTGTCTCAACTTCAGTCCTTCTACACCAGCATTCTTCAATGCACGTCTTGAGGGTCAGTGACTGGAAACCATCCCCTTTCATTCTTTAGTGTCTATCTTGACCTCAGTCCTATTACACCAATGCAAGGCATGAGGGTCAGTGGCTGGGTCCACTCATACTCTGATTCTTCCCTCTCTCCTTAACGAATGACATGGAGATGGTTTCCACGGTTTTCCACGGGAACGGTGATGAATTTTGTCACCGTGTCAACCTGTACTTGGAGACACACCATCCTGCTTTATCCACCTTTAGTTTAGCGAGCTCCTTTGCGGGTCTGCTCCATCTCCAGCCCGATTTGCTTAGGTTTACCGCGGCCCTGCACTTCATCTGCGAACACAGACGGACAAAGGTTAACTGTTTCCTGTCAATTTGGAAAACAAAAGGACTTGTACAGATGACATCCACTGCTGACCCACTTAAGTAAAACTGCAGCTATTCGTAATATCTGTTCCATGAATATGAAATCTTAAGTATAATTCCGATTTCTTGCTCAAGCCAAAGAAAAGTTTTCCGTTACTTCTTATCATAAGCGAGAGCTTCCATAATAATTAAATCCCCTTTTTCTCTTCAAAATCTCACCGCTTGTGCTTGCTTTTATGATAGAGCCTATTAATATGCACCGTCTAATAAAAATTATACATATTAAAGAGGTCTGTTTTAAGCAATTACAGTAGCACTTAGGGAACAGAATCCAACCTGGTAAAGAGAGTTTACTTCAAACAAAGAGGGAATCATGTTCATTTAAAGATTTTTGTAGGCATAAAACTATAGAGCCGCTGATGTTTCATTATGCCATTCCTATATTCACTTGGCATAGCACAGAGAAATGTTTTGCTATATTCATTTAAAACATCTGTGATGTTCTGTTTGTGCAATGACTAAATAATGAAACAGCACAGGGTGCGAGCCAAGCTCGAGCTGCTGGTTTTAATTGAAAAAAAAAAGAAAAGAGAGAGCTCAGGACTGGATTTTTAGAGTTGTAAGGTCTTAATAGCAATCGGTTGGGCACTAGGATGGGTAGGGTTGCTTGGGGACGTAGCCCGGGGTTGTATGATGAACTACTTTCAGTGGGGAAGGTTGGAAACGAGCAAGCGAGGAGCAACACAAAATGGGAGAAGTTTCTGCAGACGCCATGTGGGGGAAGTGCTGCCGCCAGACGGCTCTGCTGTCATTCCAAGCACTGCCAGATGGCCTCGCTGTTATTGAAACTGTTTTAAAACAGTCTTAAGTTTGCTCCTGCTCCTACTACTTATCACTTCTATAGTGCTACCAGGCATACGCAGCGTTGTACATCAAAACATGGGAGAGACAGTCCCTGCTCCAAAGAGCTTACAATCTAGTCAAGACAGACAAACTGGATAAGAAGGTGCATCAATAACTGCTCAGATGGGGGAATTTACAGAAGGAATGATAAGACAGATATTGGTGCTTAGAAGGTGGGTTGGAGTTTGGACTTGTAAGCAGCTTCAAAGAAGTGGGTTTTGAGGCTGGATTTGAATACTGCCAGAGACAGAATCTGATGTATCGAGTCAGGATTCTGGAACGCTATTGTTCTTTGAGATTTTTGGAATGTTGCTATTATTTGGAATCCCCAAAGAGTAGCAACATTCCATGCTACTACTCATTTCTCCAACATTACTGGACATATGGAGTGTTGTGTATGAAAACAGTGAACATAAGAACATAAGAACATAAGAAGCGCCATCTCCGGATCAGACCTTCGGTCCATCAAGTCCGGCAATCCGCACACGCGGAGGCCCTGCCAGGTATACACCTGGTTTATTTTACAGCCAACCATATCTTTATATGCCTCTCTCAAGGAGATATGCATCTAGTTTGCTTTTGAAGCCTAGGACTGTCGATTCCGCAATAATCTCCCCTGGGAGAGTATTCCAGATGTCAACCACTCTCTGTGTGAAGCAGAACTTCCTGACATTAGTCCTGAACTTGTCCCCCCTTAGCTTCATTTCATGTCCTCTTGTCCGTGTCAAATTGGACAATGTAAATAATCTTCTCTGCTCTATTTTGTCGATTCCTTTCAGTATTTTGAAGGTCTCGATCATATCCCCACGCAGTCTCCTTTTCTCAAGGGAGAACAATCCCAGTGTTTTAAGTCGATCCTCATATACCAGTTTCTCCATACCCTTCACTAGTTTAGTTGCTCGTCTCTGCACCCTCTCCAGCAGTTTTATATCCTTCTTTAGGTAGGGAGACCAATGTTGGACGCAGTATTCCAAGTGGGGTCTGACCATTGCCCTATAAAGCGGCATTATAACTTTCTCCGATCTACTTGAGATTCCTTTCTTTATCATGCCCAACATTCTATTTGCCTTCTTTGCCGCTGCCGCGCATTGTGCCGACGGCTTCAGGGTCCTATCTATCAGTACACCCAGATCCCTTTCTTGTTCACTTTTTCCCAGAGTTGCACCTGACATTCTGTACTCGTATTCCTTATTCTTACTGCCTAAATGCATTACCTTGCATTTCTCCACGTTGAACTTCATCTGCCATTTCTCCGCCCATTTTTCTAACCGACACAAATCGCTCTGGAGTTCCTCACTATCCTCCTGCGATCTGATTGCCCGGCAGAGTTTTGTGTCATCTGCAAACTTGATGATCTCACTGGTTGTTCCGTTTTCCAAGTCATTGATATAAATATTAAAAAGGATCGGCCCAAGTACTGAGCCCTGGGGTACACCACTAGTCACCTTCTCCCAGTCGGAGAACTTCCCATTTATGCCCACTCTCTGTTTTCTGTTCTCCAGCCATTTGCCTATCCATCTTTGTATATCTCCCTCTATGCCATGGCTTTGTAGTTTCCTGAGAAGTCTTTCGTGTGGAACTTTGTCGAACGCTTTCTGGAAGTCCAAGTATATTATGTCCACCGGCTTTCCACTATCAATTTGCTCGTTCACGGTCTCAAAGAATTGGAGTAAATTCGTCAAACACGATTTCCCTTTCCTGAATCCATGTTGACTGGGTTTCATCAAGTCGTGTGTGTCCAAGTGCTGAACTATGCTATCCTTGATCAGTGATTCAATCATCTTGCCGGGGACAGACGTAAGACTCACAGGTCTATAGTTGCCCGGTTCTCCTCTCGATCCTTTTTTGAAAATTGGCGTGACGTTTGCTTTCTTCCAGTCGTCTGGTATCTGACCAGTTCTGATTGACAGGTTTGCAAGTTTTTGCAATAACTCTCCGATTTCAACCTTCAATTCCTTCAAGACTCTTGGGTGAATTTCATCCGGTCCAGGGGATTTGTCACTTTTAAGTTTGTCGATCTGATAGTATATCTGATCTAAGTTCACTTCAACTGTGGTGAGGCTGTCCTCTATTTCTCCTGTAAACAGTTTCTCCGCTTCAGGTATTGTTGAGGTGTCCTCCTTCGTAAAGACGGACGCAAAGAAGGAATTTAGTTTGTCTGCGATTTGTTTATCTTCCTTGATGTACCCTTTTCTTCCCTTGTCGTCTAGGGGTCCCACTGCCTCTTTTGCAGGTTTTTTCCCCTTCACGTATCTAAAGAAGGGCTTGAAGTTTTTGGCCTCCCGGGCTATTTTTTCCTCATAGTCCTGTTTTGCATCCCTCACCGCCTTGTGACATTTCTTCTGTTCATCTTTATGTTTGTTCCAGGCTTCGGTTGTCTTCGTGCATTTCCATTTTTTGAAAGAGTCCTTCTTTTCTTTTATGGCTTCCTTCACCTGTATGGTAAGCCATGCCGGTTCTCCTTTGCCTTTAGTTCTCCGATCTTTAGAAATCCTCGGAATGTAGAGATCTTGTGCTTCTGCAATAGTATTTTTCAATAGGCACCATGCCTGATCTACTGTTTCAAGTTTGTCCACCATCTTCTCGAGTCGTTTTGTTACCATGGCTCTCATGCAATCGTATTTACCCTTTTTAAAGTTTAAGGTGGTGGTTAAGGTTTTGGCATGTTTCCCTTTCCCGATGTCCAGTTTAAAGTTGATTACATTGTGATCACTCGTTCCCAGTGGAACCATGACTTCTACTTCTGTTATCGGTCCCTTGAGACCATTTAGGACCAAGTCCAAGGTGGCGTCGCCTCTTGTCGGCTCTTTTACCATTTGCTCCAGGAAGCAATCCCCTAGCACCTCCAGGAACTTGGCCTCCTTGCCGCAGTTGGAGGCTCCTAGTTTCCAGTCTATTCCTGGGAGATTGAAGTCTCCCAATATAACTACATTGCCTGTCTTGCATACTTGTCTGATTTCCTCCATCATTTCTGAGTCAGTGTCTTCCGCCTGTCCTGGGGGACGATAGTAAAGGCCAATTTTTGTATCTGCGCCATTTTGACCAGGAATTTTGATCCAGAGGGACTCCAGCTTCTCTTTCCTGTTTGTTGTAATCATTCCAACAGAATCTATTTCTTCCTTAACATATAGGGCAATACCTCCACCTTTCTGCCCTTCTCGATCCCTTCTATATAGTTTGTATCCCTGTAGTACTGTGTCCCATTTGTTTTCTTCATTCCACCATGTTTCTGTTATGCCAATGATATCCATGTTCTCATGTCTTGCTATTGTCTCTAGTTCTCCCATTTTGTTTCCTAGACTTCTAGCATTTGTATACATGCATCTAAGTTCCCTTCGTGTTACCTTTTTGAACCTTCTACTCTTGGCTGTCCTTACAGTTTCATTTACAGTATCCTTTACTGCTCTTGTGTTATCTCCCATGTTTGCTGTGTGGTCATCCCCTCCTGTGTCTGAGTTGTCCCTTCCTGCTTGTTCTCCTTTGTTGTCTGTGAGGTTGACCTCTCTTGTGTATGTGTAGTAGTCCTTTGTTCTTACGTCGGGGCATCCTGTTGTCCGTACCATCGACCGGTGGTCGACTGTCGGCTTTCCCCTGTCCTTCAGTTTAAAGCCTTCTCTATTGCTTTCTTCATGTTGCCTGCCAAAACTCTTGCTCCTTCCTTGTTGAGGTGTAGTCCATCCCTTCTGTAGTACTTGCTTTTTCCCCAGAACGCCGTCCAGTTTCGCACGAAGTCGAAGCCTTCATCTTCGCACCATCGTCTCATCCAGGCGTTGATCGCTTGCAATTCCCCTTGTCTCTTTCCATCTGCTCTTGGTACAGGGAGGATTTCAGAGAAGGCCACCTTCACCTCCCTGATCTTCAGTTGTCTTCCGAGTGAGCGGAGCTGGCCCTTTATCTCTTCCCTGTCATACTTCCGCCCGCTCACATCAGAAGAGACAGTCCCTGCTGAAGAGAGCTTACAATCTAGTCAAGACAGACAAACTGGACAAGAAAGTGCATTAATACACTGTGCCCAGGTAGGGGAATTACTGAGGGAATGATAAGCTTAGAAGGTGGGCTGGAGTTTGGAACTGAAAGAAACTTCAAAGAAGTGGGCTTTGAGTCTGGATTTGAAGACTGCTAGAGATGGAGCCTGACGTATCGAGTCAAGATTCTGGAACACTATTGTTCGTTGAGATTCTGGAATGTTGCTATTATTTGGAATCTCCAAAGAGTGGCCACATTCCACGCTACTACTACTACTACTACTACTACTACTACTCATTTCTATAAAACTACTAGACATATGGAGTGTTGTGCATGAAAACAGTGAAGAGACAGTCCCTGCTCAAGAGAGCTTACAATCTAGTCAAGACAGACAAACTGGACAAGAAGCTGCATTAATACACTGTGCTTGGGAGGGGAAATTACAGAGGAAATGATAAGACAAATATTGGTGCTTAGAAGGTAGGTTAGAGTTTGGAACTAAAAGCAACTTCAGAGAAGTGGGCTTTGAGTCGGGACCTGAATACGGCCAGATAAGGAGCTTGATGTACCAAGTCAGGCAGTTTGTTCCAGGCATACTGTGCAGCAAAGCAGAAGAGACGGAGACTGGAACTGGCCTTAAAGGAGAAACGTACAGATAAGAGAGACTTACCTGATGAGTGGAGATCTCAGGGCAGAGTACAGTATATTTCTTTATTTCAACTTCTATCCCGTTCTCCCAGAAGCTCAGAACGGGTTACAAATAGACATTCACAATCGTTTGAAAACAGACTAGTCATGACAACAAATAGGTTACAGTAGACAATAACAGAGCTAATTCTAGAGACCAGACTGGTCATAGCGAAGAAGTCTAGGAGAAGTATATTGAGGAAGCAGTTTTTATTGTATTTCGCTGAATGTCCTGCACTCTTGATTGTAAACCGTCTAGAAGTCGCAAGATTGTGGCGGTATAGAAGAATAAAGTTATTATTATTATTATTATTTTTAATGGCCTGATTGATGGAAGAGGAAGGTCTTTACTGCTCTGCGGAAGGTCATTAGTGAGTCTAGCGACCTGATCTGTGTGGGTAGTCGGTCTCATAGCTGAGGTAGGAAATGGCTGTAGGATCTTTTGTATGCCGACTCATTCAGAGGGATCTCCCTGCAGGAATGCTGAGTCTTTGTTCTGCTTTGGAGCGGAGGGGGCGGTTAGGGGTTGTGACAAACCCAAGTCCGTTTCGGGTTTTGCCCATAACAAACCCAAATCTGTCCCGGGTTTTGCCCCAAGGATCAGGAGAAAACACACTGAGCCTAGGTGTAGGAGAGCTGACCAGGTGGCCTGCCAATTAACAGATCTAGCTGACTACTGCTCAGACAATGAAATGGAGTCAGAAGAGGCAGGGCAGGAAAAGGTTGGGCTTGAAAGCTGTACCCAGTGCAAACCTGTCCCTGCCACTGTCAGAAGTTTGATACCTTTTGAGCAACCTGTGCCTAGGAGAATTAGGACTAGAAAGAATCCTGCCTGTAATAATAGGGAGCAGGCTGGTGTGTGTAAAACCCTTCCCCCACCTACTCAGAGGAGGAGTGGCTTTCCACAGGATAAAATGTGGCTCCTCAGAATAGGAAGAGGAGGGAGGCAAACCGGAGAGAGGAAATCTGGGGAGAGTCAGTCACTCTCACTCCATCCGGAGGAGTCTGATAATACAGACTGGCCTACGATAGAGGCAGAGGAGTTGTATCCTACCTAGAATCCTTGGGAGCAGCCAGAGGAGGAAGCCATGGAGGTCCAGGAAAGCTGGGTAGGAACTGAGACCCATCCCATAGCCATGGAAGTACAGTGAGCATAAGAGTGGAGTTTGCTTGGCCCACATTGGAATCTCAGACCGGGTACTCAGCTGGTTCCAAGGGTTCCTACGAAACAGATCCTACAGGGTACACAAAAAGGACAACTTCTCCTACAGCTGGGTGAACTCCTGCGGTGTACCACAAGGCTCCCCCTTATCCCCCACCCTGTTCAATATCTACCTCGCCTCCCTCAGTAACCTCCTTCACAAACTTAAGCTAAAATTCTTCATCTATGCAGATGACATCACAATTGTCATCCCTCTAACCAGTCTATCCCAGGATCTTCTCAACTACATAACTAGCATACTCAGCCAGATAGAACTCTGGATGCTCTCCTTCAAACTAAAGCTCAACCCAGACAAAACAAAATTCTTTCTAGCCACCCCCAAAGACAAAATCAAAGACACCACAATCCAGGTGAAAGGATTGGTTTTCCCACTCGAACAAACATTAAAAATACTAGGAGTCACGCTTGACAAACATCTATCCCTAGAAAACCACACCGACCTCATTGTCAAGAAAGGCCTTTCAGCACTCTGGAAACTCCGTACCATAAAGAAATATTTCGATGACACTGCATTTCGACTATTAGTTCAATCCTCTATCCTCAGCATACTGGATTACTGCAATATCATTTACCTAAGCTCCACAAAGAAAATCACCAGAAGACTAAAACTGATTCAAAACACAGCTGTCCGCCTCATTTTCGGCCTGAACAAATGGGAACACATCACCCCCTTCTACCACCAACTGCACTGGCTACCCTTCGATTCCCGAGTCCTCTTCAAGTTCGCCTGCATCTGTTACAAGACAGTATTTGGTCTCTCACCAAAATACCTCTCCCCACATTTCAATATGCATTGCACCAACAAGAAATCCCGCAGAATCCAGTTGTTTACCTTCCCCTCCATAAAATCATGCCAGCTCAAAAGATTCATCGACAAAACTTTCGCCTTCCAGGCGGCCAAGCTGAACCCTTGGCTAGCCCAAATGATGCTAGAGGCCCCGACCTACCTAGACTTCAGAAAACTTCTCAAAACACACCTCTTCCGCGAACAAGACCCTTAGTCCTTACTCCCCGCATACACTCCAACCCCCCCCACCCCCACCTCCCTCTCCCCCCCCTCTTCTGATTTCCCACTCCCTCCATTTTATCCTCTAACCCAACTACGATAAACCTGTGACTCCTTCCGCGCTACCTGCAATTCCGATAAAATTTTTGTAAATCCGGGTTCAGACCGGATCCTAATGTAACGAATGTAAACCGCCTAGAACTCTCTGGGTATGGCGGGATATAAGAACCTAATAATAATAATAATAATAATAATAATATCTCTGAGCTGCTAGCTAAACTATAATCTTTCTTTGAAGTAAGTTAGGATCTCTCCTTGAAAGTTACAACTTGGAGGCTTCATTTAAAGCAGTGAAGTGTGGGTTACCAGGATTGATACCAAGCTGTACCAAGTGTATATGGTTTCCTGGATTGATACCAAGCTGAGTAATTACACTGCCTTCCCTCTCAGCTGTGTATAGTAACTGCAGCAACATTTCCAAGGGAAAGTATGCATGGTATAGTTCAGTAAAATCATGTGAAATTTTTACCTGCTGCACTGCACAGTCTGTTGTAAGTTTGTTTTCCTGTTCATTGAGAAATTAAGTACTGCTGACCTTGTTTTTGTATGAACTATGTGTAAAGCAGGTAAAGTCAAAGTATAACTGATCTGGTGAAGAGGACTGTGTTACTTACCTTGTTAAAGTCCAGAAGCAGGGGACTGTACTCAACTCAGTGCTGACCAAATTTGAACATCCTGAGAGTGTTGTTGGAACCTTTTCTTATTATAATTCCATGAAATATAAGTTTATCCTGAACTGCAAGGCTGAAGCCTGTATTTTGGTTTATTTTGCCAATGGCTGAATTAAAGCTATGTTGTTTTGCCATTTCTGACTTAGACTCTTTACCTTGCATGCTCATGAGGCAGATACCGTGCCTAAATTAAGACTTGAAGGATCTGAGGTTTTGGTCATGTCCCCATGGGCTCGCTGCGCCTTACAGAGCGCGGATGTGACAGGGTGTATAGGCGTAGCTTGGATGCTATGTAGGGCTGGGGATCTTTGGTAGAATCTTTTGTGTGTCATGACCAGGGCTTTGAAAATGCATCACTTTTTGACTGGTAACCAGTGAGCTACATAGAGCGCCGGAGTAATGGGATCATGGTAGCTGAGGTTGTATAGGAGTCGAATTGCTGAGTTCTGGACTTTTTTGAGACATTTTAGATCTCTTGCAGCGATGCCATTGAATAGGGAGTTGCAGTAGTCTAATCTAGAGAGTACGTAGGCATATAGAAGTTGGGCTAAGTCTGTTTCTGGGATGTAGGGTTTGATCCTTCGCAGTTGTCATAGGTAGTAAAAAGATGTGGAAACTACCTGTGAGACTACCTGCAAAATTACCTGTGAGAGTATAGTACTGTGTTTTCATTTGCCCCTTAAGAGATTACGTGTGGATTCTTGATGCGGGTGCCACGCCGAAACAAGGTCAGTGTTGAGTCCTTTTTTATTTGCTACCTAAATGTATTAATAAAGGCACTTGAAAAGCAATTGTCTGCCCGCTGGTCACTGGTTATCCTCGCTGTAGTATTGCTGCACCTACCCCTGGATCGCCATAGTGAGGCTTGCATTACGTATAATTGGGCACCTTTATTTAGGTTTTCCAAAGGTGGGTGCTAGAAGTCTGTCCTATGAAGGAAAGTAGGCTCCCACTTCCCTTTATAGAATGCTATTTATCCATTAGATCTGTGCTTAACATTTAGGATTCGATTCAGTAAATAGTTCTCAAAATGGCACCAAAAAAAAATATCCACGCGGAATGCTATTCTATAAACAATGATCCGAATTTGGGGTTGCTTATAGAATGGATATTAGAGGGAAATTGTGTAAGGGCCACCTATACAGTGGGTAGCAAGGGCAGAAGGTCCCCCCCAGCCCTTTTCTTCGTTCCCCGCCACTCCTTCCATGCCAATCCCCCGTGCTCTCCTCTCTGCCCACTCCTGCTTCTTCCGCACCCCCATACCACACTCGTACTCTCCCATTCCACCTTCGTATCTCTTTACATATTTGCCAGCGCAGGCAGATTCTCCAGCATAGGCTTTCCCTCTGATGTCATTTCCTGGCCCCGTGACCCAGAAGTGATTTCAGAGGGAGCCGGGCTGGAACGAGCAGCAGGCTAGTGTAGTTGGTCACGCTGTTGGAGATTTTAAAGAGGGACGGGGGCAGAGAAGGCAGGGCACTAGAATGACATGGGGGGAGGAAATGTGCCAGTGCCCCTACCAAGATGGTGCCCGGGATAGTCTACTCCCACCACCCCCTTAATACATTACTGTACCTAAAATTAGGCACTGGCTCCCACATCGCACTCACCGTATTTTCCCGCATATAGGCACCCACATTGCACTTACCGTATTACCCCGCATAGGCCACACCCATGCATAGGCTGCAGAAAAGTGCGACCTATGTTTAAAAAACGGAAGATAGGCCACACCATGGTATTAGCTGCAGCTTATCTTCCGCCACCTCCTCTGCCTTTTAAAATCTTCCCCCCAGCCCCAGTACCTTTTTCTGAGCCCCCCGGACGGCGAATCTGCAGCGGTGCAGGGCAGCCGCAATCTCTTCATCATCCGGCCTGCCCCCGCACTGCCCGCTGAATGGCTGACATCAGCTCTCGCTGGACTCAGGAGATTTGTGGGACTCGTGAGAACTGATGTCAGTCACTCAGCAAGCAGTGCGGGCGCAGGCCGAATGCCGAAGAGATCGCGGCTGCCCTGCTCTCCTGGAGATTTGCCAATCCAGGGGGCTCGGAAAAAGGTACCGGGGGAGGGTGGGGGATGATTTACAATCGCTGCACAGGCCGCCCCATATAACTAGACTGCGCCCCTAACATGGGTTTGTAAAACCCATGTATAGGTTGTGGCCTATATATGGGGAAATACGGTAATTGTTTTACTTGGTTTTAGGTGCCGCTAGGCGCCTTCCGGGACCAGCAGCTAGCTCTGGGCTCCGAGCTGCGTTTAGTGGTGCCGCACACATAAGTAGGCGTGTTTAGGGGAAGAGCTGGCCTTAGGCGAGTCACTAGGTGAGATTCTACAGTGAACCTAGGACCAGAAATGTAGGCCTTTAAAAGCCTGGCACACATTACCAGTGCCTAAGTTGACCGTTAGGAGCCAGTAGCCGCGATTCTCTAAGTGGCATCTGGTTGCGATTTGACACGCAGCAGGCGCTATTTTTCTAGGCGCGTGCCTTTTCAGACGCCACTTAGAGAATCAGCCCCTTAGAGCTCATTCTGGTCCTCCGTGCCCAGTGTACTAGACTATTGCAATGTCATTTACTTGTGCTCCACAAAGAAAACCATGAGGAGACTAAAATTGATCCAGAACACTGCCGTCCGCCTCATATTCGGCCTGAACAAATGGGACCACATCACGCCTTTCTACCACCAACTGCATTGGCTCCCTTTCGAATCCAGAGTCATATTCAAATTCGCCTGCTTCTGCTACAAAACAGTTTTTGGCTTATTACCGAGTTACCTCAATCACCATTTCACGCTGAATCTCACCAACAAGAAATCACGCAGAACCCAGCTGTTCGCCTTCCCACCCCTAAAATTATGCCACTTCAATAGATTTCTCAACAAAACCTTTGCTTACCAGGCGGCTAAGCTGAACCCTTGGCTTGCCCAAATAATACTCGAGGCCCCCTCTTACCTTAGTTTTAGAAAACTCCTCAAAACGCACCTCTTCCGTGAACAGGGATCTCAATCCCATTTGCCACCGGCTTCTCCCCTTTCCCACTCTCCCCCCCCCTCCACACTAGATCTCACACTCGCTAGCGCATACCAACCCTTCCTTCTGTCTTACCACTACCCCTGCTAAATCTCAGTTATAGTTTTTCCCCTCGCCCCCCCCTCTTCATCGCTTGTAATTTTTTGTTACAATTCTGTAATTTTGTAGTTTTGACAGTTCTGTAACTTCGTTACAATTCTGTAAATTTGTAATTTTGTCAATATATTGTAAATCCGTGTATCACCGCGGACCGTAATTAATGAATGTGAACCGCCTAGAACTTTTTGGGTATGGCGGTATACAAGAATAAAATTATTATTATTATTATTATTATTCTGGTGGCAAAACTTCAGACGGAAGGATTTAGACCAGCTGGAACCTGGTGTAAATCCTGGCGTGTAATTTGGCTGCAAATACTCAGTATCTTTAGTGACTGGTTGTGACCCACCCATGCCCCTCCCACAGACATACCTCGTCTGAGCTGCGCTATAAAATTTATGAGCGCATCTTCATAGAACAGCCCCTAGCAAGACGAGGAGGAGTGTGTGGCGCAGTGCTTGGATCTACAGCCTCAGCACCCTGGGGTTGTGGGTTCAAACCCCGCGTTGCTCCTTGTGACCCTGGGCAAGTCACTCAATCCTCCATAGCCCCAGGTACGTTAGATAGATTGTGAGCCCACCGGGACAGAGAGGGAAAATGCTTGAGTACCTGATTGTAAAAACCGCTTAGATAACCTTGATAGGCGGTATATAAAATCCTAATAAACTTGAAACTTGAGCGTGCAAATCCAGATTGTTCCCAATTGACACCAATAATTGATTGTTAGCAACCAGTTCCTGGTGCTAATCGGTTTATTAGCCGATGCAGTTGCATGCGCACCCCAGGCTAGCGTACAAAAATGTGTGCACCATCTATGGAATCCAGGGATTCTACGCAATCTGTAGAGCTGATATGAGTGCCTAATTGCAACAGGGGCATGCATAAGTTAGAGAATTCTATATATTGAGCATGTAAGTGGGGGCCCCGCCTAGAATCCATATGTGCCTTCTTGCAGTTACATGCAAGATACTTACATAAGAATAGCCTTACTGGGTAAGACCAATGGTCCATCAAGCCCAGTAGTCCGTTCTCACGGTGGCCAATCCAGGTCACTAGTACCTGGCCAAAACCCAGAGTAGCAACATTCCAGCATCTCAAAGAATAGCAAGATTCCGGAACCCCAATGAGAGCAACATTCCAGAGCTGAGATTGTGATGTCATAATGCCTCAGAGCCAACCTCATCAGTGATCTTACAATGGCTTCATTGTCCTATACTTGGCACACGTAGGAGAATAAGAACAGCCAATGCTGGGTCAGACCAAAGGTCCATCAAGCCCAGTAGCCCATTCTCATCGGTGGCCAATCCAAGTCACTAGTACCTGGCCAAAATCCAGAGTAGCAACATTCCAGCATCTCAAAGAATAGCAAGATTCCGTAACCCCAATGAGAGCAACATTCCAGAGCTGAGATTGTGATGTCATAATGCCTCAGAGCTAACCTCATCAGTGATCTTACAATGGCTTGATTGTCCTATACTTGGCATACATAAAAACATAAGAACAGCCATACTGTGTCAGACCAATGGTCCATCAAGCCCAGTAGCCCGTTCTCACGGTGGCCAATCCAGGTCACTAGTACCTGGCCAAAACCCAGAGTAGCAACATTCCAGCATCTCAAAGAATAGCAAGATTCCGGAACCCCAATGAGAGCAACATTCCAGAGCTGAGATTGTGATGTCATAATGCCTCAGAGCCAACCTCATCAGTGATCTTACAATGGCTTCATTGTCCTATACTTGGCACACGTAGGAGAATAAGAACAGCCAATGCTGGGTCAGACCAAAGGTCCATCAAGCCCAGTAGCCCATTCTCACCGGTGGCCAATCCAGCTCACCAGTACCTGTCCAAAACCCAAGGAGTAGCAACATTCCATGCTACTGATCCAGAGCAAGCAGTGGCTTCCCCCATGTCTTTCTCAATAACAGACTATGGGAATTGTCCAAACCTTTCCTAAAACAAGCTATCCTATCTGCTCTTACCACAACCTCTGGCAATGCGCTCCAGAGCTTAACTGTTCTCTGAGTGAAAAAAATATTTTCTCCTATTAGTTTTAAAAAGTTTTTCCCTGTAACTTCATTGAGTGTTTCACAGTCTTTATAATTTTTGTCGGAGTAAAAAAACAAAACAAAACAATAATCCACCTGTACCCAGGATTTTGTAGACTTCAGTCATATCTCTCCTCAGTCATCTCTTTTCCATGTCAGAATAATTAAGGATTCACTAGAAATACAGTTTTATTTTTTTTTTTTAATAAAATAATCCCTACATTAAATTAATGGTAGTTTGGAAATTTAATAAAGATTTACAAAAAAAAAAAATAATAATAATAATTAATCCCTAAAGGTTCTAGTTAAAATTACAAAGTAAATATTAAACTTTTACTTATAGTTTGATATAGGACCCGTCTATTCATTTATCTGTTTACCCTGAAGAAAAGCAGAGCGAGGGTCCCTGGTTGACTTAGCATATTGGATTTTTCGCACCTGGTCATCTGTAT
Source organism: Geotrypetes seraphini (assembly GCF_902459505.1). Lineage (NCBI taxonomy): Eukaryota > Metazoa > Chordata > Amphibia > Gymnophiona > Dermophiidae > Geotrypetes > Geotrypetes seraphini. The sequence goes on from NC_047084.1 coordinate 141,864,958, forward strand.
CTCTGAGGATAACCTGGAGGTGCTATTTACAGCCCTTGGGGGAAAGGGTTATGGTCACCATTTAGAACCTAAGCCTGTGTGCTTGGTGTCCAAGCTCAGGGCTATTGCAGCAGTAGTGGAAAACTGTGTCTATCAAAAGAAGATATAATTCCACAGGCAATTGGTAATGGAAACTCATTATAGTACAATTTTAGCACTGACTCCAATTCAGCTGGAAAGGAAAGAAGGAGCAGCTCTAAGGAACGAAGAAACACCAAGAATTGCATTTCTTTTTCATTTATAAGAAGCATGTCTTCAATTTCCCTGGAACCATTAGATAAATAACAGAGAAGGGGGAAAAAAAAATCTGTAGCCAATCTAAATCTTATGATTTAATTATTATTTACATTTTTTTTTTAAATCAAAAGATGGTGCTGGGTAAATTAACTCATTTTTTCAAGTAACAAGAAAATGACTTCACATATCACATCATAACATTTTATTACTCATCCGATAGGGTCCACATTAAGCAAAATTATTCTTAACACATTTTCAAACTCGCATCTTGGAATTTTACTTAAAAGAAGAAAGAAACAATATAGATTGATGAAAAAAAAAATAAATTCTCTCATTTAACTGTTACTACAAACAGGATTAGAAATTATGGAAATGGTTTGCAAAGAGGGTTAGCTGGAGATATGATGGGTCTGATAACGGATGATCAGAATAAAGCCAGAGGCATAAACAGTCAATTACCTGAGCAGCCTTGCCCGCCATTAGTTTCAATTCTCAGCACAAGACATTTCACCGATGACTCATAACCCTGTCACCCAATCTTCTCCTCGTTCATAACATCACCAGGAGGGAAGAAATCAAAATTCAGTGCTAAATCAAGTACAATAATCATTTTTCTTTTTTAAAAAATCTCCTTTTGTCTTACCGTGCCAAGGTTCTCACTTATGTGAGATGTCATTGTGCTAAAACCTTTGACATGGGAGATTTGATGGAACATTTCCAAGTGAGGGAATTCATTAATTCTAGTTCCACTGTATAAAATTTGCATGTTTTTCCTTCATCGAAGGGTAGCTTGGGAGACTGATAACACTTAACTGTGAACTGCAGACTCTGTTGCTATCACCAACCAAAGTAGAAAAACAAATTATATACATTCATCAGTTCATAAAAAAAACAACTCTTATATTATGTAAAACCATTCCCAGGTATTGCTTTTTATTCTCAACTTGGTAAGAAAGTAGCAGCGTAATTTTAGTTCACGTAAAATCAGACCAGAATTTTAAGAGCATCTGGGCACCTAGGGCCTGATTCTAGAAACAGCATAAGTGGTGGGTGCTGTACTGACACCTAACTTACCCCTCCCCCCTTTTAAAAAACGTAATGTGGTTTTTAGCGTCAGCCACAGTGGTAACAGCTCTAGCGCTGATAGGAATTCTATGAGCGTCGGAGTTGTTGATGCCATGGCCGACGATAAGAACTGCACTATTCTAAACTCTAATCTAATCTTCCATTTGTGTGTCGTTCATACCTATGCAGGCTCTAGGTGACTTACAAGAGAGAGGGGTCAAAAGAGGGCCAGAGGGGAGACTAGAGGGAGGGCTAAAATTGAGGGAGAGGAGAAGAGAGAAGCGCGCGTGTCCAGTGTCGAAGGGAAGAGTTTTCAGCTTCTTCTGGAAGAGAGGTGAGGTTAGTTTCATTTTCTGATGAGAAGCTTGTAGGTTCAATGGTCAAAGAGGAAAGTTTTCAACTTCTTATGGAATAAGGTGTGACTAGTTTCAATTCTGATCGCTTCTGGTAGGTCATTCCAAGTTTTTACACCCATGAATGTAAACATGGAGTGGAACTCTTGCCTGTAATGGAGATTCTTTGTGGAAGGCAGAATTAGTTGAATTCTGTTAATGATTCTCCTGGAGGTGGACCAGGCCGCTGAGAATAGTAGGGTGGGGTGGCTAAATTTTCATGGATTATGTGGTGTAAGATGCATGATATTTTGAAGTATATCCACAATGGGATGGGTAGGCAGTGCAGTTGTTTGAGGAAGGCTAAGATCAAATCGTATTTCTTTAAATTGAAAATTAGTCTAACAGCTGTGTTCTGGATAAGCTGTAGTTCGTGGACTAGAGTGGTATTGATTCCCATGCAAGCGGAGTTACAATAATCCAGCTGGGGCAGAACCATCAGCTGGACTATCAGAGCAAAATGGTGTTGATGAAAGTATGGCTTAATGAGCTTTAGTTGACGTATGGTGAAGATAGCCTTTTTCTGGAGGTTGGAGATTTGTGATTCCATCGTGAGCGTGTCACCCAGGATGCAGCCAAGCACTTTAGAGGATTTCTCCACTGTGAGGATGGTGCCAGATTGAAGGGTAATGCTCGTTGGGGCTTTCTGCTGAGCTGTGTGGAAGCAGATGGCTTTGTCTTTGGTGGTTAGTTGGTAGATGCCCAGGTTTGGATTCTTGCTATGTTGTTTGAGATTTTTTCATCTGTGTGTGGCTGGCTGTTAGTTATGGGAATGAGGAGAAGAATGTCATCTGCAAAGGATGGTATGGTTTTGTCTTCTAACTTAATGTTTCCGAGTAATGTAATGTAATTTATTTCTTATATACCGCTACATCCGTTAGGTTCTAAGCGGTTTGAAGAAAATATACATTAAGATTATAAATGAGAAGTAAGAAGGTACTTAAAAATTCCCTTACTGTCCCGAAGGCTCACAATCTAACTAAAGTACCTGGAAATTAATAAAGAAGAGAAAATAAAGATAGTTGAAAAAAGAAAAATTCTATGTGAACTTATAGGATGGAAATTAAACTGACAGTGAAGAACTGTATGAAAAATACATATGGAATGCAGTTAGAGAGGGTAGGTTACAATCTATTTATGGTATTTGTTTAATTGGAAGGTGTTAAGGTGGGTAATTTGGGGGAAGGTTATCTGAAGGTAGGTGGATCTTCTGGAGGTAAAAGAGGAGGGGTTAAGATATTTGGATGAATTTTTTGAAAAGCAGGGTTTTGATTTCTTTTCTGAATGTTTTGAAGTTGTCTGATATTGTCATAAGATTGGAGATGGAATGGTTGATTTTTGCTGCTTGTGTTGCCAGAAGGTTGTCAAACATTTTCTTGCGTTGTGTGCCTTTGAGTGGGGGGAAGGCGAAAGGGTTAGAGGTTCTTCTGTGTCTTGAGGTGGAGATTTGGTTTAAGCGGTTGTTTAGATAGGAGGGGGAAGAGCCGTGTAATGCTTTGAATATCAGGCAGTGGAGTGAGCTCATGAATAAGTTAAATAGGACAGGGGATAGTGAGGAGCCTTGTGGAACTCCACAGAATGCCTTCTAGGGGTTGGAGAACTCCCCACCCTTTTTGACCATGTATTCTCAATTCTGTAGAAAGTCAGTAAACCATTTCAGCACTGCCCCTGTTATTCCTATTTCAGATAGGAGCAATAGGTGGTCCACCGAATCAAATGCCGCGGAAATATCTAACTGGAATAGTATTGTTTGACGACCTGTGCTTAGTAGTTGTTTGATTTTGGTGATTAGGGTGATGATGAGAAGTTCGGTGCTGTGTTGTTTTCTGAATCCATACTGGGATGGATGAAGGCATGAATGTCGCTCAATGTGTGAGGCTAGTTGTTTACTTATGTGGGCTTCAAGGATTTTTGTTAGATTAGGGATGCCAGCAATGGGCCTGCATTTGAAGCTACGGAAAGGTCTGCTGTTGAAGTTTTCAGTATGGGTGTGAGAGTGATTGCATTCATTTCTTTGGGTAATTGGGCTTGGGACCCGTCTGTCCGTCCAACTTTCTGAAGGTATGGGGGTGGGGGTCGGTAGGTGGGGGCCGATCAAGGGTTCAGGGGGCGATCGTGGGGGGGATGCGCTGAGGACAGGAAGGCTTGGGATCCTTCCTGCCCTTATCTTAGTGGGGTAGGGGGGTAGGAGGTTTCGCCGGGGCAGGAGGACTTGGGCTCCCTCCTTCCCCGATCATTGTCGGGGGTGTTGGCCTTCACCGTGGCAGAAGGGCTTGGGTTCAGAGAGCTATTTAGGAGATTGGTGAGCCAGGCTATGATTTGGTGGGGAGCAGCTGAAAGGAGGTAAGCGGTGCAGTTGTCCAGGGGGCTGCTGCGCTTGGATAGTTTTGATATCATTTTTTTGGTATCGTAGATGGAGAGGTTTACGAAGGAGGTCCAGATTTGGTCTGCTGTAATGGGTTCAGTGTGGTTTTCAGGAGTGTTGAGCTGTGGATTGATTGGAATGCTCGTCTTTGCGACTTCTGCTTGGACTAATTTGATTTTACTTAGGAAGAAGTCTGCTAGGTCTTGTGCTGATATTTTGTTGGCGTGGTCAGCGGATTCTTGGTTCGGTGCCAGGCATAGCAATGGACCGCACCATTAAAAAAATGATTAAAAACTGGTTTAAAAAGAAAAGTATGAGCCGGTAGATGCCTATGAAGGTAGACATTGTAATCGTATATGAAGAATCTAACAGCTCTTAAGGTCAAAATAGAGGTGGCTAGGAGGTGGCGAATGACCTTAGGCGCTGTTAGACACAATTTTCAAATGAACATAGGCATCTGTAATGCAGGCCTACATTACAGCCACCTAAGTTTTGTGCTAAGCACCATTAGCTGTGATTAAAATAAAAGACAAATAGGGAGGGAAAATCCTCAGAACCCCCAAAACATGGGTGTTACATGTCACTGGCATAAAAAAAAAACCTCCCCGAAAATGTTGATACTAGTAACCCAATAAAATAGAAAAGTGACTTAACGTGAAAGTGCCATTGCTGGTGGTACAGTTTTGCCGTAGCTGCTTCGGGGTGTGATATTTTCCAGCTCATCCGCAGTGCTCCATTTTCAGCATCGGTGTGAATGAGCGGACACATGGATATTGTCATGATAGGCATCTCGACTCCTGCCTGGTAGCTCTAAAAAAAAAAAAAAAAAAAAATTTAATTAAAATTTTTTTTTTAAATTATCTTTATTAATTTTAAAACTTTCAATAAGTGTGATACAAAATACAATATACAATCAATTTCATTAACATCACTTAAAACTCTGACAAAATTCCTTCAAAAGCAATTACCCTCCCTCCCCTACCATCATTTCCTCATTCAAAAACCTTAAATATCCCACCCTCCCCCTCCCTCCCCCTGGATGTGTACAATCAGCATAGGAGAAGAAAAATATTATCAGTCATTTCAGTATTTTTCTAATGGTCCCCAAACCATCCTAAATTTCTTTAAATTATGTTTGAGGAAGGCTAAGATCAAATCGCTTTTTTTCTTGGTCCTGGCCCCTGTCTAAGACTCCTGCGAGATGGGCTCCAGTCCAGAGTTACCAAATAGGACATTCTGGGTTTTCCACTCTCCTTCCAATGCTAACAGTAGTAAGGGTATGACGACAATTAGGCAATTCTGTTGAAGTCTTTGTTATCATCAAAACATTCAGCTCAGCTTAGCTCTGGGTTTTTATAATCCACAGGGCAAAGGTAAGGTTGCCCACAGTTTCTCTTGCAGTGTAGCTGGACTTTATAGTAACATAGTATATGACAGCAGATAAAGACCCGAGTAGTCCATCCAGTCTGGCCAACCATACACTCTCTACAAATGAATGATTTAATTTTTATTTTTTTTTTAAGTTCAATAAGTTTTATTAGGTTTTCAGATAAAGTACAAAAATGTAACAACAAGATGGGAACTAATACAGAGGTGCAGTATAGCAGGTCAATCGCACAATGTCAGTCATATAATGAACATAATAAATTGCAAGTCAGATAAAGTATCAACATGAAATAAACCATAAAATTTTACATATGACTCAGCTCAGACATGAGGGGAGAAAGAAACATCTAGTAATGGTCGCCAGGTGCGTTCAAATGAATGCATGGATCTGTTCTTAGAGGCAGCAACTCGTTCATACTTGGCTGTGACACAAACCATATTCCACCACATGGAATAACTAATCACTGACGTATTTTTCCAGTTCTGCAAAACTAATTTTGTAGCTAGGTGCTAATAACAGATTGAAGAGTTTTCGCTCATCCTCAGGCAGCTCATGGTCCAAAGCATAATGGCCAAGTATTACAATAGCAGGTGTGATTGGAGTATCAATAGAAAAGTATCCACATATGGTTTTCCAAGTTGATTGCCAAAATGGGTTTATCAGTGAGCAAGAAAAGAGTTGATGCAGGAAGGTACCCTTATCAGTCTTACAAGACCAACATAGACCAGATTTAGCAGATTTAAAGTGAGACAGTTTGTGTGGAGTCCAAATGGCTCTGTGTAACACAAAAAAGATGGACTGTTTCAAAGATGACGAGCAAGAAGAACGCAAAGATGAGTGCCATACCTTTCTCCGAGTGTCTTGCGGAAGTGAAATTTGCAGGTCAAATTCCCAGGTTTGTTCAGCGCCAAGAGGCTGATTATACTTTGCAGTTTGCAACCACTTGTACCATTGAGATGCACATCCCTTGATTGCGTGTAGTCTAGTGCATAAAGGCAATAGGCTGGGTGGTTCTGGAGACAGAGGAGAGGTACGCATGGAGGAAGATACACAGTGAATCAACTGTATCCAGCGAAAGTGCTGTGCTTGGTGAAGATGATATCTTTGTTGTAGTTGCGAAAAGGCCATCCAAGACGAATCTTCTCGAAGATCTTGCACAGTCCAGATGCCTGCATTCTGCCACTCAGGCCAAGAAATAAGAGCATTATTAATCTTGAAAGCAGTGTTATTCCAGATGGGGGTCTGTAGTGAAGAGGCCCACGGGTGATCAAGATATTTCTCCACAAGGCAAACAGCTGTTTTGGCGCTATGAAAGATTGGATTGGTCAATCTGGGCATATGTTGATAGGGTAATAGATTTAGTGGCCGGTTCAATTGGCAAGAGGATTCCCATGAAAGCCAAATCGGCGAATATTCAGAAGATATAGGCAGGTACCAATGAGAGGTCTGTTGCAAGATGAAAGCAGCATGGTAAGAACGAAAGTCAGGAAAGTTTATGCCTCCGTTATTTCTATTAGCTTTCAATTTGGCCATCGCTATTCTTGGTGGTTTGGAGCTCCACAAAAAAAGAGCAAGAGACTTCTCAAGTGATGCATACAAGGAGTCAGGAAAGAAAATAGGAATCATATTCAAAAAATAGTTAACCTTGGGAACAATCATCATTTTGATGGTACTGAGACGACCCCACCAAGTAAGACGTAAAGGTGACCATCGCATTGTCAGTTCCTTGACCATAGCCATCATTTTGGTAGCATTAAGAGAGATGGTTTCTTCAACAGTTGGTGCAAAGTAAATACCTAAATATTTCAGGACATCATCAGCCCAAGCGAAACAAAATTGCTGTAAATCATATTTGACCTCAGGATGGTTTAAAGGCATAACTTCAGATTTTGATAAGTTTAGTTTATAGCCAGATACCATAGAATATGCGTTAATAGCATCCAAGATTGGTGGAAGTGAGTCAGGTGTTGAATAGAGTAAAATGTCGTCAGCGTAAGCAGAGTATTTAACAAGAACTCGGTCTATTTCCACTCCCTCAATGTCAGAATTTTGATTAATGTAGAGAAGGAGCGGCTCCAGGGCGATGTTAAAGAGCAGGGGTGATAGTGGGCACCCCTGACGTGTACCTCTGCTAGGATGAAAGAAAGTCGACAGTTGGTTATAGATGAGGATTCTGGTAGAAGGAGCAGTATATAAGACTCTTATCATATCAATGGCTTGGGCTGAGAAGCCAAAGCGTTGCAAGGTGCAAAATAAGAAAGGCCATTCGACCCTGTCGAAGGCCTTCTCAGCGTCTAATCCTTTAGCCAGGTAAGGTCTGTCCAAACGTGCGATACGCTGAAGTATGTTGAAGAACAATCTAGTGTTATCATGGGATAGACGTCCCTGCATGAAACCGGTCTGTTCCAAGGATATCAGGCGAGGGAGAAGAATCTGCAATCTCCCTGCTAAAACTTTCGCATAGAGTTTAGCATCCACGTTTATCATAGATAATGGACGGTAGCTTTGAACTTGTCGCTTATCTTTACCAGGTTTGGGAAGTACCACTATCACAGCTTCCGTGAAAGATCCAGTGATTTCTCGAGATTGAATAAGGTGAGCAAAGAGATCACGGAGCAGTGGAAGGAAAAAAGGCTGAAAGGTAATATAGAATTCAACCAGAAAGCCGTCTGGGCCAGGCGTTTTCCCTTTGGCCATACTTAACAAGGCTTTAGCAATGTCATCAGTGGAGATTGGTAAGCAAAAACTCTCATTATCAGTGGCAGTGAGAGTAAGACAATTAATCTCATCAAGAAAACTTTCAATGTGCGTAGTTGATGGTAGTTGAGTAGTATAAAGCTCCTGATAATAATCATGAAATCTCAATAGGATGTCTGATCTAGAAGTGAGTATGACATCGTGCTCTGACTTAATGGAAGTTATAAATGTTCTTTCAGATCTAGATTTCAAGTGGTTTGCAAGTAAGTGTCCCGAGGTATCATGTTCAGCATAGTAGGTTGCTTCCTTCATAAACAGAGTCTTCCCAGCAGAGATAGCTAATAAAGCATTATATTGAAGCCTGAGCATTTCTAGTTGATGAAGAATAGCCGTGTTGGATGTATCGGTTGTGAAGAGTACCTCAAGAGATGATATCTGAGATTCCATTTTTGAACGAAGTAATGCGAATTCTTTAGATTTTTTGGCCTTGTAAGCAATTATGACACCACGAAGGTATGCCTTGAGGGCGTTCCAAAAGTTGATCCAGTTGGTTTGGGTAATCGGATTGAATTCAATGAACTCTTTAATGTATTTGTTCAAATAGTCTACAAAAGCCGGATCTTCCAAGAGTGTGGTATCAAATCTCCAACAGGGCTTCGGAGAAGCTGAATTTAGTAGATTGAGTTCAATGCTGATCAAGGCATAATCTGATACTAGAATGGAATGAATGTTAGTGCGAGTCACATCAGAGAGTAAAGTAGCAGACACTAGGAAATAGTCAATTCTTGAAAAAGAGGCATGTGGTGATGAATAAAAGGAGAAGGCATGTGTGTCTGGATGTGCAATTCTCCACGGGTCACAAAGATTGAGTTGCTGAATGACGTCTAAGAGGGCCGTCCATGAGGCTGATGACTGTCTATCTAGAACAGGATCCAAAGCGATATTGAAATCACCTCCAACCAGTAGAGGTGTTCCACCTAGTACGGTGAGAGAGTCAGCCAAACCATGGAAAAACTCAGGGCAATCCTTGTTGGGGCCATATATGTTGAAAATTGCTAAAGAGGATTGGCGAAAGGAGATTGTCACTCTCACCCAACGCCCTTTAGTGTCGCAAGCCTGATCAATCACCAATAAGTCAGGATGTTTCTTTATAAGGATGAGGACCCCATTTTTTTGTCATGAGCAGGGGAAAAAGAAAGGGGGTAAAGCCCAGTTACAGCATATTTTAGAGGCTTCCATCGCATCTAGGTGCGTTTCCTGTAAAAGTACAACGTCAGGGTGTAACTGGGATATATATTGAATTATCTTAATTTTCTTCAAGGGGTTATTCATACCTTTCACGTTAAGAGATACACATTTGAGAGGCATGTAAACAGAAAAAGAAGTAGGAAATACAACATTGTGATTAAAAATATAGAAATAACAGCACCTCCATATATAGGAAGAACCCCACGTTGAATGAAAAGCATTCAACTGAGGGGGTAGACCAACGGGTCAGTGAGTGAGGAAAAAACAACAGTCAAGAACGAACTTCATCAGAACACTGCAAGTAATAAGCAATTATGAAAATACACCTAACTAGGAAAATCAAGTTTTGTGCCAGATGTTAGGAAACATTGCAATAACACTTATGCAGGGTATAGAAAGACAGAGAAAGGGAGACAGCCTACAATGAAGTAGGAGAAGAAAGGTATTCAATTTCTGCGTGGTTTACATATGATTTGACAAACCAGCTAGTGATAGTAGATACAGATGAGAAAGCTAGAAAAAATAAAAAGGAGAAATGAGGAGAAAGTAAGATGTATAATGTTAGAGGTGATAAGTGTCTCATATAGAGAAGAAAAAGCCTATGTGCTTGAGATGAAGGAGGGAAGAGAAAAAAGGAAAGATTAGCAATCAAGCACTACAGCAAGACAGGCATATTTATTATGGAAAACAGTACTGCAAATTGTTGACTAATCATGTATTATCAGTTGTGCTAGGGGATATATGTTCCAAATAATCTCTAGGCAAATAATAGTCAATTAGAAAAGTACATCAAATAAGGAAAATCGTGTTTTGTGTCACATCTTGAGAAAGATTGCCACAGCACTTGTTAGGGCTGCAGTTAACAAATCAGGTAGCATCAATTGTGCTAGGAGAGACAGATTCCAAATAATCCCCAAGTAGGTTAGGATCGGTGAAGTCTTTGGTGCGATTTTGTAGTGTGACCCTCATACGGGCTGGGTAGTACATTCCAAAGCGGGCGTTGAGAGCCTTCAGCCGGGAGTCGGTATTCGAGCAGCTGTTTCCTCAAGCGTGCTGAATTCTTGCTCAAATCAGGAACAAACATCAGGGTTTTTGCCCTCATATTTTAGAGGCGCTTTCAATTTAGCCTTCTGCATAATTTCGATGGTTTGGTTAAAACGGAGTAGGCTAACAATGACTGGCCTAGGAAAGTTCTCACGTGACACACGCTGCGAACTGACGCGGTGAGCTGACTCTATTTCCAGCGGTTGTGTGAAAGTAATCTCGAGCCAGACAGGTAAGTTTTCCTGAAGAAATTTAATTAAATTTTGACCTTCTCGTCCTTCCGATAGACCGAGTATTCTAAAATTCCATTTTCGGGCTCTATTGTTCGCTTCATCCAGGTCCTTTTCTAATTGCACCATGCGCTTAAAATGGCGCTGGAGATCTTTAACGTTCTCATCAGTGGCACGTTGCTTCATTTCAAGCGATTCAACCCGGGTACGAAAGTGCAGAATGTCAGTTTTCATAATAGAAACATCCTGTTTAATTTCATCTATTCCGGAATTAGTTTCCGAGAGCATGTCTTTTAAGGCATGCATCTCATCTAAAAGTACAGACATAGACACGTCTTCCGGCTTTGAGGCCTGCGCTTTAGCGGGAGACGGGGGATCGATTTTCGTGCGCTTACCGCCTTTAGTAGCCGACATCGTTTATAAACAAAACAATCCAGGCACGAGTCACGATTACACAGGGTGAACTTTGAACGTGGCAGATGGCAGAAAAGTGGTGTAATCTCAGTTATGAAGCAGGATTCCGACGGAGCTCAAATTCAAGCTGCCATTTCGTCCGAAGCTCACTAGCACCCCCCATGATTTAATTTAAATTGTCCTTTTTCTTAGATATTTCTGGGCCAGAAACCCAGAGCTCTGCCGGTACTGTGCTTAGGTTCCATCTACTGGAGTCTCCATCAAAGCTCACTTGAACCCATCTAAACCATCCCAGCCCTCGAAGTCCTCCCCAGCCCATCCTCAAAAGAATGGCCATATATGGGACAGAGACCAGGCAAATTTGCCCAGTACAGGACTTAGTTCTTCAATATATACCATTATTTTCTGATTAGATATCCTCTGTGTTCATCCCATCCTTTTTTGAATTCTGTCACCGTTTTCCTCTTCACCATCTACCTCGGGAGTGCATTCCAGACATCAACCACCCTCTTCATAAAGAAGAATTTCCTAATATTACTCTTGAATCTACCACTCCTCAACCTCAAATTATATCCTCTGGTTTTACCATTTTTCTTTCTATGGAAAATAGTTAGTTCTATGTTAATACTTTTTAAGTATTTGAAAGTCTGAATCATATCTCCCCTGTCCCTCCTTTCCTCTAGGGCAGTGGTCTCAAACTCGCAGCCCATGAGCCACCTGCGGCCTGCCAGGTACTATTTTGAGGCCTTCAGTATTATAAAGAACTAGTTGTTTAGCCCGTTACATTAACGGGTGCTAGCAGCCCTTCTCCCTTACTTTTACCTCCTCCCTGTCTAGCAGCACCCGCCCTATTCCCTGCTCCCCCTATATAGCAGTAGCCCTTCTCCTTTTATCTCCCCCTGTCCAGCATCACCCCACCCCCATTTCCTGCTCCCCCCCTGTCCAGCAGTAGCCCTTCTCCCTTACTTGTACGTTCCCCACTGTCCATTAGGAACCCTTCTCCCTTATCTGTAAACCATGCAGCCTTACATTTTAGAAATCCCCTACCCCATTCTGACCAGCTCCCTTGCCAAATTTCAAAGCCGCAGGCAGCAGCGGCTCCTCACCCGATCCCCGCTTACAGCTTCCCCGTACTCACGGTCTGGTTGGCTCCCTTGCTGGAGCTTTTTGCGGTGTTGTCTCCTCTTGGGCTTCTCTGAGGGCTGGTTCCCATGAAAATGTTGTGTTGCTGTTTGGGGCCAGTTGCTAGAATATATGTGTGTGTGTCTGTCTTTTTTATTTTTTCTCTCTCCTTAGCCGCTTTCTGTATTTCTGTGTGTATTTATTTTTTTTTTCCTTGGCTGTCCACTACCACACCTTGCCTGCTCCCCCTGTCCATTCTCCCTTCCTTTTACCTCCCGTGTCCTCCACCACCCCATCTATGTGCACTATGTCCTTGGATGAATGGGAGAAGCTTTGGTTTCATTCAGAACACAGAACCATCCAAAATTCTACATCCAATCAGAAACTCTTCCAAATAACATGCCTAGAAGTTGGACAAATTATTTTTACAGTTGAGTGAAATTTCAGGAGTAATTTATTCCAGGGCTGGGTCGAATTTGGCAAGACTGAACTTGGTCCTTGGCCCGATTTACAAATGCTACTATTTGAATGAACAGGTTGGCTTTTAGACAATTGTATTTTATTTTCTCATTTGAAAAAAAGTAAAAATCAAGAAAACGATGGTCTCTCTGGCTCAGGATTTGTGTGGATGAGGCCAGTGTCGACTTTCAAAGTATTTCTTCAGCCCCTGCAGACTGACTGTTGGAAAGTATGTCCGCCTGGGGGGCGGAGGAAGAGAGAGAGAGAGCTTCGGGCGGCCAGCAGCCGCCGCGGCCGACATCCGACTCGGGCCGCCGCGGTCGACATCCGCCTGGGGAGGGGGAGGAAGAGAGAGAGCGAGCTTCGGGCGGCCAGCAGCCGCCGCGGCCGACATCTGACTTGGGCCGCCGTGGCCGACATGCGCCTCGGGCCGCCGCGGCCGACTTTCACCTTGGCGGGGTGGGGGGGGAGGAAGAAGATCGTAAGCCGTGCATGCGCACTTCCTAGCTACAGCTCACGGAAAACGGACGCACGCATAGGAACTGCGCATGCGCGGCTTACCGTTTTATTATATTAGATGATTCTTTATGAAAAACCTGTGCCTTAAGTGTCTAGCGGTCGTGTCCGGTGGTCACTGTAACCTCACGCAAGCGCTTTCCTGCATCCGTACGCGATTATACACAATTGCATGCAGACGCAGGAAAGCGCTTGTGTGAGGTTACAGCAGTGAGGTGAGCAACGTTCCAGAACATAAGGTAACCACTGGAGGCTGGACCTCTTCTGCGTGTGTCCGGTGCTGGAGGAGGTGAGAGCTTAAGGCGGTTGCAGATGCGACCGCTGGACATTTAAGGCACACGTTTTCTACAAAGAATCATTCTTTATAATACCGAGGGCCTCAAAATAGTTGGTCCAAAATCGTGTCTCTTGTAGTTGATACTTTGATAGTTTTTCACTTTCTGCATGTTGCACTGCTTTCAGCTGGAATGCTCTTATCCCTCAAACCCAATCTTATATTTATTTTGAAAAATTCTTAAAACTTAAAAAATATTTGACTTAACTGCATTTTTCTATGTTTTAAGAAATATTTGATACTTATGTTCTCTATTTTCTGTGGGACTCATAATCAAAACAAAAAAAAATCTAAAGAGTTGCCTAAATGGTACTTGTACGATCAAAAAGCCTGATCGTCCAAGTACCCATAACCAAAGCAGGTTTTAGACGTATCTAAAACCAGCTTAGGCCTTTCCCCTGTCTTTAAACATATAGAGCGAAAAGAGGCATTTTTAGAGGAGGGGAAAGCGCGGGAGGGGGGTGGGAGGTGGGCTGACCTACACTTAGTCATACAGCAGGTATAACCAAAGATTTAGGCAGGTTGCCTGGTCGGCACTTATAGGTTTTGACTTAGACCAAGTCAAAACAGGTATAAGTGCCGAAAAAGGGGCCACTGAGTTGATTGCGCTGCTGCGATGAGCTCAGCGGCCCCAGCAACCTGCCTACCACCACCAACAACTATTACGGCAGGAGGGAGCCTAAGCCCTCCTGCCCCAACTACCTAAACCCCCACCCCGACAACGATCGGGGCATGAGGGAGCCCAAGCTCTCCTACCCCGATGAAGGCCGACACCCCCAAAGTGATTGGGACAGGTGGGAGCCCAAGCAGTACTGCCCCGGTGACTACCTAAACCCCCACCCCAACAATGATCAGGGAAGGAGGGAACCCAAGCTCTCCTGCCCCAGTGAAGGCTGACACCCCTGACAATGATTGGGGTAGGAGGGAGCCCAAGCCCTCCTACCCTGACGAAGGCCGACACCCCCAAAGTGATTGGGACAGGAGGGAGCCCAAGCCATCCTGCCTCGGCGACTACCTAAACCCCCACCCCGACAACGATCGAGGCAGGAGGAAGCCTAAGCCTTCCTGCCCCGGCGACTACCTATACCCCCAGCATGACAATGATCGGGGCAGGAAGGAGCCCAAGCCCTTCTGCCCTGGCGAAGGCCGACACCCCCGACAATGATCGGGGCAGGAAGGAGCCCAAGCCCTCCTGCTCCGATGAAACCCCCTCCCCCCCCCCCACTAAGATACGGGCAGGAGGGATCCAAAGCCATCCTTTCCTCGGTGCACCCCACCCCATGATCGCCCCCTGAACCCCTGATTGGCCCCCACCTGCTGACCCCGTGAGCCCCTGATGACCCCTCGCCCCCCCCAACCCCCATACCTTCAGAAAGTTGGTCAGATGGATGGGTCCCAAGCTGTCCATCCAGCAGGCCCGCCATCCATCAAATGGTGGGCCTTAGGGCCTGATTGGCCCAGGCGCCTCAAACCACGCCCACAGGTGGGCCCTGAGGTGCCTGGGCCAACTGGAATCGGATCAGTAGCCTTAGGCCCCTTCCACATAAAATAAATTCATCCACATAAAAATAAATTCATCCACATAAAAATAGGTTATTCACATAAAAGCCTTAAAGGACCTAGCCATTAGGAATACAGGACCCAACACGGTCCGCGTTTCGACAAAAAGTCTTCTTCAGGGGTCCCTGGGGTCCTATAAAGGTGAATACGTGGGAAATAATTGTGTGGTGAACCGTAAGTGAGACACTGCTTGTGTTTGCAATAGAAAAGGGCCTGAAGAAGACTTTTTGTCGAAACGCGGACCGTGTTGGGTCCTGTATCCCTAGCGGACTAGGTCCTTTAAGGCTTTTATGTGGATAACCTATTTTTATGTGGATGAAAATATTTTATGTGGATGATTTTGGTGTAACTTTGGAACTTTGACTCTTTCAAATAAAGTCCATTTAGGAACATCGTCACTCCACAGAGATTTTTTTGTTTTTTTCCTGCTAAACAAATTCACAGTATGTTTCTTTTTTGAGTTTGACCGTATCCTCGTATTTATTGGATAAATGATATAATCCATTTGCTTATGTTTGCGCAGTAGCCGTGCCGCTGCATAATAGCCCTATTTTAACGAATCACTTTATTTCAGAGGCAGGGCAGATATTTCAGTTTTCCTGAACATCATCCGCTTGTAAAAGTAGGAGTAGAAATAGATATATTTACCAAGCCAGAATTAAATATCTTTTTTTTTTTTTTCTGCCTTCAACTCTGCCACCACCAGGGACCAATCTATCCCTATGCCACTGAAACATTTGTGCATCTGTGCCTCTTGGGAAACCGTCAGATTCAAGTGCAATATATTTATTCTAGCCTCAGCGTTTTTCTACCTTCTTCACTATACAGAGAGAAGAAATATATATTTAATAGTGAAGGGGATCTAAATAGACAAAAGACTTCAATAATGCCGTGAACTTTTTTTTTTTTTTCAAATCTCCATAAAACAAAGCGTGTCCCAGAAGGGAGGAGAGCATTTACATGAGAAATTACATTACAGATACATATCTTGGCCAACTACCCAAGTGCATGATTTTGTTATCAGTGATTTGTCCTTCAGCCTTCAGTTGAATAAAAATGAAGGACTATCAAATAATTGTGCCAGGAAAACATCGCTAATTTGCCCACTCCGCCAAAAGCAATAAATGGATTGTTAGCCATTAAATTTGAGTGTAAATCATAAGAGATAACAAAGCAGTATTAATCACGGTATTGTCCTCCAAGGAAACATAGCAAGGCCACTTTCCAGCAAATTAGCATTTTACAAAGAATAGTGGAATATCATTTTGCTTTCCCAGGTCGTAACGAAGAAAAATCAAAATCTCTGTCTATCAGATTTAGAGGTCTTAATGTCAAAGAATTTTGTCAGAAATTAAAAAACCAACCGACCGAAAATAGTCATTTCAAATATATAAACCACAGCCTTTAAGCCACATAAGCTCACTGGTTTATCAACTTCACAACAGAAAGATTTACTGGACTGAACAGCACTGGTTCCATATTCAACCACCACGGCTCACAGTTTTCTTCAACACTGGCTGTGGTGATCAAAAAATATCCAGATAGTCAGCACAAGTAGAGGCTAACTGAATTTCAGTTTTGGTTCTTGCACTGAAACTGACTCAAAATTTATGGGGTCCTTTTATTAAGGCGTGCTAAATGCGTCCCTTCCCGTGTTTAAAAGCAGACTGAAAACCCACCTTTTTGATATAGCCTTCAATCCTTAACCCTACTCCTCTGCCCTCCAACGGAGTCTGCTGATTAACTGTATCCACAACATCCTGCTTGTCTGTCTTGGCTGTTTAGATTGTAAGCTCTTTGGAGCAGGGACTCTCTTCTTTGTGACTCTGTACAGCGCTGCGTATGTCTGGTAGCACTATAGAAATAATGGTAGTGGTAGTAGTGGCAGTAGTGGTAGTAGTGGTAGTAGTGTGAAGAGTTTCAGTCTTTGGGAAGCAGAGCTGAGATTGTGATGACATAAATGCTTCATTCCACCAATAAGAGCCAACCTCCTCAGTGATGTCACAATGACTTGATTGTCCTCCAACCCAGCCAGCAGATTAACCCTTCCCCTTAACTGTATCCACAACATCCTGTTTGTCTGTCTTGGCTGTTTAGATTGTAAGCTCTTTGGAGCAGGGACTCTCTTCTTTGTGACTCTGTACAGCGCTGCGTATGTCTGGTAGCACTATAGAAATAATGGTAGTGGTAGTAGTGGCAGTAGTGGTAGTAGTGGCAGTAGTGGTAGTAGTGTGAAGAGTTTCAGTCTTTGGGAAGCAGAGCTGAGATTGTGATGACATAAATGCTTCATTCCACCAATAAGAGCCAACCTCCTCAGTGATGTCACAATGACTTGATTGTCCTCCAACCCAGCCAGCAGATTAACTCTTCCCCTTAACTGTATCCACAACATCCTGTTTGTCTGTCTTGGCTGTTTAGATTGTAAGCTCTTTGGAGCAGGGACTCTCTTCTTTGTGACTCTGTACAGCGCTGCGTATGTCTGGTAGCACTATAGAAATAATGGTAGTGGTAGTAGTGGCAGTAGTGGTAGTAGTGTGAAGAGTTTCAGTCTTTGGGAAGCAGAGCTGAGATTGTGATGACATAAATGCTTCATTCCACCAATAAGAGCCAACCTCCTCAGTGATGTCACAATGACTTGATTGTCCTGTACTCCCCTCTGCCCTCCAACCCAGCCAGCAGATTAACCCTTCCCCTTAACTGTATCCATGACATCCTGTTTAGATTGTAAGGTCTTTCGAGCAGGGACTGTCTTCTTTGTGACTCTGTACAGCGCCGCGTGCGTCTGGTAGCGCTATAGAAACAATTCATAGTAGTAGTGTGAAGAGTTTCAGTCTTTGGGAAGCAGAGCTGAGATTGTGATGTCATAATGTCTCATTCCACCAATAAGAGCCAACCTCCTCAGTGATGTCACAATGGCTTGACTGTTCTGTACTCCCCTCTGCCCTCAAGCAGTTTGTCTGAGTTTTAGAAGTCCTGAGCTCGGAGGCCACATTTGGAAGCCTTTATGCATGTGTGGCCGTCACCGTGATGATGTCATACGCATGCGCTTGACATCATTGCATCGAGATCCAAGCATGTGCGAAGGCTTCTAAATGCAGCCTACAAGCTTGGAGGTTCAAGTGGGGGCTGGGTTGAGGGAGGAATGGGGCGGAGCTGGAGGCAGAAGAGGTCGGGTCTGGGCCAGAATGGGGCAGGACCAGGTATCCTCTTTTTTCAAGGAGGAAATCTGGCAACCCTAGGTAAAGGGATCATTCACTAAGTGCCGGATTCTACAAAGAGAGCCGGTATCGGTGGCTACCTAAAAACGGCTACAGTGGCATGAGGCGTCGTAAAGCATCTCTGTAGCCGTGATGCAGGCATCTTTTTATTCAGCCACTGGTAGGCACCCACATTTTTTAATGCTAGTTTTTTAAAATGGCGTTTTGCACTTAAGTTAGAACATGCGTAAAAAAATTCCAGAAAACCTATCATCAACCCCATTCTTATATACCTTATTTAATGTTCAAATCAATAAAAATCCCTTCCCTCCCCTCATCCTAGATATGTATTTTACCTACCCCCAACTCAAAGGCACTCAGCGCAAGAAGATGTTCGACAGCCTACTAGCGACGCAAGCAGCGAAACTCGATCACACCATTTCTAACTCGCCGATATCAACGAGCGACCTCAAATCTTTTCGAAAAGAAATTCAAACCTTGCTATTCAAAAAATCTATCCAGATGTCCTAACTCTAACCCTCCGGGTATTCCCCCCCCCCCCTAACCTCTCCTCATCTCCAGTTATTCCTTCTCTTCAAAGCCTCAAGCATGTCTACCGCTTCCCAAATTGTATATATACTGGAATTGCACTATCTCCTATTTGTACAGCTCCCCAAATTGTAAATCTACTGGAATAGCCCAGTCATCTTTTCTGCATCCTAAACCCTAAATTGTAATTCTCCAATCTTCTTGTAATCCTCCTGGAAATGTCCAGCTGTTTCTTTTGTAATCCGCCCAGAACTGGAAGGTACGGGCGGAATAGAAGCCATTAATGTACCAGTGGCGTACCTAGGGGGGGGGCGGGGGGGGGCGGGCCGCCCCGGGTACCAGCCCTAAGGGGGTGTTCCCGGCCTTGCCGTTCAGTCCCCCGCCACCCCCGAAGGACCGCTCGCCCCCCTGGCCTCCCCGCACCACCTATGAACAGCCGCAGCAGGATCGCGAAGTCAGCGTCAGCATCCCTGCGCTGCTTCCTACGACGCGATCCCGCCCCTCCTCTGACGTCAGAGGAGGGGCGGGACCGTGGCGCAGGAAGCAGCAGGGATCGCTGACGCTGACTTCGCGATCCTGCTGCGGCTGTTCATAGGTGGTGCGGGGAGGCCAGGGGGGGCGAGCGGTCCTTCGGGGGTGGCGGGGGACTGAACGGCAAGGCCGGGAACACCCCCTTAGGGCTGGTACCCGACGCTGACTTCGCGATCCTGCTGCGGCTGTTCATAGGTGGTGCGGGGAGGCCAGGGGGGCGAGCGGTCCTTCGGGGTGGGTCGGGGCATCAGGCCTTCAGGGTGGGGCGGGCGGGCAGGCAAGCAGGCTTTCAAGGGGGAGGGGGTGACAGGCAGGCAGGCAGGCCTTCAAGGGGGGACAGGCCTTCGGGGGGGGGGTGCAGACATTCAAGGGGTGCAGGCCTTCAAGAGGGGCAGGCAGGCCTTCAGGGGGGTGCAGACCTTCGGGGGGGGGGGGTGTAGGCCTTTGGGGGGGGTGCAGACCTTCAAGGGGGTGCAGGCCTTCAAGGGGGGGAAAGGCAGGCAGGCCTTCAAGGGGGGGGACAGGCCTACAAGGGGGGGGGGACAGGCCTACAAGGGGGGGGGGGACAGGCCTACAAGGGGGGGGACAGGCCTTCAAGGGGGGGGGCAGGCCCTCAAGGGGGGGTGCAGGCCTTCAAGGGGGGTGCAGGCCTTCAAGGGGGGAAAGGCAGGCAGGCCTTCAAGGGGGGGACAGGCCTACAAGGGGGGGGACAGGCCTTCAAGGGGGGGGTGCAGGCCTTCAAGGGGGGTGCAGGCCTTCAAGGGGGGGGTGCAGGCCTTCAAGGGGGGTGCAGGCCTTCAAGGGGGGGTGCAGGCCTTCAAGGGGGGGGCAGGCCTTCAAGGGGGGAAAGGCAGGCAGGCCTTCAAGGGGGGGACAGGCCTACAAGGGGGGGGGGACAGGCCTACAAGGGGGGGGGACAGGCCTACAAGGGGGGGGGACAGGCCTTCAAGGGGGGGTGCAGGCCTTCAAGGGGGGGTGCAGGCCTTCAAGGGGGGTGCAGGCCTTCAAGGGGGAGACAGGCCTTCAAGGGGGGGAAAGGCAGGCAGGCAGGCCTTAAAGGGGGGACAGGCCTACAAGGGGGTGGGACAGGCCTTCAAGGGGGGGACAGGCCTTCGGGGGGGTGCAGACCTTCAAGGGAGTGCAGGCCTTCGGGGGGGGTGCAGTCCTTCAGGGGTGGGGTTTAGGCCTTCAGAGGGGGACAGACCTTCGGGTGGGAGGTAAAGTCCTTCGGGGGGTGCAGGTCTTCAGGGGTGGGGTGTAGCCCTTCGGAGGGGGGACAGACCTTCGGGGGAGGGGGGTCCTGGTGTAAAAGTACACAGAGGGAGAGAGGGAAGGGGGGGTTCAAAGATACATGCATATGCCAGACTTTGGGGGTTAGAAATAATGGGTCTAAAAACAGAGGAGTGGGAGAGAGATGGTGCATAATGGGATTTAGGGAGGGAAGGAACAGAAAGGGAGAGAACTTGGAAACAGGGGATGGTGTGGAGGGGGGATAGAGATACTGGATAGGAGGATAGTTGGGAACAGAAAGGGAGAGATGGTGGATCCTGGGGTGGTGGGGAGTTGAGAAAAGGTGAATCTGTGGATGGAGACAAAAAAAAGGAAAGATGCCAGATCTCCGGGAGAGGGAAGGGAAACGGAAGGGGAGAACAGAGATGGCAGACGGATGGTTAGCACGGAGAAAGGAGACCCTGGCAAGCAAGACAACAAGAGCCTGGGACCAACAAGATTTGAATATTGATCAGAGAACAAAAGGTAGAAAAAATAATTTTATTTTCTGTTTTGTGATTACAATATGTTAGATTTGAAAAGTGTACATGAGACAGCTTGAAATGGGAACTTTTCTATTTTTGTGAATGGCAAGGCTGAGTTCAGTTAAAATATATGCTTTATAAGAAAATATAATAATGTGTTTTATAAAGTTTATAAGCATTGCTGGCATACTCGGTGAGGTGTTCCTAGTGTTGGTGGTGGTGGTAGCATGTCAGTGTGTTGAGAGGAAGAGGTAGTCTGGGAAATTCTGCTGAGCAAACTCTGGGCCCATTTCCACCCCCAGTTAGTCCACTCCACTCAACTGGTTCACACACTGAGTGGGTCTTTGGGTGTTATTTCTGGGTAGTTGTTTTAGAATCTCTTCCAGTGGTTTGTCAGTATCTCCTTCTGGTCCAAGGAAGGAAACTTTGTCAACCTTAGCATTGACCTTCAGAATATGTTTGTAACAGCGCTGCTTGTGTGGCATTAGGCTATGTAGTGATCGAAAGAAAAAAAACAGACCTTTGCACATTTTTGCACTATATGGTGGGTGTATGAGGAGATTCATTTCCTGCACAGTTAAGTCCATTTTTTCTACTGAATAATAGTATAGGTACAATGAAAGTAAATAGCAAAAATGTTTGAGTAGATAATTAAGGAAATCTTTTTCATATTGCTTGCTTATGGACTGGGAAAAAAGACTGTTCAAGCAAATGTCTCCAGAACTGCTTTAATGGAAAAATGTGATTTTTTTTTTTTAAGTACTTTGTGAAATTTATTGTTGTTGTGAAATTTATTGTTATACTTTGTTTAAACTTAAAAAGCGGTGTCATTAACAGTGAATCTAATCGAAAAATCGATTCAACAGGGTGAATCGGATCGAATGAAATATTTTTCTCTGAATCGGGCAGCACTATTGGCTACCATGAGAATGGGCTACTGGGCATGATGGACCATTGGTGTGACCCAGTTAGGCTATTCTTATGTTATGTTCTCATCTGTAGGGGCCTTTGTTTTCACTTCTTATTTTAATGTATTTTTTTCCTGGGAACTTATCAGTGTTTTTTTATAATGGGAACAAAAATGGAAGAGAATTAATGTGTGTGGAATGGGGGGGGGGTAACTAATTTCTTCAGCTAAATAATTCAATCCACTTCAAACAGACATAGGAGAACTCACGCACCATTCACACACCCTCCAACCAAAAACGTCAAAAGAAAAAAAACTGTTCGACAACCTCCTAGCCATTCGAGCTGCAACACTTGACCCCCAACTCTACAACCTATTGACCTCGACCACAAACTACAAAACCTTAAAAAAAGAAATAAAAACCCTTCTATTAAAAAAACACATAAAACCAAACTAACATAATCAGAACTGTCCCAAGCATCACCTGCAACTACTCCATATGTACTTCTGATGTCATGACAATTCAGACATAATTTATGTTATGTTATGTTTGGAATAATGGTTACATAAATGAGGTTCAATAAAAGAAAATTTTCTGTGGGAGCATTTGTTGGAACTTCTGTTATCCTGATTTCTTCTATCTGTGGGCTTTCTTTAGCTAACCTACTTATCTGGGGCTTTCCACTTCTGCAGCTGCCCTTTTCACGGTCCACTTTGCGCTTGCACTCTCTGGGGAGGGGGGGTTGGGTCTGGGCTTGGTGGGGTAGGTGTGTCTGGTAGTTTTGTCTGGGTGGTGGCTGGGTGTTTCTTGGGTGCTTGTTGTGCGGATTGGTGTGTCTGGTGAGCGGTCTGGGTGTTGTTGCTTGTGGGGTTTTTTTTCATTATAAAATATGGCTGAGGGTCTAGTCCGGCTTATTATTCTTGTGGGTTCTGGGGTGGGATTTGTTTGCTTGCCCCAAGTTTTGGCCTTTTGTTGTGTATTGCTATGCCTCTCATTGGCAATTTTCTCTTGGGAGAGGCTTGTTCATGCTTGTTGTTGCTGTTACTCTCATTCTGTGTTCTTTTTGATAATGTATAAGTTTCTGTACAGACCATGGTTGCTTGTCTGGACCTTTTGCCATTCTCAATAAAAATACTTTGGAAAAAAAAAAAAAAAAAAAAAAGAAAATTTTCACTGCCTGTTTCTATTCTGACCATTTATTCCATTTCATGGTTATTGCAAAAAAAAAAAAAAAAAAAAAAATTTTACATGAGGGGGGGGGGGGTGTCAAAAAATGATGGGCCCCGGGTGCCACATACCCTAGGTACGCCACTGTAATGTACTATTCTGTTTGGCATGTCTATGAGGAAAAAAAGTCAAATATCAGCACATAATAACAAACTATTATTAATCTTGACTGGGGTTGCTATTCAGCATATCACCAATAACTGGAAAAATTATACTAATCTTAATTATACATTTTGGTGGAATTCGGTATGTCATATTTTTAAGATGGAAAGAGCAATTGCAATACAGAAAGGGAACTAGAATAATTTTATAAAGATCTGGGGGCCATTGGAACGATATTGTAAGGAGTAAACATCATTTTCCTTGGATGAATATATGTACACATAGGATGGGGGTGGGGGGGATTTTTTCTGGAAATTTCACTAAATTATATGTTTATATTATATTTATGATATAATTGATTATAATATTTGAAAGAAGGTGGGTGGGACGGGATATAATTTTTATGTTTTTAGAATTATATGAGAATTACAAGTGTTATTGTTGTTACTAATGATATATTCCTGTACGCTTGCTGTAAGTTTTCAAAATGAATAAAGAATTTAAAAAAAAAGAAGTCATTAATGTAATGTAATGTAATATTTTTAAGGGAAAAAAGAAAAAGAGTGTAATTGATTAGGGGGGAGGAGGGATAAAGTCTGATATAATGTTTAACAGAATATTAAGTGCTGTATTTTAATTTTAAATGCTATAAATACTGTTACACTTATTGTAAGTTTTAAAAAAAAATAAAGAACTGGGGAAAAAAAAAGAACAAGCCTACTCTCCGCTAGAGAATGACACGGTGGCGGTTTACCCGCGGCCACCGCATTTTAGCCGCGGGTCACCGCCGAAAACGGGGAAGAAAACTAGCAGTCGCTGCGGCGACGGGGACAAGGCCATTCACCGCCCACGGGGCGGTGAATGGGTCTTGTCCCCGCAGTGAGGCATGAAGGATCGCGCGGTCCCCGCAGCTCACACCCGCCTGCCCAATCGATTCTAGTGTTTAGCCAGCTCTCTCCCTTCTCCTCACCTTAGTTTGTAGATTTTCTTTTTCGGCGACCCACACGCTATCAGAGAGCCACGAACCCGCCGCTGCTCAGTTTCGATCTTCTGCTCTGACGCAACCGGAAACAGGAAGTTGCAGCAGAGCAGAAGATTGAACACTGAGCAGCCGCGCGTGTGCGGCTCTTTGGGAAAGCGTGCAGGTTGTTGAAAAAGAAAGCCTGCAAATTAAGGTGAGGAGAAGGGAGAGAGCTGGCTAAACACTAGAATCGATTGGGCAGGCGGGTGGGGGCTGCGAGGACCGTGCGATCACCCGTGTTCCCGGCTCAGACTGTAAGGAGGGAGTGAAAGGGAAAAGGATTCTGGGCCAAGGGGATGAAAACGGAAAGAAAAACCTACAGCAGGAAAGAAAGGGAAGGACAGGCAGGTGAGCCAGATGCTAGAAGCAGGGGGGGGGGGGGAAGAAAGAGGGAAAAAAGCTAGATGGGGTTGAAAAGAAGAGACACACTGGTATGGAAGAGGAAGATAGGGGAAATCTGGACACAGGAAGGTAACAGAAAGAGGGGAAATTATGTGCATGGGGCATAGGGACAGAGACAAAAAGGGGACATGCCATGGGGATGGTATATGGACACAGGGGGGGGCAATGGCAGATACATAGGGGAGATATTAGAATGGGAAGAAGACAGATGCCAGACTATGAGGGAGCGGAGGGAAGAAGATGGGTGCTAGACCAATTTGGGGGGGGTGAAGGGAGAGGCACAGTAACAGCAAATGGAAGACGCAGAGAGAAGACACACAGTGGATGGAAGGAATTCAATGAGAAGATGTGGAAAGCAGAAACCAGACAACAAAGGTAATATTTAACTAAGTTTTAAAGTTTTAAAGAATGTTTCCTTTATACGTAAATAAAGAAAAGTATATAAAATCGTACCCGTTTGAGGCTTTTATGTATGCAGCGGTGACGGTGACGGGGCGGTGAATGGGGTTGCAGTGGCGGTGACGGGGCGGTGAATGGGGTGGCAGTGGCGGTGACGGGGCGGTGAAGGGAATGGCGGTGACGGGGCGGTGCAGAGGATGGTGAGACGGGGACGGGGCGGTGACGGGGACCAATTTTTTCACCGTGTCATTCTCTACTCTCCGCCTCCTGACCTGTCCTTGGTGCTGAAAAATAAAATCCTTTTTTTTTTTTTTTAGCAAGTGGTAAGCGAGTGCCGATCACAGAATTACCACAGGACATCTGAGCACAAGGACCCCCCCCCCACCCAATGTCAAGATCTTGCCTACAAATTTCTCTAAGGCATGTCCCGCAAACTTTCTAGAGCCGCGGCACACTAAAGGTAGTGGCCGCTGCTCGAGGCACTTGGTAGTGCGCGGATGTCGCCACGATGACGTCGCGCGCACGCGTGACATCATCTTGTCGATGTCCGCTTGTGGGTGAAGGCCCTCCAGGAGGGCCCTGAGACGCCAGTGGGGGGTTGCCAGAAGAGAAGAGGGCCAGAGAGAAGGAGAGGTGCTGGCACCCACTGATTGCCTAAGGACGTGCCTCTACCGTACCGTGGCACACCTGAAATCTCAGGAGGCACACAGTTTGAGATAAACCGCTCTGAGGCCTTCTTTTACTAAACCACGGTAGAACCCGGGACCCTAAATACTCCAACGCTGCTTTGATACGCATAGGAAATCTATGAGCGTCAGAGCGGCGTAGCGTTCCAAGCCAGGGTAAAAACCTCTACAGTGGTTTAGTAAAAGAGGTTTGATCTTTAATTCTTCTTCTTACTTGTTTGATAAATATGTATAATCTAGACAAATGAATAATTTCTTAATGCTATATTTTATATATAAAGCACTGTGTTCTGTGGCGTAAATTCGCTGCTTTACACTTCTCACTTGTTATTGTAAACCACAGAAACACTTTAACAGGCATTACTTTTCAGCTTCTTAAATGTTTGCGTTGAATCCGGTAAAAAAGATTCGATCAGTTTGTGCAGTATTTCTACTTCAATAACCCCCCCCCACACACACACACACACACACACACACACATACCACCACCACCATCACCTTTTGATAAATCCGCAAAAGCGTTTTTTTTTAGTTGTCGCTGGCGCCTTGAATGCTCTGCGCTGCTTCTGAAGCTCGTAGAGTTCCTATGAGCGTCCGGAGCAACATTCAGCCTATGCTAAAAACCGCTTCCGGGGGGGGGGGGGGTGGGTAACATTCATAAAATAAATTTAGTCAGTGTAAATATCTGAAAATATTGGCAGAGGTTATGATAATGTTATCCATTAAAATTTAAGTTGCCAAGCCAATAATGAACAGTGGAGCAAAGCTATAGAAAGAGCACATTAACGATTATTAAAACTGATTTGCTTTCATAATGTACCACATCGGGCTTAAGCTTTTGTTTACAATCGCAAGTTGAATTGTGCTACTTTCAAGCTCTGCTTCTGTTTGTCTTTGTCTTCTCAGATTTGACCTTTTCATTTTTTCATCATTCGCTGATGCTTTTGACCTTTCGTGTTTGTCTTCCTGTTAGTTTGCAGAACTTCTCGATATTGGCTTCTGAATTTGCCCTTTGAGGACTCATCAGCGCCCTAATGCCGGATGGAGTCCTTTGAGTAACAGCAAACCAAGTCAACTAATTACAGGTACACGGACGGCAGCGGGTGTGATGATTCTTCGGACCTGAAGATCACGCATAGAACTATATAATGATCTGAGCAACCCCCCCCCCCCCCATGGAGTTAATTCAAACAGCATCTTATGTTTCAGGGCACTCATATCTACAAGATTTTCTTAGCAGAGAAAGCTAGATAAATAGTTCACTCAGGAGACGCACCTGAAGAATATCTTTGATTGCAACATCATTATATTAAAGGTGTATCCAAAAATAATTTTCATTTTGTTCTGTTTTACGGTTCATTTTACGTTTCATTTGTTGCTTGATTCATTTTGTGCATGTCCCGAGTCCCAAACCTGTCCTGGGTCCCAGCCAGTCGGGTTTTCAAGATATCCGTAATGATTTGCATGAGGCTGATTCGCATGGCTGTCGCCTCTTTTATGCAAATCTTCCTTATGCACATTCATTTGGGATATCCTGAAAACCCAACTGACTGGGGGGGTCACTCAGGACAGGTTTAAGAGCCACTGGTCTAAGCTTTATTTCTGCCATATTTAGTAAGCTATGTTAAGTAGCTAATACGTGTTTTAAGATACACTAAGGCCCTCTATGACAAAAGTGTGCTAAGCATTTTAGCGTGGATTTAGTGCACGCTAAATCACCGCATGCACTAACCGCTAATGTGTCCATAAATAACACACACACATTAGTATTTAGAGCGCGCTAAAAAGCTTAGTGCACTTTTGTAAAAGAGGTAGTAAAGCCCTCTTTTACAAAGGCACGCTAAGAGCTTTAGCACGGATTTAGCGCGCGCTGAATCAACATGTGTACTATCCGTTAATGCGCCCATAGGATAACATGCACGCATTAGCGTTTAGCGCGTGTTTAGCGTGCGCTAAAAAGCATAGCGCACCTTTGTAAACGAAGGAGTAAGGCCCTCTTTTACAAGGGCGTGCTAAGCATTTTAGCATGGATTTAGTGCACGCTAAATCAACCGCTAATGTGTCAATAGGATAACACACACACGTTAGCATTTAGTGCGCACTAAAAAGCTTAGCGCACCTTTGTAATAGAGGGGGTAAGGTCCTCTTTTACAAAGACACGCTAAGAATTTTAGCGCAGTTTTAGCGTGCACTGAATCAACGTGTGCACTAACTGTTAATGCGTCCATAGGATAACATGCACACGTTAGCGTTTAGCGCGTGTTTAGCGTGCGCTAAAAAGCATAGCGCACCTTTGTAAAAGAGGGTGTAAGTCCCTCTTTTACAAAGGCACGCTAAGAGTTTTAGCGCGGTTTTAGCATGCGCTGAATCAACATGTGTACTAACTGTTAATGCGTCCATAGGATAACATACACGCGTTAGCGTTTAGCATGTGCTAAAAAGCATAGCGCACCTTTGTAATAGAGGGGGTAAGGTCCTCTTTTACAAAGGCACGCTAAAAGTTTTAGCGCGGTTTTAGCATGCGCTGAATCAACATGTATACTATCCGTTAATGCGTCCATAGGATAACATGCACGCGTTAGCGTTTAGCGCGTGTTTAGCGTGCGCTACAAAACATAGCGCACCTTTGTAAATGAAGGAGTAAGGCCCTCTTTTACAAGGGCATGCTAAGCATTTTAGCATGGATTTAGTGCACGCTAAATCAACCGCTAATGTGTCAATAGGATAACACACACACGTTAGCATTTAGCGCGCACTAAAAAGCTTAGCGCACCTTTGTAATAGAGGGGGTAAGGTCCTCTTTTACAAAGGCACGCTAAGAGTTTTAGCGCAGTTTTAGCGTGCACTGAATCAACGTGTGTACTAACTGTTAATGCGTCCATAGGATAACATGCACGCATTAGCGTTTAGCGTGTGCTAAAAAGCATAGCGCACCTTTGTAAAAGAGGGTGTAAGTCCCTCTTTTACAAAGGCACGCTAAGAGTTTTAGCGCGGTTTTAGCATGCGCTGAATCAACATGTGTACTATCCGTTAATGCGTCCATAGGATAACATGCACGCGTTAGCGTTTAGCGCGTTTAGCGTGCGCTAAAAAGCATAGCGCACCTTTGTAAACGAAGGAGTAAGGCCCTCTTTTACAAGGGCGTGCTAAGCATTTTAGCATGGATTTAGTGCACGCTAAATCAACCGCTAATGTGTCAATAGGATAACACACACACGTTAGCATTTAGTGCGCACTAAAAAGCTTAGCGCACCTTTGTAATAGAGGGGGTAAGGTCCTCTTTTACAAAGGCACGCTAAGAATTTTAGCGCAGTTTTAGCATGCACTGAATCAACGTGTGTACTAACTGTTAATGCGTCCATAGGATAACATGCACGCGTTAGCGTTTAGCGTGTGCTAAAAAGCATAGCGCACCTTTGTAAAAGAGGGTGTAAGTCCCTCTTTTACAAAGGCACGCTAAAAGTTTTAGCGCAGTTTTAGCATGCGCTGAATCAACATGTGTACTATCCGTTAATGCGTCCATAGGATAACATGCACGCGTTAGCGTTTAGCGTGTGTTTAGCGTGCGCTAAAAAGCATAGCGCACCTTTGTAAACGAAGGAGTAAGGCCCTCTTTTACAAGGGCGTGCTAAGCATTTTAGCATGGATTTAGCGCACGCTAAATCAACCGCTAATGTGTCAATAGGATAACACACACACATTAGCATTTAGCACGCACTAAAAAGCTTAGCGCACCTTTGTAATAGAGGGGGGTAAGGTCCTCTTTTACAAAGGCACGCTAAGAGTTTTAGCGCAGTTTTAGCGTGCACTGAATCAACGTGTGTACTAACTGTTAATGCGTCCATAGGATAACATGCACGCGTTAGCGTGTGCTAAAAAGCATAGTACACCTTTGCAAAAGAGGGGGTAAATGTTAGCACGCCTCCACGCTAAGTGGCTAAAATGCATGTTAAAAAATACCCAGTCAGTGGGGTAGAAATCCTATGCAAGTTGATTTAATGCTGGTACGGGCGGAAAGTAGGCATGACCGGGTGAGGAGTGGCCATCAGTGACAGCGACTGTGTGGGTCTATGCCATGTTCTGGCTTTCAAGACTCCTGCTAGCAGTGCTGCAAATACCACCAGCTCACGAGGAGCTGGAAGGCACGGCCAAGTTATTGGCTGAGCAATAGGAATGCTTAGGATTATCGGATTTTACTTAAGTAAAATCCGGTCCCATAGACCTGCCCCTAGGCCCACCCAGTTCCACCCATCCCCGCCACTAGCCCCACCCCCTCAGGATGCTAACCGGGAGGGAAGGCTGTGATGTGATGTCACCGCATTGCATCCGCTCATGCCCCTGAGTTGAGTAGAAAAGGTAGATATAAATAATTTGTTTACTCTTTCCAAAAATACTAGGACTAGGGTCAAGCAATGAAGCTACTAAGTAGTAGATTTACATAAGAACATAAGAATAGCCTTACTGGGTCAGACCATGGTCCATCAAGACCAGTAGCCCGTTCTCACGGTGGCCAATCCAGGTCACTAGTATCTGGCCAAAACCCAAGATGCAGCAATATTCCATCCAGGGCAAGCAGTGGCTTCCCCATGTCTTTCTCAATAATAGACTATGGACTTTTCCTCCAGGAACTTGTTCAAACCTTTCTTAAAACCAGCTATGCTCTCCACTCTTACCACATCCGCTGGCAACGTGTTCCAGAGCCTAACTATTCTCTGAGTGAAAAAAATTTCCTCCAATTGGTTTTAAAAGTATTTCCCTGGAACTTCGAGTGTCCCCTAGACCTGACTATTTTGTGGGTCTGGGAGAGGGGGAATCCGGCTGTCTGACCGCTGCTGTAGGGTGTTTCTGCTTGCTGGCTCTGTGTTACATGCCCGTTCATTTGTTATACAGCCTTTTGTAACCAAACACCAAAGCAGCTTACAATCTCTTAAATGAAAGAATGAAATTAAAACAAAAAAACATAGCATAAAATTATATTTGTATACAGTAACACAGATTCACTAGAGGTAGGTCTTGATCAATTTCTTTGACTGGCTGACCAGAAAATTGGATAGAGGAAGTGCGCTAGATGTGGTGTATTTAGATTTTAGCAAAGCCTTTGACAGTGTACCACACAGACGGCTAATAAATAAATTGAGTTCTCTTGGGATGGGCCACAAAGTGATGGGCTGGGTCAGGAATTGGTTAAGTGGAAGATGACAGAGGGTAGTGGTCAATGGAGATCGCTCTGAGGAAAGGGATGTTACCAGTGGTGTGCCTCAAGGTTCGGTTCTTGGGCCTGTTGCTTTTAACATTTTTATAAGCGATATTGCTGAAGGGCTGTCAGGTAAGATTTGCCTCTTTGCGGATGATACCAAAATCTGCAATAGAGTAGACACCCTGG
Source organism: Geotrypetes seraphini (assembly GCF_902459505.1). Classification (NCBI taxonomy): domain Eukaryota; kingdom Metazoa; phylum Chordata; class Amphibia; order Gymnophiona; family Dermophiidae; genus Geotrypetes; species Geotrypetes seraphini. Next base: position 141,896,226 of record NC_047084.1, read on the forward strand.
ATGGTGTGACTGACATGAAGAAAGACCTGGAGAAAAACAAAAGGAATTGACCCCAAAATATCCACAAAGAAGAAAATCCAGAGGAAACCAAAAAAACTCTGTGGAGTGACGATGTTCCTAAATGGACTTTATTTGAAAGTGTCAAAGTTCCAAAGGTACACTGAAATCATCCACATAAAATAATTCCATCCACATAAAAATAAATCATCCGCATAAGAACCTTAAAGGACCTAGTCCGCTAGGGATACAGGACCCAATACGGTCCGCGTTTCGACAAAAAGTCTTCTTCAGGGGTCCCTGGGGGTCCTATAAAGGTGAGTACGTGGAAAACAAATGTGTGGTGAGCTGGAAGTGAGACACTGCTTGTGTTTGCAACATTCTAGAGCTCAGACTGTGATGTCATAATGCCTCATTCCACCAATGCCTAAGATCCGTCCTCATCTGCGCAAGCCTCAAACACTTTAAAATCCTAAGTAGCAAAAAACAAAAGGAATTGACCCCAAAATATCCACAAAGAAGAAAATCCAGAGGAAACCAAAAAAACTCTGTGGAGTGACGATGTTCCTAAATGGACTTTATTTGAAAGTGTCAGAGTTCCAAAGGTACACTGAAATCATCCACATAAAATAATTCCATCCCCATAAAAGTAAATCATCCACATAAGAGCCTTAAAGGACCTAGTCTGCTAGGGATACAGAATCCAAACACGGTCCGCATTTCGACAAAAAGTCTTCTTCAGGGGTCCCTGGGGGTCCTATAAAGGTGAGTACGTGGAAAACAAATGTGTGGTGAGACACTGCTTGCATTTGCAATGGAAAGACCTGGCGAAGCTTGATGAATGGTATGAAATTTGGCAGCTAAAATTTAATACTAAAACATGCCAAGTCATGCAGTTGGGCTGCAAAAACCCAAAGGAATGGTACAGTTTAGGGGGTGAAGAATTTTTGTGCACGAAAGAAGGGCGGGGCTTGGGTGTGGTAGTATATGATGATGTTATGGTGGCAATCAAGTTGAAAAGGTGATGGGCTGGGTCAGGAACTGGTTAAGTGGAAGACGACAGAGGGTAGTGGTCAATGGAGATCGCTCTGAGGAAAGGGATATTACCAGTGGTGTGCTTCAAGGTTCGGTTCTTGGGCCTGTTGCTGGTGGTACATAGGAAGAGGTATGGCCAGTAGGAAAAAGGAGGTACTGATGCCCTTGTAGAAGACTTTGGTGAGACCTCATTTAGAATATTGTGTACAATTCTGGAGGCCGCACCTTCAAAAAGATATAAAAAGGATGGAGTCGGTCCAGAGGAAGGCTGCTAAAATGATCTGTGGTCTTTGTCATACGATGTAAGGGGACAGCCTCAAAGATCTCAATATGTATTCTTTGGAGGAAATACGGGAGAGGGGAGATATGATAGAGACATTTAAATACCCATAAATGCTCATGAGAAGAGCCTCTCTCAATTAAAAGGAAGCTTTGGAAAGAGGGGCATAGAATAAAGGGGATATATTCAAAAGTAACCTCAGAAAATAGTTTTTCATGGAAAGGGCGGTGAATGTTTTGAAATGACTTCATCGTGGAGATGGCGAAGACAAAAATTTGATCTGAATTTATGAAAGCTTGGGACAAGTACATTGGATGTCTACGGGCGAGGAGGGGGATGGTTGATGGCACGGTTGGGCAGACTAGATGAGTCTTCGTATCTGCCTTCATTTTCCTCTGGTTTTCGATGTTTCTATTTATGGTATTCTACTCACTTGAAGGGCCTTTGGCCTTTCTGGTCAGTGAATCAGAGAAACGACATGACTCTCCTGCTCAAATAATTCATCAATCCTAGCTCTAGATGACGTGCTTTGTGCCATGTATTTCTTTGCACAGCGGAGCTTTGAGATGGTGTCAAACAAGACACTCGTCATATATGCAAGGGAGCATGTTACATCTCTGTCTGAATTTCAGTCTAAAGATAAATAACTATGCAAGGAATCCACGTAAAGGATCTTACAGATAAATTACCATCAAGTCTGCAGGTTAATATAAAGAAATTGCATTTGACAAAAATAACTGAATTCCTTAAAATTTGCCTTTGTTCTCTGAATAATTCTCTGTTCTATTAAGCTTTGCATGGTGTTATTAATTTATAATGTTTTCATCTACAATTTTTTTATAACCTTGGGCTAAATATATGAAAGTGTCGTTTAGCTGATACATTACCACTAACTTGGAAAAACGTTATTTGTCTTTTATATTGTCAAAATCCTGCGCAATTGTAGGTGGGCCATTTTTGTCATTCATTTGTTTGTTTGATTGATTGATTTGTTAAACATATGTTATCTAGGACAGTGGTATTGAATCCATTCCTCAAGGACCATCTGGCCAGTTGGGTTTTCAGGATATCCACAAGAACTGGGTTGAATAAGAACATAAGAATTACCACTGCTGGGTCAGACCAGTGGTCCATCCTACCCAGTAGTCCACTCACGTGGTGGCCCTTAGGTCAAAGACCAGTGCTCTAAATGAGTCCAGCCTCACCTGCGTATGTTCCAGTTTAGCAGGAACCTGTCCAACTTTAACATAGTAACATAGTAGATGACGGCAGATAAAGACCCGAATGGTCCATCCAGTCTGCCCAACCTGATTCAATTTAAATTTTTTTTTTTTTTTTTTTGTCTTTGTCTTGAATCCCTGGAGGGTGCTTTCCCATATAATAGACTCTGAAAGAGTGTTCCAGTTTTCTACCACTCTCTGGGTGAAGAAGAACTTCCTTACGTTTGTACGGAATCTATCCCCTTTCAACTTTAGAGAGAGCCCTCTCATTCTCCCTACCTTGGAGAGGATAAACAACCTGTCCTTATCTACTAAGTGTATCCCCTTAAGTACCTTGAATGTTTCGATCATGTCCCCTCTCAATCTCCTCTGTTCGAATCCCTGGAGGGTGTTTTCCACTATAACAGCTTCCGGAAGAGCGTTCCAGTTTTCTACCACTCTCTGGGTGAAGAAGAACTTCCTTACGTTCGTACAGAATCTATCCCCTTTCAGCTTTAGAGAGCGCCCTCTCGTTCTCCCTACCTTGGAGAGGGTGAACAACCTGTCTTTATCTACTAAGTCTATTCCCTTCATTATCTTGAATGTTTCGATCATGTTCCCTCTCAGTCTCCTCTTTTCAAGGGAGAAGAGGCCCAGTTTCTCCAATCTCTCACTGTACGGCAACTCTTCCATCCCCTTAACCATTTTAGTTGCTCTTTTCAGGACCCTTCAGAGTAGTACCATGTCCTTCTTCATGTACGGCGACCAGTGTTGGACGCAGTACTGCAGGTGAGGGTGCACCATGGCCCGGTACAGTGGCATAATAATCTTCTCCAATCTGTTTGTGATCCCCTTCTTTATCATTTCTAGCATTCTGTTCACCCTTTTTGCCGCCACCACGCATTGCGCGGACGACTTCATAGACTTGTTGATCAGAACTCTCAAGTCTCTTTCCTTGGAGGTCTCTCCAAGTACCGCCCTGGACATCCTGTATTTGTGCATGAGATTTTTGTTACCGACATGCATCCACGTTGAACCTTAATTGCCATGTCGATGCCCATTTCTCGAGCTTGATTATGTCACGTTGCAGATCTTCGCAATCCCCCTGTGTCTTCACTACTCTGAATAACTTCGTATCATCCGCAAATTTGGGGCTTCTTTTATGAAGGTGCATTAGGGCCTTAACACGAGGAATAGCGTGCGCTATAATGCCGCGTGCGCTAGCCACTCCCGCCTCCGGTGCATGCGCTAAAAACGCTAGCACGCCTTCGTAAAATGAACCCTTAATCACCTCACTATTTTGAAGAGCACAGGTCCAAACACCGAGCCCTGCGTTACCCCACTGGTGATGCTCTTCCAGTCTGAGTATTGTTCATTTACTCCCACTCTCTGTTTCCTATCCTCCAGCCAGTTTTTAATCCACGTGAGTATTTCACCCTCGATTCCATGTCTTGCAATTTTCTGAAGTAGTCGTTCATGTGGAACCTTGTCAAACGCCTTCTGAAAATCCAGATATACAATGTCGACCGGGTCGCCCTTGTCTATCTGCATGTTTACTCCCTCAAAGTGCAGCAAGTTCGTCAAACACGATCTGCCTTTGCTAATACCGTGCTGATCTAGGAAATGCAGGACAGGTATAGGAAAATGTGAAACATTATAAAGGCTTATTTGTCTTACTGAATTATGTATGTAATGATATGTAAACCATTTAGGTTCAAATGGTATATACATTTTTTAAATAAATAAAACTTGATATAATCCCAATAAGGTCAATAAGGATAGGCAAGAAGCAAAGGTAAAAGTCATAACTGAAACGATTCCATGACAGTTTGTGATTTAGGGGGGGGGGATTCATCATAGTAACATAGTAGATGATGGCAGATAAAGACCCAAATGGTCCATCAAGCAGCGTTAGGGCCTTAAGTTGTGGTACATGAATCTTATTGCAACTTAAATAGCCCCAATGCAGCAGTCTCCAAAATATTTAAGTTGCTGCTTATTACTAAGTAAATGAGATGCAAAACATGCCTTATATGGAAATATGATCCCTAGCAGTAGTCACGCGAGACAGCCACTAGGGGCTCCATTTTGACTGCAGCACTGGAGTGGTCAGGAGTAATTGAGCATTGCTCCTGGCCAACCCCCTGGACATCCCGATGCCCCCAGGACTACCAAGGCATGAAAGGTAGCCATTAGGATGGTTGGGGTTGCCGGGGGAGGAGGGAGACCTGCATTGGTGGGTTGGGAAGGGAAAATTCATCTCAGCAGCCTGGGAACATTGGGATGCAGTTTTGTGCACCCCAAGGCTGCTGGGTTATATAAGAACATAAGAATTGCCATACTGGGACAGACTGAAGGTTCCACCAAGCCCAGTATCCTGTTTCTAGCAGTGGCCAACCCAGGTCCCAAGTACCTGGCAGAAGCCCAAAGAGTAGCAACATTCCAGAGCTGAGATTGTGATGTCATAATGCCGCATTCCACCAATGCCTAAGAGCCAACCTCACCAGTGATATCACAATGGCTTGACTGTCTTATACTTCACTCACATAACAACATAAGAGCTGCCATATTGGAACAGACCGAAGGTCAATCAAGCCCAGTATCCTGTTTCCAACAGTGGACAACCCAGGTCCAAAGCACCTAGCTAGATCTCAAGTAGGGAAGTAGATTCTATGCTGCTTATCCTAGGAATACAACAGTGCTGGGTGTATCATCAATATATTTCTTTGCATTCAATTCAATACAGAGAGTACTTCATGGGAGTTCAGATTTCCACCCTTTATCACACAGATACAGGTGGGGGGGATTCTTCATAATTTCCAGTACTTCTTCTGTTTTTAATTTTCTACTTCCTGCTTCATTTTTATATTTAGTTTATTCTTATTTTGTTTTCTTTTCGTTTTATTACTATGGCTCCGAATGGTCTTAATGAAACCTCGGACTGTTTGGGTTGATTTTTGTAATAGTGAGGCTTTCCTCTTTACAATTATACGGATTATAGGAAGATATCCTAGGAATAAGTAGATTTCCCTAAGCCATCTTAATAATAACTTAAGGACTTCTTTTTTTATGAAATATGCAAACCTTTTTTAAACCCTGCTAATCTAACTGATTTCACCATATTCTCTGACAATGAATTCAAAGTTCAATTACACATTGTGTGAAGAAATATTTTCTCCAGTTTATTTTAAATCTACTACTTAGTAGCTTCATTGCATGACCCCCTAGTCCTAGTATTTTTGGAAAGAGTGAACAATCGATTCACATCTACCCTTTCCACTCCACTCATTATTTCATACACTTCTATCATAGGGCACTGGTCTTTGACCAAAAGGGCCGCCGCGTGAGCGGACTGCTGGGCGCGATGGACCAACCAACAGCGGCATCTCTTATGTTCTTATGTTCTTATATATCACCCCAAGCCGTCTCTCCTCCATGCTGAAGAGCCCTAGCCACTTTAGCCTTTCCTCACAGGGAAGTCTTCCAATCCCTTTTATCATTTTTGTCGCCGTTCTTTGTACCTTTTCTGATTCCGCTATAACTATGAGATATGGTGACCAGAACAGCATACAATTTTCTAGGTGCGGCCGTACTATAGAGCGATGCAAGGGCATTGTAACATTTTCATCTTTGGTTTTCATTCCTTTCCTGATAATCCCTAACATTCTCTGCTTTCTTAACAGCTGCCACACATTGAGCTGAGGGTTTCATCGTGTCCTCAACAATGACACCTCGCTCCTTTTCTTGGGCAGTGTCTCTTAACACAGAAAAAAACAAAAGGAATTGACCCCAAAATATCCACAAAGAAGAAAATCCAGAGAAAACCAAAAAAAACTCTGTGGAGTGACGATGTTCCTAAATGGACTTTATTTGAAAGTGTCTAAGTTCCAAAGGTATACTGAAATCATCCACATAAAATAATTCCATCCACATAAAAATAAATCATCCACATAAGGGCCCTTTCCATTGCAAATGCAAGCAGTGTCTCACTTCCGGCTCACCACACAATTGTTTCCCACGTACTCACCTTTATAGGACCCCCAGGGACCCCTGAAGAAGACTTTTTGTCGAAATGTGGACCATGTTGGGTCCTGTATCCCTAGCGGACTAGGTCCTTTAAGGCTCTTATGTGGTTGATTTACTTTTATGTGGATGGAATTATTTTATGTGGATGATTTCAGTGTATCTTTGGAACTCTGACACTTTCAAATAAAGTCCATTTAGGAACATCGTCACTCCACAGAGTTTTTTTTTTTTGTTTTCTCTGGATTTTCTTCTTTGTGGATTTTTGGGGTCAATTTCTTTTGATTTTTGCTACTTGGGATTTTAAAGTGTTTGAGGCTTGCGCAGATGAGGACGGAACTTAGGCATTGGTGGAATGAGGCATTATGACATCACAGACTGAGCTCTAGAATGTTGCAAACACAAGCAGTGTCTCACTTCCAGCTCACCACACAATTGCTTCCCACGTACTCACCTTTATAGGACCCCCAGGGACCCCTGAAGAAGACTTTTTGTCAAAATGTGGACCGTGTTGGGTCCTGTATCCCTAGCGGACCAGGTCCTTTAAGGCTCTTATGTGGATGATTTACTTTTATGTGGATGGAATTATTTTATGTGGATGATTTCAGTGGACCTTTGGAACTTTGACACTTTCAAATAAAGTCCATTTAGGAACATCGTCACTCCACAGAGGTTTTTTTTTTGGTTTTCTCTTAACACAGAACCCAGCATCACATAGCTATAGTTCGGGTTCCTCTTTCCCACATGCATCACTTTGCACTTGCTCAAATTAAACATCATCTGCTATTTTGACGCCCATTCTTCCAGTCTCATAAGGTCCTCTTGCAATTTTTCACAATCCTCTTGCGATTCAACAACTTTGAACAACTTTGTGTCATCAGCAAATTTAATCATCTCACTATTCACTCATCATCTCACTCAGTATTCATCACCATGACTCAGTATTCCCACCTCTAGATCATTGATAAATATGTTAAAAAGCAGCGGTCCCAGTACAGACCCCTGGGGAATCCCACTATTTGCCTCGACTACATATACTTTAAACAAGGAGGAAAAAGCCTTCAGTCAGATGAAATCTTGCTGAAAGACTAGATAGGGTAAGCACCTCACTGGTTTATAAAAAACCTCCTCTTACAGCGTTATTTTATGCTCTTTAAATCTCTGTGCTACAGTGATAAGACACAGGATTTAACAAGCTTTAATTTATACACAGCTCAACGTTGAAAAATTCAGTCCTTAAAAAAGACTTAAGGCTACAGGTACTTATCTTTTGCAAGCTGAACCCAGCCGTTGTAAATCAAACCGCTTTGACAGAGCTGTGTGAGGCATTCCAATTGCCTTCTTCCTCCGACGATGGTGACCAGCGTTTCGCTATTGGCTGCGTCATGGGGGTAGGAGGATAGGACATTGTCTTCTGAAATGAATTATAAAATCATTATAAGCACAGCCACTGCCACAATTCTAAAGCAGATATCGGTACAAACCTAACTTACTGCAAGTCGGCAATCAGTCCTAATGCTCAATCGGTGGCAAAGATGGCCACAACGGCCACTAAGCCTCGGTTTAAATACCCTGTGATGTCAAAAACTGTAGCATGACGGGCTCAGCTGTTCATCTGGTCTATGGAAAGATGACTAAAGCAGCCTAAAGTTGCTTGTGAATACATGAATGCAAACAGTTGAAAAAAAATCAATACTGATCTTACAAACCAACAAGACTAGAAGGCTTACAAATTTTGAGGTTCAATCCGTTAGGTCCCTCCATACGCAAACGGTAGATCCATTGCTGTTCTTTCTTGAGAAGGGCTAATTTCCTTCTCAAGAAAATTATGGCACATTATCTACTGCAGGGGTGCCCAAAAGGTCGATCGAGATTGACCAGTAGATCGCGAAGGCAACGCAAGTCGATCGCGGTACCCATCCCGGGCTCCGTGATAGACTTGCACTGCCTTCGCATTCTACCTCCTTCTCTATGGACACATTTGCTTTTCTGACACGGTAGATAGAAGCGCCGGGCTGACCAGCTTCCCCCCGACATCAATTCTGACATTGGAGAGGAAGTTCCGGGCATGCCAATCGCTTCCTGGCTGGCCCGTAACTTCCTCTCCGACGTCAGAATTGATGTCAGGTGGAAGGTTGGTCAGCCCGGCACTTCTGTTTACCGCGTCGGGAAGCAGGGACGGCTCACAACTCGGCGGCGGGTGGCTTGGGGACCTGTTCCCCGATGGCAGCGGCAGTGGCTTGGGGAGGGCAGGGAGAAAGAAAGAAAGAAAGGGGGCAGGCAGAGAGACAGAAAGAAGGAAAACAGAAAGAAAGAAAGGGGGGATAGGGAAACAGAAAGAAAGAAAGAAAGAAAGGGGGCATGGAGAGAGAAAGACAAACAGAAAGAAAGGGGGCAGGGAGACAGAAAGAAAGACAGACAGAAAGAAATAAGGGAGCAGGGAGAAAGAAAGGGGAGAGGGTAGGGAGAGAGGAAGAAAAAGTTGGTGGAGGGAATGAGGTCTGGAAGCATATAGCATGCTGAATGAAGGGGAAAAATATTGGATGCACAGTCAGAAGAAGAAAGTACAACCAGAGACTCATGAAATCACCAGACAACAAAGGTAGGAAAAATTATTTTATTTTAAATTTAGTGATTAAAATGTGTCTGTTGTGAGAATTTATATCTGTTGTCTATATTTTGCACTATGGCCCCCTTTTACTAAACCGCAATAGCAGTTTTTAGCGCAGGGAGCCTATGAGTGTCGAGAGCAGCACCCCAGCCCCCCCTCCCCGCCAGAGCCCCCCCCCCATGCATCTGGATCGCTCTGAAGCGATCCATGGGATCGCTTGTGGATGGATGTCCGATGAGATCATTTGCATGGGGACTCTTTAGTGAATTGGTCGCCTGGCAAGATTTGGCCCCAGATCGCCCACGGATCGCCTAGATCGCCTAGATCGGTGAGTTTAGTGAATCTAGGCCAATGTGCTCCACCTTCGTAACTGCTCATGAAGATGAAAATATGTATCAACGATATACTAATCCACAGACTCTCCCCCTTCAGGAGGAATAGCAACTTAGCTATGTTACGGTAGACGAGTCGAGCTCGGACATCCTAGAATGTCATTGACACCGAATTCCCAAACCGTTGGCAGCAACATAAAATCCAAGTGGTTAGCACTTAAAGGAAATGCAACTGCTTCTAGCTCTGACAGAAAAGTAAAGTGTGGGAAAATGAAAAAAGAAAAAAAAAAAAAATCCTTGCACAAGTGCAGGCTGCCTCTTAAAAAATTTGAATGAATTTTCTTAAACCAGAGCCAATCAGAGATCCAGACGGCTTATGCAGTCGTTATGTTAAACATGTAAACCTTAATGAAGGAAATATGTTAAAAAGATGTAACTAAATCCCCCTCTTTTACAAAGGTGCGCTATGCTTTTTAGCGTGTGCTAAATTTTACCGCGCACTAAACTCTTAACGCGTGCATGTTATCCTATAGACGTGCAAGCGGTTAGCACACGCGCTGATTCAGCGTGCGCTAAATCCACGCTAAAACGCTTAGCGCGCCTTTGTAAAAGAGGGCCAGAGCGTCAGATATATTTAAAAGGGCACGGAGCCATATAAAGGGCTCCTTTTTACAAAGGTGCGTTAGGGCCTTAAAGCGCGGAATAGCGTGCTCTAAGAGAATCATCCTTCGGTAGAATTTTGCTAATAGCGTGCTCTAAAATGCCCCGCGCGCTAGCCGCTACCGTCTCCTTTTAAGCAGGCGGCAATTTTTCAGCTAGCGCGCGCTATAGCACATGCTAATCTTGGGCGTGCGCTAAAAACGTTAGCGGAACTTAGTAAAAGGAGCCCTAAAAGGCTTGAGAAAAGATTGTACTAGGTGACTTCAGAGAATCAGACACCTATAATGTGATACCCAAAGGAACAAACGTTTCAGTTAGGAATCCATTTAGACTATTATGCCACTTCCAATTTGTTAACTTCAGGTTAAGTCGTAATGCTTTGTTTATGAAGGCATAACAACCCGAACAAACAGGGCCGGATTTTCCTATAGGCTAACTAGGCTTCAGCCTAGGGCCTCAAGATCAAGAGGGGCCTACATTCAAATTGTTAGCAAAATTAAAATTACACTATTCTAAAAACAGTGAACACTAAAACACTGAGTCCTGGTGGCGTGAGGTGTGCTTCTGTGTCACTCCTCATGGCGCCTGCGCCAGCGACTCATCAAAATTCAGCCGGGGATGGGGAATCCGAATTGCACATGTGCTCCAGCTCCGGATCGGATCCCGCTGCTCCTCTCTCCCCCCCCCTGCCCCTTTCCCTGCTCCGGGGGGGAATCGGTCTCAGCCCTGGGTGGGGGCACGCGCCGGTCCCCGGTCCGATCCTGCCTCCGGTTCAGGTTCTCGACTTTTTTTAATTTATTATCTGTTTCACATTTTTTATAACCGATAACAACATGTTTCATTTAACATATTGATCTATATCACAGTAATGATGTATTTTATTATCTCTCATGTAATTTACAAACTTAAAAATGGGAGGTGAAAGGGCCTCATAAGTGGAATAGCCTAGGGCCTCTTTTCATCTAAATTCGGCCCTGCGAACAAATATAACTTATGGATCGTCATAAGGGTTTCAGGCATGAAAATGAGTAGAATACTGTGGAAATATATTCATGTCTGAGATCTTTGAAATAAATCCTTCACAGTAGCAAAATAAATTGATGCTAAAAAAATGCATTATAAAAAAGGACACACTCGACATAAATATATACTGAAAAAAAAAAAAGTAACTGCAGTACGACTCGTATGCCAGTTTAGGTCAAAAGAACGAACCTACTGGACATATTTTGACCTGTATGTAAAGCTAGACACTCAGAGCATCCAATGTGCATTTATGTTTAAATCTTTTTTTTTTTTTTAATTAAAGTTTCAAATACAAAGCAGAAAAAAATCATATGCATAATAACAAAGCATGAATGCAACAAATATAAACCCCTCCCACCCCCCACCCACCCCACCCCCCTGTCAGAACAGCAGCTCACGTGTCCAAAACCATCGTGAGCGTATCAGTTCAAAAGTCTGCTTCTGGCAGTGGGAGTAAAGTAGAGCAAAAGGACAACCAGTACCGAAAAAAACAAAGTGCCAGGTTTAGATTCCATGGTAGAGATGGCATGGCGCTCACACCCTGCTAGTTGAATCAGCTGAGTGCGCTAATGCGCTATCATAGAACATAAGAACATAAGAATTACTGCTGCTGGGTCAGACCAGTGGTCCATTGTGCCCAGCAGTCCGCTCACGTGGTTTCCCTTAGGTTAAAGACCAGTGTGCTAACTGAGACTAGCCTTACCTGTGCACGTTCTGGTTCAGCAGGAACTTGTCTAACTTTGTCTTGAATCCCTGAAGGGTGTTTCCCCCTATAACAACCTCCAGAAGAGTGTTCCAGTTTTCTACCACTCTCTGGGTGAAGAAGAACTTCCTTACGTTCGTACGGAATCTATCGTCTTTTAACTTTAGAGAGTTCCCTCTCGTTCTCTCTATCTTGGAGAGGGTGAACAACCTGTCTTTGTCTACTGTCTATTCCCTTCATTATCTTGAATGTTTCGACCCTGTCCTCTCTCAATTTCCTCTTTTCAAGGGAGAAGAGGCCCAGTTTCTCTAATCTCTCACTGTACGGCAACTCCTCCAGCCCCTTAACCATTTTAGTTGCTCTTCTCTGGACCCTCTCGAATAGTACTGTGTCCTTCTTCATGTTTGGTGACCAGTGCTGGATGCAGTATTCAAGGTGAGGGCATACCATGGCCTGGTACAGCAGCATGATAACCTTCTCTGATCTGTTTGTGATCTCCTTCTTAATTTCTAGAATTCTGTTCGCCCTTTTCGCCACCACCATGCATTGCGCTGACGGCTTCATTGACTTGTCAACCAGTACTCCCAAATCTCTTTCCTGGAGGGGTCTCTCCAAGTACTGCACCGGACATCTTGTATTCGTGTATAAGATTTTTGTATGAGTAAATGAGCAGGCAAGCTTTCTTCTTAGAGAGACAAGGACAGCCTTACAGCACAGATCGCAGATCCATACCCCTTGAATGCACCTATGTAGCTTGGATGACCACAAAGCATCATCAACACAGGAGAATGAGGAAACAGCCAGCACTGAAGAATAGTTTTCAGTCCCATAAAAATAGCTTTCTGAACAAAGGCAACACAGCCTGGACGAACTGGGACTATCGACAGTTTCAGAGTCAAAAGAAAGGTATCCGTAGGCACCCAAGTGCAATTCCACATTGATGCTATCTGGAAACAAAGTATTTTCCAATAAACCTGGATACCAGGTCAAGATCAAAACATAAGGCTGCAGAAATCACAATGTGAAAATCTTGGGATCATCTAATAGCCTCATAGTCCAAATCGCCAGTCAATTCCTGCAAAAAAACGATGATGGAAATGTAGTGGACTCGGCACCTGTGCTGTTAAACATAGAGATTCAGATCATTTCTAGGTAGAGAACGGACATAGTGTCGCAATTGTTTTTTAAGGATACCAATTCTCGTTCTCCAACTTAAAAGAGTCTTTCAAGAACTGAAAAGAGTGCATAGTACCATCAGACTGTAATACCTGAGATAAGTAGATCAAACCTTTCTTAGACCACATATGAAAGGACCCCTGACCCATCCCAGGACTAAAATCCCTATTACCCCCAATAGGCAAACAGGGGGGGGGGGTAGATAACTGAGCACATAAACATTTCCAGGTTTTGCGTGCCGGAAACAAGAACAAATCTCCATAGGGACAGACCTGCTCCGGCAGTCGCTTAGAATGGAACAAATAGCTATAATGATGAGGTAAGAAGGCGAGACACTCAGCCTCTGATGCTGAAAAATGGTCAGTCCTACAGAACCTGTCACTGACATGTCTAAGTTGATAAGCCATATTAAATCTGCCCAAGTGTAACAACCTCAGTCCCCCTTGATCCCTAGGAAGGAAAAGTGTGTATAAGGAAATATGAGGATGTTTGTCCCCCCCCCACCCACCCCACCCCACCCACACAAATATTTGGACAAAAATCTATGTATGAGAGTCAAGTGACAATACTGTAGAAACAAAGGTAAGGTCTGGAGGAGGTAAAGCCACTGATGTATCACCATCATATTGTACAGTGCAATTTTCCCAAGGAGTGACAGCGGGTAAGCCCACTAAGCCTGCAACTTCTGCCTTGTTTTTACCAACAATGGATGCACGTTAAGTACATACAGCTGGGTCAGGTCCAGTGGCAATGTAACGACCAGGTATCGAAGGGAAGAAGAGGCCCATTCCAAAGGGAAGAGCCCCATCTAAAAATCCTTATCTGTCACTTGTAACGGAATGAGGAGTAGTGGCTCGTGGCCAGCAGGGGGTGATGTTTATGGGACGGTAATGGAATGGATGTCAGAACATGATAAGTGCAGTATTTTTGTAGAGTTTTTCTACAAAAGCGCCTGTTTTTCGTATGATTCTGGGTAATTCTAGTTAGATACAAACATATGTGTCAGTTTGGGCCACGCCCAAATAGAAGTGTACGAAAAACAGGTGAATAAAAATCTGAATAATATGTAACTAAAGCCAGAAAAACACACTACAGATTAATATAAGGGAAAGAATGGTGTTCTTTTTATGCACTTTGATGCTAGGCTAGATCATAGAGGAAATCATGGGGGTTACATGGAATCCATTTTGTGTTCTCTGTCTTTGCTATATCTGCTCATTTTGAGCAATCCATTTTGTGCGTCCAGGTCTTTGTTACCAGCAGTGTAGGGTTAATTAATACTACATGTGCTTGCTTTAGACTGGAAAAGAAAGATAACATGTCCCAAACTGAATTAGATATAGTTTTGAATGAAAATTATGATTTATTGAATGGAAGCTTGGCCAAGCAAAGTATAAATGAACAAATATGACTGGAGTGGATGTGTGACTGTGTTGAACAAAAGCATAGGTTTTGAAAAAAACATATATATATCTTTGCAACCTAAAGAAATCCTAAAGCAACATCTGGAAGTAATTAAGTCAGAGACTCCTGCTCTTTGTGTGTGAGACTGTCAGCTTAGGAGGAGAGGGGGACCAGCCCCTCCTCCTCCAGGCTAGGGTTTCTGTGTGCAGAATCCATAGCCTGTCAACTTTTTTCCTCCAAGGCTGAGAACTTTTCAGCATCTTTTTAACAAATAATTTTTCTTAATATATTTTTGTGAAAATTATGATTTATATCCAGAAACGACTATAAGCAAACAAATGTACTTTTCTAAAACTTTGTATAACTTTTAAGACCACCTCTTTTGTGGATTGTTATTGGTTGTCAACCTGATGATGTCACAATAAGCCAAAAGTATATAATAGAATGAAATGAGATAGTAAGATGAGCTCGTTATGAGAAGGCCAGCATTTGGCAACTATAACGATCTCCCATTAGCGCTACTGTTAAGCAATTATGCTTGATTCTTTTGATCTCATAATGGAAAACTAGAAACAATAACTCAATAAATCTTAATTAATTTTTAAAACCTTGCGCTGGTGTCATTTTGCATATTTTATTATTTTTCAAACCATGAGCTTTCAAAGAGGCGTCAATGTCCCTTGCTCAGGAAG
Organism: Geotrypetes seraphini; assembly: GCF_902459505.1. Lineage (NCBI taxonomy): Eukaryota > Metazoa > Chordata > Amphibia > Gymnophiona > Dermophiidae > Geotrypetes > Geotrypetes seraphini. The sequence goes on from NC_047084.1 coordinate 141,911,361, forward strand.
CACCAGGAATTTTTGCCTATTCAACGTTCACCCCAAAAATAAATGAAACTCATCTAAGATCTCTAAAGCCCTAGTCAGTGATCTCTGTGGCTGCACCAAAATAAGTAGCAAATCATCAGCAAAGGCTAATACCTGTAACTGGAAGGATCCCTCTGGAAGACTGACCAAGTCATCATCACATTTGAAAGTATGCAGGAGGGGTTCTAAATACAGTAAGAAGAGTAAAGGGGACAACGGGCATCCCTGACATGTCCCTCTGCCAACCACAAAAGAGCTAGTTGGAATCCCATTCACTAGGACCCTAGGGGATGAGTATAAGGCCCTCAAGGAAGTCATAAACCAACCCCCGAGGCCCATATCTTCCAACGTGTTAAAGAGATAATGCCAATGAACCTGATTGAAAGCTTTGGCAGCATCTAAGCCCACTAAAATGCCCAAGATTTGAGTGGATTGCACTCTAGCCATAGCCAATAAAGCCCATCGAACATTCAAACCTGAATGTCTACCCTGCACAAAGCCCACCTGCTTCGACGATATTATGTGTGGCAAAAGGGGAGTTAAGGGATTAGCTAGCAGGCGAGCTAAGATCTTCAGGTCCACATTTATTAGTGAGATTGGATAATAAGACTCTACCTCATCTCTGGGTTTGTTCGGTTTTGGGATCAAAGTAATAGTTGCCTCATTAGTATAAGCTGGGAAAGCACCAGTCTCCAGTGCTGTGACAAAATAGCCAAAAAGAGGTTTGCTTACCTCCAAAGATAGTATTTTATAGAACTCGGGAGAAAACCCATCAGGGCCCGGGGCAGTACAGGATCGTAATTGTTTTATCGCTTTTTGACTTTCCATACCCTGTATGGGCTTGTTCAGGGCAGCACATTGTAAGTCATTAAATTGTGGCATCCCCGCATCCTCCAAATAGTCCCAAATATCTGGACCACAATAAGGAGGAGGACTAGAATAAAAACTCAAAAAATGTTGATAGTAAGCTTCAGCTATATCATTGGGATTCGTGTGAAAGGAGCCCAGGGCAGATTTGATCTTAGAAATATATCTATTATCCTGTTAATTCTTAGCCAGAGTTGCCAGCATTCTGTCTGTTTTATTGCCATAACGGAAAAATTTATATTTTTTAGTACAGTCTTGCAATAAAGCATTAAGGGCCACCTGGACGGAATGGAGTTCCTCATATAGTGTAGTAGAAGGTGTCCGCAGGCAATGGGCTTTCCAAAGTCACATACTGTTTTTCTAAACGCACTATCCCGAGATTTGTTTGTGACGAGCTGCAATGTAGGATATAATGTCCCCTGTATTAACCACTTTAGCAGTCTCCCAAAAAATGCTATGGTTATCATAATGTTGACCATTTGTCAGCAGGAAATCATCCCATCGTTTCCGCAGGTAATCCAAAAATTCAGGATCATCCTGCAGGTACAAGGGGAAACGCCACCCGAAGAACCCCAAAGGAGAAACCCCCAGTGAAATATCCAACTAGATGGGACAATGGTCCGAGACCTCAAGGGGGCCTATATGAGCATCAGTAACCTGAAAAAAACAAAGATTCAGAAACTAACAGATAGTCCAAGAGAGAAAAGGATCTGTGGGCTCGTGATTGGTGGGTATAATCATGTTCAAAAGGATGGAGTAAACTCCAGGGATCCACCAACCCCAGAGATTTACACAAAAAAGGAATACCTTTTGTAATAGCACCGGAGGAAGTAACATGTGGACTAGATCTATTCAATGCGGCGTCCAACACCTGGTTGAGGTCTCCCGCAACTATAAGAAGTAGGGAAGAATCCTGAAGACCAAGAGCCACCAACTTTTGAAAATAATCATGGGAATAAGTGTTAGGACCATATACTATCAATAAGCAAAAATCCTTGCCCTGTAATAAGATCTGAAGTAACAGGTATCTACCCTGAGCATCCTGATGCTGTACAAAAATAACACATTTTAATCCCCTGCGTACCAGGAGAATAACACCTGCCCTTTTTCACATAGAGGAAGCATAGAAACTGTGCCTACACAACCCCTCTGCAGTTTCTTATGCTCAACTTCTGTCAGCCTAGTTTCTTGGAGACAAGCGAGATCAGCTTTGTGATGTTTCAGCTGCCTCAAAATTTTGGATTGCTTGACCAGGGATGTTATACCAGAAGCATTCCAAGAAACAACATGGAGCGGTCTGTCACCCAGGAGTACAAAAGAAAGTGCAAATACAAGTCACATTACAATGTCCCCGCACCCAGTGCTTGCCAAGGTACACCCAGCATGGTATATCCCAAAGGCTAGCAACCAAACAGTACAGTTGTACAGGAAATTTCTACAAAAAACTATGCCCCACAGTAAAAAAAACATACTGCTGTTCCCAACCAAAAACCACATCCCTTCCCCCTCCCCAAACACCCCCAAAAGGCATATCCCTGATAGAAATATGCACATGGCCCATAAACGACACCCTACAGGACCAAACACTTCCAAATATCAAGAATAGTGAGATTATTCAACTCTGCCAGACTAGCTCACTGTACCGCCCAACAGCAGAGAAAGCCCAAGGACAGAGAACTCCAAGGAGAACCCCAAAATTCCCAAGGGGCAAACTGGTTATGGAGGCCCCATGGACTGTCCAAAGGTCATATTAATATAATCCGCCGCCTCCGAGGCCACTGTGAAGGAGCACCATCATGCTGAATCTTCAATAATTCAGGATATAAAAACATAAAGCGCACCTTAGAATCCACTAGCTTTGCACAAAGAGAGTAAAAGGCCTTTCTACGATCAGTCAAAGCAGCGGAATAATCCTGGCTGAGATGAACAAGAGCTCCTTGAAACTTCAACGAATCTCGTTTGGCCCGATAGTGGCGAAGAATGTCCATCTTGTGCCTATAATTAAGGAATTTAACGATCATCACTCATAGCCTCGAATCCTGGGCAGGTCTTGCTCCAATGCGGTGGGCACGTTTTAGGCAGGACAGGCCAAGGGAGGATGGTCCAGCCAGCTTTCTAATTCAGGCAATAAACGTGCCTCCATAATTATCTCCGGGATCCTCAGAAATCTAAGATTCCTTCTACGAGACCTGTTCTCCAGGCCTTCAAGTTTATTGGACTGGGTACGCACTAGTTCCTGTAAGGCAGCTATATCCAGTTCATTGGAGTTTACTGTGTCCTCCACCAAGGACACATGCTGTTCCAGATCGGTAGTCCGGGCTGCAGTATCCATCAGAAGTTGTTCCAGGCGAGTCATCTATATGGTCAAAGTTTCCAACTGCGGCCTCAGTACCTGTGCCAGCGCTGTTTTGATATCATTCAGTGCCATATCCGTAAACTGGGAAACTGCTGTGCCTGGCGCATCCGCCATTTTGGAATCCCCTGGTTTGACGCAATCATGGTTCTTTCTTACCGATTTCATGTTCATGGACTCTTGGGAGCACGTAAGATATGTGTCCATGGGTCCTCACGCACAAGGGAAGTAGAAAATCCGCCCGAAGTGCAGGGCCCCGGAGCCGGCCAAGAACACGTCCTCACCCGCTCATAGGTTCACGTGACCCCCCCCCATGTGCTTTTATAAGCAGAGATATTTTATAAATGATGTTAAAAAGATCATTTAAAAAAATCTGTAGAAAAGGACAGATAGGTTAAACAGCAATTACAAAAAGATGATAAGATGATGCCTTTTTTGCTGGAAGAATTTCATACATTTCTAGTTAGCTTTTGAAGGAAATACCTTCATATTTGGGTCATAAATGAACAAAAGATGACAAATATCAGAATACTAGTGTTTAAATCCATTAGATTAACGGGTGCTAGAATAGATGTGTAGACTTAACAGATCACAAAATTTAATGAAAACTTACCGTGTGAGCTGTCTGTCTTTTTTTCTTTGTCTCTCTCTCCTTGGCTGCTGTCTGTCTGCCTTTTTTTTCTTTATTTCTCTCTCCTTGGCCGCTGGCTGTCTGTCTGTCTCTCTGGCCCACTGTCTTTCTGTCATTCTTTCTGTTTGTCTCTCTCCCTGGCTCCCTGTCTGTTGGCCTGTCTTTCTTGCTTTCTCTCTCTCCCTGCCCGCTGTCTTTCTGTGTGTGTCTGTCTTTCGTTCTCGTGCGCTACCTACCTTTCTTTCTGTCTACCCCCCCAGAGCAAACCAAGATTGCTGCCAGTCCCCAGTACACCCCTCCCCCCAAAGCATAGCAAGTTTGCTCCCTGGCTCCTTTTCCCTCCACCCCCCCACACTTCCCTGTGCAGCAGCAGCATTTCCCTCCCATCCTTCCCTGTGCAGCAACACCCCTTGCCTGCTCCTCTGTCCTGCAGTAGCCCTCAGCTTCCAAGAGCCAACTGAGGGAAGAGGCAACAGACTCATGTTAGCGCACAGATACAAGCCCAGGTCCCACCTTCTGCAACTTTCCCGGCCACCAGCCCCGCCTCTCCGCCTGTCTCCGCCCACTGCAAGATGCGGCCGTCAAAGCCCAGCCAATAAGAGGAGCCATAGCTCGCTTGCCCGGCAGTGAGTGAAGTCGGAGTTGCCGCTTTAGTTTTTGTTGTTTGCAGAGTGAGGGGTGCCCGAGCGACTGTAGGGCTCCTGTGTCGGTGTTGCGATGCGGTGGCTAGACAGAGCACTGCTTCGGCAGTTTCGGTTTATTCGGTGAGTGTGGATGAGCAGGCAGGCTTTGTCCTTTACGGCCTCTTCTTTCTGCTGCCGCGAGCGTGGGCCGCGCACATGCGCACTCCTACCTGCGGGTCCCTACAGAGGCACGGAAAATGGGAACACGCAGGTGGGAGTGCGCATGCGCGCTTAGGGCTTTATTATATTAGATTGTGATGAAGAGGGACAAAATCAGGATCAAAGAGGGAATACCCCCTTCCTAGCCCATCCCCTGTGAATCATGGAACCGTTATCAGTTCCCATGAGGGGCCCCATCAGTTTCTGTCCTCAAGCTAAGAATGTTGAGGAAGACCCCTTAAACCCTCCTCCTCCTAAGAAAGGGGGGGGATAAGGTACACCAGAGACCCAAGAATGCACCTAGGAAAGTATCCCCAAAAGAAAGGAAATCCAGTAATTGAGAGTCCAGTGATGGGGAGGAGATGATATGTAGAGAACCCTTAGCGGAGGAGTAGGACCCTGGAATGGAGATAAGAGAGCTGAAATGTCTTGAGGAACATATAGAAATAGAAGTTTAACCCCTGCATTTCTTCAAAGGGGAGTGGGAGGAAGAGGAGGGTGGTGAACCTCAGATGGTTCAAGTAGGTGATGACGTTTTCTCTCTACCTTGACCCTTTGGGAATCAGGGGAAAGTGTGGTTATAGTCTGTGGTAGCAGAGATGGCTGATGGGATTCCAAGCAAAGCTGGAAAGAACATAGTACTTTTTTGGATGCCTTGTTGTTTTTGTTTTTTGTTTTTTTGGGGGGGCTTCCAAAGATACTGAATAAATTAGGGTGACCTGCAAACTGAATTTGCATCTCAATCATATGAGAATTGATTTGCTTTTCTCTAGTCCTATGTCAGCAGATCGCTTAATGTGATAGAATTGTAGACAAAGGGAGAATGGAATTCATCCACTACTCTAACCAATGCCCTATATGGAAGTGACAGGGGACTCTACACCACTGAAAGGCCACAAGAACATACAAGTGCAGTCACTCAAACACAAGTGGAAAAGACAAAAAAAGAAAAGATAAAGGAGTGGAGAAAAAGCCTCAGTTCTGCTTCATATGGCAAAAAAAACTCCACTTCATTAAGATAACCACTTGCACATGTGAACTACAGGTGAAAAAAGGCACTATAACAGCCTGTAGAGTGCCACTATATCACTCAGCATGCCAGGAAAAAAAATTCCAAACAGTAAATAAGCACTTCAGCACTACGGTAGAGAATGACACGGTGACAAAATTCATCACCGTTCCCGTCCCCACGGATAACCGTGGGAAATAATCCCATGTCATTTTCTAGTGTCTATTTCAACCTCGGTCCTTCTACACCAGCATTCTTCAAAGCAAAGCTTGAGGGTCAGGGGTTGTGGCCATTCATACTCTGATTCTTCCCTCTCTCCTTAAAGAATGACATGAAGATGGTTTACATAAGAACATAAGAAATGGCTTCGCCGGATCAGACTCTAGGTCCATCCAGTCCGGCGACCCGCACCCGCGGAGGCCAAGCTAGGTGTTCTCTGCTGAGAAACCTTGTTTACTCATATCCCCCAATGTGATTTGCAAGAAGGTGCATATCCAACTTGCTCTTGAGTCCCAGAATGTTGGTCTCCATCTCAACCTCCTCAGGGAGAGCGTTCCAAGCGTCCACCACTCGTTGTGCGAAATAGAACTTCCTAATATTTGTCCTGAGCCTTGTGCCCCTCAGTTTCAGCCCATGACCTCTTGTCCGGGTCACATTTGATAATTTGAATAACAATGTTTCTTGCTCTATTTTGTCAAATCCTTTTAGTATTTTAAAAGTCTCTATCATGTCTCCTCGCAGTCTTCTCTTCTCGAGGGTGAACAATCCCAGTTTTCCGAGGCGTTCTTTGTAGCTCAAATTCTCGATACCTTTAACTAGCTTCATGGCTCGCCTTTGCACCCTCTCCAGTAGGGTTATATCCTTCTTTAGGTAGGGAGACCAGTGTTGGACACACAGTGGCGTACCTAGGGGGGGGGCGGGTCGCCCCGGGTGCCAGCCCTAAGGGGGTGTTCCCGGCCTTGCCGTTCAGTCCCCCGCCACCCCCGAAGGACCGCTCGCCCCACTGACCTTCCTGCACCACCTGTGAAGCAGCCCGCAGCAGGATCGCGAAGTCAGCGTCAGCATCCCTGCGCTGCTTCCTGCGCCGCGATCCCGCCCCCTCCTCTGACGTCAGAGGAGGGGCGGGACCGTGGTGCAGGAAGCAGCGCAGGGATCGCTGACGCTGACTTCGGGATCCTGCTGCGGCTGCTTCATAGGTGGAGCGGGGAGGCCAGGGGGGCGAGCGGTCCTTCGGGGTGGGTCGGGGCATCAGGCCTTCAGGGTGGGGCGGGCGGGCAGGCAAGCAGGCTTTCAAGGGGGAGGGGGTGACAGGGAGGCAGGCAGGCCTTCAAGGGGGGACAGGCCTTCGGGGGGGGGGGGTGCAGGCCTTCAAGGGGGGCAGGCAGGCCTTCAGGGGGGTGCAGGCCTTCGGGGGGGGGTGTAGGCCTTTGGGGGGGTGCAGACCTTCAAGGGGGTGCAGACCTTCAAGGGGGGGAACAGGCCTTCAAGGGGGGAAAGGCAGGCAGGCCTTCAAGGGGGGGACAGGCCTACAAGGGGGGGGACAGGCCTACAAGGGGGGGGACAGGCCTACAAGGGGGTGGACAGGCCTTCAAGGAGGGGTGCAGGCCTTCAAGGGGGGTGCAGGCCTTCAAGGGGGAGACAGGCCTTCAAGGGGGGGAAAGGCAGGCAGGCAGGCCTTAAAGGGGGGGACAGGCCTACAAGGGGGGGACAGGCCTACAAGGGGGTGGGACAGGCCTTCAAGGGGGGGACAGGCCTTCGGGGGGTGCAGACCTTCAAGGGAGTGCAGGCCTTCGGGGGGGGGGGGGGGCAGTCCTTCAAGGGGGTGCAGGCCTTCAAGGGGGGGGAAGGCAGGCAGGCAGGCCTTCAAGGGCCCCGGAGTGTTCCCTCTAAGCTGAGCAGGTGTCCTCCAGCTGCATTGCTACCACTAGGGGGTGGAATATTTTCAGTCGCTAAGGACAGGTATGTTCCCTGGAGTCCTGCAGAACTTGCCTGTCCCTCACAATTGAAAAATGTGACAGTAAAACAGCACCCTCTATTGGTGAGACTGTGGGTGGAGGACTCCTGCTCAGCTTAGAGGGAACAGTGGGGACAGGCCTACAAGGGGGGGAGAAGCTACAAGGGGGTGGTACAAGCCTTCAAGTGGGGGACAGGCCTTCGGGGGGGGGGTGCAGACCTTCAAGGGAGTGCAGGCCTTCGGGGGGTGCAGACCTTCAAGGGGGGGACAGGCAGGCAGGCCTTCAAGGGGGGGACAGGCCTACAAGGGGAAGGGACAGGCCTTCAATGGGGGTGCAGGCCTTCAAGGTGGGACAGGCAGACCTTTAAGGGGGGACAGGCCTTGGGGGGGGACCATGATTTAGAAGTACACGGAGGGAAGAGGGTGTTCAAAGAGACATGCATATGCCAAACTTTGGGGGGGGGAAGAAATAATGGGTCTGAAAATAGAGGAGAGGGAGAGAGATGATGGACCATGGGATTTAGGGAGGGAAGGAACAGAAAGGGAGAGAAATTGGACACAAGGGATGGTGTGGAGGAGGGATAGAGATACTGGATAGGAGGGTAATTAGAAAAAGAAAGGGAGAGATGGTGGACTCTGGGATGGTGGGGAAGGAGGGAGAGATGCCGGATGAAAGGGTATTTAAGAAAAGGTGGATCTGTGGAGGGAGATGAAAAAAAGGAAAGATACCAGACTTCCTGGGAAGGGAAGGGAAATGGAAAGGGAGGACAGAGTTGGCAGATGGATGGTTAGCATGCAGAAAGAAGGAGACCCTGGCAAGCAAGTTATCAGAAGAAAACCAGAGCCTTGGACCAACAAGATTTGAAATATAACCAGACAACAAAAGGTAGAAAAATTAATTTTATTTTCTGTTTTGTGATTATAACATGTCAGATTTGAAATGTGTATCATGCCAGAGCTTGTGTTGGACTGCAAACGTGAGCTAGGATTTAACAGAAAGAGGAAAAGTCCTTTTTGTTTCTTTATTTTATTTACACCACAGCGCCAGTGTGGTTAGGAGAAGCCAAAGGGGGTGAAAAAGCTATAAAACCCACCAGGAGTTTTGAAAAAAATCACCCAACTGGGCAGGAAAATCGAATTGAAAAACCAATTCAATAGGGCTGAATCGAATCAAAATTTTTTTTTCCTGTATCTGGCAGCATTAGTTTGCGCTACTGTCTTAGACTTTAGGACCTGGGATTGGGGAGAGATGGCATCCTCAGTACTTTATAATGCAAGTGAAACGAGGATTTGGTCAGACTTTTGAAGGGTCTGCAGAAAAAAAATATTGTATAGGCCGGGGACATGAGACAGCAGGAAATGGGAACTTTTCTTCCTTCTATTTTTGTGAATGGAAAGGCTGAGGATGTCAGAGAGGTCAGTTAAAATATGTGCTTTATAAGAAAATATAATAATGTGTTTTATAAAGTTTATAGCATAGCTGGCCTACCCAGTGAGGTGTTCCTAGTGGTGATGGTGGCAGCGTGTCAATGTGTTGAGAGGAAGAGGTGGTCTGGGAAATTCTGCTGAGCAAACTCCGGGCCCATTTCCACCCCCCAGTTAGTCCGCTCCACTCAACTGATTCACACACTGAGTGGGTCTTTGGGTGTTGTTTTGGGATCTCTTCCAGTGGTTTATCTCCTTCTGGTCCAAGGAAGGAAACTTTGTTATCCTTAGCATTGACCTACAGAATATGTTTGTAACAGCGCTGCTTGTGTGGCATTAGGCTATGTAGTGATCGAAAGAAAAAAACAAACCTTTGCACATTTTTGCACAGCTAAGTCCATGTGAAGTTACCTTGTGCTGTATTTGACATCTAGCAAGGTCTCTGTTTGAAAGGAAAGATCTAAACTTAAAAATGAAGTGGCCAGAAGTTATGGTAAAAGCAGATAGTGTAGCTGGTTTTAAGAAAGATTTGGACAAATTCCTGGAGGAAAAGTCCATAATCTGTTATTAAGACATGGGGGAAGTGTCTGCTTGCCCTGGATCGGTAGCATGGAATGTTGCTACTCTTTGGGTTTTGACCAGGTATTAGTGTCCTGGATTGGCTACCATGAGAATGGGCTACTGGGCATGATGGACCATTGGTCTGACCCAGTTAGGCTATTCTTATGTTATGTTCTCATCTGTAGGGGCCTTTGTTTTCACTTCTTATTTTAATGTATTTTTTTTCTGGGAACTTATCAGTGTTTTTTATAATGGGAACAAAAATGGAAGAGAATTAATGTGTGTGGAATGGGGGGGTAACTAATTTCTTCAGCTAAATAATTCAATCCACTTCAAACAGACATAGGAGAACTTGTGCACCATTCACACACCCTCCAACCAAAAACGTCAAAAGAAAAAAAACTGTTCGACAACCTCCTAGCCATTCGAGCTGCAACACTCGACCCCCAACTCTACAACCAATTGATATCAACCACAGACTGCAAAACCTTCAAAAAGAAATAAAAACCCTTCTATTCAAAAAACACATAAAACCGAACTAACACAATCAGAACTGTCCCAAGCATCACCTGCAACTACTCCATATGTACTTCTAATGTCATGACAATTTAGACATAATTTATGTTATGTTATGTTTGGAATAATGGTTACATATATGAGGTTCAATAAAAGAAAATTTTCACTGCCTGTTTCTATTCTGACCATTTATTCCATTTCATGGTTATTGCAAAAAAAAAAAAAAAAAAAAAATTTTTACATGGGGGGGGGGGGGGTGTCAAAAAATGATGGGCCCCGGGTGCCACATACCCTAGGTACGCCACTGTGGACACAGTACTCCAAGTGTGGTCTGACCATTGCTCTGTAAAGCGGTTTCCCGTGGTTATCTGCGGGGACGGGAACGATGATGAATTTTGTCACCGTGTCATTCTCTACGGTCACTAGTATTGCATAATGAGCAAAACAAAACAAGAAAACTTAGCTGCCAATGGCATCCAGGTTCTCTCCAAAGTGTCCACAATCACTGCTCTTACACCCGGACCCCGCAGCTTGTTGACCCAACGGGGAAATCGCCGTTTCACTTTGCTGCGTCAGGGGTACAGATTCCACTGCATCACAGGCAATAAGTCAGGACCCTCCGTGCACATCAAGCGCCCATTCCACTTTTAAATCACTTCTGGTGCAAAGAAACGCCGCAGTCAAGGGCTGAGAAACTCTTCTAGGACTCCGTCCCCCTATTACCATTCGCCAGTCAGAATGCATCATGAACCAAAGAACGCCGCCCATTCAATCCGGGCATTTAATCCATCAGGGTGAACCGAATGCAGTGTATAAATCCAACGCTGTTCCTTCTGTCTTAACTGACGCCTGGATGGACCTAGAGTCTGATCCGGCGAACCCATTTCTTATGTTCTTATGTAAACCATCTTCATGTCATTCTTTAAGGAGAGAGGGAAGAATCAGAGTATGAATGGCCACAACCCCTGACCCTCAAGCTTTGCTTTGAAGAATGCTGGTGTAGAAGGACCGAGGTTGAAATAGACACTAGAAAATGGCATGGGATTATTTCCCGCGGTTATCCGCGGGGACGGGAACGGTGATGAATTTTGTCACCGTGTCATTCTCTACCGTAGTGCTGAAGTGCTTATTTACTGTTTGGAATTTTTTTTTTCCTGGCATGCTGAGTGATATAGTGGCACTCTACGGGCTGTTATAATGCCTTTTTTCACCTGTAGTTCACATGTGCAAGTGGTTATCTTAATGAAGTGGAGTTTTTTTTGCCATATGAAGCAGAACTGAGGCTTTTTCTCCACTCCTTTATCTTTTCTTTTTTTTTCTTTTCCACTTGTGTTTGACACGACGAACTGGATAGGGTACATGTTCAATCACAGTGCACCGCAATGCACCAAACTCATGGTGAGCCTCCAAACAGTGCACCACCAAAGTCTCCTCCAGACGTCGGGTATTTATGCAGGATCTATGCTCTATTAGTCGAGTCTTAAACCGACGATATGTATGTCCCACATATAGCCTGGGGCAGGGGCACGTGATGATGTAAATCACCCCTTCAGTTAGACATGTGGTAGCACTCCGTAACTTAAACACCAGACCTGTCCCGGGGTGAATAAACTCCCCAGACTCTATCATCTGAGGACACAAAGAGCACTGACCACAACTTCGATGACCCGGTTCTACCACTGTACCTTTTTCAGACATTACTGGTCTGAGCACATTTGGGCTCAAAATATCACAGAGATTCCCGTTACGCCCATAGGAAAATAAAATCCGTAGATGTTGAAAGCTCGGGTGTGTCCGTAGAATATTTAAGTGCCTACAGATCATCTGCTGTGAAGTTCTAGACGTCTGATGAAACGTGGATAGAAATGGAACCATATCCTGTTGAGATTGAACGTCATGATATTCAAAGTAGGGATTCCCTGTGATTATAAAAAGCCCTTTTAACAGGCGCAGACTGATTGCAAAATTCTGAGTTTGTACTACAGAAGCATCTATAGCGTAGAAACTGAGCAAATGGAATTCCCCAGTCCTAGAGCCACCTTGAAGCCCGTGATGTCAGGAAGGGCACTCAGGATCAAGAATGCTTTCTCACTGTAACCATGATATGATCCCTTGGTAATGACCCTAGAGTTCCAGTGGGCATTTGATAGAGCCTTCGTGTAGAGCTTAATGCAATCTTCCCTGGAAGCATTGATAGCCTGGCTGAACAGCAAGAGGTTGCAAGCAGAAGGGAACCTTCTAGTATGCAGCTGACCTTCAGACTACGACAGGAGACAATACATAAATAAAACATAAAAGCTTTCCAATGATAATTTCAGGGAGAAAGATATGGATTGTTAGTGGTACGAAACAGAGAGAGAGGGAGAGAGATGGGTGATCAGACAGAGCAGTATCATTTTAGGCTTTATAATATGATAGGAAACCCAGATTTTTGTTAAATCCTTTCTGGTGGATATCAAACTTTTTCATCATTTTAACTTCAAAGATTTTACATTCCTGGGTTGTTTTGAAATTTCTTTTTGAGCATTCTGACTACAAAGCCATTGACGCAGTGTTCTAGTCCTTGCGAAGTGCTCTTGAACAAAGGTGTCACCTTGCTTAGCTTTATGGGGCTTAATATGGTGCCTGTGTAAATTGATTCTTGTCTAGCCTGTCTTTCCTATATAGCATCCTCCTGCACCTCTCTCTTTTGCATTGAATAATATACACCATCCCCCCTGTTTTACTAAGGTACGCTATGCGTTTTAGCGTGCGTTTGGCATGCGCTAAATGCTAACGCATCCTTAGACTAACACGCACGCATTAGCGTTTGGCGTGTGGTTAGCGCGCGCTAAAACGCTTAGCGCACCTTTGTAAACGGAGCCCTGTATTTAAAAGTGAGCCTGGACTTCCTATGTGAATAACTGTGGGGTCCTGTAACACATGGGATACTGCGGGAATTAACGTGGCCATTGCACAAAGGGGTGGGCGGTCCGTCCCGGGCGCTAGCACCGATCCTCATCTCTGCGCATGCTAGTTCTCATCGCCCGTACCTTTGTAACATTCCTGGTATGAGCAGCAAGCACCAACCTGCGCTCGTGCCAACGTCGGCTCAGAGGATGGGGGTTGCCATTCGTGCCAGGAACGTTACAAAAGTATGGTGGAAGGGAAGTGGTGTGCAAATGGCGTTCAAATCCAAGCTAAAAGTCCACTTTTTGGAATCTGTTTTCAACTCCTAACTCCCACTCATCGCTGTCAGATACCTTTACCCACTGTATCATTTTCTCTACCATAATCTCCTCAACCCCAAAATGTCCTGTCTAAATTAGATTGTAAGCTCTTCTGAGCAGGGACTGTCTATTGTTAATGTTAAAATGTCAGCTACCTAGATCCACTGTATCATTTCCTCTACCATAATCTTCCCAACCCCGAAAATCTCCTGTCTAAATTCGATTGTAAGCTCTTCTGAGCAGGGACCGTCTATTGTATGTTAAAATGTCAGATCCCTAGACCCACTGTATCATTTCCTCTACCATAATCTCCTCAACCCCAAAATCTCCCGTCTAAATTAGATTGTAAGCTCTTCTGAGCAGGAACTGTCTATTGTATGTTAAAATGTCAGATACCTAGCCCACTGTATCATTTCCTCTACCATTATCTCCCCAACCCCGAAATCTCCTGTCTAAATTCGATTGTAAGCTCTTCTGAGCAGGGACCGTCTATTGTATGTTAAAATGTCAGATACCTAAGACCCACTGTATCATTTCCTCTACCATAATCTCCCCAACCCCGAAATCTCCTGTCTAAATTCGATTGTAAGCTCTTCTGAGCAGGGACCGTCTATTGTATGTTAAAATGTCAGATACCTAGACCCACTGTATCATTTCCTCTACCATAATCTCCCCAACCCCGAAATCTCCTGTCTAAATTCGATTGTAAGCTCTTCTGAGCAGGGACCATCTATTGTATGTTAAAATGTCAGATACCTAAGACCCACTGTATCATTTTCTCTACCATAATCTCCTCCACTCCAAAATGTCCTGTCTAAATTCGATTGTAGGATCTTCTGAGCAGGGACCGTCTATTGTATGGTAATATGTACAGCGCTGCGTACGCCTTTCAGCGCTTTACAAATAAAAATAGTAGTAGTAGTAGGGGGTAGAGAAGAATCTTGTGGAGGTGAAGAGCGGAGAAGGGGGCTGGGAGGGGTGCCACCCTCCCGGACGCTTCTCACCCTCACTTGCCCACTGAATGAATCTACAAGTTAACATCTCTAACTACAAAATATTCTAAAGCTCAACCCTCCTTGCTGCTTGGCCCCCTGTATATCCTCCTAGACCAGTGGTCTCAAACTCGCGACCCTGGGACCACTTGTGGCCCGCCAGGTACTATTTGGGGCCCTCGGTATGTTTATCATAATCACAAAAGTAAAATAAAACAATTTCTTGATCATATGTCTTTTAGCTATAAATTGCAATATTATTATTAAGGAAAGATTTATAAACTATAAATTGTCATTTCTTTAATAAGACATTAACTATTTTTCTGAGGCCCTCCAAGTGCCTACAAATCCAAAATGTGGCCCTTCAAACGGTTTGAGTTTCAGACCACTGTCCTAGACAGACTGAGGGGCAAATTCTGTAAAGGACGTCTGAAAGATAGGTGTCATGTAGACGTCCAGCGGGGAAATGCAGAGCGCAATTCTATAACGCATAGACGTACTTTAGAGAAATCACGCTTAGCATCGCTCAGCGAGTCTAGACGCATCTAAATAGTTAGATGTCCTTTACATAATCGCCTTTTTGTCGTCATATAGACGTCTTCATAACGTCTATAATGTTATTGCGTTTTAAAGGTATGATGTCATTAGAATGTCAATTTTATGCTGTTTTTCATTATTATATTATATATTTCATTATTATGTTATATATTTTATATATATATATATATATATATTCATTATATATTCATTATTATATTATATTATGCTGTTTTTCACTATTATATTTTATTTATTTATTTATATTTTAATCCTTTGTATTTTAAATTTCTCTTCTGTTTCAGCAAGCAGTAGGGGAATTGAACCAAAAGCATCAGGGTACTAAGGCAGTAGCTCTAACCACTGCACCACACACTCACAAAGTCAATTCTAAAATTAGGTCTTTTGGGCTTTAGTTGGGCGCAAGTTTGGTGGACGTGTCTCAGACGTCCCTTAGGCATTCTGGAGGCGTTCATATATAGGTGAATGGGGCTTTTATTTTTCGGCTAAAGAGGCTCCAGGTTGATATTAAGGTCAAAATATGTTTAATAATGCATTACTCAAGCAAAGCACATGGAAAAAAAAAAGGTTAAGAAAAGAAAAAGAGATACACTACTCACAATGGCTGTGCTTTAGAGCAAGTGGACGTGTCTGATGCACAATCTTGACATCATTGTGACATCAATGAGGTATAGTATGCAATATATACTGTATATTTTTTTCATTTGCTTTGATGAGTAATGCATTATTGAACATATTTTTCTGTTATTATCAAATAGGAATCCTTTTTACCCCCAAAATAGAAGTTTAGTATGCAATATATATATATATTGTGACAGGGAAGCTCCTGTCACGGGTTCAAAACCTGCTTAAATCCTGCCACTAAAGCAAATGTGCCTATTCCTAAGCCAAGGAAGCTGCCCATTAACTCTGTTCCCAGTGCTAAGATCAGACAGGCAGGGCAGAACAGAGAAGGGAGGGCAGAATACCTATTCCAAGTCACTATAATCCCTTTTATAAACCATTTGTTAATTCTCCTGTAAAACCTCTGGTCAGGCAATCGGACACAGCAAGGGTTAAGGAAAGGGGTGGAGCTGACTTGCAGAAAGTGGTTAGAGCACCAGTGAAAGTTCCACAGCAGGATAAACGCTCCTACTCACATTTCATACCCAAACTTTGGCACACAATCCCTCCATCTGTCAGATCTCTAGATGGACTCTGGAACTTCAGGAAGGCTGTGAAAACCTTCCTCATTACTAACCCAGCGCCTTAAAGTCATTCACCCAGAAATGCCACTCAATCAACGCATCTACGCCACCTAATCTCACCAGATGCTACTTAGTGCATATGTTTTATTGTCATGTCTATATTGTAATTTATGTAAATAATGTCATTTCTGTTCTGTCTGGATTATTATGGATGTACTTTGTAACCTGGGCTCCTTTGGGAGGCCAGGCTAAAAAAAATTGAATAAATAAATAAATCAAGGCCAACTGAGAACACAGGGAGGCAATCAGGAACCTGGAGGGAACGACGTTCCTCACAGAACAGGGAACTGAAGGCTAGAAGCTCTGTCTTACTGCCTTCTGCTAAGAAACCTCCTGTTCCACAACACTGTCATGCTGAAAAAACTTTGCTTTCCAAGCAGAGGCTAATTGGAAGGGAAAAGCTCCATGAGCAGGGCTGGCCAAATGGTATTCCAGAGGATAGCTTGTATCCCACTTCAGAGAGTGAGGAATCTCTTATGGCAGTAGAGGGAGATATATCTGAGGGGAATGAAATGGACTGTAGCTCATAAGCCTTAGACTATATATCTGAATGCAGCATGAGTCAGTAAGGTACTGGGTGTCAAAGTCCCTCCTCGAGGGCCGTAATCCAGTCGGGTTTTCAGGATTTCCCCAATGAATATGCATTGAAAGCAGTGCATGCACATAGATCTCATGCATATTCATTGGGGAAATCCTGAAAACCCGACTGGATTCCGGCCCTCGAGGACCGACTTTGACACCTGTGGAGGGGAAGGGAATTAAAGTTTGTTCTGTAACAATAGTCTAAAGCAGTGATTCCCAACCCTGTCCTGGAGGAACACCAGGCCAATCGGGTTTTCAGGCTAGCCCTAATGAATATGCATGAGAGAGATTTGCATATGATGGAAGTGATAGGCATGCAAATTTGCTTCATGCATATTCATTAGGGCTAGCCTGAAAATCCAATTGGCCTGGTGTTCCTCCAGGACAGGGTTGGGAACCACTGGTCTAAAGTACTTAAAAGAAACATTTTTGTCCTTATGATGGACTGTATAATGAATGAGTGTTTGTGTGAATGTGAGGATTGGTTAGCAGCAGAAATTAAACCAGAATCCCTGTATGCAAGCACAGCATAATGAGTGGGGGATGGGCTAATGCTAACTAATGTTAGAAGGAGAAATAAAGCCCTGAGTTGATTCAGTGACCTGACATTGCACATCCCTGATAGTAGGAACTTATTGGGAGGGGAATCTTAGACCCTTAAAACAAGGGTGGATGGTTCCCAGTCCACTGCCCAGAAATAAGAAGGGTCAGTGGGGATATTTATAATTCAGGTAGTCAGGTGGGGAGAACTTCCTGAAGAAACAGGGGTGGGGGGACTCAATACAGTAATTGGGCCAGGCCTAAAAAAAAAAAGAGTGGAGCTAAACGTTTGTATATAAGTTCTTGAAACTAGAATGCTGCACAGGACTGTGGAAAGCATGGTAGCAGAACGGTGAGAAAGAACAAGCTCCGAACCACATAGGGAGGAGCGATGACAAATCGGCCGAAGCCTTGGGGGCCAATCGGCTAGGCGCAGGGGGGGGGGGAGGGGGGTAGGATAGATTAGGGTGAGCGGAAGGGAGGTCGCCCCTTTCGATCCGGCTTCACATGAGGCGGTCGCGGCTTCCCTTCCGCTCATCCACTGCAATAGTAGAGTTGTCTCTCACCTGGCTGCACACGCGGCGAGGAGCAGTCCCCGATCCATGGGGAGCGGAAGGGAGATCGCGGGAGACCATGGCAGCGTGTCTCCTAGTTTCTGGGTTTGTCTCCTCACGTGTGTCGCCGGCTCGATCCGCTCCCGGCGTGCACTCACCCCTGCGGAGCGGCGCGCAGCATCACACCCCGAGTCTCCATTGTGGTGTCGCGGCCTAGCGGGGCCCGCCGAGACGCTCCCTCGTATGCCTGCGGGATTGGAACGTCTCAGGGGAGCCGCCGCGCCTGAGCACTTCGGCGGTGGGGGAGGGGGATTTGAGGCGCGTCCTCCCAGCTGCCATGCTCCCTCCCCGAACCAGGCAGCATGGCAGCCTGCGGCCGCACTGAGCCACCTTTGCTGCTCTCTCTCCTGCTCTCTCTCTCCTGCCTTTCGGACAGGGAGGGCGGATGCACCGGGCGGGCTGGGACGTCGACTCCACTCACCCAGCCGCTGGCCGTGTCGGGGCCAGCGGCGCCGGCGCTCAGGGCCTGCGACTCCCCTCCTCCTCAGCCGCGGGCCGCCCCGTCACCGCCCCGTCACCGGCCCACCATCCTCTGCACCGCCCCGTCACCGCCGTTTCCTTCACCGCCCCGTCACCGTCACCGCCATCCCTTTCACCGCCCCGTCACCGCCACTGCCATCCCATTCACCGCCCCGTCACCGTCCCCGCTGCATCCATTTTCCGTTTTCATCCCCTTGGCCCAGAATCCTTTTCCCTTTCACTCCCTCCTTACAGTTTGAGCCGGGAACACGGGTGATCGCACGGTCCTCGCAGCCCCCACCCGCCTGCCCAATCGATCGTAGTGATTAGCCAGCTCTCTCCCTTCTCCTCACCTTAGTTTATAGGTTTTCTTTTTCAGCGACCTGCACGCTTTCCCAAAGAGCCGCACACGCGCGGCTGCTCAGTGTTCAATCTTTTGCTCTGCTGCAACTTCCTGTTTCCGGTTGCGTCAGAGCAGAAGATCGAAACTGAGCAGCGGCGGGTGCGTGGCTCTCTGATAGCGTGCGGGTCGCCGAAAAAGAAAATCTACAAACTAAGGTGAGGAGAAGGGAGAGAGCTGGCTAAACACTAGAATCGATTGGGCAGGCGGGTGTGAGCTGCGGGGATCGCGCGATCCTTCATGCCTCACTGCGGGGACAAGACCCATTCACCGCCCCGCGGGCGGTGAATGGCCTTGTCCCCGTCGCCGCAGCGACTGCTAGTTTTCTTCCCCGTTTTCGGCGGGTGACCCGCGGCTAAAATGCGGTGGCCGCGGGTAAACCGCCACCGTGTCATTCTCTAGTCTACCTATCATCCAGTTCACGCTCAAAAGTAGACCTGCTTTTGCAATGCCTACATTTTAGGCGTTAGATAGATGTGTTAGCAAGCTCAGCGGCATGCAATTCTGTAAATCAGGGGTAGGCAATTCCGGTCCTCGAGAGCCAGGTCAGGTTTTCAGGATATCCACAATAAATATGCATGAGATAGATTTGCATCTCAAGGAGGCAGTGCATGCAAATCCATCTCATACATATAAATTGTGGAGATCCTGAAAACCTGACCTGGCTCCGGCTCTCGAGGACCGGAATTGCCTACCCCTGCTGTAAATGGATGTCTAATTCAAAGCCACGCCTATGCCACGCCCACGCCTGTCCTGTTAGATGCGACTGTTTCCAATGGGCGTCCACAAAATTGTGGACATCTATTTGTAGAATCGCGTCCAACATTTGCCTATTTAAGTTTCAATTAACGCTTGTTCAAGTCGTTAATTGGGCTTATTATCCACTTTATGTGGACGCCTAAGTCGATGACACCCACATTGTGGACGCCTAAAGTCAGACGTCCTTCACTGAATTTGCCCCGAGTGCCTGACTTTCAACTAGGTCTTCTAGTTATTGCTAGTTATGAAGAAAACAACATTGCTGATAAATAATAAGTAGTGTGATAAGCAGTATGAAATTTATTTTAAAGGGGTAAAGTGTCATGGATTTGATATGCTGCCTTTCCGTGGGTACATCCCAAAAAGTTTACATGTATGAGTATTATATGCAGGTACCTTATCTACCTCTAGTGGGTTCACAGTCTAAGGCCATCTTTTACTAAGGTGCGCTAGCCGATTAGCGCACGCTAAAAGCTAATGCATGCATATTAGTCTATGGATGCGTTAGCGTTTAGTGTGCGCTAATCGGTAAGCGCACCTTAGTAAAAGAGGGGGTAAGTTTTATAGTTGTACCTGGGGCAATAAAGGACTCTTTATACAAAGCCGCGCTAGCGGTTTTAGCGCACGCACCGGATTAGCGCGTGCGCTATTCGAAAACCTACTGCCTGCTTAAAAGGAGGCGGTAATGGCTAGCGTGCGTGGCAATTTAGCGCAAGCTATTCCACGCGTTAAGGCCCTAGCGCAGCTTTGTAAAAGGAGCCCAAAGTGTTAAGTGAGTTGCCCATGGTCACAAGAAACTAGCGTTTTTAGCGCATGCAGCAGATTAGTGCGCGCTAACTTTGTGCTACACAGCTAGAACTATGGATTACTATGGTTACTACGGTTACTGCAGATGGGCGGACTGGATCTGTCATCATGTTACAATGTTTCTATAACCATAAAGCTCTATGACCTCACAATGCAGGTGTAAAGAACCTTAGCCAATAGGAAGAGGAGATGCAAATATTAAGAGCCTTAGCCAATAGGGAAAGGAGGAGAAAGTGGATGCTGCAGATGAATAGACTGGATGGGACATTTTGCCTTTATCTGCCATCATGTTATATGTTTCTTTGTGTCTTATATATATACCAGATCCAACTTCTTTTTAGCATGCATGAGGCATCACTAGCTTGGTTTAGTCTTTAGACACATATGTTTTAATTCAAGCAAACAGCAAATTACTTTTACAGATTTATTTTTGTAAGCCACAGTAAACCAAACCCATGAACAATGCCTTAGGCCCACAAACAACAGCAACAGAAAACAAAGCCTTGATCTCCTGAGTTTCTTAAGCTCTTCACTTATCACTTAATACACCAGATCGTAGGTAGTTTCACGCTAGCTTGGAAAATATTTCTGATCACCACTCCCGTGCTCTCCGTTCTTACAGATAACAAATCTGACCAAACCTGACTTTTCAGTAAAGTGCCCAATATTGCTAGAGGACTCTGACATTTACCTCAATATGTTAGTTTTTTCCTTCAAAATCCATTTCTATTTAGTTCCATGACAGCAAGAGCTCTCTTGAATTTTTTTTTTCTTTTTTACAATTCACCCTATCATGAACTCTGATCTCTGCTGTTGGTGCTTCTGCTTAGCAAATAATACAGACAAGCCAACCCCCTCCTTTACAAAGCCGTGCCAGAATTCCTATGAGCGAACGAGCTGTTACCGCTGCGACCGGTGCTAAAAACGCTAGCACGGCTTTGTAAAGGAGGGGGTAAGTAAACAAGGGCTCCTTTTACTAAGATGCGCTAAACGATTTAGTGCGCGCTAATTGATTAGTGCATGCTAAATGCTAAGGTTCCCATTATATTCTATGGGTGCCTTAGCATTTAGCGCGCTAATCTTTAGAATGCGTTAAATCAGTTAGCACACTAAGGCCCTCTTTTATTAAGGCGCGCTAAATGATTTAGTGCGCGCTAAATGATTATCACACACTAAATGTTAGGGCTACCATTATATTCTATGGGTGCCTTAGCATTTAGCGTGTTAATCTTTAGAATGCACTAAATCAGTTAGCACACTAAGGCCCTCTTTTACTAAGGCGCGCTAGACGATTTAGTAACATAGTAACATAGTAGATGACGGCAGATAAAGACCCGGGTCCATCCAGTCTGCCCAATCTGATTCAATTTAAATTATTATTTTTTTTTCTTCTTAGCTATTTCTGGGCGAGAATCCAAAGCTTTACCCGGTACTGTGCTTGAGTTTCAACTGCCAAAATCTCTGTTAAGACTTACTCCAGCCCATCTACACCCTCCCAGCCATTGAAGCCCTCCCCTGCCCATCCTCCTCCAAACGGCCATACACAGACACAGACCGTACAAGTCTGCCCAGTAACTGGCCTAGTTCAATCTTTAATATTATTTTCTGATTCTAAATCTTCTGTGTTCATCCCACGCTTCTTTGAACTCAGTCACAGTTTTACTCTCCACCACCTCTCTCGGGAGCGCATTCCAGTCATCCACTACCCTCTGCGTAAAGTAGAATTTCCTAACATTGCCCCTGAATCTACCACCCCTCAACCTCAAATTATGTCCTCTGAGTTTACCATTTTCCTTTCTCTGGAAAAGATTTTGTTCTACGTTAATACCCTTTAAGTATTTGAACGTCTGAATCATATCTCCCCTGTCTCTCCTTTCCTCTAGGGTATACATATTCAGGGCTTCCAGTCTCTCCTCATACATCTTCTGGCGGAAGCCTCCTATCATTTTCGTTGCCCTCCTCTGGACCGCCTCAAGTCTTCTTACGTCTTTCGCCAGATACGGTCTCCAAAACTGAACACAATACTCCAAGTGGGGCCTCACCAATGACCTGTACAGGAGCATCAACACCTTCTTCCTTCTACTGACTACGCCTCTCTTTATACAGCCCAGAATCCTTCTGGCAGCAGCCACTGCCTTATCACACTGTTTTTTCGCCTTTAGATCTTCGGACACTATCACCCCAAGGTCCCTCTCCCCGTCCGTGCATATCAGCTTCTCTCCTCCCAGCATATACGGTTCCTTCCTATTATTAATCCCCAAATGCATTACTCTGTGCGCGCTAATTGATTAGCGTGCGCTAAAGATTAGTGCACGCTAAATGCTAAGGCTCCCATTATATTCTTTGGGCGCCTTAGCATTTAGCTTGCTAATCTTTAGACTGCGCTAAATTGGTTAGCACACCAAGGTCCTCTTTTACTAAGGCGCACTAAATGATGTAGTGCATGCTAAACAATTTTGTGAACACTAATTGATTATCACGCACTAAATGCTAAGGCTACCATTATATTCTATAGGTGTCTTAGCATTTAGCTCACTAATCTTTAGAATGCATTCAATCGGTTAGCACACTAAGGCCCTCTTTTGCTAAGGTGCGCTAACCGATTGATGCACGCTAATCAATTTAGCGTGCGCTAAACGCTAACATGTGCATGTTAGTATATGGACGCGTTAGTGTTTAGTGTGCGCTAATCTGATTAGCGCGCGCTAATCGGTTGGCGCACCTTAGTAAAAGGGCCCCTAAATGTCTTCTAAAAGAAACCGAAAGAAAAACAATTCCAGTTCCGGGATGGGGAGAGCAACACTGCTAAGACCGTGGCGAGCTCTTTGCTCTATTTTATTAAAAAATAAAAATAAAAGGGTTTGATGAAGCATCATTCAACAGTAATGAAAAAGCAGGTCTCCGTGTTATGTTTTGTTTTATTACAGTCTTGGAAATTGGGTTGAAAAAATAAACTCAGTGTGTAGATATTAAAGTAAGCAATAATTCACCCTACAGTTTTCCTATTTGTTCTTTATTAACATTTGAGCTGTTATGCTTTTTCTCTCAGACATATAACCCTACCTACAAGTAATAGTTTTTTGATGTTTAAATTGATTTTTTCTTGTACTAAACTCATTCCACATTGCAAAAAAAAAAAATTGTCTAGTACGGTAATATCAGATTTTGATTTTAGGCTCAGACTCCAATAATAATTTGATATTTATTTAGAGTCTTTGGTTGTCCTTAAATGCACTTTAACTTTAATTGTTAGTAGAAATATTTATAAGCAACTGAGTGCAACAACTTCACTAAGGAATATTTTTAGTTCCTGCTGATATTATTTGTCTTTTCTATAGAGCTAGGAGACGTACATAGTGCTTTACTTATATGCATACGAGACAACACCTGATCAGCAGAAATGATTGGCTCGATTGATGCGAGAGTTGTGTGCCGCCTGGGATTATAATTTCGGAAGGATTTCCATTTTTAGAATTTTTGTTAAGGTAATCACCAACCCCCTCTTTTACAAAGGCGCGCTAATCTTTTTTTACAGCGCGCTAAACGCTAACGCGTGCATGTTATCCAAGGGACGCATTAAGCGGTTAGTGCCCGCGTTGATTTAGCACACGCTAAATCCACGCAAAAACACTTAGGGCTCCTTTTAGAAAGGTGCGCTAGCGTTTTCAATGCATGCACCGGATTAGCGCGAACTATAGCGCGGGCCACCCAAAAAACTGCCGCCTGCTCAAGAGGAGGCGGTAGCGGCTTGCGCGCTATTCCACGCGTTAAGGCCCTAATGCACCTTTGTAAAAGGAGCCCTTAGCGCGCCTTTGTTAAAGAGGGCCTAAACATGGGTAATATTGGTGTGATAGGTGATTTCAACGTACCTCTCTCTCCAGATGAGATTACATCTGAGCAAGTGGATAATGAAATTTTTGGTAGTATGGAAGGGATGGAATGATCTCAATTAGTGACAAAAAGTACCCATAAGGCAGATAATGTTCTTGATTCACTGTTTGTATCACGCCTTATGGTAGAAAAGCTATAAGGACCAGTAAAAATCAGGGATAGTATTTGGTCGGACTATTATTTTACTTTTAATAATGTACCCTGAGTTAGGAAAGAAGAAAAGAATTATAATGGTAAGGCCTGAGTTTCAAACGAGAGATTTAGTTGTAATATTGAAAGAGAATTTGATCATTGATGAAAATCGGTCTGTGAATGAAGATGCTGACTTATGCCATTCCTCCTTAACATCTGCTCTTGACACAGTAGCTCCACAAATAGCAATTGTTGATCGTTCATCTACAAAACCTAGTCCATGTTGGAGCACTCATATTGTTGGCTTTGTATTTCTTCTTTTATAAAATCAATAAAACTATTTGAACTAAAAAAAAAAAAAAAAAAAAAGATCTCAAGCGGTAGTATTTATTTATTTTAAAAATTTATATAACGTTTTATTCCAAAAACAGTTTACAATAATCAACCAGAGTTCATTGATACTTTTAATTCCTTACGGTCCTTCAAAATTGCTTTCGTTCAATGTCACAGAACCTTCTTGTCGTACCATCATGAAAATCAATCAACGCATTGCGATCCAACAATTTTGCTGTCCCTGCCCCTTCTCTTTGGAACTCGCTGCCTAATCATTTGCGCAGTGAATCCGTAATCAATCAATTTAAATCAAAATTAAAAACATTCTTGTTCCAGGATGCTTTTGGACAATAACTGTCCTTTTAAGGACTAAAACAAGCTTTATCGCTTTTTATTTTATTTATTATTTATTTATTTATTTATTTAGATTTATATCCCGTTCTCCCAGTAGCTCAGAACGGTCTACAAGTAAACATACACAGTAGAAGTAATTAGGCAAATAAGATGTACAATAGGTTTAGGTGCTTGGACATACAAGATTGTGCAGTATTTATCAGGGTACAAACAATTTTTCAGAGTACAGACAATTTATCAGAGTACAGACTAAGAGAGGACTACTGAAATTTAGGAGAAGTTAAATAGGGGAGAGAAGAGAGAGGGGGGGTGTAGACTGAGGGAGATCTTTAGTTGAAGAGGAGGGTCTTTACCATTTTACGGAATGTCAATAAAGAGTTCTGTTGCCTGAGTTGGGGGGGGAGTTTATTCCAGAGATGTGGGATGAAGTGGCTGTAGGATCGTTTGCGGGCAGTTTCTGAGAGGAGGGACCTTCCAGGGGGAATGCATAGGCGTATTTCCGATTTTGAGCGGAGGGTGCGAGTGGGGGTGTAGATGGGAAGCTTAGATTTTATGTAGGAGGGGGTGGTGGCATAAATTCTCTTGTGGGCTACTGCTAGGGCCTTGAAAGCACAGCGCTGGCTAATTGGGAGCCAGTGTTCAGCGCGGAGTGCTGGGGAGATGGGATCATGGTAGTTGAGGTTGTGTAGGAGGCGGATAGCTGCATTTTGGACACGTTGGAGGCGTTTGAGATTATTTTTGGTTAGTCCATTAAATAGGGAGTTACAGTAATCCATTCTGGAGAGGACATATGCGTAGAGGAGTTACCCTAACCTATTGATTTTCTCCCCTTTATTGTGCTCTTTTTCTCACAATTATAGTTCTCACCTTTCTTCCATACTGTTTGAAGTTAGTCCATATGTCTTATTAGGCCTCTTACTAATCTATTTTGGTATCGTTTACTATCACTAACTTTTAAATTTGTTTTTATGTAATTTTTATATTGTACACCGCTTAGAAACCTGATTAAGTGGTTTAAAAAATTTTATAATAAACTTGAAACTTGAAACAAATAGTTTCATACATAAAATATAAAATTCAGAACAAGGTTAGAACAAAACAGATTCAATCCTTACATAAAATCAATTTCTCAAAGAAATGCATCTACAAAAAGTTGTGTTTTTTCAGCATTTTCCTAAACGAGCTCTTATCTCTACATTTTCGGATTTGGCCAACCAGGCTATGCCACAACTTAACCACTGCACATGTAAAAAGTCATGGCCTCCGTTTCCACATATTTAGGCTTAGCCTTCGTTTTCAGCAATGCTGAACTTTCAGAGCGCAATGGTCTTTTTTTTTTATGATTATTATTTATTTATAAATTTTCAATATAACAATCAAGTATAAACTTGTACAGAAAAGCAAAATTCAAGAAATAAAGAATTATTCAAACAGAGTAAATAAAAAATCAGAAAATAAATTGTATCTTAAATCCCACTCAAGTCCTCTAATATGGGATCCAAGGTTAATATAACGGAATATAAGCAGTCAATTAAAAAAAAGAAACAGTTATAGGTTAAACTGTGCTGGCAGTCGTCTATTTATCTATCTATCCATCTTGAGCTTTCTCCAGCCTTGACAGTGATAGGAATGTTGTCAGTTGAGAGGGTTCAAAGAAAACAAATTTATGCAACTTATAATGGACTATGCATTTACAAGGATACCGAAGAAAAAAAGTAGCTCCCAGGGCTATAACTGCTGGTCTCATTAAGAGAAATTATTTTCTCCGCTTCTGTGTGTCTCTGGCTAAATCAGGAAACATTTGAACTCTCAGTCCCAAAAACTCTTTATGATTGTTTTTAAAATATAATTTCAATAACCATATTTTATCCATTGTAAGAGCTGCTTCCGTATCTGAGGATTCTAATAGAGCTGTAACATCCAAAGGCTCTTGATTTGCTTCTTGTAAGTTCTTTTGATCTTTAATATCTTTAACAGGAAGGTAGTAAACCTGAGTAAGAGGTGGTATGGAAGATTCAGAAATTCCCAATATTTCCGTTAAGTAACGAATAATCATTTCTCTAGGAGTTACTGTTGTAATCTTAGGAAAATTAATCAATCTAAGATTATTACTTCTTGAAGAATTTTCAAGTAATTCAAGTTTTCTTCTTAAGTTTGTATTATCTTTAATTAAATTCTCCTGTATTACTTTATGTGAATTAATATTCTGTTGTTGGTTTTCTATCTTTAATTTATTATCAACAGTGATTTTCCGTAGTTCTAGAATTTTATCATACAATTTAAACTGTTCTTCCACTTGATTTAGTTGGGACGCTATAGTTTTAGGAATAGTTGCTACCAGGTCCCACAGAGCGTCCAATGTTACCTCCTGGGGTTTAATTAACTGGGGAAATTGAAAATGTAAAGTCCTGTGCTCACCCACTGGCAAGTCTTCCAATATCTGTCCAGGCTGGGCTAATCCTTCTCCTGCGGTTGTTGAAGCCTCGAACTCCATATTCAAGCTCCCTGAGAAAGACTGGGAAACTGAATCTCTGTCCCCCGGACTGATCTCCACTGCCTCCGGAGGAGGAAGCACTCCGATATCCGGAAGTTCCCCCTCCCTCGGGGAACTAGCCGTTCGTGGATGCGGGGGAGGTGCTCGCATGTCAGGGCTAAAGGTAGTTTCAAGCCCCAAGGAGGACTGCTGAGTGCCGCTCTCTTGCAGCGTCTCCAGCGGGGGTAGCCCTGATCCTGTCGACGTTCCCTGCATGCGCCGGATAAGTTCTTCGATGTTGCCGGCTGTGGAAGTCTTGGAGCGCCGCGAGGCCCCAGCGGCGCTTCTCCCTCTCCGTTTGGGCATCTCAGAGGTAGGAAATTATTGCTCAATTGCGATAATAATGTCCACTTTGAAAGAGCTATCGGGAGCAATCGCACAGCGTTCCTATAGCATCGCCATCTTGGATCCAGAGCGCAATGGTCTTAATAGTTGATACTGACATCAAACTCTTAAAAAATTCAGGGATGGTACCATATAAAAATTGGTGACATATCATCATTGCTTTGTATTGGATTCTGAATGCAACTGGCAGCCAATGCAATTGTCGGAGATATGGAGTAATGTGCTCATATCTTGATGTTCCAGTTAGCTATCTAGCTGCAGCAGGTAAGGAGAGAAGTTAGGAAGGCAGAGAGGAAATGGAGAAAAATGAGAGATTCAGATGACAAGGATGGATTCAGCATTAGATTAATGGAATATAAGATGCTGTGTGATAATGAATGTAGCAGATACTTTTCGGGACAAAATTAATTACGCGCAAAATAAGTCTCATGAGTTATTCCAGACAGTTAAATTTCTTTTACAGGGGAAGTGTTTTGCAAATAGTGATGAACAACCAGATGCTAATAAATATGCTAGTTATTTAGAGAATAAACTGGGGAAACTTTGTTCTATTAGGTCTTTAGATGAGACATGTGTGGAAAGGGATGATGTGGAACAAACTGAAAAATGGCAATCCTTTGAGCTTATAAACAAAGAGGAGATTTGTGAAATAATTGCTCCTATCTCTCCAAGCCATGCTGTTTTGAATCTGTCTGTAACTCATGTATTTTATGTCAGATACCTTCTACATTAGGTTCTTTTCTTGCTTCACTTGTCAACAAGTCATTGGTTGAAGGAGAACTACCTATATAGCATGTAACCCCGGGGTTCAAGAAAAAGAGATTGGCCCTTCCTTGGAGTTCCTTTCTCATCACAATTCCTGTAAACCGTGCCGAGCTCCACAACTATGGAGATGGTGCGGTATACAAACCCAAGGTTTAGTTTAGTTTAGTTTAGGATGTTGAGGATATGAAAACTTTTTGACCTATTTCGGTTGTGTCTTTCTTGGGGAAAATAATTGAGAAAGTAGCGTTGAATCAACGAAATGAATTTATCTGGCTAGATGAGTTTCAATTTGGATTCCGTCATGCACACAGTGTGGAACTGTTTCTGCTTTCAGTTTTGGAGGTCTTGAGGGAGGGAATTGATAGACGGGATAAATTCCTTATGGCAGTGATTCCCAACCCTGTCCTGGAGGAACACCAGGCCAATCGGGTTTTCAGGCTAGCCCTAATGAATATGCATGAGAGAGATTTGCATATGATAGAAGTGATAGGCATGCAAATTTGCTTCATGCATATTCATTAGGGCTAGCCTGAAAACCCAATTGGCCTGGTGTTCCTCCAGGACAGGGTTGGGAACCACTGCCTTATGGTATCCTTAGATGTCTCTGGGGCCTTTGACACCTTACTGAGAAAATGGGAAACACTGGGAGTAGCAGGGAAGGTTTCGTAATGGTTTTCATCTTATTTAAAGGAACGAGCGTTGAGGCTAAGAAGTAAGGAAACTGTGTTGTGAGTAGTTGGGGTTAAAAGAGGAGTCCCTCAGGGTTCAGCACTCTGCAATTTTGTTTAATATTTATATGGCCTCCCTGGGAAGAAAGTTTCAGGAGATGGGCGTTCAATACAGAATATACGCTGATGATATTCTGTTCTTTTTCCCAATTAATGATTTTTCCAACATACACTCGTATCTGCAAAAATATATGGAAAATGTTGTGGGTTGGATGAATGACCAGGACTTGAAATCAAACATTAATAAAACAGAGGTCTTGAAAGGTCAACTTTGAGAATGTGGTTGTGATGGGGGAGAAATTGCTAGTGAAAAAGAAGATGACCATCTTGGGGGTATGGTTGGATAGCTGTTTGACGATGGGACAGCAAATTTTGAAAATGATTAGGGTAGGCTATATGCAAAGGCAGCTACTTTATAGACTAGAACAATTATTACCAGCGTCTGATTTTCGTAGTGTGGTTCAAGCTTTGATGTTGAGTAGAGTAGATTATTGCAACTCACTGTATCTAGGAGTTGCTAAAGGGAAATTGAAGGCACTGCAGATGCTGATCAATTCGGCTGCCAGGGGTTCCTAGGAGCTCGCATATATCTCCTATACTGAAACAGTTACACTGGTCGCCTACTCAGCAAAGAGTACATTTTAAGATAATTGCAATCATCCATCAGATATTGTACCATATTGCTACAAGAATTGTTTGAAATTTATCAACCGAAAAGAAATCTAAGGTCTGACAACAGTATGAAATTGACTTTAGAGGGGAGGATGTTAAAATTGGTGCATCAATGATGTCAGTGGCAGGGGTCAAACTTTGGAACGCTCTGCCGGGCATACTGCGTTTTTGTGTTGGAAAGATCAATTTTAAGAAAATGTTGAAGACGCAGCTCTTTCTTATTGCTTTTCTATTAAATGTTGCTACTTTTGTTCTTCCTGTAAGATATTCCCCCCTCTTCTATGAAACCGCACTAGCGGTTTCTAGCGCAGAGAGCCCCCCTGAATGGCCCACGCTGCTCCCGATGCTCATCGAGTTCCTATGAGCGTCATTCAGCGCGGCTCCCCGCGCTAGAAACCGCTAGCGCGGTTTCGTAGAAGAGGAGGATGGTGTCAAGGAATATCTCGGTTTTAACGTTTTACAGTTTTATTGCGAAACGTTTTATTGATAAGATGTTTGTCTATTGTTTGTTCATATCCATGTGACTAAAGGGCGATCAGTATACAGTATTATGTGCGTGACCAATATGTGAACCACATAGTTTAACGCAGTATATAAATTTTTAAATAAATTTTAAAAAATATGTCCAAACCAAACAAGTGAATGCCCACAATTCAACAATATAATTTTAACATTTAAATTATTATCTAAATGTGCTCATAGATAGAAGGTTCACAGGGTGCCATAAGGTGAATAAATTAAAATGTTAAAATTATATTGTTGAATTGTGGACTACATCCATCTTTGACATTAACTTTTAACATTCAACTTTCTTCTCAAAATCGACTTTTCCATGTCTTTCCTTCCCATCTATCCATGTATATCTTCTTCTCTTTCTTTCTTCACCCCTATACCTATCTATCCATAAGAAGCATTTCTTCTATCTATCTTCCTTGCCACACCCATTGTTGTGTACCATCTCCTCCCTCTCTCTCCCCTTCCCCTGCATCCCTGTGCACCATCTCTTCTCTCTCCCATTCTCATGGTCTGACATCTCTGTCTTCCCCCCTTCCCCCTACTATGATTTGGCATCTCTCTCTTCTTCTCTCCCTCTTCCCATGGTCTAACATCTCTCTCCATATCTTCCCCCCTTCCCGAGGTCTGGCATCTCTCTCCTATCCTTCCAGCATTCTGGCATATCTCTCTCCTCCCTCCTTCCCTTCCCTGGTTTGGCATCTCTCTCTCTCCTTCCCTTTCCAGTGGTATGAGAACTCTGTCTCCTTCCATCACCCTTCTTCAGAATCCAACATCTTTCCCTTCTTTGAGTCATCTCTCCTCCCTCCCAGTGTAACATTTCTCCCTCTGTCCTCTCTACCACTATCATATCCAACAATTCTTCCTCTTTTTTCCTTTCCCCTTGTATACCATCTCTCTTTCCCTCCCACTCCATGCACCTATGTCCAAAAATTATCTTTTACTCTTCCCTCACTTACTGGCAGCATCTCTCTTCCCTTCCCTTCCCAGCACCCCATCCATGCTGCAACTGTCCTTCCCAACCCCCTCCCAGCCCGTGCAACATCTGTCCTTCTCTGCCTGCCCACCCCTCTCCAGCCCCTGCAGCATCTGTTACCTCTGTCTTCCCAACCCTCTACCCCAGCCCATGGCATGTAGCATATGTTCTTCTCCCCCCCCCCCATGGGACCCTGTAACATGACTTCTCTCTTCAGCTCCCCACTCCCCCACCTATCTCTTTCCCAGTTGCTGTTATTTTTAAATCTTCAGGCAGGTGCAGCATCAATGAGATGAGCCTTCTGCTGTTGACCTGCCCCGGAACCTTTCATTCAGTAGCAGCCTGCCTAGGTGGGAACAGGAAGTTGTTGAATGAAGACTTCCAGGGCAGGCCAATGGCAGAAGGCTCATCTCGTTGATGCTGTGGCTGCCCGAAGATTTAAAATAACAGCGAATAGGGAGGAGGTGTGATGGAGTAGGGAGCTGAAGAGAGAGGTCGTTCTACAGGGTCCCACTGGGGGGGGGGAGGGAGGAAAGAACATGCTCTACACGCTGAAGATTTAAAATTAGAGCGGCCAGAAGAGGAGGTAGATAGGGGAGCAGATCCACCGCCAATTTTTGGGGAGGCCATGGCCCCTTGTGCCTCCCTCCCCACATTCCAACGCCTATGATGTAAATTCTAGAATGTGCAAATGTTCCGATTAAGTGACCATACTTTAAATACGTTTTCTGCCATTTGTGGTAGTATTTTATAATGAAAGCTGCGTACTTTTCTTTATAGAGTCACCTAGATGCCCTGTTTCAAAATGATCCTGCACAAGTTTGTCTTTTTTTGTTGTTGTTAGGTTTTTCTAGATTTGTTTAACCTGTGAACAACGATTACCAGTGTTTCCCAAACCTGGTCCTGCAGTCAGGTTCACAGGATATTCACAACGAATATTCATCAGAGAGATTTGCATACAGTAGATGCAGGGCCTGCAAAATCTCTCTCCTGAATACTCATCGTGGACGTCCTGAAAACCTGACTGGCAGGGTGGCCTCCCGGGACAGGTTTTGGAACCACTGAAGATGGGCATTAAATTGAGAGGCATTGGGTATTCAGTGCTGCTTAGCCATAGGACAGAAAATTCTTTTTTACGCAGAGGGTGGTGGACACATGGAACGCGCTTCCGGAGGAAGTGATAGGCCAGAACTCTGTACAGGGGTTCAAGAAGGGTTTGGATAGGTTCCTGGAGGATAAAGGGATAGAGGGGTACAGATAGAACTTGAGGTAGGTTATAAAAGTGGTCAGAAACCACTTCACAGGTCGCAGACCTGATGGACCACCGCGGGAGCGGACCGCTGGGTGAGATGGACCTCGGTCTGAACCAGTGGAGGCAACTTCTTATGTTCTTATGTTCTTACTAGCTGATGGCCCGGCGTTGCACGGGTATTTAATTATAGCAATAACACTGTAAATGGATTCAAATAAAGATACTTTATAGTGGTGAATGAAAATATTTTTTTACTTTATAAAAAGTACAATATTCAAATTATAATGTGAAATATTTGACAAAATGAATACAATACAACTAACACAAAACTTGATTATAAACAACATTTTTAGTTTCACCTCCAGGAGCAAGAACATATACATTATTGGGTGAACCCACCCTTCCCACGTGTGCAGGTGGGCCGCGAGACACCCAGAACATATCACCCCAGGTAGTGAGGGATCTGCATACCAAGTTTCGTTCAAATCGGGCAAGCCGTTTTTGCGTTGGCAGCTGTTTTACATTTTTTCCATTGACATGAATGGGTGAAATCTGATTTTCTGTTTGTAGCTCCGCCCACGTGTGCAGGTGGGCCGCGAGACCCCCAGAACATATCATCCCGGGTAGTGAGGGATCTGCATACCAAGTTTCGTTCAAATCGGTCAAGCCGTTTTTGCGTGATCGCGGCACATACATACATACATCTGATTTTATATATATAGATTACTCACAAAATCTTCCACCTCTAGAAAAGACCATAATAAAATAGATTTACTTATTATTTGCTACTGCTTTTCATCTCAATAGAGTTGCACAGATGTCATACTCCATGTTGGCTTCATTGATATTATTATGCAAATAGAAAAGGTCAGTGTATTAAAACATGTTAATTAGCTTGCACTGACACAGACATGAGTTTTATATTAATTTTCTAGAATTAAGATTAGTGTATTATTATTATTATATTTTCTCAAGATAAATGGTGTAGTGGCCGAGTTAGTCCACTCGTCAAGATAATATGCAGAAATAAAACAAAAAAACATAAAGGGGGGAAAAAATACCATTTGTATTGATCTAACTTATCCCTCTCTTTTTACAAAACCGTGGAAGCGGCTTTTAGCACAGGCCGGCGTGCTGAATGCTCTGCGCGGTTCCTGATGCTCATAGGGGTTAATGTTGTTTATGATTAGCTTACGAAAGTAACCCTTTCTTCCTCAGATCATTTTTGCAAAAGCTCAACTGTACGCCCCTAACAAATGGGTCTGTATTCACTTTATGTAGACTAACATGCACTATATTTTTGTATTTCTGTTTAAATATTTTTATTGAGTTTTCATTACATAAGAACATAAAAATTGCCATACTGGGACAGACTGAATGTCCATCAAGTCCAGTATTCTGTTTCCAACAGTAGCCAACCCAGGTCCCAAGTACCTAAACTAAACTAAACTAAACTAAACCTTAAGTTTATATACCACATCATCTCTACGGAAGTGGAGCTCGACACGGTTTACAAAGTTTAAAAATAAGAAGAAAGGTTTACAAAAGCATATAAAAAGAGGGATGTAGACAGAAGGAGAGAAAGTTATATGCTAGGGAAAAGCCAGGTTTTCAGTTGTTTTCGGAATAGTTGGAGGGAACCCAGGTTCCGCAGCGGGACAGTGAGATCGTTCCAAAGGCCCGTGATTTTGGAGAGGAGGGATTTTCCCAGTATACCTGCATGGAGGATGCCGTGTAGAGAGGGGAAGGATAGTTTATGTCTGTGGGCTGATCTGGTGGTGGCAGGCGTCTGGGCGAGGAAGGATAGAGGGATTAGGGGCAAAAGGATGCCGTGAATGATCTTGAAGGCTAGGCAGTAACATTTGAAATGAATTCTGGAAAGCACTGGGAGCCAGTGAAGACTGGTAAGTAGTGGGGAGACGTGATCAGATTTGCGTTTAGCAAAAATCAGCTTGGCCGCAGTATTCTGGATAAGCTGGAGTCTGCGGAGACTTTTTTTTGTTAGACACAAAGAGATGGCATTACAATAATTGAGTTTGGATAGGATGATGGATTGTACAAGGACGGTGAAATGTTTTTGGTGAAAGTAGGATCTAACTTTCCTCAACATGTGGAGGCTGAAGTAACAAGAGTTTGCCAAGGAATTCAGGTGATCGTTGAGGGAAAGGGAGGAGTCGATGGTGATGCCGAGGACCTTGCTTGAGAACTCAAGGTGTAGAGCAGGGCCTGTGGGTAGAGTGAAAAGGGTGGGCAGGTGTGCTAGTTTTGGGCCGAGCCAGAGTAATTTTGTTTTTGATTCATTTAATTTCATCTGTACAGAGAGGGACCAGGCGTGAAGTCTCGTTATGCATGAAGTGATGTTCTCTTGGAGGTTTGTAAAGTTTGAATCTGTTTCGAGGAGGATAAGGACAGGGGTGTCCAATGTCGGTCCTCGAGGGCCGCAATCCAGTCGGGTTTTCAGGATTTCCCCAATGAATATGCATGAGATCTATTAGCATACAATGAAAGCAGTGCATGCAAATAGACCTCATGTATATTCATTGGGGAAATCCTGAAAATCCGACTGGACTGCGGCCCTCGAGGACCGACATTGGACACCCCTGGATAAGGATATCGTCTGCATATGTGTAGATTGTTTCAAGGGGGGATAGTTTGAGGAGCTTCAGGGAGGTCATATACATGTTGAAGAGAATAGGGGATAGGGGGGAGCCCTGAGGGACACCACAGGATGGTGTCCATGAAGCGGATTTGGAGCCGTTTGTGTTGACAATATAGGAACGAGCGCGGAGGAAGTTTGAGAACCATTTTAGAACAGAGGAGTCTATTCCTATCTCTGAAAGTTGGTAGATTAGTATGTCATGGTGTACGACATCGAAAGCCGTGGAGAGATCAAACTGAAGGAGAACAGCAAATTTTTTTCGGGCGTGTAGTTGTTGCACCTTTGAGATTAAGGAAACTAGGAGGGACTCGGTGCTGAAATTGGGCCTAAATCCGTGTTGGTAATGTTGGAGAATGGAGAATCTCTCTAGGTAGGAGGAGAGCTGAGTAGCGACTATGGTCTCTAGAAGTTTAGTTAAAAGAGGGATGTTTGCTATGGGGCGGTAGTTCGATGGTGAGGAAGGGTCGAGATCGGCTTTTTTCAGAAGAGGGGATAAGGCAATGTGTCCCATTTTGGAGGAGAACAGGCCAGATAGTAAAATTTTATTTATAAGGTTTGTGAGGGAAGAGATGGCCTGCGCAGGGATGTTTTCGTAAAGGTAGGATGGGAAAGGATCTAGGATACACTTGCAGGATTTAAGTTTGAGGCAGAGCTTAGAGATCTGGGTCTCGGATACAAGTTCGAATGTAGTCCAAGATCTGTCGGCAGGGATGGGGTCAGAGTCTTTTGGGGGAAGAGAATTGTAGGAGATAGCTGAGGGGAACGAACTCTTTATGGTAGTGATCTTCTCGTTGAAGAATTTGGCTAGGTCATTCGGAGATGGGAGGGGGGGAGGGGGCGGAGTTGTTTTTAGACATTAGGTTCCGCCAGATGTGGAACAGTGTACTGTTTTGGTTTTTTGACTTGGAGATTTTATCTCCATAGTAAATCTTCCTAGCTTTTTTTAGCACGGAGTTGTAGAATTTGATGTTTTCTCTCCAGGATTGCTTGTCTAGGGAGGATTTTGATTTTTTTTCCATTTCTGTTCTAGGGCCCGACATTTCTGTTTTAATTCTCTGTGGTATGGGAGATACCAGGGAGCCTTATGAGAGTAGGAGATGGGTTTAGTGGCTAGAGGGGCAAGGGCACGGTATGTGGTTTCGGAAAGAGTCACCCAGTTGTGCCAGATTGAGTCTGGGTCCGTGTGATTGGGAGGAGGAGGGAGTTTGTTGAGAAACTGGGACCAGTATAATTCACTTGAGATTTTTTTGCGGTAGGAGATGAAATTTGTGGCACGGGTTGGGGTATCAAGGGCTGACATGAAGACAGGGAGGCAAAAAGAGCCAAGGAGGTGATCAGACCAGGGGACATGTTCCCAACGGGTCATGTCTGCGGAAGTTTTGTGCTCAGTCAGGTCAAGAAAACTAATGATGTCAATGGAGTATGTCAATGATGTCAATGGAGTGCCCTTTTTCATGGGTAGGGGTGGGCGGGGGAGCAGTGAAGCCTAAGGAAGTGAGGAAGTCTTTGAACTCAGTTGTGTCCTTGTTGGTGTTGTCTTCTAGGTGAAGGTTTATGTCACCAATGATCAATAGTCTTTGGAATTTTAGATAGGCCTTTGTTATGGTCTCAAGAAGTAAGTCAGAGGATTTGTTCCAGGGGGTGGGTGGGCGGTAAAGTAGTAGGATGCCTAAAGGTTGGGGGCGAAGTTCGTCGTTTATTGAGGCTAGCATGAATTCCAAGGAAGGATGACTACCCTTTTCGAGGAGCTCAACATTAAAGAATGATTTGTAGAGAAGGGCTAGACCTCCTCCTTTCTGGTTTATTCTAGGAGAGAAAAGACCATGGTAGCCTGGAGGACAGAGTTCATTTTGGGTGTGTAAGTCATCTTTTTCGATCCATGATTCAGTAATGCACAAAAAACCTGGATCAAAATCCTGAAGTAAGTCTTTTACTATTTGGGTCTTATTTCTAACGGATCTGGCATTACAATAGAGAGTAGGGACTGGGGTGAGAGAGTCTGAGGTAAGGTTGGGCAGGTTTGCTGGGGGAACAGGTTTTAGGGAAGTGAGGTTAGCACCTCGGTGCTTTTTGAAAAGATGGGGTCTGGTAGGTACTAGCATGGGGATTCTGAGGCCAGGACAGATGTTGTTGGGGGATGTAGCATCGGGAGAGTTTGGGGGAAGAGGTTTTTGGGAATGGGAAGTGTTTGGGAGGGAGCAGAGAAGGAGGATAAGAGGCCAGAGTGAAGGCTTCATGGTTGGAGTCAGGTGGATCAGTGAGAAGGGGCAGGTCAGAGAGTTTGCCAGGAGGGATGGAGGGGAAGAGAGAAGTTTGGAGGGCTGGTAGCGAATGGGAGAGGAGCAAAGGCTGATAAGGAATTTGTGTCCCACAGATTCTAGTGTGATAGTGGACAGGTTGGAACTTGGCGTGGAACAATTTGGAATGAGTCTTGGCAAAATATGCAGTTAAAAGAAACAAGTAATGCAATTGGCTAAATATGCAGTTAAACGAAACAAGCAATGCAGTCGGCTAAATATGTTAATTAAAGAGAACAAGCAGTGTAGGTTGAATAAATAAGTCAAGGAGTGTATCCAGGGCTAGGGGTATTATTATTATTATTTTTTTTTTTCTAACTTATAATTTTTTTTTGTGGGTTTCGTCGATCTGGGTTGGACCAAGTAGAAGATTCGCGTGGCCAGATAAGAGTTTGGGTAGGATCAGTCCGATCGAGGACCTACACTGGTAGGAGGCTTTTGGTGAGCACCTCTGGTTCTAGAGAGCGGGAGCAGTGCCCTCCCGCTTGGATACCTGGCAGAAACCCAAAGAGTAGCAACATTCCAGAGCTAAAATTGTGATGTCATAATGTCTCATTCCACCAATGCCTCAGAGCCAACCTCCGCAGTGATGTCACAATGGCTTGATTGTCCTATGCTTGGCACACATAAGAACATAAAAATTGCCATACTGGGATAGACCGAAGGTCCATCAAGCCCAGTATCCTGTTTCCAACAGTGGCTGACCCAGGTCCCAAGTACCTGGCAGAAACCCAAAGAGTAGCAACATTCCAGAGCTGATATTGTGATGTCATAATGCCTCATTCCACCAATGCCTCAGAGCCAACCTCCGCAGTGATGTCACAATGGCTTGATTGTCCTATGCTTGGCACACATAAGAACATAAAAATTGCCATACTGGGATAGACCGAAGGTCCATCAAGCCCAGTATCCTGTTTCCAACAGTGGCTGACCCAGGTCCCAAGTACCTGGCAGAAACCCAAAGAGTAGCAACATTCCAGAGCTGATATTGTGATGTCATAATGCCTCATTCCACCAATGCCTCAGAGCCAACCTCCGCAGTGATGTCACAATGGCTTGATTGTCCTATGCTTGGCACACATAAGAACATAAAAATTGCCATACTGGGATAGACCGAAGGTCCATCAAGCCCAGTATCCTGTTTCCAACAGTAGCCGACCCAGGTCCCAAGTACCTAGCTAGATCCCAAGTAGTAAAACAGATTTTATGCTGCTTATTTTAGGAATAAGCAGTGGATTTCTTCCAAGCCACCTCAATAATGGCTAATTGCCTATGGACTTCTCTTTTAGGACATTATCCAAGCCCTTTTTAAATCCCGCTAAGCTAACTGATTTCACCACATTCTCTGGCAACAAATTCCAGAGTTTAATTACATGTTATATGAGGAAATATTTTATTCGGTTTGCTTTTAATCTACTACTTAGTAGCTTCATCATATGCCCCCTAGTCCTATTATTTTTGGAAAGAGTGAATAAGCATTTCAAATTTACCCTTTCCACTCCACTCAGTATTTTATAGACCTCTATCTAAAATGGGGGGATTAATTTATTAGTAATCAATATTAAATTTTTCAACAACTGAGCCTTATAGATGTCATTATTTTTGTATTTCTAATCGGCAGTGAGATCATTTGTATCTGTACCTCATTAGTACAGAGATTTGTGTTAAAAATACACTCATCCTCTTAACATACAATAGAGATGTGTACCTGTGTTAATTCAGTTCATGAGTATGCTAAAAAAAAATATCAGTGTGCTTACAATTAATTTCAACGTGCATTAACCTACATTAGCATGCATACAATCCATTTTGCGAGCATGAAAACATTCTAATGTGCATTAAAAAGGTTAATTAAAACTAATGTAGAAAAAGCTGTATAAATTACTCCTAAAATGTATTAATATGATATGAATGTGCCTGATAACAATACTTTTAACACTGATTAGCACTTGAGAACTCATTATTACACTTGACTTTAAGGTCATCAAAAGCTGTCTCTTGGGGTCACTTGATGATTGCAGGCTGAACGGATGCCCGGTGGTTCGTCTCCCAGGGGATTCCCCTATAATTAATGTTATAACCCTTGTGAAGGCAGTCACAATTAGGACTACCCCTCCCCCATTATAAATTGGAAGGCTTAGCAACTTGTCCCTGAGATGGCTTAACCAAGTTCTCATCTTGAAGACGCTTGCCTGTAGCCAAATGTTGTTTTCAAGAGCCTGATCCTAGCGTTGAAATCCTTGTACGACATGGCGCCGGGCTACTTGACGGCAAAGCTTCATCCATTCGTGCCAAACTGGTCCCTCTGCTCCCAAGACAAAATACGCCTCAAAACAGCCCATGGTCTTGTCCTTCAACTGCAAACCGCAAAGCGATGGCCCTACTCCCACTTCATACCGAGCCACTGGAATCGACTGCTCCCACAGATCAGATCCCTTGAAGGAATCCTCAGCCTTAGAAAAGCAATAAAAACATTATTTCTTCACCTAAACCCCTGCCCTTGACCGATAGACTACAAAGAAGTGCATATTGTTCCAGAACTAGTATGTGTAACATAAGAAGAACTTGTATCAGGTTTTCAGGTTTTATTAAAATTTGATAAAAACGCTTTTATAATAAATTCAAAGCGATCTACATTAAAAAATTAATCACGTTGAGACATACAATAGACTAAGGGCTCCTTTTATCAAGCCGCGCTAACAGTTCAACGCGCGTAATAGCGCATGCTAAACCGTGGGGCGCGCTAAGTCACGCGCGTTAACCCCGCCAGCGCGGCTTGACAAAAGGAGCCCTAAGTATAGACATTATACTTGGATAAGGAGGAGAAAAAAAGGATAGACCTGCAATTTCAATTAGAAAAGAACAATTAAGGAAAAAAAAAACATGGAGGGAGGGGGACCCTGTTGGCTTGAAGCGCCTATTCTTCGAAAATTGTAGCTTTCATGACGGGGCAGACGAGATTGGAGGTTTCGTCCTGAGCTAATTCCCGAAAGCATCCATGAAGAAAAAGCTCTTTGGTGAACTGTAACTAGGACCCTCTTTTACAAAGGTGTGCTAAGCGTTTTTGCCCGCGCTAAATCAACGCGTGCGCTAACTGCTAACGCGTCCGTAGGATAACATGCACATGTTAGCGTTTAGCACACACTAATATTTATCGCACGCTAAAAAGCATAGCGCACCTTAGTAACAGAGGGGGTATCTGTGTGTCAAATTGGGATAAAACTTGTACTGAAATTATGTAGGTTAAACCTTTTAGTTTTATTTTGATATATTTAATTTATGTATGGCAGTGCGTAAATGCCTCCCTCTTTTTAACCCAAGTACGATTTTTATTTTTTAATTATATTTTATTGTTAATCGTTTAGACACTTGTATGATAAACGGTATATCAAAATTTTAAAAAACTTGGTAACCCGTTCTGAGCTCTTTGGGGACAACGGAATAGAAAATGAATTAAATAAATCCCTCCCCCTTGCATGATCCAAAACCCCACCCCTGACACTAGAAACCTCCCAACACTTCCTGAACCCCCTTCCTGGATCTCCCAAGTCCCTGGGCCTAACTTCCATTGTGGTAAGTAGCAGAAACAAACCCAACTAACTCCTTCTCCTAGTGGCTCCTATTTAACAATTGTGCCCGTGACCTCTAGTGGTAGTCTTGCAGTACTACTGCTAGGTTCAGACAAAGTACTGCTGTGACTACTGTCAAGCTAGAGATTGTGGCCGCTATTTTTAAGCAGAAGGTGCCAGAGGCAGCAGTGAGTGAGGTTTGCTCCAGTCCTGCATGGCAATTGGAGCATCATGGAAGCTAAGGTAGGCCCAGGGTGCCTACCAGAGTTTGCAGGGGTTCAGGAAGGGGGGTTGTATTGGAGAAGGCTGGGAACGGGTTCAGACATGGGGGATCTCTGCTAGGTGGGTCACGATTCCCCTTATTCATGTCTCACCTGACATATAGATCCCAACAAATATTGGCAGACACCCACATAAAAGCCAGTGGCCATCAAATGCCAGCACAGCCCCATACAAGGCCAGAGCCTAACAAAACATGAATAGAGTTTCTAAAATAAGCACTGTTATATTTTACTTACCTGGGAAGGGTTTGTTTACTCCTCCCCAATTATCCTAGTTTAAAGTCATTTTAACTTGTTTAATGTCATTGCTTAATTTGGGGCCTATTTTTCTGAACATAAGTTAAAAGTTGCCATAACGGGACAGACCAACAAAATAGATCAAGCCCAGTATCCTATTTCTAAGAGTGACCATCCCAGGTCAGAAATACCTGGCAAGATCTCAAGATGTAAATGAGATGTTATGCTGCTTATCCTAGGAATAAGCAGTGGATCTCCCCAAGTCCATCTTAATAATGGCTTATGGACTCTTCTTTTAGGAAATTATCCAAATCTTTTTTTTTTTTTAAACCCTGCTAAGTTAACTGCTTTTACTACATTCTCCGGCAACAATTCCTAGAGTTTAATTACACATATTTCTTTATAGCTATTTATTAACAAAGGCAGGTATTGGGGCTTTCTTCTTACAGCTACTCATTGTAGACTGTTAGGCAATTTGGAAAATAGCAATTGGAAAGATCAGACTTGCAGTTTTAAGAAGACTATAATTAACCAAAGACAGATAAGTTAATCCCCCCCTTGTATTTCTCTGAGCAGCAAATGCAAAGACTTAGACAGATTGTAAGCAGTCGGGATTTAAGGAACAGAAAGAGAAGTTCAGCAGCCAGAAACTTTTCAAAAATATTCAGCTTATCCAGACAGCTTCTCCCAGTGCACTTCTGCCTCGGTACTCAGGAGACAAAGTACAGTCAGAAGTTGTTGAATTTACAGAATAAATTAAATGCCAGAGCCAGTCTTTGCCTTAAAGTTGCCACTGCATCAGCTCAATATGGACAATCCTATTTTCATTCCGACAAAAATAAAATGATTATTACCATCTGATCATTAAATAGATGCTCATACCATCAATATTATAGACACTGATTGGGGAATGCATCTAGTGCCAGGCAGACTTCTATAGTCTATACTCTGAAAATGATAAGATCAAATCAAGATCAAGTTATATTGCATTAACGTAGAACAAAATATTTTCTAGAGAAAGGAAAATGGTAAAACCAGAGGACATAATTTGAGGTTGAGGGGTGGTAGATTCAAAGGCAATGTTAGGAAATTCTACTTTACGGAGAGGGTGGTGGATGCCTGGAATGTGCTCCCGAGAGAGGTGGTGGAGAGTAAAACGGTGACTGAGTTCAAAGAAACATGGGATGAACACAGAGGATCTAGAATCTGAAAATAATGTTATATATTGAAGAAGTAAGGCC
Source organism: Geotrypetes seraphini (assembly GCF_902459505.1). Taxonomy (NCBI): domain Eukaryota; kingdom Metazoa; phylum Chordata; class Amphibia; order Gymnophiona; family Dermophiidae; genus Geotrypetes; species Geotrypetes seraphini. The sequence goes on from NC_047084.1 coordinate 141,954,482, forward strand.
AGTACTGGGCAGACTTGCACGGTCTGTATTTGGCTGTTTGGGGGAGGATGGGCTGGGGAGGGCTTCAATGGCTGGGAGGGTGTAGATGGGCTGGAGTGAGATTTGACGGAGATTTCGGAACCCAAGCAAAGTACCGAGAAGAGCTTTGGATTCTTTCCCAGAAATAGCTAAGAAGAAAAAATTTTAAAAAATTTAAATTGAAACAGGTTGGGCAGACTGGATGGACCATTAAGGTCTTTATCTGCCGTCATCTACTATGTTACTATAAGACTGATATTCAATTGTCAGAAATGGGGGGTTTTGCTAACCACCACTGGTTCTAAACCCAGAAATTCAATGCCAAGCCATGCCCATGCACCATGAAAGGGTTTTTTTTTTTACTCTCTGGAAGCTTTGGTCCATTAGAGCAGTGATTCCCAACCCTGTCCTGGAGGAACACCAGGCCAATCGGGTTTTCAGGCTAGCCCTAATGAATATGCATGAGAGAGATTTGCATATGATGGAAGTGATAGGCATGCAAATTTGCTTCATGCATATTCATTAGGGCTAGCCTGAAAACCCAATTGGCCTGGTGTTCCTCCAGGACAGGGTTGGGAACCACTGCATTAGAGCATATTTTGATGTTTCATCATTTAGAATTCTGGTAAATCCCTTATACTGAGTCAACTTGATTACTGTAATATCGCCTATTTGGCAAATTCCCAGAAGAATATGCGGCGATTACAACTGGTACAAAATGCGGCGGTCAAGCTAATTTTTGGGTTGAAGAAGTTCAATCATGTAACACCTTCCTACCGACTTCTGCATTGGCTGCCGGTGGAGGCACGTGTGAAGTTTAAGTTTGGATGTTTTTGCTTTAAGATACTATTCGTTTTAGCCCCTAAATATATAATTGACCTTTTCTCTTTCTCAACCAATAGACATAAGAGAAGCTCACACTTGAATTTTGTTTCTCCACCGGTAGAGGATGTGAATTTAAAAGACATCATCAACATCTTTTCTCACATCAGGCATCGTTATGAGATAAAGATCTGGAACAACTATTTATGCTTGCTAATACTTATGGAGAATTTAGGAGACACCTAAAAACATATCTGTTCCTGAAGTATTTAGGTAACTGATCTGTACAATCTTATTCCACAATAACTGATTTCTAGAGGTGTTAATCACTAGCTTTTAACTTTGTTAACTCTACTCAATTTGTAACACCTTTTAATCATTGTAAACCGCATAGAACTTCACGGTCCTGTTATTATTATTATCATTAAATTTCCAGGTTTGTAGAGTTGGCTAATATATAACTGGTTAAGTGCAGTGTTATTTAAAGTATTAGGTCATAGTACTTAAGTAAAGGTAAATGCATATTTTGATACTTCAGGAGCTGGTTGACCCTCGAGAGGATAAATGCTGGCACATCCTGTAGGCATAAAGATAATATCAAAAAAAGAGAGAAAAAAAATCTCATAAGAACAGCCATTCTGGGTCAGACCAATGGGCCATCAAGCCTAGTAGCCTGTTCTAACGGCGGCCAATCCAGGTCACTAGTTCCTGGCCAAAACCCAAGGAGTAGCAACTTTCCGTTCAGAATCCTACAGAATAGCAAGATTCCAAAATCCCAAAGAGTAACAAAAGATTCCGGAACTCTAAACAGTAGCAATATTCCATGCTACCAATCCAGGTGGCTTCCCCCATGTCTTTGTCAATAATAGACTATGGACTTTTCCTCCAGGAACTTGTCCAAACCTTCCTTAAAACCAGCTACGCTATCCGCTCTTACCACATCCTTTGGCAACGCGTTCCAGAGCTTAACTATTCTGAGTGAAAAATATATTTCCTCCTATTGGTTTTAAAAGTATTTCCCTGTAACTTAATCACGTGTCCCCTAATCTTTGTAATTTTTGATGGCGTGAAAAATCGATCCACTTGTACCCGTTCTACTCCACTCAGTATTTTGTAGACTTCAGTCATATCTCCCCTCAGCCGTCTCTTTTCCAAGCTGAAGAGCCATAACCATTTTAGTCTTTCCTTATACAAGAGGAGTTCCATCCCTTTTACCATCTTGGTTGCTCTTCTATGAACCTTTTCTAGCCCAAATATATAATGTCACCCACACAAAGAGAGAAAGTCAATAAATCAATAGTATAATCACAAGAAATAAAAGACCCTTGGTTTTGAAAACCTAATTCACTATTTATTTTTTACATTATTTAAATCTTTTTTGCCCTATTCCAACATAAAATTCAGTGCCTTTTGGAACACTATGAATATGTGGATGTATGTTTTAAAATTTTAGTGATGTATGGCCAGTAGGAAAAAGGAAGTATTGATGTCCCTTTATAAGACTCTGGTGTCACCTCATTTAGAATGCTAGAGACCGCATCTTCCCAAAAATATAAAAAGGCTACTAAAATGGTGTGTTGTCTTCATCATAAGGCATATAGGGACAGACTTAAAGATCTCAATATGTACCGTATACTTTGGAGGAAAGGCAGAAGAGGGAAGATATGATAGAGACATTTAAATACCTACATGGCCTAGATCTGCAATAGGCAAATCTCTTCCATTTGAAAGGAAGCTCTGGAATGAGAGGGCATAGTATGAACTTAAGAGGTGATAGACTTAGGAGTAATCTAAACAAAAGAACATAAGAATTGCCGCTGCTGGGTCAGACCACTGGTTCATCATGCCCAGCAGTCCGCTCCCGCGGTGGCCCTTAGGTCAAAGACCAGTGCCCTAATTGAGTCTAGCCTTGCTTGCGTACATTCTGGTTCAGCAGGAACTTGTCTAACTTTGTCTTGAATCCCTGGAGAGTGTTTTCCCCTATAACAGCCTCCGGAAGAGCGTTCCAGTTGTCTACCACTCTCTGGGTGAAGAAGAACTTCCTTATGTTTGTATGGAATCTATCCCCTTTCAATTTTAGAGAGTGCCCTCTCGTTTTCCCTACCTTGGAGAGGGTGAACAACCTGTCTTTATCTACTAAGTCTATTCCCTTCATTATCTTGAATGTTTCGATCATGTCCCCTCTCAGTCTCCTCTTTTCAAGGGAGAAGAGGCCCAGTTTCTCTAATCTCTCACTGTACGGCAACTCCTCCAGCCCCTTAACCATTTTAGTCGCTCTTCTCTGGACCCTTTCAAGTAGTACTGTGTCCTTCTTCATGTACGGTGACCAGTGCTGGATGCAATATTCTAGGAGGGGGGGCGTACCTTTTTTATGGAAAGGGTGGTAGATGCTTGGAACAGTCTCCCGGTAGAGGTGATGGAGACAAAGACTGTGTCTGAATTCAAGAAAGCCTGGGATAGGCACGTGGGATCTCTTAGAGAGAGGAGGAGAGAGTAGACGCTGTGGATGGGCAGACTGGATGGGCCATTTGGCCTTTATCTGCCTTCATGTTTCTATATTACTATGGTTCTAATTAGTACAAGTTAAGGCCAATTATACTCTATTATTGCTCAATGACACCAAGTATGTATCAGATCATTATTAAATTAGGCTACATGCACAACTAACCTTATTCTACAACTTAAATGTGGGCATTTGTGTACTAGACCTTTGCAAATATGATCACACAACTTCCTACAATTAAAGGGAAAAGTCTTTTTAATGTCATGCTGCCCTTAAAAAAAAAAAAAATGAAATTGCATCCCCCATGTGATTTCACCAAAGGCACATCTCGGCTTAGATACCCAGTCTACTGTGCCAAATGATATATTTAATTCTTCCAGGTTATTTTAATTGTGGATCAGCAATAACTTTACTGGTACGAGATCATATTTATTTAAAATAAAATGGTACCGGTAAATGTTAGCTAAATATTGTGCTAGACAGTCTGGGATGCTTTTCAGGTAATGTTGAATACAGTTAGCTGGTAAGAACGTTGCCAAACAAGATAATCAAATAAAATCCATTAGCACATTCCCGATTAAGAGCGACAATAAAAGATTTATCTTACAGACTGATTTTTGTAATGTCATTGAAAGACATTTAGAAAAACCATAATATGCAGCATAATATGCAAGCTGTGCGGAGATTAATACATATGTCAAAACAAGGAGCCCTGCTGTCGTGATTAATTTTGTGGGACCCCCCCCTAAAGAAATGTGCAGTGTTTTATAACGCCAACGTCTTTGCCTGATATTTAAACTAAAGCAATGCCCTAATTTCCACGGCTGTTTATTTTAATAAAGAGAAAAATAAAAAAAAAAGAAAAGTGCTTATTAGGTTGATGGATGTTGTACTTTGTCTTAGTATTACATTACATCACATTAGTGATTTCTATTCCGCCGTTACCTTGCGGTTCAAGGCGGATTACAAAAAGGATCCATCTGGCCATTTCCAGAGGAATTATAGAATAGTTAGGGAGTCGTCAACTTGCTTCATAGAGATGAGGTGGTTCTTGTGGTGTTAGGTTGTTTTAGAGAATGGGGAGGCGTTAGGTGGGTTTCGATTGTTGGATATCAGGGATTTTTTAAATAGTATGGTTTTTATTTCTTTTCTAAATGCTCTGTGGTCGTTATCAGCAAAGTAGAGAGTTGGCGGTCTAATCTCGCTGCTTGTGTGGCCAGGAGGCCATTATACCGTTTTTTCCGTTTGACTTCTCTGTTTAAGGGGTATGTGAATGGAGTCTGGGTTCTCCTTTAACTGGTTGAGGTGGTTCAGATTAGACAGTTGTTTAGGTATATTGGGCTGTTTCCATTCATGGTTTTAAATAGAAGACAGTAGAACTTGAATTGTATTCTTGCTTGAATTGGTAGCCAGTGTGAGTGGAGATACGCCTCGGTGATGTGGTCATGTTTTCTCAGAGAGTAGATGAGCCTCAGGGCTGTGTTCTGGACTGTTTGCAGTTGTTTAATCATGGTCGCGGGGCAGGGTAGATAGAGAATGTTACAATAGTCTAGTAGACCCAGCATTAGGGCTTGAACTAGGATCCGGAATTGAATTTTGTCGAAGAATTTTTGCACTTGTCTTAGGTTTCTCATGATTGCAAAGGATTTCTGTATTATTTTGTTGATTTGTGGTTGCATGGTACAGCACCTGTCGATCGTCACTCCTAGTAGTTTTAGAGTGGTTTGCATGGGGAATGTGGTTGAGTTGATTACTAGGTTTGTAATGGATGGTGTCCTATCGTTTTCTAGGAGAATGAATTTTGTTTTTTTCCGAGTTTAGTTTCAGTTTGTGGTCTTTCATCCAAGATGTTATTGTTTCTAATGTTTTATGTATAGTGTCTGTCATGGAGGGTTTTAGTTGATCAAAAGGGAGAAGAATGGTGATGTCATCTGTGTAGCTGTAGGAAATTATGTTTGATTTATCTAGATAGGTGCCGAGGGACGCGATGTAGAGGTTGAAGAATGTGGGGGATAAAGGGGATCCCTGAGGTACACCACAGGGGTTAGACCAGGGTTCTGACTTTTCGTTGCTTGATTTTACTCTGTAGGATCTGGTCTTTAAGAATCCTTGGAACCATGTGTGCACTTTATCTGTGATACCAATTGCATCCAGAATTTGTAGAAGAATGTTATGGTCAACCAGATCAAATGCCGCAGATAGATCTAGTTGTATGAGGAATATTTTTTTCCCTGTGCTGAGATGTTGTCTACCTGTGTCCAGGAGGGATCCTAATAGTGTTTCAGTGCTATAATTGGTACTGAAGCCAGATTGTGTATGTTGTGGTCTTCTAGATAGTCAGTGAGGAATTTGGCTACTAGGCCGTCCATTATTTTGACGTAAAGTGGTAATGATGCTATGGGTCTGTAGTTGGAAAGTTGATCTGTTACTCCTTTAGGGTCTTTTAGGATAGGGGTGACAATGATTTTGCTGAGGTCTTGAGGGAAAATGCTGTCTGTGAGCAGTGTTTTGCATCCATTGTAGGAGGAGAGAGCGGAATTTGATACTGGCGTTTTTTAGTAGATACGGAGGGCAATGGTTTAGGTCACAGGATGCATGACTGTATTTTTTGTAGAGTTTGTTGAAGTCTGACCATTATATAGTGGGGAAGAGGGACCAGGTTCTATCTGCTGCTGTAGATTCTTTGTCTGAGGGGGTTATAGTGATCTCATCTAGGAGAGATGGGTTTCCAGCGAGGTTGGTCCTGGCATTTGTAATTTTGTTTTTGAAGTGTTCTGCTAGTGTGGAGGCTGAGGGGGGAGGGGTGTTATCAGTGGCGAGGTAAGGTTTGGTGTCTGTAAGTTCTTTCAGTATTTGGAATAGTTTTTTTAGTGCCTTGTGTTTCTCTGCCTATTAGGTTGGTGTAGTATGTCTTTCTTTTGTCTTTTAACTGTAGCTTGTATTGTAGGATGAGTATTTTCCATGCGATTTTTGTGGGTTCTTGGTTGGTTTTCCTTCATTTTCTTTCGAGTCGTCTGCATTGTCTTTTGAGTCAGAGTAGTTCGTTGTCAAACCATTTGTCAGATCGTCTGCTGATTCTGGTTTTTGTTTGCATTGGGGCTAGCTCATTTAAGGTGGCTTTACTTAAGCTGCTCCATTGTGAATTGAAGTCTATTGGGTTAGATTCTTGGATTAATTCATCTGTTTTTGACCAGAATTTGGAGGGGTCGATATATTTACGTGTGTTGTAGGTTAGTTTTTGGGATTTTGGTTTAGATTTGTTTTTGGCCCAGTTGATATTGAAGGAGTATGTATAGTGGTCTGACCAGAGTGAACGAGACCACTTTCCATTTGATGTCTGAATATCTGGGAGAAGGGGCTGTTGCGTCATGAAGGCTGCGATGTCCATTTTGTGACCTTTTTCATGGGTGGTTTGTGGGTCTAGGATCTTGTATGTTAAGGCTTCGAGAAAGGATAGTAGGTTTTCTACTTGTTTGGAGGAGTGAACTTCGAGATGTAGGTTTAGATCGCCTAGGATAAGGTTGTATGGGGTCAATAGTGAATTTTGGTATAAGAAATCTTCGAATTCCGATTTTGCAGTGTTCCAGTTTCCTGGTGTTATATAGCATAGTATGCATGTCATGGATTCTTTTAGTGTGGAGCATGAAAGCTGGCATGCTAGAAGGTCCATGTAAGGAGTGGATATTTTGTCTAGTGTGTTAATGTTAAATGATTTTCTGATTATAATGGCTAGACCTCCTCCTCTTTTGTTTTCTCTGCAGACCACTGCTGTTTTGTAGTCTTTTATAAGAGCATAAGAAGTTGCCTCCACTAGGTCAGACCAGAGATCCATCGCGCCCAGAAATATGCCCCCGTGGCGGCCCATCGGGCCCATGACCTATAAGGTGATCCTTGTCTAAGCCCTTTAATCTCTCTTATTTTTCTATCTATACTCTTTCTATAACCTATCTCTACCTCTATCTGTATCCCTCAATCCCTCTATCCAATCCTTCTTTGAAACTCCGTAGTGTACTCTGTCCTATCACAACCTCCGGAAGCACATTCCAGGTGTCCACCACCCTCTGTGTGAAAAAGAACTTCCTAGCATTTGTTCTAAAGCTGTCCCCTTTCAGTTTCTCCAAGTTCCCCCTTGTACTTGTGATTCCCAGTAGTTTGAAGAATCTGTCCCTTTCTACCTTCTCTATGCCTTTCATGATCTCGAAAGTCTCTACCATGTCTCCTCTGAGTCTCCACTTTTCCAGGGAGAAGAGCCCCAGCCTTTCCAACCTGTCTGCGTATGATAAGTTTTCCATACCTGTTATCATTTTCGTCGCTCTTCTCTGGACCCTCTCAAGTATCGCTATGTCCTTCTTGAGGTATGGCGACCAATACTGGACACAGTACTCCAGATGCGGGCGTACCATCACACGATACAGCGGCATGATGACTTCCTTCGTTCTTGTTGTGATACCCTTCTTAATAATACCTAACATTCTGTTTGCTTTCTTAGAGGCTGCTGCACATTGTGCCGTTGATTTCAATGTTGTATCCACCAGTACACCCAAGTCTTTTTCAAGGTTACTTTCCCCTAGCACTGATTCCCACATTTTGTAGCTGAACATCGGGTTCTTTTTCCCTAAATGCATGCCTTGCATTTCTCTATATTAAAGCGCATTTGCCATTTATTTGCCCACTCTTCCAGTTTGTTTAAGTCCCTTTGTAGGTCTTCACATTCTTCCGCAGTTCTAACCCTGCTGCAGAGTTTGGTGTCATCCGCAAATTTTATAACTTCACACTTCGTCTCCGTTTCTAGGTCGTTTATAAATACATTGAACAGCAGCGGTCCGAGCAGTAGATTTCAGTAATCCTGGGGGTCTTTGTCTGATGTTAGCCAGGTTTCTGTGAGGAATAGGCAGTCTATGTTCTCATTTTGTATCCAGTCTTTTATGTGTTCTGTTTTTGGGCCTACGGCTCTTATGTTGAGGTAGGCACAAGTAAGAGTGGTTAATTCTGTTTGTGGACCAGTTGTTGCTAAAGGGTATATCAGTGTTCTTGGCTAGGTGTATGGTTTGGACTTGGGGAGGTGAGAAGGTCTTCCTTTCCATTTTGGAGTGATGGTGTGTTGTATATAGGTCTGGCGATTGGTGTCTGCGTTCCCTATGACAAACCAGACTGGGTGGTGGTTTCTGTTTGTAGTTATGATGACTGGTATTGAGTAGATGTAGTTTGCATTTGTCTTCCTGTTGGTTAGGAGCAGGAGTAAGATTATGACAGTAAGCATTCTTTTCTTTTTGAAGTGATCGGAGCGTAGTGTTTGGGCAGAGTGCTCTCCCATGTCTGTAGTCCTCAGTCGCCCCGGTCTGCAAAATGGTAGTGAAACGAAGAAACAGCAGTAGATTTCCCATGGTCAGGGCGATGTGCTTGGGCGGAGTTCTCTCCCTTGCCCGTAGTCCTCAGTCATCCCGGTCTGCAAGATGGTAGTGAAACGAAGAAACAGCAGTAGATTTCCTGTGGTCGGGCGATGTGCTTGGGCGGAGTTCTCTCCCTTGCCCGTAGTCCTCAGTCGTCCCGGTCTGCAAGATGGTAGTGAAACGAAGAAACAGCAGTAGATTTCCTGTGGTCGGGCGATGTGCTTGGGCGGAGTTCTCTCCCTTGCCCGTAGTCCTCAGTCGTCCCGGTCTGCAAGATGGTAGTGAAACGAAGAAACAGCAGTAGATTTTCTGTGGTCAGGCGATGTGCTTGGGCGGAGTTCTCTCCCTTGCCCGTAGTCCTCAGTCGTCCCGGTCTGCAAGATGGTAGTGAAACGAAGAAACAGCAGTAGATTTCCTGTGGTCGGGCGATGTGCTTGGGCGGAGTTCTCTCCCTTGCCCGTAGTCCTCAGTCGTCCCGGTCTGCAAGATGGTAGTGAAACGAAGAAACAGCAGTAGATTTCCTGTGTTCGGGCGATGTGCTTGGGCGGAGTGCTCTCCCACGCCTGTAGTCCTCAGTCATCCCGGTCTGCAAGATGATAGTGAAATGAAGAAACAGCAGTAGCTTTCCCATGGTCAGGGCGATGTGCTTGGGCGGAGTGCTCTCCCTCGCCTGTAGTCCTCAGTCGCCCAGTCAGCAAGACGGTAGTGAACGAAGAAACAGCAGTAGATTTCCTGTGGTCGGGCGATGTGCTTGGGCGGAGTGCTCTCCCACGCCTGTAGTCCTCAGTCGCCCAGTCAGCAAATTGTGTTGATTTCCCTGTCTCTTCCTGTTTCCAGTTGGGCTCAAAGCAGAGGGGGGAAGGACATGTCGGGAGGCGGAGCTGGTCTCCCACGCCGACCTGATCTCTCTCCCCTTCCGCGGGAAGCAGTTCCACCGTTGGGGCAGCTCCCGATAGCAGTGGAGCTGTCCTGAAGAGTCAAAAGAAGCTGGAGTCGGCTGCGGGGGAAGTCGGGAGGCAGAGCTGGTCTCCCACGCCGTCCCGATCTCTCTCCCCTGCTGCGGGAAGCAGTTCCACTGTTGGGGCAGCTCCCGATAGCAGTGGAGCTGCCCTGAAGAGACAAAAGAAGCTGGAGTTCATCTAGTACAGAATTTTCCTTGCACCAGAGGCTTTCTGCCTTCTTCAAAAAAGTGGATGTACATTATTTTTGAGTTTAAAGAGTGGTGTTGATCAATGTAAATGTTATAGAACTAGAGCTGCCATGCCATGCCAAGTTACCCAGCTCCAGGAAGAAGACTCTCAGACCTGTATCCAGAATAAATAAGTTGGATATCACATCTACCTGCTGTTTGATTCTACTGCAAGTTACTGTAGCATCAAATTATTTTCCCACACAGTGCACCTTTGTAAGAGTGAAATCTATGGAAGTAACTTAGTTCTTAAAGCAAAGGATTCCTCAGTCAGTGATATGTGAGGGGCTGCTGAAAAGTTCTCACTTTTCTTGACACTTTTCGTATCATTTCATATCATTGAAACAAAAGTGCCTAGGGTCCTTGAGAATCGTGGCTAGTGAGGCCTAGTAATGCCAAAGTCCGTCACCACCCCTAGACATGCCCACTTCTGGACTTTGATATCACTAGGCATTGCTAGGTTCCATGGACCCAGGCACCAGTCCTGGAGGCATGTGTCGCAGGTCTAGAAAGACAGGTAGGGACACTTAAGCTCACCAAAGGCTGGGCATGGGTGCGATTTCATCCAGAAGTGGCCTTGGATGAGCTTAAGTGGACCTATGAGTCTTAAGCCACACCCATTCCATCTCAGGATGCACTGGGAAGGAGGCTGATGGGAGGGTTCTTAGGCATTTGAGCCAATCAGGGCCCTAGGCTCCTCCCCAGTGCATCCCAGGATGCACAGGGAAGGCCCGTTATTTTGAAGAGGCGGGCCTGTTAGCTGGAGGGAGGTAGACATCCCTCCAGCTAGCCTTTCTTCCGCAAAGGTACAGAAAGGTGTGGGCGGGGGTGTCATGGAGGCTTAGGGATATGGTGTGGAGGTCTGGGAAGGTTGAGGCTTGAGGGGTATTGGGGGTTTCAGGGAATGTCAGGAGTTGGTGGGTGGCGGCAGAAGGGAGTGGGCATCCCTCCTGCTGAGCTACTTTGGGGGGGGGGGGTCAGGGGCTTAGGATTGTGCTCAGCAGAAGATAGTGGGCAACCTTCCTGCCAGGATACTTTGAGGGGGGGAGGGTTCATGGGTTGGGGGAGGGTTGGCAGCAGGAGGAAGTGGGAATTCCTCCTGCAGATTTCAGGGATACTTGTTGGGGAGTCCCCTGCTGCAGCTGGCTCCGCTGATTGCAACAGGAGTATTTTCCCCCTGATTAACTGAGCCGGTATGCCTCCCTGAAGCCGCAGCTTTGGGGAGACCTGCCAGCTCAGCTGATTGGGGATTCCCTTGCCCTGATCAGCGGACAGCAAGGGATCCCTTGATCAGGTAGGCACAATTCTGTAACCAGCACTGGTGACATGGGCGCCGGTTAGAGAAACGAGGGGGGGGGGGATGTTAGTTGTTTGTTTGTTTTTAAAGCAGACATGATTCTGTAAAGGACTCTGGTATGCAATTCTCAGCTGCTGAGACCGACGTCCTATACAGTATCAGCCCCCCAAATGTCTACACAGCAAAGGTATTTATTAACTGGAATATGTTAGCTTTGTATTGTTCAGTGGCACAGCCAGACAGGGATGAGGGTGGGGCCATTGGCCCAGTGTACTTGCGTGTCTAGGACCCATCGAAGGATTAATCCTGCCCTGGGTGGAGGGGGTAGGGACAGCTGCTTCTGGTTCAAAATGAAAAGGTGGAAGAGAGTTTCCTTAACTCTAAGGAAAAAGCCGTGGAAATGTCTGAACATTAAAAGATGTGATGACAAAAAGTTATGGTGCATAATGTATGTGTTTATTTTATAATGCTTAAGGAAACTGAATTTTTTTCTGTGAGGAGCCTCTAGGAGTTTGCAATCTGATAAGCTGAGCAGGAAAGGTTTGCTAGCCTGCCAGGTTGTGTGTTCAACTAACCTGAGGTAAGACAATTTCTTTTGTTTGTTGAATTCAAGCTTGAAGACTTTAAAGTCTGCGTGGGTGGCTGTAGCTGGTTCCAGATTCTTCAAATTGATTAAGATTTTTTTTTTTTGACAACTGTCTTTTTTGAACAAGTATCATGCACTACAAAAATAAAACTATATAAATTCTCCCATGAGCATCGATTAACCCTATATTCCAGGACATTAGGTCAGAAAGCCTTTGCTCACCTATTGTGCATGTTACATAGGTAACAGTAACAGAAGAACAGAAGAATAGCCTTACTGGGTCAGACCAAAGGTCCATCAAACCCAGTTTCCCGTTCTCAAGGTGGCCAATCTAGGTCACTAGTACCTGGCCAAAACCCAAGGAGTAGCATCTTTTCCAGAATCCCAAAGAGTAACAAAAGATTCTAGAACCCCAGAGCATCAAGATTCCATGCAGAATCTCAAAGAATAGCAAGATTCCGGAACCCCAAATAGCAACATTCCATACTACTGATCCAGGGCAAGCAGTAAATGACGGCAGATAAAGATCTGAATGGTCCATCCAATCTGCCTAGTAGCTAATTTGAATTGCCTTTTTTCTTTGATATTACTAGGTCATAGACCTTAGACGTTCCCCCGGTACTGTCCTTAGGTTCCAACTACTGGAGTTGCCATCAAATCTCACTCCAACCTATCCAAAACATCTTATAATTTGCGGGATGCAGACTGTGAAGGTCTTCCCAGCACCGTCCTCATGTTCCAAATTACTGGAGTTCCTACCAAAGCCCTCCCCAGTCCATCCTAAACCAAATTGCCATATGCTGGGCAAAGACCATGCAAGTCTGCCCAGTACCAGCCCTAGTTCTTCAATTCATTTCCTAATTCGAGATCCACTGTGTTTATCCCATGCGGTTTTGAATTCAGTCACCATTTGCATCTCCACCTCCTCTTTCAGGAGGACATTCCAAGCATCAATCACCATCTCTGAGAAAAAAAATCCTATCATTACTCCTAAATCTACCACACCACAATCTCAGTTTATCTGAAAATGGTTTTACCATTTTCCCCTTCTCTGGAAAAGATTTGGTTCTATGTGAATTCCTTTCAAGTATTTAAACATCTGTATCATAACACCCCTATCCCTCCTCTCCTCTAGGGCAGTGGTTCCCAACCCTGTACTGGAGGACCACCAGGCCAGTCGGGTTTTCAGGATAGCCCTAATGAATATGCATGGAGCAGATTTGTATGCCTGGCACCTCCATTATATGTTGATCTCTCTCATGCATATTCATTAGGTCTATCCTGAAAACCCGACTGGCCTGGTGGTCCTCCAGTACAGGGTTGGGAACCACTGCCCTAGAGGAGAGGAGGGATAAGGGTGTTATGATACAGATGTTTAAATACTTGAAAGGAATTCACATAGAACCACTGCTCTAGGGTATACATCTTCAGATCTTCCAGTCCCTTCTCGTACATCTTTTGGCACAAACCCCCTACAATTTCCATTGCATTCCTCTGGACCGCTTCAAGTCTTCTTACATCTTTAGCCTGATACGGCCTACAAAACTCCAAGTGGAACCTCACCAACAACTTGTATGGGGGCATCGACATTTCCTTTACTCTGCTGGTTAAATCTCTCTCTATACAGCCAAGCATCCTCCTGGCTACAGTCGCAGTTTCGTCATCTTCAGATCTTCAGACACTATCACCCCAAGATCTCTCTCCCCATTTGTACATATCAGCCTCTCACTTCCCAAAACATATAGCTAACTTGGATTTCTATTACCCAAATGCATCACCCTGCATTTTTTTTTGCACTGAATTTTACCTGCTAAACATTAGACCATTCTTCCAATTTTTGCAGATCTTTTATTTAATGTTTTCCATTTCCTCCAGTGTGTCTACTCTGTTACGAATCTTGGTATCATCAACAAAAAGGCTAGCTTTACCCTCTAACACTTTGGCAGCGGTAGATCCTGATCCATTTTCAGAGGATTGTGTTCGTGAGGAGCTAGCTAAACTAAAACTGGACAAAGTGATGGGGCTGGATGGTGTACATCTGAGGGTACTGAAGGAACTTAGGGAAGTTCTGGTCATCTGGTGGCTCTGCTGGCCATTTCAATGCTTCTTTTGAAACCCGAGACAGGCCTCCTTCACTGTAGGTACTTGTCATGGGTGCAGGGAAATACCTAGGGACACTTAAGCTTGCTGATGACTGGGCCTGGGCGTGGTTTCACCCGGAAGAGGTCTTGGGTGAGCTTAAGCTGCCCTAGGTATCGCCCCAGGCCTTCATTTCAAAAGCTAAAACTAGACAAGGCTGCTGACCCGATTGTGGCAAGGGAATCCCCGATCAGCTGAGTTGGCAAGAGGAATGCCCACTCCTTCTTCCTTGAACACCCGATCTTCCCCCACAAAGTAGGCCAGCAGGAGAGATGCTCAGAACCCCCCAAATTGAAACAACCCTGAACCTTCAGATCCCCTGACACGCTCTCAAACCTCTACATCCCCACCCCACACCCCTGATGACCTTGACACCCCCTGCCCCCATCCCTCATATCTTTAATGAAGGAAAAGCCGGCAGGTGGGATGCTTACTTCCTTTGGCCGTGAGGCCCGACTCTTGAAAATGATGGGCCTTCCCCTTCCTGGTGCATCCTGGGATACATCAGAGAGGGGCCTAATTTGATTGGCTCAGATGCCTTCCATAGGATGGGCTTTAGGACCAGAGCCAATCCGGACCTTATTTCTTCTTCCCAGTACATCCTGGGATAGAATGGGCATGGTCTTTCCTTCACTCTCTTGGTACACTGATCTCCTCTCATGATTTTCAATATCACCTCTATGCTGATGACTCCCAGATCTACCTCTCCACACCAGATATATCTACAGGAATTCAGGCCTGAATCTCAGCTAGCCTGTCTGACATTGCCGTTTGGATGTCTCACCACCATCTCAAACTGAATATGGCTAAAACTTAACTCCTTATCTTTCCACCTATACTCATCTCCCCCCCCCCCCCCTCACTGTTCTCTATTTCTTTGGATAACGCTATCCTCCTCCCTGTCTCGTCAGCTCACAACATTGGGGTGATCTATGACTCCTCTTTCTCCTTCTCTGCTCAGATCCAACAAACCACCAAAACCTGTCGTTTCCTCCTCTATAATATTACCAAAATCCGTCCTCTCCTCTCTAAACACACTACTAAAACCCTTATCCACGCTCTCATCACCTCGCGCTTAGACTACCGCAATGTACTCCTCTCAGGTCTCCTGCGCACTCATCTCTCACCTCTTCAATCCGTTCAAAATTCTGCTACGTGACTCATATTCCATGAGTGCCGTTATTCTCACATTACCCCTCTCCTCAAGTCACTTCATTGTCTCCCCCATCCATTTCTGAATACAGTTCAAACTCCTCTGAAGCTCCCCAATATCTCTCTTCACTTATCTCCCCCTATGCTACTCCCCGAGATCTCCGTTCGTCGGGCAAGCTCCTCTTATCTGGACCCTTCTCTTCCACTGTCAACTCCAGACTCCGTCCCTTCTTTCTTGCCTGCTTGGAACAGGCTGCCTTAATCAATACGCCGTGCTCCGTCCCTGCCATTGTTCAAATCGAAGCTAAAAGCCTACTTTTTTGAAACTGCTTTCAACTCTTAACTCCCACTCACGTATTCCCACTTTACCATTTCCTCTACCATCATCTCCCCAACCCTGAGATGGCCTGTCTGTCTAATTAGATTGTTAGCTCTTCTGAGCAGGGACTGTCACTATTGTATGTTAAATGTACAGCGCTGCGAACGCCTTTCAGTGCTATAGAAATTATAAATAGTAATAGTAGTAGGGAAGTGGTGTGCACATGCGGCAGTGGGGGGATGGGGAAGAAACAGGGGGGAGGAAGGATAGGAGGGCGGGTTCCTGCGACCTCACCAAGATGGCGTCTGGGGCAGACCACTCCCCCCCTTTACTACGCCACTGCATGAAAGTATTGTATTGCATTGGCCACCAGTCGCCTTCAGAATCACTAATAATAAAACCCTAAGTGTGCATGCGCACTCCTACCTGCATGATCCGTGCTCTATAGCTCCATAGCTTCGCATGCGCAGTAGAAGGAGTCAGCGGTGGTTTCTTCTGCGCATGCGGAGGCACCTTAAGCTGGGATGCACGGAGGCGACTCCCCCCTCCCGCCCGCTCCCTTACAATCCCTTGCCAAAGTTATTTTCAAGTTCAAAGCCTCCACCGCGGCTCCTCTCAAGAGCCGCACCTGCGTCGGAAGCCTCTCTGATGTCAAGTCAGAGAGAAGGCTTCCGACATAGGTGCGGATCGTGAGAGGAGCCGCCGCGGCAGCTTTAAACTCAAAAATAATTCAGCAAGGGACTATAAGGAAGCCGGCCGGAAACAAACTGAAATGCTGCTACACAGGGAAGTGGAGGGGGAGGGAATGCTGCTGCTCAGGGAAGTGGGGTGGGGGAAGGGAAATGCTGCTGCTGCTGCACAGGGAAGTGGGGGGGGGGAGAGAAATTCTGCTGGTGAGAAAAGAGGGCTGGGGCTGGAAGCTGAAAGGGAAAAAATGGGAGAAGAGGGCGTTGGGGAGTAAAAATGAGTTTGGAGCTGGGGTTGAAAATAGGGGACATGTAAGGGAAGGAGGCTTTACTAGCACCCATTAATGTAACGGGCTTAAACACTAGTACAATATAAAACAGTAATGATCTGCCATCAATTCTTGTATGGAAACATTCCAGAATTGTTTAAAACTAATTTGCTCAGTTATATACCAAACAGATCATTACATTCTGAAAATCTAGCTTTACTGAAGACGAATGTGAACCCAAGGCTTGTTGAGACTGGTAAAATGGCTTTCTGCTGCGCAAGAGTTAAAATATGGAACTCCCTTGTGTATAAATTGTTTATAAAAGCGGTATATCATGACCTAAATAAACTTGAAACTTGAAATTGTCGTGAAAAGGGAGCGTTTAGGAAACTACTCAAGACGCAACTATTTGTAGATGGCTTCTAGTCAATTGCCCTCTCTGGCAAAGCTGATGAACTAGTCACGACCTTTAAAAATAATAATAAAAGTTTATATACTGCAGGACCGGAAAGTTCCATGTGGATTACAAGAGTTAAAAAATACTACAAATTGAGTAAAACTTATAAAGTTAAAAACTAGTAACTAAAAGCCTTAAAGATCAGTTATTGTATAAGATTTTCCAAATCAGCTACCTAAATGCCTCAAGAACAAATATGTTTTTAGGTGTCTCCTAAATTCCTCATAAATATTAGTGAGAAAAAGCAATTTTTCCAAATCTTTACCCCATAATGCTGCCTGCTTCGGAAAAAGATGTTGATGATATTTTTTAAGTTTACACTTCTCCCTCGTTATTCGCGGGGGATAGGGGCAGAGCCGGACCGCGAATGGCGAAAAACCGCAAATATCCGGCTCTGACCCACCCCCGCCTCCCTTCCACCTTCCCCTGGCATCCCGGCCTTACCTGGTGGTCTAGCTGGTTTTCGGGGAAGGAGCGATCTTCCTACGCTCCTGCCCCGTGCAGATAGCCATTAAGAAATGGATGTGGGGAGTTCCCGTAGTCTCTCGAGAGACAAATGGCTATCTGCACGGGGCAGGAGTGTAGGAAGATCGCTCCTGCCCCGAAAACCAGCTAAACCACCAGGTAAGGCCAGGATGCCGGGGGGAAGACAAAAATATGGGGGGTTTTTCCCTCCTCCTCCACCCCCCCAAAAAAAATTGCGATTATGTGAAATCGCAAGTAGAGAAACCGCGAATGGGGAGGGGGTAGTGTACATTCTCTAACCGGTGGGGAAAAAAAATTCAAGTGTGAGCTTCTCTTGTGTCTATTGGTTGAAAAAGAAAAAAGGTCCATTCTATATTTAGGAGCTAGCCCAAATAAAACCTTAAAACAAAAACAGCCAAACTTAAATTACACACACGCCTCCATCGGCAGCCAATGCAGAAGTCGATTTCTTCAGCCCAAAAATCAATCTGACTGCCACGTTTTGCGTTCAATCGTAATCGCTGCATCTTCTTCTGAGAAATTGCCAAATAGGCGATATTACAGTAATCTAGTTCAGTGTTTTTCAACCTTTTTACACCTATGGACCGGCAGAAATAAAATAATTATTCTGTGGACCGGCGGTTGAAGAACACTGGGCTAAGTCATGGGCTAGACTCCGCCCATCTCTACCCAATCTCCACCCCAGACCCCGCCCCCATAATAGTACTAATTGCACCTTGCACGTCCCATGCCTCATCTGGAATCCTTCCCTCTGACGTTGCAACGGAATAGAAAACCTGATTAACATAACACCAGCTTCACTTCCCCACTACTAGGGCTTCAGTTTAATCACCACTTCTGCCCCACTGCTGAAGTTACCATCAAAGCTAACTCCAGCCTCTCCTGAAATGTCTTAAGGACATAAGAACATACCATAAGAATAGTGTTACTGGGTTAGACCAATGGTCCTTCAAGCCCAGTATCCCGTTCATACGGTGGCCAATCCAGGTCACCTGGCCAAAACCCAAAGAGAAGCAACATTCCATGCTACTGATACAGGGCAAGCAGTGGCTTCCCCCATGTTTTTCTTAATAACAGATTATGGACTTTTCCTCCAGGAAATTGTCCAAACCCTTCTTAAAACCAGCAACGCTATCCTACTCTTACCACAACCTCTAGCAAAGCGTTCCAGAGCTTAACTATTCTTTGAGTGAAAAAATATTTCCTCCTATTGGTTTTAAAAGTATTTCCCTGTAATTTCATCGAGTGTCCCCCTAGTCTTTGTCATTTCTGATGGAGTGAAAAATCGATCCACTTGTACCCGTTCTACTCCACTCAGGATTTTGTAGACTTCAATCATATCTCCCCTCAGCCATCTCTTTTCCAAGCTGAAGAGCCCTAATTTTTTTAGTCTTTCCTCATACAAGAGGAGTTTCATCCCGTTTATCATCTTGGTCCCTCTTCTTTGAACCATGCAGGTCTTTATCTGCCATCATTTACTGTGTTACTGTGTTATTAAAATATACCTGTACTATCTGCCTGATATTCAAAGGGACATTCTGCTCCAACACACTCACTAGCCATTTTTACACCATAAACAGACACATTTTCAATATTTTTATAGATTCTATGTTAAAAAATAAATTCCATATGTGCAAATAATATTAAAAATATTGTGCACATACTGAAATAAGATTATACGAACCATTGTACTGCATAATAGTTTGTATAAGCTTAAATAATAGCAAGTCAATTAATAACCAGGTTTTGTTCCGAGAAGCCACTCAGACATGAGAAACGTTTGCAACCAGGGTAGTTAGAAGGTCAAAGATGCCACTATCAACCAAGACTTTAGTTTTTAAAGAGCTGTTTCCCTTGCACTTAATGAGCCATGAATTCAGTCAATCCATTGAATTTGTTCAAGGATACACAATGAAACTGAACCTCTCCAGCTGGCTGGAAACCTGAAAACTAACGGATGATTCCAGAGCTCTTAAGATAAATCATGGAAGAACAGCTTGAAAGAACTCCTCGAAAACATAGAAAAGAGTTCAGAGGGTCACAGGTCAATGTTCTGCTATGAACAGTGCAGTGAATTTTATAATATTCATTTCTGCTAGAATAAATTACCCGTCTTTCAATTTATCAAGCTCTATTAACAAAAGAGAAGTGCCTTTAGGCGAGAACTATAGGTCTGAAATGATATTGTCCCTGTCTAGTGCTGGGATTGATCTTTAACTGAACAATCTGCCTCATTTCTGTATAATCACTTTTCAAAACAAGTGCTTTCTATTAGAAAATGACACGGTGACAAAATTCTTCACCGTTCCCGTCCCATAACCACAGGAAACCATCTTCCTGTCATTCTTTACGGAGCGAGGGAAGAATCGGAGTATGAATCGGCACAACCACTGACCCTCAGGCTTTGCTTTGAAGAATGCTGGTGTAGAAGGACTGAGGTTGAAACAGACACTACAGAATGACAGTCTCTGGTATCCAGAGCAGATATTGTGATGTCATAATGCCTCATTCCACCAGTGCCTAAGAGCCAATCACATCAGTGATGTCACAATGGCTTCATTATCCTTGGCTCATATAAGAATCAGAGTATGAATGGCCACAACCACTGACCCGCAAGCTTTGCTTTGAAGAATGCTGGTGTAGAAGGACTGAGGTTGAAACAGACACTACAGAATGACAGTCTCTGGTATCCAGAGCAGATATTGTGATGTCATAATGCCTCATTCCACCAGTGCCTAAGAGCCAATCACATCAGTGATATCACAATGGCTTCATTATCCTTGGCTCCCATAAGAATCAGAGTATGAATGGCCACAACCACTGACCCGCAAGCTTTGCTTTGAAGAATGCTGGTGTAGATGGACTGAGGTTGAAATAGACACTAAAAAATGACATGGGATTATTTCCTGCGGTTAATCACGGGGACGGGAACGGTGATGAATTTTGTCACCGTGTCATTCTCTACTTTCTAGTGTGTGTAAAACTCAATAAAATGGAAATATTTTTTATATTATTTGCACATATGTAATTTATTTTGGGGGGCTCCTTTTATCAAACCGCGCTAGCGGGGTTAGCGCACATGGCTTTTAATCACGCGCTAACCCCCGGGCTGGCCAAAAAACTACTGCCTGCTCAAGAGGAGGCGCTAGCGGCTAGCGGGTGTGGCATTTTATCGTGTGCTATTCCGTGCGTTACGGCCCTAGCGCACGTTTGTAAAAGAAGCCCTGCGTTAATTATTCTTCAGGGAAAAAGGCCTCAGAGTTGGAGCACTACACGAAGGGCTCCTTTTATCAAGCCGCGCTAAACTGCCGACCGCGCTGGCCGCTACCGCCTTCCTTGACAGGCTGTAGTTTTAGGCCAGCGCGTGGGTTAACGCGTGATAAAATATCGTGCGCATTTACCCCGCTAGCGCGGCTTGATAAAAGGAGCCCAAAGTCTTTTCATCGACTAGTGTTATCAGATTACTTACAATATATGTTTTTGTTCCATAATCCAGTCATTGACCAAAAACCTGATTTACTAGTTAGTCATTTTACTGTTTTAGTTATTTTATATTTTTTTTAATGGTTTTTTTTTTCTTTTTTTCTCAGTTGCTCAATATTCAATCACTTAGTGTGTTCAAAAATTTCTAAAGTCCACCACCTCAACGGTTTGAAAAGAACTAACAGGTGATTATTTATCTTAATCAATATCTTTTCCCATATGTGCCATCTAGTAAGCAGCCGGAACCATAACCGGAGCCGACGCGGCCAGCATGTCGCGGAACACGCGTTAATCCGCTGCTTCAGGGCCAATAATTGGGCACAGTAATTTCTACAAATTAAAAAAACATGCCATGACTATTCCTATAAAACATTCATAAAAGCCAAGCAGAACATTACTTACATCTCTACTTTGTTCTGTCAGCAATTTTCAGACGCGGCAAGATGGCCGCGGCATGTGGTTTATGCTCCCTAAGTTATGTAGCATCGTAGCTCCTCCCTTCTAATCTTATTGGTCAAGATGCAACCACAAATTAACAAAACAATACAGAAATCTTTCGCAGTTATGAGAAACCTTAGACAAGTCCGAAAATTCTTCGAAAAAACATAATTTCAGCTCCTAGTACAATCTCTAATCCTAAGTATCCTAGACTATTGCAACATCCTCTACCTCCCCTGCCCTGCAATAATGATTAAACAACTACAGACAATTCAGAATACAGCTCTGAGACTCGTCTATTCATTGAAAAAACATGATCACATTACTGAGGCATTCATCAGTTCTCATTGGCTTCCAATCCAGGAAAGAATACAATTTAAATTC
The DNA here is from genome assembly GCF_902459505.1 of Geotrypetes seraphini. Classification (NCBI taxonomy): domain Eukaryota; kingdom Metazoa; phylum Chordata; class Amphibia; order Gymnophiona; family Dermophiidae; genus Geotrypetes; species Geotrypetes seraphini. The sequence goes on from NC_047084.1 coordinate 141,976,100, forward strand.
TACTGTCTACTATTTAAAACTATAAATGGAGACAGCCCAAACTACCTAAACAACCGCCTCATCCAAACCACCTCTACCAGGCATAGAAAAACACACACCCCATTCACTTACCCCCCAATCAAAGAAGTAAAACGGAAAAAAACTATACAACGGACTACTGGCCACTCAGGCAGCGAAGATAGACAACCAAGTCTCCAACCTGTTGACAACAACCCCAGACTACAAGATGTTCAGAAAGGAAATAAGAAATCTTCAAGAAATCCCTTAATAAAGCTTAATACCATGATAAAGCTTAACCCCCCCTCTTATCATCCCCTCCCTAACCCCAGATCCTACTTTACCCTCTCTTGGAAACCTTCTCTGAACTAACGTTGTAACCCTTCTTCCATAACTCTTTTTGTAATCCGCTTTGAACCGAAAGGTAATGGCGGAATAGAAATGTCTAATGTAATGTAATGTAATATTTAAGTCATACTGCCCATTAGCATGTGGCCATTTCTAAAGATTACGTGAGTTTATTTATTTTCCAGTAGGTACAGTATTTATGTGGTGACAGGACGGGATAATCACGCGCCAGACACCAGCGCGCCGACAATCGAGCGCTGACAATTCAGCGCAAGAAAGAAGCGCGCCACGGGAAAACTTAGTTTTAAAGGGCTCCGACGGGGTGTGTGTGTGGGGAACCCCCCCACACACACACACACTTTACTGCATAGTGTTCGCGCTGCCGTTTGGGAGATGTGTGGGCGGGTGCAATCCCCCACATTATAGAGAAAACGGAACTTTTCCCCCCCAAAAATCGGAAAAAGTTCCATTTTCTCTAGAATGGAGGGTTCTAAACCCCCCCCCCCAACAGCAGCGCAAACACCTCGCTTCGGATCTCTTTAAAACTGTTTTCTCGCGGCGTGCTTCTTTCTTGCGCCGAATTGTCAGCGCTCGATTGACGGCGCGCTGGTGTCTCGTGCGCGACCAACTATGAACCTTTTATATACTGCTTATTAAGGTGGTTTACAATCAAGTTAAAACGCATGCAGACTGTGAAAAAGTTGCAGGAAGACCTTAGGAAAGTGGAAGACCGGGCGTCCAAGTGGCAGATGAAATTTAATGTGGGCACATGCAAAGTGATGCACATTGGGAAGAACAATCCAAATCATATTTATCGGATGCTAGGGACCACCTTGGGGGTTTAAGGTTCACGAAAAGGATCTGGGCGTCATCGTAAACGATACACTGAAGCCTTCCACCCAATGTGCGGCAGCGGCTAAGAAGGCAAACGGGATGCTGGGAATTATTAGACAAGGGCTCCTTTTACAAAGGTGCGCTAGCGTTTTTAGCGCACACACCGGATTAGCGTGCGCTATAGCGCGCGCTACCCGAGAAACTACCGCCTGCTCAAGAGGAGGCGGTAGCGGCGAGCGCGCAGGGCATTTTAGCGTGCGCTATTCCGTGCGTTTAGGCCCTAACGCACCTTTGTAAAAGGAGCCCTAAGAATGTTATAATACCTCTGTATTGCTCCATGGTGCGACCTCACCTGAAGTATTGCGTTCAGTTTTGGTCTTCTTATCTCAAAAAAAGATGTAGCAGCACTAGAAAAAGTTCAAAGAAGAGTGGCCAAGATGAAAAAAGGGATGGAACGCCTTTTGTATGAGGAAAGACTAAAACGGTTAGGGCTCTTCAGCTTGGAAAAGAGACGGCTGAGGGGAGATAGGATTGAAGTCTACAAAATCCCGAGTGGTGTAGAACGGGTACAAGAGGATCGTTTTTTTACTGCAACAAGTTTTACAAAGACTAGGGGACACTCGGTGAAGTTGCAGCTTAATACTTTTAAAAACTATTAGGAGGAAATATTTTTTCACTCAGAGTTAAGCTCTGGAACACGTTGCCAGAGAATGTGGTAAGAGCTGGTTTTAAAAAAAGGTTTGGAAAAGTTCCTGGAGGAAAAGTCCATAGTCTGCTGTTGAGATAGACATGGGACGGTAGCATGGAATACTGCTCCTATTTGGATTTTTTTGCCAGGTACTTGTGACTTGGATTGTCCTCCACGAAGACGGGCTTGATGGACCATTGGTCTGACCCAGTAAGGCTATTCTTATGTTCTTAGGTACTCAAACATTTTCCCTGTCTGTCCTGGTGGGATCCTAATCTATCTAATGTACCTGGGTCAATGGAGGATTGAGTGACTTGCCCAGGGTCACAAGGAGCAGTGTGGGATTTGAATCCACAACCTCAGGGTGCTGAGGCTATTGCTCTAACCAGTACACTGCTTCCTCTACACAATTTGTAGGCAGTACTGGCTTCTGCATTATCCACATGCTAGCCAGTAATCAAGCAGTAATGTAGAGGCACTAAGGCCTTAAATCTGTAACTGTAAAGGTCAGTGGCCACCTTAAAAGCAGCCGCTGATCGTCTGTCAATCACGCAATGGCACCAGGTACACAATCGCATCTCTGGCAAAGGTAGGTGCTGGAAATGTAGGCCAGGATTTTCCTGGGCTACATTTCCAGTGCCTACCTATGATGTGAATCGTGCCTATGGAAGTATTATAGGTCACCTAATGTCATGTCAGACATTAGCCACGCCCACAGTGGCGTTCAGCAGCCTAAAGCGCCTCCACAGGCATAATTCCTTAACTAATTTTTTAAGGCGCCAATAGGCGCCTTAAAACTCAGTTAAAAACACAGTTTGAACAGCATTTTTTAATATTGATTTATTTATTGCAAATGATTACAAGTAATGACACTTGTTGCAGAAAAATAGCTAGAAATATATTTCAACAGGGGAAAAAAACTCTTTAGAAACATTTACATAAATATTCCTTAGACCACAACATTAAGATGAGAGGTCTATTATTATTATTATTAGGTTCTTATATCCCGCCATACCCAAAGAGTTCTAGGCGGTTTACATTCGTTACATTAGGATCCGGTCTGAACCCGGATTTACAAAAATTTTATCGGAATTGCAGGTAGCGCGGAAGGAGGCACAGGTTTATCGTAGTTGGGTTAGAGGATAAAATGGAGGGAGTGGGAAACCAGAAGAGGGGGGGGGGAGGGAGGTGGGGGGGGGGGGGGTTGGAGTGTATGCGGGGAGTAAGGACTAAGGGTCTTGTTCGCGGAAGAGGTGTGTTTTGAGAAGTTTTCTGAAATCTAGGTAGGTCGGGGCCTCTAGCATCATTTGGGCTAGCCAAGGGTTCAGCTTGGCCGCCTGGAAGGCGAAGGTTTTGTCGATGAATCTTTTGAGCTGGCATGATTTTATGGAGGGGAAGGTAAACAACTGGATTCTGCGGGATTTCTTGTTGGTGCAATACATATTGAAATGTGGGGAGAGGTATTTTGGTGAGAGACCAAATACTGTCTTGTAACAGATGCAGGCGAACTTGAAGAGGACTCGGGATTCGAAGGGTAGCCAGTGCAGTTGGTGGTAGAAGGGGGTGATGTGTTCCCATTTGTTCAGGCCGAAAATGAGGCGGACAGCTGTGTTTTGAATCAGTTTTAGTCTTCTGGTGATTTTCTTTGTGGAGCTTAGGTAAATGATATTGCAATAATCCAGTATGCTGAGGATAGAGGATTGAACTAATAGTCGAAATGCAGTGTCATCGAAATATTTCTTTATGGTACGGAGTTTCCAGAGTGCTGAAAGGCCTTTCTTGACAATGAGGTCGGTGTGATTTTCTAGAAACTAGGAGAAAGATAAAAACAAAAACAAAAAAATTCCTAAAAAGAAAAGGCTAATTGCTTGACACTCCGTTCCAATTAAACATTCAGCTATCTTTCCTTTCCCCAGTGAGGTTCTTAAGGTCTAAGAAAGATCTCAATTGATCTGTAACAAAGAATACATACTTCTTTCCAAGGTAATGCACCATACATTTACACTTCTCCCTCCGTATTCACGGTTTCAGCATTCGCGGTTTCGATTATTCACAGTTTTTAGCTTGCTGTCTCCTCTTTCCCGCCCCCCCTCCCGCCCAATTACATCAGCTTGCATAAAGAAATCTCTGATTCCAAGCGTTTACAGAGAAAAATTGCCGATTCCCAGCATTTTCTCCACCATGTTTTGCCTCTCCTTCAGGAATAGGCCAGGTCTCCCACCATGTTATTTGCGGTTTCACCATATTCACGATGGTTTTTAATAGAAAACAGCGAATAACATATGAAAAAATTATTCACGGTGTTTCGGTATTTGTGGAATACGGAGGGAGAAGTGTACATGGATATGCTAACAGGAAAGAGCCCACCAACCTTTTCACTTCTTCTCCCCTTGAAATTCTTTTCTTCTATCTTGTGTTATTTTCAGCACATCTTGATATATCCAAAACAACTTTTGAGAGTTACAAAAATATAATTTCATTATCAAATTTAAATCTTGCTCAAAAACTGATGAAACTATCAAGGTTGCTCTTTCTACTACAGCTGTAAGTGAAATCTCTAACACATTAGAAATATCTTCCAATGGATTAATAGAAACATAGAAGCATGATGGCAGATAAAGGCCAAATGGCCCATCTAGTCTGCCCATCCGCAGTAACCATTATCTCTTTCTCTCTCCGAGAGATCCCACATGTCTATCCCAGGCCCTTTTGAATTCAGACACAGTCTCTACCTCTTCTGGGAGACTGTTCCATGCATCTACCACCCTTTCTATAAAAAAGTATTTCCTCAAATTACTCCGGAGCCTATCACCTCTTAACTTCATCCTACGCCTTCTCATTGCAGAGTTTCCTTTCAAATTAAAGAGACTCGACTAGTGCACATTTACATTATGTAGGTATTTTAAAAAATCTTTATTCATTTCATATCTTAAAATTAAGTACAGTAAATGATGTTTAACAATTGAACATTTAAAAACACTTGAATTCTTACATTTGATCGTATCATCCTAAAATATTGTACCCCCCCCTTCATTTTATATATATATATAATGATCTATTTCTTTAATAATCAAATTTTCCCTCCCCCCACCCTCCCTCATATGTTATATATTATAATTAGGGAAGAATATTTTTAATCTTTGCAATAATTTGTCAATGGCCTCCACACATCCTGAAATTTGCTATAATTTCCTTTTTGGACAGCTAATGTCCTTTCCATTTTATATATATGGCACACAGAGTTCCACCAGAAAGAGCAATTGAGTCTATTCCAGTTTTTCCAGTTGTACGTGATCTGTTGAATGGCAACCCCTGTTAAAATGAGCAATAATTTATTATTATTAGAGGAAATTTGTTTCTTTGCCCTCATTTCCATGCCAAATAATACTGTGTCATATGATAATGCCACATGATTTTCTAAAAGGCAATTAATTTGGTTCCAAATTGATTTCCAAAATTCTAGTATATATGGACAATAGAATAACAAGTGATCTAAAGTCCCTGCTTCAAGATGGCAATGCCAGCATCTATCAGATTTAGAGCTATCTAATTTTTTTAAACGAATAGGGGTTCAGAAAGCTCTATGTAGTAAGAAAAACCACTTTTGCTTCATAGATACTGACATTGTACATCTCATCCTCCAAGACCAAATACGTGGCCATTGAGATGCCGTAATTTCGTGCTTAATCTCAATGCTCCAAATATCTCTAAGACCAGTCCTTGGTTTTTTATTCAACAATCCAGATATTAATTTGTACCTCTGTGCGGCCTGGTGTCCCAGAAAGTCTGCTTGAAAGCATAGGAATTCTAAACTATATTGATTATTAAGATTTTTCCATTCAGGGAACCCCGCCTGAATGGCCTGCTTCAGCTGCAGCCATTTATAACTTTGTGATTTATTTAAGCCAAATTTTTGTTGCATAATAGCAGGAATATGTACTCTTGAGATTTTGGCAGTTGGAACCCAAGCACAGTACCGGGTAAAGCTTTGGATTCTTGCCCAGAAATAGCTAAGAAAAAAAATTAAAAAATTTAAATTGAATCAGGTTGGGCAGACTGGATGGACCATTCGGATCTTTATAGAAACATAGAAATAGACGGCAGATAAGGGCCCACGGCCCATCTAGTCTGCCCACCTTAATGTCCCTCCCCTACCTTTGCCCTGTGAAGAGATCCCATGTGCCGATCCCATTTGGCCTTAAAATCAGGCACGCTGCTGGCCTCAATCACCTGTAGTGGAAGACTATTCCAGCGATCAACCACTCTTTCAGTGAAAAAGAATTTCCTGGTGTCACCTCGTAGTTTCCCGCCCCTGATTTTCAACAGATGCCCTCTTGTTGTCGTGGGACCCTTGAAAAAGAAGATATCTTCCTCCGCCTCGATGCGGCCCGTAAGATACTTGAAAGTCTCGATCATGTCCCCCCTCTCTCTGCGCTCCTCGAGCGAGTATAGCTGTAATTTGTCAAGCCGTTTTTCGTATGGTAGATCCTTGAGTCCCGAGACCATCCGGGTGGCCATTCTTTGCACCGACTCCAGTCTCAGCACATCCTTGCGATAATGCGGCCTCCAGAATTGCACACAGTATTCCAGGTGGGGCCTCACCATGGATCTATACAATGGCATAATGACTTCCGCCTTACGACTGACGAAACCCCTTCGTATGCAGCCCATGATTTGTCTTGCCTTGGACGAAGCCTGCTCCACTTGATTGGCAGACTTCATGTCCTCACTGACGATTACCCCCAAGTCTCGTTCTGCTACCGTTTTTGCTAGGATCTCGCCATTAAGGGTATAAGACTTGCATGGATTCTGGCTGCCCAGGTGCATAACTTTGCATTTTTTGGCATTGAAGTTGAGTTGCCATGTCCTAGACCATCGCTCCAGTAGGAGTAGGTCGTGCATCATGTTGTCGGGCACTGAATCTTCGTCTGTTGTGCATTTGCCCACTACATTACTCAGTTTGGCGTCATCGGCGAATAATGTTATTTTACTTCGAAGTCCTTCTGCCAAGTCTCTTATAAAGATGTTGAATAGGATTGGGCCCAAGACTGAGCCCTGTGGTACTCCACTAATCACCTCCGTCATTTCGGAGGGGGTGCCGTTCACCACCACCCTTTGGAGCCTACCTCCAAGCCAGCTCCCAACCCATTTCGTCAATGTGTTACCTAATCCTATAGAACTCATCTTGCTCAGTAACCTGCGGTGTGGTACGCTATCGAATGCTTTGCTAAAGTCCAGGTACACGATGTCCAGGGACTCCCCAATATCCAGCTTCCCCGTTACCCAGTCAAAGAAGCTGATCAGGTTGGATTGGCAGGATCTCCCCTTAGTAAATCCATGTTGTCGGGGATCCCGTAGATTCTCTTCATCCAGGATCTTATCTAATTGGTGTTTGATTAGAGTTTCCATTAGTTTGCTCATTATCTGCTGTCATCTACTATGTTATTATGTTACTATGTAATGTCCAATGGTAAACTGCTTGATTATACATTACGTAGGTATTTAAACATCTCTATCATATCTCCCCTCTCCCGCCTTTCCTCCAAAGTATACAGATTGAGATCTTTTAGACTGTCCCCTTACATCTTATGACAATAACCACAGATAATTTTACTAGCCAGAGCTGATAGCGTAGCTGGTTTTAAGAAAGGTTTGGAAGATTTCCTGGAGGAAAAATCCATAGTCTGTTATTGAGAAAGACATGGGGGAAGCTACTGCTTGCCCTGGATCGGTAGCGTGGAATGTTGCTACTCTTTGGGGATTCTACATGGAATGTTGCTATTCTTTGGAGTTCCAGAATCTTGTCTACTCTTTGAGATTCTGGAATATTGCCACTCTTTGAGTTTTGGTTAGGTACTTGTGACCTGTATTGGCTACTGTGAGGATGGGCTATTGGACTAGTTGGACCATTGGTCTGACCTAATAAGGCTATCCTTATGTTCTTACCAAGGATAAGATTGGAGTTTACAGTATGTTGTCATTCGGCGATGTCACTTCTGCTTTAACAGCGTTAAAAGGAAAGGGAGAAGTTGGTGTGCCAGGGAGGAAGTGCAACACAGTTTTAAATGAGATATGCACCAGATTGCCATAAGTTTAGGTTTAAGTAGATTTTGAGTAAAGGTGAAACGCCAAAACTGTTGTATGTTTGTTACAGACCATACGCATGTTAAAGAATTTGGATTAGGTCTTTCGAAACAGCCTCTGCGAAACACGTCAGGACCCAAGAAGCTCAGCCAAACATAAATGCACATTTGAAGTTTATAATTATAGTGAAAAGTGAAAAACATGTTTGACTTTGGTTCTCTAAAAAGTGTAATGATTGAGAAGTCATTGAGATATGTCGCATGGAGTGGTCTCACAATAACACTTCTGAGCGCATATTATCGTCTCATTTATAAGAAAGAGATTGAAGGAAACCAGTTATTTGGTTTGTTGTGTATCATTTGAATACATTCACTGGGCAGCAAAAGTGACATTTATTGAATATTAGCAAATTTATTTATTGACTAGCTGATGCCCCGGCGTTGCATGGGTATTTAATTATAGCAATAACACTGTAAATGGATTCAAATAAAGATACTTTATAGTGGTGAATGAAATTATTTTTTTACAGCTTAATAAAAAGTACAATATTCAAATTATAATGTGAAATATTTGACAAAATGAATACAATACAACTAACGCAAAACGTGATTATAAACAACATTTTTAGTTTCACCTCCAGGAGCAAGAACATATAAATTGTTGGGTGAACCCAGCCTTGAGCAAGCAACATAGAGTTGTGGGCCGCGAGACCCCCAGAACATATCACCCCAGTTAGTGAGGGATGTGCATACCAAGTTTCGTTCAAACTGGTCAAGCCGTTTTTGAATTACTGTGAGAATGGCAGCTGTTTACATTTTTTCCATTGACATGAATGGGTGAAATCTGATTTTATGTTTGTAGCTCCGCCCACGTGTGCAGGTGGGCCGCGAGACCCCCAGAACATATCACCCCAGGTAGTGAGGGATCTGCATCCCAAGTTTCGTTCAAATCGGTCAAGCCGTTTTTGAATTACTGTGAGAATGGCAGCTTTTTACATTTTTTCCATTGACATGAATGGGTGAAATCTGATTTTCTGTTTGTAGCTCCGCCCACATGTGCAGGTGGGCCGCGAGACCCCCAGAACATATCACCCCAGGTAGTGAGGGATCTGCATACCAAGTTTCGTTCAAATCGGTCAAGCCGTTTTTGCGTGATCGCGGCACATACACACATACATACCTCCGATTTTATATATATAGATTTCTAAAATTTATAAGCCGCCTATAACTAAGCAGTTAACAAGAAAAACATTCACAATAGTTCACGACCGCAAAGTTAACATTTTGGTTACAGTACATCGCACACTAACCTAACACCTTTGGAACAACCTCAAAATCAGAGGAAATATCAGTCATCATTGAATTAGATCATAGTAATCCTAGTTCAGATAAATCCACACCAAAAATTCAGAAAAAGGCCTCAACATATAGTTCCGTCTTTAACATTTTCCTGAACTTTAACCGGTCAGAACAGGTCCTCAGGATGCCAGGGAGGCGATTCCACAATTTCACTCCTGCCACGGACATCATTGCTCCTTTAGATTTAACATACCAAACAGTATTCTCCTTTGTAGAGGTCAGTCTCATAGTACATTCTGACCTCAATGCCCTCTTCAGTATAAACACTTCCCCCAGACTTTGAAAATTCACTGGCACAAATCCATATAAACTCTGACGTATAACTGAGAACAGCTTAAAACAAACCGTGTGGCCATTAACACACAAATCTGAAGATCGGCCACTTTACTACTGCAGCAAAAATGGCCTCAGGGCGTGGCAAAGCTAAGACCAGTGTTTACCAAAGCTTACATTACATTAGTGATTTCTATTCCGCTTGTGCCTTGCGGTTCTAAGCTTAGTCAAAGGACCTCTTAATTATTATCCCCCATGATATTATTCATAGAAGAGCATTAATAATTTGTGATAAGAAATCAGTTTTAATATCCACAAATTAAAATCATCCTCCGTGGGGGGACTCACGTGTTATATTTTGTTCACAATGTTTTCAAAGAAATAAAAAGCACCATAAATCATTCCAGCCTCTTGGTTCTGAGTATGCTTGTAAAGTAAACTTTCTCAAGAAAGATGAGAAAATACATTTGTTGATTGAAACCACTGGGGTGTAAAATATTTAATGAACATTTCTGTCTCTCTTTTTTTTTTTCTTAAAAGAACATTGTTCCCGGCTCTCTATTCTTTCTGGCCTCAAAATCAAATCTCTCTACCTTGAAAGTTGAAATAACTTAAAACATGTGCATGACGAGTCACAGTGGACAATCGAATCCCTTGTATTCATGGCACTGGTTTGCAAGGGTTTTTTTTTAAATTATAAGGTCTCCTTCATTCTATAATCTCTCATGCAAATTTATGCTCCCTGAGCACACGTGGGGGAAGCCTCTGCCTGTCCTGGATAGGTAGCATAGAATGTTGCTACTCTTTGGGTTTTGGCCAGGTACTAGTGACCTGGAATGGCCATCATGAGGACGGGCTACTGAGCTAGATGAACTGTTGGTCTGACCATTATGGCTGTTCTTATCCTATTGCATGTGCCAAATATAGGACAATGAAGCCATTGTAACATCACTGCTGAGGTTGGCTCTGAGGCACTATGGACTGAGGCATTATGACATCACAATCTCAGCTCTGGAATGCTGCTCTCATTGGGGTTCCGGAATCTTGCTCTTCTTTGAGATGCTGGAATGTTGTTACTTCTTGGGTTTTGGCCAGGTACTAGTGATCTGGATTGGCCACCGTGAGAACGGGCTACTGGGCTTGATGGACCATTTGGTCTGACCCAGTAAGGCTATTCTTATGTTCCTATGTGAGCCAAGTACTGTATAGGACAATCAAGCCATTGTGACTTCACTAATGTGATTGGCTCTGAGGCACTGTGGAATGAGGCATTATGACATCACAATCTCAGCTCTGGAATGTTGCTCTCATTGGGGTTCCGGAATCTTGCTATTCTTTGAGATGCTGGAATGTTGCTACTCTTTGGGTTTTGGCCAGGTACCAGTGACCTGGACTGGCCACCATAAGAACGGGCTTCTGGGCTTGATGACCCATTGGTCTGACCCAGTATGGCTGTTCTTATCCTCTTATAGCTTATAGAATAGCATCAGTTACCCTCACAAATTTGTTGCCTAATTAGGTACAGATCGATTCAATTCTAAGCAATAATTGGTGATTTTTGGAGTTCGTTGGCCCTTGCGGTTACACATGTAACAGCACTAGGTGCTATTCCCAAATATTATTGCTTAAATTCTGCAAAAGGGGTGTAAATGTGGGAGGGGCATGGGCAGGGCAGGGTGGGAGACTGTGGTGCCGTGGTTAGAGCTGCTGCCTCGGCACCTTGAGGTTGTGGGTTCAAATCCCACACCGCTCCCTGTGACCCTGGGCAAGTCACTTAATCCCCCATTGCCTCAGGTACATTAGATAGAGTGTGAGCCCACCAGGACAGATGGGGGAAAATGCTTGAGTACCTGAATGCAAACCACATAGGCATAGGACAATAGCATAGGACAATAGCACGCTGACAATTGTGCCCCGCCATTGGAAGTTTCAAGTTCAAGTTTATTCGAAATTTGATGAATCGCTTATACATAAAATACTAAGCGAATTACTATAAAATCCAAATTTGAACATATATTAAGATACAAGGTAATAATAATAATAATAATAAATAAAAAAAAAAGGGGAGTTGACCTACAGACCAACAGACTCAACTGGAGGGAAGGGAAGAGGGATTCAGGTTACAATAAGAACATAAGAATTGTCACTGCTGGGTCAGACCAGTGGTCCATTGTGCCCAGCAGTCTGCTCCCGCAGCGGCCCTTAGGTCAAATACCAGTGCCCTGAGTCTATCCCTGAGTCTGGTTTAGCAGGAACTTGTCTAACTTTGTCGTGAAACCCTGGATAAATGCACGCACTGTATGGGAGGTGACCCAACAATTGTGCCCTGACAGGCTACTATTTTGTCTTTTTGAGGTTTACAAAGTAACCCTCTTTTTTGAAGGGGGAACCCAATTCCCCCCCCCCACACACACACACACACTACACTTAAAAGATTCACTTCCTATCTAGTGTTAGGGTTAGGTTTACTGCATGATTATAAGAACATTTTTAGTGGATATCTGGAAGGCCCTGATTTGCTCATACTCTTCAGTTCCCGCGAGAACTGACAGCAGCCATTCAGGGAGTGGCATGGGCCCAGGCTGGAGTTAGAAAAGCTCGCTCCTGCCTTGGTTGCTGCTGGCCCCGAGATAATGAGGACTCAGCAGGCAGCCGTCCAGTGAGGGAGGGGCAGGAGCGCAGAAAGCTTGCTCCTGCTGATACGCCACTGGACCACCACAATTTAAAGGTGCCAGAAGGTAGAGGCTGGGGGCTAGGACTCCCTAGGGGCTGGGATTGCCTACCACTTAGACCTGCCCTGTGCCCTGTCCTGGCCTACCACTAGATCACCAGAGGGGGTACAGGGCAGGGTGGCGGGGGACAGAGTGCCAAGCCTGGCAGTGAGGGGGGACAGGGTGCAGAGCCTGGTAGGGAGAATTTGGTTCAGAATGTTTTTTTTCTTGTTTTCCTCCTCTAAATCTAGGGTGCATCTTATGGTCAGGTGCATCTTATGGAACAAAAAATACGGTATGTGCAATAATCAAATTGATGAATGCAAAAACCTTGCAACAAGATGCAATCCCAACATCGATTCTAAAGAGATCAATTAAAGAACTCACCCCTTTCCTATTAGCCATGATCTCAGAAAATTTGGCTCTTGGTGAAGTGCCATCACCATGGAAATCAGCCACTATTTGTCCTAAAATCAAAGACATTTAAATTTAATTAAATCTCTGTTAAAATTATTGCCCAATTGTGAATATTTCGTTTGTTGCAAAAATTGTGGAAAATATTATTCACACACAAATACAAGATTTTTTTTTTTTTTTAGATAAAACCAAAGACCTATACCCTATTCAATCAGGTTTCCATAAAAATCACAGTCCTGAGACCACTCTATTAGGTATCTCGATCTTTCTGCAGCATTCAATTTAGTGGATCATTCCATTTTGATTTCTAGATCAGAGCACATAGGGATCACAGATACTGTTTTAAAATGGTTTAAATCATTTCTCAAAAATCGAACTTACAATATGTCTTTGATAACTCTAGATCTAATAAATGTTGGCACTGTAATCTAGAAGCAGGGACTCTGGATCATCTAATTTTTTATTGTCCTTGTATTAACGCCTTCTGGAAGTCAATTTGGTCTCAAATTAATTATTTTCTAGAAAATCCAGTTGCTATGTCATATGATACAATTTTGTTTGGAACAATGATGAGAGCAAAGAGTCAAATTTCAGCAAATAATAATAAATTACTAATGATTATAACAGGAGTTGCCATTCAGAATATAACTAGAAATTGGAAAGATTATACAAGACTTAACTATACTTTTTGGTGGAATTCTATATGTTATATTTATAAAATGGAACGAATTCTTGCTATGCAAAAAGGAAATTATAACAATTTTAAAAAAATTTGGGGGCCATTGATTGAATATTCGAATGATTAGACACTTTTTTTTTAATAGAAGAATAATATGATATGGGATTGGGAGGGTATAATGTGTGAGATTCAAATAAAATGTTGATATGTGTGGAAGGGAAGGGGGGAGGGGGGATAATATAAGATTTAATATTATATGAAGTATACAAGTGAATTGTATGAATATTGAATGATTATTGTATACTTGTTATGAGATATGAAAATGAATAAAGAATTGGAAAAAAAAAAGAACTTACAATATGTCAACTGGTGAAAGTACTTCACAAACTTTAAGTCTTCCTTTTGGTGTCCCTCAAGGATTGACCCTCTCGCCTACTTTGTTCAATATTTTTTTGGCGTTTCTACTTACTCTTCTTCAATCTTTGGACTTCACCACTTTTATCTATGCAGATGACATTCAGATATTATGTTATCAATAGTGGATCCTCAGGATAATAACAACTTTAGTAATATCAATAGTAAACTGAATTATCTAGCAGACTGGCTCACCCAAAATAAACTATTGATCCCTCTAAATCAAAAACTATTTGGGAAAAGCAATGACCTTATATTATCCTATCTAATACAGTGGTACCTTGGTTTACGAGCATAATTCGTCAACCTATATGGTTGACATGGTGGAAACTTGGCAGCCAGTGTTTAAGAATAGGTAGGATTACCAGACATCCAAAAAAACCTAGTCATGACATCTTTTTAGAAGACTGTCCAGTCTCCCTGATGGACTTTCCAAACCCTAGCATTTGTCTGGGTTTTGGAAAGCTCCTACAAGCTCCAGCTGCATCTAGAAGGCCTCTGAGTATGCATGGATGACATCACATGCATCCACATACGCTCCAGGCCCTCCAGACACAGCTGGAGCTCATAGCAAAGAAGGAGACTTTTTGGGATGGAGCTACAGATGGAACTTGGTGGTGCTGGAGGCAGAACCAGACAGGGCTGGGGCAGAACAGGGTGGGGTCATGTGTCCGGGGGTTTCTTTTTTTAATATGGTAACTCTAAGAATAGGTGACTGAGGTTTGCATAGAATGGCAGCCATGGTTCTGGCCACCTTGTTGAGCAGACTGGATGGACTTTATCTGCCATCATTTACCATGTTATTGTGTCCTTCCCCTACAGGAACCTGGTAGCTGCCCTGGCCATTGCATCATGCTGAAGCTGACACTTCCAAAAGAAAAAAAAATTGACCCTAAGAAATACACAGAGAAGAAAATCCAAGAGAAACTAAAAAAACACTGTGGAGTGACGATGTTCCTGAAATGGACTTTATTGAAAATTTAAAAAGTTCCAAAAATCAACGTAAAAAATGCCACATAAAAGTAAAATGATCCAGCATGTTCTCTGAGAATTTACTTGCAATTGTTCTTTTGGACTATTTATTACACGTGTCTACTACCTTAGGATTATCAGGGACCACTGAAGAAGACTATCTTGTCGAAACATGGACCGAACTGAGTACTGGGTCCTACGCTCTCAGTGGACTAGGTTTTTATGTGGATCATTTTACTTTTAGATGGATTGTTTAGATAGATTTTTGGAACTTTTAAATTTTCAATAAAGTCCATTTCAGGAACATAGTCACTCCACAGTATTTTTTGGAAACTGACACTTTCTCATAAGATCTATATCCCTACTGTTGAGAAAGACGGCATTTATGTGATATAACAGAAAAAAAAGAAATAAACAAAGCTACTCTCTTCTAATGCCAGAGGAGGAAAAGTGTCAAAAAATTTGAGGTCATTTTATAAATAATGCACATTAATTTTTCTAATTTACTTGTTTTATTTTTTATTTTTTTCAAGTATTTCTTTACTGTCCTTCAATATAGTCTCTCGGTTTTGCAATGACCGAGTCCCAATGTCCGGGAAGCTTAATTATTTCATCCAAGAAACTGTTTTTGTTCAGTTGCCGAATGGCTCGGGTACCGGCGGAAAAAAGCTCTTCCAGAGATGCAAAATGATGTCCACCCATAGGTTGTTTCAACTTTAGAAAAATGTCAAAGTCTGGTGGACTCATGTCTGGACTGTAGGGAGCATGAGGTAACACCTCCCAGCCGTATTTGCCTAGTTTTTCAATGATGATATTCCCTATGTGTGGGCGAGACATTGTCATGAAGAATGAGTGGCCCAGCCAAGAGCAACTGAGGTCGGGTTTTGTGCATTTTTCTGCACATTTTTTGCTAAAACTTCACGATAATACACTGCTGTGACACTTCTTCCACATGGAACTTTGTCTGTGATAATGATGCCTTCCTGATCATAAGCAAAAATCATCATTTTTTCACTTTTGATTGAGCCCGTCAAAATGTTTTTGGTCATAGGGAAGATGGAGCTCTCCACTCATCATTGAATAACTACGCAAAAATGGCTGGGAGGTGTTACCTTATGCTCCCTACAGTCCAGATATGAGTCCACCAGACTTCGACTTTTTCCCAAAGTTGAAATAACCTAGGCGTGGCCAACATTTTGCATCTGTGGAAGAGTTTTCTTCCTCCGGCACCTCAGCCATCTGGCAACTGAACAAAAATGGTGTCTTGGATGGAATAATGAAGCTTCCTGGACATTGGGACTTGGTCATTGCAAAGCAGGAAAACTATATTGAAGGATTGTAAAAAAAAAATAATAAAACATGTAAATGTAAAAAAATAGTGTGCATTATTTATGAAATGACCTCGCAATTAGAAACAGGTGGTGAAAAAGACCTCAGTTAAAGGCATGAAATACTAGAAAACCACTGTTATAGCTAACAAGAAACTTGTTAATACAATTACAGTAGATCCATAACGATCACAGGTCCATGAAAAAAACACCACCTTTTTCCACAAAAACAGTTGTGAATTGATTGCTACTCCCCAAGCATTAGGTAAGAACATAAGAATAGCCTTACTTGGTCAGACCAATGGTCCATCAAGTCCAGTAGCCCATTCTCACAGTGGACAATCCTGGTCCCTAGTACTTGGCCAAAGGAGTAGCAATATTCCAGGCTACCGATCCAGGGCAAGCAGTGGCTTCCCCCATGTATTTCTCAATAACAGACTATGGACTTTTCCTCCAGGAAATTGTTGAAACCCTTCTTAAAACCAGCTACACTATTCGCTCTTACCACAATGCTATTCGCTCTTATCACTCCCTCTGGCAAAACGTTCCAGAGCTTAACTGATCTCCGAGTGAAAAATATTTTCTCCTATTGGTTTTAAAAGTATTTCCCTGTAACTCCATCGAGTGTCCCTTAGTCTTTGTAATTTTTGGTTGAGTGAAAAAACGATCTACTTGTACCCGTTCTACTCCACTCAAGATTTTGTAGACCAGTCATATCTCTCCTCAGCCGTCTCTTTTCCAAGCTGAAGAGCCCTAACCTTTTCAGTCTTTCCTCATACGAGAGGAGTTCCATCCCATTTACCATCTTGGTCGCTCTTCTTTGAACCTTTTTCTTGCGCCACTATATCTTTCTTGAGATAAGGAGACCAGAATTGAGTGCAAGTACTCCAACTGAGGTCGCACCAAGTAGCGATACAGGGGCATTATAACATTCTTAGTCTTGTTAACCATCCCTTTTTCAAGAATTGCTAGCATCCAGGCCAGGCACAGCAATCAACGTTACAGAAAAAATTGACCACTTTTCTATTACTTCTTAACAACACCTGCTGATATGGAATCCCTATGGGAATACCTCGTTTCGCAAATAGCCTCCCCAGGGAGTGGAACTCCTCCATTTGGGTTTGTTTGTGTAACAGAAAAAAAATCCCAACATTCACGCTGTTTGGTTGAAATGCTTAAGACTTGGTGATCCAAAGCCTTTCCTGGCACGCTTTCACGCTCAAAGGAGGGTTGCACGCCTAAGCAGTGATTAGCTTTATGGATGCAGGGCAATTATGGAAATGCCTCATGCAAAAACTGTGTTCTTGCTAAAATTATTCTGTGACCTTGTGCTTACATCTTAAATAATTCAGCAACGTATTGAAGGAATACATTTGTGGTGCTTGTTACTCTAAACCGTGATGCGTTCACTTTGCCCTGCCATTTTTAATAAAGTCAGGCTCTCTAATATTCATGAAATATTGCTTTTCAATTAAATTACATAGGTACTGAGAAAATAGTTTGCCCTAAGCTATTTACTGTTGACATCAGCTGCCACTTGCCTTTCTCTCTTTGTATAATGGCTACAAAGGTTTTATGTAAAGCTACTGCGATGTGCAGAACCTCAACACATTAAGGTGAAACTTTTTTTTTTTTTTCAGCTCAGCTCAGGAAGTAACACATTACAAATGCATATTTGTTTCTGAGAACTAATAACGTGGATAAAATTAAGTGAAAGCGCAGAGACATGCACTTTCTTAATCTAGTGAGAGCTGATCCGTGGGACGCTGTAAATAGAGGGTACAAGACCGTCTGTTCATGTAGATATCATTTACCAAAAATCTCGTAAATATGTTGAAAGCAATGGGGGGGACGGCAAAGAACAGGACTGAAAAATATTGATTTGGAGCAAAGTCCTTTAGAGGATAATTTTATAACAGAAAGGTTAGGTCAAAAAGGCTAAAAACTGAAGAACATAAGAATAGCCCCACTGGGCCAGACCAATGGTCCATCAAGCCCAGCAGCCCGTTCCAACAGCGGCCAATCCAGGTCACCAGTACCTGGCCAAAACCCAAAGAGTAGCAACATTCCAGCATCTCAAAGAATAGCCAGATTCCGGAACACCAATGAGAGCAACATTCCAGAGCTGAGATTGTGATGTCATAATGCCTCAGAGCCAACCTCATCAGTGATGTTACAATGGCTCGATTGTCCTTACTTGGCACACGTACGAGGATAAGAACAGCCATACTGGGTCAGACAAATGGTCCATCAAGACCAGCAGCCCGTTCGAACGGCGGCCAATCCAGGTCACCAGTACCAGGCCAAAACCCAAAGAGTAGCAACCTTCCAGCATCTCAAAGAATAGCAAGATTCCGGAACCCCAATGAGAGCAACATTCCAGAGCTGAGATTGTGATGTCATAATGCCTCATTCCACAGTGCCTCAGAGCCAACCTCATCAGTGATGTCACAATGGCTTGATTGTCCTTACTTGGCACATGTACGAGGATAAGAACAGCCATACTGGGTCAGACCAATGGTCCATCAAGCCCAGTATCCCATTCTCACGGTGGCCAATTCAGGTCACTAGCACCTGCCAAAAACCGGTAGAGTAGCAATCCATATAGAATCCCAAAAAAATAGCAAGATTCCGGAACCCCAATGAGAACAACATTCCACAGCTGAGACTGTGATTTCATAATGCCTCATTCTACAGTGCCTCAGAGCCAACCTCATCAGTGAGGTCACAATGGCTTCATTGTCCTATACTTGGCACACGTAAGAGCATAAAAACAGCCATAATGGGTCAGACCAATGGTCATTCAAGTCCAGTAGCCCAATCTCATTGTGGCCAATTCAGGTCACTAGTAACTGGCCAAGACCCAAGGAGTAGCAACAGATGTTTTTTGGCACATGTATCTTTATTAGCACATATCCCTCAGAAACTGCACATAGATTAACTCTTTATTTGGCCTTGTTGCTCAGAAGCAACATGTTGTCTTCTATGGCTCTTATGGAAGATCTGCAACTCCAAATGCCTGCTTACTTGGCACTGTTGCTCTCTTTAAACACCAAGTTACGTAAAGAAGTCGTTTTCACATCTGCCAATTAAAGGGACAGACATTATTCTTTTTTAGAACACATATTTTAGAAAATATGAAAGGCAAACACAAGCAAAAAATCCAACAGAACTGCAGTAATATGTAATATGTCCAACAGAACTGCAGAGATGACGTACAAAATACCAACTTTTTAATTAATAAATTAGCAGCTTATATCCCAAAAACTATAGTCCACATAGGGGTATAAAAACACGGTCCGTGTTTTGAAAAATACTCCTTCCTTAGGGTATTAAAACCACATTTTAGAGAACCATTCGGTATACAGTAACCCCCCCCCCCCTGAATTCACGGTTTGCAAATCACGGACTCAGTAATTCGCTGTATTTTCCAACCGCCTCTTCCTGGTACTAAAGTCATGGTTACATCAGCCAGGAGCTGCTTTGACACGCTATCTGGTGCATCAAAGCAGCTTCTGATTGGTTTAACCATGAATTTAGTATCAGGAAGAAGCAGTCGGAAAAATGTGCCCGTCTTCGTAAGTACAATTTAAGCACCCGCCGGCACCCCAGCTGCCCTCTCCTGCCTTCGATCAGTCTAAAAACCGTACTCGTGGGTTTTTGAAATTTGCGGTGGTTCCTGGAACAGAACCCCCGCGAATTTCGGGGGAGTACTGTACCACTGGATAAAAAAGTACAATGTGGTGGACAGAAAAATGAATCCGTAAGCTCCTTCGCAGTTGTATATCAAATGGTTCCCTAGAATATGGTTTTAATACCCTGAGGAAGGAATGTTTTTCGAAACACGGACCGTGTCGGGCCCCAGTTTATAACCTTAGGTGGACCATATTTTTTGCTATACAAAGGCCCTCTTTTATAAAGGCGTGCTAAGTGTTTTTGCGTGGATTTAGTGTACGCTAAATAAATGTGTGCGCTCACCGCTAACGCATCCATAGGATAACTTTGGCGTACCGACAATCCTGCGGTGATATTTGCATGCAGGACATATGCACACCGCCGCTTTTAAGCCTTTCCGTTAGCGCTGTGAGGGGATGTGGGGGGGGGGACATTTACAAGTCTTGGCAGTCCCGTTGGGGGGTGGTTTGAGGGAGAAGTACCCTGAAAACTCCTGTTTTCTTTTCCGTTTTCGCTGTTCAGGAGCTTTCAGTGTAGTGGGGGGTTCCCTCCCTCCCATGGGAGCACGAGGACTTTTAAATTTAGTGGGGGGTCCCTCCACCCCCTCATAGCGCTAACAGAAAGGCTTAAAAGCGTCAGAAGTGGCGGTACACATATGTCCTGCGTGCAAATGTCACCGCGGGATTGTTGACGCACCAAAGTCCGGCGCGCTTATGACAGGTCACCCTGAAACTCGCCTTTGTTAGGCAAGTTAACTGAACATGTGGCAGCTAAGCAGTTAAAAGATAGCAAATATTTTCATTTATGGCAGCGAGGAATTACTCTGACCACAGAGCTCAGATTTCCCCGATGCCCGTAACTAATAATCTTCAAAATATTTTGATCTGGGCAATGACTCTGATTATTCTACTGGATCTCTCTCCTATCTTTGATACGCTGGACCATGACGTTTGTATTGATCATCTGTCAGCTATCCACGGCAGAGGTCTTTTTTCTTTCCCAAATCAAAGGACTCGGTGAATGAAAATAGCAGCTGGTATTACAGAGGGCTAAAATATGTTGCACTGTTTTGTTTTGTTTTTCACCATTATTGTTCAGTAGAGCCACTGGGTTATCCAATACTGAGAAACTAAATTGTATATTTCATGAAGATAATGTTCAGATTTTCTGTGACTTAGATGCAGTTTGTACTCATTACCTCAACAGCCTACTTGAAACGTGATTGGCTAAGACTAATCTGCCTCTCAACTCACTGGAAATTGGATTCTTCTAAGTTAGAAAATCTATCTTGAATTTAAACCCAATAGGAGGAAATAAGTTTTCACTCAGAGAATAGTTAAGCTCTGGAAATCGTTGCCAGAGGTTGTGGTAAAAGCGGATAGCTTAGCTGGTTTTAAGAAAGGTTTGGACAAATTCCTGGAGGAAAAGTCCATAGTCTGTTATTAAGACATGGGGTAAGCCTCTGCCTGTCCTGGATAGGTAGCATAGAATGTTGCTACTCTTTGGGTTTTGGTCAGGTACTAGTGACCTGGACTGGCCACCATAAGAACGGGCTACTGAGCTTGATGACCCATTGGTCTGACCCAGTATGGCTGTTCTTATCCTCTTACATGAGCCAAGTATAGGACAATGAAGCCATTGTAACATCACTGATGAGGTTGGCTCTGAAGCATTATGACATCACAATCTCAGCTCTGGAATGTTGCTCTCATTGGGGTTCCGGAATCTTGCTATTCTTTGAGATGTTGGAATGGTGCTACTGCTTGGGTTTTGGCGAGGTACTAGTGACCTGGATTAACCACCGTGAAAGCAGGCAATTGGGCTTGATGGACCATTGGTCTGACCCAGTATGGCTGTTGTTATGCTCTTATGTGTGACAAGTATAGGACAGTCAAGCCATTGTACCATCACTGATGAGGTTGGCTCTGAGGCATTATGACATCACAATCTCAGCTCTGGAATGTTGCTCTCATTGGGGTTCCGGAATCTTGCTATTCTTTGAGATGCTGGAATGTTGCTGCTCTTTGGGTTTGGGCCAGGTATTGGTGACCTGGATTGGCCATCATGATAATGGGCTACTGGGCTTGATGGACCATTGGTCTGACCCAGTAAGGCTTTAATTATTCTGGTACTGCGGTATACAAAAATAAAGTTATTATTATTATTATTATTGTGTTCTTATCTACTTGTACTATCCTTTGAAAGTTATTTATAAAACCAAAGTAAAAGTACTAAACGGTTTAGATGAATGAAACAAACGTAAAATTATGACAAACTAATATCTTAAAATTAACAAGGAAGAACTATCTTTTCTATTCCAAAGAAACTGTTAAGTCATAAGAATGCGGTGACAAACGGGTTTTTAGCTGTTTCTTGAACTAAACTCGATCAATACATTGGCGCAACTGTCCCACTAAAGCATTCCACCTGTTAACACCAGCTACGCAGAATGTCTTTGCTCCGGTGTCTGCCTAGTAACCTTGCTTCCTTGGAGGCTAATACATTTTTATTTTCAGATCGTAAAGATCTGCCCGGTTTATAGTTCGCAACGACTTGAAAATACCACGGTGTTTGATGGCAAACATTTTAAAAGATCACAGAAATAATCCTGCGTTGTGCTCAAAATAAAACTGGTAACCAGTGTCGTGCCTTCACAATTGGATCCCAAATCAACGCTGACGTTTGCTAAACCGTGTTAGAGGTTTCTACCGCGGGTCAGTGGGATAAAGGTTCCGACACTCATAGAATTCCTATGAGCGTCGGAGCATTTAGCTCGATGGACTGCAGTAGAAACCTCTCCAGCAGCTTTGTAAAGGTCAGCCTAAGCATGCAACCCTATATCAATTACTTGATTAAAACTGCGTTCTAAATTACAGTAACATCTTGCATTTTTTTTTCATTTCTCAATTCACAACAGGAAAAACAGAGCTTGCAAAGTTCAACCCAAACTGCATTATTTGATTTGCATAAAAATGAGTTGCTTTGCAAACATTTTCATGTATTATATCTCATAATTTAATTTGAATTATAGTAGACGAACATGTATTATAGAAAATAATGCACAATTTTACCATTTAATATATTAAGAGGTAAAAATTATGTTATTCCTACTACTATTACACAGCACTGTACATTTTGACATTTAATAGATGGCCCCTGCTCAGAAGAGCTTGCAATCTAACTTGGACAGACAAGACATATAGGGTTAAAGATGCAGAACCAAAGGTGAGAGGAGTTACAAGTTGAAAGCAGTCTCGAAGAGGTGAGCTTTTAACTGGGCTTTGAGGATTGCCAGAGACAGATCCCACTGCAGGGATTCGGGCAGCTTGTTCCAAGCAAACGGCACAGATAGGTAGAAGGGATGGAGTCTGGAGTTGGCAGTGGAAGAGAAAGGCACAGACAGGAGGGACTTATCAGCTGAGCAGAGCTCAGTGGGGGAGCATATGGGGAGATAAGTGAAGAGAGATAGTGAAGGTCAGCCGAGTGCATTTGTAGGTCAGTGAGAGGAGTTTGAATTGTATTCAGAAATGGATGGGAAGCCAGTGAAGGTAACATGAGTATAGTGTCTCTCACAGAATATGAGTCATGCAGCCGAATTCTGGACGGATTAGAGGGGGAGCAAGTTGCTTAAGCGGAAGGCCTGAGATTAATGAGTTGCAGTAGTCTAAGTGTGAGGTGATGAGGGTATGGACAAGGGTTTTGGTAGTGTGCTCAGAGAGGAAGGGTCAGATTTTGGTAATATTACAGAGGAAGAACCAGCAGATTTTAGCAATATGTTGTATCTGGGCAGTGAACGAGAGAGAGTAGTCAGAGATGACCCCAAGATTATGAGCAGACAAAGCAGGGAGAATGAGAGTGTGGGAAGCGTGGAGATGGGTTTAGGTGGGAAGATGAGCAGCTCTGTTTTAGCAATGACACAGGGATGGGGTAAGGGAGGGAGGGAGGTAGAGATGTCAGATTTGGGAGATGGATGGGAATGACACAGGGACTAGAAGGGGGACAGGGAGAGATAGCAGAGATGGTAGAAGCGGAAAAGGGAGAGATGGACTTCAGGAAGGATGGAGGGGTCAGGATATGGAGAGATGGCCTTGGGGAAGTTCAGAGGGGACAGGAAAGGGAGAGATGGCAAAAGGGGTGAAAGGGGGTCAGGGAGAGATGGAAGAGGGTGTGAAATGGGGACATGGAGCTATGGACTTGATGGAGGGAGAAAATGGGGGGAGAGAGAGAGATGGGCTCAGTAGAGGAAAATGGGGGGGGAGAGGGATATGGACTTGGTGGAGGGGGGAAATGGAGAGAAAAGAAAGATGGGACTAGGAGGCTGGGGAAGGGGCAAGATGGGAAATGGGAGAACTAGGGGTGAGAGAAGGAGTTAAAGTTGATAGGTAAGTGAAAAGTAGAAAGGAATAGGGTGAAATTTGAGTGGATGGGGCAAATTAAAAAGGAAGGAAAGCGCTAAAAAGGAAAAATCAGTGTGTAAGAGGCAGGTGCTGTATATTGAGGGAACAAGGCAGGAGGAGAGAGGAAAATTGAAAAAGAGAAAACAGCCATTGGAAACAGAAGAAAGACAGGAAAGCAGACAAGTAACTGGAACCAGCACAATAGAACATGAAACCATCCAGAAAACAAAGGTAGAATAAAATGTTTTATTTGTAATGTATTAATTGAAATATAGTATGTTAGCTTTGGGAAATATTAATTGCAGATGTCTTTGTACTGGAGTCAGTACAAAATTGTGCATGCTGCCACTGCTGAAAGAAGTTCACGATGCTAGCCCTTATGGGCTGCACTCAAGGAAAACACCCCCCTCCCCCCCTGTTGATACGCCACTGGTTTAAAACAAGGTTCAAAGATGTGAAGTAGATTTTTCCAACATCACTTTTAGTGCTGCATCTGCGGCATTTTTCACTTCATCACCTGAAGAGAACTTATTTTCATATGGGTTGGGAATGCCCAGAAATCACAAGGAACTAAGTTTGGGCTATATCAGGGATGTCAAAGTCCCTCTTTGAGGGCCGCCATCCAGTCGGCTTTTCAGGATTTCCCGAATGAATATGCATGAAATCTATTAGCATGCAACGAAAGCAGAGCATGCAAATAGATCTCATGCATATTCATTGGGGAAATCCTGAAAACCCGACTGGATTGCGGCCCTCGAGGAGGGACTTTGACACCCCTGGGCTACATGGAGGTTGTTCCAGTGCTGCTCCATTAATTTCAGTCAGAGCTGCCAAAGCAAAAGCAACAAAACGTGGCCAGGCATTGTTTTGGAGCAAAAAAACCACTGTTTCTTCAGCAAATATGATCTTTTCTTCCTCATGGTTCCACACAAGTGGGTTTTCAGGACGTTTGCATAGCAGCCACCTCTAGCTGTCTGTCCAGTATAATAGGACAGTGTTTTTCAACTCGGTCCTGGAGTACCCCCTTGCCAGTCAGGTTTTCAAGATATCCACAATGAATATGCATGAAAGACATCTGCATATAATGGAGGCAGTGTGTGCAAATCGAGTTTATACAAATGCAATGTGGATATCCTTAAAACCTGACTGGCAAGGGGGGGGGGGACTCCAGGACCGAGTTGAGAAACACTGCCATAGGATCATACCATGTGCGTCAAAGAACGGTTCACAGTCAGAAACGTGCGAGACAAAACGCGCGCCGACATTTGAGAGCAGACAATTGAGCGCAAGACTTCTTCAGTGCGCCGCTCTAAAAGCTTATTTTAAAGGGCTCCGATGGGGTGGGTATGGGGGAACCCCCCCACTTTACTTAAAAGTGTTGGCGATGCTGCTGGGGGTGGTTTGGGGGGGTAAAATGTTAAGTTTTCTGTATAATGTGGGAGGTTACCCCCCCAACACGGCAGCACCCCCCCACCCACCCCGTCGGAGCTCTTTAAAATAAGCTTTTAGAGCGACGCACTGAAGTCTTGCGCTCAATTGTCCGCTCTCAAATGTCGGCATGCGTTTGTTTCGCTCGCTTTTGTCCCGTCTCCTCAAAGAACAGTAGAAGCATGATTTTAACTGCAAAATGTCAGAAAATCGTGACTCCTGACATTCGAACAGTGTTCTTGCACAGTTCAGTTTGTCATTGCATCTGCTCTTCTGTGAGACTGATGGCACACACAGGACACATTTTAAGTTCCTCTTGTCACAATACAGTGAAACCTCGGTTTGCGAGTGACACGGTTTGCGAGTGTTTTGCAAGATGAGCAAAACACGCAGCAAACCTTTGTCTCGCACACCGAGCGCCGCCCCGATAAATGAGCACTTACGGCTGCAGGCAGTGTCGCTTCAAGGAGATGCCTCTTCCGTCTGACAGCCAGCCTTCCGCACCACATTGGGAGAAACCCCCGAGCCCATGTGGCCGAGTGCCATCCCATAGGCGCGTTACGTATAATCGCGCACAATGTCGATCACCGATGTTGTGTGTGTTTATACGTAATGAACCTGTTCGAATGAAATGCCAAATGAAGCCAAAAGTTCACGTAAAGTTAGCCTTCGGTCATTTTTTTAACAACTCTGTACTTTTGGCAACGTTGACATCCCAGAAAACACTTTGTCAGTCATTCTCGTGTTACCCTTGTTGACGTGCTTCCACCACTGAAATACTGCAGCATGGCTAATTGTATCATCACTGCATGTTTGCTGTATCATTTCTCGCCTCACCAATTTGCTTGACTTCTTTGAAGGTGTGGATAAAGGTGAG
Organism: Geotrypetes seraphini; assembly: GCF_902459505.1. Classification (NCBI taxonomy): domain Eukaryota; kingdom Metazoa; phylum Chordata; class Amphibia; order Gymnophiona; family Dermophiidae; genus Geotrypetes; species Geotrypetes seraphini. The sequence continues at coordinate 142,002,580 of NC_047084.1, forward strand.
CCGGATGATGTAGTGTATCTAGATTTTCAGAAAGTTTTTGACAAAGTTCCTCACGAGAGGCTCCTGAGAAAATTAAAGAGTCATGGAATAGGTGGCAAAGTTCAGTTGTGGATTAGGAATTGGTTATCGGATAGAAAACAGAGGGTAGGGTTAAATGGTCATTTTTTTTTTTCAATGGAGGAGAGAAAACAGTGGTGTGCCACAGGGATCGGTACTGGGACCGGTGCTATTTAACATATTTATAAATGATCTGGAAATTGGAACGACGAATGAGGTGATTAAAACATAGTAGCATAGTAGATGGCGGCAGATAAAGACCCAAATGGTCCATGCAGTCTGTCCAAGCTGATACAATTAAAAAAATTTTAATTTTTTCTTCTTAGCTATATCTGGGCAAGAATCCAAAGCTCTACCCAGTTCTGTGCTTGGGTTCCAACTGCTGAAAAGTTCTTTTTTATTATATAGACTTACACCAAAAAAGTATTACAATTCAACACATTACAAAGTCACAGCAGCAAATATCATACAAATAATACAAACATAAACTGACATTTCACTATCCCCACACCAAACCTGTACATATGAAAACTAAACAGCCCCAAACCCTGTACACAAAGCGACTAGAAACCCCCCTTCCCCAGCAATAAATATACATAAATACAAAAACTCAGTTAAAACAAAAACTGAAACACGCATCAGGGAGGCCGAAGCCGCACCCCCTTCCACAGTAGGCGCCACTGCTGTTCACTCCTTCTTTTTCTCTCTGCTTCTGCAATTTGGCACACTGTCCGCACCACATCCATCGCCACTGTGTCCGGTGCCAGCTGTCGCTGCCTCAGCGACATCTGGCAACGTGCCATCCAAATGAAATATTTCGGTATGGACAAAATAATAAAAAAAGTTTCACCATACACCCTCTTCCCCCCACCACCCCCGTAAACCCAATCCGCATAACTCAGACTTTCAAACAAACCCACCTGAAACCCCAAATCCCTGGCCACCCTCCTCCCCATCTCAACTGAAAAGGGGCAAAAGCACAAAAAATGTTCCATTGTCTCTAACACTCCCTGGCATTCCCCCCTTGGACACTCCCTTTCAGCCACAGGTCTACACTTTAGATTCGCCCGGACATACATCTTGCCGTGCAGTGCCAGCCATGCCACATCGAAGTACTTAGGGGGCAGGCGTGGCATCGCCACATAACGGAGTGCCTGCTGTTGATATATCCCCGGGCAATCCTTCAGCAGAGGTTCCACCGCATAACACTGGTACATCACTCTTTCCGTCCATTTCTTCCTCCCCTCCACCACTTCATCCACCATTACACTCCAACTCCTAACTAAACAGGCCATGTCCGCCTGACCCAGCACCCCTACCAAAACCCCACCACCCGCTTCTTGCCTATTTCCACTCCCTCCAACCAGTCTTTCCAAAACACTGTACCCCACGTCTGAACACTTTCCACCCATGCCACCCTTTCCTGCTGTCCCCTCACCAACCCCCTCAAATGGAACTGGAGGAAGAAGGAGGAGGAAAAAAGAATGGGGTTCACCATCCCCAAGCCCCCATGTTCTTTTGCCAAATGTTACCCCCCTCTTTACTGGATTTAAGCGGTTACCCCAGAGGCATTGAAAAAAAAAGACTGTACATCGTAGTGTGCAACCCCTGCGGGAGCAAACACACATAACTAAGGAATAGGAACAAAGGAACCAAATATACTTTCATTAGATGCACCCGTTCCAGAAATGTCAGCTTTCACTGCTTCCAGGCTTCCACCTTCTGCAGCCCTTCCTGGATTTTTCCTTTCCAATTCTCCATTTGATACACCCCTCTGGAGGCAAGAACCCACTTGTACTCTCCACCTCCCATGCCGGATCCCCGAGTTTCAACAAATGACTCTATTCCTGGTTAATGCACGCCCCTGTGGCTCCTGAATACTCTCCCAGTTTTTCCTCCATCCACCTAAACTCTCTCTTTGAAGACACAAACACAGAGATGTCATCGGCATATACCACCACCCTGACCTTTGTGCCTTCCCCCATATCTATCCCTGTTAAACCCCCACCCTTCTCCAGCCCCTGCAGCAATGGATCGATGGCAAACACATAAAGCAATGGACTTAAGGGACATCCCTGTCTCACCCCTTTCCCAATGGAGAAACTCTTCCCCCTCCACCCATTCACCAAGGGAAAGGTTGCTGCCTCCCTATACAGAGTCTTCAACCCCTCCACAAACTGCACAGGAATCCCATACTTTGTAAGAACCCCCCACAAATATTCGTATGGCACCCTATCAAAGGCAGTGGCTTGGTCCAAACTAACTAGCACTCACCCCCCCCTGGGCCCTCTGACCTCTCTCAACTGCCTCTCTTACTGTTACCGCTGCTTCTATTGCCCCCCTCCCCTGCACTCTCTCCCAATGTATGCCACTGGTGGAACATGCTGTATCACATTACCCACTTAACTTAGCTTCATGCTGGCCATTCATCCACCAGCCCAGACCCTACTCGGGTCCATGATCTTCACTAATGGAGTCCGAAGCACCCCATACCGATTCAACCAGTATGTCAGATCTGAACTGGGGATGGACTCATTTCTCACCAACATTGTCACTTGCACAAGGTCAGGTTTACTCACAGGTATGGCTTTAAATTCTACCCACTGCTCCCTCCCCCTCACCCCCTCATATTTTCCCCAAAATAACTCTAAACCCCTCTGTCTCTGGAAACTGATGTCATACTCCGGAACCATTAGCAGGTGAATATAGGCATCTGTGCCGGTGCCAGTACAGCTGCTGCCACCTCTCCCAGTCTTGCGCACATCATCTTTGCTAAAATTTTCCTATCTGTATTAAGCAAAGAAATTGGCCTCCAATTTCCAACCCTTGACCCTTCCTTCCCTGGCTTCGCAATCAAAACCAATACTGCCTTCCTCATGGACCTCGACAGAACAGGCTGACAGCTAAGATCCGTAAACAGTTGCACCAAGAAAGGTATCATCTGCTCACAAAATATCTTTAAAAACTCGGCTGTCAACCCATCTGACCGGGTGATTTCCCTCTGGTCAAGCCAGCTATCGCCCGTCTTACCTCCTCCACTGTCCATGGACCATTCAGCACTTCTGCCTCCTCCTCTGTTAACCCTCCCCCCACCCCCGGGGTCCCCTCTATATATTCCTCCCACCCCTCTTGCCCAACTGCAAAGAGCCCCCCAAAATGCTCTCCCACCACCCTCAATATCCCTTCTCGTGACTCCTGCTCTATCCCCTCATTGTCCCACAAACTCCCCACCTTCCGCCGCCTGACCCTCTCTTTGCATGCTCTGAAAGGGTCTGGTGAGATGAAATGCCCATAGTCCCTTTCCCACACTAAGGACCTATATCTATCGTACTGTAGTGCTTCAATTTTTCCTTTGAGTACCTGAATCCCCTCCCCCTTTTCACCCCCTTCCACCCTGGGTTCTCCTGCTGCCCTTACCACCAGGTGTCCAATTAGCCCAGCCATCCTCTCACGATTCCTAAATATTTGTGTCATAGGATTTGTACTGTCTTTTGTAATGGTTGTCATTTCAGCCATGCAGTTCTCAACCTGCCTTTGCAAAAACTGTTGTTCCTTCTTATATTTCTTTTTCTGCTCCTCTGGAGCCAGCTTTCAAAGCGTGGTCACCATGCGCTGTTTCTTTTGCAGGTCTTGGAGCTTCCTCTCCAAGCCTGCCATTCCTTTAACTGTTAGTATGGCTCTTGTGGCCAAATCTAACTCCATCTCTCCCTCCTCTCCACTGAAAAGTTCCTCCTCTGATTCCAATGAATCTTCCACCACAGTAACTGCCTGGTTCTTCTGCCTGCCCACCTCCACCTCCAAAGCCCAAGCCCTGCCATAACCCCTGTTGTACCTTCTCTCTCCCTGGCTCCAATGCTGGGGAAGGAACTCCTCTTCCGTGAGCCCCGGGGTCTGGCTTTCCTGGCCTCCTCCAGCCCGAAGGTCCAGGCTTCTCCTCATCACGTTCCAGCTTGTTCTCCATAGCAGGCCATCCTGCCTGGGACTTCCCCTGGGAAGGGACCCCTGGCTTCATAGCTCTGCCTGGGGCACAGAGCTAGGCCCAGCTCTCACCTTTCACAGGTTCTCAGTTGCAGCTCTCTCTTCAGCTCCTCTCACAACCACATTCACACACAGACTGGTTCCAACTACTGAAGTCCCCGTCAAAGCTCACTCCAGCCCATCTATACCCTCCAAGCCATTGAAGTCCTCCCCAGTGTCACACCCGTGCTCTATGTGGACACCCTGAGCAGCCGGGTAGTGACACGTTGTTCGCTTCTGGCGTGGTCCCTTTAGAATGAGGGTATCCTTTCAAGTTGGCCGTTCCTAGGCAAATGCCTAACCAAGCTTACTTCCAAGGACTTTAAAGAAAAACACGGTTGTCAGAATGGCCTTGGTGCATAACATAAGCTTTTATTTGGCCACCGGCCATAGGATCATTGTGCCATTCCAAGTTTCCCTGGTAGCATGAACATAATACAAACAAAAAGGAAAAAGTTTCATTTAATTCACCAAATTTCAATAATCAACTCTAGGCTTGCTTGACACACCTTATACAGTCCTCTGTACCAGAGTTCTTCAATTGGGCATACAGTCCAGTAGCTTTCAATAAAGTTTAGCAGTGAAACAGATAATATAATCAGCTTTTCAAATGCAGAGCTATAGGAGGAACATTCATAGTAGTGCTTACAGGCAGTCTTTGTCTTTCTAGCAATGAAATCACTCTCCAGCTGGGCTAGACATCAAAGGAAACGGAGCAAGTTTACTTTCAGATTCTTAGTCTCTGTTCCTAAGAGGCATGCAGGCTAATTACATTACAGAGTTGCTATGGTAATCAGTTCCCAGCTGGGCTCTTGCATAGAGTCCTGAAATCAGGGAGCCTTAAGTTTTACCAGGCTAAAACTACAGCCTAGCGTTTGGCTCAACTGTGCACATTTCATGAATGGAGAATCCTGTCCCTTTCTTAGAGTCCAACAAACTAACATGTGGAAGCCCTGTAGTACAGGATTACATTCCTCTAATAACACAGGCACAGTCTGTCTCTCAATGAGAGGAACAAAAAAAACAGCCAGAAAAAGAAACCTTTTCACAGACCTTTTCACAGTTGGCTCAGTTCTCCATTTCCTCTGGCCAGCTCTCATCCACAGCACTACTATCTTCCACTACCATTGGCTCTAGGGGAAGGAATTCTGGAGACAAGTTACCAGCCTGCTCTTCAGTCATCTCCCAGTCAGTGCTGTTGAACTGCCCTGCGGGGTCTGAGGCAAACTCAGCCCCGTCCTACACTTCCTGCCTCTGCTCACGTCCTGCTGTTTCTGCCAAGTCTCTTTCTCTCTCCCCCCCCCCCCCCTTTGCTCTCTGACGAGCCTGGCTTTAAGCTGAGGGAAAGAAACACTCCCTCTTGGCTTCTGATAGGGGAAGGGCATTCCTTCCTTAGCCTGTGCCGTTTCTCTGAGAGGAAACTGTTTGTGAGCTTTTTGCCTTACAGGCACTGGATAATAGAAATGCAGATTCTTCCTGCCTGGCTTTGGGACTGCTCTAGGTAAGTCAAAGCTTTCCTGTTCTATTTCCATTTCTTCTTCATCGCTCACAGGATAGTCAGCTAAATTAATGACCTGGGCACTGACCTGGTCAGCCTTCTGCACTGGGGTTTGTATACTTTCCTACATTTCCCTGTGACAAACCTCGGGAATGCAGTAGGTTTGTCACATCAGCCCATCCTCAACCAAAAGGCCATATACAGACACATACCATGCAAGTCTGCCCAGTACTGGTTTTAGTTCAATATTTACTATTATTTTCTGATTCTAGATATTCTGTGTTCATCCCACACTTCTTTGAACTCAGTCACCATTTTCCTCTCCACCACCTCTCTCGGGAGCACATTCCAGGAATCCTCCACCCTCTCCGTAAAGTAGAATTTTCTAACATGGCTCTTGAATCTACCACCCCTCAACCTCAAATTATGTCCTCTGGTTTTACCATTTTCCTTTCTCTGTAAAAGATTTTGTTCTACGTTAATACCCTTCAAGTATGTGAATGTCTGAATCATATCTCTCCTGTCCCTCCTTTCCTCCAGGATATACATATTTAATGCTTCCAGTCTCTCCTCATACATCTTCTGGTGCAAACCTCCTATCATTTTCATCACCCTCCTCTGGACTGCTTCAAGTCTTCTTACGTCCTTCGCCACATACGGTCTCCAAAACTGAACACAATATTCCAAGTGGGGCCTCACCAATGACCTGTACAGGGGTATCAACACCTTCTTCCTTCTACTGGCTACGCCTCTCTTTATACAGCCCAGCATCCTTCTCGATTAAGTTTGCAAATGACACCAAACTGTTCAAAGTTGTTAAAACACATGCGAATTGTGAAAAATTGCAGGAGGACCTTAGGAAAATGGAAGACTGGATGTCCACATGGCAGATGGAATTTAATGTGGACAAATGCAAAGTGATGCACGTTGGAAAGAATAACATGAATCACAGTTACCAGATGCTAGGGTCTACCTTGGAGGTTAGTGCCCAAGAAAAGGATCTGGGTGTCATTTTAGACTATTTGATGAAACCTTCCGCTCAATGTGCGGCAGAAGCCAAAAAAGCAAACAAGATGCTAGGAATTATTAAAAAAGGGATGATTAACAAGACTAAGAATGTTATAACGCCTCTGTATCACTCCATGGTGCGGCTTTACCTGGAGTACTGTGTTCAATTCTGGTCTCCTTATCTCAAGAAAGATATAGCTGCACTGAAAAAGGTTCAAAGAAGAGCGACCAAGATGATAAAGGGGATGTTATATATTCAAGTGTAACATGGAAAACATAGCATGGCAGCCTCAACAGTAAAGACACATTTTTTTGTATTCAAATACAGTAAAACCTTGGTTTCTGAGCATAATTCGTTCCAGAAGCATGCTTGTAATCGAAAGCACTCATATATCAAAGCAAATTTCCCCATAGGAAATAATGGAAACTCAGACGATTTGTTACACAACCCAAAAACTTTAATACAAAATACTATACGTACTCATATTGCAAGACCTCGCTCATTTAGAACAGTTACTACGCTTCCGCAGCATCAGAGAGAGAAGAACCATCGGCTCAGCTGTGATGTATGTATACTGTATGTACTTGTATTGCAAGATATTGCTTTTATATCAAGTTAAAATTTAATAAATGTTTTGCTTGTCCTCCAAAACACTTGCAAACTAAGTTACTTGCAATTCAAGGTTTTACTGTACATCGTTTGAATTTTTATTTTATTTTTTTCTCTTGTAGAAGTTGACAGTAAAAATTCCAGTTTAATGCATTCCTGGATGAATTGTTTATGCTATAAGGATGGATAGGGTGATATCTTAAATCCTATGACCTACTGGGAATTATCCCAGTCCTGGCCCGAGTCCAGCTCAATATCAGAAACTTATTTTTTTGTAATCATCTGATTCCAGGTACCCATCCCGACGAGCTTAGCCAGTCCTCAGGTCTTCTGAGAGTGGGACCAGAGTTACATATATAACAAAAAAATAATAAAATTCATATAATATAGTTTAACTAACTGGCAAAAATATCACATTCTAAATATAGAAAGTGTGTTCCATCTAATGAATTTCATTTCTGGCTCAGTAAAATGCTTAAACTTATGAAAAATGTGTCATTAGTTCAACTACAGTAAGTCAGGACAAGCTTTTTCTTCTATTGCTGAATAAATTTAGCTCCTGACCTCTGGACCTAAATATTCTATTGTGCTTTGAAAACTGTGCAACAGGAAATATAAGTAAGTCAAGACTGCTGCAGTCTAACACAGATATTGAAACCCGGGATTAAATTGAGATATTTCTAGCATTAAGCAGGGCTTTCTGGGGACAGAGATTTCAGCAATAACCACTAGAATGGATTGCCTTATTACTTGTAACATGGTTTTCATGTCTGCTGGAGCTCTCTGTGGTAGCCGGTTTCAAAATTATAATTAGTGGCTATGTCGTTTAATAGCTTCAAGATGTCACCTTCACGGAAGACGCAAAAACAAAATACCTAAAGTTATGAAGAATGCATGCCCAGCAAAGATTGGCAGTTAAAGATCCCCCGGGCAAATTCTTTTTAAACAGTCTGGATATTATATGAGAACAAAATGCAGACCAGCTAAATGTCACCATGACAACTGCAAAACGATGCCCTGCTTTGTGGCCCTGCCCAGTTTCATTTGCCTTTTTTGCCTCGTAAGACATGGCCTACGATGAGCGCGCAAGAGAGCAGTGTGAGACCACAGGCAGAGTTAATGTAATGTAATGTAATGTAATTTATTTCTTATATACCGCTAAACTCCGTTAGGATTCTAAGCGGTTTACAGAAAAATAGACAATAGGGTGCATTAAAATTATAAGTAATATAGGTACTTAGAAATTCCCTTACTGTCCCGAAGGCTCACAATCTAACTAAAGTACCTGGAAAAATGACAATTAGTAGAGTAATGAAGAAATAAAATAGAGAATAGATGAGAAAAATAAGAAAATAAACATTCTAATAAGACTACAATGATCTGAAGGACTTTGAAAGGTTGAAAAAAGAGGGGAGATAAGAATAGATGCAGAGGGAGAACCGTTGAAGCAATAGAATTCTGGGGAAATTTAAATGAAATTTGAATGATAAAATAAAACAAAACAAGTGGTAAAACAATAAGTGAGATTAAAAAAATATATCATAAACTAAAAAGAATTGAAAATAAAATCAAAACAGTCAAAACTGAAGTCCAGCTTGAATGGGCCCCCGAGCCAACTGTTGGTCCGATGGCCGGACTGCAGCCCTCCTCCGACGGCTCTCCCCTGCTGGAATGGGGGAGGAGCGAAGACAGTGTCGGGTGCCCCGCTGGAACGGGCCCCCGAGCCGACCGTTGGTCCGATGGCCGGACTGCAGCCCTCCTCCGTCGGTTCTCCCCTGCTGGAATGGGGGAGGAGCGAAGACAGTGTCGGGTGCCCCGCTGGAACGGGCCCCCGAGCCGACCGTTGGTCCGATGGCCGGACTGCAGCCCTCCTCCGTCGGCTCTCCCCTGCTGGAATGGTGTTAGATGGTGTTACAGGGTTTGGTTTTGGTCTTTTACTTTTCCCATCTGTAGCAAATACAGTATCCAATGTAAGTTGTTTTCTTGAAGCCATCTGAATCACTTTAGTTAAACTGAAGGGATTAAATAGTTATAAAATCTTTAGTGAGAATGTCCAGGGAGAGGAGCTCTGCACTCAAACTGCCATCCTTCTCGCTTCCAAGTTCCGGAATTTCGTTAATGAAGTGGATGAACCGTTTGATACGTTAATGTAACTGGAAATGCCAGGAAAGTTAACTGATTGCATGGCGAATACGTGGATCTCGGGGTAATCTATTGACATTCAAACCTGCGGCAAAGTTGCATCGTTGGATTCCGTGAACCTAGTCATGAAATATTTAGAAGCGGTTCTCATGTCATATCATGGCGCATCAAAATGAGGAATGGCTTCCATTGTATCGCTTTTACGCCTATCTGAAGGCAAAATCTAGGATATTATGCAGTCAAGTTTTAGCAATGCATATTAATTGCATTTAGAAGATCCTAAAAAAATAGCACAGGGTGGTGCTCATTTTCAAAGCACGTGAATGTTTCAAAACGGCAAAGAAAAATTCCATCTGCAAATATGTCCAAATTGGTATTTTTGGAACAGCAGAATTTGTCATCCAAATAACAAGGGGACATGTTGTGGACGGGTTTTGAGCAGGACTAAGAAGGGCCCAAATTATGAGGGATCGTAAAAATTTTTCCACACTTTTATTTTTTTTTTTAAACACTATTTTTGAAATATCTATAAAGCAAATTGCATTGCTTTTCCACATAATCACCCTGTTTTATGGTACATTTTCTCAGAGTCCCACTAACCTCTTAATACCATCAGAAAAGAATGTTTTTGGTTGAGTGTGTAAATATAAAAGTGCGGAAACATTTTGAAGAACCCTTGTATAATGTCCAACAGTGATAATTTGCTATGTAACAATTTTTTATTGTTCCTCCTGGGTCCTAAGAAGCGACTGAGAATCGCATACCAGCGTCCTATACAGAATCATGCTTGCCCGAACGGACAGACACCTAATCGCCCCGATTCTCTAACCGGCACCCATGTCACAGGCGCTGGTTAGAGAATCATATTGCAATCAGGTGATAGTGGCAAGAAATCCCCCTGCCATGATCAGCTGAGCAGCTATGGTAGGGAACCATTCCACAAAGTGCCCCCGGCAGGAGTGATGCCCACTCTCTCCCTTCGAAACCCCCTAACCGCATGCAAAGTCAGAGAGCTGGATCGAGGACATATGCTAGATGTAATTTACTTAGATTTCAGCAAAGCCTTTGACATAATTCCTCATAGGAGGTTCTTGAACAAACTTGAAGGGCTGAAGTTAGGACCCAAAGTGGAGAACTGGATTAGAAACTGGTCGATGGACAGACGCCAGAGGGTGGTGGTTAATGGAAGTCGCTCGGAGGAAGGAAAGGTGAGTAGTGGAGTCCCTCAGGGTTCGGTGCTGGGGCCGATCCTGTTCAATATATTTGTGAGTGACATCGCTGAAGGGTTAGAAGGAAAAGTTTGCCTTTTTGTGAATGATATCAAGATTTGTAACAGAGTAGACAACGAGGAGGGAGTGGAAAATATGAAAAAGGATCTACAAAAGTTAGAGGAATGGTCTAAAATCTGGCAACTAAAATTCAATGCAAAGAATGCAGAGTAATGCATTTGGGGATTAATAATCGGAAGGAGCCGTATATGCTGGGAGGGGAGAGGCTGATATGCACGGATGAGGAGAGGGACCTTGGGGTGATAGTGTCTGAAGATCTAAAGGTGAAAAACAGTGCGACAAGGCGGTGGCTGCTGCCAGAAGGATGCTGGGCTGTATAAAGAGAGGTCTAACCAGTAGAATAACAAAGGTGTTGATTCCCCTGTACAAGTCATTGGTGAGGTCCCACTTGGAGTATTGTGTTCAGTTTTGGAGACCGTATCTGGCGAAGGACGCAAAAAGGCTTGAAGCGGTCCAGAGGAGGGCGACGAAAATGATAGGAGGCTTGCGACAAAAGACGTATGAGGAGAGGCTGGAAGCCCTGAATATGTATACCTAGAGGAAAGGAGAGACAGGGGAGATATGATTCAGATGATCAAAGACTTGAAAGGTATTAAGGTAGAACAAAATGTTTTCCAGAGAAAGGAAAATGGTAAAACCAGAGGACATAATTTGAGGTTAAGGGGTGGGAGACTCAAGGGCAATGTAAGGAAATTCTTCTTTACGGAGAGGATGGTGGATGCCTGGAAAGTGCTCCCAAGAGAGGTGGTGGAGAGGAAAACGGTGATGGAGTTCAAAAAAGTGTGGGATGAAGAAAGGATCTAGAATCAGAAAATAATAGTAAATATTGAAGAACTAAGGCCAGTACTGGGCAGACTTGCACGGTCTGTGTCTGTATATGGCCGTTTGGGGGAGGATGGGCTGGGGAGGGCTTCAATGGCTGGAAGGGTGTAGATGGACTGGAGTGACCTTTGATGAAGATTTCAGTAGTTGGAGCATAAGAACAGTATCGGGCAGAGCTTTAGATTTTTGCCCAGAAATAGCTAAGGAGAAGAAGAAAAAAACAAAAACAAAACACCAACAGATTTTTAGATTGAATCAGGTTGGGCAGACTAGATGGACCATTTAGGTCTTTATCTGCCGTCATCTACTGTGCTACTATGTTCAACCATCAAGATGGGCTCTGCTTCTGCCACAATGTCACCAGTCTGTTTCAGGCAATTGGAATCACCTGTAATCCAAAAGAGTGGTGTCTCTTCATTGGCAGCTCATCCTGGAGCATCAAAGCTGTGCTGTTCCTTAATAAGAACAAGTAATTGTCTCGTCCACTGGCTGAGTTAGTGTACCTCATAGAGGACTAGACCAGGGCCAGTGTGCAGTCTGGGCATCTCTTCTCCTTCTGTCCCTCTCCCTTCCTAACCCTCACCTTCCCGGTCTTCTTTAAATCTTTTTTATTTCGGAGGGGGCGCATTGCAGCAGTAATTCACATAAGCTACTGGTGCTGCCACAAAGTTTTTCCTCTGCCACGATTTGCCGCCTTCCCCCCACCCGATACAACTTTCTGTTTCCGCTTGGGCAGAGGAGAACGGGAAAGAGAAGATAGGGAGATGGACAAAAGGAGAAGAGATGACCAGAGCTTAAGACCCCCTTGAAGCTGTTTTATATTAGCCTAGGGTTGGGGACTTTGCTTGTAGGAAGTTGTCCAAACCTTTTTTAAACCCTAAGCTAACTGATTTCACCACATTCTCCTATAACAAATTCCAGAGTTTAATTACACGTTATGTGAAGAAATAATTTCTCTGGTTTGTTTTACTAAGCCAAATCGACATGTTAAAAATTGATAAATCGCCAGGACCAGATGGTATACATCCCAGAGTATTAAAAGAACTCAAAAATGAAATTGTGACCTGCTGTTAGTGATCTGTAACTTGTCGAAGGTGGTGCCCTCCTGAAGGAAGTGCTGGAGAAGAAAATGGTGACAGAATTCAAAAAGGCATAGGATAAACACAGAAGATCTCTAACTAGAAAATTAATTGTATAAATTAAAGAAGTTAGGCCGGTACTGGGCAGACTTGCATGGTCTGTGTCCCATATATGATAATTTGGTGTAGGTTAGGCTGGGGAGGACATCAATGGGAACTCCAGTAACTTGGAACTTGAGGACATTACTGGCCAGGCTTTACGGCACGTATCCTGCAAATGATGGGATGGCTGTATAGGCTGGAGTGAGCTTGGATGGCAACTCCAGCAGTTGGTACCAGGTGGAATTTATGGTCTATAGCTCAGAAATATCAAAGAAAAAAGACAAGATAATTTAATCGTGAGGACATAGACTGAAGGTGAGGGGGGACAGGTCCAGGACAAATATCAGGAAGTTCTGTTTCACGCAGCGAGTGGTGGACACCTGGAATGCTCTCCCAGAGGAAGTAATTGCAGAATCCACCGTTCTAGGATTTAAGGGTAAATTAGATGCACATTTCCCTTGAGAAGCATACAGTGATATGGGGACTAAAACTAGACCAGGGTATATCCACGTGTGCGGATCACCGTACTTAATGGACCCAGGGTCTGATCCGGAGATGGCAATTCTTATATTCTTATGTATCAAGATTCCGTGCAGAATCTCAAAGTTCAGCAAGATTCCAAAACCCCAAATAGTAGCAGCATTTCAGAACCCCAAAGAGTATCAAAGCTGAAGGGGGACAGGTCCAGGACGAATATCGGGAAGTTCTGTTTCATGTAGCGAGTGGTGGACACCTGGAATGCTCTCCCAGAGGAAGTAATTGCAGAATCCACCGTTCTAGGATTTAAGGGTAAACTAGACGCACATCTCCTTAAGAGTGACATAGAGTGATATGGGGAAGGGTAAATTAGATGCACATCTCCCTTGAGAAGCATACAGTGATATGAGGACTAAAACTATGCCAGGGTACACCTGGCGGGGCCTCCGCGTGTGCGGGGTCACCGGACTTGATGGACCCAGGGTCTGATCCGGAGATGGGAATTCTTATGTTCTTATGTTCTTAATATTTGCATGTCCTCTCCCTATAGGCTAAGGCTCTTTACACCTGCATTATGATGTCATAGAGCCTTATGGTTATATAAGCATAGAAACATGATGGCAGCTAAAGGCCAAACGGACCATCCAGTATTCCCATCTGCAGCATCCACTATCTCCTCCTCTCCCTATTGGTTAAGGTTCTTAATATTTGCATGTCCTCTCCCTATAGGCTAAGGCTCTTTACACCTGCATTATGATGTCATAGAGCCTTATGGTTATAGAAACATAGAAAGGGTAAATTAGATGCACATCTCCCTTGAAAAGCATACAGTGATATGGGGACTAAAACTATGCCAGGGTACACCTGGCGGGGCCTCCGTGTGTGCGGATCACCAGATTTGATGGACCCAGGGTCTGATCCGGAGATGGGAATTCTTATGTTCTTATAACTAATGGGCATACTGGATGGACCGTTCAGGTCTTAACCTGCTATCATTTACTATGTCACTATGGTTGTCTAGTGACCAAACTGATTCTCTTCCCGGCTTCTTGCTTTTAACATACCTAAAAAAGGTTTTTACTGTGTGTTTTTGCTCCCCGTGCAATCTTCTTTTCAGGGTCTCTCTTTGCCCTCCTTATTAGTGCCCTGCATTTGTGCTGTCTACAATTTTAGCATTTTTCCACCTTCGGATCCTTTATCCATTCCTAAGATTCTGAAGATGTAGCGATTGCACTGATTGCTGAGATCTTCCAATATGAGTTTCCAGCATCCGCAAGGCCTTCCGGTCCATATTTGGGTTGTAGGCCACCTCCTCTAGTTGTGCACTTGCCCGTTCCAGAATACCAAGGTGGGAATCAATAGCTGACTTTTGAGCAGTATGATTTGTAATCTCAGATTTAATATTTTTGATATCACTTACTTTCAGATAACAGCACCAAAATGTGCTTTAGTTGTTCAGCAAACTCTTCCATGTTGTCTCTGTTGAGGTCTCATCCATCAGATTTCATGGGTAAGGGAGGATCCATTTTCTGGCACTTAGCACTGTTATTAGCAGTAAAAGATGCTTTAATCTTTCCTGTATTCTGATAAGAAACATAAAAGCATGATGGCAGATAAAGGCCAAATGGCCCATCCAGTCTGCCCATCTGCAGTAACCATTATCTCCTCATCTCCCTATTGGCTAAGGCTCTTAACATTTGCATCTCCTCTTCCTATAGGTTAAGGCTCTTTACATCTGTATTGTGAGGTCATAGAGCTTTATGATTATAGAAACATTGTAACATGATGGCAGATAAAGTCCAAATGACTCATCCACAACATCCATCTCCTCCTCTCCCTATTGGCTAAGGCTCTTAACATTTGCATCTCCTCTTCCTATAGGCTAAGGCACTGTTCACCTGCATTGTGAGGTCATAGAGCTGCCCACCTGCAGTAACCATTATCTCTTTCTCTCTCTGAGAGATCTCACGTGCTTATCCCAGGCCCTCACGTGCCTATCCCAGGAGTTGTAAGTCAGGTGCCTGTCTTATAGCTCCTGATATCATGACATCACTTCCTCCTGAAAGTCAGGCACCATTGTGGAGCCAAATTGTGGACGAAATAGGAGAGAATTCCCTGAAGCAGCCATTCGTTGGTGAAACAAGTGCCTTGTTGGATTTGGACATCGGTTCCTTGTCTTCACTTCAATGCCAGAAATGTGACTGTAGGAAGATCGTTGCATGTTTGGATCGTGGTCCTGGCTTCCATCAACAGCTGTGAAGATAAGTGTAACCTTCCTGAAGGTTCTTTTTCCCGTTCCCTGTGCACAGTGGTGAAATATTTTCCTATTTTGAAAGATTACATTTAGAGAAGTAGTGGAGTTTTTTTGGACTATGATACAGATTAAGAACGGCTAAAAAATTCATTGGGTTGCCGTCTGCATATAAAACTAGTCGAGGCTTTTTTCTCCACTTTACTCAAATGGTTTTTCAAAGGATATTTCCACCACTTGGCTTATAACATTGTTGCAACATTTTTTGCTGCAGTTATTTATCTATTTAAACATCTCCCCTCTCCCGCCTTTCCTCCAAAGTATACAGATTGAGATCTTTAAGTCTGTCCCCATATGGCTTATGATGAAGACCACACACCATTTTAGTAGCCTTCCTCTGGACCGACTCCATCCTTTTTATATCTTTTTGAAGGTGTGGCCTCCAGAATTGTACACAATATTCTAAATGAGGTTTCACCAGAGTCTTATACAGAGGCATCAATACCTCCTTTTTCCTACTGGCCATACCTCTTCCTATGCAACCTAGCATCCTTCTAGCTTTCACCGTCACCTTTTCAACCTGTTTGGCCACCTTAAGATCATCACATACAATCCCACCCAAGTCCCGCTCTTCCATCATGCATATACATTCTTCACCACCTAAACTGTACCGTTCCCTTGGGTTTTTGCAGCTCAAATGCATGATCTTTCATTTCTTAGCATTAAATTTTAGCTGCCAAAAGAGGCATATCTTTAATCAATCCCAATGTTCCATGGGCACCAGAAATACCGTATGTGTGCCAAAAATAAGCCGATATTGTCAGGAGTTCCTCTCTCTAGCCATCCTTCTGCTTGAGCTCTCCAGCACCCTCTCCCTAAGAACTTCACATTTCATCCTTTTTCACAAAAAAAAAAAAAAAATGTTAGAATTAAGGCATGACTTGTATAACTCAGGAAGGTAGAAATATCTGTCTTGTGTTTGCAGGAAAACATGAAAAGGATAAAAAAAGCTATCCTGAGGCAGGAAAGATATCTGCCAAGTGGTCATGCTGTATGGCCGATAGCTGGAAAATATTCTTGCAGCATGGGCAGAAATTTCTGGTCAGATTCGATAAGCCAATTGGTCTTTTTTCTGCCATCATCTACTATATTAGTATGTATCGAATGATATCATTTAATGCATAAAAGTATTGAAACCAGAAACTGATTAAAATCTATCCCTGGCAACTAAACCCAAGGCCATTGAGTTCTATATTTCGACCTTCAATTCTTCTATCAAATATTTCATGCAGATGTTTAAATGTGATATAACATATTCTTTAAATCTCATAACACTGCCAAGCATGCAACGTTATCAGTTTGAATACAGCAGATTTATACCCTCTGACAGTTCACAATAATGAGGTCTCTTGCTCTTCATTTTCTGAGATTTTCCTTTTTAAAGAGCTACTGAAGCAAATAGAACTCTTTCTACTCTTTAGCCATCAAAGCACTCCTATCAGGACTGTGTTAAAAATGCAAAATGAATTTTTAACAGTGCACTGACACTTGCATTGTTAATATGCCTTCAGGCATGTAATTAGCTAAGGAATTTAATCTTTTATAATTCCGTAGGTTTGATCAGAATGCATAAGCTCAAGGAGTTATAGAGTATTGACCAGCATTTCTGATAAAAGCCAGTTCGAAGAGCCACTTGAAGGGATTTTCCATAAACTTGAACGCTCATCATTAGTTCAGCATGGCTCTATTAGAAAGGCACCTAGAATGTCTTAAGAACATAAGCAGTGCCTCCGCCGGGTCAGACCATAGGTCCATCCTGCCCAGCAGTCCGCTCCCGTGGCGGCCCAAACAGTTCACGACCTGTCTAAATCACCAGAAGGGGCCCCCATGCCTCCTTGGTTTCCTAATTGAGTCCTATCTTCCTATCAAAGTCCTAGCCCTCCGGTCTTGCACCTGCACGACCTGGTTGGGTTTCTACATTTATTTTCTGGTTAGCTTTCTCAGTATCCCACGATCCCTTTATCCCTCAGGAATCCATCCAGTCTCTGTTTGAATCCCTGTACCGTACTCTGCCTGATCACTTCCTCCGGTAGCGCATTCCAAGTGTCCACGACCCTCTGGGTGAAAAAAAACTTCCTTGCGTTTGTTTTGAACCTATCTCCCTTCAGTTTCTCCGAATGCCCCCTCGTACCTGTTGTCCCCTTCAGCCTGAAGAATCTGTCCCTATCCACCCTCTCTATGCCCCTCATGATTTTGAAGGTCTCTATCATATCACCCCTGAGCCTCCTTTTTTCCAGAGAGAAGAGCCCCAGCCTATCCAACCTCTCGGCGTATGGGCAGTGTTCCAGCCCTCTTACCAGTTTCGTTGCTCTCCTTTGGACTCTCTCAAGTACCTCCATGTCTTTCTTGAGGTACGGCGACCAATATTGAACGCAGTATTCCAGATGCGGACGCACCATCGCTCGATACAGTGGCATGATGACTTCCCGCGTCCTGGTTGTTATGCCCCTCTTTATGATGCCCAGCATCCTGTTGGCTTTTTTCGAGGCCGCTGCGCACTGTGCAGATGGCTTCAGTGATGCATCCACCAGCACGCCCATCTCCTCATCTCTCTTCTTAAATCAGCTGTTACTTTGGGCTCCTTTTACGAAGGGGCGCTAGTGGTTTTAGCGCAAGCACAAAATTAACGTGCGCTAGCCAAATTATTACCGCCTGCTTAAAAGGAAGTGGTAGCTGCTAGCGCGCGGGGAAATTTTGCGTGCGCCATTCCGTGCGTTAAGGCCCCAGCGCACCTTTGTAAAAAGGAGCCCTGAGCTGCGATAGCGGTTTTAGCGTGCGCTTAGCGTGCGCAGAATTGCCGCGCACGCTAGATGCTAACCCCAGCATTGAGCTGGCGTTAGTTCTAGCCACGTAGCGCGGGTTTAGCGTGCACTAAAAACGCTATAGCAGCTTAGTAGAAATTTTAGAAAGATATTTTTCACTTTTTTTTAGCTAGAAAACAGTACCCTGATAATATTTCCTGTTAGCTGTTGGAAAAAAATGGGTAATTTATATCTCCTGATCAATTCGTAATTTTCCTTAAAGAAAAGTATAACGAAATAAAACAAAAACAGAGGAAATAAGGGGATACCTTTTTAATTGGACTAACGCAATACATTTTATGATGAGCTTTTGAAGGTAGCCCTTCCTCTTCAAATCAGAAATAAGCAAATTTTGACAAATGTCAGTATATATATAAGGAAATCATGAGAGCATTTCAGGGATAGGAAGAGGGAGGGGTGGGTGGGTGGGAGACAGAAACATAAGAACATAAGAATAGGTCAGACCAAAGGTCCATCAAGCCCAGTAGCCCGTTCTCATGGTGGCCAATCCAGGTCACTAGTACCTGGCCAAAACCCAAGGAGAAGCAACATTCCAGGCTAACACTCCAGGGCAAGCAGTGGTTTCCCCCATGTCTTTCTCTAGAACAGACTATGGACTTTCCTCCACAAAATTGTCCAAACCTTTCTTAAAACGAGCTACACTATCGCTCTTACCACAGCCTCTGGCAACGCATTCCAGAGCTTAACTATTCTCTGAGTAAAAAAAAATTCCTCCTATTGGTTTTAAAATTATTTCCCGAGTGACCCCTAGTCTTTGTAATTTTTGACGGAGTGAAAAATCAATTCACTCGTACCCGTTCTACTTCTCTCTGGATTTTATAGACTTCAGTCATATCTCCCCCTCAGCTGTCTCTTTTCCAAGCTAACTTTTTTAGACTTTCCTCATACGAGAGGGGGGTCCATCCCCTTTCTCATTCTTTAAACCCTTTCTAGTGCCGCTATATGTTTCTTGAGATGAAGAAACCAGAATTGAACACAATACTCCAGATGAGGTCGTACAGAGCCATTATAACATTCTTAATCTTGTTAACCATCCCTTTTTTAAATAATTCCCAGCATCCTGTTTGCTTTTTTGGCCACCAGCACACATTGGACAGAAAGTTTCATCATTTTGTCTACGATGACACCCAGATCCTTCTCTTGGGCGCTAACCCCAAAGGTGGACCCTAGCATCCGGTAACTCATGATTCGGGTTATTCTTCCCAATGTGCATCACTTTGTATTTGACCACATTAAATTTCATTTGCTACTTGGATGCCCAGTCTTCCAATTTCCTAAGGTCTGCCTTTTGATATCCCACACTCAGGCTCACTTTGTGTACTTCAAACTCCTGATGACCTCTTCTAATCTGCCCTTTCACTTGCAAAACAAGAGAACTACACCTGCTTGACTGATTCTCTTTGATCCAATCCTCGCTGTCTCTTTGCCATGCTCAACTCTCTACTCAAACATAGTAACATAATAAATGACAGTAGATAAAGATCTGAATGGTCCATCCAGTCAGCCCATTAGTAATACCCATTAAAAGTACATGATACAATTAACTTGTCTCTTCTTTAATTTTTCTGGGCCATAGACTGTAGTCTGGTATTGTCCTAGGTTCCAAATGCTGAAGTTGCCATCCAAGTTCACTCCAGGATATCTACCGTAAAGTCTGGCCAGTAACATCCTCATGTTCCAAATTAGTGCTAAAGTTGCCATCCAAGCTCACCCCAGCCTATCCAACCAACTCGTTGTCTTCCAAAGTGTCCTCACCACCAACTCCTCCTTTGATTTCTCCCCAGACTATGACTGAGTACTCCAATGACAAGTTACACAAGATTAACCTTGAGTTCTTGACCAAATTGCCTCAATCTCTCCCTCCCTTCTCTTCTGGTCTGCTCTGACAACCCTCCGTTGACTCCTGCCACATTGTCTTCCTTCCCAGAAATCACTGAAGAGGAAAATGTACATTTTCTTTCCTCCTCCAAATGCATTGCCTGTTTCTCTGATCTCATCCCTACCCATCTACTGATCACCATCTCTCCTACTGTCATTCCTTTTATCTGCCATATCCTCAACCTGTCATTCTCCACTGTGACTCTGCTCAATGCCTTCCAACATGCCATAATTACACCACTCCTCAAAAATCCTTCACTGGACACTACCTGTCCCTTCAGTTATCACCCCATCCCCCTCCTTTCCTTCTTATCCAAGCTACTTGCTATTCACTGCCATTGTCTTGATTTTCTTTCATCTCGAGTTATCAGCGACCTTCTTCAATCAGACTTTTTCCCTCTTCATTGTACAGAAACTGCCCTTACTAGAGACTCCAATGACCTGATTCTGGTCAAATCCAAAGGCCTTTAACTCTGCTTTCATCCTCTTAGATCTATCTGTGGTGTGGGACCGGACAACCTGCACCCCAGGGTGCTCAGGGAGCTATGTGGAGTCCTGGCCGAACCATTATCTGAGCTTTTCAATCTCTCCCTACGCTCAGGAAGAGTCCCCTTGGACTGGAAAACTGCCAGCGTAATCCCACTTCACAAAAAGGGCTGCAGGACAGAGACGGCAAACTACAGACCGGTGAGTCTCACGTCTATAGTGTGTAAACTCATGGAAACACTCATCAAACGGAACCTTGACATAATCCTGGACGAAGAAAACTTACGAGACCCCCACCAGCACGGGTTCACCCAGGGTAGATCCTGCCAATCTAATCTGATTAGCTTTTTCGACTGGGTTACTAGACAACTGGATGCAGGAGAGTCACTGGACGTGGTATATTTGGACTTCAGTAAAGCATTTGATAGCGTCCCACACAGAAGGCTATTGAACAAATTGAAATCGATAGGATTAGGAAGCACTCTAACTGCATGGGTTGGAGATTGGCTAAACGATAGACTTCAGAGGGTGGTGGTGAACGGTACCCCATCCAAGGCGTCAAGAGTGACCAGTGGGGTGCCGCAGGGCTCGGTTCTGGGCCCAATTCTATTCAATTTATTCATAAGAGATATGACACAAGGACTTAAAGGAAAGGTAGCACTATTCGCTGACGACGCCAAACTTTGCAACATAATAGGCAAAAGCTTATTACCTGATAATATGACACACGATCTACGACTGCTGGAAAGATGGTCAACTACTTGGCAGCTAAGCTTCAATGCTAAAAAATGCAAGGTGATGCACCTGGGAAAGAAAAATCCGCACAAAAATTATGTACTGAATGGTGAGACCTTAGTTGAGACCAAGGCAGAACGCGATCTAGGGGTGATTATTAGTGAGGACATGAAGGCTGCCAATCAAGTGGAGAAGGCTTCCTCCAGGGCAAGACAGATGATAGGTTGTATCCGTAGAGGATTTGTCAGCAGGAGACCTGAAGTCATGATGCCGTTGTACAGATCCATGGTGAGGCCTCACTTGGAGTACTGTGTTCAGTTCTGGAGACCACACTACCGTAAGGACATACTGAGGATCGAGTCAGTCCAGCGAATGGCGACCAGGATGGTCCTGGGGCTCAAGGATCTCACGTATGAAGAAAGACTAAAAAAATTGTGGCTGTACTCACTTGAAGAAAGAAGAGAACGGGGAGACATGATTGAAACGTACAAATACATCACGGGACGTATCGAGTCAGAAGATAAAATCTTCTGTCTCATGGGACCCTCAACAACCAGAGGGCATCCGCTGAAAATCAGAGGAGGGAAATTTCATAGCGACTCCAGGAAGTACTTTTTCACCGAGAGAGTGGTGGAGAGTTGGAATGGACTCCCACTGCAGGTGATTGAGGCCAGCAGCGTGACTGATTTTAAGAAGAAATGGGATACTCATGTGGGATCTCTAAGGGAATGAACTCTGGGGGGAGGCTAATTGCAATGGGCAGACTTGGTGGGCTATAGCCCTTTTCTGCCGTCATTTTCTATGTTTCTATGTTTCTATGTTTTGTTACTGTAGACCACTGCCTACTCAATGATACTCTGTCCTCACTTGGGTTTCAGGGCTCTGTTATCTCATGGTTTTCTTCATATCTTTCTCATTGGACTTTTAATATAAACTATGGATAATCTTCCACCATTACCATTCCACTATCGGTCAGTATACCTCAGGGCTCTGTCCTGGGTCCTCTTCTTTTCTCCATCTACACTTCTTCCCTTGGTGCTCTAATAGCTTCTGGTATCATCTCTATGCTGAGTCCCGTGAGAACTGACGGCAGCCATTCAGGGAGCGGCGTGAGGCCAGACAGGTGCACAAAAAGCTCACGCCTGCCTTGTGTGCCGCTCTGCTGCAATGGATGAGAACTCGGAGGCAGCCGTCCAGCAAGGGAGGGGCAGGAGCGCAGAGCGCTTCTGCTGTTCTACAGTGCTGTACTACTGGAAATTTAAAAAAAGGTACCAGGGGGGTATTCACTCCATAAGACGCACCTACATTTCACCTACTTTTTGGGGGGACAAAAGTGTGTCTTATGGAGAGAAAAATACGGTATGTTCTTTTTACAAACTTAGAAATAGGTTTCCTACTTGCTTTCAGTGTGTACTCCCCATAAACATAGCAAAATACATTGGGATGATTCTAGCAGCTCCATCTTGAAGTCGTTATAACCTCTATAGCAAGGGTGTCCATCCTGCGGTCCAAGGGCCAAATGTGGCCCTGTGAAGTATTTTGTGCGGCCCTGGTCTAGGGCGATGCAGTGTTTTCCTCTGCTGCCCCTGGGTGTTTACCGTCTTGCTGGCTCCCTCCTCTGTCTTGCTGCAGCGTTTGCGCGTGTTTGAGGCCCCAGAAAAAATTTTTTCAGCCAGTGCAGCCCAGGGAAGCCAAAAGGTTGGACACCCCTGCTCTACAGTGTTCGATCTGCAAAAATGAAATTATATGAGTGGGAATATACACACACATCTCCTATACAATCATAACTATTATACAGTTAAGTCACAAACCTTTTACAATCCAATGTTTTGAATGTCAAACTGCAGTTGGAAATATGTAAACACTGCTAACTTGTACACAAAAACACAAACCAGGTAACAGAACACAAAGTTGAAAAACCCATTATAATTTAAATCTATGTGCAACTGTTTTAAACAGATCAGGTTGAGAAATATTTGAAATACAAATTTAATCACCTCACTCGTCGTTCCAGCTTCCAGATCGTTTATAAATAAGTTAAATAGCACCGGTCCCAGTACAGACCCCTATGGCACTCCACTGTTTACTCTCCTCCATTGACCAATAACCAATTCCTAATCCACAACTGAACTTTGTCTCCTATCCCATGACTCTTTAATTTTCTCCGGAGCCTCTCATGAGGAACTTTGTCAAAAGCTTTCAAATAAATCAAGCAAATTAGTGAGGCAAGAGATACCTCGGCTGAATCCATTCTATCTCCAATTAAATCATGTTTGTCTATGTATTCTGTAATTTTCGTCTTTATGACAGCTTCCATTATTTTGCCCAACACTGAAATCAGGCTTATCGGTCTATAATTTCCTGGATCAACCTTGGAACCCTTTAAAAAAAATCAGTATTACATTGACCACTTTCCAATCTTCAGGTATTATGGACAATTTAAGCAACAGATCACAGATCACTAACAGCAGATCAACAATTTCATGTTTGATTTATCTCACTACCCTGGGGTGTATACCATCTGGTATAGGTGATTTATCACTCTTTAACTATTTGGCTCAGTATGTCTTCCAGTTCACCATATTTATTTCAGTACTTCTGCATTGTCACCCTTGAAAACCATTTCTGTTATAGCTAGCCCAGTTATTTATTTGGCAAAAAATAGTTGCAACTTTATTTTACTAACGCATAAATTGTTTCAATTCAATACTTCTTGCATTTGTAGGAACACATAATAACTCATACAATATGTCCACTAAGAAATTACCATCATGGACAGGACCTGTGGTAACACAAGACCCTGCATTTGTCCTTTCTTTAAAGGTTCAAGATTGTGCTGCACATGAACCATTCTCTCAACCCCCATCAAACAATTCCTCATCGCAAATTCTCCAAGTACTGTTGACTACATAATCCACTGCAACAAAAGTCTGATCCTCTTGAGCACTACAAAACTCCCGTCAACCTCTCCCATTCCCTGCTAATATTGACATCTCAGATGGGTGGGCATGAAGATGCCCTCCACATACCTCAAACTCATCTCATTCTCAAAAGGTTGTTTATCATTAGTTTTGTCTCACCCACCGATTGGAGCTCTTGTGCCTCAACCCTCTTCTCCCTCCCTGTCTCCAACCTTTTCATACAACCTTCTGATAAATTGTTTTTCTCTTTGTCCCGTACTCTACTTGCGCTATGCTTCCTCCCCCCTTACTTAAACCACTATATGTAATGATGCCACTTAGTTTAACCCATGGGGGCACTCTCCTTGTACTGTGCCATTTTATTACTGTAATCTGCTTGGGTGTGAGCAGTTGAAGGTGGAATATAAATCCTATCAATGGAAAAACAAAACGCAGCTCTCTTTATATGTGTACAGTACTTTTTGACCTGGTAGTTTTCTCCTGATCCTGTTTCTTCTCCTCAATTGGTCTCAGGCTAGAATTTTTTTACCTGGGACCTTCATTTGCACTTCCTAGGGTTTTCCACCTATATCTTATATTTGCTCTTCCTGCCCTACCCATATCCATGCTCACTCCCACATATGATTTGTGCTTATTAGAGTTGTACTCAAGAGTTCTGAGTTTAAGACACTGGTTGGCTGGGCCATGCAATAAAGTGAAGATGTCATCAAATCACATTGTTAAGAAATACCGTATTTTCACGCATATAACGTGCGCATTATACACAATTTTACAAACTGAGTATAACCATGCGCGTTATATTTGTAAGCGCATTATACAAATTTTTTTTTACATAGTTCCCCCCCCCCCCGACGTCCGATTCACCCCGCAGGACCGCTCGCACCCCCACCCCAAAGGACCGCTCGTCAGAGAAAGGGCGGGACCGCCGGAAGAGGAAGCAGTGCAGACGCAGGGCTCAGAGAAGGGGCGGGACCGCCGGCAGAGGAAGCAGCAGGACAACGGTAGGCAGCTTCTCCATGATGGGGGGGGAGGAAGCTGTGGGGGTGCGGGTGCAAGTGCAAGTGTGAGTGCGAGCGGTCCTTCGGAGTGGGGGTGCGAGCGGTCCTGCGGGGGGGGGGGGGTGAATCGGACATCGGGGGGGGGCATCAGGCTTTCAGGGTGGGGACAGGACTTTAAGGGGGAGAGGAGAGTCGGGGCGGCCAGAGGAGAGTTGGGGCGGGCGAAAGGAGAGTCGGGCGGCGACGGGAGAATCTGGGCGGCATGCGCGGTATACGGGTGTGCGCGCTATATAAAAATTTATTTACATAAATTACAGTTTCCCGCACGCTATACCCGTGTGCGCGTTTTACACAGGTGCGCGGTATACGAGTGAAAATACGGTAAACCATGTGATTCACCACTGCTTTTTAGCTGACGGCGTTTTTTGCTTTAAGATTGTTGTCAGAGTGAAGAACCAGTGTGAATATTTTGCCGCAGCCTACCCCGAAGCAACGATTAATCATCGCAAAACAGCTTCTCTGTCGGGTGCAGGGTTGGATGCCACAGTGTTTGAATAACTTCAGTTGACGGGATAAGTGACTTTGTTATTTTAGTTTTGAATTATTGGGTTTTGAACGATTATTGAAACTGATTACCAGCAACAAAATTTGAAGCTTCAAATGAATGGACTGGACATCATTATTGTAGTTCTTTGACGAATTAAACAACTTTATACAAGTTTACTAAATCAAGTGTGGAGGGGCTTTTTTTTGCCCATAATTGAGTATGAACTGGGTTTGTATTTTACATTAGACCTATGCTCTGATGAACTCTGAGGCTTTTTTCTCTACTTTTTTATTTACTGTATTGAGATGCTTGAACATATTGATTTGATGTGTATTTATTAGTTCATGCGATCCTTGAGGTATACTGTACAGTAATTGAAATTAGAGAATGACACGGTGACAAAATTCATCACCATCTCCGTCCCCGCGGATAACCGTGGGAAATAATCCCATGTCATTTTTTAGTGTCTATTTCAACCTCAGGTTGTTCTACTCCAGCATTCTTCAAAGCAAAGCTTGCGGGTCAGTGGTTGTGGCCATTCATACTCTGATTCTTATGTGAGCCAAGGATAATGAAGCCATTGTGACATCACTGATGTGATTGGCTCTTAGGCACTGGTGGAATGAGGCATTATGACATCACAATATCTGCTCTGGATACCAGAGACTGTCATTCTGTAGTGTCTGTTTCAACCTCGGTCCTTCTACACCAGCATTCTTCAAAGCAAAGCTTGCGGGTCAGTGGTTGTGGCCATTCATACTCTGATTCTTATATGAGCCAAGGATAATGAAGCCATTGTGACATCACCGATGTGATTGGCTCTTAGGCACTGGTGGAATGAGGCATTATGACATCACAATATCTGCTCTGGATACCAGAGACTGTCATTCTGTAGTGTCTGTTTCAACCTCGGTCCTTCTACACCAGCATTCTTCAAAGCAAAGCTTGAGGGTCAGTGGTTGTGGCCATTCATACTCTGATTCTTATGGGAGCCAAGGATAATGAAGCCATTGTGACATCACTGATGTGATTGGCTCTTAGGCACTGGTGGAATGAGGCATTATGACATCACAATATCTGCTCTGGATACCAGAGACTGTCATTCTGTAGTGTCTGTTTCAACCTCGGTCCTTCTACACCAGCATTCTTCAAAGCAAAGCTTGAGGGTCAGTGGTTGTGGCCATTCATACTCTGATTCTTATGGGAGCCAAGGATAATGAAGCCATTGTGACATCACCGATGTGATTGGCTCTTAGGCACTGGTGGAATGAGGCATTATGACATCACAATCTGAGCTCTGGAATGTTGCTACTCAACCTCAGTCCTTCTACATCAGCATTCTTCAAAGCAAAGCTTGAGGGTCAGTGGTTGTGGCCATTCATACTCTGATTCTTATGGGAGCCAAGGATAATGAAGCCATTGTGACATCACTGATGTGATTGGCTCTTAGGCACTGGTGGAATGAGGCATTATGACATCACAATATCTGCTCTGGATACCAGAGATTGTCATTCTGTAGTGTCTGTTTCAACCTCGGTCCTTCTACACCAGCATTCTTCAAAGCAAAGCTTGCGGGTCAGTGGTTGTGGCCATTCATACTCTGATTCTTCCCTCTCTCCTTAAAGAATGACATGAAGATGGTTTCCCGCAGTTATCCACGGGGACGGGAACGGTGATGGATTTTGTCACCGTGTCATTCTCTAATTGAAATCACCCATTTATTATACTGGTGCCCAATTTGCCAGCTTTCCTAATCTCTGAAAACATTTCTTCATCTGTCTATTCATTCTGTTCCTGGGGACGGTAGTATAACCCTACCTGTATATTTCTTCCCTTCACATGTGGAATTTCTATCCATATGGATTCTACACTGCTATGTCATACAGAATGTATATTTTGTTTGATTCAATACCCTCTTTAACATATAGCACAACCCCCCATCCACTTTTATCTACTCTATCCTTGTGATATAATTTGTACTTAGGTAACACAGTGTCTCTCTGATTGTCCTCCTTCCACCAGATCTCTGAGATGCCTATTATATCTACTTCATCATTCAGTTCTATACAGTGGCGTACCAAGCATATGTGACACCCGGGGCCCATCATTTTTTGGCACACCCCCCCCATCTGTACGAAAAACATGATTTTTAGTAACAAGCCACACGTCACACATGAGTACCTAGGAAAAGGCAGCATCTTACATACGGCAGTGAGCAGTACAACATCAATACACCCATTGTAAAATTAAACAAGTCCTTCAAGTTTGTTCAACAGCCTCCTATGAGGAACTGTATCAAAGGCTTTGCTGAAATCCAAGTAAATTACATCTAGCATATGTCCTCGATCCAGCTCTCTGGTCACCCAATCAAAAAATTCAATCAGGTTCGTTTGGCACGATTTACCTTTTGTAAAGCTATGTTGCCTCGGATCCTGTAACCCATTAGATTCAAGGAAGTACACTATCCTTTCTTTCAGCAACACTTCCATTATTTTTCCAACAACTGAAGTGAGGCTCACCGGCCTGTAGTTTCCTGCTTCATCCCTGTGACAACTTTTATGAATAGGGACCACATCCGCTCTCCTCCAATCCCCAGGAATCACTCCCGTCTCCAGAGATTTGTTGAACAAGTCTTTAATAGGACTCGCCAGAACCTCTCTGAGCTCCCTTAGTATCCTGGGATGGATCCCGTCTGGTTCCATCGCTTTGTCCACCTTCAGTTTTTCAAGTTGCTCATAAACACCCTCCTCTGTGAACGGCGCAGAATCTACTCCATTTTCTCGTGTAACTTTGCCAGACAATCTCGGTCCTTCGCCAGGATTTTCTTCTGTGAACACAGAACAGAAGTATTTGTTTAGCACATTTGCTTTCTCCTCATCACTCTCCACATATTTGTTCCCAGCATCTTTTAGCCTAGCAATTCCATTTTTTATCTTCCTCCTTTCACTAATATATCTGAAAAAATTTTTATCTCCCTTTTTTCAGTTTTAGCCATTTGTTCTTCCG
The DNA here is from genome assembly GCF_902459505.1 of Geotrypetes seraphini. Classification (NCBI taxonomy): domain Eukaryota; kingdom Metazoa; phylum Chordata; class Amphibia; order Gymnophiona; family Dermophiidae; genus Geotrypetes; species Geotrypetes seraphini. The sequence continues at coordinate 142,031,385 of NC_047084.1, forward strand.
CCTGTGCCTTCGCCAAACGTATCTCTCTCTTGGCTTCTTTCAGTTTCACCCTGTAGTCCTTTCTGCTCTCCTCTTCTTGGGTTTTTTTATATTTCATGAACGCCAACTCTTTCGCCTTTATTTTCTCAGCCACTAGGTTGGAGAACCATATCGGCTTCCTTTTTCTCTTGTTTTTATTGATTTTCTTCATATAAAGGTCCGTAGCCATTTTTATCGCTCCTTTCAGCTTAGACCACTGTCTTTCCACTTCTCATATGTCCTCCCATCCTAACAGCTCTTTCTTCAGGTACTTTCCCATTGCATTAAAGTCCGTACGTTTGAAATCTAGGATTTTAAGTATCGTGCGGCCGCTCTCCACTTTAGCCGTTATATCAAACCAAACCGTTTGATGATCGCCCAGGTGAGCACCTACTACCCAGGTGAGCACCCACTCGAACATTAGAGATACTCTCTCCATTTGTGAGGACCAGATCCAATATCGCTTTTTCCCTTGTGGGTTCCATCACCATTTGTCTGAGCAGAGCCTCTTGAAAGGCATCCACAATCTCCCTACTTCTTTCTGATTCCGCAGACGGAACATTCCAGTCCGCATCCGGCAGGTTGAAATCTCCCAACAGCAGAACCTCCTCTTTCCTTCCAAACTTTTGGATATCCACAATCAGATCCTTATCAATTTGCTGCGATTGAGTCGGAGGTCTGTAGACTACACCCACATAGATAGAAGTTCCATCTTCTCTTTTCAGAGCAATCCATATCGCTTCTTCCTCTCCCCAGGTCCCTTGCATTTCGGTCGCTTGGATATTGATCTTTACATAGAGAGCTACTCCTCCACCTTTATGACCATCTCTGTCCTTCCTAAAAAGATTATATCCCGGTATGTTTGCATCCAATCCATGTGATTCACTGAACCATGTCTCTGTGATAGCAACAATATCTAGATATGCCTCTAATATCAGGGCTTGCAGATCATGAACTTTGTTGCTTAGACTGCGAGCATTTGTGGTCTTCGCTTTCCAGCTATTTTTCAGCGATAATCTCCTTTTTCGTATGGATTTTTGTGTCTTTCACTTTCCGTTGCAATACTAAGAAATGAGTTGCTGATATTGCTTATGTTGCAGCCTTTACTACTATCACATCTTTTCTTTTGCCGGGGGTGGTCTCTATAATTGTCCTTCATACATACACCACCCCCAACCTTCTAGTTTAAATGCCTAGAAAAATATTGCCTAAATTTCTCTGCAAGGTTTCTTTTTCCTGCTGTAGTAATATGTAGCCCATCAGTGCAATATAGCTTCTTGTCCTTCCATGTATTTCCCCATCCTCCTATGTACCTGAAGCCTTCTTGATGACACCAGGCTCTGAGCCATCTATTAAAGTCCTCTGTGTTTTTCACTCTTTGCTCTCCTTTTCCATATGCAGGCAGTATTTCAGAAAAAGCTAAAGTCTTTACAAAAGTTTTCACGCCCTCACCAAGCTCCCGAAAAGCTTTCTGTGCTGCAAGTGGCTGCAAGTGTGGAGTTGTTGGCCAGGTCATTTGTTCCCAGATGGATAACAACATCAGTGTTAAAATCCTTAGTTTCTTCCTTAATTATAGTCAGTATTTGCCTGGAACTCCTGGTAGCTGAGGATCCTGGAAGACATTTCACTATTTTGGTCTCCTTGCCCTGTGTTCCAAGGTTAATGCCTCTGATGATGGAATCCCCCAACAGTAATAGTTTTCTGTTTTTGGCTTTTTTATTTGTACTTAGGGTGCGCTTGTTCTCTTGAGTTACCTTCATTGGTTCCAGTCCCACCTCCCTTCTGTTTTCCTGAGTATCGCAGTGCACTAGTGGAGCGAAGGAATTCTGTAGAGGTAATATTAGTGAAGGTGGATGTTTCTGTGTTACATGTCGCAGTCTTCCTGAGCCTACTGTGACCCATTTATTCCTGGGTTGTTTTATTCTTTGAGGTAGAGGTGGTAAGTTGGTATGATTTTGTGGAGTGATGGAAGCTGCTTTAATTGTATTCAATTCCTGTTTAAGTTTGCAGAGCTCCTCCTTAATACTGGCAAGTTGAACACAGATGGGGCAAGCCTTAAGCCTCCAAATAGTATGTCTTGGAATTAAAGCACCACAGTGATTGCATAGAATAAAGGTCATCTTGATTGGTTGTGAAGTGACTTGATTTGAGTAGTCCTGATTATATGGGTCTCTATATATGAATAGTGGTCCCTGGGGTTGGTGGGACTATAAGTAAGACTACTAGTAAGGCAGAAATATAGGCTCTATACCACCTAAAACACAGTATTTTAAACAAAAATGCAGGTTCTATCAGTGCTACCCTAAAACACAGGATTTATAACCGGATTTTCCCTACTTTAGTCACCCTGAGCCACAGGCACCAGGATTTAATTAGAGTTAACAAAGTCTTACCCTTTTTCTTATGAAGAGGAAATAAGATTTAACAGAGGAAAGAGAAGGATTTATTTTTTTGTGCTTTTTTATATTTTTTTTAGTAAGAAACAGGGGGGAGAAGAGAAATTAAGCAGATATAATGCTGAAAACCAGTTAAAAGAGCAGAATATGAAATGCTGAGTAACTTAGCTTTTAGATGTTCACAGGGCAGCCTTGTTCACAGCAATGTCCCAAAGATAATGCAATTAACCTTAGAAGTAAAACAGAGCCCCTCCCTTCTCCACCTAATCAGCAGAAAATTATAGAATGTTGTCATTCTCTCTATAGTCCCCTTGTAATTCTCTACCGTTTTGTCCTGTGTGTCTGTTATAATTAGATTGTAGGATCTTATGAGCAGGGACCATCTCTTGTGTGATTAATGTACAGTGCTGCATATGTCTGGTAGCACTATAGAAATAATAAATAGTAGTAGTACTTTTAAATGATGCAAATTCCACTGATATAAAGTACCCTCTTAATTTGGAACAATATGAATAAAATGATTATTGCCCTTTTTTTATAATCAAAGAAAAAATCATTGTAAAAATATCAGGAGCTGGAGTGGGCAATGTTGGTCCCGAGGGTCACAACCCAGTCGGGTTGTCGGGATTTCCCCAATGAATATGCATGAGATCTATTTGCATACAATCGGGAAATCCTGGAAACCCGACTGGGTTGCAGCCTTCGTAAACCGAGGTTTTCCACCCGTGGACTAGAGTATTAAAATATGTTTATTAATTCTTATTACAAAAAAAACCACAAAACAAATCTCTAGCTAATAAAAAAAAGAAAAACAAGCCATTCATGGAAAATGCATTTGTAACTAATGTACTGTTTACCGCATATGTTGCAAATGTAAAGGCTCTTAATTGAGTATAAAATTGATTAGGTGTGCATAACCCTTGCACACAATGTACTTGTGATTTCCAGCTGCTCCGCTTGTCAGAATCCATATGTTGGCTAATCTGGGCTGTCGGGAGCATGTCAAGGTCAAAGACAGGCAACGGCAACGAAAGCTGTCTGAAGGGTCAGCATCTGTCATGAAGAGGAGCAAATGAAAAAGATGACAGAGAGAGCCACAAAAGGGATGGAAGATGAAAGCTCCTATTCATGTGGAGTAATGGTGTTAAAAACAGCCCTCTCTTTTTTTGGTTTCCTGCAAATGTACTTCTGAGTACTTGTCTTCTATATTATTCGTACTTTACCCATGTCTTCAATAGAGAAACCCCCCCACACACACACAAATAGTCTCTTATTACGTATGGTATCCTTGTTTGTTCAATGCATGGAAGTGAGGTAGTACTGTGTTTCCCCGAAAATAAGACCTACCCTGAAAATAAGCCCTAGCACGATTTTCGGGATAGGTCTTAACATAAGCCTACCCCCAAAATAAGCCCTAGTCCCTGGATTCGCTGGCAGCAGCGCTTCCCCTGCCGCCTCCCGCCACGCAGCTGAACCCCCGCTGACCCTCCATCCTTCCCTCCCACCCGAACCCCGCCGACCACAAGCCCTACATAGCTCCCTCCAGCGTTGGGCAGGTAGCACTCTAAATAGGCTGCTTTGTGACCTTCTCCCGAGGCCTTCCGTGTACCGCTTTACTGATGGCATCATCAGTGATGCAGCAGAGGGAATTCCCATACAGCCAAGAGAAGGCTGTGAAGGAGTCTGTTTAGAGTGCTGCCGACCCGGCGTGGGTAGGGGGGGTGCTCAAGGGTTCTGCTGCACGAGGGAGGGAGGGATAGAAGCTAGGCAAGGGTTCTGCTGCACAGGGGGGATGGGAGGGAGGGATAGAAAGATGCTGCACATGTGGAGGATGGGTGAAAGGGGAGGAAAGATGCTGCACATGTGGGGGAGAGAAAGGAAAGAGGAAGAATTAGGGTGAAGGAGAGGAAGGGAGAGATGATCGTGTACATGAAAAAGCAAGCTCTAATCCAAAATTGGGCCCCATATTAATATAAGACACTGTCTTATTTTTGGGGAAACAGGGTAGAAATGGCTTTGATGTCATGCGCAATGCTACAGTTTTGTACTTTATGCTAAACTGACATTCTGGTTTTAGGAATTCTTCACATCTCACTTTAAGAAACAGGCTGTCTATGGATCTTAGGCAAGCAGCTTCGGTTTTAAAGTTTAGAAAAAAAAGCTGAAAACGTCTTTGCTCTTGTGTGCTTTTGCAATCAGTAACAGCTAGTAATGAACCAGCAGTCAAGTAACAGCAATTAAGAGGTTCTGTTTGTGTGGTTCATTGTTGGTAGTATTGTCATATGTTTGGTGGTTGTCTTGTAATATGTTGATTGCGCTATGTTGTTTTGTTGTCTTTTTGAAATAGGTGTTGGATGTGAAGGTCATAATTTGTTATTTCTCATTTGGATGCCTGATTATACTCCACATAAAAATTGCAGGATATGCGGAATATAATTTTTTTTAATAAATAAAAATAAATTAAGTCTGTAGATTGCAGAAATGATTGATGGTCTTTAAGGTTTTCTTGGGCAGAGTACTCCTCGTTTCCAAGATATACGAGCGGGTGCTGAAACGTTCTCAGCCCAACCAACTTCCTAAATCATGAGTGCTATTTTGTCACTGTAGCTGGAAAGAATGCTATTTTATGTTGCAACGTGCCAATTTGCAGAATAGTAATGCTGTTTTTGACATCGTTTCAGGCCATTGATTGAACATGTCAAGGAATAATGTGGAATTTTCGAGTGTGGAACTCCGAGCTGTCATGAAGTTCCCGTTCCTGCAGAAGAAAACTCCAAAGGAAATCCATGAAGGTATGATGCAAACATTGGGTGACAAATTCCCATCATGCTCCACAGTGAAGAAGTGGTGTGCAAACTTTCAGCATGAAGATTATGAGACTGAAGTTACAGCAAGTTCTGGGAGGCCTCAAATGGTTCGCTGGCTGGTAGATATGGCGACAAAAATGGTAGGATGTTTGCACCAAAAGACTTATGAGGAGCGACTGAATATGGAATCCCTGAATATGTATACCCTAGAGCAGGGATCTCAAAGTCCCTCCCTGAGGGCCGCAATCCAGTTGAGTTTTCAGAATTTCCCCAATGAATATGCATTGAAAGCAGTGCACGCACATAGATCTCATGCATATTCATTGGGGAAATCCTGAAAACCCGACTGGATTCGGCCCTCAAGGAGGGACTTTGAGACCCCTGCCCTAGAGCATCTGGAGGTTGGGCTGTCCTGGAGGACCACCTGCCAGTCAGGTTTTCAGGATAGCCCTAATGAATATGCATGGGGCAAATTTGCATGCCTGTCACCTCTATTATATGCAAATCTCTCTCATGCATATTCATTAGGGCAGTGGTCCTCCAAGACAGGGTTGGGAACCACTGCCCTAAAGGAAAGGGGGGACAGGGGAGATATGATTCAGATGTTCAAATACTTGAAAGGTATTAACATAGAACAAAATATGTTCCAGAGAAAGGAAAATGGTAAAAAACAGAGGGCATAATTTGAGGTTGAGGGGTGGTAGACTCAAGAGCAATGTAAGGAAATTCTTCTGTACGGAGAGGATGGTGGATGCCTGGAATGTGCTCCCGAGGGAGGTGGTGGAGAGGAAAACGGTGACAGAGTTAAAACAAGCATGGGATGAACACAGAGGATCACTAATTAGAAAATAATGGGTATATATTGAAGGAACTAAGGCCAGTATTGGACAGATTTGTCCCGTATATGAACATACAGTTGAGGATGGACTGGGGAGGACTTCGATGGCTGGGATGGTTAAGATGGGCCGAAGTGAGCTTTGACGGAGACTCCAGTAGATGGAACCTAAGCAGACTACCGGGCAGGGCTCTGGGTTTATGGCCCAGAAATATCTAAGAAAAAGGCCCATTTAAATTAAATTATTAATTTATAGAGCATGTACGGTTGGGCAGACCGGATGGACCATCCAGGTTTTTTTTCCTACCGCCATTTGCTATGTTACTATGTGTTTCCATATTCACCCCCAGACACAGTAGTCAACTGGGTTTAGATCTGGTGAATTTTCAGGCCATTGTCCTGGACCAATGTAGCAGTTCTATGGTGTCCTCTGCCCGATGTGCTGGGGCACTGTCCTTGTCGGAAGGTAAAGTAGTCTTCCGACACGTGACGGGCTGCCGCATCAAGAGGACGTCCCGGTACTATGCGCCGTTGATCATAAAGGTATGAAAGAGAGACATTTACTCCATTTAAGCCGGTATGGGAACAATATAGAAGACTTTTAATGCATTAATATATTTCTGAGATGGTGGGCACATAAAATTTGATTATAATATATTGAAGTGAAAAAAGTTAGCTATTATTAAAGCAATTTGACATAAATGTAAGGATATAAGTAGCTTTAAAAAAGGAGGTGGTTAATGAATATGCATGAGGCAAATTTGTATGTCTGTCACTTCTCTTATATGCAAATGTTCTAGTCACTTATGATTCATCTACTAAAGCTACCTCTGGCAATAATATACCACCTCAGATCCTGTAATCAATTGGCTTCCAGAAATGGCATTTTTTTTTTTCCTTTTTTTATAGCAACTCTACTAATCTATTTACCACAAGGATGGAGCTTCCGGCATCCTCTTTCTGCATTCAAGAAAGGAACCGCATCCACTCACCTCAGGTCCTTCGAGACCACACCTAACTCTAAAGAAGTGTTCAAAATCTCATAAGAATGGCCATAACTGGGTCAGGCCGATGGCCCCTCTAGCCCAGTATTCTGCTTCCAACAGGGGCTAATCCAGTAGCGTGTGGAGCGGTGCTTAGAGCTACAGCCATAGCACCCTGCGGTTGTGGGTTCAAATCCCAATTCTGCTCCTTGCGACCCTGGGCAAGTCACTTAATCTATCCCTCCAATATCCCTTGTTGCATTCCACTATTCATTGAACAATTTCATTTGCTTTCTCAGAGACTGTGTATACCCGGACTGTTTAAACACAAGTCACTTAATCCACCAGGGCCCCAGGTACATTAGATAGAGTGGGAGCCTGCTAGTACAGAAAGGGGAAAATGCTTGAGTACCTGAATAATTTGTAATCCGCATAGAATTGTAGGATATGCAGAACATAAATAAATACCTACAGAATCCCCAAAATTCCATGTTACAGATCTCATTGAAAAGTAGCAGATTCTAGACTTTTCCTCCAGAAACTTGACCAAACCTTTTTTTTTTTAAACACAGATATACTAAATGCTGTTACCACCTCCTGCTTCAGTGAGTTCCAGGTTAAGATCATGAAGGGCGTTGAGAATGTGGAGAGGGACAGATTCTTCAGCCTACAGGGAACTACAAGAACAAGAAGGCACTCGGGAGAAACTAAAAGGGGACAGGTTTAGAACCGATGCCAGGAAGTACTTCTTCACTCAGAGGGTGGTGGATACCTGGAATGCACTTCCGGAGGGTGCGACAGGACAGAGTACTTTACAGGGTTTCAAAGAGAAATTGGATAAATTCTTGAAAGAAGAAGTTATTGAAGGATATAGTTAGGGAAGATATAGGATGAAGAAGGGTACATAAGAACATAAGAACATAAGCAGTGCCTCCGCTGGGTCAGACCACAGGTCCATCTTGCCCAGCAGTCCGCTCCCGCGGCGGCCCGAACAGGTCACGGCCTGTCTGATTCACCAGAAGGGGCCCCCTTGCCACCTTGGTTTCCCATTGAGTCTTATCTTCCCATCGAAGTCCTAACCCTCCGGTCTTGCACATGCACGACCTGGTTGGATTTCTATACTTATTACTTGGTTTGCTTTCTATACCTGTGTTACATCCCAGCACCTCTCTCAGTATCCCACGATCCCCCTATCCCTCAGGAATCCGTCCAATCCCTGTTTGAATCCCTGTACCGTACTCTGCCTGATCACTTCCTCCGGTAGCGCATTCCAAGTGTCCACGACCCTTTGGGTGAAGAAAAACTTCCTTGCATTTGTTCTGAACCTATCTCCCTTCAGTTTCTCCGAATGCCCCCTCGTGCCTGTTGACCCCTTCAGCCTGAAGAATCTGTCCCTATCCACCCTCTCTATGCCCCTCATGATCTTGAAGGTCTCTATCATATCTCCCCTGAGCCTCCTTTTTTCCAGAGAGAAGAGCCCCAGCCTATCCAACCTCTCGGCGTATGGGCAGTGTTCCAGCCCTCTTACCAGTTTCGTTGCTCTCCTTTGGACTCTCTCAAGCACTGCCATGTCCTTCTTGAGGTACGGCGACCAATATTGAACGCAGTATTCCAGATGTGGACGCACCATAGCTCGATACAATGGCATGATGACTTCCTGCGTCCTGGTTGTTATGCCCCTCTTTATGATGCCCAGCATCCTGTTGGCTTTTTTCGAGGCTGCTGCGCACTGTGCAGATGGCTTCAGTGATGCATCCACCAGCACACCCAAGTCTCTCTCAAGACTGCTGTCTCCCAATAATGCCCCCCCCCCAATTTGTATTTGAACAACGGGTTCTTTTTCCCTATATGCATGACCTTGCATTTTTCCACATTAAAGCGCATTTGCCATTTGTTTGCCCAGTCTTCCAGCTTGTCCAGGTCCCTTTGCAGGTCCTCACACTCCTCCCTAGACCTGACTCTGCCGCACAATTTGGTATCGTCTGCAAATTTTATAACCTCGCACTTTGCCTCTTTTTCCAGGTCATTGATAAATATGTTGAAGAGTAACGGCCCTAGCACCGATCCCTGTGGCACACCGCTTGTAACTCCCTGCCAGTCAGAGTATTGTCCCTTTACTCCGACCCTCTGCAGTCTACCCGACAACCAGTGCTCGATCCATCTGTGCACATCCCCTCCCACCCCGTGGTTCCACAGTTTCCTAAGCAGCCTTTCATGTGGCACCTTGTCGAAAGCCTTTTGAAAATCAAGGTAAATGATGTCTATAGGTTCCCCATTGTCCACCCGACTGCTTATTCCCTCAAAGAAGTACAGAAGGTTCGTTAAGCATGATCTTCCCTTACAGAATCCATGCTGGCTTGTTCTCAGTAGGCCATATCTCTCGATATGCTCGCAAATACCATCCTTGATCATAGCTTCCACCATCTTCCCTATAATTGAAGTCAGGCTCACCGGCCTGTAGTTTCCGGGGTCACCCCTCGATCCCTTCTTGAAGATAGGTGTGACATTCGCCAATTTCCAGTCCTCTGGTACCTCTCCAGTTTTCAAGGATAGGTTGCAAACATGCTGGATTGTGCCCGCTATTTCTTGTCTTAGTTCTTTCAGAACCCTTGGGTGGATCCCGTCCGGGCCCGGCGATTTGCCGCATTTTAACCTGTCTATCTGCTTGAGGACATCCTCCTTACTTACCTCTATGTGTTCTAATTTTTCAGCCTGTTCCCCACTCATGAGCTCCTCTGAGTCCGGTATGTTAGATGTGTCTTCTCTCGTGAAAACCGACGAGAAGAATGTGTTCAACCTCTCAGCTACCTCTTTATCCTCCTTGATCACTCCCTTCCTATCCCCATCGTCCAACGGCCCCACCTCCTCTCTCGCTGGTCGCTTCCCCTTTACGTAACTGAAGAATGCCTTGAAGTTTTTCGCCTCCCTGGCCAGCCCCTCTTCATATTTCCCTTTTGCTTTTCTAACCTCTCGGTGGCATTCCTTTTGGCATTTCCTGTGCGCCTGGTGATTTTCCTCCGTTGGGTCCTTTTTCCATCTCCGGAAGGACACTTTCTTGTCGTTTAATGCCCTCTTTACTTCTGTTGAGATCCAAACCGGGTCCTTTGACCGCTTGTTCTTGCCGCCTTTCCTGAAACTTGGGACGTGCATTCTTTGTGCTTCCTGCAGGGTGTCCCTGAATAGGGTCCAGGCGCTTCCTACAGTCTCCATCCTAAGGACGTTTTTGAGCTTCCTCTCCACCATTTCCCTCATAGCAACATAGTTCCCTTTCCTGAAGTTGAACGCAGTTGTTGCGGTCCTCTTTACTGTGGGTGTCCCCCTTTCTAATGTGAATCGGATCGCGTTGTGGTCACTGTTGCCTAGTGGTCCTCCCACTTCTACCCCTCTTGCAGGCCCCCCTAATCCGTTTAAGATGAGGTCAAGAGTAGCACTCCCTCGCGTCGGTTCCTTGACTAGTTGCTCCATGAAGCAGTCCCTCACAGCTTCTACAAATCCTGTTTCCTTGGTGCAGTTGGAGTGACCCGTACTCCAGTCAATCCCCGGGTAGTTGAAGTCCCCCATCACTGTTACACTTCCAGTCCTGCATTCTTGTCTCAGTTCAGCTTCCAAGTCGTGTCCGATTTCCTCCGGCGTACCAGGTGGGCGATAGTACAGCCCCAGTTTTATGCCTGTACCCTTGTTTCCCGGCAATTTGACCCATAGCGATTCCAGCCCCTCTGCCTTCTTTGCCATATCCATCCCGACCGAGTAGATAGAGTCCTTTATATATAGTGCTATGCCTCCCCCCTTCTTGTGGGTCCTGTCCCTCCTGTAGAGCTCCTGTCCCTCCGGCAGCGCCACATCCCATTGATTCTCCTCTGTCCACCATGTTTCTGTAATTCCAATTATATCCAGGTCCTCCCCCTTGGCTACGACCTCTAGTTCACCCATCTTGGCCATGAGGCTTCTTGCATTGGCGTATAAGCACCGCAGGTCCCGTCGTTTTTCCTCCACCTCCGTATTTACCTGGGCCGCCTCCCCTTGAATTTCGGGCAGTTCTCCTGTTCCCTGTGCTTCTGCTTTGCCCTTAGCCTTTACTCTCGCAGATTTCAGTTTCCCCACATTTCCGCCACCCCTATCTCCAGCTTCTCCACTGGGTTTTCTAGCCCTACCGGTCTCCTCCTGGGCTATCATCCCTTGAGGCTCTGTTTGATCCCCCTCGCCTTGTGGCACCCCTATATTGCACTCAGTTTTCGCCCTCGTGCCACCCAGTCCCCCTGTGTCTCTATGCCCCTTAGTCTCCTCCCAGCAAGCTCCCTTTACCTGGTGTTTCCCTCGCTGTCTGATCATAAGATTCACCGGTCTCTCTACTTCCTCCTTGCAGTCAGCCCGTTCAGCATCTGTTCTGGATACTGTTGTCCGAAGCGTCAACATCAGATCAGCTGTCGGCTTTCCCCCTCTCCTCAGTTTAAAGCCCTCTCGATCTCCTTCCTCACATTGGTACAGTTAGAAGGATATAGATAAGGAAGGATAAAAAGGATTGAGGGATATAAGGGATCACTTACAGGTCATAGACCTGATGGGCTGCCGCGGGAGCGCACTGCTGGGCGAGATGGACCTCTGGTCTGTCTCAGCGGAGGCAATTCTTATGTTCTTGTTCCATAACTCCTAGCAATGTTCCCAGAACTTTCATAAGTTCCCTTAATACCCTCAGATGTATTCAGTCAGGCCCCAGCACTTTGTCTGGTTTTAGTTTAGGTAACTCCTCACGGACAAAGTCTTCTGAAAATCACTTCAAGTTTACACCACTTACATTGTTTTTTCAATATAAGTTTGATTGGATTTTACGTAATAAGAACAGAATAATAAAATAGGAAAAGAAACATTTGGATTCTTGATTTGGCAGGATGATGCAAAACTAACTGGTAAATAGGGAATAATAATAATAATGGAACATAAGAGCAATATGAAGTCAAGAAAAAGAATAAACAAACACGATGAATTGATGGAAAGATATTTATTTTATGTAGACCATTTGCAATTCTGTTTACAGGTAGGAGATGTTTAGTTACATATTATATAATCTTATTTACGATACAATAAAAAATTATTGTACCCATATAGATAGAAATATTAGAATCATTTTTTCCAGTGTTGAATTAGTAGTTTTATAATAATAGCTATTTTTCTTCCATTTGCATAAGTATTTTCATGAAATTCTTGCAAAGCCGCCATTCTTAACCTCGTCCTCAGAATACACTTAATCCTATTGGGTTTTCAGGATATCCACAATGAATATAGTAATATAGTAGATGACGGCAGATAAAGACCCGAATGGTCCATCCAGTCTGCCCAACCTGATTCAATTTAAATTTTTTTTTTTTTTTTTTTCTGCTTAGCTATTTCTGGGCAAGAATCCAAAGCTTTACCCGGTACTGTGCTTGGGTTCCAACTGCCGAAATCTCCGTTAAAACCTACTCCAGCCCATCTACACCCTCCCAGCCATTGAAGACCTCCCCAGCCCATCCCCCACCAAACAGCCATACACAGACACAGACCGTGCAAGTCTGCCCAGTAACTGGCCTTAGTTCAATTTTTAATATTTTCTGATTCTAAATCATCTGTGTTCATCCCACGCTTCTTTGAACTCAGTCACAGTTTTACTCTCCACCACCTCTCTCGGGAGCGCATTCCAGGCATCCACCACCCTCTCCGTAAAGAAGAATTTCCTAACATTGCTTTTGAATCTACCACCCCTCAACCTCAAATTATATCCTCTGGTTTTACCATTTTCCTTTCTCTGGAAAAGATTTTGTTCTACGTTAATACCCTTCAAGTATTTGAACGTCTGAATCATATCTCCCCTGTCTCTCCTTTCTTCTAGGGTATACGTATTCAGGGCTTCCAGTCTCTCCTCATACGTCTTCTGGCGCAAGCCTCCTGTCATTTTCGTCGCCCTCCTCTGGACCGCCTCAAGTCTTCTTATGTCCTTCGCCAGATACGGTCTCCAAAACTGAACACAAGCATGAGAATGATGTGCATGCACAGCCTCGATCTTATGTAAATTTAACTCATGCATATTCATTGTGGATATCCTAAAAAATCAATCGGACTAGGCGTACCCCAAGGAGTGGGTTGGGAATGGCTGTGATGAAAAAAACAAGAAAACTGGATCACCTTACATAAGCTTTAGTTAAGCACAAGTAAAATTAGGTTCATAGTCAGTCTGAACATAATTCAGCACTTGCAGGAAAAGGTATAAATAATAAATAGGTATTTAAAAACCTGAAATGGCCATGTTTTGCCCTCCACGTGGGGCTGCATCAAAAGTTAAATGCAAATTGTAAGATAAATGCAAAATGCAGTCTAAGAATCAGTCATTATCAACCAAGATGCCACACAAAATCACTATAAAATACCAGGTAAGCCAAAAGCAAAACCCTACAAACAGGGTTAGCAGATGCTCAGATTGATCTGGACATAAACTACAAGTGTGTTCGCTCTGAAGCCCCCTGATATCTCTCCTCACTCATCTTCCCCTATGCTCCTCCCCGTGATCTCCATTCGTCGGGCAAGCCCCTCTTATCTGGACCCTTCTCTTCCACTGCCAACTCCAGACTCTGTCCCTTCTTTCCGTCCCGGACCTTTTGGCATTTTCTAATAACAAACTCAAGAGAAACACACACCCAAAACTCATTTCCCCTCCAGTTAGAGGCTGCAAAATGAAAAAACACCACGAACACCTTCTCTCTCACCAAGCAGTCCTATGGGGCAAAGACCTAGACCAACTGCTTTCGCCCACTACATACGGGGAATTCAGGAAACGCCTAAAAACATACCTGTTCCAGAAAGACCTAAACAATTGACCCGCTCTCCCTCTCCCTCCCCCCTTCCTATTCCACCTGAACTTACAGCACTGTTATAAATATAATCTGTTATCTTCATCTTATCGTAACTCTACGTTGCTATTTATCCCCAACAGGTCCTGTCGGACATTACCTACTAAAATGTACATATTACATTTTCGCTCAGTAAATTGTATTTCTATACTATTGCCTCCTGAGGTCTCTGATCTCTGTATTTCCTCTGAATATCTACTTATTGTATTTCGCTGAATGTCCAACACTCTTGATTGTAAACCGCCTAGAAGTCGCAAGATTGTGGCGGTATAGAAGAATAAAGTTATTATTATTATTCTTTCTTGCAGCGCCGTACGCCTGGAACAGGCTGCCTGAATCAATACATCCTGCTCCGTCCCTTGCAGTGTTCAAATCCAAGCTAAAGGCCCACTTTTTGGAAACTCTTTTCAACTCTTAACTCCCCCCTCGCTGCTGTCGAATCCCTAGACCCACTATAACCTCCCCAACCCTGAAATGTCCTGTCTAAATTAGATTGTAAGCTCTTCTGAGCAGGGACTGTCTATTGTACGTTAAAATGTACAGCGCTGCGTACGCCTTTTCAGCGCTATAGAAATAATAAATAGTAGTAGGACTGTCCGGGCGTCCAGACGGCTTTTCAAGACCCGGCACTGTGCCCAGGTTTTGAAAAGCTGGTAAGATCGTGGCCGAGTCTGGTGTGCATCTGCGCATGCGCGGTTGCGGGCGATGTCATCACGTCACAGTTGCCCATGCGCAGATGCATTCCAGACCCGGCCCGAAGAGATGAGGTTTGCATGGGGCTGGGGTTGGGAGGCAGAATGGGGTGGGACCAGGGGTGGAATGGGGGCAGACCTAGGGGTGAAGAGGGGCTGGCTTGAGGGCGTGACTGGGCGGAGCCACGTGTCCTCCTTTACCAGATGCAAAATCTGGTAAGCCTCTGCAAACAGCATCACAGAAGGAGCAATGTAGTGGACTGTGACCCTAGACCAGTTGCTTAACCCCTCCTTTACTCTAACCCCCTCTTTTACAAAGGTGCGCTATGCTTTTTAGAGCACGCCAATCACGCGCTAAAACGCTTAGCACATCTTTGTAAAGAGGGTCTAAGTACAAAAGCTTAGATTGGGAGCCCTCTGGGAACAGAAAAAATACCTGTGCATATTGTGAACCTGCCGGTGCCGGGTTTTGCAAATGGCCACCGACCAGGGCTCAGCAAAGACCGAACTTGTCGTGCCTTCAAAAGAAAGTTGAAGGTCCTGCTGGTTCTTATGAATATAAAAAAAACAAATGTCAGGAACAATAAAGCTTTTCAAAAGAACTTGTGTCCAACTTTATTTCTTAGGTAGCAAACGGCTACGGTTTAGGCTTTGCACACAAAATTTGGGCTTAGAAAAATACAGCCCACACCTTTCTGACAGGTAAGAGTCCAAATGGTTCTAGTGTAGCCTTGCCCTGTCAGTTCCACCGTCAAAAGGGCAAACTATGGCTACAAGAATTACCCAGCCTTTATACTGGTCATTCACTATGGTTTGCAAACACTCTCAGAACGTGCTGCCTAGGCCTGGTCTTTAGCAGGCCTACCCAGCCAACTTCCCAGGCCGTTGGTGGGGGAGGGGAGTAGCTGAATCCACTTTTTATTTAAAGCTTGCCCAAAATTGGCCCCACCATCCCACCCCGAGGATCTTGTGTGGATTCTCCCCACTACTACCCCTTTCACACGGTCAGCACCACAAAGTCCCATCCAAACAGAAAACAAAGCCAAAAGTAAAAAATGCACAAAACACCCTTTCTTCAATGTCCCCAAAAAGTAAGGCTCCAACTCCAGTCGTGAGCTTAGCACTGCTCACACTTGTGCTTTCAGACAGCCCAAAAGAAAAACCAAAAATTTAAAGCACAAACAGTCAAGAAATTCCACTTAACTCTCATCCATGTGGATTTCACCAGGTTCCATGGAGGTATCCATCAGCTCTATGGCATCCTGGCTGGTTTGCCTCAGGGACAGTAGTAACATCTGCCATTTCAATGTCCTGATTTGGTGGGGTTTCAGGAGCCCAGTCCCTCGAGCCTCCTTCCTGGGCTGACCCAGGGTAGACTGATTTGTTTCTTGCAGCCTCTAAAGTCCTGAGCTGGCGGAGGGGCCATCTGGGGCCTCTGCTGGGCTGTTTGATTAGCCCTAATTGGGCCCAGCCGTTGTGCTTTAGCAGTGCCGTGAGCCTGCCTCTTAGGCTGTTCCTTCTTTAAAGGCACCTCCTGCTGCACCGGGCTATTCCCACTCTCAACTTCCCCTCCCCAGGACTTCTGCTCTTGGGCGCCCTTACCCATGACTGAGCTTTGGGATCTGCTTGTAGGAGAGCTGCTACACTGATCTGCTCTCCTAACAGACAGGGGTTTTTGTCCCTTCTCTGGCACAAACCTCACTCTGGTGTCGGGTTTGTGACAATATATAACAGCACTATAGCAATTATTATTTGTAGCAGCAGGCAAAGGCGATGAAATAGAACTTCTCTGTCTATGAGGAGGTGCTGAAAAGTTCTCAGCCCAGCCAAGAAGAGAATGTCGTGGTTGTGGTTCAATCAATGATCTGAAGCAATGTCCAAATATAGAATATTGTTTCTGCAAATTGGCACTTAAGGAAATAAAATAGCATTCTTTTCATCTACAGTGGCAAAATAACGCTCAGAATTTAGAAGTTGGTGGGTCGGGCTGAAAACTTTTCAGCACCTCCCCCCCCCCCCTCGTATGTAATAAAAGTGAGCCAGGTATAGGTCAATCAAGTCATTGTGACATCGCTGATGAGGCTGGCTCTTATTGGTGGAATGAGGCATTATGACGTCACAATCTCAGCTCTGGTTACCAGAGACTGAAAGTCTTCACACATCAAGGGGGGTGCTGAAAAGTTCTCGGCCCAGCCAAGAAGAGAATGACATGAACGTGGTCCAATCACTGATCTGAAACAATGCCAAAAACATAGAATTTCATTTCCGCAAATTGGCACCTAATGAAATAATATAACTCTTTTTAGCCACAGTGGCAAAATAATACTCAGAATTGAGGAAGTTGGTGGGTTGGGCTGAGAACTCTTCTAATCTAGTCTAATTTGTGAGTTGCTCTATGCCTAATTAGGTTGAAGGCGATGTACAATTCAAGTGATAGGCACAAAAGATAGAAGAATTAAAGAATAAGGGGCTAGATTCACAAAGCAAACCGATCAGTTTGCGACCCCTTTGCGACCAGATTTCCCTCGGGCCCCATTCACTAACCTCTCCTGCGATCCGATTCAAATCCACGCAAATGAGGAGATATCTTTAATCACAGCTCTAGAATATTTGTTAAAATATATAAATATTAATATTACTAGTCTTTAAGCCCGTTACATTAACGGGTGCTAGAACATATGTGTGTGTGTCTGTCTATTTCTTTCTCTCTCTCTCCTTAGCCGCTTTCTTTCTTTCTGCCTTTCTTTTTCCTTGGCTGCCCATCACCACCCCTTGCCTGCTCCCCCTGTCCATTTTCCCTTCCTTTTACCTCCCCTGTATCCACCACCACCCCTTCACTGCTCTCCTTATGCAGCAGCAGCCCTTCTCCCTTTGTTTTACCTCCCCCCTGTCCATCAGCATCTCTTTCCTTCTCCCCCTGTCCAGCAGTAGGCATCCCTTCCTTTTTTATCCCCCCTCCTCCTTCTTATCCCTATGATACTCTTACCTTGCTCTGCCCCTGATCAGAGGTTCCTGACAGCCGCCCAGTTGCACCCATTGGAAAAGTTCCCACACCCCTCCTGACGCGGCTCCCGCTGTCCTTTTTGTCTGTCTCTGTCCCTGCCCCCCTTTGCCTGTCTGTCTTTCTGTGTATCTCCCTGCCCCTGTGTCTTTCTTCTTTTCTTTCTGTCTCCCTTCCTCCCTCTGTCTGTCTGTCCAAAGCAGCATTCCATCCCCCTCCATTTCCCTCCCCCCACACCAGTTCCCTGTGTACCTGCCCCTGTGTCTTTCTTATTTTCTTTGTGTTTCCCTTCCTCTCTCTGTCTGTCTGTCCAAAGCAGCATTCCCTCCCCCTCCATTTCCCTCCGCCCCCCACCAGTTCCCTATGCAGCAGCATTAGCGTTTCCTCTACCCCCCCCCCTTTCCCTTCCCGCGGTCCGGACTACAAACGTGGTGATTCCAGCAGCGCTTGCATCAGTCTCCACACGCTGCTTCGGGTCCTTCTACTGCCCTGATTTACTCTGGCACGCCCCTGATGACATCATCAGAAACATGGCAGAGCAAATCAGGGCAGTAGAAGGGCCCGAAACAGCGTGTGGAGACTGATGCACACGCTGCTGGAATCGTCATTCGGGCCCGCGGGAAGAGAAAGGGGTGGGCGGCAAAGGAGGAACGGAGATCGTTGTCTGGCTGCGGTCCAGCTTGTGGAGGCGATCGGCTGGTGACGTATTAGCGCGCATGCGCACTCCTTCGGCCACAGACCTACATGTGCACAGAACACGCAAATAGGAGTGCGCATGCGCGGCTAGCTCTTTATTATATTAGATAAATATTATAACTTGATTGTGAATAGCTCAGACCTGCCTCCGGTGCCTTCTCGATTTGTAGAGCTACGAACAGTATCCCTCCCTGAAGAAGACTTGAAACTCGAGTCGGGGGGGGGGGGGGTGGGGGGAGGGGGGGGACAGGGATAACAGAATGGTGGGATAAAGAAAATGTTTGATTGAAATTCACAGGCACTTGTCACTTTAACACCTCTGAGGTTTAGCAGTAGTCAACAGTCCACCCTTCTCAGATAAGTTATTTTTTATTTTTATTTTTTTATTTTGTGTTTGTTTTTGAATTATTATGTGGATGGCAAAGGGGACAGTGAAGGCGATGAAGGTCCCCCAGTTAACCTCAGTTCGGTGTTATCACTGAATCACGGGTCATAGGGTCTGAGCTATTCACAATCAAGTTATAATATTTATAATATTAATATTTATATATTTTAACAAATATTCTAGAGCTGTGATTAAAGATATTACTCATTAGTGTTTAAATATCACAGAAGACTATGAGATATCTCCCTACTATTTTGATTGCAAATGAGGAGAAGCACATGCAAAGTGGGCAGGGACGTGATTCACAAGACTTTTGTCACAATCCGACTGGGCTGGCTGATCATCCCTGAATATGTATACCCTAGAGGAAAGGAGAGACAGGGGAGATATGATTCAGACGTTCAAATACTTAAAGGGTATTAACGTAGAACAAAATCTTTTCCAGAGAAAGGAAAATGGTAAAACCAGAGGACATAATTTGAGGTTGAGGGGTGGTAGATTCAGGGGCAATGTTAGGAAATTCTACTTTACGGAGAGGGTGGTGGATACCTGGAATGCGCTCCCGAGAGAGGTGGTGGAGAGTAAAACTGTGACTGAGTTCAAAGAAGCGTGGGATGAACACAGAAGATTTAGAATCAGAAAATAATATTAAAGATTGAACTAGGCCAGTTACTGGGCAGACTTGCACGGTCTGTGTCTGTGTATGGCCGTTTGGTGGAGGATGGGCAGGGGAGGGCTTCAATGGCTGGGAGGGTGTAGATGGGCTGGAGTAAGTCTTAACAGAGATTTCGGCAGTTGGAACCCAAGCACAGTACCGGGTAAAGCTTTGGATTCTCGCCCAGAAATAGCTAAGAAGAAAAAAAAAAAAAAAAAAAATTTTAAATTGAATCAGGTTGGGCAGACTGGATGGACCATTCGGGTCTTTATCTGCCGTCATCTACTATGTTACTATGTTACTATGTTATGTTAGTGACTGCTGGGGAGCAGTCGAAAAAGTCTTTCCGACTCTCCAGCCCTGCCCTCTGCTGCCCTGAATCTCTCCTGCCTGCCACCCCGATGCTCTTTTCTTGCCTGCTCTGCCTCGATGAAAAAAGCAGCAAAAAAGTTAAAAAATAAAAATAAATCTGCCCCAAAAGCCTCCTGCAGCCCCGAAAGTTCACAGTCATAAGCGCGCCGGACAAACAGGCGCCGACAAATTGAGCGGAAGACATCAGCACACCACACAAAAACCTTATTTTAAAGGGCTCTGACCGGGGGGGGAATCCCCCCAACTTTACTAAATACTGTTTGCGCTGCCGTTTTGGAGTGGTTTGGGGGTTTGTAACCCCCCCCCCCCCCATTATAGATGAAACTTAACTTTTCCCCTATTTTTTAGGGGAAAAGTTAGGTTTTCTGTGTAATATGGGGGGTTACACCCCCCACACCCCCCCAACATGGCAGCGTGAACAGCATTCAGTAAAGTGGGAAGTTCCCCACACACACCCCCATCGGAGCCCTTTAAAATAAGGTTTTTGTGCGGCGCGCTGATGTCTTGCGCTCAATTGTCCGCTCCAATTTGTCGGCGCCCGTTTGTCTAGCGCGCTTATGACCCGTCACCGCCCCGACTCTCCCGCTGCCCCGGATCGCCTGCCTGCCCCGACTCCCACTCTTCCCCCACAGTGCAAGCCCGTGGTTTTAACCCGCGGGCTTTAAGCGGGTTAAAACCACGGGCTCCTAACGTTAAAAAAAAGAGAAAAAATAAAATAAATCTATGCCGGGCCCGGAGGTCTAGCACATTCGCAGACCATCTACAGATGCTCGGGGATCGCACAACAGTGATTAATAACTAGAAATTGGAAAAATTGGGATAGGTTGAATTTTTCTTTTTGGTGGGAAACACTTTGTTTATACTATAGATATGAAAGGATGATAGCAGAACAATCTGGGAATAGCAAGTCCAAACGACCTGAATAACCGCCTCATCCACAACACAGACATAGGAAAACTCACACCCCATTCTCATACCCCCCCAATTAAGGAGGTCAAACGGAAAAAACTATATGATGGCCTCCTGGCCACTCAAGCAGCCAAACTAGACAACCAAATCGCCAATCTACTGACGGCATCCCTCGACTACAAGACTTTTAGAAAAGAAATAAAGACCATACTCTTCAAGAAAACTCTGAAAAAAGAAATACCGCAAGTCTCAAACTCCACCTCTCACTAAACCAACTACCCCAAACAAATAACCTTACCCATTTCTCACTCTTTTTGAAAATGACCAATTTTTTTTTTTGTAAGTTCTTGTTGTAATACATCTTGGATAATTCTTTTGTAATCCGCCTTGAACTGCAAGGTAATGGAGGAATAGAAATCCCTAATGAAATGTAATATTTGGAGTCCATTGGAGTCATTCGTTAATACTTTAGTGCCCTGAATTAATTTGGTTTCCATGCACATCAAGGTAGGGAGAGAGGGAAAGGTGGGGGGAGAGTACCGTAATTTGTTTCAGTTATTTGCAAATATGTAAGTGCTGTTCTTTGATATTTATGAATGTGTAATTGTTGCACTTATGATATGCTTTGAAAATCAATAAAGTTAAAAAAAACACTATCCTTTTCTCAAACTACAGTAAAACCTTGGATTGCAAGTAACTTGGTTTGCAAGTGTTTTGCAAGACAAGCAAAACATTTTATTAAATTTTAACTTGATATACAAGCCAGGTCTTGCAATACGAGTACATACAGTATACACGCGTCACATCATTACAACTGAGCCGATGGTTCTTCTCTCTCTGACGCTGCGGAAGTGTAGTGACTGTTCTAAACGAGTGAGGTCTTGCAATACAAGTACGTAGAGTATTCTGTATTAATGTTTTTGGGTTGTGGAACGAATCATCTGAGTTTTCATTATTTTTTTAATGGGGGAAATCCGCTTTAATATACGAGTGCTTTGGATTACAAGCGTGCTTCTGGAACAAATTATGCTCTCAAACCAAGGTTTTGTTGTACTTCAACTGAAACTATGACGTTGACAGAGAGAGGAATCCAGATCTTTCAGAGATGCATGTAAAGAGATTATATTTAGTTGAAATGGTCAACCTCCTTAAGAGGTATGTAAATGTGTAAAGAATATTTAGCAGCAAGAATAAACCTAGTATTACATGTGCACTTACATAGGACAACTGATTTGGTATAAACATGTGCATATAAGTAGGATGATTGGCATAAGACCACCACATATCTCTGTGCATTTCAATATAGAGCCCATGCATTGTAACACCTCACAACTCCTTATGGTTAACACCTCTACAGAAGGTTCATGTAGTGTAACGCCTTTGCAGAGGCTCATGTAGACGGCTCTGAATTGACTCCCCAGTCCTTATTAGCGGTATAAAACTCTCAATAATCATAATCATAAAGCACGCACAGGGAGAGAGTCAGTGTGTGCACAGGAAGGGAGTCAGTTGAACATCTATTAGGAATACAGTGGTTTGGCTGTAACTATCTGAATGCTAGCTTGTCCTGAGGGGTCAAGTGAAGAGGTGGGTTTTTATTGCTTTCCTAAAGCTCAAAAGTCCAAGGGATTTGATGTTAGAAGGTAGCTGATTCCAGTACTTCAGTATGAAGTGAGAGTATGACCTTGTTCTGGCACGTTCTAGTTGGAGACTCCGACCAGGGGGTATTTGAAGATATGTTTCCTCCTGGGAATGAAGGGGGTCTGTTTGGGACATAAGGCGGGAGTTTGGCTGATATGTAGCCCGGCGCCATGTCGTGTAAGGAGTTGAACGCAACAAGTACTAAGCCTCTGAAGATGCAACATTTGGTGGCCAGTGAGCCGACGCTAGCGCTTGGGATACTGAATCGTGGGCACGAAGGTTCTTCAGTAGTCTGATTGCTGCGTTTTGTGCATGTTGGAGACGCTTAATATTTTTTGCCGTCAGCCCGCTGACTAAGGTGTTGCAGTAGTCCATGCGGGAGAGGAAGAAGTTGTGAAAAGTCTGGTTCAGAGAAATAGTTTCTTATTTTCTGTAGTTCCGTTGTGGTCAGCAAGGGTCTGGCCATTAGGTTGAGAGATCTTTTCAGACAGACCTAGGTCTGGGGGCGTAGTCATGGTGAATAGTAAACAAAACAGGATTTTTTTTATATTGAAGCTGTCCATGGATAGGAGAAAACACCCTCCAGGGATTCAAGACAAAGTTAGACAAGTTCCTGCTGAACCAGAACGTACGCAGGTAGGGCTGGTCTCAGTTAGTGCACTGGTCTTTGACCAGAGGGCCGCCGAGTGAACGGACTGTTGGGCACGATGGACCACAGGTCTGACCCAGCAGTGGCAATTCTTATGTTCGTATGTTCTTATGAGTATAGTGGGCTTTTCAGTGTCCCATCATATCTATCTATCTGTCTACTATATACCCAGCAGGTATTTATCGAAGCATAGACCTATCTGGCAGTAACTATAAAATAAACAAATGACAATAACTTTCAACCATAATATAACATCCAAGAGTGTGCTTTGAATAAATTTCTCATAAAATTATTCAGCTCTGTAAGTTTATGAATAAACAGAATCCTACTCACCAACTGGATCTCAGAGTCACAGCTTCAGCTCATGCTGCAGAGAATCTGCCACAGCTGCTGCCGTCGCTATTTTCATGTGTGTGTGTGAGAAGGGTCGAAGGTCGCTTGCATTTCTTTACTAAAATAAATTTTGCCAATTAAAACAGTAGTATTTAAATAAATATATCTAATTAGTCTTTAAGCCCGTTACATTGACGGGTGCTAGAATAGAGATGTGTTTCTGTCTTTCTTTCTTTCTCTCTTTCTCCTTGGCCGCTGTCTGTCTTTCTTTCTTTCTGTCTGTCTCTTTCCTCGGTTGTCCACCACTACTCCTTGCCTGTTCCCCCTGTCCAGCAGTAGCCCTTCCCCCTTCCTTTTACCTCCCCCGTGTCCACCACCACCCCTTCCCTGCTCCCCCTGTCCAGCAGTAGCCCTTCTCCCTTCCTTTTACCTCCCCCGTGTCCACCACCACCCCTTCCCTGCTCCCCCTGTCCAGCAGTAGCCCTTCTCCCTTCCTTTTACCTCCCCCGTGTCCACCACCACCCCTTCCCTGCTCCCCCTGTCCAGCAGTAGCCCTTCTCCCTTCCTTTTACCTCCCCCGTGTCCACCACCACCCCTTCCCTGCTCCCCCCTGTCCAGCAGCACCCCTTCCCTGCTCCCCCTGTCCAGTAGTGCCCCTTCTCCTTTCCCTGCTCCCCCTGTCCAGCATCTGCTAGCCCAGGCAGCCCCCAGCACACCCCTTCCCCCCAAAGCAGTCCCCTTTCCCTTTCCCCCTCCACTTCTTACCAGCATGGGACACGTCGTTGCTGAGACATACCACCGCTCAATCCACTGCACGTGCAACAAGCCGCCCCACTCACCACAAATGGAATGCGGCCACGGAGACACACATCACGGCGGCATGGATCACGCACGCATGCACACTTAGGGTTTTTATTAGAGAGGATGACTAAAACTAACCCAGAAAACAGTTGAGCTAGGTTTAATACTTTACATGCTTGAAGAAATGCCATCACATATTGCAGAAACGCAGATTTGGAGTTTTTTTAAATCTGCCAAATAAAATTACCAAGGGTTGAATCTGAAAGAGCACCCTCTAATTAGCAAATTTTTGTGCACATCCTGGGCTTCAATACACTGGCCTGGTCAATTTTATTGCTGCTCTGGATTTTGCAGATCACCTCCCTACCTGTTGTTTAGTTTTTTTTTTTTTGTGGGTGTTTTTTTTTTTTTTTTTTAATGCATTTTAGGCCAGTTTGAATTTTTTTAGAAAAAGTACCAAACAGACTTTCCTTAAAATCTAGGGCTCCTTTTACTAAGCTGCGTTAGGGCATAACGCGCGGAATAGCTGGCATTAGTTCTAGCCGCGCGCGCTAATCTGCTGTGTACGCTAAAAACGCTAGTGCACCTTAGTAAAAGGAATCCCTAGTGAAAAATTTGTCAGGTTATTTGTCTCTTTTGCAAATCTCAGTAAAAATCCATGCAATTTCAAAACAGAACCACAAAAGTGTGCTATTCAGAATATCCATGATGCACTGCTAATTAAAGAAACCCTTTCTGGGCCTTCTAATAGAAGAGACAGAAGGTACTTAACAGCTGAAAAGCTGAAACCACCAATAAACTTTCCATCTTCATCATGGATGACGAATAATGGCCTCCGACTGAATGTTTCAAAAACCAAAATATAGTAGCTTTCTTCAGCCAGAGTTCGGGACGCCCCTCTACATTTTGAATAAATCATATTTCCCCATATATAGGCCGCGGGTCCTATGAGAACTGACGACAAAGGCACACAGGAAGCAGCGCGGGCCGGGCTGGAGATCGAAAAGATCTCTCCTGCCCTGCACCGCTGGCCGCGATTGGAGGAGCAGCGATTCCAGTTCGGCCAGCGAGGGAGGTAAAGGGGAGGGGGGGGGAGGATGATTTTTAAAAACTGTATAGGCCACCCCAGTTCCTGGTAGATAAACCACGGCTAATACAATGGGGCGGCTTATCTACCAGTATTAAAACTTGAATAGGCATTTTTTATGGCCTATACACTGGGGTGGCCTATATGCGAGGAAATACAGTAATGAGGTGTCGATCCCGAAACTGCAGGATATTAAAAGTTTATGGGCGTTGTTAGACTCAGCTTTAATGTTTCGGGGTCACATTACGAGGGTCAAGATAAGGAAATTGGGTCATTAGGGCATAGACAGGGGGTGGGTAAGCAGAGTGGGCAGACTTGATGGGCTTGAGCCCTTTTCTGCCGTCATCTTCTATGTTTCTATGTTTCTATACCTTGGTAGTTAGGAAGATTTTTTAAAAAATTTGTCTGGTCTTGAACTTGCGAAAACTTCTCTCTCCAGATATTTTCAGCAAGTGATACAGTGCTTTGGGCTTGATTCACGAAAGTCAGCGATCGTTGCTGACAGGTTTAGCAACGATCGTTGCTAACCGATCCGATTCTCTAAATGGCCCAGCCTCGAACGCCCATTTTCCAATCCGATCCGGCCTTGCAAATTAGCAAAATCCCAAGCAAAATAGAAAAGCAATTGATTCACTTCCATCGCTACTCCTTGGGTTTTGGCTAGGTATTAGGGACCTGGATTGGCCACCGTGAGAACAGGCTACTGGGCTTGATGGACCACTGGTCTGACCCAGTAAGGCTATTCTTATGTGCTTATGTTCTAAGATAAGCAATTCAATCAAATTTTAATAAAACTTGGAAACTGAGCAGATTTGTCGGATTTCTGTATTGTTATCCTTTCAGGAAGCCTTTGGTAGTATATAGGGGACTTATTACAGTTTTGTAGTTATTACTCTTTTCTAATAATCAATCATAAAAGATAAATTCTGGCCTAAAAGATATAGGGCTAGATTCACAAGATAGTGATTCAATCCTAAGGAAGTCCTTGATTGACACAGGCGCTTCAGGCCCCTCCCAAGGGAGGAGCCCAAGGCTCCTGAGCCAATCAGGGCCTTAGGGACCTCCCCGTGTATCACATGGTGCACCAGGGCGGGCCTAAGGCCCACATTGCAGTACAGAGGCCTACAGAGCAGGAGGGACTGAGCACCCCTCCTGCTCCCAACTTTTTGAGGTACGGGTAGGGGGGAGGTGGTCGGGAAACGTGGGTCCGGAGTCAGTGACAGGAGGGAGTCAGCATCCCTCCTGCCATTTTTTTATGGGGGGGGGAAGCCAGCCAATGGGGGGAAGGAGTGGGCATCCCTCCTGCCTTTTACTTCAGGGGGTTGTCACGTTTGTTGGGGGGCGGTTGTATTTTTTTTGACAGGTCCGCCTGTCTTTTCATTTTTTTATGGTGCAGATATTTTGCGTGTCTAACACACATAAAATATCTGTGCCATGGAAAAAAAAAAAGACAGGCAGATCTGTCGGTAACACAGTTACCGATAGGTCTGCAGCAGTCGGATTTTAAGATAGTAAAATCCGATTCAAAATAGCCAAGCAATTGTTAGTGAATCAATCACTTGGCTATTTTGCATGGGACTTTACTAATTTGCATAGGTTGGATCAGATTAGATCATTAAGTGGGTGGTGGGCCATTTAGTGAATCGGGTCAGGGTCAGGGAATGATTGAAAAACCAGTAAAACTGCTTTTGTGATCGTCGGTACAGGATCGGAAGGTTTAGTGAATCTAGGCCATAGTCCCTGCTCTAATCTTTTGTATAATTTTATTGATAGTTTGTTAACCAAGTCGAGCCCTCCTGTTGGGATGAATTGGTATAAAAAATATAAGATTAGATTAGAATGTTTTGGAATGTTTTTGGTCAATGTGCATATGTTTGGCTATAAATTTTGGGGATAAATTTACATATTGGAGGGGGGGTTAATGTGCATATGTTTGGGGGTAAATTTTGGGAAATAAGGGATATTAATGTTAAATAAATAAAATCAGCAGCATAAAACCCTAAAAGAAATGGATGACCAGAAGAATGAAATGGAACATCATTTATAGTATGGGTGGCAGCTCCAGGACTGTGCTGCTGTCTTCTCCTTTGACATCCCCACCCCCACTCCACCCAGACTTTGGATATCTTAATTGGCTTACTGAGTCAGCTTTGAGAGATCCGAGGGAATGTGGCTTCTGAAGGCACCTTTGAGGAATAGGATTATGAGTACAAGTCAATGAGTTTCATTCATTTGCTTCGATATCCATCCTGTCCAAGAGAGGCTGAACGAATCGTGGCTATACTCCCTCGAGGAGCGTAGGGAGAGGGGAGACATGATTGAGACGTTTAAATATATCACTGGACGTATAGAAGTGGAAGAGGATATTTTCTGTCTGAAAGGACCCACGACCACTAGAGGGCATCCGCTAAAAATCAGAGGCGGTAAATTTCATGGTGACACCAGGAAGTATTTCTTCACCGAAAGAGTGGTTGACCATTGGAACGGGCTTCCGTTGCAGGTGATAAAGGCCAACAGTGTGCCGGATTTTAAGAGTAAATGGGATGCCCATGTGGCTCTTTTCTGCCGTCATTTTCTATGTTTCTATGTTTCTATGTCCTCTCAGGAGCTCAGAACAGGGTACAAAAGAACATTCACAAAATATTACAATGCATTGCAAAGACATTTTGAGATCATCATAAGCATATGGATGATGCAGAAGGAAACCCACCGCCGAATAAAGACGTCTCAGTAGATTGAGAGGTGGGGATGATGAGGAGCTTGCTTGTTGGTGGGTATTCAGTTGAAGAGGAGGGTCTTCACTGCGTTATGAAAGTTAATCAGCAAGTCCTGGAATCTTATTGGTGCAGGCAGCTGGTTCCAAAGTCGAGGGATGATGTAGCTGTACGAGCGCTTACGTGCAGTTTCCATTTGGAGAGGTCTTCCTGGGGGAAGATACATAGTCGCCTTCTTGCTTCAGAGTGGAGGGGGGCCGGCTGGAGTGTACCGGTGCAATATGGAAGTGGTGTAAGCGGGGGTGGCATTGTGGAATCTTTTGTACGCTATTACCAGGGCTTTGAACATGCAGCGTTTGTTGACAGGTAGCCAATGTTCTGAGTGGAGAGCCGGGGAGATGGGGTCCCGGTAGTCGAGGCTGTATAAGAGGCGGATTGCTGAGTTTTGGACTCGTTGGAGGTGTTGTCAACTTAGGTGTCCTGTTGTAATACTCTCTTCCACAATCTTTTAACCCCATTTAGTTTCTTGTGTTCTGATAATATTCATTATTTCCCAATGGTTATCTCGGTCAATTATGTTCCCATCCCATAATTGTTTTCCATCCATTTTTGTGTTCTGTGAATTATTATGACTAATTGTGTTATATGTGAAATAAATGTCTGCATGGCCCCAAAGGAAGCAAGAACTCAAGTGTTGCAGCTTTGTAATCAGAGAGATGTTTGGTGGGATATTTTAAATTAAAACTAAACCAGAACACTATAATAAAGTATACTTTTATGTTATCTAAAGCATGATAGGTGGTGTCTGCTTTTTAAATTCAATTTGCAAAACTAATCCAAAATAGGAAGAAGAGTTAAGATGGTTACCAATTTATCTTTTCCCAATATTGTTTGTTTTTGCAAAGGGCGAACTAATGTGTTCCAGTCAGGATGCTGGCATAGAGCCTTTTTACATTACATTACATTTGTGATTTCTATTCCGCCTGTGCCTTGCGGTTCTAAGCGGATTACAGTTAAAAGAGATCAGGACATTACCGAGAGAATTACATTACAACGATTTAAGTAAATTACATGTTGTGGTATAGAAATACAAGTATAAGATATCTGGATTTATCGATAGAATAACTTGACAGGGTTCAAGTAGTTACAAGGTTCAGTGGGGAAAACAATATAGGCAACTGAAGAAAGATACCTAACTTTGAAGGAATCAGTTAAGTGGATACCTAAGGGAGATGCTTATTTAGGAGAAGGTTAAATGGATACCTAAGGAAGATGCTTATTTAGGAGTTTGGATATTTTTCGTAAATGAGGTTCAAGGGGATGACTAGTGTGTTATTTGCTGGGGAGAGTGCATGTGCGATTGGAGAGGGGAATATTAAGTAAGGATGTGTTTTTTGAAAATAAATGTTTTGATTTCTTTCCGAAACACTTTGATGTCTGTTGTTTTGATCGTCAGTTTGGTGATGGTGGGGTCAATTTTCGCTGCCTGAGTTGCTAGAAGGCTGTCGTAAAGTTTCTTACGTCGGGTACCATTATGAGGGGGGAAGATGAAAAGATTCTGAGTTCTTCTTGATCTGGGTAGTCGGTAGCGGCAAAGACGGTTGTTCAGGTAATTGGGGGCCATATCATGGGTTACTTTGAAAAGTAAGTAGTAGAGTTTGAATTGAGTTCTTGCTTTTATTGGAAGCCAGTGAGAGTCTACATAGGCGGGTGTAATGTGGTTGAATTTGCTGAGCGAGTAGATGAGTCTGATAGCTGTGTTCTGAACGGTCTGTAGTTGTTTTATCATAGTATTTGGGCAAGGTAGGTAGAGGCTGTTGCAGTAATCTAAGGAGCTGAGTATGAGGGATTGTACAATGATCTTGAAGTGTTCTTTGGAAAATAATTTTCTTATTTTCTGAAATACATGCAAGAATGTATGTCTGCATGCACCAGGGAATAGCCTGGCTGACCTTTTCAATGCTTTTCTAGAATCGTGAGTGATGCCGGAGGGCTGGAGAAGGGCAGATGCGGTCCCTTTCCGCAAAAGTGGAGGTAAGGAAGATGTAAGGGACTACACGATGATAAGTCTGACTTCTGTTGTAAATAAAAACGGTCACGCTAGAACGATAGACACTCCCAGGTGTCTATCGTTCTAGCGTGACTGTTTTGGGATGCAACCCCCAGGATTTTGATCTCTGCTATGGTCTTTTGGCGACTGGAGATGGGACATATTTGCAGATAATTGTTTTTGATCTTTAAACAATTTTTGAAGTAATATTTGAAATGAAATGAAATCACTAAAATCAAGCAGTTGCTAAGCTCGGGTCATCAGGCAATATTGCTCCAATTTGATATCTCTGCAGCCTTCGACTCAGTGGACCACCAACTACTCCTAGCCAAACTCTTAGTAATCGGAATAACAGGGACTGTACTGAAATGGTTCGCCGACTTCCTACAAAACCGCGAATACACGGTCAAAAAGCAAGAAGTATACTCCAACCCTTGGAAGGCATTCTGTCAGTGGCGTACCTAGCTTATGTGACACCTGGGGGCCATCATTTTTTGACACCCCCTCCCATCTGTATGAAAAACATGATTTTTAGTAACAATCCACACGTCACACAAGAGTGTACCTAGGAAAAGGCAGCATCTTACATACTGCAGTGAGCAGTACATCAATAAACAAGCTAGACTAGTACAGATCATGTCTTTTTGAACACACAGAACACAGAAAACACCTTTGTCTAGTATGTAATCACAAACTAACCCCTCCCCCTTTTACAAAACTGTAGTGTGGGTTTTAGCCACGGTGGTAACAGTTCAGATGCCAACGCTAAAAAACGCTCTACAGTTTTGTAAATGAGGAGATAGAATAAAAATACGTAGACAAAGGTTAAACTGAAGCACCAAGAAGCTGGACTCTGCTTACAATGCAACACCACAGAAACAGCGATGCATCTCCCCTAAAGCAAAAAAAATAAATAACTAAATAGAAATTTTTTCTACCTTGTCTTCTCTGGTTTCTGCTTTCCTCATCTTCTTGTCACTCTCTTCCTTTCATCCACTTTCTACCCTCTCTCTGCCCCTTCTATATGGCATCTTCTCTCCTTCTCTTCCCCTTCCAGAAACTTTATGCCTCCCTCTTCCATCTCTCCCTTCACCTCCATTGGTCTGGCATCCATCTTCTTCCCTTCCCTCCTCCAATGGTCTGGCATCTCTCTCCTTCCTTCCCTCTCCCACACCCCCATGGTCTGGCATTTCACTCTCTCTTCTCCCTTCCCCCCACTTCCATCAGCATCTGCCCCCTTTCTCTCCCTCCACCACGCTTCCATACAACCCTGACCCCCTTTCTCACCCTTCACCACGCTGCCATACCACCCTGACCCCATTTCTCACCATTCAACATGCTTCCATACCACCCTGACCCCCTTTATCACCCTCTATACCCTTCCTTACCACCCTGACCCCCTTGTTCACCCTCCACACCCTTCCTTACTACCCTGACCCCCTTTCTATCCCTTCACCACCCTTCCATATCACCATGACCCCCTTTTTCTCCTTCCACCACCCTGCTAAGCTCCTTTCTCTCTCCATCCAAATCAGCAAGGTCACACAATGACTACTTCTGCTGCCTCTGCTCCGGAAGAGGTAAGTGACGTTGGAGAGGGGCTGGGCTGTCAGACGCAGGGAGTTGCG
Source organism: Geotrypetes seraphini (assembly GCF_902459505.1). NCBI lineage: Eukaryota > Metazoa > Chordata > Amphibia > Gymnophiona > Dermophiidae > Geotrypetes > Geotrypetes seraphini. Next base: position 142,062,915 of record NC_047084.1, read on the forward strand.
GCAAGGTCCTGCGATGACTGCAGCTGCTGGTCCACTCCCCCCCCCCACCCCAGATGTCACTTACCTCTTCTGGAGCAGAGGCAGCAGAAGTAGTCATCGCGGGACCTTCCTGCACTTCAGCGCAGCTGCCAACTCTGCTCTGGAATAAGTATGGCAGCCGCACTGAGATGCCGTTTTGAGCAGCGCAGGAGGTTCCGGACCCGGCCGGCTGTGCACCCCTTTGAAGCGTGCACCCGGGGTGGACCGACCCCCCCCCCCGCACCCCTCCCTTAGTATACCACTGCATTCTGTGGCGTCCCACAAGGCTCTCCATTATCCCCAATCCTATTCCATTTATTCATAAGCTCACTGGGACACATCAAAATGGAAGACAAAACTATACTATATATGACATCCTCCTCCTCCTCTTCATCCCCATAACCAATAACCATCCTAATATTGTTGAAAAAATCTCAAACAATATAGATAAAATCCAAATATGGGCAACAGACAACAAGTTAAAATTGAATGCCACCAAGACCAAAGCCATTGGTTTCTGCACCGCACAACAGAATGTCATATCTAATCTCTCTCTCATCGGGCATCACTCTCATAATGGAAAAATCCACCAAGGTATTCGGCTGCATATTAGATGGCACTCTCACAATTGAACCACAAATCTCTAATCTTTGGAAAAAGACCATCTACACCAGGGGTGTCCATCCTTTCGGCTTCCCTGGGCCGCATTGACCGAAAAAAATGTTTCTGAGGCCACACAAATGCGCAAACGCTGCAGCAAGACATAGGAGGGAGCCGGCATGATGATAAACACCCAGAGGCAGCAGAGGAAAACACAGCATCACCCTCGACCGAGGCCACACAAAATACTTCACGGGGCCGTATGCGGCCCTTGGGCTGCAGGTTGGACACCCACGATCTACACTATGCTTCAACTACGTCTCACAAGACCATACTTCCACCCACACCACTTTGCTCTGATCGTTCATATGATGGTCTTACCTCAACTGAACTATTGCAACTCCACCTACCATGGCATCAACACCACTCTTATCCACAAACTGCAGCTCATCCAGAACACAGCCGTTAGACTAATCTACAAATTAAAGAAATATGATTCAATCACAACCTTCATCAGGCAACTACACTGGCTCCCAATATCATCTCGAATAATTTTAGCATCATCATGTATCCTATACCAGATTCTATACGGAAACTCAGCAGCCCCTCTCATCCAACTATTCTCTACTGTTTGGTCGACATCATGAAAAATCCTTAACAGAATTCAACTAAACCTGCCATCCGCAAAATACCTCCACTACAAGTGAATTTTCCACTCTAGGCCAACTTATCTGGGTGTAAAAACCTGGAATGACCTCCCAGAAGCAATCAGGAAAGAGACAAACTACACCGCATTCAGGAAAAACCTAAAGACCCACCTCTGTGACATTTAACTGTTTCAGCTTCTGTATTGCACCCCCTACTTCTAGGCCTTGCTTCTCCATGACCCCCTTCTTATTTCCCACTTCCTCTTTGATCTGTCGCCTTGAGCTTGTATAGGTTTGTGCGGCTCACAAATGGAAGATTAGATTAGATTAAATACTGTGGATGAATTGCAAACAGAGTTTTTTTGACCAGGGATGCATTTCCTATGTCCTGTACAGGACCATGGTGAGACCTCATCTGGAGTACTGTGTGCAGTTCTGGAGGCCACATTACCGTAAAGACGTGATTAGAATCGAGTCGGTTCAGCGGATGGCCACTAGGATGATCTTGGGGTTCAAGGGTCTCTCATACGAAGAGAGACTGAGCAGACTGCGGCTCTACACTCTAGAGGAACGCAGGGAGAGAGGGGACATGATTGAGACATTTAAATACATCACAGGACGGGTCGAGGTGGAAGATGTCATCCTCTTGCCCAGGGGACCCTCGACCACAAGAGGGCATCCGCTTAAACTCAGAGGAGGGAAGTTTAGTAGTGACACCAGGAAGTATTTTTTCACGGAAAGGGTGGTGGATCACTGGAATAAGCTTCCGGTGCAGGTGGTCGAGGCCACCGGCGTGCTTGACTTTAAAAGTAAATGGGACATGTACGTGGGATCCCTACATAGCACGAATCACTAGCATCTAGACTTATCGGGGTGGGTTAGTAGAGTGGGCAGACTTGATGGGCTATGGCCCTTTTCTGCCGTCATCTTTCTATGTTTCTATGTCAGCTTTGAAGCTGACATACAGATATCCAGGAGATAATATTTGTCATATATCCCTGGAAATACTGAGGTCTTTTTCTCCATTTACCTAAAAGTATTTGAGCTTTTGTCCCCTTCTCTGGTATACATTGATTGGATGTTTTTTGGTGAACTGAAATTATAACATGGCCATTAATTGGAAAAAAGGGAAAATTTGCCATTTTCTGGCCACAGAAATGGCTATAACATGCGAGAAAGACCCCGTAAGGGGTGTGCTAAGGACACCTTTTGCTGCAGTTTAGTAAAAGGACCCCTTGGTGTTTAATTAGCATTATGCTTATATCATATTTAAAATTTAAAAAAAAGATTTTCCAACATATCAGTTTTCAAACAAGATAAAGCAGGTTCCTTTGCGGTTTTGACTCAGCGACTGTAACACTGTAACAAGTAAGCTTTTATATCTACTATATTGTAGAAGGTGCTGGGGGATAAGGATTCCCATTATCAGGGTCATCAGGAGATGTCCAGTAGAGACTGGATTAGCATCACTTAGAGATTTAGTTACTGGAGCTCTTAATACAGTTCTGAGCACAGTGTTAAGGAAACACCTCATCAGAACTGAAAGGGAAAAGGTATTACAGACTGTGGTAATGGCTCATGAAGCCAATGGCTTGGTTCACTCCATTATGTTTCTAATGTAATAGAAAAGATATTTCAATTCCCATGGTCCCCTTCTCTGAGAGTTGCTAAAGGCAACTTTAAAACAAACACAGTTAAGTAGGAACTGGGACAACTCTTTGCTGAAGCACTTTTAAAATCCATGTCGACCTTCATTTGTAATACAATACATCGTAACATGTAGTGGCATAGTAAATGACATAGAAACATAGAAGATGACGGCAGAAAAGGGCCACAGCCCATCAAGTCTGCCCACTCCAACAACCCTACCCCCTTGAATTTACCCCCTAGAGATCCCACATGTGTATCCCATTTCCTTTTAAAATCCTTCACGCTGCTGGCCTGAATCACCTGAGGTGGAAGTTCATTCCAACGATCGACCACCCTTTCGGTGAAGAAGAACTTCCTGGTGTCTCCATGAAATTTCCCACCCCTGATTTTCAGCGGATGGCCTCTTGTGGCAGAGGGGCCTTTAAAAAAGAAGATATCATCCTCCACCTCAATACGGCCGGTGATATATTTAAACGTCTGACAGCAGATAAAGACTTGAATGGTCCATCCAGTCATGCTCCATAAATTAATCATTTAATTTAAATGGTCCTTTTTCTTAGATATTTCAGGGCCAGAAACTCAGAGCCCTGTGTGTGCTTAGGTTCCATCTACCGAAGTCTCCGTCAAGCTCACTCCGGCCCATCTTAACCTCCCCAGCCCATCCTCAACTGAATGTCCATATACGGGACACAGACTGTGCAAGTCTGCCCAGTACATATTATTGGAATATGTTTATAATCACACATCGCTAAACATGCCCAGGGCTTGATGTCAGCAATGGGAGGATAAAGCCTCGGAGTCCCTCCCCTACCCTCCAGAGATTGGGCAGTGTATATCAGGGGTCAAGAACACGTCATTGGCATAAATGTGTTCTTGACCCCTTGAACCGCAAGGTATTGGCGGAATAGAAATCACTAATGTAATGTAATGCAATGTATATATACTGCCCGATCTCTGGAGGGTAGTGGAGGGACTCCGAGGTTTTTGTCTCCCATTGCTGACATCAAGCCCTGGGCATGTTTAGCGATAAGTGGTTATTAACCTATATTCATTAGAATAAGTCCCTGTATGTTTTCAAGATATAAATCTATAATTAGATCCACTAGGTTTGTTTTTTTTTTTTTAGGTTTTGTTGATCGATTGCTACGATTCTTGAGTTTGATATTGGAATATGTTTAACATGTTTTTCATTTAAAGGTAAATATTAGTCACCCTTATTTCCATGCAGTCTATCTTATCTGGTTATATGTTCTACCTTCTCTTACACTTGCTGTCTATTAAGATGTTTTAATGTGTATTTTATCATACTCTGCTAGACTACATATTATTATTTAAATATTTTTACTGATATAATTGACTATTGCTTAGGTTTGTTGTATATCGCCTTGGGTGGATTTCTTCAAAAACTTAATCATTTAATTGATCAATAAATAAGTAGAAAAGTGACTCATGAAAAGTATTCCAGTGATCGTCTAAAAGGGAAGAACAGAAGGTGAAAGTCAATAGTATTTTATGGGTTATATTATGTTCGAACGCTCAGATCTTTCTTAAATCATTTTCTATCAAGTTCTCGAAAGCCTGGCCATTTTAACTCTAAAATGTGTGCATTCATGAATTATTTTGAAGTTTTCTTTGAGTATCCTGATCATAAGCTCATTTATATAGTACTTTGGTTCTGATTTTTTACCCCACAGAGGTGTCACCTTACATCTGATCTTATGTCTCTGTGAATTTATTCTTATCCCTACCATATGGACTGTTTCACATAAAACTGTAGAGCAAACTGACAGATAAAGATCCTATAGTCTATCCAGTTGGCATATAGACACCGACTGCTCAGTTGTATATGCCTACCCCCTCATAGAACATGATGGCCTATAAACAACACTGTATAGTATTAAATAATATAGAGAGATGGAAACACAACATGGCCGATGAGGTGCTATCTTGGACAAGAGTAGTGGGAACTGAGGCCAATTCCTGACAGACTTCTACATCTGTGTCCCATATGAGGGGTGCTATAAAGTTCTCAGCCCAACCAACCAACTTTCTTAAAATCAGACATAGTTTCTGTCTCCGCCACCTCTTTTCAGGAGACTGTTCCATGCATCTACCACCCTGCCTGTAAAAAAGTATTTACTTAGATTACTCTGGAGCCTATCACCTCTTAACTTCATCCTACGCCCTCTCATTACAGAGCTTCCTTTCAAATGAGACTCGACTCATGTACCTAGCACCTCTTAACTCCTCTCTGCCCCCCTCCTCTTCCCATTCCTCCCCTTTACGCGCCCCCTTACCCCACACCTCTAGCTGAAGTTGTTACTTGCGGCAGTTGACAACATGCTCTTGGTAACCCTGTTGACTCTCCCGCTGATGTCACTTCCAAGTGCCATGTGCATTCCGACGGGGTCACGAGGAGTATGTCGTTGACTACCGTGAGCAACAGCTTCCACTAGAGGTACGAGGAAAGGGAAGAGGGGCCCGCGTGGCAGGCAGGAGTGTGGAAGGTGCAGAGAGTGGAAATCAGGGCGGAGAGGGGTACCTCTACCCCCCCCGGGCACCTCTCACCCCCCCACTGGGTTGAATCAAATGAAGGGATGAGATACATGATGGGGAAGAAGATTAAGAAGAAGATGAACACTGTAAAAATGCTAGAGTAAGCTTGGTCCCTTTTTAAGGGTACGGTCACCAAGGCACAAAATCTATATATACCGCGTATCAACAAGGGATCAAAGAGGAAAAAGAACAAAGAACCGGCGTGGCTCACTGTAGAGGTAAAGGAAGCGATCAGAGACAAAAAAGCTTCGTTTAAGGAATGGAAAAGGTCAAAAATAGATGAAAACTGGAATAAGCACAAACATCAACACAGGTGCCATAAGGCGGTAAAAAGGGCCAAATGAGAATTCGAGGAAAAAATAGCCAAGGAGGCGAAAAAACTTCAAGCCGTTCTTTCGATATATTAAGGAGAAATGACCCACGAAGGAAGCAGTGGGACCGTTGGATGATCAAGGAATAAAGGGAGCGCTAAAGGAGGACAAAGCAATTGCCGACAGACTGAACACATTTTTTTACATCTGTATTTAACGAAGAGAATATATACAGCATACCGGAACCCATCAGGCTATATGTTGGAACCGAAAATGGGAAACTGATAGGGCTTACGGTCTGTCTAGAAGAGGTATACAGGCAGACTGATAGGCTTAAGAGCGATAAATCCTCAGGACCGGATGGTATCCATCTGAGGATCATCAAGGAACTGAAAGGGACTATAGCTGAACTGCTTCAACTAATAGCCAATCTGCCAATCAAATTATGAAAGATTCTGGAGGACTGGAAGGTGGCGAATGTTACGCCAATCTTCAAAAAAGTTTTGAGGGGAGACCCGGGAAACTACAGACTGGTAAGTCTGACCTCAGTACCGGGAAAGATGGTAGAGGTGCTGATAAAGGTCCGTATCATTGATCACCTTGACGGATACGGTCTGATGAGGACCAGCCAGCACAGTTTCAGCAAAGGCAGATTTTGTTTGACAAACTTGCTGCACTTCTTCGAGAGAGTAAACAGGCAGATAGACAAGGGTGACCCGGTCGACATTGTATATCTGGATTTTCAGAAGGTGTTTGACAAGGTTCCGCATGAACGACTACTTCGGAAAGTTGCGAGCCATGGAATCAAGGGTAAAATACTCACGTGGATTAAAAACTGGCTGGAGCATAGGAAACAGAGAGTGGGGGTAAATGGACAATAGTCGTACTGGAAGAGCGCTATCAGCAGGGTGCCGCAGGGCTCGGTGCTTGGACCTGTGCTCTTCAACATCTTTTTAAATAATTTGGACATAGGTATGACAAGTGAGGTGATTAAATTTGCGGACGATTACGAAGCTATTCAGAGTAGTGAAGAGACAGAGGGATTGCAAAGATCTGCAACATGACATAATCAGGCTCAAGGAATGGGCATCGACATGGCAGATGAGGTTCAACGTGGATAAGTGTAAAGTGATGCATGTCGGTAACAAAAATCTCATTCACGAAATAAGGATGTCTGGGGCGGTACTTGGAGAGACCTTCCAGGAAAAAGACTTGGGAATGCTGATTGACAAGTCGATGAAGCCATCCACGCAACGTGCAGCGGCAGCAAAAAGGGCAAACAGAATGCTAGGAATGATAAAGAAGGGGATCACGAACAGATCAGAGAAGGTTATCATGCCGCTGTACCGGGCAATGGTGCGCCCTCACCTGGATTACTGCGTCCAGCACTGCTCGCCGTTCATGAAGAAGGACATGGTATTACTCGAAAGGGTCCAAAGAAGAGCGACTAAGATGGTTAAGGGGCTGGAGGAGTTGCCGTACAGTGAAAGATTAGAGAAACTGTGCCTCTTCTCCCTCGAACAGAGGAGATTGAGAGGGGACATGATCAAAACATTCAAGATAATAAAGGGAATAGACTTAGTAGATAAGGACAGGTTGTTCACCCTCTCCAAGGTAGAGAGAACAAGAGGGCACGCTCTAAAATTGAAAGGGGATAGATTCCGTATGAACATAAGGAAGTTCTTCTTCACCCAGAGAGTGGTAGAAAACTGGAATGCTCTTCTGGATCTGTCATAGGGGAAAACACCCTCTAGGGATTCAAGACATAATTAGACTAAGTTCCTGCTGAACCAAAACATACGCCAGTAGGGCTAGTGTCAGTTAGGGCGCTGGTCTTTGACCAGAGGGCTGCCCAGGAATGGACTGCCGGGCACGATGGACCACTGGTCTGAACCAGCAGCGGCAATTCTTATGTTCTTTCTGCTAAAAAGGACTTAAACCATCTGAGCACATTACCCGTAATGCCCAGTGATTCAAGACGAGATAAAAGAACAGAACAACTAAATCAGAAGCTGTAGAAAAAAACGGAGACTAATAATACAGCTTTTCCCTGATCTAACATAGTATAACAAGTCATTAATCTAATCTAGTCTTCAATTTATATACCGGGTCATCTCCCAGCAGAGGTTGACATGGTTTACAAGTAATTAAAAACCAGCAAAAAAAACGAACATGAGCATAAGAAAAAATAAGTGTTGTAGAGCAATCAATTAATTGAATCTTTAGGTAAACTCTTCGAGTATTGTGTAAACAATAAAGTTTGTAGGGAAGTGATAAACTTTCAATCACTTAAACAAACACCTCCAGTTATATGCTGTGATATATCTGCCAAATTTTCAGTACAGCTTAGTATTCAAGACAGATGCTAGATGAGGGAAAAAGGCCTCAGAAGCCACAGGGTGCAAGTTCCACACCGGGACTATGAGTGAGAGCTCGATAAATTCTTGGCTCCTCCTCATTCTTCTATCATCGGTCCCCCCAAAACCCTTGAAGCTCTTGCAGCAAATGGTGTGGTTTTCAACCAAATTTCTTCAAGCTCTTGCAGCCAATAGTGTTATAGGCAGTCAAACCACTTCAAAGGACCTTCACGATAGCACAAAGCAAAACCGGACTTATCTTTCTGAAGTTGTAGTGCCGCTAATGAGGCTCGTTGCTCTCTCTGCAGTCCTGTGGTTTGGAGCGCTCCAATCAAGTGCTAAAGCGTACCATGAATTGCCACTGTTGGATTTTTCCCCGTGATTTTCCCGGATGTCAATGCTTTCGAACACTGGAACTTTTTCAAGTACGCAGATCGATGGTATGCGTTCTAATTCATCGGTTTCACAATAGATAGAGTCAAGCCATAAATATTTTAACTAAATAAATCAACCAATATGTGATATGTGCTATAGTTTTGTACAGAGTAGGGGTACACCTATGACATAAGGAAGAGCACTGAAGTTTGTGTTTCACTATTATTCAATCCTGTGGAGCCGCAAATCCGAAAATACTTCAACAATGAACAACTCAAACTCTTGGTACAAGCGCTAATCCTAGGACTCCTGGACTACTGTAACATCCTATACCTGTCATGCCCAACCAACATGCTAAAACAATTACAAGCAGTCCAAAATACAGCTCTTAGACTGATTTACTCGCTGAATAAACATGACCACATTACCACCGCCTTCCGAAACTCAGACTGGCTCCCAGTACAAGCACGCATACAACACAAATTCTACTGCACCCTATTCAAAGCCCTAAATGGAAACGGACCAAGCTATCTGAGCAACCGCCTAAACAGGAAAAACACACCCAGACCAAGGAGAACTCATGCACACTTTACCCACCCCCCAATCAAAGGTATACAAAGCAAAAAAATATACAACGCACTATTAGCCACCAGAGCAGCGAAACTAGACCGCCACCTCTCCAATCTGCTGACTATGACGACCAACTACAAAACATTCAAGAAAGAACTTAAAAACTTTTCTATTCAAGAAATTTGTCAAATGATCTAACTAAACCCGATCGACCCTCCACAGATCCTGACGCATACTACATCTATTAACCATGTATTCTCCCTGGAAATGCCCAGGCCAGCTCTCGCTGTAAATTGCCTAGAACGGAAAGGTATTGGTGGGATAGAACACACCAATGCAATGCAATGAAGCTGGGCATAGTCTGTCTTTGCTTCTGAATCACAGATAAGTGCTGGTTTATTACACTTAATGCATGGTGGTTGATAAGCATAAGATGATCATAAGGGACGGAGAGATGACACGATGGTGCCGAATATGTTTTTAAGCGGCTCAGCTGCAGGAAATTTGGACACTGAGCACTCTCTACAAAACTATAGCACATATCACATATTGGTTGATTTATTTAGTTAAACATAAGAACATAAGAATCGCCGCTGCTGGGTCAGACCAGTGGTCCATCGTGCCCAGCAGTTTGCTCATGCGGCGGCCCTTGGTCAAAGACCAGTGCCCTAACTGAGACCAGCCCTACCTGCGTACGCTCCGGTTCAGCAGGAACTTGTCTAACTTCGTCTTGAATCCCTGGAGGGTGTCTTCCCCTATGACAGACTCCGGAAGCGTGTTCCAGTTTTCTACTACTCTCTGGGTGAAGAAGAACTTCCTTACGTTTGTACGGAATCTATTCCCTTTCAACTTTAGAGAGTGCCCTCTCGTTCTCTCTACCGTGGAGAGGGTGAACAATCTGTCTTTATCTGCCCCTGGAGGGTATTTTCCCCTATAACAGCCTCCGGAAGTGCGTTCCAGTTTTCCACCACTCTCTGGGTGAAGAAGAACTTCCTTACGTTTGTACAGAATTTATCCCCTTTCAACTTTAAAGAGTGCCCTCTCGTTCTCCCTAATTACGAGTGTTGACTCTATCTATTGTGAAGCTTGTATTAAATCCAGGATAGAGTTATTTAGAAGAATTGATTTACTCCTTTGAATTTTGACTAATTCATCGGTTAACATGTCTCAAAATGATTTTGCATGCACAAAATGTTCCATCTATTGACCCTGAATACACATCCCTGTTGTTTTTTATTCATGCAAGCTATTTCTAATTTTCCCTCAGTTTTGTTACCTTGCCTCCGACTCATTAATGTTTCAGCCGCAACAAAGGAACCCGAGTAGAGGACGCAAGAGGCAAGAACATCCTCTACTGCACTGATATAAAGCGTCCGCTCTTTGCTTTTAAAAATTCAAAGTGCTCGCTAATGTGCATTTTAATCAGCTCAGCTATTTTTGCTGAATGGCTATTTGTCACTTCACAGAAAACCCAGTATGTTATCACTTAATGCACTGCTTACACAAACTCTGGTTCAAGTGCATTTCCAGCCGCTATAGTGGAACCGTTTCTCAGTCTTTCCCTAGCTGGATTGCTATAATATTTCTCCTGCAAAGGAGAGTAAAGATGGTAAATAGAAGTGAGGTAATTGTAAGCCACCTTCTTTATTTTTTTTTCTCTTCTTCCTTTCACCGAGAATAAACATGTCTTTTTGTTAAAAAAAAAAAAAAATCCCCACCAGAAGAGCCAGAACCTTTCAAGTACATCATTAGTCTTTACTGCTAATTTAACTACAGACCTAATTGAACATTAGCTTGAAAACACAAATAATATCTAATGCAGGGGTGTCCAACCTTTTGGCTTCCCTGGGCCGCATTAGCTAAAAAAAATGTTTCTGGGGCTGTACAAACATGCAAACGGTGCAGAAAGACAGAGGAGGGAGCCGGCAAGATGGTAAACACCCGGGGGCAGCAGAGGAAAACACTGCATCGCCCTCGACCAGGGCCGCACAAAATACTTCACGGGGCCGGTTGGACACCCCCTGATAATGGGTAATGTCTCATTTTTAGGAATGCGTTTTCAGCTCTTATCTCAAAGCTGATAATACGGTATCGCCTTTTTTTGGAACAGAGACCTGAAAACTTGAAGACCGTTGTGTTGTTCCTACTTAGCACTCACTGCGTTGCATTCACATAATCACTCGCACCTCTCTGGGCTTACAAATAGGGCCATCACAAATAAAGGCAGAAAAAAAAATAATAAGTCGATGTGTTTGGGATGTCAGGAGCTGTCAATGAGAAACCTGCAGTTGGTTTTGGCTAGGTGCTAGTGACCTAGATTGGCCACCGGGAGAACGGGCTGCTGGGCTTGATGAACCATTGGTCTGACCCCAAAAGGCTATTCTTATGTTTTTATGTGTGCCAAGTATAGGACAATGAAGCCATTGTAGCATCACTGATGAGGTTGGCTCTGAGGCACTGTGGAATGAGGCATTATGACATCACAATCTCAGCTCTGGAATGTTGCTCTTATTGGGGTTCCGGAATCTTACTATTCTTTGAAATGATGGAATGTTGCTACTCCTTGGGTTTTGGCTATGTTCTAGGGACCTGGATTGGCCACCGTGAGGATGGGCTACCGAGCAAGATGAACCATTGACCTGACCCAGTATGGCTGTTCTTATGCTCTTATGTGTGCCAAAGTAAGGACAATCAAACCATTGTAAAAATCATTGATGAGGTTGGCTCTGAGGCACTGTGGAATGAGGTATTATGATATCACAATGTCAGTTCTGGAATGTTACTCTCATTGGGGTTCCGGAATCTTGCTATTCTTTGAGATGCTGGAATGTTGCTACTCTTTGGGTTTTGGCCAGGTACTAGTGACCTGGATTGGCCACCATGAGAACGGGCTACTGGGCTTGATGGACCATTGGTCTGACCCAGTAAGGCTATTCTTATATTCATATCTTAAAGCAGTATTCTAATGACTTGAAAGACTTCAAGAGATTGTTCTTTCCCCGTAATTGTAAATCCGTGTTCTCCATTAGTATCACATTTGTTATTCCACCAAGTTTCCTACATTAGCTGTCACTGTCTGTCCTTACAAAATATGCTTCACGGTTCAGCTCCTGCATGTGGCCCTCTCCCTCCAGTCACTGGAGTCTTGGCAGATGTTTGCTTCAATGCCCATGCGTTGTGTGGAGATTGCAATAGCACCCCCTCTAGTTGCAGTATCATACGCTTGTGTGCTGCCTATATTTTCTGAGCAGTCTTCAAAATCCAGCTGGTTTTAAGAAAGGTTTGGATAATTTCTTGCAGGAAAAGTCCATAGTCTGTTATTGAGAAAGACATTGGGGAAGCCACTGCTTGCCCTGGATCGGTAGCATGGAATATTGCTACGATGTGGGTATTTGCCAGATACTAGTGACCAGGATCGGCCACTGTGAGGACAGGCTACTGGGATCGGTAGCATTGAATATTGCTACCTTTTAGGTTATGTTGTAAGAGACACATTACCAGGTACTAGTGACCTGGATCGGACACCGTGAGGACGGGCTACTGGGATCGGTAGCATTGAATATTGCTACCTTTTAGGTTATGTTGTAAGAGACACATTACCAGGTACTAGTGACCTGGATCGGACACCGTGAGGACGGGCTACTAGGCTAGATGAACCATTGATTGACCCAGTATGGATGTTCTTATGTTCTTATGTGTGCAAAGTATCGGGCAATTAATCCATTGTAACATCACTGATGAGGTTGGCTCTGATGCACTGTGGAATGAGGCATTATGATATCACAATCTCAGCTCTAGAATGCTGCACTCTTTGGGGTTCCGGAATCTTGCTATTCTTTGAAGTGTTGGAATGTTGCTACTCTTTGGGTTTTTGCTAGGTACTAGTGACCTGGATCAGACACCATAAGGATGAGCTACTGGAATAGATGGATCCCTGGTCTGACCCAGTAAGGCTAGTCTTACTGGCTGGGCTAGTCTTACTGGCTGGTTATGTTCTTAACCAATTAAAATCTCATAAAAAAAATTGTAGGCGCCTGCAGGTGCCTACAAAATGGGCACCATAATTGCATCTAAAGAGGTGTCTATTCAAAGTAGGTGTGGCTTGGGCAAGAAATAACTTTAGGCTCCATTAGGTGTGATTAGAGTACATTAGAGAGATTTCTATTCCGCCATTACCCTGCAGTTCAAGGCGGATTACAAAAGATTTAAGGTTGGTCTGTTACTAGAAGAGATCAGTGGTCATGACTAGTGAAGGTAGAGAATAGGGCGAGAATTGTCAGGGAGTTAAGAAGAAGATAGGAGGAATGAGGTAATCGTGATGTTAAGACTTAATCAGGGATTTCTTGAAGAGTATGGTCTTTATTTCTTTTCTGAATAACCTGTAGTCCGTGGTCGTTATCAGCAGAATGGAGATTTGGGTGGCTAGGAGGCCGTCGTAAAGTTTTTTCCGTTTAACTTCTTTGATTGGCGGGTGTGTGAATGGGGTGTGAGATTTTCTATGTCTGGTTGAGGTATTATAGATGAGTCGATTGTTCAGGTAGGTTGTGCTGTCACCGTTTTATGGTTTTAAATAACATGCAGTAAAATTTGAATAGTATTCTATCCTGGAGTGTGAGCTCATGAATGCTTCTGTAATGTGGTCGTGTTTCTTTAGGGAGTAGACGAGTCTTAGGAGTCAAAGGTTATATAGGCCTTTAAAACCCTGGCCTACATTACTGCGCCTACCTTTAACGGGAGCCGTGATTGTATAAATGGCGCCGTGACTTTGTTGACACGCGATTGGTGCCATTTTTGTAGGCGGACGCTGTTTATGGTGTCATTTGCAGAATCTGGTCCTTACGGTCAGATTCTATAAATGGCGCCTAACTTAATTGGCAAATTAGCCTTTACAGCCTCAATAATTGGGAAAAAAATTAATTGGGCGATAGGCACCTATCCGATTCTACAGTACCAAAGATAGGTGCCTATCATTACATTGCATTGTGCTTGTTAACCGTGTAACCACAAGTTCAACGCGGTTTACAAAAGACTATCAATGCTAAGCATAGTAGAAATGAATTAATTAATCAGATTCTTTGAAAATAGATGTCTTCAGCTGTGTTCCAAAATTTTTATAAGAATAAGCTGTGAGCAATAATGCTCGAAATTCTTTGTCGCGAGAGGCTGCTTGGTACGCTAGTGTACGATCAAGACTTTTTTTTTTTTTTAACTTCTACAGCCTCAGACAGAAGGAAAATTAAACAAAGGATGAGTTTTTCTGCTGTGTTTATATGAAACTAAGGAGAATCTATTGACCAAATAAGGAGGAGCTGATCTGTACAGTACTTTGTAGCAAAAACAACCCAGCTCAAACCGCACCCGAGCTTCCATAGGAAGCCAATGCAATTCACAGTAATAGTATGTGACCTGGGGGTATTGGTGGATACAACAATGAAGCCAGCGGCGCAATGTGCAGCGGCCTCAAAGAAAGCAAACAGAATGTTGGGCATTATCAAAAAAGGTATCACTACCAGAACGAAGGAAGTTATCCTGCCATTGTATCGAGCAATGGTGCGCCCACATCTGGAATACTGCGTCCAATACTGGTCACCGTACCTTAAGAAAGACATGGCGATACTTGAGAGGGTCCAGAGGAGAGCAACTAGGATGATAAAAGGAATGGAGAACCTTTCATATGCCGAAAGGTTAGACAAACTGGGGCTCTTTACCCTGGAAAAGCAGAGACTGAGAGGAGACATGATACAGACGTATAAAACCATGAAAGGCATAGAGAAGGTGGAGAGGGGCAGATTCTTCAGAGTAGCGGGGACAACAAAAACAAGAGGTCATTCAGAAAAACTGAGAGGGGACAAATTCAAAACGAATGCAAGGAAGTTCTTCTTCACTCAGAGGGTGGTGGACACCTGGAACGCGCTTCCAAATGAGGTAATAGGACAGAGTACAATACTGGGGTTCAAAAAGGGACTGGATGACTTCCTGGAAGCGAAGGGGATTGCAGGGTACAGATAGAGGGTTACTCTACAGGACATTAAGCAAAAAGCGTATGAGAGTTTTAGGGTATGAGCACTATCAGGTCATGGACCTGAGGGGCCGCGGCGTGAGCGGACTGCCGGGCACGATGGACCTCTGGTCTGATCCAACAGGGGCAATACTTATGTTCTAATGTGACATGGTCACATTTCTTCAGGTCGTAGATCAGCTATGGCACTTAACGGGCGCCTTACGCCTAAGTGAGCATTGCTATTGGCATAGTGTAACTTAGGCAGCGCTAAACATAGAAACATAGAAATAGACGGCAGTTAAGAGCCATGGCCCATCTAGTCTGCCCACCCCAATGACCCTCCCCTACCTTTCTCTGTGAATAGATCCCACGTGTCTGTCCCATTTGGCCTTAAAATCAGGCACGCTGCTGGCCTCAATCACCTGAAGTGGAAGACTATTCCAGCGATCAACCACCCTTTCAGTGAAAAAGAATTTCCTGGTGTCCCCGTGCAGTTTCCCACCCCTGATTTTCCACGGATGCCCCCTTGTTGCCGCGGGACCCTTGAAAAAGAAGATATCTTCTTCCACCTCGATGCGGCCCGTGAGATACTTGAATGTCTCGATCATGTCACCCCTCTCTCTGCGTTCCTCGAGTGAGTACAGCTGCAACTTATCCAGCCGTTCCTCGTATGGGAGATCCTTGAGTCCCGAGACCATCCGGGTGGCCATTCTCTGGACCGACTCCAGTCTCAGCACATCCTCACGGTAATGCGGCCTCCAGAATTGCACACAGTATTCCAGGTGGGGCCTCACCATGGATCTATACAATGGCATAATGACTTCAGGCTTATGGCTGATGAAACTCCTGCGTATGCAACCTATGATTTGCCTTGCCTTGGATGAAGCTTGCTCCACTTGATTGGCAGTCTTCATGTTCTCACTGACGATCACCCCTAAGTCTCTTTCTGCTTCAGTTCTTGTTAGGATCTCGCCATTAAGGGTGTAAGTCTTGCATGGATTTGGCTGCCCAGGTGCATGACTTTACATTTTTTGGCACTGAAGCTGAGTTGCCAGGACCTAGACCAGTGCTCCAGTAGGAGTAGGTCGTGCATCATGCTGTCGGACATTGAATTTAAATCTGTTGTGCTTAGTTTGGCGTCATCGGCGAATAATGTTATTTTACCTCGCAGCCCTTCTGCCAAGTCTCTTATAAAGATGTTGAATAGGATCGGGCCCAGGACCGAGCCCTGCGGCACTCCACTGATTACCTCCGTCATTTCGGAAGGGGTGCCGTTCACCACTACCCTCTGAAGCCTACCTCCAAGCCAGTTCCCAACCCATTTCGTCAATGTGTCGCCCAATCCTATAGAACTCATCTTGCTCAGCAACCTGCGGTGTGGTACGCTATCGAATGCTTTACTGAAGTCCAGGTATACGATGTCCAGGGACTCCCCAACATCCAGCTTCCTCGTCACCCAGTCAAAGAAGCTGATCAGCGCGATTTTTCAAAAACTTAGCGGATTGAGACTTATATACCACCTTTTTTAGTGTTTATACAACCACATTCAAAGCGGTTTACATACAGGTACTTCAAGCCTGAAATGTAGGCCTTTAAAACCCTGGCGCCTGGCGTCATTTTTTTTTTTTCCAGGCATCCATCAGTTTAGGTGGTTATTGCGGCCTTTGAAATGAGTGGCAGTAAGGGTTCGCGCAATAATATTTTTAATGGTCACATGCTAATTTGAGTAATTAGCGCAGGGCCATTCATTCCAGAAATAGGAAAATCAGCCAGTTCCCAGGTGTGGCACAAATGGCTTTAGTGCACAGGAAAAACCCGCTTAGGGGGGGTATGCTAAGGCCACTTTTGCCGCGTCTTTAGTAAAAGGGCTCCCATGCGAGCCTTTCCTACCTACAAAATGGGTGCCAGTAAGTGCTCACACAGTCTTTTTTTAATGGCAACATAAGCAGGTAGTCTGCAGTCAGGACCTTCAGGGGATTCACCCCACCCCCTAAAGGGCCTGAGAGCACTGCTCTGAATTTGATTGGTTGAACAAGCAACAACCAGATAAGAACATAAGTAGAGAATGACACGGTGACAAAATTCATCACCGTTCCCGTCCCCGCGGATAACCGTGGGAAATAATCCCATGTCATTTTCTAGTGTCTATTTCAACCTCAGTCCTTCTTCAAAGCAAAGCTTGCGGGTCAGTGGTTGTGGCCATTCATACTCTGATTCTTATGTGAGCCAAGGATAATGAAGCCATTGTGACATCACTGATGTGATTGGCTCTTAGGCACTGGTGGAATGAGGCATTATGACATCACAATATCTGCTCTGGATACCAGAGACTGTCATTCTGTAGTGTCTGTTTCAACCTCAATCCTTCTACACCAGCATTCTTCAAAGCATAGCTTGCGGGTCAGTGGTTGTGGCCATTCATACTCTGATTCTTATGTGAGCCAAGGATAATGAAGCCATTGTGACATCACTGATGTGATTGGCTCTTAGGCACTGGTGGAATGAGGCATTATGACATCACAATATCTGCTCTGGATACCAGAGACTGTCATTCTGTAGTGTCTGTTTCAACCTCAGTCCTTCTACACACGCATTCTTCAAAGCAAAGCTTGGCGGTCAGTGGTTGTGCCATTCATACTCTGATTCTTCCCTCTCTTTAAAGAATGACATGAAGATGGTTTCCCCGCGGTTATTCCGCGGGGACGGGAACGGTGATGAGTTTTGTCACCGTGTCATTCTCTAACATAAGAACATAAGAAGTTGCCTCCGCTAGGTCGGACCAGTGGTCCATCGTTCCCAGCAGCCAGCTCCCGCGGTGGCCCATCAGGTCCATGACCTGTAAAGTGATTCTTTGTCTGGAACCCGTTCATTCCCCGTTTCCCTTCTATCTATTAACCTTCATAGTCCTATCTCTACCCCTATCTGTATCCCTCAATCCCCGAGTCCTTCAGGAATTTATCCAATCCCCCTTTGAAACCCCGGAATGCACTCTGTCCTATCACTTCCTCCGGAAGCACATTCCAGGTGTCCACCACCCTCTGAGTGAAAAAGAATTTCCTAGCGTTGGTCCTGAACCTGTCCCCTTTCAATTTCTCCGAGTGCCCCCCCTTGTTCTTGTGGTTCCCAATAGGCTGAAGAATCTGTCCCTCTCCACCTTCTCTAGGCCTTTCATGATCTTGTAGGTCTTCTATCATGTCTCCTCCGAGTCTCCGCTGCTCAGCCAATCAAAGTCAGGGCAGGGCCTTCAGGGGGTTTGGAGAATCCACAGTCCAAGAACCCTGCTTTATTGTGTGTGGTGTGTGGGGGGGGGGGGGTTACTTTTTATTTGATGCAGTTTGTCTGGTTGAGCAAGCTGCCCACTCAACAAATCAAATTGCATCAAGCAAAAAAATAAAATAAAAAAAAAGCAGAATCCCCTGAGAGCCCTTACTGCACACCACTGTATGCAACCCTTAACAGAAATGAATAAAAGCTTGATCGTTTTATTGTTACAATAATGAGCAAGAAAGACAAAGGTGTGTTAAGGCCACATTCAAACACAGCTCAGTAAGGAGCCCTAAGTGTTGAACATCTATTTAACTGGCTCTGTTTTTGTTGGCTCCGTAAACCTGGCAAATCAATGCCAGAGCCCAGACCTTGGCCTAGCAATCAATTTCTAAGGATAAAGCCAGCGAAGGTTAGGAAAACTTAAATATTTATTTTAGTGGACCAAGGGCTCCTTTTACTAAGCTGCGTTAGCGTTTTTAGTTAAACCCACGCTACGTGGCTAGAACTAACGCCAGCTCAATGATGGCGTTAGGGTCTAGCTCGCACGGCAATTTAGCGCCCGTTAATACCCTAAGGCGGCGTAGTAAAAGGAGCCCCAAGTGAAATCTAAATCTAGCCTGGCAGGGAAGGTGTTAAAACCTTACAATACCAAAATGTGAGCATACCGTGTTGATAAAGGAGATCTACCCCATCTGAAATTATGGCTGAGAAAACCAGTTGTGGACAGTGAGAGAAGCAGTCTTGATCCTGCCAAGTACATAATGAATTTCCCTATAAAGCAGTGTTGAAAAAAAAAAAAAAGTTGCTGACTCCACCACCTTATCAAAGAGAATTCCAATCGTTGTAAGAGACACATAGCTTTAGACATAGATTTTTGTATTAGCTCAGAAACAGATATAAAGTGCCATGCCAAAAAATGTTCTTGAATCTGGGCCAGACAGAAAGCTTGCAGTGAATATAACAAACAAACGAACCTCTCTAGTTCCAAGAGGAACCGACGGGCTGCCGGAGGCAGGATTGTTGTCTGTACTGAAAAGAATATCACCTTGAAACCAAGCGAAGATACCATGGCCAAAGAAACATATTTTAGTTCATAGACAGTAACGCGGAAGACAAAGGCGCACGCCAACAACTGAGCGCAAGACGGAGGCGCCGCCGAAGAAAAAGACTGTTTTTAGGGGCTGCGATGGGGGGGGGGTTTGTTGGGGAGCCCCCCCCACTTTACTTAATACATATCGCAGCGACGTTGTGGGAGGTTTGGGGGGTTGTAACCCCCCACATTTTAGTGAAAACGTAACTTTTTCCCTAAAAACAGGGAGAAAAAGTGAAGTTTTCAGTAAAATTGGGGGGGTTACAACCCCCACAATCCCCCACAACGCGGCGCAATCTGTATTAAGTAAATTGGGGGTGTTCTCCCTCACACACCCCGTCGTAGCCCCTAAAAACAGTCTTTTTTCTTCGGCGCGCGCCTCGTGCTGCGCTCAGTTGTCTGCTCGCGCCTTTGTCCCCGGCGCGCTTTTGATTACAGAAACTCCTTCCGAGTCTCTTGCATGCAGAACTGAGTGAGGAGATTGCAGTTTTGGCAGACAGGAAGCCAGAGCCAGACGTAATTAGGCTCCAGAAGGACTTGGGGCCAGATTCGCCCAACCTGCCTGATCGGGCCCGTCCGGGCAGCGTCCGACAAATTCAGGAAACAAAAATATGCCGATGGGGCGCGATCGAGAAATGGCCCAAGCTGCCGCACGGATCGAGGTGTGCGATCCCATACGCAATGGACAAAGTGCAGGGTTTTGAAAAGCTGTCCTGATGCCCGGAAATGTCTAGACGTCTAAGTAGTAACGCTAGGGTCACCCATATTTAAACGATGGTTGTGAAGTATGTGAAGAGAGCTATTTATGATAGAGTTCCTAGAACACTTATGGGGACATTCTTAAATGGCACCTAAAAGTCAGGCACTGAAGGGCAAATTCTATAAGAAGCGCCCAATAGTTAGGCGCCTACTTGGGCCCTGTTCAGCACGATTTCAAGTAAAATTGGATGCTGTTTAGTGAATCACGCCCGAGCGCCACCTATTTTGGAGGCGCCCAAGAAATAGGCCAGCTCTAGGTGCAACCAAAATGCTAGGCGCCCAATGCGAGCGCTTAGGTTCATAGACAACGGCGCGAAAGACAAAAGCAAGCGCGCCGACAATTGAGCGCAGCGAGCGCCGCCGCGCCGCTCTAAATGACAGTTTTTAGGGGCTCCGACGGGGGGGTTTTGTTGGGGAACCCCCCCCAGTTTACCTTAATAGACATCGCCGCCGGCATTATGGGGGGTTTGGGGGGTTGTAACCCTCCACATTTTACTGTAAACTGAACTTTTTCCCTAAAAACAGGGAAAAGTGAAGTTTTCAGTAAAATGTGGGGGGTTACAACCCCCCACACCACCCACAACGCCCCCACTACGCGGCACGATGTCTATTAAGTAAAGTGGGGGGGTTCCCCCATGCCCCCCCCCGTCAGAGCCCTAAAAACAGTCATTTAGAGTGGTGCGGCGGCACGCGCTGCGCTCAATTGTCTGGGCGCGCCTTTGTCCCGGCGCGCATTTGACCTGACACCGAGCGCTTAAGCATGCTTAAGAGCAGGGATTCTGTAAGAACATAAGAACTGCCATCTCCGGATCAGACCTTTCGGTCCATCAAGTCCGTCAATCCGCATACGCGGAGGCCCAGCCCAATGTACACCTGGCGTCATTTTAGTCACCCATATCCCCCTTTGCCTCTCGTAAGGACATGGCAGATGGCGGTAGGATGCCTACCACAACCTGCAATTGAGACAGCTGCCTGACACATAGCCTATTTTTTTGAAGGCCGCCTACATTTTTTAGAGGCGCTTTGTTACAGAATTGCACTTTCTTGATAGGCGCCTATGTTTCAATCAATGCTGATTAAAAAGCTTAATTGATAGGCGCCTATCTAGTTGGGCGCCTCCAAATTAGAGGCCTAACTTTAGGCGCTGGTTACAGAATTTGGGCCTGAGTACTATGGCGCTAGGCGCAGTGTTATAACTTTCTACTGTAGAATTACGCTTACTGCTACCTATTTATGCCAGGGTTTTCTTGGCCTAAACGAGAGCACCTGTTAGGTGACTATTGGTGCCTATGTCTAAAACAGGTGCCTACATGAAAAACATGCCCATTATCTGCCCTCTCGAACCACAACTACTTTCTACTAGGCACCTTGGACTAGGCGCCTTCCTCAAAGTGGTAGACGCCTACCAAGTTAGGAGTCTACCATCCAATTAAGTGCAATTAACATAATTTACGAGTTGTTAATCGTCAATTCTCCATCTAAACAGTTAAGCTAGGTACATAGATCGGCTAGGTCGGGGGTAAGCAATTCCGGTCCTCAAGAGCCGGAGCCAGGTCAGGTTTTCAGGATCTCCACCATGAATATGTACGAGAAGGATTTGCATGCACTGCCTCCTTGAGATGCAAATCTATCTCATGCGTATTTATTGTGGAGATCCTGAAAACCTGACCTGGCTCCGGGCTCTCGAGGACTGCAATTGCCTACCACTGGACTAGATGCGCCAATCTAGCCATCTAACTTTAGGCCTGTTATTATACAATCAGAGCCTTAAGGCACAAAAGGTTGCTTCTGTTTCGTAAATTGTTTTGATGAAATAGATCACTGCAAAACCTCCAGGCATAGATGCACCTGCTGCAAGACAGGAGTAATGTTGTGTATGCGTTTGCCGATAAGAATTGTAACTTCTGTGTATTTTATTAAAGACATGTATACGAGGGGCCACTGAAAAGTTCTCAGCCCAACCAACAAAGATGGCGACGTCTACATCGAGGGCTATGCATTTAGTCCAATGATTTTCCACTTATTTTTGTTCCATTGGAAATATATGGAACCAAAAAAAGTGGAAAATCGCTGGGCTAAAGGCCTGATTCTGTATAGAATGCCAATATCAGCAGCCGCCTATCAAGCGGTCACTGATCACGTGTCAATTACGCATGGGCATCCTATTCAGAATCGCGTCTACACTCCCGTAAGGTGTGACTAAACATGTGGGTAAAGGAGAGCCAGTAGATGTAGTGTATTTAGATTTCCAGAAATCTTTTGACAAAGTTCCTGAGAAAATTAAAGCATCATGGGATAGGTGATAATGTTCAATAGTGGATTAAGAATTGGTTATCAGACAGAAAACAAAGAATAGACTTAAATGGTCATTTTTTTTCAATGGAAGAGAGTAAACAGTGGAGTGCCGCAGGGGTCTGTGCTGGGACCGGTGCTATTTAACCTATTTATAAATGATCGGGAAATCGGAATGACGAATGAGATAATTAAACTTGCAGATGACACTAAACTGTTCAAAGTTATTAAAACGCATGTGGACTGTGAAAAACTGCAGGAAGACCTTAGGAAATTTGAAGACTGGGCGTTCAAATGGCAGATGAAATTTAATGTGGACCTATGCAAAGTGATGCACATTGGGAAGAATAACCAAAATCATAGTTACTGGATGTTAGGGTCCACCTTGAGGGTCAGCGCTAAAAAAGATCTGGATGTCATCAGACAATACGGTGAAACATTCCGTCCAATGTGTGGCAGCAGCCAAAAAAAAGCAAACAAGAAGCTAGAAATTATTAGGAAAGGGATGGTTAACAAGACTAAGAATGCCATAATGCCCCTGTATCGCTCAATGGTGCGACCTCACCTGGAGTACTGCATTCAGTTCTGGTCTCCTTATCTCAAGAAATATATAGTGGCGCTAGAAAAGGTTGAAAGAAGAGCAACCAAGATGATAAAGGGGATGGAACTCCTCAGCTTGGAAAAGAGACGGCTGAGGGGAGATAGGATTGAAGTCTACAAAATCCTGAGTGGAGTAGAACGGGTACAGGTGGATCGATTTTTCACGCCATCAAAAATGACAAAGACTAGGGGACACTCGATGAAGTTACAGGGAAATACTTTTAAAACCATAGGAGGAAATTTAGTTTTCACTCAGAGAATAGTTAAGCTCTGGAAATCATTGCCAGAGGATGTGGTAAGAGTGGTTAATGTGGTTCATAGACAACAACGCGGAAGACAAAGGCACACGCCGACAACTGAGCGCAAGACGGAGGCGCGCGCCGAAGAAAATTACTGTTTTTAGGGGCTCTGACGGGGGGGTTTTGTTGGGGAGCACCCCCAGTTTACTTACTACAAATCGCGCCAGCGTTGTGGGTGGTTTGGGGGGTTGTAACCCTCCACATTTTACTGTAAACTTAACTTTTTCCTAAAAACAGGGAAAAAGTGAAGTTTTCAGTAAAATTTGGGGAGTTACAACCCCCCCAAACCCCCCCCACAACGCCCCCAACAACGCGGTGCGATGTGTATTAAGTAAAGTGGGGGGTTCCCCCCACGCCACCCCCGTCGGAGCCCTAAAAACAGTAATTTTCTTCGGCGCGCGCCTCTGCGCTGCGCTCGATTGTCTGCTCGCGCCTTTGTCCCGGCGCGCTTTTAACCTGACGCCGGTTAATGTAGCTGGTTTTAAACAAAGGTTTGGACAAATTCTTGGAGGAAAAGTCCCTAGGCTGCTATTGCCCTGGATCGGTGGCATAGAATGCTGCTACTATTTGGTTTTTTTTGCCTGGTACTGGCCTCTGTGAAGACAAGATACTGGGCTTGATGGACCATTGGTCTGACCCAGTAAGGTTATTCTTATGCTCTTATGGCTGCCAGATGGCGGTAGAATGCCTACCACAACCTGCAACTGGGACACACATTTCAAGAATCAGGCCCTAAGGGGCAATTTCTATAAATAATGCCTAAAAGTTAGGCGTCGTTTAGACGTCCATCAGTACAATGCTCAGCGGGATTCTATTACGCGCAGATGCATAATAGAGAAATCACACTCAGCGGGGGGTCAGCGAATTTAAGTACATTTGCATGGTTAGGCATCCTTTATATGCGGTCAGACTAATCTTCGGTCTAAAGAAGTTCGATCACGTGACGCCATACTTCAAACAGCTACACTGGCTGCCGATGGAAGCTCGTGTAAAGTTTAAGTTCGCCTGCCTCTGTTTTAAAGTTTTCTACGGTCTAACCCCTAAATACATCACTGACCTCTTCTCCTTCTCAGCCAACAAACACAAGAGAAGCTCCCACTCGCCCTTCGTTTCTCCCCCGGTTAGAGGATGCAAACTAAAAAAACACCATGAGCATCTTCTCTCACATCAGGCTGCCCTATGGGGTAAAGACCTAGAACAACTCCTATTGCCCACCACTTATGAGGTATTCAGGAAACGCCTCAAAACCCACCTATTCCTGAAAGACCTAGACAGCTGACCCACTTCCCTCCTTCCCCTCTCTTGCCCTTTCTCCCCATTGTTCCCACATCCCTTAAGTTAACTCAACTTGTACGTCAACTCAAGTTGTACTCCACTAATCTTCCGTAAACCGCATAGAACTTAACGGTATTGCGGTATATAAACTGTTATTATTATTATTATAGAATACTAGTCGTTAAGCCCGTTACATTAACGGGTGCTAGAATTTATGTCTGTCTGTATTTTTCTTTCTGTCTCTTTCCTCCCTCCATTTCCCTGTGTAGCGCTGTCTCTGCTTTCTTCCTCAGTCTGCACTCTCAAGCTGTAACATTACTGCTTAGCTTTTTCTCCCTGCAAGCATCTCTGCTCTAGCCCCCTGTCCTTCTGTGACTGTCTGTGTGTCTCTCTCTACTTGTGCACTGTTTGTTTGTTTTTTTCAATCTCTCTTTAGCTCCCGATCCCCTCTCACTGACCCTTGCCGACTGCATGTAATTCCGGTTAGGTTTCCATGGCAACCCTGCTCGCGGGTCTGTTCGGTAGGGCCGTTTTTTCGGGTCTGCCGGCGCCGGGTGGGGAAGAGTCCTGGCTCCTTTTTTGGTTTGGGCGCGTGCAGAGGGGCTCAACAGCGCACAACCACCTTTCCTTCCCTCCCTCCATCAGGTGCAGTGCAGCTCCACCAATGTTAAAAGCAGCCGCATCGAAATCAGAGGCCTGCCACTGCCGTAGCACGTTCCCCTCTGCCTTGGTCCCGCCCCTTCTCTGACATATGGGACCGCGGCAGAGGGAACGTGTTACGGTGGCGGCAGGACTCCAATTTCAAAGCAGCTGCTTTTAACATAGGCGTAGCTGAACTGTACCTGATGGAGGAAGGGAAGGAACGGTGGGGCAAATTTCGTCAACGGCAGTCCTTGTGCGGTTCGAGAGAGGGGGGGGGGTGGTGGATTCGGCGACTTGCAGCTTCGCGTGCCTCCCACCCCCCCTTCCCTCCGGCTCCGCCGCCGATAGTCTCCACCTGCATTGCCCCTGGCGCAGCACTCACCGGCCCGTCGGGCGGGGAACGGAGGAACAGGTTCAGGGCTGCCAGGGGGAGAGGAGTGAGTCCGGCTGAGACTGGCAGGAAGAGGAAGGCGGAGCAGGTGAGCCGGCACCGAAAAAAACTTTAAAGAGCCAGCCAGACCGTGAGTGCGAGCTGTTGTAAGTTTGCATGTGCACTCTTGCCGGCCACGGACATACGGATCACGGAAGCACGCGGATTAGAGTGCGCATGCGCCGCCTACGGTTTTATTATATAGATGTGTTGGGGTGGAGAACTTTTCAGCAGCCTTTCATGTGTCCATCCAGTCTCCTTTCTGCCCATACTCCACTTCTGGGAACGATCATTTACCTCAGCCATTGACATGGCGTAAGCAGCCACAACTAACCCCTCCCTTTAACTAAGGTGCGCTAACCCAGTGTTCTTCAACCACCGGTCCATGGACCAGTGCCAGTCCACAGAAATTTCCTGCCGGTCCACAGGGCCAGCACGTGCATCAGGCCCAAAACAGTGTTCTTCAACCACCGGTCCACGGTGCGATCGATGCGGCGTTATCTTCGAGCCAGCTCCCTCTTCCTCACTGATTCAGTGCACAAAGCCACGGGCAGCGGCTCCTACGGGCGTCCTGCGCCTGAACCGGAATGCCTTCTCTCTGACGTTGCAACGTCAGAGGGAAGGCTTCCAGATGAGGCACGGGACGTGCAAGGTGCAATTAGCGCTATTATGGGGGCGGGGTCTGGGGTGGAGATTGGGTAGAGATGGGCGGGGTCTGGCCCACGACTTAGCCCCGTGTTCTTCAACCGCCGGTCCACAGAATAATTCTTTTATTTCTGCCGGTCCATAGGTGTAAAAAGGTTGAAAAAAACACTGCGCTAACCGATTATCGCACGCTAAATGCTAACACATGCATATGAGTCTATGGACGCGTTAGCATTTAGCGCGCACTAATCGGTTTGCGCACCTTAGTGAAAGAGGGGATAAGTATTGGTGCATAAATGCTGACATGTTTAACTGTCTATATAGAACTCATTCTTAGCGTGCAGCAGTGGCTTTAACACACATTGAAGGTTTTTTGCCAGTGAGGTGACCGCTCGACCACTTCTTTAAAGCCATTTTTGGTGAGGTGCGAGGGCCCTTTCTGAGGCTTTTTCCTTCATTTTTTGATTGAGTTTATAACCTATGCTGTTCTTATTTTATGTCATTGGACATTATCATAATCAATATTGAAAGTGTTTTATCCTTTTACATATTATGTTTTCATCATATCTGGGTCATTAGTACCTAGGAAATGTGACACCCGGGGCCCATTGTTTTTTGACACCCCTGCCATCATGTTTGACACCCCACCCCCCAATGTAAAAAAAATATTTCTAGTAATGTTCCCCCAGGTGTAAGCCATGAGGGGGGTGGTCCCGGCCTGGGAGTCATGGTCCGAGAACTTTCCTTCTTATGGCCCGGTGCCAAGGCTCTGGATAGTCCCCGTGGCCCAGCATGTTCCCAGCCTTCTCTCCTGTCTGATGGCCCTTTACCTTCCATGAAGCTGAAAAAACTGCTGGCCTCGGAAGTGATTCAGCTACGTCGCCCGCAGCTCCGCTTCCTGCTTTCCGTGTCTGCCTCTGCCACAATCCACCTGGGCGGAAACAGGAAGTTGCGTCATTGGCAGATGCGGAAAGCAGGAAGCAGATGCGGAGCCGCGGGCGACGTGGCTGAATCACTGCCGAGGCCGGCAGTTTTTTCAGCTTCACGGAAGGTAAAGGAAGAGAAGGCTGGGGACATGCTGGGCCACAGGGACTATCCAGAGCCTTGGCACCGGGCCGTGAGAAGGGAAGTTCCCAGACTATGACTCCCAGGCCAGAAACACCCCCCTCATGGCTTGTACCCGGGGAGAACCGCCGCCACCGCCACCCCCCCTTGGTACGCTACTGGCGTGCAGCATCCTATCACCTTAAGTTTGGTGACCTTTTTAGAATTTCCCCCTACAAGTGATGACGAATGGGGGATCAATACTACATTGCGTGGGCTAGTCTGTTACTCCTCCACGTCGATGCAGCTGTAAAGTTTCTTTCCTAAATCAAGTGACAACGTGGACTTTTTGGTTAATTTTATTGAGTACGTTTTTTTTTTTTCATTTGCAAAGTCTAGGTTTAGGGTGAAAAAGAAGTTCGCCTGGAAGTCGCAGTCCATGACTAGCATGACAAGTTTGCTTTTATGTTGATATATTTTAGCCTTGGAAGGAGGTTTTGACCCAAAGCTCCCATCCAAGGAAGATAGAAAAATCAATGAAGTCTTAAGTAGCCTCCAAACCTGAGACACACAGCTGACAGCAAGGTTGAAACAAACAAGCAGAAAGTTGGCTATCCAACGGGTACTGTTGTGGCCGGAGAATGGAGCTGAAGAGCAAGACGGAGGAGAAAGGTATCAATAAGATAAAACAAGAGAGGAGTGAACGTGTATGAGTAAGCAATCTCAAATCCCAAAACAGACATGGGAGATTGCAAAAAAAAAAATTCAAGGGTCATAGAGTAGAGACAACTATTTTTTTAAAAAAGTTTGTGCTTCCTGAAGTAAATGCAACCTGGAAAACTTGTATCCAGTTTGTTTGAATTTGTCGAGTCAAAACATCTTAGACGTACACACGCTTTCCTTATTTTCCCATCTGTCAGAGGTTGCAAATTTTTTTAAAAATACCATCGCCGTCTCTTGTCCTATCAGGCAGCATCTTCCAGCGTTAGCCACTCCCCCCAAAGTGGTGTTACGCCATAAAGTGCCTACGTAGGTGAGATTCCAGCACCTTTTATTTAGGTTCATAGTCATAAGCGCGAGAGAAAAACGCGCGCCGACATTTGAGAGCGGACCACTGAGCGCAAGACTTCAGCGCGCCGCTCTAAAAGCTTCTTTTAAAGGGCTCCGACGGGGGGCGTGGGGTGAACCCCCCCACTTTACTTATTACTGTTTGTGCTGCCGTGTTGGGGGTGTAACCCCCCCTCCTTTATACAGAAAACTTAACTTTTTACCTATTTTTTGGAAAAGTTAAGTTTTCTGTATAATGGGGGGTTACAACCCCCTCAAAACCACCCCCAACAGCAGCGCAAACACTAATAAGTAAAGTAGGGGGGATTCCCCCCACACTCCTCCGTCAGAGCCCTTTAAAAGAAGCTTTTAGAGCAGCGCGCTGAAGTCTTGCGCTCAGTTGTCCGCTCTCAAATGTCGGCGCGCGTTTTTCTCTTGCACTTATGACTATGGACCTAAATAAAAGGTGCTGGAATCTCACCTACGTAGGCGCTTTATGCCGAAACACCACTTGGGGGGGGGGGGGGTGGCTAACGCTGGAAGTGGTTTGGGACAGGGATCTGCAATCTTTAATTGTAACTTCTAGCACCTACCAACGTTTTAGGAGAAACCTAAAAACTTATTTGTTCGCTAGATTTCTGGGGAATTGAAATTCTCATTAAACTGTAATTCAATTCTCTTTTGTAAACTGCGTAGAACTTAATGGTTTCCACGTTTAATTAAAATTTCTTATACCGCCCAATCAACCTTCTAGGCGGTGTACAAAATCATAAAAACATATTTTGGCTAAAAATACAAATATGGAATTGCAGTATAGAAGTACGTTTTTATGTTTAAATGGAATTACTCCAATTAAATTTTTTAAAAAAGTCTCTCAAAACAAATCCTATGGTGCTAATTTTTTTTTTTTTTTCTTAAAGTTCAAAATTTTTATTGTAAGTTTCGAAGTGCAAAAAACAGAAAACAGGAACAAAAATATATCAGACTTCAAGGTGTTCAGCTACAAAAGATCAGTCCATCAGATTTTGTAAAACATATACATGGGTACAATTGTATATAGTACATTAGTTAATCAGAACTGGCATAACATATTGTTCTAATGCATAAAATATTATACTGTTAGCACTCAATATGTTATCAGGGCTGTGGAGTCGGTCGATAAATGTTCCGACTCCGACTCCTCCGTTTTTTGTACTTCTGACTCCGACTCCAGGTCCCCGAAATTTCCTTCGACTCCGACTCCTCGACTCCGACTCCACAGCCCTATATGTTAGACCTGTTTTAAAAGTATTTAAATGCTAAAAAGATTTGCCCAAACTAGACAGATGTCCACTGGAGGTATTAGGGCATGAACACTCCCTTACCCAATGGTCATCAACCCCCTCCCACCACCCAAAGATGTGAACCCCTTCCCCCCCCAGTACATTCTAGCCTGTATTATGAGGTGGTACAGAAAAATTCTCAGCCCAACCAACCAACTTCCTAAATTCTGAGTAGAGAATGACACGGTGACAAAATTCTTCACCGTCCCCGTCCCCGCGGATAACCGTGGGAAATAATCCCATGTCATTTTTTAGTGTCTATTTCAACCTCAGTCCTTCTACACCAGCATTCTTCAAAGCAAAGCTTGCGGGTCAGTGGTTGTGGCCATTCATACTCTGATTCTTATGTGAGCCAAGGATAATGAAGCCATTGTGACATCACTGATGTGATTGGCTCTTAGGCACTGGTGGAATGAGGCATTATGACATCACAATATCTGCTCTGGATACCAGAGACTGTCATTCTTTAATGTCTGTTTCAACCTCGGCCCTTCTACACCAGCATTCTTCAAAGCAAAGCTTGTGGGTCAGTGGTTGTGGCCATTCATACTCTGATTCTTATGGGAGCCAAGGATAATGAAGCCATTGTGACATCACTGATGTGATTGGCTCTTAGGCACTGGTGGAATGAGGCATTATGACATCACAATATCTGCTCTGGATACCAGAGACTGTCATTCTTTAATGTCTGTTTCAACCTCGGTCCTTCTACACCAGCATTCTTCAAAGCAAAGCTTGTGGGTCAGTGGTTGTGGCCATTCATACTCTGATTCTTATGGGAGCCAAGGATAATGAAGCCATTGTGACATCACTGATGTGATTGGCTCTTAGGCACTGGTGGAATGAGGCATTATGACATCACAATCTATGCTCTGGAATGTTGCTACTCAACCTCAGTCCTTCTACACCAGCATTCTTCAAAGCAAAGCTTGTGGGTCAGTGGTTGTGGCCATTCATGCTCTGATTCTTCCCTCTCTCCTTAAAGAATGACATGAAGATGGTTTCCCGCGGGGACGGGAACGGTGATGAATTTTGTCACCATGTCATTCTCTAATTCTGAGCATTATTTTTCCCCTTGCGGCCCTCCAAGTACTCTATTTTTTCTGCAGCAATCACATTTAAAGTTTAATATCTTTTCTTTCTCAAAACTGGCACATTTCAATCACTAAATTGAAAATAAAATCATTTTCCTACCTTTGTTTGGCAATTTCATCAGTCTCTGGTTGCACTTTATTCTTCTGACTGTGCATCCAATATTTCTTCCCTTCTTTCAGCCTCCTGTATGCTTCCTCTCCTCCAGACCTCATTCCCTCCCCCAACTTTTCTTTCTTTCTCTGTCTGTCTTTCTCTGATTCCGTGTCCCAGTTTCTGGCTCCCTGTCCCCCCCCCCCCTTCTTTCTTTCTTCCTTCCTGCCCTTCCCCATGCCACCGCTGCCGGGGAATTGGCTGCTGCTGCTGCTACCGCCATTGGGAACAGGCCGAGATCTCCACGCTTCTATTCTTCATGGGGCCGACCAACTCTCGCTGCCCGACGTCAATTCTAACGTCGGAAAGGACGTTCCAGGCAGCCAGGCAGCGATTGGCAAGCCAGAACGTCCTCTCAACGTCAGAATTGACATCGGGCGGCGAGAGAAGCAGGGAGATCAAAGAGCATGGTGCCGCCCTGTTCCCCAATGGCAGCGGTGAGAAGGGAAGGAAAGCAGGTTGGGCACCACTGCTCTAGACGAGCCGCACTCTAAGGAGAACAGTGGAGGGTGGCCAGCTGTGCAGACTGCCCCCCCCCTTGGTATGCCACTGGAGCAGCAGCGTGTCTGACTGGCTCATTCCATTCAAAGCCGCGGGCGGTGTCTCCTTGCGATATCTGCGCCTGTGTCTGAAGCTTCTCTGATGTTGTGATGTCAGAGAGGCTTCCGATGCAGGAGTGGGTAGCACTAGGAGCTTTGAACGGAATGAACCGGCCAGACACGCTGCTGCTCCAAAAGGAAGCGAATGATCCAGTCCAGACAGTGGGCCGCAAATAAAACTTGGAGAGCCACATGCGGCCCGCGCGCCGCGTGATTGAGACCGCTGACCTAGAGTGAACACATTTTAAACTTACTGTGGGACGCCTCAGCGTGCCCCGCGATAAACCGTTTGAAGCCACAGTGAGCCATGCATAAATTCTTACTGCAGCTTAGTAAAAGGACACCTTAGGATTCAATATTAGTTATTAGTCACTTAGGCTCGGATTTTCTATGTGGCGCCGAGATCGGCGGCCACCTAAAAAGCGGCCGCCGATCATTTGTCAATCGGGCGATGGCGCCATGTAGAGCAGTGTTCTTCAACCACCGGTCCATGGACCTGTGCCGGTCCACAGAAATTTCCTGCTGGTCCACAGGGCCAGCAGGTGCATCGGGCCCGAGACGGTGTTCTCCAGCCGCCGGTCCACGGTGCGATCGATGCGGCGCTGTCTTCGGGCCGGCTCCCTCTCCCTCAGTGCTGCGGTGCACAAAGCCGTGGGCAGAGGATCCTATGCGCGTCCTGCATCTGAATCGTGAGTCTTCTTGCAGCGTCAGATGAGGCGCGGGACGCGCGAGGAGCCGCTGCCCACGGCTTTGTGCACTGCAGCACTGAGGGAGAGGGAGCCGGCCTGAAGATAACACCGGGGGGCGGCATAAAACGGCCAGGCGGGAGCAGCCCAGAGGGTAAGGCACAGCATGGAGGGAGGGAAACAACAAAGGTAGGGGGAATGATTTTAGTTTTGAATTTAGTGATTGATTTACATCTGCTGTCTGTTCAGGAAGAAATGCATTTGTTCCTTTTCCTCTGGGGTTGTACTGCATGCCTTGCAACTTTGTATATATTAGTACTTTTAGTTTTTGGTCCTGCATTTGCATAGGGGTTATCTGTGTTCTGGTAGGAATGAATGTTGAGAAGCATACAGTGTGCTTTGTGTAGTTTAATTTTGTGGTTAACCATTATGTGTTGTTAATACGATTATATTGTGTGTGTATATATGAAAAATGAATGGAAAACATAGTGTTACAATTAGTCTGGGGGTCTGGGGCGGAGAATGGCTAGAGATGGGCGGGGTCTGGCCCACGACTTAGCCCCGTGTTCTTCAACCGCCAGTCCGCAGACCGGTGCCGGTCCACAAAATAATGATTTTATTTCCGCCGGTCCATAAGTGTCAAAATGTTGAAGAACACTGACGTAGAGAATCGCGACTCCGGGACAGATAGGCGCTATTAATCCAGGCCAGGGTTTTTGAGTCCTACATTTCCGGAGCCCTATCTTTGTCGTGAATTGCACCTACATAGGTGCTTTATGGTGCCTATCACCACTTCCGGCGTTAGCCATGCCCTTAGCGGCATTAGACGCTATAGACACCTCCAGAGGTGCAATTTCTTTAGGCGCCAGTAGGCACTTTAAATTCAACATTATAGGTATTTGCCAATTCAAACGGTGTTTGCTAATTAACCCCCTCTTTTACGAACGCATAGTGCGGATTTTAGTGCCGGCAGCGGCGGTAACTTCTCCGACATTAATAGAATTCCTATGAGGGCTGCTTTTACGAAGCCGCATCAGCGGCTTTATCGCACGTGACTTTTAATCACGCGCTAACCCCCGCGTTAGCCAAAAAACCACCGCCTGCTCAAGAGGAGGCGGTAGCGGCTAGCGCGGCCGGCAGTTTAGCGCATGCTATTACGCGCTTTAAACCGCTAACGCGGCTTCGTAAAAGGAGCCCTGACTGTCAGACTAGTTACCACCGCTGACGGTACTAAAACCCCGCTATGCGTTCTTAAAAGAGGGGGGTACCGTAGACATCGGTAGGGCGTGTACTGGGGTTCATAGTGAAAAGCTTGCGCTGACAACTGAGCGCCGACAAACCGAGCGCAGACAAATGAGTGCAGGACTTAATCGCGCTGAAGAAAACCGTATTTTAAAGGGCTCCGACGGGGGGTGTTGGTGGGGAACCCCCCACCCCACTTTACTTAATAGAGATCGTGCTGGCATTGTGGGGGTTGCAAACCCCTCTCATTATACTGGAAACTTAACTTTATCCCTGTTTTTTAGGGAAAAAGTTAAGTTTTCTGTATAATGTGGGGGGTTACACCCCCCCCAACATCGGCAGCGTGAGGCAGCGCGATCCCCTATTAAGTAGAGTAGGGGATTCCCCCCACACCCCTCGTCAGAACCCTTTAAAATACAGATTTTCTTTGGCGCGATCAAGCCCTGCGCTCAGTTGTCTGCGCTGGGTTTGTCGGCGCGCCTTTGTCCTCACGCGCTTTTGACCCGTCACCGCGTACTGGTGCCTACGTTTAGGCGCAGGTTAGAGAATTTCCCTCTTAGGGGGTAACTTTATAAAAGCATAGTCACATGCGTAAAATATTGCGTATGGAATTACCCCAGTTCACAATATATAAACCTTGTCATAGGTAAAATGAACATAGAAAACTCAGTCTATGAAAAAAAGGCAGAAGGAGCAAACAGT
Organism: Geotrypetes seraphini; assembly: GCF_902459505.1. Taxonomy (NCBI): domain Eukaryota; kingdom Metazoa; phylum Chordata; class Amphibia; order Gymnophiona; family Dermophiidae; genus Geotrypetes; species Geotrypetes seraphini. The sequence continues at coordinate 142,097,186 of NC_047084.1, forward strand.
GCACACGGTCCAAGCCCTAAGACATCTCATCAAATAATTAGTCTTAATTATGAAGACTATTATAAGCCAAAAAAAAAAAAAAAAACAACACATAATAAGCAAAGAGACCTCAGACGCTGAAGCAATAATTGGCATTCAGTGGAACAAAGCAATGAAAACCCCGATTGATTTAGGCAGTACATTCACTTCTCATTTTTTTGCCATCGCAAATCTCATAGCTAGTGTGTTAAGTAATTTACAACTCATAAGCGAAATCCATGCGCTAATGAAGTCATAGAGGGCTAGATTCTATATACAGGCCCCGATTTGCTACACAGCACCTAACTTGTAGGCGCGATTGACCACGATTGTCAATCATCTAAGAACATAAGAACATAAGAAGTTGCCTCCACTGGGTCAGACCAGAGGTCCATCACGCCCAGCGGCCCGCTCCCGCGGCGGCCCATCAGGTCTATGACCTGTGAAGTGGTTCCTGACCATTTCTATAACCTACCTCTGCTCCTATCTGTACCCTTCAATCCCCTTATCCTTTAGGAACCTATCTAAACCTACTACTACTACTGGTTATCACTTCTATAGCGTGAAAGGCGTACGCAGCGCTTGACATTTAATAGACAGTCCCTGCTCCGAAGAGCTTACAATCTAACTCAGACAGACAACAGACATGAGATATAGGGTTGGGGATGCAGAACCTAAGGTGAGAGGAGATAGGAGGTGAAAGCACTCTAAGAGGTGAGATTTTAACTTGGAATATTTATTTAAAAGATTTCTTAACCGCGTATAACTAGGCAGCTTTATAAAAACCAATCATATACACTGAGAGATTGGAGAAACTGGGTCTCTTTTCCCTGGAGAAGAGGAGACTTAGAGGGGATATGATAGAGGCTTTTAAGATCATGAAGGGCATAGAGAGAGACAGATTCTTCAAACTTTCAAAAAATAAAAGAACAAGAGGGCATTCGGAGAAGTTGAAAGGGGACAGTTTCAAAACGAATGCTAGGAAGTTCTTCTTTAGCCAACGTGTGGTGGACACTTGGAATGCGCTTCCAGAAGGCGTAATAGGGCCAAGAGTACGGTACTGGGGGTTTAAGAAAGGATTGGACAATTTCCTGCTGGAAAAGGGGATAGAAGGGTATAAATAGATGATTACTGCACAGGTCCTGGACCTGTTGGGCTGCCGCATGAGCGGACTGCTGGGCATGATGGACCTCAGGTCTGACCCAACAGAGGCATTGCTTATGTTCTTATGTTAAAAAAACATACAGCACATATTATACAAATAACAACAGGTCCTTCATATTGGCCATATCTTACCGCACTCGACAGCGAATCAATATAGGAGCATTCATTGCTAGAATTATGTCTAGAGGCGCTGAAGCGGTCTTAGGTGCCAGTAGGAGTTGAAACCATAGGCATACTGCCATTTATGCCAGGTTTTTCTTGGACTGAATGAAGACGCCTAAGTCAAACCTTGCCCAAAATCCATCCACGATCTGCCTCTAACCAGGCCTTTCAGTAAGCAGTTCAAATTTTTGTTTATTTTGTTTATGTGTCGTAATCTGTATGTTGCCCCTGGGTTGTTGTGGGTTTTTTTTAATTTTTATTTTTTAATTGTACCTCACTTAGAAAACCAGATAAGCGAACCAATCAAATTTTTAATAAACTTGATGCAGATGCAGATGCAGAGAGAAAAAAAGAGGAGGAGGACTAGCAATAATATTCAAAGACTCCCTAACCCTAAATATACAAGAAAAAACATCCACCACACAAATGGACTTCCTTGCCTGTCAACTCACAAGCCCCACACTAAAAAACTCACTAGCATGCATGCTCTGTTACATAACCCCGGGAAATTGGACCACAACGAGACCTGAATTTGAAAACTTCATCTACCAAAACTCCTTAACAGCAGAATATAACCTTATCCTAGGAGACCTAAACCTCCACCTAGAAGACCCAAAATCCACACCAGCAAAAAACTGTCTAGCATTTCTCAATGCCTTATCCTTCCAAATCCTAGACCCACAAACCACTCATGAAAAAGGACATCAACTAGACATTGCAGCCTTCATGACCCACCAATCAACCACCCCAGTAATTCAAACACCCAATGGAACCTGGTCCCCATCCCTCTGGTCAGACCACTACACTTACAATTTCAGCATTAACTGGACCAAGAACAAAACCACACCTAAATCCCAAAAAACAACATACACCTCACGCAAACATATCGAGCCAACTGTATTCTGGAAAAAAATAGATGAAACACTCCAGGACTGCGACCCAAAAGACTTCATCTCTCACTGGAATTCTCTAGCCACCAACACCCAGGACGAACTAGCCCCAATACAAACCAAAACTAGAACCAGTAGAAGATCAGACCAATGGTTTGACAATGATCTGCTCCAACTTAAAAGACAATGCAGAAGATTAGAAAGAAAATGGAGAAAAACAAACCTAGATCAAACGAAAACCGCCTGGAAAAAAACTAACAAACAATATAAAATCCTACTAAAAGACAAGAGAAAAACTCACTACACAAACCTAATAGGCACAGAAACCCAAGATACCAAAAAACTATTCAAAATATTAAAAGACCTAACGGACACCAAACCCTACACGACCACTAACAACAACCCAACCCCCTCAGCCACCCTTCTAGCAGACTATTTCAAGAACAAAATCACTAACGCCAGAGCCACCCTCAACTTTACCCCATCCCACCTAAACGAAATCACAACCCAACCCACGGATAAAGAATCTACTACAGCGGACAGAACATGGTCTCAATTCCCCAACATACAATGGTCCGAATTCAATAAACTCTACAAAAAATACAGCCACGCCTCCTGTGACCTCAACCACTGCCCAGCATATCTCCTTACCACCTCCAGTATAAAATTCCGTACTCTACTTCTGCAATGGATACAAACAACACTCACAGATGGCTTTTTCCCTACTGACTTCAGCGAAATTATCATCACCCCAATTCAAAAAGACCCAAAAGGACCAACAGACCAACCATCCAACTTCAGACCCATTGCCTCTATACCGCTATATGTCAAAATTACAGAAGGCCTAGTAGCCAAACTCCTCACAAACTATCTAGATGACCATAACCTACTCCACCCCATGCAATCAGGATTCAGAACTAACTTCAGCACAGAGACACTCCTGGGCTCCCTTATGGACACAGCCAGACAACACCTCAGCACAGGAAAAAAAATGCTTCTCATACAACTGGACCTAACTGCAGCATTCGACCTAGTTGATCATAACATCCTTCTCCAAATCTTGGATGCAATAGGTATCTCAGATACAGTATATTCTTGGTTTGAAGGCTTCCTAAAATCCAGAACCTACAGAGTAAAATCAAACAAAGAAAAATCAGATCCTTGGTCAAACCCTTGCGGCGTACCACAGGGATCCCCACTATCCCCTACTCTCTTCAACCTATACACTGCCTCTCTCGGGGCATACCTGGATAACCTAGGCATTACCACCTATAGTTATGCGGATGACATCACCATCCTCATACCATATGATCAGCCAAAGACCACCATGACAAACATAATACACCAAACAATAGAAACAGTTACAACCTGGATGAAAGAACACAAACTAAAACTCAACCCAGATAAAACTAAATTCATCCTCCTCGAAAATGACAAAGTCCCAACTATAACCAATTTAGAACTTAACTCAATCAACTATCCAATCCAAACCACCATAAAACTACTAGGAGTGACAATAGACAGATGCTGCACTATGCAACTGCAAATAAATAAAACCATACAGAAATCCTTTGCAATAATGAGAAACCTGAGACAAGTCCGGAAATTCTTTGAAAGATCACAATTCCAGCTCATAGTGCAATCCCTAATCCTAGGATTGCTAGACTACTGCAACATCCTCTACCTCCCCTGCCCTGCCACGATGACCAAGCAACTACAAACAATCCAAAACACTGCTCTGAGACTCATCTACTCACTGAGGAAACATGATCATATCACAGAAGCCTACATCAACTCACACTGGCTACCAATCCAAGAAAGAATATTATTTAAATTCTACTGCATGATATTCAAAACCCTAAATGGAAACAGCCCAGCCTACCTAAACAATCGCCTCATCCAAGCAACCTCAACCAGACATAGAAAAACGCACTCCCCTTTCACACCTCCCCCGATCAAGGAAGTAAAACGGTCAAAACAATACGACGGCCTCCTAGCCACTCAAGCTGCAAGAATGGATAACCAAATCTCCAACCTACTGTTAACCACCCCAGACTACAAGATTTTCAGAAAACAAATAAAAACTATACTCTTCAAGAAAGCCCTGAAACAGTCCTAACCACACCCACCCTTAAAACCTCTTACTCTTAACAACACTTTTACCTATCAAATGCTTTACCTATCAAATGCTATCTAAAACCCATAATTTCACCATATTCTTACCTCCTAAAGACCTCCACTTCCCTTTGGTAACTCTTTATCCAATGTTTATTACCTTAAAAAATTCTATGTCATCGCTTATTCTACTCCTTTTAATTTGTATGTAATTCCTGTTTTTTAGTTGGAATGTAATCCGCCTTGAACCGCAAGGTAATGGCGGAATAGAAATCACTAATGTAATGTAATGTACTTACTGGTGGGTGCCTTGGAGTAGATGCCTACCTCCAACTGGTAGATGTACATCCAGTTGGGCACCTGCCAGCTAATTAATTTTTTAATCACTTTATAATTTCTTACTAGTGCTTTTCAATTATCAGTGCTGATTAAAAAATTAAAGGCTCCTTTTCTAGACAGCATGATTGGGAACCGCTCCTAACTTTATCAACTGAAATGTGGTGCAAATCTTCGCGCCTAAATTTAAGTCTAGATTCCCTTTAGTCTATAATTATATGTGCGAGTCCAATGAATGCCCCTGATCTGCGCATGACGGTCCCATTTCCATGCACAAATTTACAAGCTTAAAACTAGTTAGTTCAATAATTGTTCATGACGATCCAATTATTGGCGTAAATTGGATTGTTATTTCATTAAATTGCAAACGCAAATTGGGCACACACTCAAATTTTACATATGCAATTTTTAGTGCATGTTCAGGGGTTAAGGCACTCCCCCAAATTGAGATGGCTATTCGATTATGACCAAGAAATGACAAGGGGCCAAGGTGGCGTTGGGAGCAGATGCACGTTCAGATCTCTCATTCTGAAGTAGGACTGGCAGATGCGGTCGCTTACCTCTTCAGCTTTTATGATGGCGAAGCAAAAGGGGATTTCTCGGGCATGCCCCTCCAGTTCTTGCCAAACCGAAGCACCTTGTACAGACCACAATTCCTGGCATCATGACCCGACCTGCAATAGGAACGACACCAGCTTTTTGGGAAAAGCTGAATGATTCAGCTGAATGGGCTTTGCTGAATCTGGATTTGAGGTTGGCTCCCCCCGAACCCAGAAGCAGTACCAGCATGGGAGTGGCTGAAGGACTGCTCTCCCAAGCGGAGTTTGAGGCAATCAGCTCGTATGGTCAGAGATGAGGCAGCCTTTACAGTCAAGTCCTACTGAAGTTGGACAATCATCTCGCTTTGCTGAGAAAGAACGTGCAGAAGCTTCTCGAGGTAACATCTTGAAGATTGGGGATGTTTCAAAAATGGCTGTTGTTAACGTGGACTCCCTGTGGCAGACTGTTATGGTCTTGAACATAAGAGAAGCCTTATTGGGTCAGACCAATGGTCCATCTAGCCCAGTAGCCTGTCCTCATGGTGGCCAATCCAGGTCACTAGCACCTGGCCAAAACCTAAAGAGTAGCAACATTCCATACAGAATCCCAAGGAGTGGCAAGATTCCGGAATCCCAAAGAATAACAAAAGATTTTGGAATCCCCAAAGAGTAGCAACATTCCATGCTACCAATCCAGGGCAAGCAGTGGCTTCCCCCATGTCTTTCTCAATAACAGACTATGAACTTTTCCTCAAGAAAATTGTCCAAACCTTTTCTATGTTATCCACTACTCTAACCTTAGGAAAGCAACTACATCTTTAAGAAAAGATTATGGTAGTATCTCTACCAGAGTGGAATAACAAGGTGAGACTTTAAATGTTTTTGATGAACATCGGAGTAAACTTGAAGAGTGGCTTTACAAATGAAGCCGTTGGAGTTTGATAGTATTAAAGAAAAAAAGTTATTTACATGAAAATGGAATTTATGGACAATTATCAGAGGAAGAGCAATTTAAGACTTTTGAACATTCTCAGGCCCCCCCATTTTGTCAGCAGTGGAAATGGTATGAAAATGTTTCCAGGAAGTATTACTAATTCCAACTGATAGTATGCTTGCCGTAGTGAGAGCCCAGGATCTTACTATTAGAAGTGGACTAGGTAGTTTCACTCCAACTGGAATTGTGAGAGCTTCTCCAGGAGAGGTGAATTGATCTAGTTTCTTGGAGGATTCTCTGTAAATCATAACATAAGAACATAAGAATAGCCTTACTGGGTCAGACCAATGGTCCATCAAGCCCAGTAGCTCATTCTCATGGTGGCCAATCCAGGTCCCTAGTACCTAGCCAAAACCCAAGGAGTAGCAACCTTCCATGCTACCAATCCAGGGCAAGCACAGACTTCCCCCATGTTTTTATAAGACTATAGACTTTTCCTCCAGGAATTTGTCCAAACCTTTCTTAAAGCCAGCTACGCTATTCACTTTTACCACATCCTCTGGCAACGCATTCTAGATCTTAACTATTTTCTGAGTGAAAAATTATTTCTTCCTATTGGTTTTTAAAGTATTTCCCTGCAGTTTCATCGAGTGTCCCCTAGTCTTTGTAATTTTTTATGGAGTTGGGGAGAACAAGAGGGCACTCTAAAGTTGAAAGGGGATAGATTCCATACAAACGTAAGGAAGTTTTTCTTCACCCCGAGAGTGGTAGAAAACTGGAATGCTCTTCCAGAGTCTGTCATAGGGGAAAACACCCTCCAGGGATTCAAGACAAAGTTATACAAGTTCTTGCTGAACATGGCTGGTCTTAGGGCGTTGATCTTTGACCAGAGGGCCGCCGTGGGAGTGGACTGCTAGGCATGATGGACCACTGGTCTGACCAGGAGCAACAATTCTTATGTTCACTTGTACCCGCTCTACTCCAGTCAGGATTTTGTTGACTTCAATCATATCTCCCCTCAGCCGTCTCTTTTCCAAGCTGAAGAGCCCTAACCATTTTAGTCTTTCCTCATATGAGAGGAGTTCCATCCCCTTTATCATCTTGGTTGTTCTTCTTCAAACCTTTTCCAGTGCCGTTAAATATTTCTTGAGATGAGACCAAAATTGAACGCAGTACTCCAGGTGAGGTCACACCATGAAGTGATACAGAGGCATTATAATATCTTTAGTCTTGTTAACCAAACCCTTTTTTTTAATAATTCCTAGCATCTGAAAAAACTCTCATAGAGACATTTGGCTGGAATATGATAGAGATTTTATTCTTTGTATGTATTTCAGATATATTATTGAGCAGTTTTTATAGTTCTAAAATATGTTCATTTTCCTGATATCTCGCATGTGTCACAGAAAAGGAGGAAGGACGTTTTGGCACTTCGTCCAAAACTCCTGGCTCTGGGTGCCACGTATGTTTTGAAATTTCCTGTAAAATATATATTTTTGGGTGAAAAAACCCCCAATATTTTCTTTGAACCAAAACAATGGTTAGAATTTGTGGTGGCTAGTTAAGGTGTGGAGTCATTATTAAATCAGAGACCCTTCCACAGGAAAAATTGCTGGACATGAGCTGGAGAAGAGGAAGGGAGATTCAACAAAGAGGTACAAAGGGCTTCTTTTACTAAGGTGTGTTAGGGCATTAACGGGCAGAATAGCGCAAGTTGAATTGCCACGCGCACTAGACCTTAATGCCAGCATTAGTTCTAGTTATGTAGTGCATGGTGTGGCACGCGGTAATATCCTGCATGCGCTAAAAACGCTAACACACCTTAGTAAAAGGAGCCCAAAGAGATGATAGGGATAAATCCTGTATATGATGGAGGTGAGGGAGACATGCATGGAGAAGAGCGAAGAAGAAATGTTGGACATAGGGTGGAGGTCAGGAAGAGATGGTGCATGGGGAGAGAGATAATGGAGGGGAAGAAGGGAGAGATGCTGCATGGAGGGGGATAGTGCAGTTTGACACAGGGAAAGGGAGAGAGAGAGAGGGAGAGAGAAACAGAAATTTTGGACATGGCAATGGAAGGGAAGGTTCAGAGATGGATGGTGAGCATAGAGAAAAAAGAAAACGTCAAATGGGTAGGAGACCCTGGTGAGTGAGTTAACAGAAGACAAACCAGAGCCTGGGGCCAACATGATTTGAATAATAAAGTGGCCAGACAACAAAAGGTAGAAAAAAATAATTGTATTTCTATTTTGTGATTACAATCTGTCAGATTTGAAATGTGTATCCTCCCAGAGCTGGTGTTAGATAGCGTGCTTGAGCTAGGACGTAACAGAGAGAGGAAATATCTTTTTTGTTTATACCACAGCGCCGGCGTGAGGTTGGACAGGTTGTAACCCTATGTAATGTTATATTGCAACACTGTTTATTCTAAATTGTTACCCGTTCTGAGCTCTTTAGGGAGGATGGGTTATAAAAATCAATACATTACATATCCTAAGTATAAGTTTATTAAAAGCTTGACTTTATCGCATTATCAATAGATTTCAAAGCGATGTACAAATTAAAAATAATAAAATAGAACAAAACAATATTTATTGGTGGACAAAAGACTGAACAATAGACAGATGAATTATAACATGATGGGCTCCTTTTACAAGCAGGCGGTAATTTTTCAGCTAGCGCGCGCTATAGCACGTGCTAATCTTGTGAGTGCGGTAAAAACGCTAGCGCACCTTGGTAAAAGGAGTCCGAAATGTTTAGGGTAGTGGGAGGAACCACAATATGTAAAGAAAAGAAACGTACCCCCTTTTTTTTTTTTTTTTTTAACCTAAGGTGCGCTATGTGTTTTAGCGCACGCTAACGTGTCCATAGACTAATATGCACATGTTAGCGTTTAGCGCATGGTTAGCGCATGCTAACATTTAGCATGCGCTAAAAAGCGTAGCACACCTTAGTGCAAGGAGCCCATAGAGGGACATAACCATAATATAGGGCAGCTATAAAATTAATGGTCTCGCAGCTTTTATGAATGAAATTTGTCCTTGAAGAGAAAACATTTCAGTTTTCCTTTATATCTGTCAAGGCTGGTTTCCTCTCTTACATATTTTGGCAGTGAGTTCCAAGTTTGAAGGGCTGTCACCGAGAAAACGGTGTCCCGCCGGGTATTAATAGTTCTTAAGCAAAGATGTTGATCCTCTGATCTTAAAGTTCTCGAGGGCGCGTAAGAAGTAAGTATTCGTTCGAGGAATAGCAGAGCTCTGAACATTTTGACTTTAAAGGTTATTAAGGGCATTTGATAAGTTATTCTATGGTTTATGGGTAGCCAAGTTTCCAAGTTTATTTACTAATTTGGTATATCGACCATCGACAAGTATCTGGTCGGTTTACAATACTAACCCCCTCTTTTACTAAAGTGCGCTAATCGAATTAGCATGCGCTAAATGCTAACGCATCCAGAGACTAAAATGCACGCGTTAGCATTTTGCACATTTAGCGTATGCTAATCGGTTAGCGCACCTTAGTAAAAGAGGGCCTAAAATTTATAAAACATAAGAATTGCCGCTGCTGGGTCAGACCAGTGGTCCATCGTGCCCTGCAGTCCGCTTCCGCAGCGGCCCTCTGGTCAAAGACCAGCGCCCTAATTAAGTCTAGCCTTACCTGCGTACGTTCTGGTTTGTTTTGAATCCCTGGAGGGTGTTTTCCCCTATGACAGCCTCCGGAAGAGCGTTCCAGTTTTCTACCACTCTCTGGGTGAAGAAGAACTTCCTTATGTTTGTACGGAATCTACCCCCTTTTAACTATAGAGGGTGCCCTCTATATATTAGTGACAGAAAAAGGAACACAGGCGGGATAGTACGCCTTAGAAGACCAGATGGAAGTTACGTGGAAGCAGATTCCGATAAAGCCGAACTACTGAATGAATACTTCTGCTCAGTCTTCACCTGTGAGGCACCGGGACACGGTCCGCAGTTGAAGGCAACACAAAGCACAGAAGACCCGTTTCAGAATTTTGAGTTCACACCAGGTGAAGTTTACAGTGAACTGGCATGACTCAAGGTGAACAAAGCCATGGGACCAGACAATTTGCACCCAAGAGTGCTCAGAGAATTGAGCGATGTCCTGGCGAAACCGTTGGCTGAGCTATTCAATCTCTCCCTAAGTAAGGGGAAAGTTCCCCTGGACTGGAAATTAGCTAATGTCGTTCCTCTGCATAAAAAGGGTTGCAGGGCAGAGGCTGCGAATTATAGACCGGTGAGTCTCACATCAATAGTGTGCAAACTCATGGAAACACTAATTAAAGGCAAATTGGACACGATCTTGAATGAAGGGAATCTTCGGGATCCCAGTCAGCATGGATTCACCAAGGGTAGGTCCTGCCAATCCAATCTCATCAGCTTCTTTGACTGGGTAACAAGAAAGTTGGACTTGGGAGAGTCTTTGGACGTCGTGTACCTGGACTTCAGTAAAGCTTTTGACAGTGTCCCACACCGCAGGCTGCTAAGCAAGATGGAATCGATGGGGTTATGAGAGAAACTAACTGGATGGGTCAATGATTGGCTGAGTGGCAGACTTCAGAGGGTGGTGGTTAATGGTACCCTCTCTAAAACATCGAAGGTGACCAGTGGAGTGCCGCAGGGCTCGGTCCTGGGTCCACTCCTTTTCAACATATTCATAGGGGATCTGACTCAAGGGCTTCAAGGTAAAATAACACTATTCGCCGATGACGCCAAACTATGTAATATAGTAAGTGAATGCAGTTTACAGAATTATATGGCGCAGGACCTGCTTACATTGGAAAGTTGGTCCTCAACCTGGCAGCTAGGCTTTAATGCTAAGAAATGTAAGGTCATGCACCTCGGAAGCAGAAATCCATGCAGGACGTACTTCTTGAACGGAGAAACTTTAACTAGGACTTCAGCAGAACGAGATTTAGGAGTAATCATCAGTGCAGACATGAAAACTGCCAATCAAGTGGAGAAGGCTTCATCTAAGGCAAGGCAGATACTGGGTTGTATCAACAGAAGTTTCGTCAGCCGAAAGCCTGAAGTCATAATGCCGTTGTACAGGGCCATGGTGAGACCTCATCTGGAATACTGTGTGCAATTCTGGAGGCCACATTACAGTAAAGATGTGCGCAGAATTGAATCGGTTCAACGGACGGCCACCAGGATGATCTCGGGGCTCAAGGGTCTCTCGTACGAAGAGAGACTGAACAAATTGCAGCTCTACACTCTTGAGGAACGTAGGGAGAGGGGAGACATGATCGAAACATTTAAGTACCTCACGGGACATGTCGAAGTGGAAGATGATATTTTCTTTCTCAAGGGACCCTCGGCCATAAGAGGGCACCCGCTCAAACTCAGGGGCGGAAAATTTCATGGCGACACCAGAAAGTATTTCTTCACAGAGAGAGTGGTTGATCATTGGAACAAGCTTCCAGTGCAGGTGATCGAGGCAGACAGCATGCCAGACTTTAAGAATAAATGGGATACCCATGTGGGATCCCTACGAGGGTCAAGATAAGGAAATTGGGTCATTAGGGCATAGACAGGGGGTGGGTAAGCAGAGTGGGCAGACTTGATGGGCTGTAGCCCTTTTCTGCCGTCATCTTCTATGTTTCTATGTTTCTATGTTCTCTCTACCTTGTAGAGGGTGAGCAGTCTGTCTTTCTCTACTAAGTCTATTCCCTTCAGTATTTTGAATGTTTCTATTATGTCCCCTCTCAGTCTCCTCTTTTCAAGGGAGAAGAGCCCAGTTTCTCTAATCTCTCGTTGTACGGCAACTCCTCCAGTCCTTGTCTAACTTCATCTTGAATCCATAGAGGGTGTTTTTCCCCCTATAACACAAGCCTCAGGAAGAGCGTTCCAACATTTCCACCACTCTCTGGGTGAAGAAGAACTTTCCTTACGTTTGTACGGAATCTATTCCCTTTTAACTTTATGAGAGTGCCCTCTCGTTCTCTACCTTGGAGAGGGTGAACAAACCTGTCGTTATCTATCATAAGTCTATATCCCTTCAGTATCTTGAATGTTTCGATCATGTCCCCTCTCAGTCTCCTCTTTTCAAGGGAGAAGAGGTCCAGTTTCTCTAATCTCTTGCTGTACGGCAACCTCCTCCAGTTCTTGTCTAACTTCATCTTGAATCCCTGGAGGGTGTTTTCCCCTAGGACATCCTCCGGAAAGAGCGTTCCAGTTTCCACCACTCTCTGGGTAAAGAAGAACTTCCTTACGTTCGTAGGGACTCTATCTATAAAGTAAAAATAATATAGGGCAGATTGCAGCCTGGACAAGGACAAAGATTTGGATGAGTTTGATATGAGAGTGGGACGTTCTTTAAGAGTGGTGTTGACTTGATCAAATTTCTTCTTTTTGGTAATGATTTTTATTGCAGTATTTTGTATAATTTGAAGACGTCTTACCCCATCTTTTACAAAGGTGAGCTATGCTTTTTAACGCGCGATAAATATTATAACGCGCTACAACGCTAATGCGTGCACTGTTATCCTATGGACACATTAGCAGTTAGTGCATGTGTTGATTTGGCGATGCGCTAAACACATGCTAAAACGCTTTAGCGCACCTTTTTAAGAGGACTCTTTAGTTCTTTAAGCGTAATTCCCCTTGTATAGTGAATTGCACTGAGCAGGTGTAAATAAATATTCAGCTAATTTTTATAAAGGGTATTAGTTATTGCATTTAATATTGACCTCTAACACAGGCTTTGGGCCAAAATGTGGCCATAGTTGAGTCAGTATATATTCAAGGAATGAATTTGAAACTTTTGTTCCAGTCCTGATTTTAGCCACCTCTGTCATTTGATTTTCCTTGCATGACATTTTAACATATTTTTTTTCTTGAACGTATTAGCTTTTCTTTAATTAAAATCATGAGGCAGAATATTAATTAAAAGGTTCTTGACTACAGGAATTAGAAAGATCAACAAATTTCAAACAAGAAACTTAAAAATATTTTTTAAAAAAGAAGTCAGTTCTGTGTTCAAGCTTTTTGCAAGAAATGTACATGAGATCAAACTGCAACCAGTTACTAAAGATAATATAAATTAGTTTCTACTCCAGACAGTATGACGCACATGATTGATCAATGAATTAATTTCAACATTTCATTTCACTGGTTATCCTGCTTTTTCCATTAGAGGTTAAGGCATTTACAAATTAAATGAACAATATGCATATAATCACCAAAATTACCCATGCAGAGGGTTTTGTTATTCAAAGTAAGTTACAGGTGAAGGAGCTTCTTATCCAGTTAACTCACAGTGGGTGGGCCATACCCAGTAATGCTACTAAATATCCCTCTAATCTCTAAAGCCAAAACCATCAGAAGAGGGGTGGGACCGCAGTAGAGGGAACGTGCTGTGGAGGCCGACGGCAGCCTGCTAGGATCACTACAGCGCCAGCGATCCTCTGCAGGCTGCCGTAATTTAGCTTTGAAGGTGATGACCGGGAGGTCATGGGGGGGAAGCATGGGGTTGCTAGATGAAAGGGAAACATGTCAGCCTTCGAGGGGGGGGGGCCCCTCTAAATTTGCAGAGCTGAGGTTATCCAGCACTGGCACCTATGCAGCACTTCCCGACTGACCCTCTACCCCTCACCCCCTAAAGGAGGTACGGCAACGGCAGTGCCGTCCACCAAGAGGATAGGCTGTTCGCTGCCAGAGTGCTGTCGCTCCTGCTTTAGGAGGCCCGAAGGTACAGGGAGGAGGATTGGTCACTGAATCGGGCGAGTCCAATTTTTTAGAAAACAAATCGATTTGAATCAATTCATCAAAGTGAATCGATGAATCGATTCAAATCGGCGAATCAGGCAGCACTAGTAGAAACTTGTACCACAGCTTAGTTAAAATGGGTCTAAATGTATAGCCATCGATGGACACTGCCCTGGCTTTGTTTGCTGGGTTGAGAACTTTCCAGCAGCCCTTTGTATTATATGTACCATATTTTCTGCACCATAAGACGCATCTGACCATAAGACGTACCCAAGATTTAGAGGAGGAAAACAAGGAAAAAAACATTCTGAACCAAATTCTCCCTGCCAGGCTATGCACCCAACCCCATACTCCTTGCCAGGCTCTGCACCCTGTTCCCCTCCCTGCCAGGCTCTTTACCCTGTGCCCCCTCTGGTGGTCTAGTGATAGGCCAGGACAGGCATGCAGGCCTAGTGGCAGTCAGGCAGGCCTAGCAGCCTAGTAGCAGGCAGGCCTAGTGATAGGCAAGCAGGCCTAGTGGCAGGAAGGCAGGGCAGGCTGACAGGGCTCCCCACCCCATGACAGGGCCTCCAACCCTGAGACAAGCAGACAGGCAGGGCCCCCACCCAGAGGCAGGCAGGGTCCCCCCTTACCTTAACTCTTCCGGTGGTCCAGCGCTGTAGGGCAGGAGCTTTCAGCCTCCTGACCTTCTCTCTGGCTTTCTCCCCAGAGGCACCGGCAGCAGCAGAGCGGCAAGCAGGCAGGTGTGAGTTTTTCGCTTCCTGCCTTATCCTGCATCGCTCTGTAAATGGCTGCCCCAGTTCTCGAAACTCGTGCCTGCCCTCTTGCCACTCTGACTTTGCCGCTGGGGAGAAAGCTGGAGGGAAGGGCAGGAGGCTGAAAGCGCGGACCACCGGAGGAATTAGTTAGCTTTCGCTCCATAAGACGCACCCTTATTTCCACCCACTTTTTTGGGTAAAAAAAGTGTGTCTTATAGAGCGAAAAATACAGTATTCGGCATTTTTTTAAAACCTATCTGTCTGTGGGATGACTGGGCCAGCTTTGGGGAACTCTATTCTTAAATATTCTTCAAGTTGTAGCCTACTTGGTTATACACTCCCATTTTTTATGCAATCTTATTTTTCCTTTAATTCAGTATTCTAAATGGTATAAAAATATTTCTGCTTATACATACCATTAACCATCCTCTAGTTCAGATCTGTACCAATTTGATTTAATCAGTATAAATTGCAGAAAATTATATGGTGAATTCAGACGTAAGGTTAAATTGGAAAGAAAGAGAGAAAAAAAAGCATAACAATTAGCGTTTCAGGTATGATACCATAATATACATTTTGCATGTTGAGAAACTAGTCGATTAAGATATAATTCAAAACACAGATATTTCGTTTGATTTTTAATTTTAAAAAACATGATCACATCAGCTTATATTATCAAAAACTTCACTAGTTTCCGTTCAAGGCTAGAGTGTTGTTTAAATTTGGATGTATTTGCTATAAAGTTTTATTTGGGTTTAGCTCCATCTTATCTTGTTGCTCATTTTAGATTGGTTGGTTTTATTATCCTTCAGCGAAAGCGTGCCGTTTTAAGAAATTTTTAGATAGGACACTAGCTTTTCAAGCAGGAGTAATGAATTCATGCTTGAATGCTCTTATTACTCCAGCCCTCGCTTATTCATCAATTTCGGAAAGATTTTTAAAACTTATCTATTATAAACAATACAATATTTAATATAGATTTCAAAATTATTATGATAGGCAAATTTTTATTATTTTTATGGAGTAAGGTTTAAAGTTGCCTTATCTATTTTAGTATAAATAAGCTGTATTGTGCATATTTTACTTTGAATAAGTTAGGATTTTACTTTGTTAGTCGTATCTTTTTTTTTATTATTATTATTTATTTATTTATAGATTTTCAATTTACAATACTAAGCATATACCGTATTTTCACGTAGATAACGCGCACCCGTGTAAAACGCAGAACACGGGTATTAGCGCGCGGAAAAACACAAATTTATGTACAGCAAATTTTTATATACCGCGCATACCCCGTATACCGCGCATGCTGCCCGACTCTCCCTTTCGCCCACCCCGACTCTCCTCTGGACCACCCCGACTCTCCCTTTCGCCCGCCCCAACTGTTCTCTCCCCTTGAAGTCCTGTCCCCACCCTGAATAGCCTGATGCCCCCCCCCCCCGACGTCTGATTCAACCCCCCCCCCGCAGGACCGCTCGCACCCCCACCCCGAAGGACCGCTTGCACGCACCCGCACCCCCACCCCGAAAGGCCGCTCGCACGCACTCCCACCCGCACCCGCACCCCCACCCTAAAGGACCGCTCGCACCCCCACAGCCTACCGACCCCCCCCCCATCATGTACAAGCTCCTACCGGTGTCCTGCTGCTTCCTTCTGCTTGGCGGTCCCGACTCCCCGTCCATGATCGGGGCAAGAGGGAGCTCAAGCCCTCTTGCCCCCCCGACTCCCCGACACGATCGGGGCAAAAGGGAGCCCAAGCCCTCTTGCCCGCCGGACTCCCATAACTCGCCGACAATATCGGGCCAGGAGGGTAGCCACACTGCCACCAAATACCAGAATAAAAACGTACATACCTGTTTCCAGAACATAAGAATAGCCTTATTGGGTCAGACCAATGGTTCATCTAGCACACTATCACATCTTTGCGGAGGCCAATCCAAGTCACAAGTACCTGGCAAAAAAACAAATAGTAGCAGCATTCCAGAATTCTAAGAATAATAAGATTCCGGAACCCTAATGAGCAGCAACATTTCAGACTATGGACTTTTCCTCCAGGAATTTTTCAAAATCAACATCTAATATGGGAAAGCCTACTAGAGCTGCACACAGGTTTCTTAAATAGCCTGGGGTAGGCTAGTGAACCATAAAGAGCAGGACCCAGTCCCATAAGCCACTCTAACCACTACATGTGGGTGGAACGTGTTAACCCATCAACCCCCCCCCCCTTATAAAAAATAAACCCTACTGTACTGCCATATAAGTAGCACCTGCAGCCATAAGGACTACTGGGGTTTTAGACAGGTGGGCATAGTGGATTTTGGGGGTGATTTTTGGGGGGGCTTACCATAACCAATAAGGGAGTTCTGGTGAGATGTTTTGGTGGCACTCTTTTTGCGAAGTTTACAGCACTGCTCTGTTGCCATGTCTGGGTAGTCAGTACATCACATTGCGAGTAAGAAAATTTTACAATAAATAAATCAGACCAGTACAGCATGGAACTCAGAATACCTAGAAATTTGCACCTCTACCAAGTACACTCTGGTTTTGTAAATTCATGAAAAACATGTCTTTTCCAAAAAGCATGACTCGGAGCCTAATCGTCAACCTTAATATTGCAACTACAAACTCATCGTTATGAAGGAGTGTACTATCCACGAAACTCACCTGCACCAGAAGTCTGTTAAGACAAAACCGGACTACTTCCCACACCATGGGGTTCATTCTTAAAAAATAAAGACATCCAAAAAATGACATAAACTGGCACTTGGACATTTTAATCACCAAAATGTCCCGAGTGCCGATTTTCAAAAACCAACTTCCCCTTTTACGAAGCCGCGTTAGGTTCTTATATCACCCCGGCCACCATGGTATTAGCTCCGACTCTAATAGGAATTCCTGTGAGGGTCGTAGCTAATACCCACCGGCAGCTGGCGATTAAAAAAGCCTAACACGGCTTTGTAATGGGAGGGTACGTTTTTAGACATCTTGCAGGAGATTTATCCTCAGAGCGTCTAAATGTTAAGGGGGAATGTCTAGAGGCATGTTTTGGGTGGGGATTTGGCTGGTCTTCACACTTGGATGTCTTGTAAGGATATAATCAAACATTTTCCAAGACGACCAGGATGTCTGGAGGTGGACCAGTTTTAAAAGTACAGTGGTGCCTCACACAACGAACTTAATTGGTTCCAGGAGCAAGTTTGTTATGCGAAAAGTTCGTTATGTGAAACGCGTTTTCCATAACAATACATGTTAAAAAAATAATTCGTTTCGTAGCATAAAATATGCTAAGATGACATAAAAAAAGATAAATTTTTTTGTTATTATTTTATTTAGATACATCTAAAAACATAATTGTTTTTTAAAAACAACACACATTTTTTAATTTAAAGACAGACTAAGTAGAGTCTAATTTTAGATGAGGGCAGAGTCTCAGCGCAAAAACTGGGACTTAACTGTTCATTTTTTTTTTTTTTTCTAGCATCGGGGAAGCGGCGAGAGTAGCTCCGCCCCCCCAACGCATCAGCAGTAGGCGCCGGGCCCCCTGCGAGCCGACGGTCCGCCACTGCAACAGGGAGCAGGCGGAGAGAGGGCAGTTAAGCGCAGTGCCTGCGCGGAAGGATGCAGCTCGGGCGACTTCGTTGTGTGAAAACGAAGTTCGTTGTAGGAAGCAAGACATGAAGTTCGTTGTGCGCAGCGTTCGCTGTGCGATAGGCGTTCGTTATGCGAGGCACCACTGTACCTAAGTGCCAAAAAGGTACCCAAACTGACCGGATGAAGGACTGAAGATGAAACTATTGCCCCACACTCCCCCAGTGACCACTAACCAAGGTACCTTGCCAGCCTCTTATGGCCGCTGCAGATATTATTGGACCTCCTAGTTGATCAGGGTTAGAACCACGGAAGACTGTGAAGACCTGCAAAGGGACCTAATGAGACTGGAAGAGTGGGCAAAAAAGTGGCAAATGAGTTTAAACATAGAGAAATGCAAGGTCATGCATGTAGGGAAAAAAGAACCGAATGTTTCAGCTACAAAATGGGGGGATCATTGCTAGGGGGTGAGCAACCTTGAAAAGAGACCTGGGGGTGATGGTGGACACAACATTTGAAAGCATCGGCACAGTGTTCGACAGCCTCAAAGAAAGCGAATAGAATGTTGGGTATCATTAAAAAGGGTTATCACACCAGGACGAAGGAAGTCATCATGCCGCTGTATCGTTGCAATGGTGCGCCCACATCTGGAATACTGTGTCCAGTACTGGTCGCCGCACCTCAAGAAGGACATGGCAGTACTTGAGGGGGTCCAGAGAAGAGCGACTAAACTGATAAAAGGTATGAAAACTTTTCATATGCTGACCAGGTTGGAAATGCTGGGGTTGTTCTCCTGGAAAAGCGGGGGGGTGGGAGACTTAGAGGAGACATGATAGAAACCTTCAAAATCCTGAAGGGCATAGAGAAGGTAGACAGGGACTGATTCTTCAGGACTGAGGGGAACCACATGTACAAGGGGGCACTAAGACGAAATTGAAAGTGGACAGGTTTAGAACAAACGCTAGGAAGTTCTTTTTTACCCAGAGGGTGGTGGACACATGGAACGCGCTTCCGGAGGTTGTGATAGGCCAGAGCACATTACAGGGGTTCATGGAAGGTTTAGATAGGTTCCTAAAGGATAAGGGGATTGAGGGGTACAGATAGAAGTAGATGGTAGGTTATAGAAATCAAAGAAAAATTATACAAACCACTCAATCTATTAGTTGTATAGCATGATCAGACAACAGACTTGAACAACTACTTATCACTACCGCTTTTTTCCAAATTAGCCTCAAACATAGACCACTCTTGGGAAGATAGTTTTTTTTCTATGCCCAACCCACAAATGTCCTTTCCGAAAAGGATATTTATCCCCTCTCTGTCAATGGGCTTTAACTGCAGCCTTTAAACGTTGGTTCCCTGTAACTGCCAAGAAAATCCATCAGTGACATCCTTGAATGCTTTCCAGGTGATTTTCTCTGGCCCCACCTAAGAGATCTTCAAATACTCTCGTCATTGGTGACGTATCTGATCTGTGGACCGACAAAAATGTCTTCCTTATTCTTGCCATCAGTTATTCTTGAAACTCTGCCAATACAGTAAGAGATTAGAGAAAACTTGGCCTCTTGTCCCTTGAAAAGAGGAGACAGAGGGAGCATGATCGAAACATTCAATATACTGAAGGAATAGACTTAGTAGATAAAGACAGGTTATTCACCCTCTCCAAGGTTAGCAGAGAACGAGAGGACACTCTCTAAAGTTAAAAGGGGATAGATTCCGTATAAATGTAAGGAAGTTCTTCTCTCACCCATGAGAGTGGTAGAAAACTGGAATGCTCTTCCGGAGTCTGTTATAGGGGAAAACATCTCTCAGGGATTCAAGACAAGGTTGGACAAGTTCCATCGTACGCAGGTAAGTTCCAACGTACGCAGGTAAGGCTAGACTCAATTAGGGCATGGTCTTTGACCTAAGGGCTGCCGCGTGTGAGCGGACTGCTGGGCACGATGGACACTGGTCTGGACTCAGCAGCAGCAATTACTTATGTTCTTATGTCCTAGATAAAGAAAACCTTTGCCTTCCTCGTTCGTCACTTTTATCAAAATTTTTCATTAGTCCAAGTTTTTATGTGAAGAGGAGGCAAAAAATATCTTTGTCGGGTCAACACGTGGTTCATGTTCCACATTTTTCTGACCTGGCACCAAATTCTACGGACGTGGCCAGTTCTTTTGCATATAATGCAACTCCTTAGCGCGGCTGTCCCATTCACAAATAAAACAACTGTGCTTGATATATTCAAGCTGCATTCCAAGGAGCAGAGCTACTATTTTAAGATCACCGCATAATGTTCCAGTTGTACTTTGTGTACTGGATATGCTTTGACAGCAGTTCCATGTTTTTATATAGCCTTTTCAGGCACCAGCCATCAAGCCTTGTACAAGCATTTCCCAGGCATGCCCAGACTGCATCATTTCCATGGACGTTATGCAACTTGTCCTGAATGTACACCTGTATATCCAGCAAGGTATAAGTGAACAATAGGCCTATATTAAGAATTAGGTTAAGAAATAATCGCATTAGCCTGAAATTACCAGGAAATTGTAAAAACTGTACTTGATACGCAATTTCAAATGTGATTTTCGTGATCAGCAGCCAAAAATCTGTAAGACACACCCAAAAACGTTGAAGGAGCAAAAATGTTGTTGTCCAGTGTAGCGGGGAGTCTTAGGGCTCCTTTTACGGAGGTGCGCTAGCGTTTATAGCGCGCGTACCGGATATAGCGCGCGCTAGCCGTAAAACTACCGCCTGCTCAAGAGGAGGCGGTAGCGGCTAGCGCGTGCGGCGTTTTAGCGCACGCTATTCCACGCATTAAGGCCCTAACGCGCCTTCGTAAAAGGAACCCTTAGCATTTAATGCATACTACCGTAATTTAGTCGTACACTAACCCCCCTCTTTTACTAAGGTGCGCTAACCGATTAGCGCGCGCTAATCGAATTAGCAAGCGCTAATCAGTTAGCGCACTTTAGTAAAAGAGGGCAATAAATAGGTTAGCGTTCCTTGATGAATCCCACCCCCCCCCCCATCCCCCCCCCTCCATTAGCAGCTGAATTTCATTTCAAAATGCCCAGACCCCTTTTCTGGATGGAAAAAAATAATAACCTCTCTATATAAAACAGTCAAATTTATAGAAATGCCTAAGAACGATTTTTTCTTCTTTTTTTTTTAAAATAGCATTTATGTGATCTGTGCTGTCCCCAGTCACAAAAATGCTTTTGAATATTGAGCCCATTGTGTCCGAGAAGTTATTGATCCAGATTTCAAGTAGCAACAGATGGCAAGGCGGCCATTCTGTATTCAATAGTTCTAATAACAATAAGAGCTTTGGAAATGTAGTTGCAAAGGTCTATAAACAGTGTGTTCTTACTAGAAATGAAATCTGGTTTGATTTCATATAAAAGGTGAATTGCCTTCTAGTCGACAAGACTGAAAAATATTATCTTTTTTTGCAAAGCAAATGGACGCTCTTCCGTGCACACATTACTTTTAAAGGTCAAACTGCTTCTCGCTAAGCTGAAGGCATCTTATCAAAATATAGTTTTTAAATCATTCAAAATGGTTTGGGATGAAACTGTTGCATTTCGACGAATAATATTAACAATAATGCAAGATACAAGGAGAAGCTTCAAGGTTTATTCTGACACTCTCATTAAAGTTTAGGTACTCGATTTCTCAGTAATCCAGGCTTCATCAGATTTATTTTTAAAGCTCATCCTTTCAGACCGAGACAGAAAAAGGAGAAGAAAAGATCCATTTTCTAAGGCATTTATAACCCAGTAATATGTTCCTTTTTTTTGCAGGAAACAATAGGAAATGACTATAGCTGAGAAGTGCGTGTTTGGAATACATTACCACTGAATAAAGAGCAAGAAGAAATTAAAGGCTAAGATTAAAAGGAAAAAAAAGAAAAAAAGAGGGTTACAAAAGAGAAGAAATTCAGGTGTCTGACAGTTTAAATGGGCAGAATAATTCCAACTTGTTAAAGGAATTGGTTTGGAAATGTGGTGAACTTGTATTAATGATGAGGGTTTCGGCAAGATGTTTCTCCCCCTCTCCCCCAAAAACAAGGTAGTATGTACAGAATGACACAGGGACACAATTTTCCCCGTCCCCATGGGAACTCATTTTCCCATCTCGTCCCCATGAGTTCTTTTCCTGTCCCTGCCCCATTTCCGTAACCTCTGATCTCATCCGCACACACCTCAAAACACTTTCAAATCCTAAGCAGCAACATTCTAGAGCTCAGATTGTGATGTCATAATGCCTCATTCCACCAATGCCTAAGCTCCGTCCTCATCTGCACAAGCCTCAAACACTTTAAAATCCTAAGCAGCAACATTCTAGAACTCAGATTGTGATGTCATAATGCCTCATTCCACCAATGCCTAAACTCCGTCCTCATCATCATGAGCCTCAAACACTTTAAAATCCTAAGCAGCAACATTCTAGAACTCAGATTGTGATGTCATAATGCCTCATTACACCAACGCCTAAACTCCGTCCTCATCATCACGAGCCTCAAACACTTTAAAATCGTATGTGTTCGAGGCTTGTGTGGTTAAGGCAGAGCTTACAGGAATGGGGCAGGGGCAAATACAGCGATAAAACCCACGGAGACAGGATGGGGAATTGAGTTCCTGCGGGGACGGAGAAAAATTTGTCCCCGTGTCATTTTTCTGGCAGTATGGTTACCTTATATGGACAGCTGGTGTTCACAAGCACTAACCAATGGAAAGAACAACTTTACAAATATTCAGTGAAATCAAAAAGTGCTCTGGCTTTAAAACTTTATAAAGGACCAAACCCTCTTTAAAGAGAGCAAGGGGATTCTTAATAAACCATAGTAAAATGTATAGTACCACAGCTTAATATGGGAACATACACACTGCATGGTAGCTGCAAATTGTATACAACCACTAGTAGGGGAAAGAGCCAGCAGTTTCTTATTCCAGGCAATGAGAATTATAAAAAAGGATGGGACTACTTTCCTATGAGGAAAGGCTAGAGCTCAGGGGTGATATGATAGAGGTCTATAAAATACTGAGTGGAGTAGAAAGGGTAGATGTGAATCGCTTGTTCACTCATTCCAAAAAAAACACTAGGACTAGGGGGCATGTGATGAAGCTACTAAGTCGTAGATAAAAACAAACTGGAGAAAATATTGCTTCACACAGTGTATAATTAAACTCTGAAATTCATTGTCGGAGAATGTGGTGAAATCAGTTAGCTTAGCAGGGTTTAAGAAAGGTTTAGACAATTTCCTAAACGGGAAGTCCGTAGGCCATGATTGAGTA
Organism: Geotrypetes seraphini; assembly: GCF_902459505.1. Classification (NCBI taxonomy): domain Eukaryota; kingdom Metazoa; phylum Chordata; class Amphibia; order Gymnophiona; family Dermophiidae; genus Geotrypetes; species Geotrypetes seraphini. The sequence continues at coordinate 142,120,702 of NC_047084.1, forward strand.
AGGCTTGGAGAAATCCAGTGCTTCTTCCTAGGATAAGCAGCAAACAATCTGTTTTACTACTTGGGATCTAGCTAGGGACTTGGGACCTGGGTTGGCCACTGTGGAAACAGGAGACTGGGCTTGATCGACCTTCGGTCTGTCCCCAATATGGGAATTTTTTATGTTCATAGGTGTTTGGCCACAATTAACGTAGGAGCTTTTACTGGAAGATTCTATAAAAGAAGCCTATAGACGAGTGTCTAGCTGGAGTATGTAGCCAATCTAAGCACATAACTTTATTTAAAAAGGTTAATGGGGCGGTGGGGGTAGCGCTAGAAAGACCAAAATGAATGGAAGCATAGGAGTGCAGCTCTTTCTAAGTGGCAAATTTTAATTTTTTATTTCAATAAGAACACACACCCATCATTTTTCATTGTGCCTAACCCCAAAGTAGGCAAAATTGAAGTGACATTTGCTATAACATCGAGTGTTAAGCGATCTAAATAGGACCCCTCATCTCCGACCAATGCTGATGCTGAAAAATCAGATGCAGACAATATAACTGAAATTGCAGCTCAGCTCCAATAGATATTGACGAACCTTACTGAGAGCAAAGCTGGCATCAAAGACATAGAGGTTGAAATCACCAACCTGACATAGAAAGTTTCCATGCTGACTTGCGACTCGGGGAACAGTAGTCCCTGGATGTAGCTGGAGTTGTCAAATTCAAAAATTTATTAAAATATCATATAACCTGAACTACAGAAACAACATATCAAAGACTTTCATAGCACACTAATTTCTCCCAGGAATGGCGATTGTAACCAGACTCTAAACGGGCCATGTTTTGGCATAAATTTGCCTTCTTCAGGGGTCTTGGTAGATGGTGGAAGACTGAGGCCCAAATTCTGTAACCGGCATCTAATGTTAGGCACCTATTTTGGAGGAGCCCAACTAGATAGGCGCCTATCGAAATTGAACATCAAGCTCAATTAAGCTTTTTAATCAGCACTAATTGAAACCTAGGCGCCTATCAACAAAGACCGATCTGTAACAAGGCGCCTCTAAAAATTTAGGCGACCTTCAAAAAATAGGCGCTATGCATGTTAGGCGTGGGCGTGGCTATGTGTTAAAAACATAGAAACATAGACATTGACAGCAGATAAGGGCCACAGCCCATCCAGTCTGCCCACACAGATAACCCTCCCCTACCTTTCTCTGTGAAGAGATCCCACGCGACGATCCCATTTTGTCTTAAAATCAGGCACGCTGCTGGCCTCAATTACCTGTAGTGGAAGACTATTCCAGCGATCAACCACCCCTTTCGGTGAAGAAGCATTTCCTGGTGTCGCCGTTGCAAATTTCCCCGGCCCTGATTTTCCACAGATACCTCTTGTTGCCGTGGGACCTTTGAAAAAGAAGATATCCTCTTCCAACCTCGATACGGCCCGTGAGATATTTGAACGTCTCGATCATGTCTCCCTTTCTCTGCGTTCCTCGAGTGAGTATAGCTGCAATTTATCCAGCCGTTCCTAGTAGGGGAGATCCTTGAGTCCCGAGACCATCCGGGTGGCCATTCGCTGGACCGACTCAAGTCTCAGCACATCTTTGCGGTAATGTGGCCTCCAGAATTGTACACAGTATTCCAGATTAGGTCTCACCATGGATCTATACAATGGCATTATGTGGTGCCTTCCTACAGAATCGCTGCTCATAAGCGTGCTTAAGCACTCGCATGGTCACCTAACTTTTAGTTGTGCCTGGAGCTGGCCTATTTATTGGGTGCCTCCAAAATAGGTGCCGCTCGGTTTGATTCACTAAATAGCAGCCAATTTTTCTTGAATCGCACTGAACGGTGCCTATTTCGGGGCCTAACTTTTGGGCGCTTCTTACAGAATTTGCCCCCAAGAGCGAGCAATTAGATTTATTGGTGAATTTTGCCGCTTGTAGAGAAGTCTTTGATATATGTTGTTTCTGTCGATCAAGTTATTTGATATTTTAATAAACTTTCGAATTTGACGACTTCAGCTACATCCAGGGACTATTGTTCCAATTTTGTCATTTTGGATTTCTCAGAGTTATTGTAGAACATAGGTGTTCTCCCTTTTTTGTGTGTGTTTGCTCTTCCGACTTGCGACTCAGGTCCCTAGAGAAGAAATGTGAGCAGCTCGACAAAGTTGCCTCTAACCAGCATATGGATCAGAAGGCCCTGCAATTCACGGAAAAGACGCTGGAGGATATTGGAAAAAGGAACAGATGCAATTATTTAAGTATCATGTGTCTATATCAGGGGTCAAATATTATACTCAAAAAAATATTACTCCCACTATTCTCGAGGAGTGCATTAACTCAGTGACTTTTTTCTATACGGGAAAAGGCCTCAGATATGGAGCCTACGCATAGTCATAGACTGGATTAATCGGCGTAGTGACCACGCTCCTTGCTCCAGTCATCGGCCATAAAAATCCGTTAACTTTAAAAATGTTATCAAACTCTGAATGTTTAAATTTTTTAAAAGCCAAGTAACAAATGAGTCACTCTTTTCAGTAGATATAGAGTTGTGCATGAAATGAATGATAAGCTATGAAATTAGATAAATGTAGTAGAATGTATATAAAAAAATCAAATAAATACATTCTCTAATAATATAGAGTTTTTATAAAATTTAAACATTCAGAGTTAATTAAAATTTTTAAAGTTAACAGGTTTTTATGGCCGATGACTGGAGCAAGGAGTGTGGTAACTACGCCGATTAATCCAGTCTATGACTGTGCGTAGGCTCCATATCACTGAGTTAATGCACTCCTCGAGTATAGTGGGAGTAATATTTTTTTGAGTATAATATTTGACTATATACACCACTTGGGTTAGTTTATTTAGTCTGCTTTCATTGTATGCTAATAGATCTCATGCATATTCATGGAGGGAAATCCCGAAAACCCGACTGGATTGCGGCCCTCGAGGAGGGACTTTGACACTCCTGGTCTATATGAAGGATCGGAAAGCAACAATCCCATAAAGTTTCTGGAAAAATAGATTCTGAATGTCCTCAACATGACCTTTGATCAGCCATTTGAAACAGATCATACCGGGTGCCTGTACGTGATCCCACCTGGAGCAGCAAGCCTCGACCGCTCATATTTAAAGTGCAAATTTGGAACGTCGGCACCGTCTACATATAAAATTCTCTGGCAGGGGCAAAATATTTTCATATATGCTGATTACACAAAGGCCGGTTCATAGACAACGGCGCGAAAGACAAAAGCGTGCGCCAACAATTGAGCGCAGTGTGCGCCGCTCTAAATTACAGTTTTTAGGGGCTCCAACGGGGGGTTTTGTTGGGGAACCCCCCCCCCAGTTTATTTAATAGACATCGCGCCGGCGTTATGGGGGGTTGTAACCCTCCACATTTTACTGTAAACTGAACTTTTTCCCTAAAAACAGGGAAAAAGTGAAGTTTTCAGTAAAATGTGGGGGGTTACAACCCCCCACACCCCTCACAACGCCCCCACAACGCGGCGCGATGTCTATTAAGTAAAGTGGTGGGGTTCCCCCCCACGCCTCCCCGGAGCGCTAAAAACAGTAATTTAGAGCGGCGCGGCGGCGCGCGCTGCGCTCAATTGTCTGGGCGCGCCTTTGTCCCGGCGCGCTTTTGACCTGACACCCAAAGGCCACAGTGGAATGGAGATGATGATTTCCTGCCCTTCGTCCTTGGCTGCAAATCCTTGAAGTGTGTTATGGATTGTTAGCCCTCTCTCATATAAAAATGACTTTTTCAAAATCGCAACACGACTTATACAGATCCAGCCGAAGCGGAGGCATTTTTGCAAGAGGTTAACCAACAATTTATCTCTTCCTTCCAAAAAGGGGATTAAAGGAGTCAAGATTTTTGGGGCTCCTTTTATGAAGCCACGTTAGCGGTTTAACGTGCGTAATAACGCGCTAATGTGCTGGCTGCGCTAGCCGCTACCGCCTCCTCTTGAGCAGGCGGTAGTTTTCTCGGCTTAGTGGGGGGGGGTTTAGCGCGCGCTGAAAAAGGTGCGTGCGCTAAAGCCGCTAACCCGGCTCTGTAAAAGGAGCCCTTAGTCAATCTCTGATCTTTAAGTTGTCTCAACTTTGGAACGATCTTCCATTTCTTTTAAGGAGTTCCGGCTCACTTCAACTTTTTCTCTAATCTTTAAAATCTACTTTTATTTGCTAAACACTTTGAAAATTAATTTCCCGAAATTTAGTCTTCTTTTTTATGGTTTTTTATTTGTTAAGTTAATTATTGTAAACCGAGTCGAGCTTTCTTAGTATAATGACTCGGTATATAAAGCCAAACCTTAGATTAGATTAGATTTTTGGTTGAGCAGGAAGCATTTTTACGTATGACCACCCGAGCTAATTACAGTCTCTTATTTTCATACTGTTTTAATTATATCTGTTAAAGTACTTCTGGATTTGCCGACATTAATGCAGGTTATATATCTTGCTAATGCGTTCCTGTGTGTTATTAAATTTAAAACGTGTTCTGTTTGTAACTTTTAAGCCACTTAGAGCCATAAAGGAGCATAATCAAAACATACGTCTAAGTCCAATTTGGGCGGATGGTGCTAGACGCCCAAAGTCGGCAGTGGGAAAATACCCATTTTTGAAAAATATGTCTAGAATTTGGGTTTTTTTTATTCTTTATTCATTTTTAATCTTACATCAAGTGTACAAATAATAAAACAAATAATACATTTTTTTTTTTGAAAATCAGACTATTGTTTTTTGAAAATTGTTTTTTGAAAATAGTCTGATTTTTTTGAAAATCAGACTATTGTTCATCCAGAGGGCCAGGACATCTACTTTATACCATACTAGTCCTTAAGCCCGTTACATTAACGGGTGCTAGAATAGATTTGTGAGTCTGTCTTTCTTTCTGTCTCTCTCTTTCCTCAGCTGTCCACCACCACCCCTTGCCTTTTTCCCTGTCCAGCAGTAGCCCTTCTCCCTTTCTTTTACCTCCCCCATGTCCAGCAGCACCCCTTCCCTGCTCCCCCTGTCCAGCAGCAGCCCTTCTCCCTTCGTTTTACGTCTCCCCTGTCCAGCAGCACCCCTTCCCTGATCCCCCTGTCCAGTAGCAGCCATTCTCCCTTCCTTTTACCTCCCCAGCACTCCTTCCCTGCTCCCCTGTCCAGCAGCAGCCCTTCTCCCTTCATTTTACCTCCCCCCTATCCAGCAGCACCACTTCCCTGCTCCTCCTGCCAGCAGTAGGCCTTCTCCCTTCCTTTTACCTTCCTCACTGTCTAGCAGCACCTCTTTCCTGCTCCCCCTCCAGCAGCACCCCTTGTGGCCCACCTGCATGAACCTCATGTCCATATCTCTCCCACCCCTTTCTGTCCCCTCTCTAAATCTCTCTGCCTCTCTCCATTTCTCCCTTCCCCCCACTTCCCTCACTCTGTAACGCACCCCTGCTGGCATCTACTCCTCCCCTCCTCCCTCCCACCTGCTCATCCGCCCGCCGTGTTTAAATTCAAAGAAAAGCGCTGCGCTGCACTGTTGCTGCAGGGGGGGGGGGGGAAGAGAGAGAGGGACAGACAAATTTAAGTAGAGAGAAATGGTTTCACCCTCCCCCGAGTTGCAGCTGCTGCCTGGGCTCCCAGCACACTGTCTGTCTGCAGTTCACGCCCAGCCCCACTGGCTCGTAGCTCATCAGCCAGAATCTGGCACACCTTGCTGGCGCCCACTCTCAGGCAGCCCTGGTAATACTCGCCCTTCTGGCTGCAGCGGATGAGCTGGGGCTGGTTGGCCGCCTGAACCGACATGCTGGCGAAAGCCCGTTAAGGCCCGTTTCCCATCTTCCTCCCCCGAGCGCCAATTTGGCGCACATGACCGCTGTCAGCACTTGCCCAACGACCACCTCGTGGGCTCCTTCCTTTTGGCAGACAGAGAGAGGGCAGGAGGGGGGGAGTTACAGCTGTGGTGATCGCCAGTGGCTCCAGTTGAGGCTCGGGAAGGCGACGGCAGGACTCCGCGTTCGCTCCCTCCGCCACCTGTGATGACATAGTAAGCACGCATGCGCACTCTTGCCGGCACAGTGCGACAGATCAGGGATCAGGGAAGCACGGGGTAAGAGTGCGCATGCACGCGTAGCGTTTTATTATATAGATGGACGTGGGAGGGGCCAATCATGTAACAGACTGGCCACCCAGACATGGCAACAGAGCAGAAGGACACCTTACAGGGCACTGCTGCGAGCTTCATAAAAAGGATGCCACCAGAACTCTCTCATAGGTTATGGTGAGCCCCCCCCCCCCCAAAACAACCCCAAACCCACTAGACCCACCTGTCTACAGCCCCAATAGCCCTTATGGCTGCAGGTGCCACCTCTAAGGCAGTAGAGTAGGGTTTTGGCTTTTGTTGGTGGACTCACCTGTTCCACCATAAATGTAGTGACTAGAGTGTCTTATGGGCCTGGGTCCTCCTCTCTATGGTTTATTAGCCCATCCCCCCAGTCTATTTAAGATACCTATGTGCAGCTCTACTAGGTTTTACTTTGTAGCTGTACTTTGGATACCTTTTTGGCACTTATACCTGTTATTACATTGTCTAACTCACAACGTTTAAGTTTCGTCCAGGATGTCTAGTAAAACATTTGATTATCTCCGCAGGACGACTAACCCCCTCATTTGCTAAAGTGCGCTAACCGATTAGCGCACGCTAAATGCTAACGTGTCCAAAGACTAACATGCACACATTAGCGTTTAGTGCACGACAAATTGATTAGCGCGTGCCAGTCAGTTAGCACACCTTAGTAAAAGAGGGCCTAAGTCCAGGTCAGGCCCCACCACGCCCAAACCACTCCTCCAGATATGCCCCTTTCAGCTCTGGGCGCACAGCAGCATTCAGAAGCATAAAAAGTCCCATGGCAAGTCCAGAAAGTGATTATTGGCACTTGGACGACCTGTCTTTTAGGTCTTACATCACTGTGGGTGTGGCTAACACTGGAAGTGGCATTAGGCGCTAGTAGGAGCCTCTGGAGACATGTGTCATGTCAAAGACAGGTGCCAGAAATGTAGGCCTTTAAAACCCTGGCATACATCGCTGGCAGCTATCTTTGCCGTTGGCGCAATTCTCTAAATGGTGCTGTCACGTGACTGACACACGATCAACAGCTGCTCTTACGGCATCAGAGGAAAGGCCTTGCCAGGACTGGCCATAAGCAGCTTGTTTTGAGGCTGCTTCCTGCTGACCAGCTTTGCTTCAGGTAAGGAAGGGAGGGAGGGAGCAAGGGGGTTCACGGCTCAGGACCGCCACCTGCTTCTGCCACTTTGGGGCTTGAGGGAGGGCAGGAGGGAGGGGTGCTTTGCAGCTCAGGACCACTGCCGCATTGGTGCTTTGGGGCAGGAGGGAGGGGGAGGTTCCTCGCGCAGCTGCTTCGAGGGAGGGAGTGAAGTTGGATTTGTGGCTCAGGACGCTGCCGTGCTGGTGTTTCAGGGCGCAAGTGAGGTGGGGTTCAAGGCCCAGGGCTGCCGGCGCTTCAAGTTCTTCAGGGTTTGAGGGAGGGAGGGGGGTTTGCGGCTCAGGACTGCTGGTGCTTTGGGGGACATTTTTTTTCACCGGCGATTTTATGCCAGTTGGGTGAGAGTGCCGGTTAACTGAGAGCCAGTTAACTGAGATTCTACTGTACTTCATTTAAGACACTGTTTCGGGACAAGCTGCCATTTGCTATTGGCATGCAGTTCCCCAGTACTAGAGAATGACATGGTAACAAAATTCATCACCGTTCCCGTCCCCGCGGATAACCGCAGGAAATAATCCCATGTCATTTTCTAGTGTCTATTTCAACCTCAGTCCTTCTACACCAGCATTCTTCAGAGCAAAGCTTGCGGGTCAGTGGTTGTGGCCATTCATACTCTGATTCTTATGTGAGCCGAGGATAATGAAGCCATTGTGACATCACTGATGTGATTGGCTCTTAGGCACTGGTGGAATGAGGCATTATGACATCACAATATCTGCTCTGGATACCAGAGACCGTCATTCTGTAGTGTCTGTTTCAACCTCGGTCCTTCTACACCAGCATTCTTCAAAGCAAAGCTTGTGGGTCAGTGGTTGTGGCCATTCAACTCTGATTCTTCCCTCTCTCCTTAAAGAATGACATGAAGATGGTTTCCCGCGGGGACAGGAACGGTGATGAATTTTGTCACCGTGTCATTCTCTACCCAGTACTGAATTCTCTGTATATAAATATAACTTACTTGTGTTTTTGTATGAGTAACACTGCTACAATTTTGATATTTTGGTTAGTGTCTAATCTTGGATTGATCCAAAAAAAAATATATATATATATATTTTTTTTTGCGCCAGTTTTTACCAGTTCATTTATCCGCTTCTAACACATTTTCCCCAATTTGAGCCCGATTTTCAACAAGGGAAAATAAGACAGCAGCGATGGGCTAGTTAAGTCAACTGTCTTTTTTGCTCTTGTTGCTTTTGATCCAGGCAAAATAAGCTGCATGTTTCGTGGCGCATTAGTAAAATCCAAACTATTGACATTGTCTAACTGGCGGCGTCTTCTTCCGTTGATTTCTGGGACTTCGTAACTGCTGCTTTTTTTGGGCAGCTTTTCCTCTTATTTTTCTAGCTTTTCTGTGCAGACGTTTGAGTTTGAATTATTTACTGCCTTTTGTCGCTCCCTCGTGTAGTTAATGTATTGGACGTACATTTCTTAAGCACAGCTGTTCCTTCTTTTTCTCTTCAGGATGCTGTAAACACTAGTCGACCGCCTGCTTCACCATGCTCACTCTGTCTGAGCTATTGTGAACGTGTCAATCTTCAAGTCAAGGATGACAAACCAGGGTACCCAGAGATTAAGATCATACATTTATTAAACTCACATGCTGAAAAATCATGTAAGAACAAAAGCAACGGGGTCACTTCTGTTCCGAGAGATTTTCTGTGCAATGGTTTCTTTATTTCTAGGCTTATTCACCAGTTCTACCAACAGGAAAAATATCTCATCAGTTATTTATGGGGGGGTGTCGTTTCATCCAAGTTCAGGAATAATAATAAACGCCCTGCCCCTCTTTTAATAAGCTGCGGTAGAGGTTTCTACCATGGGCCGAGATGCTGCTCCGACGCTCATAGAGTTTGTGACCAGTCAGGCTCCGGGCCTGCCAAGGTCACTAAGAAAGCGGGGGAAAAAGGGTGCCAAGAAGCCCCAAAAGGGGATTGCCAAGGCTAGCTCCCGGTACAAATCTGCCCCGCTTGAGGATGCCACTGACCCAGAATGGGGGGGGGGAGGAGAGGAAGCCCTGCACAATTATTACCATCCACACAGCAGGGCTAGGAACATAGATTTTAAACCTATAACTAGGAAAAGGGAGGAAGGCTGTTGCTCTACTGTCCACTGGGGGAGCCAGAGAGAAGCCCAGGTGAGAGCAAGCTCAGCTAGAGCAGGGCGTGGCTCCCTTCTTGAAAGGCCAGTAGATGTTAGCAAGCTACTAGGCAGGTTAGGGAGGAAGCTCAGGTCTCTCCCTAAAGAAGAGCTTCCCAGCTCAAGCACGGGTAATACCTGTGACCCCATGGAATTGGAAGAGGCTGGACCCACTTCAGAGTTGCTGGAAGCCGACCAATGGAGCTGCAAGGAGAGCTGGTCCCTGAGGGCTTGGAAGTGGCTCCTGTGCCGATGGAAGTAGGCTTAGCAACCCTTTTCAAAGCCTGAGCTGAGGAACTGTGAATTTTTTTTGGTTGCTATTTTGGACTGCGTTTGTGGTTTTTGTCAGCCTGGGACATTGTTTGAACTGTGGGGCTTTTGTGACTTCTCTGCACAGTTTGTTTAAGAAGCTGGGAGTGCCTTTTTTGTGGGGAGAAGTTTGCCACCACCAGGGAGGGATATTGAAAGCTGTTTTGTGCTTTTTTGTAAGGCAAACTTGAGGCACTCCCCTAGACCCAGCAGTGCTATAAAACACGCTGGAGGCTTTACTATTTAAAACTGTCTGGATATTGGTGCATGATAGTAGAGAGCTGAACTTTCTTGAGACCTGCTAAGGAGCAGGCTTTGGAAGCCTTGTTGCAAGAAGCTGTGTGGAGAATAAAGCCACAGAGAGGATTATTGGCATTTGGGAGGAGAAATCCTGAACTCACCCAGAGTTTTCCTTTTGGGTTTTTTCTTTGTGTTTTCCAAGTTGCATTGTTTTTAGATTTTGCCACTCTGCCATTAAATTTTTCTTTGGGAAACTGAACCTGGAGCTGTGTGCATTGGTTCTGGGTTTTGTTTGTTTTACTCATTAATGCAGTGTCTGCAGAGTGACTCCATACTGGGTCACACGCCGGTGCAGTTTTTAACTGTAACCACTAGGGGCACTGAGGAGTTCCATGGCTAGGCTTTAGTGTCAGTTACAAGTTCTATGAGCTTCGTAGCGGTTTCGGAGCCTTTACCAGAACCGATTCCCAGAACAGCTCACCGTGGTCTTTGCTGAGCTTCCTAGCTGTCTCCACACAAATGAGCACCGCCAGGTAATTCCCTAAGCTTGCTGTAGCATATTTCTGTGCAAATGTTTCTGGCAGGGTCTGAGCTGTCATGGCCTTACTTTCCGATCAGTGCCTGAATTGGAGGGATGCCCACTCCTTCCCGACAGTCACACAACCCCCTCCCTCGGTGGTGGGAGGGATGCCCACTCCCTCCCTCCTCTGTCATTGCCCAACCCCCTGCCAACCCTCCCTCATGCCCCCGGCAATCTCCTCGCCCCCCCCCCCCCTACCTTCTTCACAAAGGCTGGCTGGAGGGATGCCTCCTCTCTCTAGCCGGCAGGCCCGCCTCTTCAAAATGGTGAGCCTTCCCCTTCTCAGTGCATGCTGGGATGCACCAGGGAGAACCTAAGGCTCTGATTGTCCCAGGGGCTTAAGGCCTCTCCTATTAAGAATATTGACCATTTAACCCTACTCTCTGTTTCCTGTTTGTTTGTTTTTATAGCCAGTTCTTAATCCATAATAGAATATTACATCCTATACCATGACTTTCTAATTTCCTCAGAAGTCTTTTATGAGATACTGTATTTTATCAAATACTTTTTAAAAATCCAAAGACACAGTATCAACTGGCTCACTTTTATCCACATGTTTATTCACCCCTTTGAAGAAATGTAGTAGATTGGTGAGGCAGATTTCCCGTGACTAAATCGATGTTGATTTTTAGTGGCATAAACAGCGACAGCCCATCCTACCTGAACAACCGTCTCATCCAAACTATATCAACTAGACACAGAAAAACCCACACTCCATTCACGTACCCCCAATCAAAGAAGTCAAACGGAAAAAACTATGATGGCCTCCTAGCCACACAAGCAGCAAAACTCGACAACCAAATCTCCAAGCTACTAATTATGACCCCCCCAGACTACAAAACATTCAGAAAAGAAATAAAGACTCTACTCTTCAAGAAATTCCTGCAAACGACTTAATACCGCTAGCTCCTTACCACTCCCCAATACCTTCCCGATTCTCCAAAGCAACCTCATCTACTCTTCATCTCCTCTAGAAATTACCAGATATCTTCTTCATGTAATACCTTTTTTGTAATTCTTTTGTAATCCGCCTTGAACCACAAGTCTTTGGCAGAATAGAAATCTCTAATGTAATGTAATAATCAAAAGAGAAAAAATGTCCAAAAAACACCTAGGTTGGCATTTGCACATCAAAGTGCTGATTTTCAAAGTTGGTATTCTGGATGTCTAGCAGGACGTTTTGCCCACTGTGTGTCCAAGGATCAAAGAGGTGTGTTAGAGGCTTTGGGCAGGCTTAGACTTGGAAGCTCTAATTGAACATTTCCTAAGACGTCCTAGATGGAACTTGGATGTTTTGGGCTAGACCTTTTTTAGAAGCATTTAAGTGCCAAAAGGCACCCAACTGACCAGTTGACCACTGGAGGGACTAGGTAATGATCCCCCATCTATACTCCCCCAGTGATCATAAACCTCCCCCACCCCACAAAACTCTGAATGAAAAAGTACATACCTGTCTTTAAAACAGCACCACCTGGTATGGGAAAGCCTACTAGAGTAGCGTCTTAAGTAGACTATTGAGTGGACAAGTGAAACATAGAGATGAGGAGCCAGACCCATAAGCTACAATAACCACTATTATGGTGGAAAGTGTGAGCCCACCAAAACCCTATTCTACTGCCATATAGGTGCCACCTGCAGCCATAAGGGCTATTGGGGTTGTAGACAGATGGGTACTGTAGGTATTCTAGGGGCATTTGGGGAGGACTCACCCTAAATTATAAGAGGTTAAGTGAGATGCACATGTGGCACTCTATATTAAGTTCACAGCAGTGCCCTCTAAAGTTGTCTGTTGGCATGTCTGGGTGGCCAGTCCACTACAAGGTTAGCACTTCATATGTCCAAATGCAGACCATTTTAATGTTTCCAACTTGAATGTTTTTTGGATTGAAAATTAGATATAACTTTGGATGTTTTGGCAGATTGAATGCCCCGGTGGCCTGTATGTCCAAATAGAGGGGCCTTAGGCATCTGAGCTAATTGGGGCCTTAGGCTCCATCCTGGTGCATCCCAGAATGCACTGGGAAGGGAAAGTACCACCATTTTGGAGTGGTGAGCTTGCCAGCTGGAGGGAGTAAGCATCCCTCTGGCCAGATTTTCTTCTTAGAGGTACAGGGGTCTGGGGGTTGTTGGGGTCAACTTAGGGGTATGAGATGGGGGTCTGCAGGCTTTGGGGATGTCAAGGATTAAGGTTTGCTAGGTGTTGGGGGTTCCAGTGGGTTCGTAAGTTTGGGGAGGTGGCGGCAGGAGGGAGTGGGCATCCCTCCTACTAGTCTTCAATGGGGATGGGAGTTATGAGGTGGCGGCAAGAGGAAGTAGGAATCCCTCTTGCCGGTCTTCTATGGGGGGCGGGAGTTCCGGGAGGTGGCATCAGGAGGGAGGGCTGCTTTAGGGGGTGTTGCCGCTTCTGGGGGGTCTGTGGCAGTAGGGAGTAGGTATCCCTCCTGCTGATTTTCATAGTACGTATGACACAGCCACTCAACTGATCACGGCAGGAGTGTTTTGCCCCCAATCAGCTGAATCGGCGGCTTTGGGGAAGCCTGCCAGCTCAGCTGATTGGGAATTACCTTGCTGCTCTCAGCTCATTGGCTGCGTCTATTTGAAATGTAGGCCGGCATTATTTGGCTTAAATTTCAGACATCTGTCATGGCCCTAGAGAGATACCAGGGCTGCTTAAGCTCACCCAAGGCCACTTCCAGGTGAAACCACACCCACGCCCAGCCTTGGGCGAGCTTAAGTGTCCCTTGGAGTCTCCCTGCACCCGCAACAAACGCCTACAGTGTAGGCAGCCTGCCTCGAGGTTTTTTTTTTTTTTTAAGTACGGTCCCATTTGGCTGCCAGACGGCGGTTGGACACCTACCGCCACCTACCATCGGAATGCCTGTTTATAGAATCTGCCCTGGAGAGTGTAATGGGTTGAACCTGTTTATTGTAATTCCTAGGGGTGTTGGCTTGGTTTCTAGTCCTTGAACTAAATAGGTAAAGGCAGATTAGAAGATCTTACGTATCATAACATGCTTTTATGTTCTCCTCTGCTTTATACCAAGCACATAGAACAAGATACCTTGAGTGGTAATGCAGAAAAAGGCACCCATATCTTGATTGTTCAAAAAGATCTTCTCCTGGATCATTAGCAAAGATGATTTTCCTATTACATCTAACTCTAGCCATCAGTCTATTTTCTTCCTATTGTTCTCTTTCTACCTTGCATTTTCTGTGCTTTTTATTCTTTTTCCCTTATATAAGCACCTCTCATATTCTACATAGATTTTGCTTTTATGTACTGTTCCCTGTGATTTACCCTTGAAAAGACAAAGAAAAACTGTACATATTTTTTCAAAGGTGTTCACTCTATGCTTTGTTTTATTTTCTAAAGATATTCTCATTCAAATCCCATTTGTATAGGATATCAGTTTCATATATCTGTAAACTAAAAGGCTCATTTTTAAAAATATGTCTGTATATAACAATCCACAGAGCTGTAGCTGACAGTGGGTCCTGTTTATAAAGCTGCATTAGACTTAGGGCAACACATATTCCTGCCATTTGAACTGTAAGTAAACTCATGTGGGATTCACCAAACTGAGGCCACAGCACTATAGGAAAATGTAACCAGCGAGGGGAGCTGCAAAATGCTGTGGGTGGTTCATTTGCTGCTATGTCATTACGCAGAAGGATGAACTCCAAAGACAGACATTGGGGGAAGCCACTGCTTGCTCTGGATCGGTTGCATTGAATGCTGCTACTATTTGGGTTTTTGCCATGTTCTTGTGACTTGGATTGGCTTCCGTGAAGATGGGAAACTGGGCTAGATGGACCATTGGTCTGACCCAGAAGGCTATTCGTATGTTTTTATGTGGGCCAAACATAGAACAATCAAGCCATTGTGACATCACCGATGAGGTTGGCTCTTAGGCATTGGTGGGATGAGGCATTATGACATCACAAGCTCAGCTCTGGAGTGCTGCTACTATTTGGGTTTTTGCCATGTTCTTGTGACTTGGATTGGCCCCCGTGAAGATGGGAAACTGGGCTAGATGGACCATTGGTCTGACCCAGAAGGCTATTCGTATGTTTTTATGTGGGCCAAACATAGAACAATCAAGCCATTGTGACATCACCGATGAGGTTGGCTCTTATGCATTGGTGGGATGAGGCATTATGACATCACAAGCTCAGCTCTGGAGTGCTGCTATTATTTGGGTTTTTGCCATGTTCTTGTGACTTGGATTGGCCTCCGTGAAGATGGGATACTGGGCTAGATGGACCATTGTTCTGACCCACTAAGGCTATTCTTATGTTCACATGACAAGAATAACTGATGAGTTGCATACTAGGTTCCCAAGGATAAAATATGCCAGCCTTATAGAGAGAGGATCTGAAGGAAAGGAGGGAAAAATGTTCTATTCTACTCCAATTCAATTTATCTGCAGCGTTTGATGTAGTACATCATATTTTACTTCAGCTACTTTCAGATATAGGTCGCCATCAGGTTGTTTTGGATTGGTTTTCTAAATTTCTTCTGTACCGTTCCTATTCAGTAAATATTGAAGGTGATATCTCTAATTCCAGGCAGCTTCCCTGTGGGGTCCCTCAAGGCTCCCCACTCTCTCCAGTTTTATTCAATCTCTATATGACCACATTGAACACCTTTAAGCTGTCAGCTTGGGAAACGTTATTCACTTATGCGGATGATATCTTTATATTGATTAAGATTGATCCGGATACTACCAATCTAGTTTCCAAAGTAAATCTTTGTATTTCCAAACTTCAAGCCTGGGCTTTATCTGTCTGGATGAAGCTTAATACAACTAAAACTAAGCTTTTGTGGTTAGGTCCAAGATTGGACTGCCTTCCTCCTAATGTAGCTCTGGTATCTGGGTCCTCCATGCCAATTGAGTTCTCTGCTAAGATATTTGGAGTCCTTTTTGATTCCTCTCTTTCCTTTAAGGACCAAATAAATTCCTTGGTCAAGAAATGCTTTTTTAGTTTGCGAATGCTGAGGAAGGTTAGACATCTTTTTTTATCACCGTCATTTTTCTATCTTAGTTCAATCAATTATATTATTACATTACATTAGTGACTTCTATTCCGCTCGTACCTTGCAGTTCTAGGCGGATTACAGAGAAGCTAACTGGACATTTCCAGAAGATTTTCAAGTTAGGTAGTGGTATACATGGTTGATACTTTGGAGAGAAAAAAGTTACAAGAGGGTGAGACTGTTTGGTGGGAATTACAAGGGAGGAGAAAGGACAAGGGGAAGAGTTAGGATGTCTGGATACATTTTTTGAATAGCAGAGTTTTGATTCCTTTTCGAAATGATTTGAAATCGCTCGTTGTTGTCAGTAAGTTGGAGATGGAGTGGTCAAGTTTCGCTGCCTGCGTCGCTAGGAGGCGATTACTGTAACGCTATCTACCTCGGCATTATAAAAATTTGTCTTTATAGATTACAATTAATTCAGAATACTGCTGTGAAGCTGATCTTTGGAAAACGTCAATTTGACCATGTGACCCCCTTTGCTTCAGAGACTTCATTGGCTCCCGGTTTATTTTAGAATTCAATTGAAATGTGCCTGTATTTCTTATCTAGTAGCTGAGAGTAATGCCTTCAACAGAAGAAAAAGCCTCAGGTTTGTCTAGGCAGGGCTTAAATATCGCAAAAGCAAGCAGCACGAGTTGTGTGAAGAAGTGGGGTATCGGGAAGCCCTGAAGAAACGGTAGTGGACCGTGAAACATTGGCTTTTAAGAGACGCCACGTTCATACTTAAACACTTTTGGCAATTTTTCTATTTAAGCGATTGTTGTCCCACATTGAAAACCAGCCTAGCGGCAAGTGTAGAGTCTTTTACAGAAGTTTTTTCAGCCAATGATGTGGGTGGAGGAGGCTTGAGCATTTATTCCCTGCCTAGACAAACCTGAGGCTTTTTCTTTCGTTGAAGGCATTGCACTCAGCTACTAGAGTGGAGCAATTTAGTTTTTTGTGTTATTCACATTTATCCACTTCACTATCGTTGACCTTGTGTTTCTTTTAAAATTCTACAGGGTATCTTTAATCCTCTTATTCCTTTATTTTGGAAAGTTAACCGATTCTCCTTCACAAGAGGTATCCAACAATTTAAACTCTCCCTTCCTTCTAAAAAAGGGATTAAAGGAGTCAAGATCTTCAGTCAATCTCTCAACTCGGGAATGATCTCCCCTTTTCTTTAAGGAGTTCCAGGTCATTTCAATTTTTCCATAAATCTTTAAAAACTACTCTATTTGCTCAACATTTTGAAAATTAATTCTTTTGAAATTTTGCTATTATCTTCTATTTATCATTTGTAAATCATTCCCTGTTTATTTAATTGCTGTAAACCGAGTCGAGTCTTCTCAGAATGATGACTCGGTATACAAAGTTAAGCTTTAGTTTAGTTTAAAAGAGGGATAGATGTGTAGGATACTAGGGAGGGACAGAATCTGGCACTATTGTTGTTGATACAGTGAGAGATGGTGGCATGGGAACACTGGTTGATACCACTGCTGCTGCTGATAGGGATTTGTTATATGGCTGGCAAAGGCGGGATGACTGTATTATATGGAGGGGCCTGTATAAACCAAAAGATGTGGAGTTTACATGAGTAGAAATCATGAATTACATGTGGGCCTCAGGTGAATGGTTATGTTAGGTGCCATTGACTTGTCTTCAAGTTCTAGCGACTTGATGAGTTACAGATTGAAAAAGAGATTTTTTTTGTGTTAGTTCATCTGATTGCAAGTTGCCCTCTTCGCCTGGTTCCTTTGATCTTCCCAAATATGGTGTCCTTCTCCAGTGATCTCTGTCTTCTGACGGTGTGACCAAAATAAGACCATCGTAACTTCATAAGTTGGGCTTCGAGTGACATAGTTGGCATTATCTCTTCCAGAATCAATTTGTTAGTTCTTCTTCAATTCTGTTAGTCCCTCTGCACCGATACTTGCGGGCCGCCGGGGAGTAAGAGACCAGCAGAGAGGAGAGGAGCATGGGAGCACTGCTCCACCCCTCCCCCGAACCAGCAGGGATCCTCCGACAGTAAAAGAACAGCTCCAGCGACGAGAAGCCAGTTCTCCAGCCCCCCCCCCCCCGCACCGATACTTGCGGGCCGCCAGGGAGTCAGAGACCAGCAGAGAGGATAGGAGCGTGGGAGCACTGCTCCGCCCCTCCTCTGAACCAGAAGGGATCCTCCGACAGTAAAAGAACAGCGCCTGCAGGGAAGCAGTCCAACCACCATCGACGGCAGATACGACCATTCTCCCCAAAAATCTTCCGAAAACCACTTTCTACTCTGAACTGACTCCATCCTACCAGCCTTCCAGGAAAGGAAGCTATCTCAACGCTCCCGACGTTGGGAAACCGCCCACTCCACCAAACTCAGAGGGAACACCAGCGGTCTTACCCTCAAAGTGAGTGAGTCCCACTTCACTTACTCCCCACAACCAACTGGAAGAGGAAACATTCCCAGATCAGAACTCACAAGTGAGCATAGCAGACTCCCTAACACAACAGGACAGAGTGAAAGAAAGACACTCTCCCTTCCCCCAACCTTCTCTACACCTCCCAGATTCTTGCACCTCACACCAGGTACCAGGCTAAAGAAGATACCCCTCTACACACAAAAACACAATGTCTCCCGGTTTAACAACAAGTTTACTCGTCCATCTACTACTCTTCCTATTCCTAACCAACAGAAAAACAGCAGGGTACCATACATCCTCAATCCCAACCTTAACAGAATCCTACAGGCATCCTCAACCATCCAGAAAACTCTACTCTACCAGAAACCTGATAGACTGCTTCTCATTCAACCATATCAGCATACCTACTAGCTGGGGAAAAAGACCACCCCCAAAAACAAGATCTTCAGTCCACAATTCTCACCCTCAAACTAAAAATTTCCTCCACCCAAAATGCACCCCCTCTCCCCACACAAACTATACCTCACTAGCCTGTGCATATATGAACATCAGATCAATAAGCACAAAAGCAAACCTTATAAAGGACTGGATAGTTAAAAAAACAGTTTAAGTTGCTTATTCCTAGCCGAAACCTGGCTAACCTCTGACTTGGATCCCAGCATCACAGAACTCTGCCCGAAGGGTTACAAAATAGAATTGGTCTACAGAGAAAAAAAACGAGGAGGAGGTCTAGCCATCATACTCAAAAACAACATCAACTTAAAGACCCCAGACAAACACTCCACTCCCCCATCTAGATCTCCTAGCCTGCCAATTATCCGACGATACACTCATAGGAACTCTAACCTGCATTCTTTGTTACACAACACTAGGAAAATGGAATGTTAACAAACAAGCTCTCGAAGAATTCATTTATCAGAACTCCCTAACATCACCTCATAACCCACTCCTTGGAGACATAAACCTCCACCTAGAAGACCACACCTCCAAATATACTCTCATACCTCAAAGCACTGAACTACCAGATCCTCAACCCCCAACCAACACAATAAAAACTAGATGTCGCTGCATACATGTCCCAACACACTCACAATCCCGAAATCCACATCTCAAATGGGGCCTGGCACCCCTCCCTCTGGTCAGATCACTACAAATACACCTTTAACATCAATTGGGCTCAACGCAATAACAAGCAACCCCCTCCCAAAACCTCCTTCAAAACACGCCAAAAAATCGAACCCTCCACATTCTGGGACAAAGCAGACCCCGCAATCACCAATATAGCCCCCAAAGAATTCATAACACAATGGCGTACTGTAAGCAAAACCATCCTGAATGAGCTAGCTCCTGAAAAATCAAAATTCAGAATCTACAGACCGTCAGACAAATGGTTCGACACTGAACTTCTCCAACTAAAAAAGCTCTGCAGACAATTAGAAAGAGAATGGAAAAAAAAGAGCCTAGAACACACAAAAACAGCATGGAGAACTCAAATCAACCAATACAAGAACAAACTCAAGGAAAAACAGAAAGCCTACTACTCCAAAATGATAGGCACGGAAACCCTAGACACAAAAAAGCTATTCAATCTAGTAAAGAATCTCACCGACACCAAACCTCACCTAGCTACACAAGGAAACCACCCACCAACAGCTATCCAACTAGCAGATCATTTCAAAAATAAGATCACCAAGATCAGAACCGCATTCAACAATACTCACACCCACCTCAACAAGATAACAACAAACCCTTCAACAGGAGAAGCCATCGCCGCAGACAGAAGCTGGACAGTCTTCCCCGTATTACATTGGTCGGATATGAATCGACTCTACAAAAAATACAGCCAAGCTTCTTGCGATCTAAATAACTGCCCCACCTACCTGTTATCAAACTCCTCCACCACATTCAGAGCCAGCCTCATGCTATGGATTCAAACCACATTAACAGAAGGTCAATTCCCTCAAGACCTTGGAGAGATCATAATCACCCCAATCATGAAAGACCACAAAGGCCCAATAGATAACCCCTCCAACTACAGACCAATCGCTTCAATACCAATATACGTTAAAATAATAGAAGGTCTAGTTGCACAATACCTCACCAACTACCTGGAAGACCATAATCTACTTCACCCCTCACAATCAGGATTTCGAACCAACCACAGCACATAAACACTACTAGACACAGCTCGACAGCAAATTAGCAAAGGCAAAAAGATGATGCTAATCCAACTTGACCTCTCCGCAGCATTTGACCTGGTCGACCACTCCATACTACTACAGATACTTGACGCCATTGGGATCTCAGGCAAGGTCTATAATTGGTTCCAAGGATTCCTCAAATCAAGAACCTACAGGGTAAAGTCCAATAATATCAAATCAGAACCATGGTCCAACCCATGCGGAGTTCCACAAGGATCACCTCTATCACCTACGTTCTTCAACCTCTTTATTTCCTCTCTTGGAGCCACTTTAGATAACTTAAATGTTACTTCCTTCAGCTAGGCAGACGACATCACCATACTCCTCCCCTTCGACCCATCAGAGCCCACCACTACAGCAAAACTGGAAATAACCCTAGATGCAGTTGAAAAATGGATGGTAGACCCAGTGGCGTACCAAGGGGGGGGCGGGAGGGGCGGTCCGCCCCGGGTGCCAGCCCTGAAGGGGTGCTCCCGGCCTTGCCGTTCAGTCCCCCCACACCCCCGAAGGACCGCTCGCCCCACTGACCTTCCTGCACCACCTGTGAAGCAGCAAGCAGCAGGATCGCGAGGTCAGCTATCCCTGAGCTGCTTGGGCGCTGCTTCCTGCACCGCGGTCCCGCCCCTCCTCTGACGTCAGAGGAGGGGCGGGAACGTGGCGCAGGAAGCAGTGCCTAAGCAGCGCAGGGATAGCTGATGTCGCGATCCTGCTGCGGCTGCTTCATAGGTGGTGCAGGAAGGTCAGTGGGGCGAGCGGTCCTTCGGGGGTGGTGGGGACTGAATGGCAAAGCCGGGAGCATAGGTAGTGCTGCTTCATAGGTGGTGCGGGGAGGCCAGGGGGGCGAGCGGTCCTTCAGGGTGGGGCGGGTGGGCAGGCAAGCAGGCATTCAAGGGGGAGGGGGGTGACAGGCAGGCAGGCCTTCAAGGGGGGGGGACAGGCCTTCGGGGGGGTGTGCAGACCTTCAAGGGGAAGGGACAGGCCTTCAAGGGGGGGGCAGGCAGGCCTTCAAGGGGGGACAGGTCTACAAGGGGGTGGGCAGGCCTACAAGGGGGTGGGACAGGCCTTCAGGGGGGGGGTGCAGGCCTTCAGGGGGGGTGCAGGACTTCAGGGGGGGTGCAGGCCTTCAAGGGGGGGGACAGGCCTTCAAGGGGGGGACAGGCAGGCAGGCCTACAAGGGGGGGGACAGGCCTACAAGGGGGTGGGACAGGCCTTCAAGGGGGTGGGACAGGCCTTCAAGGGGGGTGCAGGCCTTTGGGGGGGTGAAGACCTTCAAGGGGGGGGACAGGCCTTCAAGGGGGGGACAGGCAGGCAGGTCTTCAAGGTGGGGGGACAGGCCTACAAGGGGGAGGGACAGGCCTTCAAGGGGGGTGCAGGCCTTCAAGGGGGGGACAGGCAGACCTTTAAGGGGGGACAGGCCTTTGGGGGGGACCCTGGTTTAGAAGTACATGGAGGGAAGGGGGTGTTCAAAGAGACGTGCATATGCCAAACTTTGGGGGGGGGATGAAGAAATAATGGGTCTGAAAATAGAGGAGAGGGAGAGAAATGATGGACCATGAGATTTAGGGAGGGAAGGAACTGAAAGGGAGAGAAATTGGACACAAGGGATGGTGTGGAGGAGGGATAGAGATACTGGATAGGAGGGTAATTGGGAAAAGAAAGGAAGAGATGGTGGACTCTGGGGTGGTGGGGAAGGAGGGAGAGATGCCGGATAAAAGGGTAGTTAAGAAAAGGTGGATCTGTGGAGGGAGATGAAAAAAAGGAAAGATACCAGACTTCCTGGGGAGGGAAGGGAAATGGAAGGGAGGACAGAGTTGGCAGATGGATGGTTAGCACGCAGAAAGAAGAAAGATGGAAACCCTGGCAAGCAAGTTATCAGAAGAAAACCAGAGCCTTGGACCAACAAGATTTGAAATATAACCAGACAACAAAAGGTAGAAAAATTAATTTTATTTTCTGTTTTGTGATTATAATATGTCAGATTTGAAATGTGTATCCTGACAGAGCTGGTGTTGGACTGCAAACGTGAGCTAGGATTTAACAGAGAGGAAAAGTCCTTTTTGTTTCTTTATTTTATTTACACCACAGCGCCAGTGTGGTTAGGAGAAGCCAAAGGGGGTGAAAAAGCTATAAAACCCACCAGGAGTTTTGAAAAAAATCACCCAACTGGGCAGGAAAATTGAATTGAAAAACCAATTCAATAGGCTGAATCGAATCGAAATTTTTTTTCCTGAATCTGGCAGCATTAGTTTGCGCTACTGTCTTAGACTTTAGGACCTGGGATTGGGGAGAGATGGCATCCTCAGTACTTTATAATGCAAGTGAAACGAGGATTTGGTCAGACTTTTGAAGGGTCTGCAGAAAAAAAATATTGTATAGGCCGGGGACATGAAACAGCAGGAAATGGGAACTTTTCTTCCTTCTATTTTTGTGAATGGAAAGGCTGAGGATGTCAGAGAGTTCAGTTAAAATATGTGCTTTATAAGAAAATATAATAATGTGTTTTATAAAGTTTATAGCATAGCTGGCCTACCCAGTGAGGTGTTTCTAGTGGTGGTGGTGGCAGCGTGTCAATGTGTTGAGAGGAATAGGTGGTCTGGGAAATTCTGCTGAGCAAACTCCGGGCCCATTTCCACCCCCCAGTTAGTCCACTCCACTCAATTGGTTCACACACTGAGTGGGTCTTTGGGTGTTGTGTTGGGATCTCTTCCAGTGGTTTATCAGTATCTCCTTCTGGTCCAAGGAAGGAAACTTTGTTATCCTTAGCATTGACCTACAGAATATGTTTGTAACAGCGCTGCTTGTGTGGCATTAGGCTATGTAGTGATCGAAAGAAAAAAACAGACCTTTGCACATTTTTGCACTATATGGTGGGTGTATGAGGAGATTCACATTTCCTGCACAGCTAAGTCAATGTGAAGTTACCTTGTGCTGTATTTGACATCTAGCAAGGTCTCTGTTTGAAAGGAAAGATCTAAACTTAAAAATGAAGTGGCCAGAAGTTATGGTAAAAGCAGATAGTGTAGCTGGTTTTAAGAAAGATTTGGACAAATTCCTGGAGGAAAAGTCCATAATCTGTTATTAAGACATGGGGAAAGTGTCTGCTTGCCCTGGATCGGTAGCATGGAATGTTGCTACTCTTTGGGTTTTGACCAGGTATTAGTGTCCTGGATTGGCTACCATGAGAATGGTCTACTGGGCATGATGGACCATTGGTCTGACCCAGTTAGGCTATTCTTATGTTATGTTCTCATCTGTAGGGGCCTTTGTTTTCACTTCTTATTTTAATGTATTTTTTTTCTGGGAACTTATCAGTGTTTTTTATAATGGGAACAAAAATGGAAGAGAATTAATGTGTGTGGGATGAGGGGGTAACTCATTTCTTCAGCTAAATAATTCAATCCACTTCAAACAGACATAGGAGAACTCACGCACCATTCACACACCCTCCAACCAAAAACGTCAAAAGAAAAAAACTGTTCGACAACCTCCTAGCCATTCGAGCTGCAACACTCGACCCCCAACCCTACAACCAATTGACATCGACCACATACTGCAAAACCTTCAAAAAGAAATAAAAACCCTTCTATTCAAAAAACACATAAAACCGAACTAACACAATCAGAACTGTCCCAAGCATCACCTGCAACTACTCCATATGTACTTCTGATGTCATGACAATTCAGATATAATTTATGTTATGTTATGTTTGGAATATAAGAAAATTTTCACTGCCTGTTTCTATTCTGACCATTTATTCCATTTCATGGTCATTACAAAAAATATTTTTTTACATGGGGGGGGGTGTCAAAAAATGATGGGCCCCGGGTGCCACATACCCTAGGTACGCCACTGGGTAGACCACAAACTGAAACTAAACTCAGATAAAATAAAATTACTTCTGCTCGAAAAGGCCAAAACTCCCACCATTACAAAACTGAAAATTAAAAACACCCAATACCCAATACAGCCCGAACTCAAACTCCTAGGAGTAACGATAGACAGATGCTGCACAATGCAGTCCCAAATCAATAAAACATCCCAGAAAGCTTTTTTAATTATGAGAAATCTACGCAAAATAAGAAAATTCTTCGACCCAGCACAATTCAGGCTAATTGTCCAATCCCTAGTCTTAGGTCTACCGGACTATTTCAACTCCCTCTATCTACCTTTTCCTGCCAACATGATAAAACAACTACAAAACATTGCCCTCAGACTGATCTACTCCCTGAGAAAATATGATCATATTACAACTGCCTTCCTAGACTCTCACTGGCTACCTATGCAAGCACGAATTCAATTCAAATTCTATTGTCTATTATTCAAAGCATTAAACGGCTCCGCCCCCCCTATCTAAACAACTGCCTAAACCAGATCCTCACCTCAAGACAAAGAAGAACTCCGAACCCTTTTGCCTTTCCTCCACTCAAGGGCACTCAGCGCAAAAAGATGTTTGATAACCTTCTGGCGACGCAAGCAGCAAAACTTAACCACTCCATCTCCAACCTGTTGACGGCAACGGGCGACTTCAAAACTTTTCGAAAAGAAATCAAAACCCTACTTTTCAAAAAATGTATCCAGATATCTTAACCCAACCTTTCCCCCTCCTCCTAGATAAATTCTCCCCCAAAACTTCCACTTAAATAATCTCTTCCTCCCCAAAACACCAACCAAGTATTTAGATCCCTGAAATGTAACGTAATCTTATTTGCACTCTAACTGTAATTTATTTGTTATATCACACAGTAACGTACAGTCAATTTAATATCCAATTTTCAAGTTCTTCCAGAATTAATCCAGGTACCTCTTCTCCCTTGTAACCAAAAAAAAAAAACCAAAAACCCCCAAAACTGTTGTAACTTCACTGGAAATGTTCGGTTAGCTCTTTTGTAATCCGCCTTGAACTGCAAGGTATAGGCGGAATAGAAGTCCCTAATGTAATGTAATGTAACATTCTTGCCAATGTTAGATGGATATTGCAGAAGAGCAAAGAATAGCAAAAGCCCCCTATACTTTTGTTTCATCGACTAAACCAAAGCTTTTGATTGTACGGATCATGTTAAACTGTGGAGGACTCTAGCACAAATGGAAATACCCAAACACAGATCAATAGGAGGAGTGAATTCTTTGATCCACATGTGGGATTATAACAGGTAGAATGTGCATGCTAAGCAATAGATAAAAATATATGTCTACTTTGTGTGGGGTAATTTCAAAGGAAACGTTTCTGCAAACTTTCCCTTTTGAAAGGTGTTTTCAATTATGTGCATATTGTCTACACAAGATAAA
This sequence comes from Geotrypetes seraphini, assembly GCF_902459505.1. Classification (NCBI taxonomy): domain Eukaryota; kingdom Metazoa; phylum Chordata; class Amphibia; order Gymnophiona; family Dermophiidae; genus Geotrypetes; species Geotrypetes seraphini. The sequence goes on from NC_047084.1 coordinate 142,146,131, forward strand.
GAGGTTGTTACCTTAATTGTGAGGAATTTCTATGAGACATTTTCTGAGTGCAAGCTATATTTTTACATGAGTAAGTTCTTCTTCACTCAGAGAGTGGTTGAAATCTGGAACGCTCTTCCGGAGGCTGTTATAGGGGAAATCACCCTTCAGGGATTCAAGACAAGGTTGGATAAGTTCCTACTGGAACAGAACATGCGCAAGTAAGGCTATACTCAAATAGGGGACCACGTGAGCAGACTGCTGGGCAAGATGGACCACTGGTCTGACCCAGCAGCGGCAAATCTTATGTTCTTGGCATTGTAGTTTGGGTGGATCTTGGGCGCAGTTGCAATGTAGGTGCATAGTTTAAGAACTTAAGAATAGTCTTACTGAATCAGATCAATGGTGCATCTAGCCCAATATCCCATCTTCACAGAGGCCAATCCAAGTCACAAGAACATGGCAAAAACCCAAATAGTAGCAGCACTCCAGAGCCGAGACTCTGATGTCATAATGCCTCATCCCACCAATGCCTAAGAGCCAACCTCATAAGAATAGCCTTGTACTGAGTCAGTCCAATGGTCCATCTAGCCCAGTATCTCATATTCACAGAGGCCAATCCAGGTCACAAGTACTGACAAAACTCCAAATAGTAGTAGCATTCCATACCACTGATCCCGGGCTTCTCCTATGTGTGAATATGCCTTATGACCATACACATAGTAATATCTTATTCAGAGCCGATGAAAATTTAAGCAAGAGAATTTGTGTGATACTGGGAGTAGTTATGAGAGCATATTTTACAGACACATAGGGGCTCATAATCGAAAGAGAAAAACATCCAAAAAGCGGCCTAAGTCGGCACTTGGATGAACATTTCTCAAAAACGTCCAAGCGCCGATAATAAAACCGGGTTTTGGACGTATTTCTAAATGACCTAGACCTTCATAGTGCCGCTTAACGTCCAAAGCTAAATGGGGCGTTTCGGGAGGCGTGTCGAGGGCGGGAGTGGGCGGGACGTGGGCCGGCTTAGACTTAGTTGTACAGCATGTATAACCGAAAGTTTAACAACAGAGCCTAGACGGAACTTGGACATTGTGACTTAGACCATGTAAAGCATGGTCTAAGTCAAAAAAACCCATCTAAACTCACCACATAAGCACTGCAAACACATAACATAGACCTCCACACACTACTCCAGTGATCACCAATCCCCCCACCCCCATAAAAATTTTATTCACAACTTTAAATTTCAGCCTCCAGACCATCATCACCTGGCCACCTAGCATAGGAAAGCCTAGTCATCCAGCCCAGAGGCAGCTTAAGTCGTCTTGGGGTGGGTTAGGGACCCATAGAGAGAAAGACCCATGCCCATAAGCCCCTGTAATCACTGCATTGATACTGAAACATTTGCACTCCCCTATACACCCCCAAAACCCTTTTGTACTGGCATATAAATGGCTCCTAAAGCCATAAGGGCTATTGGGGTGGTAGATAAGTGGGTCTAAGGGATTCTGGAGGTGGTTTGGGGGGGCTCACCATCACCTATAAGGGAGCTGTAGTGAGGAGAAGCCATGGCACCCTTTTTGTGAAGTTCACAGCAGTGCCCTGTAAGGTACCCCACTATTTAGGTGGCATGTCTGCGTGTGCAGTCCATCACTTTGCAGACCCCTCCCACGTCCAACAGGGCTTGTTCTAGGTGTTTTGGACTTAGACGGAAAGTTGAATGGAAATGTGGTATAAAGATAGATGATTTAGTGGCTTGGACGATCAGATCGGCAGGACGTAGTTAGACAATTTTCGAAAGTAAAAAAAAGTTGGACGTATCTTTCGAAAATGTGTCTTAGGCTCTTTTTAACTTTGGACAACTTGCGAGATGGACATAAACGGACTTAGACGTCCCTTTCGATTATGCCCCTCATAGGCTCGGATTCTCAAAAAGGTGCCAGAATTGACTGGTGCCTGAAAAAAATTGTACTGGTTGCACATCACTACAGTGCCATTTTGAGTATCACAGTCTGAGTTAAAGATTGGCACCAGAAACGTAGGCCAAGGTTTTACATTTTTTTAGGCCTATCTTCGATATAAAATTACACTTAGTGGTGCCAGACACTAAGGCCCTGATTCTGTATAGGACGCCCGGGAGAGGTGTTCTATTCAGAATCGGGCCTACACTAAACCCCGATTCTGTAACCGGCGTCCATGTTACAGACGCTGGTTAGAGAATCGGGTTAGATTAGACAGGGCCCGCTACACTTATCGCGGCAAGGGATCTCTCTGCCGCTATAAGTATAGCGGGCCGCGGCCCCCTGTCCGATTGCAGGCAGGAGGGTGCCTAAAACCTCATGCCGAAAGATGCTCCCCCCGACACTACCGACCGCCCCCCCCCCCCTGACATTACCGATCTCCCTATAGAAGCCTGGACCAATCAGGCCTTAGGCATAGGGGGTCCGCCCATCCCCACTTAATCTAAGGCCTGATTGACCCAGGTTCTAGGCGGGACGCACTTTGTAGAATCAGGGCCTAACTCTGCCCATAACCATTTCTCTTTTGATTTTCAATGCCAATAAGTGTCTGCATGCAGGGCAGGATTAATTCTTCTAGGGCCCCTAGGCACACAAGTATACTGGGCCCCCCTGGCCCTGCCCGCCCCCACCCCACTCATACCCCGCCCCTATCCCACCCATGTCCCGCCCCCATTTATCTGTTTTCTTATTTACTTCTTTATTTCCACTTGTATTTCTTTTGTTTTTTAATTCAAAACAAAGATTAGTATACCAGTGCACAGTTTTTCTTCTATGCAACCCCCAAACATCTCTGAACAAATCCCCCTTCCTTCCAATCCCACCAACTTACCCAGGAATTTAACTCTGAACCCTTTCTATGCGTATATAAAAGTGTTCAAATATTTGTAAAGCAGTAATACTATCCGAAATAAGTCTATATTAATAACCAAGTTTACTACGCCTCTCAACTGCCTCACTCTACGTCAACCAACTGTAAACCATATATATGTATAAACAACCAAATCTGTAACTCCTCTAGTACATTCCACTTCATGTATGTTAACTTGTAACGAAACAAGGCAAGCAGTCCACCAAAGAATCCAACATGAAACAAAAGAAGATCGGCAGAAATAAGGAGATTCAAATCAGGTTAATTCAAAGTGCTCCCAAGAACCATGCCTGATGCATTTCTTCAAACAATACTAGTCAAAGCTAACAAGGGCTGTGTGAGTGGTGTGGCCTAACAGATTGTAAATATAGAAGGGTACATACATTTCTCCCAGACAATCTTCCTTTTTCATTGGCAGTTGCAATGCAGGTGGGACAGATGTAGAGGGTATCAGTGGTTGAGTCTTAAAGGATGCACCTATATTCTATACACTTCCCCCTCCATATTCTCGAATTCCATATCTACGGATTCGCTTATTCGTGATTTTTGACCAGAAATTTTTTTTCATTTTTCGGGCTATTTTTAGCCCTGTAAGCCCCCCTCCCACACTTCAGACTTACCTGGTGGTCTAGCGGGTTTTCAGGCAGGAGCGATCTTCCCACGCTCCTGCCCCGTACAGATCGCTCACAGGAAATGGCTCGAGAGACCACGGGAGCTCAAGGCAGCCATTTCCTGTGAGCGATCTGCATGGGGCAGGAGCATGGGAAGATCGCTCCTGCCTGAAAACCCGCTAGACTACCAGGTAAGGCTTAAGGGGGGGCTTTTAGGGCTAAAAATAGCCGGGGGATAAGGGCAGAACCGGCTCAAATATTATTCGCAATTTTTTCATATTCACGGGCTGGCTCTGCCCCTAACCCCCGCGAATACAGAGGGCGGAAGTATATATGGTCCTGCTATATTCTATATGGTCGCAACCCAATTATAAAAGTAATGCAAATAAAAAATACACCTATCCTTGTGCACTAATTACGAGCTTTAGCCTTGCAACAAACCTAACATTAATCATCGTTTTGCATGTGTATGCTATCCAGAGGAATTCTGTCCAGTGTGACTGCCAAAATATGATTGCTTCCTTATTTGCATAGTAAGTTGTATTCCACATTTATGCTAAATTTATTCCGATTCCCCCAACCCACCAAACTATTTATGAGTAACTGCTTCAAAATAAATTCTATTCCTCCCAGAACAGAACCAATTAATTGAAGAAGTTTTAATCAATTCAATTATCTTAACTGAGAACAACATTATTAATTCTTCTCAATGGAGATTTAAAAAAAAAAAAGAGCAATATTTATTATAACAATTCCAGCCCCCTCAAATATCTATTTTCCTCGTATTAATTACTTCTTTAAGTAAATTAAATTTGAAGATAAAGAATGCTACCCTCAAAAATTGATTGAAAAGAAGAGCAATGAACCAGATGATTCATTTTGCTTCTTTTCATAAATTAGGAGATGGCAAAAGTTTCTAACTTAAAAGAAAGCTAAAGTAACAATTCACTGTTCAGCTGAGTTCAAGATTGGCCAAGATTTGGAGTTGAGCCCTGGGAATCCCCCGAATGACCATTGTGTATAAACAGAACAAGGAAAAAGAGGCACTGGAGACGCCAAACCCAACCTGTGGTCATTAATCCTTTATTTGCCGTTAGTACCAAAGTGTTATAATGGATCTTTAAAAATGGCTAAAACAAGTAAATTCCCAAATGTAAAAGTCCCAACTAGGATCCAAGTTTCGGCAACTCCGTCACCTTCCTCAGGGGACAATTATGAACTTACAGCATAGTACTGATGGTATGTGTGAACGCATCGGCATCTCTCCTTACAAAAAGAAGTGCCCCCCCCCAAAAAAAAAAAAGTGTATAAACATCAGAGTTTCTAAGGTGGAAATTCAAAAACTGAAGAATGTCATTAGAAATGGAGAAAAACAACGAGGTTGAAGCGCCTACTAGCACCTCAATAAAAGGCACCAGAATCACACCTTAAGGCCGCCGAATGCATAAGTAAGTGTGGACAGCGCTGGAAGTAGCATCAGGTGGCGCCTCCGTAGGAGTGATTCTCATAAAAATAGGCGTCAGAAAAATAGGCCCAGAAAACCCAGGTCGACATTTCTATTGCGATTCAGAAACCGGTGCCAATGAGGAATTTACATGCGTTCGGTGGCCGCCTTTAAGGTGAGCCGTTGATATCGGAGCCGGTTACAGAATCCGGCCCTAAGTGGTGCTTGTGAATGTTGGGTTAGAGAAGAAGAACATTAGTTGCCCTATGTTTTTTTGTGAACATCTAGTCCTATAAGTCTAGTTGGCGCTTTCTGTACCACGTAATATATAGGGTTACCAGATTTTCCATCTGGTAAAAAAGAAGACGCATGGCCCCGCCTGTCTTGTCCCCGGGTCCGCCCCATCATGCCCCCCCAAACCTCGTCTCTTCGGGCTGGGGCTGGAGTGCATCACGTCGCATCCGTGCGTACGCAGATGCACTCCAGCCCTGGCCCCGATCTCACCAGCTTTTCAAAACCCGGACAAAGTGCTGGGTTTTGAAAAGCCGTCCGGAGAAATACAGACGTCTGGTAATCCTAGTAATATATTAATTAAAATGTGTGTGTGGGGGGGGGGGAGGGGATGCAGAAAATTTTACCCTGCCTCTTGGAACCACTGTTGTAATTTCTGTCTCGGTCAAACAACTCCAGCCTTTTATCCCCTTTTAGATTGGTTTAACCCTTTCAGGACCATAAGGATCGTAGGCCAATTTTTGTGGTTTTGACGACATTTTTATGGTAAAAAGGGCTTGCAGATGCCAAAAAATTGATTTTTTTTGTGAAATATCATTATTTTTATTTAAAAAAATCACACTTCTGGCTTATGGACAATGTGGCAAGTGAATCTTCTCGTCAATCTGGCAACGACGCTAATGAATGAATGTCGGAACCAGTTTGTTTACATAAAGGCAGTATCATATGGAATCCGTACATATCAAATTTAGAACTGTAGACTATCCCAATCAAAATTTATAGGATTTTAAAGTTATGGGACAAATATGTCCCTTGGTCCTGAAAGGGCTACGCTCTGGGAATGGTGTCCCTCTCACCTATAAACATTAGCAGATATGTAAGCTTGCCAGTGCTCTAGGGATTGTATTTTATTACCCAGCGGGCAGTGGCAGGAAAAAAAAAGCAAACAGGATGATTTTATTAGGAAGGGGATGGTAAATAATACCAAGAATACTGTAATGCCTCTGTATTTATTTATTTGTCTATACCATTCTCCCAAGGGACCACAGAACAGTTTACATGAATTCATTCGGGCGTTCAATAATTTTTTTCCCTCTCTGTCCCGGTGGGCTCACAATCTATCTAATGTACTTGGGGCAATAGGGGGATTAAGTGACTTGCCCAGGGACACAAGGAGCAGTGTGGATTTGAACCCAGGGCCTCAGGGTGCTGAGGCTGTAGCTTTAACCACTGCCCCACTCTAGAAATCAAAATATAGTAAAAGTGAGCCCAATATAGGACAATCAAGCCATTGTGACATCACTGATGGGGTTGGCTCTCAGGCACTGGAGGAATGAGGCATTATGATGTCACAATACCAGCTCTGGTTATCAGAGGCTGAAACTTTTCACACTATTTATTTATTCAATTTTCTATACTGTTTTCCCAAGGGAGTTCAGAATAGTTTACATGAATTTATTCAGGTACTCAAGCATTTCAATCTATCTAACGTACCTGTGGCAATGGGGGGATTAAGTGACTTGGCCAGGATCACAAGGAGCAGTGTGGGTTTGAACCCACAACCTCAAGGTACTGAGGTTGTAGCTTTTAACTTACTCCATCTCACGCAATCCGGCTTCAGAACTAACTTCAGCACCGAGACACTACTAGGCTCCCTTATTGACACAGCAAGACAACACCAAAGCATTGGAAAAAAAATGCTGCTCATACAGTTGGACCCGACGGCGGCATTAAGTTTTAAGTTTTTAAGTTTTATTAGGATTTTATATACCGCCTATCAAGGTTATCTAAGCGGTTTTACAATCAGGTACTCAAGTATTTTCCCTATCTGTCCCGGTGGGCTCACAATCTATCTAACTTACCTTGGAGGAAAGTCCATTTGACCTGATAGACCATAACATCCTACTGCAAATATTGGACTCAATAGGCATCTCAGATAAAGTATACTCATGGTTTGAAGGTTTCTTAAAATCCAGAACATACAAAGTAAAATCAGACAAAGAAAAATCCAAACCTTGGTCAAACCCCTGCGGCGTTCCACAAGGGTCCCCACTGTCCCCTACTCTCTTCAACCTATATACGGCCTTCTTGGCATTTACCTGAACAAACAAGGCCTATCCTCTTATAGCTATGCTGATGACATCACCATCCTCATTCCTTTCGACCAACCAATGCTCTTAATGTCAGACACACTACACAGAACTCTAGCTACAGTTACGACTTGGATGGAAGACCACAAGCTGAAACTCAACCTAGACAAAAATAAATTCATCCTCCTAGAAAATAACAAAATCCCAACCATAACCAACTTAGAAATCAACTCTATCAACTACCCTTTGCAAACCACCCTAAAACTTCTAGGTATGACTATTGACAGAGGCTGCACCATGCAACCACAAATTAACAAAACAATACAGAAATCTTTCGCAGTTATGAGAAACCTTAGACAAGTCCGAAAATTCTTCGAAAAACACAATTTCAGCTCCTAGTACAATCTCTAATCCTAAGTATCCTAGACTATTGCAACATCCTCTACCTCTGCAATAATGATTAAACAACTACAGACAATTCAGAATACAGCTCTGAGACTCGTCTATTCATTGAAAAAACATGATCACATTACTGAGGCATTCATCAATTCTCATTGGCTTCCAATCCAGGAAAGAATACAATTTAAATTCTACTGTATACTATTTAAAACTATAAATGGAGACAGCCCAACCTACCTAAACGACCGCCTCATCCAAACCACCTCTACCAGGCATAGAAAAACACACACCCCATTCACTTACCCCCCCAATCAAAGAAGTAAAACGGAAAAAACTATACAACGGACTACTGGCCACTCAGGCAGCGAAGATAGACAACCAAGTCTCCAACCTATTGACAACAACCCCAGACTACAAGATGTCCAGAAAGGAAATAAAAACTATACTCTTCAAGAAATCCCTTAATAAAGCTTAATACCATGATAAAGCTTAACCCCCCTCTTACCATCCCCTCCCTAACCCCAGATCCTACTTTTCCCTCTCTTGGAAACCTTCTCTGATCTAACGTTGTAACCCTTCTTCCAGAACTCTTTTTGTAATCCGCTTTGAACCGAAAGGTAATGATGGAATAGAAATCTGTAATGTAATGTAACCACTGCACCACTCCCTCCATGGTGTTATTTCACCTTGGATATTGCATACAATTCTGGTCCCTGCTATACCTCAAAAACGATATAGTAGAATTAGAAAAGGTTCAAAGAGTGACCAAAATGATAAAGGGAATTGAACTCCTCTGGTATGATGAAAGGCTAACGAGGTTAGGGCTCTTTAGCTTGGAAAAGAGATGGTTGAGGGGAGATTGAGGTCTACAAAATTCTGAGTGGTATAGGATGGGTAAAAGTGAATTAATAGTTTACTCTTTCAAAATGTACAAAGGACATTCAGTAAAGCTACATGGAAATACTTTTATAACAAATAGAAGGAGATATGATAGTAGCAGGTTTCCGGGTCTCGCCGCGTCTGTGTAGAAAGAACCAACGTTTCAGCCATCATGTTTTACTCAATGAACGATTAAGCCCCTCCCCACCCTTTTTTCTAAGCTGCGGTAGAGGTTTCTTTCACCAATAAAGCTATTTTTTAAGAGCTCCTAAACTTTCTATAGTCAATTCTTCAAATAGTATAAGAGCTCATAGGGATTTATAAAGGAGTGCTAAATGCTCATGGAATTCCCATGAGCGTCGGAGAAGAATTGGAACATTTAACGCCCTGGACTGCGGTAGAAACCTCTGCCATGGCTTAGTAAAAGGTGGCCTAGCTGTGGAACTTGTTGCCAGAAGATTTGGTAACAGTTAATTAGCATAGCTTGTTTTTTTTTTTAAATAAAGGCTTGGACAAGTTCTTGGAGGAAAGTCCATAATCTGCTATTGAGATAGACATGGGGGAAGCCACTAGTTGCCCTGGGATCAGTAGCATGGAATGTTGCTACTATATGGGTTTCTGCCAAACTTATAAGTGTTATAATAATAGGTAAGAGACTGACTATAATAGTACTATATACCAGTGGGGAGAGAGCAAATGACTCCTAAAAACGCTCAGAAAAGTGAAACTCTGAAGGGGAGGTGGATACCTTCCCTTGGGACAAGAGTTTACCGTCCAGTCATTGCATTTGCTTTGTAGAACTTCACTTTCTGACCACTGGTAAAAACTGTAATCTGTTTAAATGTTTTGTTAAATCGACAAAAAATTGTTCAAAGATGTTATGCACAAAAAGACTCTTGCTCATTGGAAAAGTGATACCATACACTTATCTGTGCAAGCTTTTTAAGGTTTGTGGTTGTAAGGGCTCTTGGGGGTCTCAACGCGGCCCCGTTTCGAATGTTCTGCTTCAGGAGACCCGATGCTACACACTGTTAAACCTCTGTTGTAACCACATTTCTTTCCAAGAGATGATCGTTCATCAACTTCAAAGACTTCAAACGTCAGAAAGTGAAGTTCTACAAATCAAATGCAATGACTGGACGGTAAACTCTTGTCCCAAGGGAAGGTATCCACCTCCCCTTCAGAGTTTCACTTTTCTGAGCGTTTTTAGGAGTCATTTGCTCTCTCCCCACTGGTATATAGTACTATTATAGTCAGTCTCTTACCTATTATTACATTCATTTTACTGACTAGTATTTATACATAAGTCCCTGTATGTTTTTCTAACAAACTTATAAGTGTGACAGCAAATAACATTTTAACTTAAATACATTTAATATTCTTCAATATTACATCTTAAAACTTATCTCTCTCCTCCCCCATTCCAGAACAATTTTTAAATCCCATAAAAGCATATAACTTCCTTCTTAATATTCCTTATAATTATACTAAGACCAAAATCTACCCCCCCCCCCCCCATCCTTGGACATACACAATTAAAGGGAAAAAAGGTATTTACTCATTACAATAATTTGTTAAAGGCTCCCAAACAACTTGAAATTTTTTTTAAATACCCCTACTGTATAGCTATTACCTGTTCCATCTTATATAAATGACATAAAGAATTCCACCAGAAACTATAATTCAATCTATTCCAGTTCTTCCAATTACTCGTAATCGGTTGTATGGCAACCCCTGTCATAATAAGTAAAAGCTTTAATAGTTGTCCTCTGGACTGACTGTATCCTGGTTACATCTTAAGGCACAGGTGTCAAAGTCGGTCCTCGAGGGCCAGAATCCAGTCGGGTTTTCAGGATTTCCCCAATGAATCTGCATGAGATCTATTTGCATGCACTGCTTTCAATGCATATTCATTGGGGAAATCCAGAAAACCCGACTGGATTCCGGCCCTCGAGGACCGACTTTGACACCCCTGTCTTAAGGTGTGGTCTCCAGAACTTGACACAGTACTTTAAATGTGCTCTAACCTGAGACTTATACAGAATCCTATGAGAATAGAGAAATACTGTATCTGAACATAACTTGCTTTGAGCTACCAATTAGAGAATGACACGGTGACAAAATTCATCACCGTTCCCGTCCCCGCAGATAACCGCGGGAAATAATCCCATGTCATTTTCTAGTGTCTATTTCAACCTCGGTCCTTCTACACCAGCATTCTTCAGAGCAAAGCTTGCGGGTCAGTGGTGTGGCCATTCATACTCTGATTCTTATGTGAGCCAAGGATAATGAAGCTATTGTGACATCACTGATGTGATTGGCTCTTAGGCACTGGTGGAATGAGGCATTATGACATCACAATATCTGCTCTGGATACCAGAGACTGTCATTCTGTAGTGTATGTTTCAACCTCGGTCCTTCTACACCAGCATTCTTCAGAGCAAAGCTTGCGGGTCAGTGGTTGTGGCCATTCATACTCTGATTCTTATGTGAGCCAAGGATAATGAAGCCATTGTGACATCACTGATGTGATTGGCTCTTAGGCACTGGTGGAATGAGGCATTATGACATCACAATATCTGCTCTGGATACCAGAGACTGTCATTCTGTAGTGTCTGTTTCAACCTCAGTCCTTCTACACAGGCATTCTTCAAAGCAAAGCTTGCGGGTCAGTGGTGTGGCCATTCATACTCTGATTCTTATGTGAGCCAAGGATAATGAAGCCATTGTGACATCACTGATGTGATTGGCTCTTAGGCACTGGTGGAATGAGGCATTATGACATCACAATATCTGCTCTGGATACCAGAGACTGTCATTCTGTAGTGTCTGTTTCAACCTCAGTCCTTCTACACAGGCATTCTTCAAAACAAAGCTTGCGGGTCAGTGGTTGTGGCCATTCATACTCTGATTCTTCCCTCTTTCCTTAAAGAATGACATGAAGATGGTTTCCCACAGTTATCCCCGGGGACGGGGACGGTGATGAATTTTGTCACCGTGTCATTCTCTACTATCAATGAAAGAAGCAAGAGTTAAATCAGTGGCGTAGCGAGCGTGAGAGGTGCCCAGGGCCTTTTCTTTGCCCCCACTTCCACACGCTTCTTCCTGCTTCCCTTCCCCCCACATCTCTGTAAAGTTCCTGGCACGAGCAGCAAACCCCCCTCCCCCAACTTGCTGTTGTGCCAGTTTCGGCTCTTCCTCTGATGTCACTTCCTAGGCCCAGCTCCAGGAAGTGACGTCAGAGGAAGGGCTGATGCTGGCACGACGGCACGTTGGGTAGTTGCTGCTCGCACCAGGAACGTTAAGAGATATGGGGGAAGGGAAGCGGTGTTCATGGGCGTTAGTGGGGGAAGGGCAGGGAAGGAGCAGGGGAATGGAGAGGATAGGTGCCTGTACCCTCACTAAGATGGCGCTCAAGTTGGACTACCTCCCCCCCCCTACTATGTTAAATTCAAATCCAAATAAGTGCTATATTAAATTGGGGCCAATTTAACACTTTTAGGGGTACGAAGTTACTCTGGCAGAGACAAGAATTCTACTGCATTCTTTACAAAATCCCTAAATGGCAATGGTCCAATCTACTTGCCTTATTCGGAACAACTCATCCATACCAAGGAGAAAACAAACCCCCCCCTTTCATCTCCCCCCCCCCAATAAAAGGTATACAGCGAAAGAAAATGCACAACGGGCTACTCGCCATGCAAGCAGCAAAACTAGACAACTGCCTCATAGAAACATAGAAATAGATGGCAGATAAGGGCCAAGGCCCATCCAATCTGCCCACCCTAATAACCCTCCCTACCTTTCTCTGTGAAGAGATCCCACGTGACGATCCCATTTTGTCTTAAAATCAGGCACGCTGCTGGCCTCGATCACCTGAAGTGGAAGACTATTCCAGCGATCAACCACTCTCTCGGTGAAAAAGTACTTCCTGGTGTCACCGTGCAGCTTCCCGCCCCTGATTTTCCGCGGATGCCCTCTTGTAGCCGTGGGACCTTTCGCCGATTTGCTGACCTCAGCACCAAGCTCCAAAACCTTCAGAAGAGAAATCAAAAACAAGGTTATTTACGAAATTTATCAAGACAAGCTCATGACATACCCGGTCACTTTAATCTATCTCCAGAGCCCCAATCGTTCCAACCAAGTAGCTATCTTGTAATCTTCTGGATATGACCAAAATCTCCTCCTATTGTAATCCGCCTAGAACCGCAAGGTATTGGCGGAATTTAAAAAAACCACCAATGTAATGTAATTAACATGGGTTCTTGAAGCAAATCAGTAATGAGTACAGCCTCAGAATGCATTTGAAGAGACTTTTAATAGCATTAACCTTGACAAGACATACAGGTTGAAACAATACTAGCTTTTAACATCATGGGTAAGGTAACACATTATTTCACTGTGGTAAAAGTCCAAAGAAGACATTCAAACCACGAACAGACAACATTATCCCTAGAGCCCCTAACAGATGTCCTTCTTGGAATAGGGAATCCTGGTAAACAATAAAGCTTTGGATTTTGAAGGATTGATTTTTCATCTGTGTACAGCTAACCAGCATGTAATTGCATCTAGACAGTTATTAAAGTTTGAGAGAATCTGTTCCCAAAGCTTACTTTCAACTAAATTGTCTTGAATGTTATTTAAAAAAAATAAGCATGCATCATGGAGGCAAGGGATACTGCCCTGCAAAAAATATATTATAGCTCTCTGCCTGGTCCTAAAACCCACGTAGTCTGGGGTTTGCAAGCCTACTTCCTTTTATCATGTGACGCAGATAGATGCAAACTGACCTGAGACCACATGATAACACAGTTAGGAGGTGTGATCTACATTTTCTTTTTCCTGTTGTTCTGCATAACTTCAGCAAGTGGTGGAACGTAGAGAGCCAGTTTGACATGACACCTAAATCCGAGTTTAGATATATTGCGGAACACGCACAAAAATCTAGTACCAAAACACTCCCATTTTCAGGACTGCAAATCATTTAACCTGGGGATTCCCCCCCCCCCAAAAAAAAAAAAAAAAAATGACTATTTTTCAGATGTGCAACTATCTTTTTGAACCATTAAAAAAAAAGTCCAAAAGAAAAATGCTAAAACAAACAAGCCATCGGGATGTAGGCGGGACCAGCATTTGTAGTAGAATGGCCACACAGACGTCCCAGCAGTGCAGTGGGGCATCTTAAGGGGCACTGCAGTAAACTTCACGTAAAAAAGGCCCAGGCACACATCTCACCATAACTAGGGTTACCAGATGTCTGGATGTCCCTTCTGAGGACATGTCCGGGTTTTGAAAAGCTTTCCTTCTTTTGTGTAGGAGGGCATCCGCCCATGCGCGGATGTCCTGCCCGATGAGAGAGGGCAGTTTGGAGGCGGGGCGGACCTTGGAGCGGGTCTAGGGGGGGGTCCAGATTTTCCAGACGGAAAATCTGGTAACCCTAACCCACTTATAGTGTATGGTGAGCCTTCCAAAATCCACCTAACACCTACATGACCCAACTGTACACCACACCAATAGCGCTTATGCCTGAAGGTGTCACCTATTTGTACGTAGAGTGAGATTTGGGTGAATTTTGGAAGACTCCCCTATTCTACCATAAGTGTAGTAGTGAGAGTGAGATATCGGTCAGAGTTCCTATCTATAGTTGACTATACCGCCCGCTAGGCTACTCCGGAAAACTCCTTGCCACTCTACTAGGACTGCCCATAACATCTGAAGCTATCATTCAGGTAGTGGCATAGTAAGAGGGGACCGGAGGGGGGTGGGGAGGAGAGGACCACCCCAGGTGCTGTCATGGTAAAGATGATGGTACTTCTCCGACCCCCATGCCATGTTCGTGCCCTTCTACCTCTTTAAATCGTTGCCAGCATGAAGAATCACTCTGGGCTGCTGCTCACTTTGTTGTCTGGTGATTTCATGAGTCTCTGGTTGCACTTTCTTCTTCTGACTGTTCATCCAATATTTCTTCCCTTCTTTCAGCCTGCTGTATGCTTCTAGACATCATTCCCTCCGCCAACTTTTTCTTCTTCTCTCCCTGCCCCCTCCCCTTTCTTTCTTTTTTTCTTTCTATCTCCCTGCCCCCCTTTCTTTCTGTCTTCCTGTCCCCCCTTTCTTTCTTTCTGTCTCCCTGCCCCTCTTTCTTTCTGTCTGTCTTTCTCTCTCCATGCCCCCTTTCTTTCTGTCTTCCTGTCCCCCCCTTTCTTTCTTTCTGTCTCCCTGCCCCTCTTTCTTTCTGTCTGTCTTTCTCTCTCCATGCCCTCTTTCTTTCTGTCTTCAAGTTTCAAGTTTATTAAGATTTTATATACCGCCTATCAAGGTTATCTAAGCGGTTTTTACAATCAGGTACTCAAGCATTTTCCCTATCTGTCCTGGTGGGCTCACAATCTAGCTAACGTCCCCCCTTTCTTTTTCCCTTCTTTCTTTCTGTCTCCCTGCCTGCTCCCAAGCCACTGCTGCCGCCATCGGGGAACAGGCCTCCAAACCACCACCGCCCCAAGCTCTCCCTGCTTCCCCACACAGACGTGTCGGGCCGACCAGATTGCCTCTCCCCAACGTCATTTCTGAAGTCGGAGTGGAAGTTCCGGGCCAGCCAGGCAGCGATTGGCTGGCCCAGAACTTCCTCTCCGACGTCAGAATTGATGTCGGGTGAGGGAAGTTGGTCGGCTCGGCGCTTCTGAGTCGGGAAGCGAGTAGAATGCGAAGGCAACGCGATCGACTCATGTTGCCTTCGCGATCGACCTTTTGGGCACCCCTGCTGTAAACACTACTCTTTGACACTCAAGCTCTACAAGAGCACCCTCGCACAAGCTCTCGCACAAGGCTCCTGTAGCCCTCCACCCCTTTTTCCCCCGCTCCCTTCCCACCTCACCCAGCTACCCTTCCTCACTTCAAGTCGCCTAGAGCCTGTTTAGGTTAGGGCAACACACAAATAGCAGATTCGATTAGATGTTCTTGGTATTTAAATTTTAGAAATATACTTTAAAATGTTTCCTTCTAACAGGAATTGAAGTGAAGGAAAGGACTCCAATATCCTAACACATTATTTGCTTACCTTAGTGATTAGAATAATGACAATAATGATTATTTTGAAGAGGACTCGGGCTATTTTCTTCCCTTAAGTAAAGTAGATAATTTCTTCATTATCTAATCGCCCAATCCCCCCCCCCTTTTTTTTTTTTCTTAATGCTTTAATTAGCAGTATACTGGGATACATTCTTTTTCTTTATTTTCTGGAGATAAAAGTCTATTGAAAACCCAGAAAGCAAAAAAAAAAAAAAAGAAAGATGCAGCAGTTCTGTTTACGACATTGTATTTTTCAGCTGCTTTACCCACCGAACCCCTTTTACTAAACCACGATAGCGGTTGTTAGGGCAGGGAGCCGCAATGAATGCTCTGCGCTGCTCCAGATGCTACAATCCACGCTATGCGTTCATAAAAGAGGGGGGTATATTTGCATGAAGGAAGATGAAGAAAAGGAACCCCAGATTTTTATTTTTACTTTTCCAAAGGGTCAATTGTGTTCAAATACTTATTGCATTTTACGATCAAATGTTATGATAATCTTACACAAAAAAAACTCGGATGTGTGAAAAATCAATAATATTGGAATATACACTTTCACCAAAAACAGTATGATAAATGTCGGAAAAAAAAAAAAAGTGAACAGTAGAAACATAGAAACATAGAAATAGACGGCAGATAAGGGCCCACGGCCCATCTAGTCTGCCCACCTTAATGTCCCTCCCCTACCTTTGCCCTGTGAATAGATCCCATGGGCCGATCCCATTTGGCCTTAAAATCAGGCACGCTGCTGGCCTCAATCACCTGTAGTGGAAGACTATTCCAGCGATCAACCACCCTTTCAGTGAAAAAGAATTTCCTGATGTCCCCTCGTAGTTTCCCGCCCCTGATTTTCCACGGATGCCCTCTTGTTGTCGTGGGACCCTTGAAAAAGAAGATATCTTCCTCCGCCTCGATGCGGCCCGTAAGATACTTGAACGTCTCGATCATGTCCCCCCTCTCTCTGCGCTCCTCGAGCGAGTATAGCTGTAATTTGTCAAGCCGTTCTTCATATGGAAGATCCTTGAGTCCCGAGACCATCCGGGTGGCCATTCTCTGCACCGACTCCAGTCTCAGCACATCCTGCTGCAGTTTCAATAAAGGGAGTTTCAGATGAATGGAGGAAAAAAGCCTCAGACTGGAACCCTTCCACCACCACAATGGTGGTCCAAGGTGGTTGGGCGGGACACCTCACTGGCAAAAAACCTCCACCCTTGCTCCCACAAATTGTAAACTTGAAGCAGGGCTGTTTTGTGCAAAGAGATAGAGGAAAAATCCACTTATCTTATCAGTTGATCCTCTATCTTTTTGCACCCAGCTACCTAAACAACAGACTATACCGCAACCTCTCACACAGATTAAGGAGAACTCAGAGCCTGTTCATTTACCCCCCTCTCAATGGTACACGACGCAAGAAATTATATGACAGCCTTTTAGCGACACAGGCAGCAAAGATTGACACTACCATCTCCAATCTACTGATCAAATCAACAGAACATTAAAGTATTCCGAAAAGAAATCAAAACTCATCTCTTCAAAAAACACTTCCCATCATCTTAACCTCACCACAGCACTAGAAAATACTCTCATGAACACCACCACAGCAACACCTCAACATTGTACATCTCACTTTTGTATCCCGACTATTATTTCTATTCATCACAATAACCTATTATATATCTACTCTTTGCTTTCAATTTCTCCTGGAAATGTCCAGAATAACAATTGTAACTTGATAAATTCTTGATTCTATGTACTGTAACGCTCCTGGAAATGTCCAGTCTTCTAACTTGTAATCCGCTTAGAACCGCAAGGCGGAAAGCGGAATAGAAAGGAAAATGGTAAAACCAGAGGACATAATTTGAGGTTGAGGGGTGGTAGATTCAGGGGCAATGTTAGGAAATTCTACTTTACGGAGAGGGTGGTGGATGCCTGGAATGCGCTCCCGAGAGAGGTGGTGGAGAGTAAAACTGTGACTGAGTTCAAAGAAGCGTGGGATGAACACAAAAGATTTAGAATCAGAAAATAATATTAAATATTGAACTAGGCCAGTTACTGGGCAGACTTGCACGGTCTGTGTCTGTGCATGGCCGTTTGGTGGGGGATGGGCAGGGGAGGGCTTCAATGGCTGGGAGGGTGTAGATGGGCTGGAGTAAGTCTTAACAGAGATTTCGGCAGTTGGAACCCAAGCACAGTACCGGGTAAAGCTTTGGATTCTTGCCCAGAAATAGCTAAGAAGAAAAATTAAAAAAAATTATTAAATTGAATCAGGTTGGGCAGACTGGATGGACCATTCGGGTCTTTATCTGCCGTCATCTACTATGTTACTATGTAAATCACTAATGTAATGTAATGTAATACTGTTTTTGGTGAAAGTGTATATTCCAATGATAATCTTACACAGCCATGTGTCAGCATATTCTGCTTGCCTCGGGAGTCCACACACTGAAATGCCAGGTCCTATGGGGCTCATTTCAATAGAGAAAAAAAAATGACTAACTCCCTCTTTTACTAAGGTGTGCTAACCGATTTACATGCACTAATTAATATCAGGCTGTAGCTTTAACCACTGCGCCACTCTAGAAATCAAAATGTTGCAAAAGTGAGTCAGGTATAGGACAATTGAGCCATTGTGACATCACTGATGAGGTTGGCTCTTAGGCATTGGTGGATTGAGGCATTATGATGTCACAATACCAGCTCTGGTTATGAGTGGCTGATACTTTTCACACTATTTATTTATTCAATTGTCTATACCATTCTCCCAGGGGAGCCCACAAAGGGTTACATTAATTTAGTCAGGTGCTCAAGCATTTTTCCCTGTCTGTCCTGCTGGGTTCAGAATCTATCTAATGTACCTGGGGGCAATGGAGGGGATTAAGTGACTTGCCCAGTGTCACAAAGAGCAGTGTGGGATTTGAACCCACAACCGCAGGATGCTGAGGCTGTAGCTCTAACCACTGCAAAACACACTCCCATTTGACATGCACATTATTGTTTAAACTTCAAAGTGACTATAATGTTTGCGAGAATAAAATCACTGTTAACCTCTCTTAAAAACAGTGTGGTTGGCTTTTCAATGTCCATTTGTGTGCTTTACAAGGAAAGCTCTAATGAGGACAAAGGTCTACAGCAAAATGTGGAGGAAAATCAGCCTATTACCATTGTTCATTTTGGAGGCCTCTCACCTCCTTTCCTGGATTTAATTTAATAGAAAATGGTTTCTCAGAGGGATATGATATTAATTAGTAAGTATAATGTAAAGAAATAGCTTTTTTATTTCTTTTTAACTTGGATTTTAGCCCATGCTCAAAGCAGCTTACAACATGATTAGTCATTTAAATGGAACAAAGTCCCTGCCCTTAAGAGCATACAATTAAAACTTATATTTATTTAGAGCTTTTTTTTATTTATCAACCAACCCAAGAATCACAGGCAAGGAGGGTTTTTTTTTTTTAGAAGTCTGATATCCAGATGTTATATTATATTATATATGTTATATTATTTGTGTTTTTTATATATATAACATAAATAATACAAACATCTGGATATCAGACTTCTAAAAATAAAAAAAACCTCCTTGCCTGTGACCCCATCTCCCAGACTCTATCCAGTTGGCTCACTGGCTGCCCATGGCCAAATGTTGTGTCTTCAAATCCTTGCATGACATGGCACCAGGCTACGTGATGGCAAATCTTCCTTCGTATGTGCCAAGCAGGTCCTTCCGCTCCCAGCATGAAATACGCCTCAAAACGCCTACTGGTGGTGCCCTTCAAATGCAAAACGCCAAACAACATTCTTACTTCCACTTTATACCAAGCTACTGGAATCAACTGACCCCCCCACAGATCAGATCCCTTGAAGGATTCCTCAGTTTCAAGAAAGCAATAAAAACAAACCTCTTCAACGAACTCCCCTGCCCATGACCGATAGAGCACAAAGAAATGTAAACTGGTAGTACTGGCACTAGACCACGGTATGTGTCACGTTAGGATAAAAATGTGAATTGAAAGATCTTCCACTATGGCAAATTTAACCTTTTTAATGTATATTGATATTAGATCCCTAGTGTGATATACTAACATAGTAACACAGTAAATGACAGCAGATAAAGACCCGAATGGTCTATAGGGGGACAAGTGCAGGACAAATATCAGGAAGTTCTGCTTCACGCAATGAGTGGTGGACACCTGGAATGCACGGACAAGAGGACATGGACTGAAGCTAAGGGGGGGGGACAAGTCCAGGACAAATATCAGGAAGTTCTGCTTCACGCAACGAGTGGTGGACACCTGGAATGCACGGACAAGAGGACATGGAATGAAGCTAAG
This sequence comes from Geotrypetes seraphini, assembly GCF_902459505.1. Classification (NCBI taxonomy): domain Eukaryota; kingdom Metazoa; phylum Chordata; class Amphibia; order Gymnophiona; family Dermophiidae; genus Geotrypetes; species Geotrypetes seraphini. Next base: position 142,166,049 of record NC_047084.1, read on the forward strand.
GGGGGACAAATATCAGGAAGTTCTGCTTCACGCAACGAGTGGTGGACACCTGGAATGCACGGACAAGAGGACATGGACTGAAGCTAAGGGGGGGACAAGTCCAGGACAAATATCAGGAAGTTCTGCTTCACGCAAAGAGTGGTAGACACCTGGAATGCATGGACAAGAGGACATGGACTGAAGCTAAGGGGGGACAAGTCCAGGACAAATATCAGGAAGTTCTGCTTCACGCAACGAGTGGTGGACACCTGGAATGCTCTCCCAGAAGAGGTTATAGTGGAATCGACAGTCCTAGGATTTAAAAGCAAACTAGATGCACATCTCCTTACGAGAGGCATAGAGGGATATGGGTGACTAAAAATTACACCTGGCTGGGCCTCCGCATGTGTGGATCGCCAGACTTGATAGATTGAAGGTCTGATCCGGAGATGGCGCTTTTTATGTTCTTATGGTCCATCCAGTCTGCCCAAACATACACTCTCTATAATTTCATGATTTAATTTAAATTGTTCTTTTTCTTAGATATTTCTAGGCCAGAAACCCAGAGCTCTGCCCGGGATTGTGAGTCTCCGTCGAAGCTCACTCCAGCTCATCTAAACCATCGCAGCTCATCCTCAACCGAATGTCCACATAGGGGACACAGACCGTGCAAGTCTGCCCAGTACTGGCCTTAGTTCTTTGCTATTTGCCATTATTTTCCGATTCGAGATCCTCTGTGTTCATGCCATGCTTTTTTGGAACTCCGTCACCGTTTTCTTCTCCTCCACCTCCCTCAGGAACACATTCCACCCTCCCCATAAAGAAGAATTAACATTACGCTAGAGGCTACCACCCCTCATCCTCAAAATATGCCCTCTGGTTTTACCGCGTGCGTGTCTGGTTAGGATAAAAACTTGTATTGAAAAACTTGCGCCGTTAAGGATAACTGTGAACGCTATGGGCTCCTTTTATTAAGGTGCGCTATTGGTTTTAGAGCGTGCTACAATTCCACGCACGCTAAATACTAACACCTCCCTAGAGCTTGTGTTAGTATTTTTCATTTAGCGCGTGGATAGGGCGCTCTAAAAACGCTAGCGCACCTTAATGAAAGGAGCCCTATGTTATGTTTATTGGTATGAGAGCGTTAGTATGTATCGAATTAAGACACAACCTTGTATCATAAACTTGTCCTGTAATTATGTCATATTGTAACATGTTAACTGCATTTTATGTATGTTTAACCTGTAACCCGTTCTGAGCTCTCGGGGGAAAACGGGATCGGGAAAAAAATTAAATAAATAAATAAATATTTGAGGTAGCAGAGAAAGCTCTCTCATGGTCATAAGAAAGCTAAGTGGAAGGAGTAGCATTTGAACCTTAGAGAATGACATGGGGACAAAATTCCCCATCCCCGCGGGCAGTGGGGCGGTGGCAGCCTCCCGCTCCCTGCCGTGCACACATGTATGCCCCTTCCCTTTCCTGTACCTCTTTAACTTGCCCGCCATGATCAACATCTTCAACCAGCTGCTCGCGCCTGCCACGGGGCTCCCTCTGATGTCATGTCCTGGTCCTGCTTCCAGGAAGTGACATCAGAGGGAGAGCCGAGGCTGGTGCCAGCAGCAGGTTGGATCTGCTGCTCCCGCTAGTGAAGAGCTAGAGGTACGGGGGGAAGATGCGCACATGGTAGGAAGCAGGTTGGGGGGGGGCGGAGAAGAGAAGAGGTGCCAGCGCCCCAACCAAGATGGCACCCAAGGCAATCTGCCCCATCCCTCTTATTATGCCACTGCCCATGGGATCACCATCCCATCCCCGCGAGCTCTGTCCCTGAGCCCTGACCCATTCCTTCAAGCTCCGTCCTCATCTACACAAGCCTCAAACCCTTTAAAATCATAAGTAGCAACATTCTAGAGCTCAGATTGTGATGTCATAATGCCTCATTCCACCAATGCCTAAGCTCCGTCCTCACCTGCACAAGCCTCAAACACTTTCAAGTCCTAAGTAGCAACATTCTAGAGCTCAGATGGTGATGTCATAATGCCTCATTCCACCAATGCCTAAGCTCCGTCCTCATCTGCACAAGCCTCAGACACTTTAAAATCTAAGTGCTCGAGGCTTGTGCCGTTAAGGCAGAGCTTATAGGAATGGGACAGGGACAGAACTCATGGGGGGGACGGTACAGGGATATTGAGATCCCGTAGAGACGGGGACAAATGCATCCCCATGTCATTCTCTTCCTTGGCTCCCAGTTGATAGCAGTTAGACAGTTTTATAAAACTATTTCTGTTGCAATATCCTGCAAAGTAAGCAGTAAAAAGCTATTGTGTCCTTGGCGTGTTTCCTCAGTGGGGCAAGTCTATAAAGAGAGAGCATGTACTGTATGTAAGAAGCAGTTGCTGCTAGAGTGCTGATAAACAGAAGGAACAGAGAAGCGGTCAGGGGCACCATAGGCCAGTGCATCAGATGGACCAGTGCAGCCAAGGTCCTGTCTGTCAGAGCAGAGGCAAGCTAGAGGAAATCGGTGCCACGGGAGAGCCAGATTTCTGCTGGTGCCTGAACTGAGCTAGGACCTCTGGCTAATGAATGCGACACTTGGCTTACACCTCAGATGATTTGATTTATTTTCCTTAGCATTTTATGACAGGCTTTCCCACTAGTTAAATTAAATAGTTAATGAAAAATAGAGCAATCAAATTCTACGGCAATCATTTACGTCTCTCTCTCTAGTATATGGATAGATAGATGAAGTAATTTTCAAAACTTTTTCCAGGGTTGATATTCAGAACTGCACCAGCAGTTGTGTTATACAGGAATATTTTATCAATTATTCTGGAGGCCACATTACCATAAAGATGTACTTAGAATCGAGTCGGTTCAACGGATGGCCACCAGGAGAATCTCGGGGCTCAAAGGTCTCTCGTACGAGGAGAGACTAAACAAACTACAGCTCTACACTCTAGAGCAGGGGTGTCAAAGTCCCTCCTCGAGGGCCGGAATCCAGTCGGGTTTTCTGGATTTCCCCAATGAATATGCATTGAAAGCAGTGCATGCAAATAGATCTCATGCAGATTCATTGGGGAAATCCTGAAAACCCGACTAGATTCTGGCCCTCGAGGACCGACTTTGACACCTGTGCTCTAGAAGAACTTAGGGAGAAGGGAGACGTGATTGAGACATTTAAATACATCACAGGACGTATCGAGGTGGAAGATGATATCTTCTTTCTCAGGGGACCCTCTGCCACTAGAGGGCATGCGCTCAAACTCAGAGGCGGGAAATTTCATGGCGACATCAGGAAGTATTTCTTCACAGAAAGAGTGGTTGACCGTTGGAATGAGCTTCCAGCGCAGGTGATCAAGGCCAGCAGCGTGCTGGACTTTAAGAATAAATGGGATACCTATGTGGGATCCTTACGAGGGTCGAACTGGAATATCGGTCGCTAGGTATAGACTTAAGAGGATGGGTCAGTAGGGTGGGCAGACTTGATGGGCTACGGCCCTTTTCTGCCGTCATCTTCTATGTTTCTATGTTCTATGCTTCTATAAGCGCAAAAAGCGACGTTGACCGGTAATGTCCTTAGACAGCAGGACTGATCTGGCACACGTCTGGGTGATGTCATCTGACAACGCAGATACATAACTGTGCCCTCAGAACCCAGATCTTTAATGCAGAGTTCTAAGCATGTGTGGCCCTTCCTGTGTCCAGTGGTCCCCTTGGCTTCTCGGTTGGTTCCATTGCTCAAAATTAGTCCAGAATACTGCAGTGAGCTTACTCCATCACTGTTCTAAGTTCGATCACATCTGACCGCGTCCGAGATCAAAATGCATGCTTCCGGTGTCATATTGCATCCCCTTTAAATATAAATATCCTTTCCCACCAGATTCTCTCGAGCGGTCTTCCCTCGTTTTTATATAGTCTTCCGGTCCCATATTGGCCTCAAAGAACCTTTTGCTCCTCACAACAGCAGTCGTTAGTCATTCAGGCAACTTTTTCTGGATTTCCATAGGAATTCTTCATTCTCTGTTATGGCTCCTACTCTCTGGAATTCTTGGCTTTTTTACCTTCGTTCAGAGAAATCATTTGTTTCAAGTTTTATTCAACTTTGATGAATCGCTTATTTAGTTTTACTAAGCGAGATATAAAAAAAATAAATAAAATAAACATATTTTTACACACAATTTTAAAATTTAATGTTCAATAATTTGAGTTTTAAAAATAAAATATACATAACAAAAATCTTACAAAGAATATCATCTCAACTCAGTTAATACATTGTAGATATATAAATTAAAAGAAATAAACAATCATCATGACAATACAAACATGATAAAGTACCTCCCAACACTCCCTCCTCCCTTCCCATCCCCCCTGCCCCCCTCCACCCACCCCAACTCCCTCCTCCCTTCCCATCCTCCCTACCCCCCTTCACCCATCCCAACTCCCTCCTCCCTTCCCATCCCCCCTACCCCCCTCCACCCACCCCAACTCCCTCCTCCCTTCCCATCCCCCTACCCCCCTTCACCCATCCCAACTCCCTCCTCCCTTCCAATCCCCCTACCCCCCTCCACTCATCCCATTTCCAAATATTACTAATAAATAGTTCTTCACTTTATGATTACAAAATGTAATGAGTTAACTACAAAACTGCGTGCTCTGACTGATAACTGCTGAATATAAGGTTCCCAGGTCATCCAAAATGTACTCTAATATGTTAAAAATTTAAAATAATCCAAGTGTATTAAGTATTTGATTAATCGCTTATTCCAAATTCTAAGCGATGTACAATTGGACATACAGACCAACTAATACAAAAGGTGAGAGGGAACAGAACTACAATTAAGGGCTCCTTTTCTAATTAGCACCAATTAATGCAATTTTACTTCTTTGCCAATTATTGGCTCAGATTTTATTTTATTAGGTATTTATATACCACCTATCAAGATTAGCTAAGCGGTTTACAATCAGGTACTTAAACATTTTTCCCTATCTGTCCTGGTGGGCTCACAATCTATCTAGTGTACATCGGGCTATGGAGGATTGAGCGACTTGCCCATGTTCACAAGGAGCAGAGTGGGATTTGAGCCCACAGCCTCAGGGTGCTGAGGTTGCTGCTCTAACCACTAGGCTACTCTTTTTTTCCAACTGGCTTATCTAAGTGGTGCCTCATGGATCTCTCATTTCATAACCATATCAGCGAAACAGTTAAATCCTGTTTTTACAGACTTCGGCTCCTACGCTCCATTTCCACCTTTTTAGACCCCAAATCTATCAACATTTTGGTTCATTCGTTAATTATCTCAAAATTAGATTACTGTAATTCTCTCCTAATAAACATATCCCAGAAAGAAAGGAGACGACTTCAAATTATACAAAATACCGCAATTAAATTAATTCACAAAGCGAAAAAATACGATCACGTTACCCCTTTACTTATCAAATCTCACTGGCTTCCAATTTCTCACCGAATCACTTTCAAAACCTTATTCCTAGTTTATAAAACATTAATCTCAAATGAACCTCAATTCAAATCAAAAATGATCGTTCCATATAACCCTTCTCGATCCCTAAGATCATCTTTATCTAATCGGCTTTCAGTCCCTTCATTAAGAATAATCGGTACTAGACGTAAAGATATGTTTTCAGTGGTGGCTCCCTCATTGTGGAACTCCCTCCCAAATTTTATTAAAAATGAAAAAGATCTTATCTCTTTTAAAAAATTGTTAAAATCATACTTATTTCAAGATGCATTTGATTTATGATATGATCTATTTTAGACTCTTATATGTCTCTAATATTCTTTTTTCTCGCTTCATCCCAATTATACCTACTGTATTATCCATTCTATGTAAATTTTAACAAATAATGTAATTGTAACTTTCCCCTTCCTTCCTACCTAATCATGTTTGTCCAAATTCTTTTGTCAATTGTATAACTTAGATAAATTATATGTATTACCACAATCTGCTGGTTTTTAAATTGTACATCGCTTAGATATTTTTTTATAAGCGATACATCAAATGTAAATAAAACTTGAAAACTTGAAACTTGCCTGAACTGGCCCTGCTAATGCTAAGAAATGCAAGGTCACGCATTGGGGCTCCGAAAACCTAAAGGAATGGTACAGTTTAGGGGGTGAAGAACTTATGTGCACGACAGAAGAGCGGGACTTGGGTGGGATTGTATGTGATGATCTTAAGGTGGCCAAACAGGTTGAAAAGGTGACGGCGAAAGCTAGAAGGATGCTAGGTTATATAGGGAGAGGTATGGCCAGTAGGAAAAAGGAGGTATTGACGCCCCTGTATAAGACTCTGGTGAGACCTCATTTAGAATATTGTGTACAATTCTGGAGGCCGCACCTTCAAAAAGATATAAAAAGGATGGAGTCTGTTCAGAGGAAGGCAACTAAAATGGTGTGTGGTCTTCCTTTATTTCACTGAGCAGTATTTCCAGTGGCGTAGACTCCTACACTTCTTCTGCATCAGATTCAGGAATGATGCATGGCCACATTAAGAACAGTGTGTGGTTGTGCATGCTGTACCTTAGAGGGAACACTGGTAGGGACCAGGGAACACTGATTGGCCCTTTTGACAGCTGGGAGCAGAGGGAAGCAGGAAGAACCTTAAAATCTACAAGTTCTGAGTTACATACAAACAGCTTTAAAAACGTAACTCGTTCTTAACCTGGGGACTGCCTGTATAGGAATAATCAAGCCATTGTGACATCACTGATGAGGTTGGCTCTTAGGGAATGAGGCATTATGACATCACAATCTCAGCTCTGGAATGTTGGGCTTCTGCTAGGCACTCGTGACCTAGGTTAGCCACTTTTGGAAACAGGGACCTTCGGTCTGTCCCAGTATGGCAACTCTTATGTGAGTCGAGTACAGCCAGTCCCTGAGTTACAGACGCCTGACTTAAGTACGACTCGTACTTAAGAACGCAGTTGCAGCTGTATTTCCAGTGGCCTAGACTCCTATACGTCTCCTGAAGCAGATTCAGGAATGACGCATGGCCACATTGAAAAAAGTGTGTGGTTGTGCATGCTGTACCTTAGAGGGAAAACTGGTAGGGACCAGGAACACTGGTTGGCCCTTTTGACAGCTGGGAGCAGAGGGAAGCAGGAAGAACCTTAAAATCTACAAGTTCTGAGTTACATACAAACAGCTTTAAAAACGTAACTTGTTCTTAACCTGGGGACTGCCTGCACTGTGGTTGTGCGAGTTTCGATGGCCACGAGCGCCTCACTTTTGCTACTTGCTGCTCGTTGCTCTCCATGGGCCGCCACAGCTATATTTCTACCATTTCTGTTCCTGAACCAGCATCTTCTACAGTTTACAAAACTGATCCGATCCAGTGAATAAATGATCCAGTCCCAGATGCCCCATAGCACAGGGCCTGCCATTATGACCTGGGCCCAAGTTGTGCAAATTTTACTGTGATTTTTCTGCAACGACCCTATGAAAACTGAGGCTATAGTCCAAAAACTCCCACCTTTCCGGAAATACCCGAATGTGGGATAGAATTATAACGGTCCCTTTGTCTAATATGGAACCACCAGGGGGAGACAGAATGACATTACGGTACCCAGAACATTTTAGTTTGGAACAATACGCAGTGTTTATTATCCAGGTTTATGGGAATAACTAATTTCATTTGTGTCTGTCGTTTGTTATGCCAGTCACCAGTTTCTCTTTGTCTCATTAATCTTGAGTGAGTCTGTTAGTTCATGCTGTTTGATTCTTGAAATTAAAAATTCAGTTACTGAACAATTTTATTTGCCCAGACCTTCTAAAAATGATTTTATGGTCACTGAGAGAGTTTTCAGCTGGTTCCCCCCACCACCACCACCACCCAAGCGCCAATACAAAGTGTTCTGCTAAAGAGAAAGGGTGAGATTTGGAAATATGGTAGGTATATACTCCTTTACAATGGAAGTGCTCATGCTTTCTGTGAGATTTTTGCCTCTTGTGAGCGGTGCTGGTTTATTTGGCCTTTTTGTTTTGTTTAACCCCGAGAAGAAAGGCAATCACTCAACTGTTGCAATACGCTGGAATTAGTATTGTTTTGATGTCTTGTCATCCACATACGCAAAGCTTCTTAAACCTCTGGGATTTATTTTTCTTTCTGTCTCTGTTTTCCCCCCTTCTGGCAATCTGTTTTGCTACATCTGTGTTTGTTTTCTTATTGCTGATAAAGCAAGGGGACCCCTGAGAGAGGTAGCGGGAACATTGCTGGTGATTTGCATTCTGTCTTGATGTTCCAATATTTTCTGCTTTGCGATCCCCTTATGTTGGGTTCCTGGAAATCATTGAACAAAGGCGATTCAGCCTTGACAAGCCTAGGAAGTATGCAATATACCAACATACCATAAGTAATTCTGACGTGACCTTACCTTCGTAGTCAAAAGCCTTCCAAGGTCAAATGAACAAAAGCTTTGATAAACATATAGAAAACCATGCTAACCTAATCTATGAGGGAAAAATACACATCTGTCTTCCTAAAAGATATGACTCGATGAGAGAAAATAGAGCTAAAGGATGTCTTCATTTGGCTACTAGAAAAATACATTTTTAATGGAACAGAAAAAAAAAAAAGTGACAGTGAGAGCAAGAAATGGATGCGAGATTCATATAAACCATTTAGAGGTCAAGATTCAAAGCAATTTAACTGGCCAGAAGCAGCTCCTGGCCTGTCAAGTTGCATGTTCAGAGCTAAGTACTACGTTATGTGGTTAGTACATCTGAAAATGTCCAGTTAGCATCAAACCAGTGGCGTACCTAGCATATGTGACACCCGGGGCCCATCATTTTTGATACCCCCCCCCATCTGTATGAAAAACATGATTTTTAGTAACAAACCACACATCACACATGAGTACCTAGGAAAAGGCAGCATCTTACATATTGCAGTGAGCAGTACATCAATACACCCATTGTAAAACTAAACAAGCCAGACTAGTACAGATCAATCCTACACAGTCAATCCTAACAGAAAACCATGTCTTTTCGAACACACAGAACACAGAAAACACCTTTGCCTAGTATGTAATCACAAATTAACTCCTCCCCTTTTACAAAATTGTAGTGTAGTTTTTAGCCACGGTAGTAACAGCTCAGATGCCAACGCTAAAAAACGCTCTACAGTTTTGTAAATGGGGAGATAGAATAAAAATACGTAGACAAAGGTTAAATTGAAGCACCAAGAAGCTGGACTCTGCATACAATGCAACATCACAGAAACAGCGATGCTGCTCACCTAAAGCAAAAAATAAATAAATAAATATAATTTTTTTCTACCTTGTCTTCTCTGGTTTCTGTTTTCCTCATCTTTTTGTCACTCTCTTCCTTTAATCCACTGTCTACCCTCCCTCTGCCCCTTCTATATGGCATCTTCTCTCTTTCTATTCCCGTTCTAGAAACTTTATGCCTCCCCCTTCCATTTCTCCCTTCACCCCCATTAGTCTGGCATCCATCTTCCTTCCTTTCCTCCTCCAATGGTCTGGCATCTCTCCTCTTCTTCCCTTCCCTCTCCCACACCCACATTGTCTGGCATTTCACTCTCTCCTCTCCCTTCCCCCACTTCCATCAGCATCTGCCCCTTTCTCTCCCTCCAACCCTATTCCATGCAGTATCCTTCCCCCTTATGTCTCTTTCCCTGCAATTCCATCAGCATCTGCCCCTTTCTCTCCCTTCACCATGATTCCATACCACTCTGACCCTCCTTTGTCACCCTCCACACCCTTCCATACCACCCTGACCCCCTTTCTCACCCTTCATCATATTTCCATACCACCCTGAACCCCTTTGACACCCTCCACACCCTTCCATACCACCCTGCCTCCCTTTGTCACCTTTCACACCCTTCCATGCCACCCTGACCTCCTTTCACCACCCTACTATGCTCCTTTCTTTCTCCATCCCAAAGGTCCCGCGATGACTGCTTCTGCTCTGGATGGAAATTAAGTGACGTCGGAGGGGGCTGGGCCAGCAGACGCAGTTAGTTGAGGCAACATCGCGCAATGACTGTGGCTGCTGGTCCACCCCCCACGTCACTTACATCTTCAGGGAACAGAGGCGGTAGACGGCGCAGTCATCACGGGACCTTCGTTCACTTCAGCGCGGCTGCCGACTCTGCTCTAAGTATGGCAGCCGTGCTGAGGTGCCGTTTAGAGCAGCATGGGAGGTTCCGGATCCAGCCGGCTGTGCACCCCCTTTGAGCGTGCACCCAGGGCGGACCGCCCCCCCCCCTTGGTATGCTACTGCATCAAACTGAAAACCTGCTACATAGGGGCTTTTTTAAATTTATTTCTTTATTCATTTTTAAGCAATAAGTAAGTGCAAAATAAAATACAATTACAATTATAATCTATGACAAAAAGATTATCACCCCCTCTCCATAATTATATATAAGAACTACACTCAAATTGAAAATTAAAAAGTACATTACATTCCAACCCGCCCTCTCCCCACCTCCCCCCCACCCTGGACGTGTATGACCAAAGGGCATAATCATCAATCACTCTTTGCAAAATTTTGTCAAAGGCTCCCAAATCTTCAGAAATTTCTTATAATGTCCCTGATGTATGGCCATAGTACGTTCCATCTTAAAAACATGACAGAGAGAATCCCACCAAAAGGAATAGTTCAGTCTATCCCAGTTTTTCCAATTCCTTAAAATAAGCTGTATGGCAACCCCTGTCATAATAAAGAGAAGTTTGTTATTACGAGATGATATTTGGCTTTTAGCTCTCATTAAAGTGCCAAATAGCACAGTGTCGTATGTTAGTGCCACTGGGTTTTCCAGTACTTTGTTCACCTGATCCCAAATGGATCTCCAAAATTGAAGTATCAAGGGACAATAAAATAATAAATGATCTAACGTCCCAGTTTCGAGATGACAGTGCCAACACCTATTAGACTTGGAACTATCTAATTTCTGTAACCGAACTGGGGTCCAAACTGCTCTAGGTAACAAAAAAACCCCAAGTTTGTCTCATAGATGCAGACACCGTACATTTCATCCTCCAAGTCCAGATTTGTGGTCATTGAGACGCAGTAATCTGATGCTTTATGTCAGGGGTCTCAAAGTCCCTCCTCGAGAGCCGCAGTCCAGTCAGGTTTTCAGGATTCCCCCAATGGATATGCACGAGATTTATTAGCATACAATGAAAGCAGTGCATGCACATAGATCTCATGCATATTCATTGGGGAAATCCTGAAAACCCGACTGGATTGCGGCCCTTGAGGAGGGACTTTGAGATCCTTGTTTTATGTCAATACTCCAAATATCACGAACACCAGTTTTTGGTTTCTTATTCAAAAATCCAGATATTAATTTATGACCCAGGAAATCTGTCTGGAAGCACAGGAATGGAAAACTATACTGATTTTTTTTTTTTTTTAAGTTCAATCAGTTTTATTAGCAAGATTTTTCCAGTCAGGGAACCCCTCCTGAATGGCCTGCCTCAGCTGCAGCCACCTATAACTTTGAGCTTTAGCGATACCAAACTTTTGTTGCAGTCGTGAAAACTCAAGCACCTTTCCGTCTGCATCTAACCGGTTCAAGGTTACCACATAAATGTCAGGTGCTTTCGACAAATGTTCAATTCTTAGGAACTTGCAGAACATCATCCAATTTTCGTGGCGGAATTCAGAAGTAGATTGCCGGGTCTTCTGTGTCGTATAAATCTGAAGTTGTCGCATCAAACGCGATCCTCCGCCTCCAACCCTGCCCGTCCGCTGCTGCCCAGATGGGAGGCACATCGTTAGCCCGACATCTCCACTGAAACCTATCCGCCTTGGGAGGCTCTGCTGGTAGTGAAATTACCGACGGCGTAGCTTTCAGCTTCTCGGATGCGTGCAAGCCCCAGTAGCACGACAAGCCCATGGACCATAAATAGGACTACGTAAAAGTAAATCCTATCTTTATACGATGTCCCATAGCTGGTTATGTTTATGTTTATTCAAATATGATATACCGCCAAATCTTGCAAAAATTTTCAGCAGATTACATTTAAAACTACATAAATCTAATCTAATCTTCTATTTGTGCATCACTCCTACCTATACAGCAGTGGTCTCAAACTCAAACCCTTTGCAGGGCCACATTTTGGATTTGTGGGTACTTGGAGGGCCTCAGAAAAAATGGTTAATGTCTTATTAAAGAAATGACAATTTTGCATGAGGTAGAACTCTTTATAGTTTATAAATCTTTCCTTTTGGCTACATTTTAATAATAATATTGTAATTTAAAGCTAAAGAGACATATGGTCAAGAAACTGTTTTATTTTTCTTTTGTGATTATGATAAACATATCGAGGGCCTCATAATAGTACCTGGCGGGCCTCGAGTTTGAGACCACTGCTATACAGGCTCAAGGCGACTTTAAAGAGAGGGGAGATGATAGAGAGGGACGGGAGGAGAGGGGAAAGAATAGGGAGAAGGATAGGTAAGCTGGGGAGGGGATAGGTAAGAGGAGGGGGATAGGAGGTGGAGGAGAAGGGGAGGAGGAGAGGACCTATTCTCAATCATATCGGGCCCAGCAGTCCGGTCACGCGGCAGCCCCCAGGTTAAAGATCAGTGCTCTAAATGGTTGATTGAGAACCGCGCGGAGTGGCACCTACATTATAGGTATGCCTACATGCCATTTATTGAATCTGGCCCTTAGAGCGTGTTAACACGATTAGCATGTGCTAAACTACTTATCACCCGTTGACAAATCCCCCCTAAAATCATTTGAGCAACACCAGAATAACAAGAAACTAGTTCATAAACGGATTCGTACATCTCTAAATGTTACTATAGCAACCGTATTTGAGTTAGCTCTGCAAGTTCCAGGGGGTGCTCAGCACCCCCAGTATTGAGCAACTTCTTTCAATGTGTCAAGGGAGGGGTAATTTGTATTGCATTGAGCACCCTCGGTCATTTTGAAATGCCGGTGCTTAAGGCTCGTTGGCGTTGAATGGGACCCAGTGGCAGCAACAAAAGGGGTTCAGTAGGTCAGCAGACAGCGGCAAGAAAACCTTTGAATGGATTTGGATAACTATTTCTGCCGCTGTGTTCTGTGCATATCTTTCGTCCCTTCCTTTCATCCATTGCTGAAACACAACTGCAGGGCCCATTACAGCAATCAAATCTGCTACTAGAGCTGTATGGATTATCCTGCATTTTCAATAGGATTTCCTGGGGCTTCTGCGACTTTGGGCTTCATATTAGTTTCATTCTCTGTGATGATTTTTTTTTTTTTTTCCTTCTTTTTGCAGCCTTTGCAATGGCGTGCTTTCCATGACCAAAAGGAGAAATCTATTCCAGTCCTGGGATTCACTTCTGTTGTAAATCCGTGATGACCTTCAAAAAGCATCAGGAAGTAGGATTTGGATAGTTAAAGCTGAAACAATGGACGTTGAAGGTTTTGCACAAGTCAGCACACTTACAGTAGAGCGAATGAAATTATTTTTTGGCAAAAAAATAAAAAATATATAATAAACCGCTAGAGCGCGCATGCACTCTCAAAAATTTGTGCGGTGTGGCGCCGTGAGGTGTGCTTCTGTGGCAACATTCTAACCTCACGGCGCATACGGGGGCTGAAGGCGCGCGACTCTATAAACCTCCCGGCTCCAGCGGAGTAGGCAGCACCAGTGGACAGCAGCCCCGCTCCGGCTGTTCACCCTCCACAAACCTCCCGGCTCCAGCGGCGTAGGCAGCACTGTAAACACGCCGCTTCACGCCCTTCTTTGCTGATTTCCTCTGCCGCGTCTTTGATGGCATCATCAGAGACAGACGCGGCAGAGGAAATCGGCAGTAGAAGGCCGCGAAGCAGCATGTTTAAAGTGCTGCCTACGCGGCTGGAGCCCCGAGGTTTGTCGGCGGTGGGAGGGTCAGGAGCAGGCCAGATCGAGCAGAACAACGGCAGTACAAGAAGGGGGAGGGGCCGAACGGAGCAGGGAAGAGAAGGGAAAGGGGTGTGTGGGAAAATGCTGCTACTGCTTCTGGAGGGAAATGTTGTTGCTGCTGCATAGGGAAGTGGGATGGAAATGCTGCTGCACAGGGAAATGGGGAAAAATGACAGACAGACAGACAGCGGAGGGAGGGAGACAGAAAAAAAGAAAGACACAGGGGCAGGGAGAGGGACAGAAAGATAGACAGAGAAAGGGGGCCAGAGAGAGAGTCAGCGGGAGAGGGAAAGGGGGCTGCTTTGGGGGGAGGGATATGCTTGGGGCAAACAGGTTTGCTCTGGGGGGGAAGACAGAAGGGGCCATGGAGAGACAGGGAGAGGGAAAGGGGGCTGCTTTGGGGGAGAGGTGTGCTGGGGACAGACAGCTTTGCTCTGGGGGGGGAAGACAGAAGAGGGCTATGGAGAGACATTTGGGGGGGAGAGGTGGGTGCTGGGGGCAGACAGCTTTGCTCGGGGGGAGGGGGAGACAGAAGGATACAGACAGCGGCCAAGGAGAGAGAGATAAAGAAACACAGACAGACAGACACATCTATTCTAGCACCCGTTAATGTTAACGGGCTTAAAGACTAGTATATATATATATATATATATATACATACACATATACACATACATATATATACACACACATACATACATACATATATATATATATATATATGTATACATATATACGTGTGTATGATGATATCCTAACAAGAAGCAGACTTTTAAAGGAAAGCAAACTTTTCACCAATGTTCCCTAATACATACTCCCCCTACCACCCTTTTTACAAAACGGCAAAAGCAGTTTTTAGCACATGCCGGCACACTGAATGCTCTACGCTGCTCCTGACACTCATAGGAACTCTAAGAGCATCGGGAACAGTGCAGAGTATTCAGCACGCCAACTGACACTAAAAAACACTTTCGCAGTTTTAGAAACATGATGGCAGATAAAGGCCAAATGGCCAATCTAGTCTGCCCATCCGCAGTAACCATTATCTTTCTCTCGCCGAGAGATCCCACGTGCGTATCCCAGACCCTTTTGATAGAAACATGGCCAAATGATCCATCCAGAGCATCCATTATTTCCTGCTCTCCCTATTGGCTAAGGCTCTTAACATTTGTATCTCCTCTTCCTATAGGCGAAGGCTCCTAACACCTGCATTGTGATGTCATAGAATTTTATGGTTATAGAAACATAGATGTTCACTCAATCTTCTAGGGAGATGTATATAAAAATTCTGTGAAGATATAACAATTACCCAATAATAATAATAATAATTTATTCTTGTATACCAAAGCCATAATAGTTTGAGGCGGTTTACAATAAGAAGTACTGGACAATCAGTGAAAAAAATACAATACAAATCATCAGAAATACATACAAGATAAAAAGGATAAAAAATTAAAAACAGTGAATCAGGTTACAAATTGATCAAACTGCGTTTTTACTAATTGTATAAAAGTAAAATCAGATGGAGCACGCATAATATTACCCAACCAGTCATTTAATTTGCCTGCCCGAAATACAAGAGTTCTATCCAGAAATCTTTTAAAGCGACTAGCATTTACTGTTGGGTAAGCAAACCTATGGATTCTGCGTGTAGGCCTGTTAAAACGGTCTAGAAGAAAATGAGAGACCAGGAGCCATACCAAATATTGATTTAAAACAGATACGGGAAAATTTAAACAAAACTCTTGCCTCCATCGGTAACCAATGTAGTTTTTGATAATAGGGAGTAATATGTTCCCATTTTTTCAAACCCAAAATCAACCAAACTGCTGAATTTTGAATAACTCGAAGCCTTTTCAGTGTCACGATCCTGTCACCACCTACCTGAAGGGCTAGGCCGAGTGTCCACCCACCGCCTACCGAGGCATAGGCCGAGTGTCCCTTGTTACGATCCTGATACTGTCTACCCAAAGGGCTAAGCTGAGTGTCCGCCCACCGCAGCATAGGCCGAGTGTCCATTTACCACCTATTGGGGAATAGATTGAGTGTCCGGTCACTGGAGCTCTTATGCTCAGAGAGAATTTTGGGTTTACCAAGGATTAGGCACTAGGCCCACATTCTTCCCCTTGAGGGTTGCCCAGGAGCTCCTGTTTCCAGGAACTCTCTCTATGCCTCTTTCTGCTGGGAGACCATTAATGAACCCCCCCTTGTCAGTTCAGGGTGAGGTCCCTCTTGACCTCTCAAGCCAGAGCTCCTCTCCCTATCAGGAGTCCAGTTTAAGGTTCTAGGAGTCTCTTTTCCTTTACAAATCACCACTTTTCTCTGCCACTTGATTCTTATGCAAATTAGTTATTCAAGTCCAATGGCAAGGTCATTCAGTCTTTACTATGGGGCAACAGAATGCTCCGGAGCAATAGGGGTAGCTGGTTCCTAACACCACCACCTAGTCTTCCACTATGACTAGAACCACCCCATTAGGAACTAGTTGAACCCAGCTATTCCCTGTTTAACCTCGGGGTACTCTGGGGAGAGGTCGACTCTGATGTAGCCTTCCCTTGGGGCGGCACTCTCTCACGTGATGGGACATACACCCCATCAAGTACCCAAATAAATAATATTGCAATAGTCGAGCATACTTAAGATGGAAGACTGAACTAGCAGATGAAATGATGCTACATCAAAATATTTTTTTAATGGTTCGGAGTTTCCATAAGACCGAGAAACATTTTCTGATTAGCAAATCCATACGTTCTAAAGTGAGATGCCGGTCCAGTGTCACTCCCATAATTTTTATAGAATCGTCTATAGGGAAATCCTGAATATTTAAAGATATCACAGCTCTAATACAAATAATTAAATAAATAAATATAAAGTGCACAGGCCCATCAACCAAACTATTTAATGATGTCACTAAACTATGGCTGCCGTTGGGACCATCATTGTCTTTACTGTCCCTATTACCACACTGATATCAAAAGTGGATTCGAACAAGATAAGAAACAAACTTTATCTTGAATGTTGAACGGGAGGCTTGTTGATTATTCTGTGATTATTAGACTGGAATACATGAAAATGCTAGTGCTCATAAGTGCTCAAAAGTGATAAGTGAATACAGATGAAAGCCATGTTGAGTAAACTAGCCCCCCCCCCCGACTCGAGTTTCACACTCTTCCTCAGGAGGGGGGGGGTCACCACTCTTGGCTAGTTCTGACCCAGGGTACAGAATGCTGCTGCTGTGGCTGCTGCACAAGGAAATGGAGGGGGGAGGGAATACTGCTGTGTCTGGCCCAGTATTCTTTTTACAACAGTGGTCAATCCAGGTCCCAAGTACCTGACAGAAACCCAAGGAGTAGCAACATTCCAGCATCTCAAAGAAGAGCAAGATTCCGGAACCCCAATGAGAGCAACATTCCAGAGCTGAGATTGTGATGTCATAATGCCTCATTCCACAGTGCCTCAGAGCCAACCTCATCAGTGATGTTACAATGGCTTGATTGTCCTATACTTGGCATACATAAGAGCATAAGAAGAGCCTTACCAGGTCAGACCAGTGGTCCATCTAGCCCAGTAGCCCATTCTCACAGTGGCCAATCCAGGACCCTAGTACCTGGCCAAAACTCAAAGAGTAGCAACCTTCCAGCATCTCAAAGAATAGCAAGATTCCGGAACCCCAATGAGAGATGAGATTGTGATGTCATAATGCCTCATTCCACCAATGCCTGGCAATGCCCATCTCAATAACGGCCTATGGATTTCCCTTTTAGGCATTTGTCCAAACCTTTATTAAATCCCGCTAAGCTAACTGATTTTACCACATTCTCTGGCAATGAATTCCAGAGTTTAATTATATGCTGGGTGGAAACAGTTTTTTTCTGGTCTGTTTTAAATGTACTTCTTAGATTTTCTACCTACGAGTGTCTACATATCCACACTTATGGAGTTCCTTGAAAGCACTGATGTTGTATTGTAAAATTTACCTTCAAAAAAGGTATTTTTCTCTTATGTCAAAAATTCATCTAAAAAGTATCTACGCTGAGGAACAGTGTGTGCACTGTTAATTCTGCTGAAGGAGGGAAAGCTTCACTCAATCCATGCAGATATGCTTCAATTTATCTACATAAATGGCTTTGAAAATTGTCCACTTTAGAACCACATAGTCCAAATGCCATGCTATAATTTCAGGTCACTGTGCCTTTGGGAATAAAGATGACATTTAACAGTGAATTTTAAATTTGTGTGGGTCGATAATGGTAATACCGTATTTTCTCGCATATAACGCGCGCGTTATACGTGTTTTTTACAAACCGCGCATACCCTTGCGCGTTATACGCGTGAGCGCGTTGTACAAAATTTTTTACACATAGTTCCCTCCCCCCGACGCCCGATTCATCACCCGGAAGGGGTGCTCGCACTCCCACCCCGAAGGACCGCTCGCATCCCCCCAGCCTCCCCCCCTCTTCCATGGAGAAGCTGTCTACCTTGTTTCCGGATGCCAGCCCAGCTGCTTCCTCTGCCGGCGGTCCTGCCCCTTCTCAGAGCCCTGTGCTGCGCTGCTTCCTCTTCAGGTGGTCCCGCCCTTTCTCTGACATCAGAGAAAGGGCGGGACCGCCGGAAGAGGAAGCAGCGCAGCAGGGCTAAGAGAAGGGGCGGGACCGCCGGCAGAGGAAACAGCTGGGCTCGCTGCCATCCGGAAACAAGGTAGACAGCTTCTCCATGGGGGAGGGGGGGAGGCTGTGGGGGTGCGAGCGGTCCTTCGGGTGGGGGTGCGAGCGGTCCTTCGGGGTGGGGGTGCGAGCGCTCCTTCGGGGTGGGGGGTGCGGGTGCTTGCGAGCGATCCTTCGGGGGGGGTGCGAGCGGTCCTGCGGGGGGGTGAATCGGACGTTGGAGGGGGGGCATCAGGCTTTCAGGGTAGGGACAGGACTTCAAGGGGGAAAGGAGAGTTGGGGCGGGCGAAAAGAGAGTCAGGGTCTCCAGAGGAGAGTTGGGCAGCATGCGTGGTATACGGGTGTGAGCGGTATATAAAAATTTCTGTACATAAATTTGTGTTTTTCGCGCGCTATACCCGTGTGCGCGTTTTACACGGGTGCGCGTTATCTACGTGAAAATACGATACTTTTCCAAAAAACTGCACTGGCTACCAATAGAAGCGCAAATTCAGTTCAAATTTGCATGCATCTGCTTCAAACAAATCTGGGGCCTAGCACTGTCCTACCTGCAAACACACTTCGCTCTACACAACCCCACACGAACAACCAGAAACAAAAACATCTTCGCCTATCCGAAAATCACTGGCTGCAAATACCAAATCCTTCCTTGACAGAACCTTCATGTTCCAAGCTTACAAACAATCCTGGCTGGGAAACCACATAAATAAAACCAGACAGACCTACAACGCATTCCGAAAAATCAATCAAAACCACTCTGTTTGACAAATTCATCACCTAAACAGACGGACTTTCGCTCACCATGCTTTTCCCCCTACAAACCCAGAGCAATCTCTCAGACAACCCCTCTCACTTCCCTCCCCTTATAACCCCTCTTACTTTTCCTCCCCTTCCTCCCGTTTTCTTCTGTAACATTCCCTCTCATGCATTTGTAGTTCGCTGAATGTCTAGCCTTCTTTCGATGTGAACCGCCTAGAAGTCGTCCGACTATGGTGGTATAGAAAAATAAAGTTATTATTATTATTCACTTCTTGATGTGAAATCTCCCTCTGTACGCAGAGACATATCAAAAGATGAGAGCCAGTATCGGGATTTAAAAAACCCCCGCAATGTCTGTTGTGAGAAAATCTGCAATATTGTCTTCTGTGTTGCAAGAAGGTGCATGCCGTCTACACAGGTACCGTATTGCTGCACAATGAACCTGTATAAGGCTGCATACTTTGGTCCAACTTTTTATAAATGATAAATTGAAGCAAATAACTCCTTTTTCAAACTACATTGCATAACAGACTGTGTGTGAAATTAAATTTATGGTGACTGGGCACCCTGAAGGTTATTATTATTTTATCGAGGATGGTATTAAAGCACTGCATTTGTAATGTTTACTTACATAGAAGCAGAGACTGGAATGGCAAGCAAGGGCCATAAGTCCAATGTGCTTTCTCTAGCAATACCATAGGAAAAAAAAAATACAGAATACTAAAACCATCTATTACTACCCCTCATTTCCTGTGAGAACTCAAAATTAAATCTGCAAATATTCCGTGAAATCCAGTTACAAAAAAAATATTAAAAATCCAACATCAGACACCTGGTATACTATTTTTTTTTTTTTTTAATCAATAAAAATCACTTACAACTTCTCTAAACTAACATCAGGTACTTCCCTCCAGCTTCTCCCCACTCTTACTCTCTTACACCTTTTCTTTCCTCCCTTCCTTTACTGTGTTCAGTATTTCACTTCCTTCATCCCCTTGGTTTAGCATCTTCTCTTTCCCTTCCCTCTCCTCCTCCTGCAGATCCAACATCTCTCTCATTTTCCTCCAGCTCCAGTCAGCCCCCCACATGAGTCCAGCACCCCTCTCCCTTCCCTCCAGCTTCCCCCCCTCCCCCAATATAGCAGATCAACAAAGAATTGATCAACCTTTGAACAAATCTGTGGTATTCCCTGCAGTTCAAAATGAACATTAAGACCTTTCCACCAAACATTTGACAATCTCTGTGAGCAATACATAAGAACATAAGAACTGCCATACTGGGACAGACTGAAAGTCCATCAAGCCCAGTATCCTGTTTCCAACAGTGGCCAAACCAGGTCCCAAGTACTAAAATAGATTTTATGCTGCTAATCCTAAGAATAAGTACTGGATGTTCCCAAGCCATCTTAATAATGGCCTATGGACTTCCCGTTTAGGAATATATCCAAAACTTTTTTAAAACCCTGCTATGCTAAGTGCTTTCACCACATTCTCTGGCAACAAATTCCCGAATTTAATTACATGTTGTGTGAAGAAATATTTTCTCCAGTTTGTTTTAAATCTACTACTTAGTAGCTTTGTTGCATGTCCCCTAGTCCTAGTACTTTTGGAAAGAGTGAGCAAGCGATTCACATCTACCCTTTTCACTCCACTCAGTATTTTATAAGCCTCTATCATATCACCTCTGAGCTGTCTCTTCTCCAAGCTGAAGAGCCCTAGCGCTTTAGTTTTTCCTCGTAAAGAAGTTGCCCCACACCTTTTATTCTTTGTGTCACCCTTCTCTGTACCTTTTCTGATTCCGCTATATCTTTTTACAGCTACGGAGACCAGAATTGCGCACAGTATTTGAGGTGCGGCTGTACCATAGAGCTTCGCATATAAACTTAAGGGTCCTTGTATTAGACTGCTACTGTACACTTAAGGGTTTCCTGAAAAACACAGGAGGGGGTATGTCATAGGTGGGAATAGGCACGGAGTGTAATCCAGCTAGCACAGATAATACAGGGTTATGTTGGAAGCACATACGGCCAGATTCTGTATACTGTGGCCAAAGTTGTGTATACAAATCTGTGCGCATTGCCAATCATGCACACACAGCTTGTTTAACAAATCAATTAGCACCAGTGATTACCAATTAACAGACATTAGCGCTATTAGAATTCACACATACAACGTTCTAATCGTATTCTTTAGAGCAGGGGTAGGGAACTCCGGTCCTCGAGAGCCGTATTCCAGTCGGGTTTTCAGGATTTCCCCAATGAATATGCATGAGATCCATTTGCATGCACTGCTTTCAATGCATATTCATTGGGGAAATCCTGAAAAACCCCACTGGAGTTCCCTACCCCTGCTTTAAAGCAATGCATGCATATTTTAGTGTGCAGGTCTCAAAAGGAGGCATGGCTAGAGGAGGAGTATGGATGGGCCTCAGGATGCTGTTGAAGACCCTCTGTGGCCAGTGTCCTGTTGTACTCAGGGCCAGATTAAAGGGTAGCCCCAGTAGGTACAAGCCCAGGGCATAAAATGGTCAAGGGGGGGGGGGTGCCGGTGCGGTGCTTTAGGGCCGTTTGGGTCCTCGAGGTCCAGGCATTTCTCCTCTAACTAGCCCATCTCCCTCACCCCGTTCCCCCCCCACCGGCGCAGCCAAATCCCTGCTGACCCTCCTATCTCTCCCTCCCAAGCGAACCCCGCTGACCATCCCACCACGAGACGACCAACAAAGCTCCCTCCAGCAGCACTGGCAGCAGCACTCTAAACTCGCCGCTTCGCCGCCTTCTCCCGCCGGCGATTCCCTCTGCCGCATCACTGATGACATCAGTGATGCAGCAGAGGAATCACTGGCGGGAGAAGGCCACGAAGCAGCCTGTTTTAGAGTGCTGCGGCTGCCAACACTGCTGGAGGGAGGTTTGTCAGTCGTCTCGCGGTGGGAGGGAGAGATGGGAGGGTCTGAGCTAAATGCTCCTTTTCAGAGGGGACTTGACACGGCAGACGTTCTCTCAAACTGCCTGCGGCTGCCCCGAAGCTTTCCCTCTGCGGCGATCTGCCTTGTCGGAAATGGGAAGTTGTGGGAGAGGAAAAACTTCAATCCTTCAATCCAGGGTTGTAAAAGCATAAAATTTCTCAATCACATTTTGGCATCCCAAGCGGCCCTTCATGATAAGGAGTTCTGAGCTTTGTTGCTTGCAGCTCACTCTTAAAGACTTTAGATCTTATGAAAACCTACCTAGTTGCTAAATACTTGACCAACTAACTTTCTCCATCCCATTTATTATGATTTTCATTAGTAACTTTTTGTAAACCACGTTGAACTAATGGTTACGCGGTCAACAAGCACTGTAATGGTGAACGGCACTCCCTCTGCAATGACGGAGGTGATCAGCGGGGTGCCCCAGGGCTCGGTCTTGGGCCCGATACTATTCAATATCTTTATAAGGGACTTGGCAGAAGGGCTCCGAGGTAAGATAACATTATTTGCTGATGACGCCAAACTAAGCAATGTAGTGGTCAAAAGCACAATAGATAAAAATTCAATGCCCGACAATATGATGCATGATCTACTCTTACTAGAGAGCTGGTCTAAGACATGGCAGCTCAGCTTCAATGCCAAAAAATGCAAAGTTATGCACCTGGGTACCCAAAATCCATGCAGGACTTATACCCTTAATGGCGAGATCCTAACAAGAACAGTAGCAGAACGGGACTTAGGGGTGATCGTCAGTGAGGACATGAAGGCTGCCAATCAAGTGGAGAAAGCTTCATCCAAAGCAAGACAAGTCATAGGTTGCATACGCAGGAGTTTCGTTAGCCGTACGCCTGAAGTCATTATGCCTTTGTATAGATCCATGGTGAGACCCCACCTGGAATACTGTGTGCAATTCTGGAGGCCGCATTACCGTAAGAATGTGCTGAGGCTGGAGTCGGTCCAGAGAATGGCCACCCGGATGGTCTCGGGACTGAAGGATCTCCCGTACGAAGAACGGTTAGATAAATTACAGCTATACTCGCTCGAGGAGCGCAGGGAGAGGGGAGACATGATCGAGACGTTCAAGTATCTCACGGGCCGCATCGATGCAGAGGAGGATATCTTCTTTTTCAAGGGTCCCACGGCAACAAGAGGGCATCCGTGGAAAATCAGAGGCGGGGAAACTGTGTGGTGACACCAGGAAATTATTTTTCACCAAAAGGGTGGTTGATCGCTGGAATGATCTTCCACTTCAGGTTATTGAGGCCAGCAGCGTGCCTGATTTTAAGGCCAAATGGGATCGACATGTGGGATCTATTCGCAAAGTAAAGGCAGGGGAGGGTCATTAGGGTGGGCAGACTGGATGGGCCGTGGCCCTTATCTGCCGTCAATTTCTATGTTTCTATGTATGTTATGCTATGTTAAGCAGTATGGAAGTTTGGATCTTCAGAACACCTGTCCACAGGCTTTGTCAACCATTCATTGGTATTACTAAGAACAGGAAACAGGAAATGCGATTCAGGTCCAATCAAATCTCCCAATGACGTGCTTCAGTTTCCCTGCTTGAAAACCGGCTTGCCCCTATGAAACTGTTTAGGCACTGGTGCATTCAATGGCTTTGAATTCGTGTTTGGCTATCGGTGAGGTATACAGTGGTGCCTCGCATAACGAACGCCTTGCACAGCGAACGCTGCGCACAACGAACTTCATGTCTTGCTTCCTACAACGAACTTCGTTTCACACAACGAAGTCGCCCGAGCTGCGTCCTTCCGCGCAGGCACTGCGCTTAACTGCCCTCTCTCCGCCTGGCTCCCTGTGCAGTGGCGGACCGTCGGCTCGCAGGGGCCCGGCGCCTACTGCTGATGCGTTGGGGGGGGCGGAGCTACTCTCGCCGCTTCCCCGATGCTAGAAAAAAAAAAAAAATGAACAGTTAAGTCCCAGTTTTTGCCGCTGAGACTCTGCCCTCTCTCACTGTAAAATTATTGTTTATACAGTATATCATGGCTTCTAAAAAAAGCAGGAAGGTGATTTCTGTTGAAATGAAACGGGAAATAATTAGAAGGAGTGAATGTGGGGTAAAACAGTGTGACCTCGTCAAAGAGTTTGGCCTCAGCCAAACCACCATTTTCACCATTTTGACAAATAAGGATGCAATCAAATCAGCCAAAGTAGCCAAAGGAGTATCAAAACTATTTCATGAAAAACATAGGTCTTCAATCCACGAGGAAATGGAGAGGCTATTAGCAATTTGGATTAAGGACAGGCAGGTGAAAGGTGATGTGTTGTTTTAAAAAACAATTATGTTTTTAGATGTATCTAAATAAAAATAATAACAAAAAATTTATCTTTTTTTATGTCATCTTAGCATATTTTATGCTACAGAACGAATTATTTTTTTTAACATGTATTGTTATGGGAAAACGCGTTTCACATAACGAACTTTTCGCATAACAAACTTGCTCCTGGAACCAATTAAGTTTGTTGTGTGAGGCACCACTGTATTACATTTCTGTTATTTTCCCCACAATAAATTGCAGATATGTATTTAATAAAATACTGCTTGATTTTTTTTTTTTTTTTTTGCACAAAATGTATTTTTATCAATGTGCAAGTTAGGGGGGTTTAGGGCCATTATTCATGCTGGCTTTTGGCCAAGGAAGAATAATTCATATTTTGATAAATTAACCGATGAAGAACCCATAATAATGAAGACAACTGCTTTATTAAGAGAAAGAGTAATATACTGTATATGAGTTTATGAGATGCTATGTATGATTGAACAATCTAACATAAATGACACAGTAATCACCCCAGGCTTCAGCTCAAAATGATTGTGGTATCCATCTATATTAGATTATTCATGAGTTTAATTGCGGCTCTCATTCATTTTCACAATTATAGGATTTGTTCATGGATCAACTCCTAAATTCTCTCTCTGATTTTCTATTCTTCTCAGCATCACTACCCTCAATTAATCATTGAGTGTATCAAACTTCCATCATATTATGATTATTATTATGCTAAGTATATATAACACTGATGGTATATGCAACACTGTACAAATAAATAAATGAAGAAATGCAAATAATTAAGAAAAGAACACCACTACCGTGTTTCCCTGAAAATAAGACAGTGTCTTATACTAATTTTAGGTCCAAAGAAATGCACTAGGGCTTATTTTCAGGGATGTCTTATTTTTTTTTTCATCTACAATCATCTCTCCCTTCCTCTCCTCTACCCCCATTCTTCCTCTTTTCTTTCTCCCCCCCCCCATGTGCAGCATCATTTCTCCCCTCTCACCCATCCCCTTGTGCAGCAGAACCCCAGCCACCCTCCCACCATAAGACTGAAGGCCTCCTAAAGCAGCAGGGGTGGGGAGGTTGCTGAATCGACAAGTCTGATTTTTTTCAGCATATCAGGCAGCACTAGTGGCAGGGATAGAGTCAGGGAGCGTCGGGGACATTCGGGGGTTGATCTTAACTAGGGCTTATATTAGGAACATCTTTAAAAATCATGCTAGGGCTTATTTTCGGGATAGGTTTTATTTTCGAGGAAACAAGGTATATAGAATTACGAGGGGGTGATGAAAAATTCTCGGCCCCACCAAGAAAAAAAATGATGTGGATATGGTTCAGCCAATGACTTAAACCAGGGCTGCCCAAGTCCGGTCCTCGAGAGCTACTGGCAGGCCAGGTTTTCAGGATATTCACAATGAATATGCATGAGAGAGATTTGCATATTCACAATGAATATGCATGAGAGATATTTGCATATTCACAATGAATATGCATGAGAGAGATTTGCATATTCTTTGTGGATATCCTGAAAACCTGGCCTGCCAGTAGCTCTCGAGGATCGGACTTGGGCAGCCCTGACTTAAACAATGTCAAAACACAGAATTTTGTTTCTGTAAATTGGCACTTGGGGCAAATTCTATAAGAAGCGCCCAAAAGGTAGGCGCCGAGATATGCGACCCTCAGCGCGATTCAAGAAAAAAAAAAAAAAAAAAATCGGGCCGCTGTTTCTAGTGAATCGCGCTGAGCGGTGCCTATTTTGGAGGCGCCCCAAAACTAGGCCAGCTGTAGGCACGACTAAAAGTTAGGCGGCCATGCGAGCGCTTAAGCACGCTTAAGAGCAGCGATTCTGTAACAAGGCGCCTAACACAACGCCACGGCCACACCTAACATGCAAAGCGCCTACTTGTTTGAAGGCCGCCTAAATTTTTAGACACACCTTATTACAGAATCGCTCTTTCTTGATAGGCGCCTAACTTTCAATTAAAAAACTTAATTGGTCTTGTTATCTAATTAAGTTAGGCGCCCGACATTAGGCCCTAATTACAGAGTTTGGGCCTTAACAAATAAGATAGCACTCCTTTCAGCTGCTGTGGCAAAATAACGCTCAGAATTTAGGAAGTTGGTGGGTCGGGCTGAGAACTTTTCAGCACTCCCTCATATGTAATAAAAGTGAGCCAAGTATAGGACAATCAAACCATTGTGACATCACAGATGAGGTTGGCTCTTATTGGTGGAATGAGGCATTATGACATCACAATCTCAGCTCTGGTTACCAGAGACTGAAACTCTTCACACTACGAGGGGTGCTGAAATATTTTCAACCCAACCAAGAAGAGAATGATGTGGATATGGTCCAATCAGTGATCGGAAACAGTGTCAAAACATAGAATTTTGTTTCTGCAAATTGTCACTTAAAAAAAGATAACACTCTTTTCAGCTCCAATGGAAAAATAATACTCAGAATTTAGGAAGCTGGTTGGTTGGGTTGAGAACTTTTTAGCACCTCCTCTTATGTAATAAAAGTGAGCCAAGTATAGGACAATCAAGTCATTGTGACATCGTTGATGAGGCTGGCTCTTATTGGTGGAAGGAGGCATTATGACGTCACAATCTCAGCTCTGGTTACCAGAGACCGAAACTCTTCACGTTACCAGGGGGTGCTGAAAAGTTCTCAGCCCAACTATGAAGAGAATGACGCGGATCTGGTTCAATCACTGACCTGAAACAATGCCAAAACATTAGAATTTCATTTCCGCAAATTGGCAGTTAATGAAATCATGTAACTCTTTTTAGCCACAGTGGCAAAATAATACTTAGAATTTAGAAAGTGGGTTGGCTAGGCTGAAAACTTTTCAGCAACCCCTCGTATATTTGTACGTACAGTCAAACCTCGGTTTGCGAGTAACGCGGTTTGCGACATAAGCAAAACCAAACAAAAACTGCGGACAATGTAAACGATGCAGGCAAGAATTTATTGGCTTTATTTTGGGCAGCGTTTTATGGCGTATTCAACAGTCAGGCTTTTGTTGTTATCTTCATTTCATGCGGTATATTTTATACCTTATTTACCATGGTCCCCTGACGAAGGCGTGTTGTCCGAAACACGGACCGTGTCGGGTCTCTTGGTTGGTAAAAAGGTTTTTATCTTCCTGCATTTTAACATTGGTACAATAAATTCTTGCCTGCATCGTGTACATTGTCGGCAGTTTCTGTTTGGTTTTCCTGTTCCGGTGGGTTTTCCTGAAGATTTGGTTGGATTCCTTTTTGTTGCAAGACAAGCAAAACACTTTATTAAACTTCAACTTGATATACAAGCAATGTCTTGCAATACAAGCACATACAGTGTACATAATGTGACCATACGTCCCGTTTTGGAACAGGTACGTCCCATTTTTAGATCGCCTGTCCGGTTGTCCCCAGGCACAGCTTCGGGACACCAAAATGTCCCGCTTTCAGAAATAGTGTCCCGAAGCTGTGCTCAAAACGTTGATCACGGAGTTTGGGATTTCTCCCTGCTTCTCCTAAGCATCAACAGATCAGGTGTGTGTAGCTAAAGCACAAGCCTTCTCCCCTCCCCCCCCCTCGATGTCAATTCTGACGTCAGAGAGGAAGTTCTGGGCCAGCTAGGAAAAATACTTGAGGCCATTTCTTACTTTGATTTTAGAAAATCACTAAAAACACGCTTGTTTGACATTTCTTCTTAGTCATGTTGCTGCCAAATCTATCATGGATTCTTAACAGTTTTTTATATCTTAATTGTGCCATTGTTTTAACTTTATTGATCTTATCAGATATATCCTTTTATTGACTGTTTTTATTCTGTATTTTAGATATTGACTGTATGTTATTTTTTTGTTGTGAACCGCTTCGAACTTCTTGGATAGCGGTATACAAGAAATACATTATTATTATTACCTATGACTCTCGGAGCAGAGCATTCAGTGCGCTGGCGCTAAAAACCTCTTGCGCGGTTTTGTAAATGAGAACCGTGCTAAAACATGAGATAGTGGCAAACTATCGTCTTAACGGTAGGCCACGTTGATAACTATGCCCCTAAGTCGTTTTGAAGTTAAGTCATAGCAACTGGTTTTATTAGTTTACGTTAGGAAAAAATAGCTTGAGATATAGGGTGTGTCAATTTTTAAAATGTCTTAATTTTAAAATGCACTAGTGATAATAAAAAAATGATGCAATTTCACATATATTTTGTGTAGTATGTTATTTGCCTACCTGCAATTTCTAGGAAATTATTACATTACATTACATTAGTGATTTTTATTCCGCTTGTGCCTTGCGGTTCAAAGCGGATTACATAAGAAGAGAACTGGACATTTCCAGGAGGGTACATGGCATTGGAGAATACAGGTTGAGGGTATAGACATAATAACATTGGAAGATAAATCAGGTTACATTACATTACATAGCAAATTGTCTGTTTCCATACGTTGGTAGGTAATCGGTTTCGGTAGGATGATTTAGGTTCAAGGTAGCTTTGTTAGCTTTTTTTTTTTTTTTTATTGGTCGATTGAGGGTATGGTGCCAGGGAGTGCGCAGAACATGGTCGGTGTAAATGGAAGAGGAGAGGGAGATTAGGAAGATTGTATATACTTTTTGAATAGCAGCGTTTTGATTTCTTTACGGAATGCTTTGAAGTCAGATGTTGAGGTTAATAATCTGGTGATGGAGGGTTCGAGTTTTGCTGCATGCGTTGCTATGAGGTTATCATAAAGCTTTTTACGATGAGTGCCATTGAGTGGTGGGTATGAGAATGGTGTCAGTGTTCTTCTTGTTCTGGGTGGAAGGTTACGGTTTAGGCGATCGTTTAGATAGGCAGGTGCAGTACCGTTGAATACTTTGAAGATTAGACAGTATAATTTGAATTGAATTCTGGCTCGAATCGGTAGCCAATGTGAGTCTAGGTAGGCGTTGGTGATGTGGTCATATTTTCCGAGGGAGTAGATTAGTCTGAGAGCTGTGTTCTGAACGGTCTGTAGTTTTTTGATCATGTTTGTAGGGCATGGTAGATATAGGATATTGCAGTAGTCCACAAGACCTAGTACCAGGGATTGTACAATGATCCTGTAGTGTTCTTTGTCAAAGAATTTCCTTATTTTTCTTAAGTTGCGCATTGTGAAGAATGCTTTTTGGGTAGTTTTGTTGATTTGAGTCTGCATAGTGCAGCATCTGTCTATCAGCACTCCCAGGATTTTGAGGGAGGTTTGGATTGGGTATTTGATTGCTTTAATTTCCAGGTCTGTTATGGATGGGTTTTTGTCCGTTTCAAGCATTAAGAATTTGGTTTTGTCCGAGTTTAGTTTTAATTTGTGGTTTGTCATCCATTTTTCTACTTCGTCCAGTATTGTTTCCAGGTGTCCTGTTGAGGTGTGGTCTTGGGTTTCGAAGGGGAGGAGAATAGTTATGTCGTCTGCGTAGCTGAATGATGTTACATTTAGGTTGTCAAGAGTGGTACCAAGGGAGAAGATGTAGAGATTGAATAGAATGGGTGAAAGTGGAGATCCCTGCGGGACTCCGCATGGATTTGACCATGGGTTAGATTTCGTATCGTTTATCTTAACTCTGTACGTTCTTGTTTTAAGGAATCCTTGGAACCAGTTGTAAACCACCCCTGAGATCCCTATTGCATCAAGTATCTGGAGTAGTATGGTATGATCAACTAGATCGAAGGCGGCGGAAAGATCTAGTTGGATAATTAGGATCCTGTGTCCTTTACTGAGGTATTGTCGGGCTATGTCCAGTAGTGTTGCTAGTAGTGTTTCCGTGCTGTGGTAAGATCTAAATCCTGATTGAGATGAGTGAAGTATATTGTGGTCAGCTAGGTAGTTGGTGAGCCACAAGTCCTTCAATCAGCTTAACATATAATGGGATCGAAGTGATAGGTCTATAGTTGGTAGGTGTGTCTACAGGACCTTTTTGGTCTTTCAGTAAGGGTGTGATTATGATCTCTCCAAGATCTTGTGGGAATTGGCCTTCTATGAGAGTGCTTTGTATCCACTGCGTGAGGCTGGTTTTGAATTTAGGGGAGGCATTTGTGAGTAGATACGATGGGCAGTAGTTCAAGTCGCATGAGGTGTGGCTGTATTTTTTATATAGTCGATTCAAATCAGGCCATTGTAGAGTTGGGAAGGTGGTCCATGTTCTGTCTGCAGTTATGGCTTCTTCCGTTGTGGGGGTTGTTATTAACTCATTGAGTGTGGTAGTTGAGTTGTTGAAGGTAGTTCTGATTTTGATGATCTTGAGTTTGAAATGGTCTGCTAATTGGTAAGCTGTTGGTGTTTTATTGCCTTGAGTGGCAAGGAATGGGTTTGTGTCTGTAAGTTTTTTTACTAAGTTGAAGAGTGTTTTTGTGTCGGAGTTGTTTGTGCCAATTAGTTTAGTGTAGTATGTTTTGCGCTTTTCCTTAAGTTTGATGTTATATAGTTTGATTTGGGTTCTCCAAGCGGATTTGGTTTGGTCATTTCTCTTTTTTCTCCAAGATCTTTCAAGTTGTCTGCAATGCCTTTTTAGTAGGTGGAGTTCGGAGTCGAACCACTTGTCTGAGGGTCTGCAGGTTCTGTGTTTGTTTTTTTCTGGGGCTAGCTCGTTCAAGGTTGCTTCACTTAGGGTGCGCCAGTGTTTTACGAAGTCTGTAGGGTCAGTGGGGTCGATTGCAGGGTCCACTTTGTCCCAGAATGTGGCTGGTTTAATTTTCTGTCTAGATTTGAAGGTTGTTTTTTGGGGCATAGGTTTTATGTTATTTTGAGGCCAGTTGATTGTGAAGGTGTATTTGTGGTGGTCTGACCAAAGAGAGGGATGCCAGGTACCATTGGTGATGTGAATATTTGGGGTGTGGAGGTTATGAGGTGTGAATGCTGCTATATCAAGTTGGTGGCCTTTTTCATGCGTGGGTTCCGGATTGAGGATCTGGTAGGATAGGGCGTCGAGGTATGAGAGTATTTCGTTTGCTTGTTTGGATGTGTGGTCTTCGAGGTGGAGATTGATGTCTCCTAGGAGCAAGTTGTATATGGAGGATAGAGAGTTCTGGAATAAGAATTCTTCGAGATCAAGTTTTGAGGTGTTCCATTTTCCTGGAGTGATGTAGCATAGCAGACAGTTCAAGGTGCCTGTGAGTGTGTTGTCGGAGAGCTGGCATGCAAGAAGGTCTAAGTGAGGGGTTGATTGTTTGTGTAGCACTTTTAGGTTGAGATTGTTTTTTACTAGAATCGCTAGTCCTCCCCCTCGTTTGTTTTCTCGACATACCATCTCTAGTTTGTAACCTTTGGGGCAGAATTCGGTTATGCATGGGTCCGAGTTGAATGTTATGCAAAAATTTATGCAAAAATGCATAAATTACTGAAATATGTTCAAGTGCTCTGATAATAGTTTTTATGCGTTTGCATTGCATATTAATGCATTTTATAATTCAATTATAATTCAATTATGCCTAACAAAAAAAAGTCTTCAAAGACTCCAACTTATCCAGAATAGTTCAGCCAAGCTGATCTTTGCAAAACGCAAATCTGACCATGTCTCCCCACTCCTGGCCAATCTCCACTGGCTCCCAGTGATTTCCAGAATCCAATTCAAATGCTCTTGCCCGGCTTTTAAGATCATTCACGGCATCCTTCCTCCCCTAATCCCACTATCCTTTAACTCCTCGTGCCCTGACTCTACCAGACCTGCCCAAAGATATAAACTATCCTTCCTTTCTCTACGTGGTATTCTCTATGCAGGTAAACTGTGAAAATCTCTTCTCTTCAAAATCACAGGTCTTTGGAACGACCTTATTATCCCCGCTGCAGAACCTGAGCTCCCTCCATTTATTCCGCAAGCAACTGAAAACTTGGCTCTTCTCTAACATGTAATTCTATTTTCCCCTTTACTCTTCCACTCTATTTATAAGCTCATGTAAACCTTTTCCTGTCCCTTTTTACGTTGCTTCGCCACACCCGCTTGACACCAGAACACTACTAGGCATCAATAAACTTAATTGCCCTATCAGCCCACCATGAAGATACTGGGTGTAACTCTTGACCAATCCTTAACCAGGTAGACTCCTTAATCAAAAAGGGTTTTCTCACCCTCTGGAAGCTTAAATCCATTAAATCATATTTTGATAACTCAGCATTCAGAATCCTGGTACAATCCCTCATACTAAGTCAACTTGACTAATGTAACATCGCCTATTTAGCAATCTCCCAAAAGAATATGCGTCGCTTACAATTAATGCAAAATGCTGCGGACAGACTTATCTTCGGTCTAAAGAAATTTGATCACGTGACGCCATACTACCGGCAGTTACACTGGCTGCCGTTGGAAGCTCGCGTAAAGTTTAAGTTCGCCTGCCTCTGCTTTAAAGTTCTCTACGGTCTAGCCCCTAAATACATAACTGACCTCTTCTCCTACTCAGCCAACAGACACAAGAGAAGCTCCCATTCGAACTTCATTTCCCCCCCAGTTAGAGGATGCAAACTGAAAAAACACCTTCTCGCACATCAGGCAGCTTTATGGGGTAAAGATCTAGAACAACTGATCTCGCCCACCACTTTTGAGGAATTCAGGAAGCGCCTAAAAACATACCTGTTCCTGAAGTATCTAGACAGCTGACCCGTTTTTCTCTTCCCCCTCTATAACGGTTCTCTCACCCATCTCCCTCTTGCTTTCACTTCCCTTAAGTTCTCTCAATTTGTACTTTTATTGTTCTTTTGTAAACCGCATAGAACTTCACGGTACTGCGGTATATAAACTGTTATTATTATATTTAAGTTCTTGTAAACCGTGCCAAGCTCTACTTCCGTGGAGAGGATGCGGTATATAAACTTAAGGTTTAGTTTAGTATTTATCCATATTCAGGGTATACCCATAGCCCCGCCCATTTCCATCCAGCCTTGCCCCGTTACATCCAAATCCCGCCTTGTTCCACCCCAGCCTCGCACCCAGCCCTACCCTGTTCTCATCCTCAGGACTGCATCAGGAGAGCATCTGGTCGTGCGCGGGTGCAACGCAATGACATCACACGCAGGCGTGGAAGCTTTTCAAAAGCTGGGCCAAGTGCCGGGTTTTGAAAAGCTGTCCAGACATCCGGACAGGTCCTCTTTAAAGAGGACACGTCCGGGTAAATCCGGACATCTGGGAACCCTACCCACATTGGCACTCTTTTACTAAGGTGCACTGTGCTTTTTAGCGCATGATAAATCCATGATAAATCATCCAAGCACCCACTACCAGACACAGAAAAACACACTCCCCATTCATACCCCCCCCAATCAAGGAAGTAAAAAGAACAAAACTACACGACGGCCTCCTAGCCACTCAAGCCGCAAGGCTGGACAACCAGATCTCCAACCTTCTGATGACCACCCCAGACTATAGGACGTTCAGAAAAGAAATAAAAACCACACTTTTCAAGAAATTCCTGAAGCAGCAATAACATCACGACCTCTTAGTAACTCTAAAACCGACATCTGATCTACCCATTACTGCACTAACAACAACAAAAGAACCTCCACTATGACCAACTATTAATTCTCTTACAAACCACCTCACCCTCAACAACCCGTTAATGTTTATAAAATCTACAACTTACCTCTCTAGCTAATCATTGTAACTCTGTATTTTTTAAATTAACCTTTTGTAATCCGCCTTGAACCGCAAGGTAATGGCGGAATAGAAATCCCTAATGTAATGTAATGTAATGTAATAAATATTAGCGCGTGGGGGGAGGGGAAGGTATTTGGGATTGCTAAAGGTATTTATCTATAATATTGCAATAATATATGCATATGCAGTGTAATAGTTATGTGAGGAAGGGAGAGTGAAAAGGATTGGTAATGGATTAATTTTGTGTATTTTAAGTCTGTTATATTAACGCTCATGTTTAATGTATTTGTATTGCACTGTCAAAATTTGAAAATCAGTATACTTTTGCTGTGGCGCCAGGAAGAGGTACCTACTATTACTATGTGGAAAAATGAACTGTTCACTCATAAGAACATAAAAAGTGCCTCTGCTGGGTCAGACCAGAGGTCCATCGTGCCCAGCAGTCCACTCGCGCGGCCAGGACCTGTGTAGTAGTAGTCTTCTATCTGTACCCCTCTATCCCCTTTTCCTTCAGAAATTTGTCCAATCCCTTCTTTAATCCTAATACTGTACTCTGTCCTATCACGCCCTCTGGAAGCGCATTCCAGGTATCCACAACCCGTTGGGTGAAGGAAAACTTCCTAGCATTGGTTTTGAATCTGTCCCCTTTCAACTTTTCCGAACACCCTCTCGTTATTGTATTTTTTGGAAAGTTTGAAGAACCTGTCCTTCTCTACTTTCTCTATGTCCTTCATGATCTTGTAAGTCTCTATCATATCCCCTATGTCTCCTCTTCTCCAGGGAAAAGAGCCCCAGTTTCTCCAATCTTTATCTATCTCTCTCTCTATTTCCCTCTGTCTCCCTTTCTCTCTCTCTTTCTGTCCCTCTCTATGCCCTTCATGATCTTGTAAGTCTCCATCATATCCCCTCTAATTCTCCTCTTCTCCAGGGAAAAAAGCCCCCGTTTCTCCAGTCTCTCAGTGTATGAAAGGCTTTCCATACCCTGTTACGGTATGAATATTTGGATGTTAAGAATTGTAGACCCTGTCGTTGGAGAAAGTTCCGGGCTATTTGGGCTCCCATTTGGAATAGTTTGTCCCATGGAGCCCGAAGTATCCTGTTGAATTTTTGAATTTCTTGAGTTTTGACACTGGAGTGCTGGGGAAGATGGGGGGAGGAAGGTATAGGGTGGGATTGGGATCGGGAGTTGATTTTTGAATTGTCTTGTAGAGTTTCTTAGTCTCCATGCAGAAGTTCCGGGCTATTTGGGCTCCCATTTGGAATAGTTTGTCCCATGGAGCCCGAAGTATCCTGTTGATTTTTTGAATTTCTTGAGTTTTGACACTGGAGTGCTGGGGAAGATGGGGGGAGGAAGGTATAGGGTGGGATTGGGATCGGGAGTTGATTTTTGAATTGTCTTGTAGGAGTTTCTTAGTCTCCATGCAGAAACCCCACGGAAGACTCTCTTATCTTCTGTTTTGTACCAATTTTGTATATTGGTATTTCATTTGTATGTGTCTTTTTTCAAATAAAACAAAATTAAAAAGAAAAAAAAAAAAAAAGATGCCAGTAGGCACCCAAGCTCAGTGAAAAATGCCATTTAAACATTGTTTTAAACTGATTTTCAAGGCATTAAAATCACACCTCCATCAGCATTTTATGGCACCTAATGTCACTATATGAGTGGCTAATGCCGGAATTGGCATTAGGCACTGTGAAGTGCCTACGGCGGTGCGATTCATGCCCAAAGTGGGCACCGCAAATGTAGGCCTGAAAAACCATGGCCTACATTTCCGGCACATACCTTTGCTGGAGGCGGCATTCTCCAAATGGCATTGTCGCGCAACACACAATTGGCAGCCGCTTTTAAGGAGGCCGCCAGCAATGGCACCAGTTAGAGCAACTGGGCCTAAGGGGCTCCTTTTACAAATTCATGCTAGCTATACTGTGGTAAATGCACTGAAGCCTGTTCAATTCCTATGGGCTTTGGTGCATTAACACCCCCCCCACCCCCCCGCCTTTTACAGAACCACAAAAGTGGTTTTTAGTGCCAACTGGCACGCTGAATGCTCTTCACTGCTCCTGACACTAAGAGTTCCCATGAATGTTGGGAGCGGCATGGTGTGACCGGGTAAGACCTGGACTGGAGTAGCCCGAGCCCTGACCTGGGTCATCCAAACCTCAGCTGAGCGGTTGAATGAGGCATGGAGGGGTAGAGGGGTGTCTGCATCAAAATGAAAAGGTCCAGTACAGGTGTTTAGTGTGAATTTTAAGATAACTTTTATTTTCTGGTCTTATATTGTAGTGCAATTCTGAAAAGATACAAGCAAAACCTCTCATTGGTGGCTAAATAGCCTGTTAGCCCACCATGCTTTATTCACTAATAAAGTTCAAGAAAAAAACACAAAAATAAACTTTTCAATTTCAAGTCCTGGAACCTGCAACCTGCTTGCACTACGTGGACAAGTTCTCCACAGTTCTCCTGTGATTATGGAAATTCAGAAGCAGCGATTCTTAACTCTTCTGGTACCCTTAATTACATCAGAAGCAGTAATTCCTGATCCTTCTAGTATTCTTAATTCAATCTTAGTCTTATGAGGCAATACTACCTTATCAGAAACATCATTTTTTTTACTTCCCCCAAACTTTACCCGGTAATCATGCTCTTAAACAGGCCTGACTCTTCAGATTACATTTCAACGTCGTTTACAAGCATTTCTTCTGGCATTTCTGTATCAAATTCATCATTACCTTCAGAAGAATGATTAGAAGTTTCAGACTTGAGGTTTACTCCTTGCTTTCTGTGAGGAATGCTGGCTTCTGTCCTCTGAATCCTGGCTGGCACAGGTCTGCTTCTCTCCATGGATTCAGGTATCCTGTAAGCTTGTGGTCGTCTCCACCTCTGCCTGCTTTGGCCTAAAGAACACACCCTTTTCCCTAGCATGGGCTGATTGCCCCTCAAAACACCTGTGCTTCTCTGGTGCTTTGCTAATGAGCCTGGATAGCTCTTGCAAAACACTCGCAAACCGGGTTACTTGCAAACCGAGGTTCAACTCTATTGGCTATAGAAAAGCACCTGCCTTCTTGACATGTAACTCGTCGAGTAGCCTTATAAATGCTGTTTTGTGCGTGTTTATAAAA
This sequence comes from Geotrypetes seraphini, assembly GCF_902459505.1. NCBI lineage: Eukaryota > Metazoa > Chordata > Amphibia > Gymnophiona > Dermophiidae > Geotrypetes > Geotrypetes seraphini. The sequence continues at coordinate 142,203,313 of NC_047084.1, forward strand.
TTGCACTCCTTAAACCTTTGATAGGAATAATGTTTTCAGAAATACACAGATGCCTACTTGATCTGAAACATTATAGATTCAGACATACATATAAAGCAGGGATCTCAAAGTCCCTCCTTGAGCGCTACAATCCAGTTGGGTTTTCAGGATTTCCCCAATGAATATGCATTGAAAGCAGTGCATGCACATGGATCTCATGCATATTCATTGGGGAAATCCTGAAAACCCGACTGGATTGCGGCCCTCAAGGAGGAAATTTGAGACCTCTGATATAAAGGATGTAGAAACACAGATGGTAGATAAAGGCCAAATGGCCCATCTGCAGAATTCACTTTCTCCTTCTCTCCCTATTGGCTAAGGCTCTTAACATTTGCATCTCCTCTTCCTATAGGCTAAAGCTCTTTACAGCTGCATTCTGATGTCATAGAATGTTATAAAACATTGTAGCATGATAGCAGATAATGGCCAAATGGCCCATCCAGTCTGCTCATCCACAGTAACCATGATCTCTTCCTCTCTCTAAGAGCTCCCAATTGCCTATCCCAGGTTTTCTTGAATTCAGACACAGTCTCTGTCTCCACCACCTCTACCGGGAGACTGTTCCACGCATCTACCGCCCTTTCTGTAAAAAAGTATTTCCTAAGATTACTCCGGAGTCTGTCACCTCTTAACTTCATCCTATGCCCTCTCATTCCAGAGTTTCCTTTCAAATGAAAGAGACTCGACTCGTATGCATTTACGCCACGTAGGTATTTAAACGTCTCTATCAAATCACACCATCTGGGTTATCTATATAATGACCGCTAAAAGCAATAGGAGAATGTTGTCTGGCAGTGTGAAAACTGTTGCTACAGTACGGCGGAGTGTCACTCATTCAGATCTGTAAACACCACAAGATCAGTTACAGATAAAGACTTATGTTTTGTAGGACAGATTAAAGGTCCTCATTGTTCAATGGGACTAGGCTCAGTCAAGCAATCAATTGAAGCCTTTAATAGATTCATCAAATCCTGAAGTCAATAGCCATGAAAATTAGGTGGTTTGAAGTAAGGGGGGGAAAAAAGGAGAAGCCTGGTTGCAAATTGATCGAGACAATGACACTAGTGGATTTTAAAGGAGAATCTGGTCATGAGAAATGTATCATTGCAGAAACAGAAAACCCAATAAGCAGCTTGTAGAAATTAAAACCCCTTTAAAAAGTTTCAGTGGTTAGCACATTATGCATGTTTCAGTATGGCTTTTAAAAAAAAAATGGCTGCTCCATACATTTTTATTGTATTAACATAGAAACATAACATAGAAACATAGAAACATAACATAGAAACATAGAAATAGACGGCAGATAAGGGCCCACGGCCCATCTAGTCTGCCCACCTTAATGTCCCTCCCCTACCTTTGCCCTGTGAATAGATCCCATGTGCCGATCCCATTTTGCCTTAAAATCAGGCACGCTGCTGGCCTCAATCACCTGTAGTGGAAGACTATTCCAGCGATCAACCACTCTTTCAGTGAAAAAGAATTTCCTGGTGTCACCTCGTAGTTTCCCGCCCCTGATTTTCCACGGATGCCCTCTTGTTGTCGTGGGACCCTTGAAAAAGAAGATATCTTCCTCCGCCTCGATGCGGCCCGTGAGATACTTGAACGTCTCGATCATGTCCCCCCTCTCTCTGCGCTCCTCGAGCGAGTATAGCTGTAATTTGTCAAGCCGTTTTTCGTATGGTAGATCCTTGAGTCCCGAGACCATCCGGGTGGCCATTCTTTGCACCGACTCCAGTCTCAGCACATCCTTGCGATCATGCGGCCTCCAGAATTGCACACAGTATTCCAGGTGGGGCCTCACCATGGATCTATACAATGGCATAATGACTTCCGCCTTACGACTGACGAAACCCCTTCGTATGCAGCCCATGATTTGTCTTGCCTTGGACGAAGCCTGCTCCACTTGATTGGCAGACTTCATGTCCTCACTGACAAGCTTGGCAATAATTTTTCTGAATATTTCATGCTTAATATTTTTATTTATTCCATTTTCTCTACTGTTCTCCCAGGGGAGCTCAGAACGGGTTACACTAATATAGTCAGGTACTCATGCATTTTTCCCTGTCTGTCCTGGTGGGCTCACAATCTATCTAATGTACCTGGGGCAATGGGCGGGTTAAGTGACTTGCCCAGGATCACAAAGAGCAGTGTGGGTTTGAACCCACAATCTCAGGGTGTTGCAACGGTAGCTTTAACCACTGTGCTACTCTAGAAATCAAAATGTAGTAAGAGCGGGCCAAGTATAGTACAATGAAGCCATTATGACATCACTGAGGTTGCCTTGTAGGCACTGGTGGAATGTGGCATTATGATGTCATAATACCAGCTCTGGTTATCAGAGGCTGAAACTTTTCACACTATTTATTTGTTTAATTTTCTGTACCATTCTCCCAGGGGATCTCAAAATGGTTTACATTAATTTATTCAGGTACTCAAGCATATTTCTCTGTCTGTCCCGGTGGTCTCATACTTTATCTAATGTACCTGGGGCAGTGGGGGATTAAGTGACTTGCCCAGGGTCACAAGGAACTAGTGCTGCCCGATTCAGGAAAAAAAAATTGATTTGATTCGATTCAGCCCATTGGATCGATTTTTCGATTCGATTCAATTTTCCTGCCCAATTGGGTGTTTTTTTTTAAAACATCTTGGTGGGTTTATTTTATAACTTCTTCACCCTTTTATAGTCTCTTCACCCCCTTTGCCTTCGCCTAACCACACTGATGCTGTGGTGTAAACAAACAAAAATCCTAGCTTACATTTGCGGTTTAACAGCAGCTCTGGCAGGATACACGTTTCAAATCTGACATATTGTAATCACATTACAGAAAATAAAATTATTTTTTCTACCTTTTGTTGTTTGGTCAATATTGAAATCTTGGTCCCAGGCTCTGGTTGTCTTGCTTGCCAGGGTCTCCTTCTTTCTTCTTTCTCCATGCTAACCATCCATCTGCCATCTTTGTCCTCCACTTCCGTTTCCCTTCCCTCCCCTGGAGGTCTGGCATCTTTCCTTTTTTTTGTCTCCATCCAAAGATCCACCTTTTCTCAACTACCCTTTCATCCAGAATATCTCCCTCCTTCCCCATCAACCCAAGGTCCACCATCTCTCCCTTTCTTTTCCCAACTACCCTCCTATCCACCCTCCACACCATCCCTTGTGTCCAACTTCTCTACCTTTCTGTTCCTTCCCTCCCTAAATCCCATTGTCCACCATCTCTCTCCCTCTCCTCTGGTTTTAGACCCATTATTTCTTCCCATCCCCAAAGTCCGGCATATGCACGTCTCTTTGAACCCTCCCTTCCCTCCCTCCGTATACTTCTACACCAGGGCCCACCTGAAGGCCTGCACCCCCCCCCCCCCCGAAGGACTGCCTGTCCCACCATCCCTGAAGGCCTGTTCCCCCCCTTAAAGGCCTACACCCCCCTGCCCAGGCCACCCACCATACCCTGCCCTGCCCCGTCCGCATTTACCCATTTTCTTATTTACTTCTTTTCCCCTTCTTGCTTCTCTTCTTCTACTCTTCACTGTTCTCTTTCTTTCCCTTTCTCCCACCAGATATTCCAGATTGTGATGTAATAATGCCTCATTCCACAGTGCCTCAGAGTCAACCTCAGCAGTGATGCTACAATGGCTTCATTGTCCTATACTTGGCACACGTAAGAACATAAGAACAGCCACACTGGGTCAGACCAATGGTCCATCAAGCCCAGTAGCCCATTCTCATGGTGGCCAATCCAGGTCACTAGTATCTGGCCAAAACCCAAGGAGTAGCAACATTCCATGCTACCGACATGTGGCTTCCCACATGTCTTTCTCAATAACATACTATGGACCCAGTTCTTATTATCAGGAAAGGAATGGAAAACAAAAACGAAAATATTATAATGTCTTTGTATCACAGGCTCCACTGCGACGTTGGCGCCCAGGGCAAACCACCCCCACCCCGTTACTACACTACTGATTCAGGCATTGCACAATAGAGATTTAAAACATTGATGTAAGATAAATGTCCAAATGTTAGTTTTTACATAAATAAGGCATGTACTATGAAATGTGGGCCATTATGGCTGGAGAAAAAGCAGATGGTCTCCATGAATATAAATAAAAAAAAAGCCTAATTAAGAGCTGAAAACAGGCAGAATTGATGTTTGACATTGTGCTTATAGAAGGGACATTTCTGTTCATGTGCTATTTTTATTATAAGTAGTTTTTCTACACTTTATCATTTTTAGCACTTGCACAGCTGAGATCTAGGCTTTGGAACAAAACCAGGAGAACCAGATCCACAAAACTCACCAGAATAGAACCAAGAGTGGAAATGTCCAATAAACCTGGTAAATGCAATCTTCTTTAAAAAGTCCTTTATTCATCCAGAAAATCAATGACCCGACATATACATGTTTCGGCAAGAATGGCCTACTTCAGGAGTCTCAAATTCTTCTGAATGTGGGAATCTTAAATATAAAAGCTTCCTTGTCATTCGTTTTATGTTCCATCTGATCAACAGCTGGTGGCAGGGCAAACTCCATTGCCTCCTATGGAGCACCTAGCCCAGGGTCTGCCTCCTCTTCTGGTTCAGCTTTCTCTCTCTCTCTCTCTCTGGCTTGCTCAAACTACCCTCTCCTGGGAGAGCCACGCCCAATCCCTTCTGCAGCTAACCCCTACACAATCCCCTGCAGGAGGGATGCGCACTCCCTCCTGCCAGTACCCCACTTACAACATCTCCAGCAGGTGGGATGCCCACTCCTTCCTGGTGGCACCCACCCTGTGCCTTTAATAGGAAGGCCGGCCAGGGGATAGCTGACTCCCTCTGGCTGGTAGACCCACTTCTTCAAAATGGCAGGCCTTCTCCTTCCTAGTGCATTCTGGGGGGGGGGGGTTCTTTAGGTACCTGGGCCAACCAAAGTCTTAGGCCTCCTTCCCTATCCATTCTGGAATGCAGTGGGAGTGGCCTAAGACTCCAATTGGCCAGATATCTAAAGCCACTCCCATGATGTCTTGAGGTGGGGGAGGCTAAAGCAATTAGGGTTCTTCAGCTTGAAGAAAAGATGGCTGAGAGTGGATATGAGCGAGGTCTACAAAATCCTGAGTGGTATAGAATGGGTAAAAGTGGATTGATTTTTTATTCTTTCAAAACTACAAGAACTAGGGGACACTCGATGAAGTTACTCTGCAACATATTTTTTTTTTAACAAACAGGAGGAAATATATTTTTCACTAAAAGAACAGTTAAGCTCTGGAACTCATTACCAGAGGATTTAGCAAAGGTATCTGGATTTTAAAAAGGATTGTTCAGGTTCCTAGAGGAAAAATCCATAGTCTGCTATTGAGATAGACATGGAGAAGCTACTGCTTGCACTGGAATCGGTAGTATGGGACGTTGCTACTTATTTGGGTTTCTGCAAATCCAAAAACAGAGGGAAAATACCACAAACAAAGCGAAATAATAATAATTAAACAGAGTTGACTGAGACCAAGTCTAAGGCCCTCTTTTACTAAAGAGCGCTAACTGATTAGCGCGCACTAATCGAATTAGCGCACGCTATACACTAACACTTGCATGTTAGTCTATGGACGCGTTAGTGTTTAGCGCTAGCGCTAATTCGATTAGTGTCAGCTAACCGGTTAGTGCAGCTTAGTGAAAGAGGGGGTAAATGTGTAGCTTTATTAACCAATATGGCATCCTAGCGACTCGACACACTGGCCTGTGTTTCGGCTAGATAGCCTGCATCAGGAGAACGAGAAATGTAAAAGCCAAAGCTGAATTGATAGTAGTGGATGCAAGCACTCGCTTCTCCAGTTGCAACACTCTGCGAGCCTCTTCTCCCTTGAAAAGAGGAGACTGAGAGGGGACATGATCGAAACATTCAATATAGCAAAGGAAATAGACTTAGTAGATAAGGACAGGTTGTTCACCCTCTCCAAGGTAGAGAGAACGAGAGGGCACTCTCTAAAGTTGAAAGGGGATAGATTCCGTACAAACGTAAGGAAGTTCTTCTTCACCCAGAGAGTGGTGGAGAGCTGGAACTCTCTTTCGGAGTCTGTTTTATGGGAAAACACCCTTCAGGGATTCAAGACAAAGTAGATAAAGACAGGTTGTTCACCCTCTCCAAGGTAGAGAGAACGAGAGGGCACTCTTTAAAGTTGAAAGGGGATAGATTCCGTACAAATGTAAGGAAGTTCTTCTTCACCCAGAGAGTGGTGGAAAACTGGAATGCTCTTCCGGAGGCTGTTATAGGGGGAAACACCCTCCAGGGATTCAAGGCAAAGTTAGACAAGTTCCTGCTGAACCAGAATGTATGCAGGTAGGGCTAGTCTCAGTTAGGGCGCTGGTCTTTGACCAGAAGGCCGCCGCGTGAGCACACTGCAGGGCGCAATGGACCACTGGTCTGACCCAGCAGCGGCATTTCTTATGCTCTTATGAGCCTCTTGCAAACTGAATGTGGTGACTGCTATTAGAAAAAAGGATAGTAACACCTCAAGACCTCATGGGAGTGGCTTGCAACATTTGGTTTGCAAGCAGCTTGCAGAGTAGATGAACTTCTAGTAGTTAGATCTTCACAAAGAGAATTTTTGGGCCACTGGAGAAGTGTGTATTTACGTCCAATTCTATCAGTTCAGCTTTGGCTTTTATATTTTTCATTCTCCTGATGCAGGCTGGCTAGCTGAAACACAGGCCAGTGTGTCGAGTCAATAGGATGCCATATTGGTTAATAAAGCTACACATTTATCCCCTTTTCTATTAGACTGCACTTGCAGTTTTTAGCGCAGAGAGCCGCGCTGAATGGCCTGCGCTACTCCTGACGCTTAGAGGAACTCTATGAGCATCGGGAGCAGCAAAGGCCATTCAGCGCGGCTCCCCACGCTAGAAACTGCTAGCGCAGTTTAATAGAAGAGGCTCTTAGACTTGATCTCAGTCAGCTGCACTGTTTTTTTTTGTTTTTGTTTTGGCTTTACTATCGGGGTTCTGCCAGGTAATTGTGACCTGGATTTGCCACTGTTGGAAACTGGGCTAGATGGACCCTTGCTCTGACCCAGTATGACTAAGGTTACCAGATTCTCAGGAATGAAAATCTGGACCCATGGCCCCACCCCCCAGGCCTACCCCATTCTACCCGGCCACATCCCATTCTGCCCGAGTCATGCCTTCTCAACCTGCTTGCTCATTTAGACGGCATCTGTGCATGCGCTGGTGTGATATGATGATACACATGCCCGTGCATTCGCATGATGTCACCGTGTTGCATCCATGCAGGTGCAGAAGCTGTCCCAACGTTGCTCGTTGCTAGAAACATTTCAGAACCCAGAGAAAGTGCTGGGTTTTGAAAAGCCATCCGGACCCCTGGACATGTCAACATAAGAACATAAGAAAAGCCGCTGCTGGGTCAGACCAGTGGTCCATCGCACCCAGCAGTCCGCTCACGCGGTGGCCCCCAGGTCAAAGCCCAGTGCCCTAACAGAGACCAGCCCTATTTGCGTTCATTCTGATTCAGCAGGAATTTGTCCAACCTTGTCTTGAATCCCTGAAGGGTGTTTTCCCCTATAACAGACTCCAGAAGAGCGTTCCAGTTTTCCACCACTCTCTGGGTGAAGAAGAACTTTCTTACGTTTGTACGGAATCTATCCCCTTTCAACTTTAGAGACTGCCCTCTCGTTCTCTCTACCTTGGAGAGGGTGAACAACCTGCCTTTATCTACTAAGTCCCCTTCATTATCTTGAACGTTTCGATCATGTCCTCTCTCAGTCTCCTCTTTTCAAGGGTGAAGAGGCCCAGCTTCTCTAATCTCTCACTGTACGGCAACTCCTCCAGCCCCTTAACCATTTTAGTCGCTCTTCTCCAGACCCTTTCAAGTAGTACCATGTCCTTCTTCATGTACTGCGACCAGTGCTGGACGCAGTACTCCAGGGGAGGGTGCACCATGGCCCGGTACAGCGGCATGATAACGTTCTCCGATTTGTTTGTGATCCCCTTTGTAATCATTCCTAGCATTCTGTTCGCCCTTTTCGCCGCCGCCGCACATTACGCAGACAGCTTTATCGACTTATCGACCAATTCTCCCAAGTCTCTTTCCTTGGGGGTCTCTCCAAGTACCGCCCCGTACATCTTGTATTCGTGTATGGGATTTTTGATACCGACATTCATTACCTTACACTTATCCCCGTTGAACCTCATTTGCCATGTCGCTGCCCATTTTTCGAGCGTGTTTATGTCCTGTTGCAGGTCTTCACAATCCCCCTGCGCCTTCACTACTCTGAATAACTTCGTATCATCTGCAAATTTAATCACCTCACTCGTCGTACCCATTTCCAGATCGTTTATGAATATGTTGAAGAGCACGGGTCCAAACACCGAGCCCTGTGGCACCCCACTGGTGATGCTCTTCCAGTCCGAGTATTGTCCATTTACCCCCACTCTCTGTTTCCTATCCGCTAGCCAGTTTTTAATCCACGTGAAAAGAAGGACATGTCGGAGAAATCCGGACATCTAGTAACCCTAAGTATGATTATTATTATGTTCTTAAGGAACAGATTAGAGGCTTAAATTTTAATTGACTAATGGGGCGGGGCATAAGGCTGAAATTTTGCCTAGGATTCCCAATATCATTCCAATGGTCTCCCAACTTGTTATGTTATGTAAAGAAAAATAGGCATTTGCATTTCTTTAGACTTTAGGCTTTTAAAAAGGTGCCACACTAACTGTTTTCTATCCCATCCACTCCAAAGAGCTCAGGTTAACATATATAATATACAGTACAGTTAACAGGATACTAGATGTCATAGTTCCAGTACAAGTTTTTATCTTAATGACACTATTTAAGGCTCTAATACCAACATCCATATTATCTGTCCATATCTATCCAAAGCAAAGGAGTCTGCTCCTAAATGTGTCACTTTCCAAAGGTTGCCAAATATTAGATAAGGCAAATAAATATTACACCTCCAGGCCATGGAGAACCAATGCATCAAGAAAAGGGATAACGCTTTTTTGCTGTGGCTTCAGAAGCTGAAATGCAAACATAATGCTATTTGTGGTCACACGTGGGCAAATCAATTTACGTCCGGGAAGGAAAGCATTACTCAGAGAAATGAAAGCGGTTACTTATTGCCCAGTATTTAAAAGCAAGAGAAATAGGGAAACAATTCAAACGGTGGAATCATCACAGGTTAATTTATAAGGATAATGAGATTTCCCAACAATTCGTGGAGCACTATTACATTCTGTATTGATCAGAAGCTGTATGTAATATCGAGGATATTAATGCCTACCTTAATGCATTGGATTTGCCCCAGATAAAGCTGGAAGGAAACCAAAGTAAATTGAGCTCTACAATTACATAGAAGGAAATTCCAGAAGCTATTAATTCTCTAAGTCCTTCTAATGGAACTGGACAATTGGAATTGTGTCAAATCGTTATGAGTAAGTTGACTTTCAAACTTAAACAACAATGGCACACATTTCGCAAGATCTGGAAACCTCGCGTAAAATATAGGCCCTCTTTAAACAAAGGCGCGCCAAGCGCGTTTTCGCGCGCCTTTAACGCGCGCTAAATCAACGCGTGCACTAAACGCTAACGCGTCCACAGGACAGCATGCACGCATTAGCGTTTAGCGCATGATTAGCGGGCGCTAATGTTTACTGTACGCTAAAAAGCATAGTGCACCTTAGGGCTCTCTTTACATAGTGCACCTTAGTAAAAGAGGGCCTTAGGGTGGCAATGTATCAATCTGCTTTAGGACTTGCTGCCTAACATGACTTAAAAGGGGCCGTAACGGTGCCCGGTTTGTTTTATCACGGCGATATTTAGGTTGTTGCGGGTCTGAGTGAGTGGGCAGATAAATGGCAGATGAGTTTTAATGTGGAGAAATGTAAAGTTATGCACATAGGGAAAGGGAACCTGATGTACAACTACATGATGGGGGGGATGACATTGGGAAAAGGCAACCTAGAAAAGGACTTGGGGGTTTTGGTGGATAAAACAATGAAACCGGCAGCACAATGCGCAGCGGCCTCAAAAAAGGCGAACAGAATGATGGGCATTATCAAAAAAGGTATCACTACCAGAACCAAGGAAGTTATCCTCCCGCTGTATAGGGCAATGGTGCGACCGCATCTGGAGTACTGCGTCCAGTACTGGTCGCCGTACCTAAAGAAAGATATGGCGATACTCGAGAGGGTCCAGAGAAGAGCGACAAAAATGCTGAGAGGCTGGAGAAGTTGGGGCTCTTTTCCCTGGAAAAGAGGAGACTTAGAGGGGATATGATAGAAACTTATAAGATCATGAAGGGTATAGTGAAGGTAGAGAGAGACAGATTCTTCAGACTGGTGGGGGCAACAAGAACTAGAGGACACTCAAAAAAATTGAAGGGAGATAGGTTTAGAACAAATGCTAGGAAGTTCTTCTTCACCCAGAGGGTGGTGGACACCTGGAATGCGCTTCCAGAGGGGGTGGTTGAGCAGAGTACGGTTTTGGGTTTCAAAAAGGGATTGGACGAATTCCTGAGGGGTAAGGGAATCCAGGGGTACAATTAGAGGGTTACTATACAAGACAAAATGCTCTTGAGTAATAGATCACTACAGGTCATTGACCTGGGGGGGGCCGCCGCGGGAGCGGACTGCTGGGCATGATGGACCTATGGTCTGACTCGGCAGAGGCCATGCTTATGTGCTTATAAGTTGCAAAATATGCAAATGCGTGTAAAACAGTTCATTTCTGTGTCCAAGCCATCGCATGACTTTCTGTGTGTCCTGGGTGCATGCCGAGTCATCTTATGGTCAGAAAATCAGGGTAAACCAGTGGTCTCACACTCAAACCCTTTGCAGGGCCACTTTTTTAATTTGTAGGTACTTGGAGAGTCGCAGAAAAAATAGTTAATGTCTTATTAAAGAAATCACAATTTTGCACGAGGTAAAACTCTGGAAAGATTTATAAACTATAAAGAGTTTTACCTCGTGCAAAATTGTCATTTCTTTAATAAGACATTCACTATTTTTTTCTGCGACCCTCCAAGTACCTACAAATCCAAAATGTGGCCCTGCAAAGGGTTTGAGTTTGAGACCACTGCCAAAGGTCCATCAAGCCCAGTATCCTGTTTTCAACAGTGGCCAACTCAGGTCCCAACCCAAAGAGTAGCAACATTCCAGAGCTGAGATTGTGATGTCATAATGCCTCATTCCACCAATGCATAACAGAGAACCTCATCAATGATGTCACAATGGCTTGATGATTTCTATACTTGGCTCACATAAGAGCTGCCTTAGTGGGACAGACCACAGGTCAGTGGTCTCAAACTCGCAGCCAGGGGCCACATGCGGCCCGCCAGGTACTATTTTGAGGCCCTCGGTATGTTTATCATAATCACAAAAGTATAATAAAACAGTTTCTCGATCATACATCTCTTTAGCTGTAAATGACAATATTATTATTAAGACTTAGCCAAAATAAAAGATTTATAAACTATAAAGAGTTTTTTTACCTCATGCAAAATTGTCATTTCTTTAATAAGACATTAACTATTTTTTCTGCGACTCTCCAAGTACCTACAAATTAAAAATGTGGCCCTGCAAAGGGTTTGAGTGTGAGACCACTGGTTTACCCTGATTTTCTGTCCATAAGATGACTCGGTGCAGAGCCCTGACAATAGTGACAGGAGAAGCAGCCTCTGTCACTCCTGTCAGGGCTTCTGCTGGGTTGTTTTTTCATTTTTTTTTTTTTTTAATGGCACAGGTATTACACATGCAAAACATCTGCCCAATTTTTAAAAAAGAAAAAAAAGCTCCTCCCCCAACGAATCGTCCCCTCTCTCCCTCCCTCTCTGAACCCCAAAAAAATGGCAGGAGGGATGCCCACTCCCTCCTGCCATCAGACACTCCCCCCGATGCTCCTCCCCCCTCATGCCATCGCCCCCCCCCCCCGCCTCCACCATAAAACCCGATGAAAAATATCCAAGCAATGTAAGTGAATCAACTGCTTGGCTATTTTGCAAGAGGTTTCATTAAGGGCTCCTTTTACGAAGGTGCGCTAGCGTTTTTAGTGCGCGCATAGCGCATGCTAGGCGCTAACGCCCCCCATAGAGCTGATGTTTGTATTTTCCATGTAGCGCGGGGTTAGCGCACGGCATTGTAGCGCACGCTAAAAACGCTAGCGCACCTTCGTGAAAGGAGCCCTAATTTGCATGGCCGGATCGGAAAATGCGTGGTGGGCCGATCTGTGAATCGGGTCGGTTAGCAGCGATCGTCACTAAACCTGTGAAAACTGACTTTAGTGAATCGAGGCCTAAATGACCTGCCTGGGGTCACAAGGGGCAGCGAATTCCAGAGTTTATTTAAATGTTGAGTGAAAAAAATGTTCTCTGTTTGTTTTAAATCTACTACTTAGCAGCTTCAATATGCTCCCTCGTTGTGTAGTAAGCTTCAACTGTTTTTACAAACTACGACTCATCAGATCACTATCAAAAGTCCTAAAACCAGAAGCTCTTAACACCTTAATCCACTCATTAATCATTTCCAGATTAGACTATTGCAATACTTTATACCATGGCATAACCAATCTATATATATAAAATCGGAGGTATGTATGTGTGTATGTGTGTGTGTATGTGTGTATGTGCCGCGATCACGCAAAAACGGCTTGCCCGATTTGAACGAAACTTGGTATGCAGATCCCTCACTACCTGTGGTGATATGTTCTGGGGTCTCGCGGCCCACCTGCACACGTAGGCGGAGCTACAAACAGAAAATCAGTTTTCACCCATTCATGTCAATGGAAAAATTGTACACAGCTGCCATTCTCACAGTAAATAATAAACGGCTTGACCGATTTGATCGAAACTTGGTATGCAGATCCCTCACGACCTGGGGTGATATGTTCTGGGGGTCTCTTCACCCAAGAATTTATATGTTCTTGCTCCTGGAGGTGAAACTAAAAATGTTGTTTATAATCAAGTTTTGTGTTTGTTGTATTGTATTCATTTTGTCAAATATTTCGCATTATAATTTGATTATTGCACTTTTTATAAAGCTGTAAAAATATAATTTCGTTCACCACTATAAAGTATCTTTATTTGAATCCATTTACTGTGTTATTGCTATAATTAAATACCCGTGCAACGCCGGGTCATCAGCTAGTAAGGAAATAAGGCGACTACAGATAATACAAAATACAGCAATAAAAATTATAACAAATTCAAAAAAATATGACCATATTACACCACTTTCACAAACTGCTCATTGGCTACCAGTTACACACAGAATAACTTTTAAAATCATACTCTTAACATTTAAAATTCAACAATCACATGTGCCTCTATGTTTGGACCGTTTTTTGATACTATATTCATCATCCAGGACACTCAGATCAACACAACAACATCTATTAACGATTCCGTCTTTACAAATAATAAGCATTGCCTCTGCTGAGTCAGACCATAGGGACCAGGAGTTCTACCATTTTTTCGGTCATAGCACCTCAGCTCTGGAACAATTTACCACTATTTATACATAATGAACCTTCTTTAGAAAAATTTAAGCGTTCCCTTAAAAGCTTTTTGTTCAAGGACACTTTCAATATATAGAAAACTAGTTTTTTAGCCCGTTACATTAACGGGTGCTAGATGTGTAGACTTAGGCATTTATTTCTCTCTTTCTGTATGTGTGTCTTTCTTTCTTTCTCCCTGCCCCCCCTTTCTTTCTGTCTCTCCCCCCTGTCCATCAGTAGCCCTTCTCCCTTCTTTTTACCTACCAATATTCCCATTTCCCCTTTTACCTTTCCTATTTCCACCTTTTTCAGCCCATCCAGAGTACCTGTTGCATTGTTGGTGTTCCAGTGTCTCCTCTTCCTTGGGTCTGGGCCGACTATTGTGGGCTAGGATTGCTAGGGGTGCCCTGTGGTCAGCAGAGTTGGGGGAGTGTGTGGGGCCTCTGCCGGGTCGCGTGGAGCTGGTGTCTGCTCCCATTCCCTCTTCCACAGCCGCCACCACCAACATGTGTGCCCAGGCGAAACGCATTTTTTTGTGCAGCGTGCAGGCGTCACGTCGCATCGCGCGGCGGTGACGTCCAGGCCTCGCACTGCCACGTCTTTCTTGGGCCGCGACGGAGAGGGCAGGGGGTGCTAGCGGCTGGCAGCCGCCGCTCTGCACCGCATTTCGCCTCAAGCCGCCGCGGCCTCCTCCCGGCAGCCGCTGCTCCGCACTGCCTTGCCGTGGCTTTGGCCGGTAGGGCTGTATTGTGAGGTGGAGAGCAGGGAAGGGCGCGAATGCGCACTTGTCTTGCCACATCCCGACAGAAAAGGAATCAGGGAACACGCGAGGCAAGTGCACATGCGCGGGCTAGCATTTTATTATTTAAGATATTAACTGCAAATATTAAATCCCAGTTTTTAATGAGTGTTATGTGTAGGTCGCCAAAATACTCTTTATTTCACTTTAAATCTTGGATTTGAGATCCTACCATATATGTTTTCCATGACCCCTCCATATGTGATTTTTTTCCTTAAATGTTTCTTTTTCTTTTCTTAAAAAATTTGTAGTTCACCCCTTTTGCCTTTTGTACCAGTTTGTAATAGAATGCCAAAATTTGTCTATATTATCTTGTTTTGTCCTCCCCAATTTGTTAATTGTTATTTTAAAAACAATTGTTATACGCATTGAAATATGATATTGCGTAGATAACAAATCCCAATAAAACTTGAAACTTGAAGCAGGGGGTGCCGGTACCGGTGCCTATCCTCCTCTTCACCCCTCCGCATACCTCTTTAAATGATTACCACCTAGAGCAGCACCTTCTACTTCCTGCTCCTGCTAGCATCAGCTCCCTTATGATGTCATTTCTTGGTCATGGGACAAGGACATGATGTCAGAAGAGTAGTGGATAGATGCTGCTCGAACACTAGTGAACAGTTCAAGAGGTTTGCAGGGAAGAGTTGTGGGTGGGAAAGAGTGGCATGGTGCAAGGTACGGAGATGCCAGGCACCACTGCCCTGGGTACCAACCTACCTCGCTATACCACTGACTCACATCTACCCACTCCACTCAGTATCATATCTCCCCTGAGCCATCTCTTCTCCAGGCCGAAGAGCCTTAGCCACTTTAGCCTTTCTTCATAGGGGAGTCGTCCCATCCTTTTTACCATTTTTGTCACCCTTCTCTGTACCCTTTCTAATTCCGCTATATCTTTCTTGAGATTTCGGCAACCGGAATTGCTCACAATATTCAAGATGCATCCGCCCCATAGAGTGATATAAAGGCATTATAACATGTTCATCTTTGTTTTCCATTATTTTCCTGATAATTCCTAACATTCTGTTTTCTTTCTTAGCCACCACCACATACTGAGCTGAGGTTTTTATCGTATCCTCAACAATGACCCCTAGATCCTTTTACTCCTAACATGGAATCCTATATCGCTTGACTCCTAACATGGAATATGGGTATCACTTGGGTTCCTTTTTCCCACATGCACCACTTTGGACTACACAGTTCAAACTAAAATTGAACTCAGAAAAAAATCAAGCTTTTCCTGCAAGTCCTAACCACAAGCTAACAAATACCTCTTTGAAATTAAATGGGTTAATTTACCCAATCAATTCTACCATCAAAATCCTTGGAGTCATCCTGCACCGATGCTTGACTTTTGAAGACCACACTAACGCTCAGGTTATAAAAATGCTTTTGCACCCTCTGGAAACTCCGTACCATCAAACACTATTTTGACGTCCTCTCTTTTCGATTGCTGGTTCAATCTCTAATCTTAAGCACCTTAGATTACTGCAATATCATATACTTGGGATCCTTTAAGAAAACCATCAAACGACTGAGAATCATTCAGAATACTGCTGCCCGTCTCATCTATGGTCTCAAAAAGTCGGATCATGTAAGCCCATTCTACAGAAAACTACACTGGCTGCCGATGGAGACAAGGATCATCTTCAAGTTGGCCTGCCTCTGCTTCAAAACCATAATAGGTTCATCCTCAATCTACCTGTCCAGGCACCACTTGCACACGTAATGCCTATCTGTTTGCCTTCCTCTCCCTGAAGGGCTGTACCTACAAGAGATTCCTTGACACTGTCATTCCAAGCAGGCAAATGGAATAAATGTCTAACCACCCTCATTTCTAATTCACCCTCCTATCAATCCTTCAGGAAATCAATTAAAACCTATCTTTGATAAATTTCGCTGACTCCTTCCTGCCTGTTTTATCTCTGAAATACTTGTTGTATCTCTGACATACTTCCGGATATACCTAAATACTCTTGGCTTACTAATGTAATTGAAAGTATTTTCTGTAACATCGCTGTCCGTGTACAGCCTCTTCCTCTGTAAACCGCTCTGAACTGCTTGTGGTATTGCGGTATACAAAATAAAGTTATTATTATTATTTGCACTTCCTCACATTAAACATCATCTGCCATTTTGACGCCCAGTCTTCCAGTCTCACAAGGTCCTCTTGCAATTTTTCACAATCCTATTGCAACTTAACAACTTTGAAAAACTTTGTGCCATCAGCAATTTTAATTATCTCACTAGTTATTCCCATCTCTAGATCATTGATACATATGTTAAAAAAAAAAACAGCGGTCCCAGCACAGACCCCTAGGGCAGTGATTCCCAACCCTGTCCTGGAGGAACACCAGGCCAATCGGGTTTTCAGGCTAGCCCTAATGAATATGCATGAGAGAGATTTGCATATGATGGAAGTGATAGGCATGCAAATTTGCTTCATGCATATTCATTAGGGCTAGCCTGAAAACCCAATTGGCCTGGTGTTCCTCCAGGACAGGGTTGGGAACCACTGCCCTAGGGAACCCCACTATTTATTACTGTCAATACCCCTCGATGATCAATTTATTCCTTTATATGTTTTTGAATGGTGAAGAATCTTCTGTACATTAATCTCTTTCACTTTGCCTCAGTGAGCGCGTGACTGTATCGCCGATTGAAGAAATCTTTTGCCCTGATGCAGTTGTAACAGCGAAACACATGCGAGCTCGCAGTGGCAAAAAAGAGGACTGGGCAGAGAAAGCACGTATTGAAAAAAAACCCGCACAGAACCTGATCCAGGTAAGTTGTTTGGCCCAGGACGATGACGACGCTGCTGCTGCTGGCAAATCCAGCAAAGGTGAGGCCCTAAAGCATGGCACCAGCAGGCCCCCCTGACCATTTCAGGCCCTAGGCCTGTGCCTACTGGGCCTATCCTTTAATCCGGCCCTGTCCATGGCACCAAACTTCCAGAGGCTGCTATAGGGGAAAGCACCCTTCAGGGATTCAAGAAAAGGTTAGATAAGTTCCCGCTGGACCAGAACATATGCAGGTAAGACTAGACTCAAATAGGGCACTGGTCTTTGACCTAAGGGCCGCCACGTGAGCGGACTGCTGGGCATGATGGACCCAGCAGCGGCAAATCATTTGTTCTTAAAGTTTTTTTTAATGACTTTGACAGCAATTATAATTGATATTAAAAAGAATTGGATAAGTAATTGAGTCGGGAAAGGAGGTTTTTGAGCCAGTGATGTTTCTACCCTTTCTAGTACGCTTGCTTAAATCAAATATCAGCAGCTTACAGGGTTCTGAGGCTCTTGTCCTCCGAAGTAAAGTAACTTTGAAGCAGATTAAAGTACAGAAGATTCTTCACGATTCAAAAACATAAAAAGGAATATTTTTTAAAAAAATGAATTTTATTATTTTCCAGTATGAAATTTTATTATTTTCCAGTGAAATATAAATATACTAGCTTTATAGCCCGTTACATTAACGGGTGCTAGAATGTATGTGTATGTCTGTCTTTATTTTTTTTTCTCTCTATCTCCTTAGCCGCTTTCTGTATTTCTGTCTTTCTTTGTTTTGGCTGTCCATCACCACCCCTTGCGTGCTCCCCCTGTCCATTCTCCCTTCCTTTTACCTCCCCTTATCCAGCAGCAGCCCTTCTCCCTTGTTTACCTCCCCCCTGTCCATCAGCACCTCTTCCTGTTCCCCCTGTCCAGCAGTACGCCTCCCTTCCTTCCCCCCCCATCCATCAGCACCTCTTCCTGCTCCCCCTGTCCAGCAGTAGGCCTCCCTTCCTTCCTTCCCCCCCACCCCCTGTTCATCAGCACCTCTTCCTGATCCCCCTGTCCAGCAGTAGGCTTTCCTTCCTTTTTCCCCCCTGTTCATTAGCACCTCTTCCTGCTCCCCTTGTGCAGCAGTAGGCCTCCCTTCCTTTCCCCAACCCCCACCAAAGCAGAATCTCCTCTCTTTCTATCCCCCCCAACAGTCCAGCATCTCCCATCAATCCATCCTCACCTCTGTCTGCCGTTCGCGGGGTCCAGCTCCGGCGCGTCGCTCGCACACAGCAGCGGGAGTAGCGCCACCAGCAGCAGTGCCGCCATCGGGAGCCCTTCTCAAGGGAGCGGGACAGGCTGCTGAGGAGCTTCGGGGGCTGAGACGGCAGAGACGGAGCAGCCGAGCTGAACTGGCGTCCCCCACCCCTCCTCGGTACCAGCGACGCTCTCCCTCTCAGCGAGCCGGGTTGTAAAAAAAGGAGACTGTGACGTATAAGCACGCATGCGCACTCGTGCCGTCGTGACGGAACAGGGAACACGCGGCACGAGTGCGCATACGCGCTTAACATTTTATTATTATTGATACATCTGAAACATATCAAACCATTGCAAAGCACTTTTGAACTACAGAAATTAAAAGACATCATTACCCCCCAACCCTGTATAACTCAGAAATGTAAACATACATCAAATATATATGCGATATCCCCCCTCCCCTCCCCCGGATGTGTTTGGGAACGAAACCTAATTTAAAAGAAATATAAGACATAAATATATAACTACATATCTTAAATAGATGCAACAAAAGCTGCTAACGGGCCCCACACGAACTTAAATACCTTATTATTCTCCAAAAATTCTGCATTCATTTTTTCATATTTGTAACTAGAACGCAAATTTGTCCATCAAAGAGGAAAATTTAAAGTATCATAACTCTTCCAATTTCATGTTATCATTTGGATGGCTATCCCTGCCATGAAAAGCCGGCCTTTATACCAGTCAAATGGGGGTTTAACATATAATACTCAGCTTCTGGAAATCGATATGGGGACAAATCAACGTAATGCTTGATTCTGCAATTCCATTGTCATATGAGATGGTTATATGTGGTACCTTATTGTATGTAAAAAGGAATAAATTGATTATAGAGGGGTATTGACAGTGATATATTTTTTCTCTCTTTGCCTGTATATTTTATTGGAAGATTGAACCCCACTATTTACCCTTCTCCATTAAGAATATTGACCATTTAATCCTGCATTCTATCTTTTAACCAGTTCTTAATCCATAATAGAACCTCCTATCCCATGACTTTCTAATTTTCTCAGGAGCATTTCATGAGGTACTTGGTAGCCCAGTGCTGAATATCACTATAGAATAGACTTTACAATAACTACAGTGGTACCTCGGTTTACAAGTGCACCGGTTTGCGAGTGCTTTGCAAGACGAGCAAAACATTCGCAAAATCAGGGCCTCGGAAACCGAACGCGCTTCGATTTGCGAGCGCCCCCCCTGCGAACCGGCACTCTCCCCCCCGTGATCCGGCACCCCCCCCCCCCCGCTGCCATCGGGCACCCCCCCCCTGCCGGGACCTGAGGTCCCCCCAACCCACCCGAACCCTCTTCTTATTTTTCTGTAGCCTCCGCAGCGGCACCAGCACCAGCATGTCCTGTGCGTGGTGCCGGTGCCTGAAGATCTGCTTCCTGTGCTCGGCCTTGAGCATGTGCGCATGCTCAAGGCCTGAGAGTTCACGTCGAACGTGAACTCTCACGTCGAACGTGAACTCTCAAGACCCAGCACAGGAAGCAGATCTTCAGGCACCGGCACCACGCACAGGACATGCTGGTGCTGCTGCGGAGGCTACAGAAAAGTAAGAAGAGGGTTCAGGTGGGTTGGGGAGACCTCAGGTCGTGGCGGGGGGGGTGCCCGATGGCGGTGGGGGGTGCCGGATCGCGGGGGGGGGGGGAGGGTGCTGGTTCGTGGGGGGGGGCCTTCGGGGGGAGCAGCGCTGCTGGCCTCGGGAGGGGAAGGTGGGGGGTGAAAACATATCAAAGCAAGTTTCCTTTACTTCCTATGGGGAAACTTGCTTTGATATACGAGCATTTTGGATTACGAGCATGCTCCTGGAACGGATTATGCTCGTAATCCAAGGTACCACTGTATTTAGCTCTGAATAGTTTAAACATAGGTAATTACCACAAAAAAATACTGGGGAACCTTATAAAAATTCTTGTTGGAAAAGTCCAACTATCAAGAAGATAAATCCCAACAAGCTATAATCATGTACCACAGTACTTCATGTCTTGGATAAAATCTTTTGCACAATTTGTTGTGTTCATATAGACAGAGACTAAAAATATTATTAGACATACCGTCTGTTCTCGCTTTTTAGTATGGTTCACAAAAATGTTCGCAAATCACAAAATCATGAATAACAAAATTCTGAGTCTATGAGAAAATAGAGGTTAGGTTCAAGCAGTACTCATTGTGCCTCAAAATCGCAGAAAGTTGGGAGAACAGGTTAGGTTCGTGCAAGGGATAGCACTTGATGTAGCTGTAATTCACTCTCCAGACACTTGGGGGCCTTGTCTGGGAACAAAGCCTGACCGCGAGGTGAAAGTAAAAGCAAAGAAAGCTGTTTCTCTGAGCGCTGGTCCATGAACATAGTGGTGTAAATGGAGAATATTGGTCGCAATTGATGCAGCTGTGGAGACATGAATTTGCACATCATGAGAATAGACTGTACAATCAATCTGAGTCTCATGATGTCATATTCATCACACTGTTGACATGTGTTTTAGAACTCCATATCATATTTATAAATGTTCATTGATAGATTTTTCGCTCTGTCAAAAATTACAAAGACTAGGGGCCACTCGATGAAGTTACACGGAAATACTTTTAAAAACCAATAGGAGGAAATTTTTTTTCACTCAGAGAATAGTTAAGCTCTGGAACGCGTTGCCAGAGGATGTGGTAAGAGCGGATAGCGTAGCTGGTTTTACGAAATGTTTGGACAAGTTCTTGGAGGAACAGTCCATAGTCTGTTATTAAGACATGGGGAAGCCACTGCTTGCCCTGTATTGGTAGCATGGAATGTTGCTACTCTTTGGGTTTTGGCCAGGTACTAGTGACCTGGATTGGCCACCGTGAGAACGGGCTACTGGGCATGATGGACCATTGGTCTGACCCAGTAAGGCTATTCTTATGTTCTTATATCAGACTCCATATGCATTATCACCTGAATTCTACAAATGGAGCTTTGAATTGTGCATGCAAATTCGGGTGCACACCCAATCTGCGCACACAACTTAATTGAATAATGAGCCAATCAGCGCTAATAATTGGCTTTTTAAATTATTGATGACGATTGGTTTTAATTTACATTTTTTGCATGTACATTTAGGCGCATGTTCCATTTCTATAATTTACGCATGGCATCAAAAAGATGGCATGGAAATGGGAGGGTCAGAGGCGGATCGAGGGTGGTCCTCAGCAAAGGAGATGGTTTGGATAGGTACTATAGAATGCTGAACGATGGCGGGATACCCAAGTACACCACCTTTGTGGGTCATCAATAAAATCTTTTACTGCACCCTAAAATATATTGGTAACAAGTGATAAAGAGCACACAACAGGGTGACATGATCAAATCTGACTGCTCCCCCTAACAATCTAATCATCAAATTCTGCAGTACCTGGAGCTTAAGCAAATCAGCAGTCGCCAAGTCAACCAAAATTGTATTGGCATAATTGAGCAATAAATAATAATTGAGTCTCAAAAGATTGCCGATCTACTAATCCCCACATAACACACAGCTTACTAAGAGTGGCAGAGATGAAAGAAAGTCAGGAAAATGGCAGTGAACAAGCAGTTCAAGTCTAGAAGGGGTGCTGAGTGAGGAGAAGAAAAGCTTAATTGGAATATCTGACCTGATGGCATTCAGACTTGGGAAAAAGTAAACTTAAGCTTCAGTAAATTATATTATTGTCTTTTTTTTCATTACTTTTGTAGTTCATTACTCTGCTTTTTCAGCAAATTTTAGACAATAGTGCAACTTTTAGAGCCGCTGTTAGGGTTTTACATAAAAAGTGGTTTAGTCTAGATCAGGGGTGTCAAAGACCCTCCTCGAGGGCCACAATCCAGTCGGGTTTTCAGGATTTCCCCAATGAATATGCATGAGATCTATTTGCATGCACTGTATGCTAATAGATCTCATGCATATTCATTGGGGAAATCCTGAAAACCCGACTGGATTGCGGCCCTCGAGGAGGGACTTTGACACCCCTGATCTAGATTAATATTTTAGGTTGCATTTCAGAGCATAAGATAAGAGATTAGGGCACAGATAGCAGTTGAGGAAAGTCTCTCTTTGGTGTCTAATTCCCTCCAACCCTCCCCAGCTCCTACCCAGTCTGATGTTTTGATTTCTAAGCTCTTCAGTCAATTAGGAAGAGGACATTGTTTAGGTAGGACTTTTTCTATTTTCTCTTCTCTTTTCTATTATCAGGTATATGCAACCACAGTTTGACAGTGAAACATTGTATCACTAAAGCTATTGCCCAGGTTCTGTGCAGACAGAAAATGTTACCCAAGCAGAGGGGATAGTTCCGTGTGCAAGATGACTTCAGTAGGAATCCCTCATGAAGGAAGTGAAGGAACTGAGAGAAGAAGTGGCATGACTGAGAAGCATCTGTGAGAATAAGAGGTACATCTACAAAATGCTTCACGAGGCATCTAAGATTTCCAGCAGTGGGGAAGAAGAGACCTTGCTGAGGGAGGACAGCTGGATTCAGGTAACAGGAACCTGCAGGACCAATACTGTGATTCTATCTGCCCTTGAACTGAAGAACTAGTATGCAGCCCTGGAAGTGGAGGAGATGAAAGCATTCCAGGGGGGAGGAAGGACTAAAGCATTAAATCCCCAAAGTTTCTGGATCCATGACAACTAGGATGTGAAAGCAGTGGTTGGTGATTCCCTTCTGAGAGGTACAGAGGTATCCATCTGCAGATCAGACATGATGTCCTGGGAGGTTTTCTGTATGCCTGGTGCCAAAATTCAAGATGTTACAGAGCTTGCCAAGACTCATCAAGACTAATGACTCATATTCAATACTGCTCATCCATGTTGGCAATAACAGTACTGCTAGATACCTCTCCAAATGTATGAAAAGTGACTTTGTGGCTCTGGGAGAAAAGATACAGCAGTCAGGTGTGCAGGTGATGTCCTCGACAATTCTCCCTATCAAGGGTAAAGGCCAAGGAAGACAAGCTCGCATCCTGGAGATGAATGCATGTCTATGTGGATGGTGTCGTTGAAAGCATTTTTGGCTTCCTGGACCATGGGTTGATTTTTCAAGGGCTGCTGAGCAGAGATGGTGGGAAGAATCAGACTGGCTAACCTGCTGAAACACATTATTGAGCTAGATGGACCTTTGGTCTGACCCAGTATGGCTGCTCTTATGTTCAGGAAGGATGGGAGAGAGAAAAAGATAGGGGCAGATGGTCTACAAGCAAGTGAGAAAGAGGTAGACTTGTTGCAGGCCTCTATAAAAGCACAGGCATCATCTACTGACTTTTTCAAATCCACTTTAATTTGGTTGCCTAGGAGATCTATATATATTTACTGAAGCTTGAACTGCTAAATTTTCTGCCACTTTTATTCTTCAGCATTTGATAACTTTTATTAAATTTAGACATTAAGATATGTTTTATCTGTGACGACTTTGCTGATCTTTCTGCACGTTGTCAGACAATCAAGTATTCAAGGCCTGCCCCAGCCTTCCCAAATAGCTGAGCCATCGAACGCCTATGGCTGACATCATCCTGTTTCTATCTTTGGTATCCAGAATTGCACACAGTATTCTAAATGAGGTCTCACCAGAGTCCTATACAGGAGCATCAGGATCTCCTCTTTCCTACTGGCCACTTTCCTCCCTATGAACTCAAGCATCCCTCTAGCTTTCACCATTGCCTTTGATACCTGTTTGGCCATCTTAAGATCATCATATACAGTCACACCCTAGTCATACTCTTCTTTTATGCACAAAAGATCCTTCCCCTCCCCCCCAACTGTACTGTTTCCAGTGGTATAGTAAGGGGAAGTGGCGGGTGGTCCTACCCAGGCGCCAACAGCTGTCTTCGTCTCTGCCCTCCCCCCACTCCTACCCACGCCCCCACTACCGCATGCACGTTCATGGTGCAAGCAGCCACCCCAACCTGCTGCTCATGCCAGTGTTGGCTCTTCCTCTGACATCACTTCCTGGACCCATGCCTAGGAAGTGACATCAGAGGGAGAGCCGACGCTGGTGCGAACAGCAGGTTGGACTTGATGCTCAACGCCAGGAACATTAAAAGAGGTATGGGGGAAGGGAAGGGGTGTGCACGCATAGCAGGAGGGGGCGGGGAAAAAGCAGATGGAGGTTGGGGGCGGAGTAGAGGGTAGGGGAGAGGCACCATTGTCCTGAGTGCCTCTCACCTCCTGACATTACTGACTGTTCCCTTGGGTTTTTGCAACCCAAATGCACAACCCTGCATTTCTTAGTGTCAAATCATAGTTGCTAAATTTCAAAACCATTCTTCAAGCTTCACTAAGTCCTTCCTTATGTAATCCACTATCCACCGGATAGTGTAGTTGGTTTTAAGAAAGGTTTGGACAAGTTCCTGGAGGAAAAGTCCATAGCCTGTTATTGAGAAAGACATGGGGGAAGCCACTGCTTGGCCTGGATTGCTAGCATGGGATGTTGCTCTCATTGAGGTTCCAGAATCTTGCTCTTCTTTGAGATGCTGGAATGTTGCTACTCCTTGGGTTTTGGCCAGGTACTAGGGACCTGGATTGGCCACCGTGAAAACGGGCTACTGGGCTTGATGGACCATTTTTCTAGGAACATAAGATTTGCCGCTGCTGGGTCAGACCAGTGGTCCATCCTGCCCAGCAGTCCGCTCACGTGGTGGCCCTCAGGTCAAAGACCAGTGCTTTAAATGAGTCCAGGGTTTTGAAAACCTTTGCATGAGGGGCCACATCTGGAGAGCACCTGCGCATGCGTGGATGTGACACGGTAACATCACATGCTTGCATACATACATGTGACATCATCACGACACCCCCTTGCATACTCGGAGACCCTCCAAATGCAGCTCCGAACTTGAGAAGAGGAGGTTTGGGGAGTCGGGGCTGGGGCGGAGCTTGGGCAGGACAGGCGGGGCTGGAACTGGGCAGGGCCACATGTCTGGATTTTACTCATGTAAAAATCTGGTAACCCTAGTCACATTCAGCTGAGCTGGCATTGGGAGAGCCGTGGAACTACCAGAAGGAGGAAACAGCAGTGTAAGAAGGGGATACTGGAGCCTGTGCTGATATTTCTTTGTGTCACATGCACGGCTAACAGCAGTTTTCAGGCCTGCCAGTAAATTTTTCCCATAAGAGGCGGGCGTTCCTTTCTGTGCATCACAAGTAGTGCTTATTTAAATACTAATGAGCTCCTTGTAATGCGTTTGCATAGGATTCGCAGTGGCTGCTATCGGGATTGCTAAAAGCCTCTGAGGATCCTTTTGAGCATCGGAGGCTGAGCTTCCTTGCAAGTAAGACTAGTTTCAACTGGTCTTACTTTCACGGAGAGCTTTTGAGCACTGGGACCTCACTCTTGTCATTTGGGGACCTATACCGAGGCCAGTCAGTTTATTTATTAGACGCCTGTGTGGAGAAGTGTCAAAGGCTTTGCTAAAATCTACATATACCACATCTATCACTTTCCCTCTGTGTCCTGGCTAGAGAGTTGCGCAGGGACAGAAATCCCACCCATCCCCGCCCGTCCCCAACAGGATCCTCTCCATCCTCACCCGTCACCCGTCCCCGTCAGGATCCTCTCCATCCCCGCCCGTCCCCGCCAGGATCCTCTCCATCCCCAGCAGGATCCTCTCCATCCCCACCCGTCCCCGTCAGGATCCTCTCCGTCCCCACCCGTTCCTGTCAGGATCCTCTCCGTCCCCACCCATCTCTGCAAGGAATTACCTCCATCCCCGCCCGTCCCCATAAAAAGCAGCAATTACTTCTGACAGGATCATCAATTCCACAGTTTCTTTTGCTGTTTTCCTTGTGGAATCTCTTTGGTGGAACCCTTTTTTTGTTTTCTGTTCAGGTAATTAACTTATAAACCCCCTCTTTTACTAAGGCTGACGTGTCCATTATATTATATGGACGAACCCTGCTTCCAAAGCCTTCCATCCCCGTGGGAGTCCCTTGGGCCAGAGGGGGGTCCCCGTGGGAGTCCAGTGGGTTAGGGGGGATTCCCGTGGGACCCCCGCAGGACCCGCGGGATTCCCGCGATCCCCATTCCCGTGCAGACCTCTAGTCCTGGATGTACGACCAAGGCCAGGTGCTCTGGTAGGGTTAGATATCAGCATGCATTTTTTTTTGCTTTTGTTTGTTGGCTGTTCTTCTGCTCTTTAGGACTCAAAGCAACAGAGATCTAAAAACTGGCTCAGACCACTCCTTAGCATGCCTTAGTAAAACAATTCATTGTTTATACCGGTTTCCAAGATTTTTAAGGGTGAAATCAAAAGAAGAAACTGTGATTTCAAGGCAAATCCTAGTTACGACTTATGTTTGGACAAAAAAAAACTCAATCGTATTCCGAATAGGAACTTGTTGAAAAATCAAAATTTATTGCTAAGAACACCATAAAAAGTTGTACGGGAAATTAGGGGGAGGGGGGGGAGAACAGTAAGCTGTCACCAACATCTGCTGTCGCACAGTAACTACATCCTGACGGTACTTTAGAGCAAATCTCTCTAAAATACCATCTGCTCGTCTGCATAAAACTAAATTTGTGGCATTTGGCCTTTTAGAGAACTTGCAAAGTATTATCTGGGCATCGTTTGACTGGCGAAAGTTAAAAGTCCACGATTTTAAGTGCATTGCTTGCTGTGCATTTAAAGCAATATGCACAGAGATTATGCCTGCCCGTGTTTAATATTATAATATACTATCCAGAAAATATGAATCAACAATTAGGCGTAGATGGCAAGAAACAGAATACTGACCTTGAACAAGAGTGCAGTGCTATAAAAGAATTCAAGCTGGTAAAGCAGAAGGCTGACGGAAATACATTATCTGAATGGCAACGACCTTTCAAGGGCATCTACCCATGAAAAGTGGTAGACCTCTTCTCTTATTGAAT
The DNA here is from genome assembly GCF_902459505.1 of Geotrypetes seraphini. Taxonomy (NCBI): domain Eukaryota; kingdom Metazoa; phylum Chordata; class Amphibia; order Gymnophiona; family Dermophiidae; genus Geotrypetes; species Geotrypetes seraphini. The sequence continues at coordinate 142,230,564 of NC_047084.1, forward strand.
CTGTTGCATTGGTAATTAGCTGGTTAGGCAGTGGTGATCAAATCAAAACAATAAACAACACGCTAACATCAAAAAATGAAAATATTTTTAACTAATATACATCAGTTTTACAAAGGAAGGTAGTGCTCGGAGACATAATCCAGTGTCCGTGTCCAAGTGGGTCACACGTCAAGAGCAGTGCGGACACGAATAGGTAATGTGACCATACGTCCTGTTTTGAACGGGACCGTCCCTTTTTCAGATCCCCTGTCCCGTTGTCCCCACGCACAGCTTCGGGACGTCGAAATGTCCCGTTTTCAGAGACGGCGTCCCGAAGCTGTGCGTGGGGGACAATGGGACAGGCGATTGCGGAGAATGGGCTCTCTCCTGCTTCCCCGTCCACTGTTGCAACAACTGCGGGAAACGCATGTCCAGGTGCCGGCCCAGAAGCCTTCTCCCCGACGTCAATTCTGACGTTGGAGAGGAGGTTCCGGACCAGCCAATCGCTGCCTGGCTGGCCCGGAACTTTCTCTCTGACGTCAGAATGGACATCGGGGAGAAGGCTTCTGGGCCGGCGCCTGGACATGCCTTTCCTGCGGTTGTTACGACAGCGGGCGGGGACTGGACTTCAGAGGGAGAGCCGAGGCTGGCGTGAGCAGTAGGTTGGAGTTGCTGCTTCTGCTGGCAAAGTGTTAGAGGCACAGGGGAAGACGAGGCATCTGTGCGTTTGCCAAGGGAGGACCAGGAAGGTGGAGAGGAAGAGAGGTACCAGTGCCCCCACCCAGACTGCACCCAAGAAGGTCCACCCCTCTTGTCCCCCTGTACTAAGCCACTGGCTAAGTGGATATTAATTGACACACGTCCGTGATGTCAATAGCGGCCATGTTAAATTTAGTGAACTATGGTTGAAAAGTTATTCTACTAAAAGGTATGGACATTGGAATGAACATATATAAGAAAGTTGGCGGGTGGCCCTTCAATTGAGCTCAGGACAAAAGCACTCCGACCAAGACACGCCGACAATCGCGCGCAGGACGTATGCCCACCACCGGTCCTGCCGTTTTAAACCCATTACATTAGCGCTGTGAGGGTATAGAAACATAGAAATAGACGGCAGATAAGGGCCACGGCCCATCTAGTCTGCCCACCCCAATGACCCTCCCCTACCTTTCTCTGTGAATAGATCCCACGTGTCTATCCCATTTGGCCTTAAAATCAGGCACGCTGCTGGCCTCAATGATCTGAAGTGGAAGACTATTCCAGCGATCAACCATCCTTTCAGTGAAAAAGAATTTCCTGGTGTCCCCGTGCAGTTTCCCGCCCCTGATTTTCCACGGATGCCCCCTTGTTGCCGCGGGACCCTTGAAAAAGAAGATATCTTCTTCCACCTCGATGCGGCCCGTGAGATACTTGAATGTCTCGATCATGTCACCCCTCTCTCTGTGTTCCTCGAGTGAGTACAGCTGCAACTTATCCAGCTGTTCCTCATACAGGAGATCCTTGAGTCCCGAGACCATCCGGGTGTCCATTCTGAACGTGAACTCGCAGGCCTTGAGCATGCACAGATGCTCAAGGCCCAGCAGACGAGGAGGCCGATCTTCGGGGTGCCCAGATGAGGGTAAGAAGCGGCGGGGGGTGCCCAATCGTGCCAGGGGGGGGTGCCGGATCGTGGTGGTGGGGGTGCCCAATCGCGTCGGGGTGGGGGGGGTGCCGGATCATGGCGGAGTGGGTGCTGGATCGCGGGGGGGAGCGCTCATAAAATCGAGCCATGCTCGGTTTCCGAGGCACCGATTTTGCAAATGTTTTGCTCATCTTGCATAACACTCGCAAACCGGTGCACTCGTAAACCGAGGTACCACTGTATATAATTGAATAAAGCAGAAAAGAATATTGACTGGTGATTGGTGAAAAGTGATGTGATACGCCCATTGAGCCTTCTCCAGAGTAGCCCCCCACTCTGTGGAATGTACTTCCTGGAAGGCTTTGCTTAACAGAAGATTGCATTTGCTTCAAGAGGCAGGTGAAAGCCTGAATCTTCTCCTAAGCTTTTTTTTTTTTTTTTAATCTTTATTCCTTTTCAAACTTACAATAAGTGTGTCAATATGTTAAAACAGATTAACAATAAGTATATCACTTAATAATCATCAATAGTACAAATGATATATTCTTATCTCCCACCCTTCCCACCCCTTCCTATTATAAAATCAACACCTTGTACAATATGTAATCATAAAATTAACCCCCCTCCTCCCTCCTAAGCTTTTAACGGAAGAAGCAACACTTTCTAGGCTTCTGTATTTCATGTTTCAGTTGCTATCAGACTTTGTCGAAACAACCAATGTTTTACACCCAAACCAAACAGGATTCAGAAAAACCGTTCTACAGAGTACTTGCTAATTGGTTTGACAACGAACATACTTTATCATTTTTAGATCATCACAACTCTGTTATTCTTTTCTCTCTTGATTTATCAGCAACATTCGATACTATCGACCATGTGTTACTTCTTGAAAGACTGAAATCCATAGGAGTTTGCGGCCAAATACTAGATTGGTTTAATTCCTTTCTTTCTAATCGCTCATCTATAGTTACTTTCAAGGATACAATCTCGAAACCCTATACTTTCAATTGTGGTATTCCTCAAGAATCCATTCTATCCCTGTTATTATTCAATATTTTCCTATCCCCTTTACTAAGCTTATGTCAGTCTATAGGCTTTACTACTTTCACATATGCCGATGATGTCCAACTTCTAAACCCTTTAAACCCAGAAAATAAAGAGGAAATAATGGAGATTAATAGAAAATTAGTGGAAATTAAGCAATGGCTCAATTCTAATATGTTGGCTCTAAACATTCAGAAAACTAAAACTTTATTTTTCCCATGGAAAAAAGACATAAGTCTGACTACCCCATTCATCCTAGATAACATCCATCTAAAGTTAGTAAAATCTTTGAAAATATTGGGAGTCACTATTGATGAAAGGCTTTCTTACCATGAACATGTAAGCAACACCGCTAAATCTTGCTTTTATAGGCTACTAATGATTCGCTCAATTTCTAAGTTTCTTGAGCCAAAATCACTCAACATACTAATTCATTCCCTAGTTATCACTAAACTTGACTACTGTAACTCTTTATCTATATATATAAAATCGGAGGTATGTATGTGTGTATGTGTGTATGTGGCGCGATCACGCAAAAACGGCTTGACCGATTTGAAAGAAACTTGGTATGCAGATCCCTCACTACCTGGGGTGATATGTTCTGGGGGTCTCGCGGCCCACCTGCACACGTGGGCGGAGCTACAAACAGAAAATCAGATTTCACCCATTCAAGTCAATGGAAAAAATGTAAAAAGCTGTGGGACCGATTTCAACGAAACTTGGTATGCAGATCCCTCACTACCGGGGGTGATATGTTCTGGGGGTCTTGCGGCCCACCTGCACACGTGGGCGGAGCTACAAACAGAAAATCAGATTTCACCCATTCAAGTCAATGGAAAAAATGTAAAAAGCTGTGGGACCGATTTGAACGAAACTTGGTATGCAGATCCCTCACTACCTGGGGTGATATGTTCTGGGGGTCTCGCGGCCCACCTGCACACGTGGGCGGAGCTACAAACAGAAAATCAGATTTCACCCATTCAAGTCAATGGAAAAAATGTAAAAAGCTGTGGGACCGATTTGAACGAAACTTGGTATGCAGATCCCTCACTACCTGGGGTGATATGTTCTGGGGGTCTCGCGGCCCACCTGCACACGTGGGCGGAGCTACAAACAGAAAATCAGATTTCACCCATTCAAGTCAATGGAAAAAATGTAAAAAGCTGTGGGACCGCTTTGAACGTAAATTGGTATGCAGATCCCTCACTACCTGGGGTGATATGTTCTCGGGGTCTCACGGCCCACCTTCACACGTGGGAAGGGTGGGTTCACCCAAGAATGTATATGTTCTTGCTCCTGGAGGTGAAACTAAAAATGTTGTTTATAATCAAGTTTTGTGTTAGTTGTATTGTATTCATTTTGTCAAATATTTCACATTATAATTTGAATATTGTACTTTTTATAAAGCTGTAAAAAAATATTTTCATTCACCACTATAAAGTATCTTTATTTGAATCCATTTACAGTGTTATTGCTATAATTAAATACCCGTGCAATGCCGGGGCATCAGCTAGTCAATAATAATAAAAGGCTAAGCGCGCATGCGCTTTTCAAAGAACGTGATTCCTGGTGGCGTGAGGTGTGCTTCTGTGTCACACCTCACGGCGCCTGCGCTAGCTGGAGGCGCGTGTTCCAGGGACTCCTCCCTCCTGCTGCTGCTCTTCAAAGCGGCCTGCTGAGGGAGAGAGAGAGAGAGGGCGGATCAGAGGGCGGAGTAACTCAGGGCAACGCCCCCTATTTCCCGGTGCCCGGGCTGCTTCTACTGGTGCTCCAGTCTCCCCGGTAACCGTCTCCAGGGGCAGTAAGCAGAGCGAGAGAAAGATCCTGGAGCGCTGCTGCTCAGGTACCGGAGAGGGGGCCGAGAGGGGGGGGGGGTCGTAATAACCACCGAAGCCCGGGATCGGCTGAACCGGGCAGCTGCAGGGTGCGGTCGGGGCTCGGTCTGTCTCGCTGGCGGAGCTTCAGACCCTTCCCGATGTAATGTAAGAAACAAAAAAGAAAAAAAAGCAAATCCAGGTAGGTGAAGGCAGGAGGGGGCTGCGATCGGCAGCGGTTGCTGCTACTCCTCCAGCCTCCTAGCTCCTCTCCGCCGGCCCCGGCCGGCAGCCCCCTCCACTCCGGTGGCCCGCACAGGAGAAGGAGCGGATGAAGCATGATCACAAGGCAGACCGTGCAAAGGGAAATGCAAAGGGGCTGAAAAAGCGAAAGGTGGGATGGGAAGGGAAAAGGGAGGGGGGAGGAAGCCTAAAATGAAAAAAAAAAAAAACAACTTTATACAGGAAGAGGAGTCTCTAGCACCCGTTAATGTAACGGGCTTAAAGACTAGTTAATAAATATTACTCTAAAAGAAAAGAGGCGTCTTCAGATAGTCCAAAATACTGCCATTAAATTGATTTATAATGGCAAAAAATATGATCACGTTACTCTCTTTCTGATCAAATCCCACTGGCTTCCAGTTAATACCGAATTACTTTCAAAATCTTACTTCTAGTATTTAAAACTTTGTCTTCTAATGAACCTCAATTTATTAAGAAACTACTCATTCCTCATAATACATCACGCTCTCTTTGGTCTACCAATCAAAAACTTATAACAGTTCCCTCATTGAAAGTAACTGGAATTCGTCGTCGTGACATGTTCTCAGTAATGGGCCCGCAAATATGGAATGCCTTACCTCAGTATATAAGAGAAGAAAATGACTTAAATCGCTGTAAAGGAAATCTGAAGAGTCATCTTTTTAAAGATGCTTTTAATCTTTAGTTATGTTCAAAGTTTATTTTAGTCCTTCTTGATTGTCTACTTTACCTCCCTATTGTTCTGTCCATTTATGTCTTCTCCTATATTCTAATATAAACAATTGTAGTTCTGCCCTTCTTACCTTATGTATCTGTTAGTCTGTAAGTCTGTCAGTTAAACCCATTATATTTAAAGATTAAATTGGTATATGCTTATACCTTTTAAATTTGTAAATCGCTTAGTAATGTAAACAAGCGATTCATCAAGTCAAAATAAAATCTTGAAATCTTGAAAATAGTAACATACATAGTAACATAGTAGATGACGGCAGATAAAGACCTGAATGGTCCATCCAGTCTGCCCAACCTGATTCAATTTAAATTTTTTTTTTTTTTTCTTTTAGCTATTTCTGGGCAAGAATCCAAAGCTTTTCCCGAAATCTTTGTTAAAACTGACTGGGCCCATTAGAAAGGTGTGCTCATTAGAGGAAATCTCTGAAAAAGTTGCCTCCTTATATGAGATTAAGATAACATAAGAACATAAGAATTGCCGCTGCTGGGTCAGACCTGAGGTCCATCATGGCCAGCAGTCCGCTCACGCGGCTGCCCTCTGGTCAAAGACCAGCACTCTAGCTGAGACTAGCCCTACCTGCGTACGTTCTTGTTCAGCAGGAACTTGTCTAACTTTGTCTTGAATCCCTGGAGGGTGTTTTCGCCTATGACAGACTCCGGAAGAGCGTTCCAACTTTCTACCACTCTCTGGGTGAAGAAGAATTTCCTAACGTTTGTACGGAATCTATCCCCTTTTAACTTTGGAGGGTGCCCTCTCGTTCTCTCTACCTTGGAGAGGGTGAACAATCTGTCTTTATCTACTGAGCATAGGAATGTTGACACCCTCATGAAGCTCAAGGTGTGAAAAATAATAAAACATGCAAAATGACACCAGCGCAAGGTTTTAAAAATTATAATTAAGATTTATTGAGTTATTGTTTCTATTTTTCCATTATGAGATCAAAAGAATAAAGCATAATTGCTTGCATTAACAGTTGCGCTAATGGAAGATCGTTATAGTTGCCAAATGCTGGCCTTCTCATAACGAGCTCACCCCAGGATCTCCAGATCCTCTATTATATACTTTTGGCTCAATGATATCATCAGTTTGACAACCAATCAAAATCAACAAAGGAGGTGTTTAAAAGTTAGACAAAGAAATTCCTCTACGATTAATAGTTAGACAAGATTTCAGAAAATTACTTTTGATTTCTTATATTCATAACATTTCCAATATTCCTTTATCATTCTTAAAACTTATTTCAGAGAATTTACAATTATTAACAGGGTGCTGAAAATTGGTCAGCTTGCTTGTCAGCTAAGTTTCATCCACACACAGTGCTGAAAAGTTGTCAGCCTGAAGGAGGAGGGACTGGTCTCCCCCTGAGCTGACAGGTTATGGATCTGCACACAGAAACCTTAGCCTGGAGGAGTAGGGGCTGGTTCCCCCTCTCTATGCTAGAGACTGTTAATTACGTCCAGATGTTGTGCCCTTTGAATTTTTTTAGGTTGCAAATACAGTGGTGCCTCACACAACGAACTTAATCCGTTCCAGGAGCAAGTTTGTTATGTGAAACGTTCGTTGTGTGAAACGCGTTTTCCCATAACAATACATGTTAAAAAAAATAATTCTTTCTGTAGCATAAAATATGCTAAGATGACATAAAAAAAGATAAATTTTTGGTTATTATTTTTATTTAGATACATCTAAAAACATAATTGTTTTTTAAAACAACACACATTTTTTAAATTTAAAGACAGACTAAGTAGAGTCTAATTTTACAGTGAGAGGGCAGAGTCTCAGTGGCAAAAACTGGGACTTAACTGTTCATTTTTTTTTTTTTTTCTACCGTGTTTCCCCGATGATAAGGCAGGGCCATCAAATAAGACAGCCCCCCCTTTTTAGAAAAAAATGTAAAATAAGGCATCCCCCCCCGCAAATAAGCCACCCACCGATACCTGCGCTTACCCGAATCGGGTGGTACGGTGGGTGACTCCGTGTGGTCCCTGGCACCCCCGACACGATCGGGGCAAGAGGGAGCTCAAGCCCTCTTGCCCCCCCGACTCCCCGACACGATCGGGGCAAGAGGGAGCTCAAGCCTTCTTGCCCCCCCCGACTCCCCGACACGATCGGGGCAAGAGGGAGCTCAAGCCCTCTTGCCCCCCCCGACTCCCCGACACGATCGGGGCAAGAGGGAGCTCAAGCCCTCTTGCCCCCCCGACGCCCCGACACGATCGGGGCAAGAGGGAGCTCAAGCCCTCTTGCCCCCCCGACTCCCCGACACGATCGGGGCAAAAGGGAGCTCAAGCCCTCTTGCCCCCCCGACTCCCCGACACGATCGGGGCAAAAGGGAGCCCAAGCCCTCTTGCCCCGCCGATTCCCCAACTCCCCGACAATATCGGGCCAGGAGGGAGCCCAAGTCCTCCTGGCCACGGCGACCCCCTAACCCCACCCTGCACTACATTACGGGCAGGAGGGATCCCAGGCCCTCCTGCCCTCGACGCCACCCCCCCCCCCCCCCAACGCCCGCCCCCCCCAAGAACCTCCGACCGCCCCCCCAGCCGACCCGCGACCCCCCTGGCCGACCCCCACGACACCCCCAACCCCCTTCCCCGTACCTTTCTGTAGTTGGCCGGACAGACGGGAGCCAAACCCGCCTGTCCGGCAGGCAGCCATCGACGGAATGAGGCCGGATTGGCCCATCCGTCCCAAAGCTCCGCCTACTGGTGGGGCCTAAGGCGCCTGGGCCAATCAGAATAGGCCCGGGAGCCTTAGGTCCCTCCTGGGGGCAGGGCCTGAGGCACGGTGTCGGGGAGTCGGGGGGCAAGAGGGCTTGAGCTCCCTCTTGCCCCGATCGTGTCGGGGAGTCGGGGGGGGCAAGAGGGCTTGAGCTCCCTCTTGCCCCGATCGTGTCGGGGAGTCGGGGGGGCAAGAGGGAACCAGGCGGAGAGAGGGCAGTTAAGCGCAGTGCCTGCGCGGAAGGATGCAGCTCGGGCGACTTCGTTGTGTGAAACGAAGTTCGTTGTACGGATCAAGACATAAAGTTCGTTGTGCGCAGCGTTCGCTGTGCGAGGCGTCCGTTATGCGAGGCACCACTGTATATATATATTATGTTCTTCTACCAATTCTTTTGTTCAATACACAGCCATACACTTACATACTTCATTTGCTTGATTCATACTTGCTTGGCCAAGCCTTCCATACATTCATAATTTTCATTCATAACTATATTTAATTCCTGTTATATCTTAGTTTGGGACACGTTATCTTCCTAACTAGTCTAAGCACATGTGGTATTTATTAACACCACGCTGCTGGGAGCGGGAAAACTAAACAAAGAAATACAGAGAGGACAAAGAAGACAGAAACTAGTCACTGGCACAAAAAGGTGTCCAAAGACAGAGAAGATATAGAAAAGACAGAGAACCAAAACAGATTCCAAAAACATAGCAGATATAGCAAAACGAAGAACCAAAATGAAGTCCATGTGTCTTTTATGATTTCCTCCATGATCTAGCCTAATAGCAAAGTACATAAACAGATATTATTATGCTTTCCCTTATATTAATCTGTAGCGCATTTTTCTGGCCTTAGCTACATTTATATTTAGATTTTTATTCACCTTTTTTCTTATGCTTTTATTGGGCGCGGCCTTAACTAACACATATGCTTGTATCTAACTAGAATTACCCAGAAAAACAGAAAAACAGGCACTTTTGTAGAAAAACTCCACAAAAATACTGCACTATCATGTTCTGACATCCATTCTAGAGAATGACACGGTGGCGGTTTACCCGCGGCCACCGCATTTTAGCCGCGGGTCACCCGCCGAAAACGGGGAAGAAAACTAGCAGTCGCTGTGGCGACGGGGACAAGGCCATTCACCGCCCGCGGGGCGGTGAATGGTCTTGTCCCCGCAGTGAGGCATGAAGGATCACGCGGTCCCCGCAGCTCACACCCGCCTGCCCAATCGATTCTAGTGTTTAGCCAGCTCTCTCCCTTCTCCTCACCTTAGTTTGTAGATTTTCTTTTTCGGCGACCCGCACGCTACAGAGAGCCGCGCACGCGCGGCTGCTCAGTGTTCAATCTTCTGCTCTGACGCAACCGGAAACAGGAAGTTGCAGCAGAGCAGAAGATTGAACACTGAGCAGCCGCGAGTGCGCGGCTCTCTGATAGCGTGCGGGTCGCCGAAAAAGAAAATCTACAAACTAAGGTGAGGAGAAGGGAGAGAGCTGGCTAAACACTAGAATCGATTGGGCAGGCGGGTGTGAGCTGCGGGGACCGTGCGATCGCTAGTGTTCCCGGCTCAAATTGGAAGGAGGGAGTGAAAGGGAAAGGGGATGAAGTCGGAAAGAAAAACCCACAGCAGGAAAGAAAGGGAAGGACTGGCAGGTGAGCCAGATGCTAGAAGCAGGGGGGGGGGAAAGAAAGAGGGGAAAAAGCTAGATGGGGTTGAAAAGAAGAGACACACTGGTATGGAAGAGGAAGATAGGGGAAATCTGGACACAGGAAGGTAACAGAAAGAGGGGAAATTATGTGCATGGGGCATAGGGACAGAGACATAAAGGGGACATGCCATGGGGATGGTATATGGACACAGGGGGGGCAATGGCAGATACATATGGGAGATATTAGAAATGGGGAAAATAGGAGCACAGAAGCGAGATGGTTTGTGGGGATGGGACAGGGACCGAGCTCGCAGGCTCCAGTGGCTTGCACAAATTACATTGTAACGTGCCATGAAAATAAGAGGGAGGAAGGTAGATAGATAGGCCACGCGAGAGAAGCTGAAGGGTGGTAGAAAGGAACAGATGGTAAAGGAGGGAGGGAAGGGTGGTGGTGGAAAGGAATAGGACAGACATTGAAGGAGGGTGGAGAGGAACAGACCCCGAAGGGAAATGTGGAAGACAGAATGGGAAGAAGACAGATGCCAGACTATGGGGGAACGGAGGGAAGAAGATGGGTGCTAGACCAATTGGGGGGGGGGGGGTTAAGGGAGAGGCACAGTAACAGCAAATGGAAGACGCAGAGAGAAGACACACAGTGGATGGAAGGAATTCAATGAGAAGATGTGGAAAGCAGAAACCAGACAACAAAGGTAGAAAAAAAAATTATATTTATTTATTTATTTTTTGCTTTAGGATAAAATAGTATATTAGTTGTGTTGATAAAAATTTATAAACAAAGCCCTGCCAGCTGAACATCTCTTTCTCTAATTCAGCAGCAGGAACTTTGATTTATAAGAAAGGAATAAGCTAAATATTACAGTACTAAGGCTTATATGGATGCAGCGGGGACGGTGACGGGGCGGTGAATGGGATGGCAGTGGCGGTGACGGGGCGGTGAAAGGGATGGCGGTGACGGTGACGGGGCGGTGAAGGGAACGGCGGTGACGGGGCGGTGCAGAGGATGGTGGGCCGGTGACGGGGCGGTGACGGGGACAGATTTTTTCCCCGTGTCATTCTCTAATCCATTCCATTACCGTCCCATAAACATCACCCCCTACTGGCCACGAGCCACTACTCCTCACTACAAAGTCTATTCCCTTCATTATCTTGAATGTTTCGATCATGTCCCCTCTCAGTCTCCTCTTTTCAAGGGAGAAGAGGCCCAGTTTCTCTAATCTCTCACTGTATGGCAACTCCTCCAGCCCCTTAACCATTTTAGTCACTCTTCTCTGGACCCTTTCAAGTAGTACCATGTCTTTCTTCATGTACGGTGACCAGTGCTGGACGCAGTATTCTAGGTGAGGGTGCACCATGGCCCAGTACAGCGGCATGATAACCTAAAATACACCAGCAACTTAAGAGGACAGAAGGCCTGAGAAAGGGCCTGGTTATCTTTGTTATTGTTGATGCTGGGAACAAATCCCGTTCTCCCCCGAAACAACAGAAAATACATTTGTCATGGGATTCACTCACCTGCAGTACTCGGTTATCGTGGTTTAGTGAATCTTGCGGTTAATTTTCCTGTGATAAAATAGCACAGCATCGCAAGTGCCTTGCTCAAGGGGCACTTAACTTGTCAACAATATATAACAAACCTCCAATCCAAACCTTGGTCTTATATACCGAATCATCCCGACTATGGGGCTCGATCCTGTTCACACAAAGTTATTGAAAGGACATGGAAAGCGAATAACTGGACAAGGAAGTCATCAATTGCAATCCCTTATTTATCATTTAAAGATTTCTGAAATAGATAAGTCTTTAAGGTTTTCCGAAAGCTTATCAGAGTTAGGAGTCTAATTTCTGTAGGAAGGTCATACCAAATTTTTACAAAGGAAAATGCCAAAAAAAATATAAATCCTACCCAAAACTTTGATTCCCTTAATAATAATAATTTATTTCTTATATACCGCCAAAGCCGTAGTAGTTCGAGGCGGTTTACAACAAAGAAGGGCTGGACAATCAGCGAATATAGATACAATCAGCGAATAAAGATAGAGTTTATATAGGTATGCAGGATACAGGTACAATATAAAGGGGCCATATGTGAAGGTGAGCAGGGAACAGGGGGCAGGCAAAAGAGATCTTGGGAAACAAGAGGTCGGGCGTAGAGGTCTTAGATTACAAATCGGTTAAATAGCGTGTCAAAGCAGCTCCTCATTGGATAAGGCTCGACTTAGTGCAGGAAGAGGCGGTCGGAGCATACCGTGAGTGATTTCCTGCACTCGCGGCGCTCCAGCTGCTCTCTCCTGCCTTTTCCCGCCGCCCTCTCCTTGGCGGCAGTTCGCGGTCAGAAAATACCGCCAATGATCGGGACCGCGAACGACGGGGACACTCTGTATATCTTTATTCATTTTAAGGCCCAAAATAAGTGCAACATATTTTACAGACATTTGATACTTTAACAGCACTTAAAATTAGTCAAAATTATATTCTATGACAAATACATATATCCCTCCCCCCACCCCTGTCTACATATCCAAAAATTGCACTTTAAATTTAAAAATAAAATTATCTTCCCACCCACCCTGGATGTGTATTATCAAAAGGGAAAATCAACAGTCACTCCTTACAGAATTTTGTCAAAGGCTCCCAAATATTCCTAAACTTCTTATAATGCCCTTGTCGTATGGCCATCATACATTCCATTTTAAAAGTGAAACACAGAGATTCCCACCAAAAAGCATAATTTAACCGATCCCAGTTTTTCCAGTTCCTCAAAATAAGTTGAATGGCAACCCCCAAAATTTAAGTATCAAGGAACAATAGTACAATAAATGATCCAACGTCCCAACTTCAAGATGACAGTGCCAGCATCTATTAGACTCATTTCTGTAATCGAACAGGGGTCCAAAATGCTCTATGTAACAAGAAAAAACCCATGTTTGTCTCATAGATGCAGACACCGTACATCTCACCCTCCAAGTCCAGATACGTGGCCATTGAGACACAGAAATCTGCTGCTTTATCTCAACGCTCCAAATGTCACAAAGACCAGTCTTTGGTTTCTTATTCAGATGTTAATTTATACCACTGAGCGGCCTGGCGTCCCAGGAAATCAGTCTGGAAGCACAGGATCGGCAAACTATACTGATTTTTAAGATTTTTGCCAATCAGGGAACCCCTTCTGAATGGCTTCCTTCAACTGCAGCCACCTATAATTTTGAGATTTAGTAATACCAAATGTTTGTTGCAGTCGTGAAAAATCAAGCAGCTTCCCATCAGATATTACATCATCCAGAGAACGCATGACCACCTTCAGCCAATGCTTGCAGATGATCTTAAACCCGCTAATGTTTTATTCTGTCTGTTAATATGTAACTCGCCCTGGATAAGGGCGGGTGAGAAATAAGCAAATAACCATATGTATACTTCTACATTGTAACTATATCACTGCTACTATAAGAGTTACAATGAGATTTTAAAACTTAGATCCTCTTTTACTAAGGTGCACTAAGCATTTTAACGCACGCTACATCAATGTGTGCGCTAACCACTAATGCGTCCATAGGATAACATGCACGCGTTAGTGTTTAGCACGTGATTAGCGCACGCTAAAAAGCGTGGAGGGGCATAATCAAAAGGGACGTCTAAGTCCGTTTACGTCCATCTCGCAAGTCGTCCAAAGTTAAAAAGGGCCTAAGACACATTTTCGAAAGATACGTCCAACTTTTTTTTCGTTTCGAAAATCGTCTAACTATACGCCCTGCCGATCTGATCGTCCAAGCCACTAAATCGCCCATCTTTATACCACATTTCCATCCAACTTTCCGTCCAAGTCCAAAACACCTAGAACAAGCCTTGTTGGACGTGAGAGGAGTCTGCAAAGTGATGGACTGCACACCCAGACATGCCACCTATATATTGGGGTACCTTACAGGGCACTGCTGTGAACTTCACAAAAAGGATGCCATGGCTTCTCCTCACTACAGCTCCCTTATAGGTGACGGTGAGCCCCCAAACCACCTCCAGAATCCCCTAGACCCACTAGCTCTTATGTCTGCAGGAGCCACTTATATGCCAGTACAAAAGGGTTTTGGGGGTGTATACGGGAGTGCACATGTTTCAATGTCAATGCAGTAATTACAGGGGCTTATGGGCATGGGTCCTCCTCTCCATGAGTCCCTAACCCACCCCCAAAACGGTTTAAGACACCTCTGTGCAGCACGACTAGGCTTTCCTATGCCAGGCGGCCAGGTGATGATGGTCTGGAGGCTAAATTTTAAAGTTGTGATTAAAATTTTTATGGGGGTGGGGGGGGGGGTTGGTGATCACTGGGGGGTCTGTGTTATGTGTTTCCAGTGCTTATCTGGTGACTTTAGGTGGGTTTTTGCGACTTAGACCATGTTTTACATGGTCTAAGTCAAAACGTCCAAGTTCCGTCGATCGTGGACTATATAACTTTCGGTTAGACATGCTGTATGACTAAGTCTAAGCCAGCCCACGTCCCGCCCAATTCCCGTCCTCGACACGCCTCCCGAAACACCCCATTTAGCTTCGTCCTCGACACGCCTCCCGAAACACCCCATTTAGCTTTGGTCGTTCAGCGGCAATATGAAGGCCTAGGTCGTTTAGAAATACGTCCAAAACCTGTTTTTATTATCGGCACTTGAACGTTTTTGAGAAATGTTCGTCCAAGTGCCAACTTAGGCCGGATTTTGGACGTTTTTCTCTTTCAATTATGAGCCCCATAGCGTGCCTTAGTAAAAGAGGAGAATAGTAGCACTTCTCTCCATTTCATAGACATTTCAAAGTTGTCTTTGAAAGATGTGACTACAAAGCAAGCCCGTTAGGATTGTTTCTTTTGCCTTCTTTAAAGTGAATTGTGCTCCATGAATATACACAAATGGATTGCTCCTCTACTCAGACCCAAGTTTCACTGATTTAGGCTTCCTCAGAAGGAGTATTAACTAAAACAAAATAAAAAAAACCCTACATAAGCATACCTCGACTCACACTGGCTCCCAATACAAGCAAGAATACTATTCAAATTCTACTGCTTATAACCATAAACGGAGACAGACAGCCTACCTAAACAACCGCCTAATCCAAACTACCTCAAACAAACATAGGAGAACCCACAAACCGTTCACACATCCCCCAATCAGAGACCTCAAAATGAAAAAAAACTGTACGATGGCCTTCTAGCCACACAAGCAGCAAAACTAGACTACCAACTCTCCAATTTACTGATATCGACCCCCGACTACAAATCGTTCAGAAAAGAAATAAAAACCACTCTATTCAAGAAATCCTTAAAGACAAACTAACACCGCAAGACTCTTCCCAATTCTCTGAAACAACTCGCCCTTCTCTTCAATTCCTCTGGAAATGGCCAGATAACTTCTTTTGTAATCCGCCTTGAACCGCAAGGTAATGGCGGAATAGAAATCCCTAATGTAATGTAATGTAATAAGAAAACTAAATAAATATACCTGACCAAACATCCTCTCCCATATCGCTAAAAAAGTTTTTTCTTTTTTCTTTACTCAAAGGAGCAACAGTTGGATTTGAACCCTGGCGTCTCAAATGGAAAGTCAGAATGAATGAAATATACAACGCAAGCATGCTGCCATTAGCTTCTGAAAGAAGAAAAAAAAAACAGTCTGGAAAACATTCCCAAGATGATACATTGGAATGCGTTTGCACTTATGGTTCCAGTGCAAAATATATAAGCAGCTTTAGTAAATAATCACTTGAGCAATTATTTGATAAGTAAACATGAAACTCGCAGCTTTTGTAATGGAAATGCGCAATCCACTCAGTGGATTTGATGCTATACATAATATGTTCAATGCGCCGACACCGTTCTCATAAGGCTTTGTTCTATTTAGGATTTTGTCATTGTACACACAACTTTTAAAAAAAAGTATGCGTTCTTCCAAAAAGGCATTGAAATAGGCAAATTGTGATGCATAATAAAAGAAAGAACAGGTGCATAAGAAAGTTTTATAATGTGGACAGATTGTAAACCAGATATGCTGGGGTGTGACTAGATTCTAAACGCTAAGATTCTGATACTTGGCAAATGACATACGCAAAAAGAAAACTTAGCTGATTTTTCTATCTGCAAACTCTTTTATACTGTTAAAATATGTGTATGAATTGTCAAGTCCCTTCAATAAAGGAATTCTATATACTGGCCGCACATGCACGGATGCCCCTTTCCCGATGCAATTTTGAGGAAAGCTTTTCAAAACCCGGACAAAACGCCGGGTTTTGAAAAGCCATCTGGAGCCCCCAGACAGGTCCTCGAAAAGGAGGACATGTGTGGAGAAATATGTACCCTAGGTATGAACCCTCCAAACCCAACTAAAACCTACTGTGCGACGCCTGTAGGCTTAAGGGTTATTGGTGTGCTTGGGTCCAGTAGGATTGGGGAGGGTTTTGGAGGGCTTACCATGCATTGTGAGGGAGTTATGGTGAGGTGTCTGCCTGGGACCTTTTATGTGCAGCTCACTGCAGTGCCCCCCTGAGGTAACCTGCTGCTCTGCTGGGATGTCTATGTGGCCAGTCTACTAAAACTGCTGGTCCCTCCTATATCCCAATGGCTTGTTTTGTGTGTTAATCTTGTGAACTTTCTTTTTTTTTTTTTTTAATGGTTGAAAAAATAGATGCATATCTGAAGAATGGCCATTAAAAAAAAACCCAAGATAGACATTTTGTAGTTTTGAAAATGGTCATGTTCTCTACTGGATTTTTGTATGTCTTCCGCAAAACATCCAAACTTGGATTTGACGTCATATCAAAAATGACCCTTTACATCCCTTAGCTTCTGTTTTAGTGGTTCACTGGGCTTCACACGGGCCCTTTTGGTTGGATCATTTTGTACATGAGTTCACACTGTATTTACAAACAGAAAAACTATATATTAAGAAAAAAGATATAACTCTCACTATTTATTTATTCAATTTTCCATACTGTTCTCCCGGGGGAGCTCAGAATGGTTTATATTAATTTATTCAGGTCCTCAAGCATTTTTCCCTGTCTGTCCTGGTGGGCTCACAATCTATCTAATGTACCTGGGGCAAAGGGGGAATTAAGTGACTTGCCCAGGGTCACAAGGAGCAGTGGGGATTTGAACCTACAACCTAAGGGTGCTGAGATTGTAGCTTTAACCACTGCGCCACTCTAGAAATCAAAATGTATTAGAAGTGAGCCAAGTACAGGGCAATCAAGCCATTGTGACCTCACTGATGAGGTTGACTCTTATTGGAGGAATGAGGCATTGTGACATCACAGTATCAGCTCTGGTTACCAAAAACTTTTCATACTATTTATTCAGTTTTCTATGCTGATCTCCCAGGGGAGTTCAGAACGGTTTACATGAATTTATTCAGGTACTCAAGCATTTTCCCTGTCTGTCCTGGTGGGCTCACAATCTATCTAACGTACCTGGGGCAATGGGGGGATTAAGTGACTTGCTCAGGGGTCACAAGGAGCAGTGTAGGTTTGAATCCACAACCTCAGGGTGCTCAGGCTGTAGCTATAACCACTGTGCCACACACTCCCCCTTACAGGTAAGATTGATATTCCTCAGTTCTGGTTCGCAGCTTCATCTTCCTCAACCAGATAACCAAATAGATGGAATGAATCTTTTGAATCATCTTCGAATAGAATTGCTCCCCTCCTTCAATGCTTTCAGTCTCTTTCTGATCTTTGGTATATAGCTGAAACAAAGGAGGAAGGAATGTAGAGAAATAGAAAGTTAGAAGATAAGGTCAGTGGTGTAGCGATGGTGGAAGGTGCCTGGGGTAATGGTAGGCCCCCAACTCCTTCCCCGTATCCCCTCCCACTGTGCGTGCACATCCCTTCCCTTAACCTCTTTAATTTTGCCTGCACAAGCAGCATCTCCAACCTGCTGGCCTAAGCTCTCCTTCTGATGTCACTTCCTGCTCCTGTGACCAGGAAGTAACTTCAGAGGTAGAGCCAAGGCTGGCATGAGGAGCAGGTTGGAGATGATGCATGCGCCAGTGAAGAGCTAGATGCACTGGGGGTGGGGGGGTGGGGGTGGAGGCAAGCTGCATGAACGACGAGAAAGGAGTGGGGGGACAGATAGGAGAAGAGGTGTCGGCACCCCTACCAA
Organism: Geotrypetes seraphini; assembly: GCF_902459505.1. Classification (NCBI taxonomy): domain Eukaryota; kingdom Metazoa; phylum Chordata; class Amphibia; order Gymnophiona; family Dermophiidae; genus Geotrypetes; species Geotrypetes seraphini. Next base: position 142,248,529 of record NC_047084.1, read on the forward strand.
GATGATGCCTTGGGCAGTCCATCCCCTACTCCCCTTACTATGCCACTGGATTGGGTTGTACAAAAAATGTTCAAATGCAGAAAATACTAAGTGGATATAACTAAAGAGAATCTTGCAATATACTTTCAAGACGAGAGCTTTAAAATGCAATTTGACTTACAAAATGAGAAAAGTATTAGTGGTTTGGCTGCTCTAGAGTTGGAGTTGAAACCCATAGATGGTGCCCATTTCTTAGGAATTCCTGCAGATTAGAATTGGAGTTCTTTTCACAGGATCAATGAGCGTCTGACTGCTAAACGACTCAAGAAATTTGCCAAGGGTTAGATCAGTCTAGCTAAATTATTTAAAACTTTGCTTTGATTAATCAGTTCTTATTGGAAGGAAACATAACATAAGAATTGCCGCTGCTGGTTCAGACCAGTGGTCCATCGTGCCTAGCAGTCCGTTCATGTGGCGGCCCCTAGGTCAAAGACCAGTGCTCTAAATTAGTCCAGACTCACCTACGTACGTTCCAGTTTAGCAGGAATCTGTCCAACTTTGTCTTGAATCCCTGGAGGGTGTTTTCTCCTATAACGGAAGAGCGTTCCAGTTTTCTACCACTCTCTGAGTGAAGAAGAACTTCCTTACGTTTGTACGGAATCTATTCTCTTTCAACTTTAGAGAGTGCCCTCTCGTTCTCCCTACCTTGGAGAGGGTGAACAATCTGTCTTTATCTGCTACATCTATTCCTTCAGTATTTTGAATGTTTCGATCATGTCCCCTCTCAGTCTCCTCTTTTCAAGGGAGAAGAGGCCCAGCTTCTCCAATCTCTCACTGTATGGCAACTCCTTCAGCCCCTTAACCATTTTAGTTGTTCTTCTCTGGACCCTTTCGAGTAGTACCGTGTCCTTCTTCATGTATGGCGACCATTACAGTGGAATGATAACCTTCTCCGATCTGTTTGTGATCCCCTTCTTAATCATGCCAACACAACTAGGGTATATATTACTAATACCTTTGTTAAAGAGATCAAATGCTGACCATGGACTTTGCACTAATTAGACCAGTGGCTAATATGAGTAATCTTTTCTTAGCAAAGATGGTAGAGGCAGTGAGTACCCAATTGTAGATATTTCTCAGCACTAGCTAATAGACCCTAGACAATTAGAATTCTGGTCCAATCTGCTTTGATGACTAGTTTAAGAACTAATTTAGATAAGGGTATATTGACTTTAGTGGTGCAGTTGTATATTTTGGCCACCTTTGACCTGGTCAATCATGATATCATTTTGGAGAGATTAGCTCAAAAGCCTTTGACATGGTTCCTCAAAGGAGGCTCTTGAACAAACTTGACGGGCTGAGGTTAAGACCCAAAGTGGTGAACTAGATTTGAAACCGGTTGTCAGACAGATACCAGAGGGTAGTGGTTAATGGAAGTCGCTCGGAGGACAGAAAGGTAAGTAGTGGAGTCCCTCAGTGTTCGGTGCTAGGGTCAATCCTGTTCAATATGTTTGTGAGTGACATTGCTGAAGGGTTAGAAGGAAAAGTTTGCCTTTTTGCGGATGATATCAAGATTTATAACAGAGTAGACACCGAGGAGGGAGTAGAAAACATGAAAAAGGATCTGCAAAAGTTAGAGGAATGGTCTAATATCTGGCAACTAAAATTTAATGCAAAGAAATGTAGCTTAATGCATTTGGGGATTAGTAATCGGAAGGAGCCGTATGTACTGGGAAGTGAGAGGCTAATATGCACAGATGGGGAGAGGGACTTAGGGGGATAGTGTCCAAAGATCTAAAGGTGAAGAAACAGTGTGACAAGGCGGTGGCTGATGCCAGAAGGATGATGGGTTGTATAAAGAGAGGCGTAGCCAATAGAAGGAAGAAGGTGTTGATGCCCCTGTACAGGTCATTGGTGAGGCCCAACTTGGAATATTATGTTCAGTTTTGGAGATTGTAACTGGCAAAGGACATAAGAAGACTTGAAGCGGTCCAGAGGAGGGTGACAAAAATGGTAGGAGATGTGTGCCAAAAGACGTATGAGGAGAGACTGGAAGTCTTGAATATGTATACCCTAGGAAAGGAGGGACGGGGGAGATATGATTCAGACGTTCAAATACTTAAAAAGTATTAATGTAGAATAAAATTTTCTTCAGAGAAAGGAAAATGGTAAAATCAGAGGACATAATTTGAGGTTGATGAGTGGTAGACTCAAGAGCAATGTAAGGAAATTCTTCTTTACAGGGAAGGTGGTGGATGCCGGGAATGCGCTCCCGAGAGAGGTGGTGGAGAGGAAAACAGTGATAGAGTTCAAAAAAGCATGAGATGAATACATCGGATCTCGATTCAGAAAATAATAATAATACTAATAAATTTATTTTTGTATCCCGCTAATACCATAACAAGATCTAAGCGGTTCACAATAAAGATTTTCTCATAAACTGGACAGATCAATCAATCAATCAATAATAACAAAAACAAGCATAATAAAAAGAAAGAAAAATAACGGGGAGTAATTTAAAATCTGTCATTAAGGCAGCTTGGTCTCCACAGCAGGACAACTTCTGCAATCAGGACGGCAAGGGAAGGCGCTACTACCGAAGTCCAGGAGCAGCCGAAAGCAGGATAACTGAAGAAGTTCACAGAGGCAGGAGGGGCCCAACGGCGAAGGCACCAGGTCGAGGAGAGAAGAAAATAATAGTAAATATTGAAGAACTAAGGCCAATACTGGGCAGACTTGCATGGTCTGTGTCCGTATATAGCCATTTGGTTGAGGATGGGCTGGGGAGGGCTTCGATGGCTGGGAGGGTGTAGATGGGCTGAAGTAGGTTTTAACGGAGATTTTGGCAGTAGGAACCCAAGCACAGTACCAGGTAGAGCTTTGGATTCTTGCCCAGAAATAGCTAAGAAGAAAAAATGTAAATTGAATCAGGTTGGGCAGACTGGATGGACCATTCGGGTCTTTATCTGCCGTCATCTACTATATGTTACTATGAGAGAGAGAAAGAAAGATAAAGAGAGAGAGAGAAAAAGAGAGAGAAAGAAAGACAAAGAGAGAGAGAAAGAAAGATAAAGAGAGAGAGAGAAAAAGAGAGAGAAAGAAAGACAAAGAGAGAGAGAAAGACAGAGAGAGAGAGAAAGACAAAGAAAGAGAGAGAAAGAAAGACAAAGAGAGAGAGAAAGACAGAGAGAGAGAGAGAAAGACAAAGAAAGAGAGAGAAAGAAAGACAAAGAGAGAGAGAAAGACAGAGAGAGAGAGAAAGACAAAGAAAGAGAGAGAAAGAAAGACAAAGAGAGAGAGAAAGACAAAGAAAGAGAGAGAAAGAAAGACAAAGAGAGAGAGAAAGACAGAGAGAGAGAAAGACAAAGAAAAAGAGAGAGAAAGACAAAGAAAGAGAGAAAGAAGTGGTGGAGAGGAAAACTGTGACCGAGTTCAAAGAAGCGTGGGATGAACACAGAGGATCTAGAATCAGAAAATGATATTAAATATTGAATTAAGGCCAATACTGGGCAGACTTGCACGGTCTGTGTCCGTATATAGCCATTTGGTTGAGGATGGGCTGGGGAGGGCTTCGATGGCTGGGAGGGTGTAGATGGGCTGGAGTGAGCTTTGACAAGAGACTTCAGTAGTTGGAACCCAAGCACAGTACCGGGCAGAGCTTTGGGTTCTGGTCCAGAAATAGCTAAGAAGAAGGAAAATTTAAATTAAATCAGTTATTTAAAGAGTGGGTAAGGTTGGGCAGAATGGATGGACCATTCGAGTCTTTATCTGCCGTCATCTACTATGTTACTATAGTATTATAGTGTTTTTTGGGGTTGTTGTTTTTTTAAAAATTCTTAAAGACTTGAACTGAGGGCTCCTTTTGCAAAGGTGCGCTAGCGTTTTTACTCGAAAAACTACCACCTGCTCAAGAAGAGGCGGTGGCAGCTAGTGCGCACGGCATTTTAGTGCGCGCTATTCTGTGCATTAATGCCCTAACGCAGGGGTGTCCAATGTCGGTCCTCGAGGGCCGCAATCCAGTCGGGTTTTCAGGATTTCCCCAATGAATATGCATGAGATCTATGTGCATGCACTGCTTTCAATGCATATTCATTGGGGAAATCCTGAAAACCCGACTGGATTGCGGCCCTCGAGGACCGACATTGGACACCCCTGCCCTAACGTACCTTTGTAAATGAAGCCCTGAGTCTTTTCTGGAATAAGTCCAAATATAAATCTTGGCATTTGGGCTGTGGAGCGACACAGGGCTCACTCCTGTCTCCCATTCTTTTTAATGTTTATTTAAGTGAAATGTTTTTGGGCTTGAAGGTCTATGCAATTTCCTATTATTCATATGCAGATGATATCCCAGTATTGTTTCCTATCACTCAGAATATCCTTAAAATGATGAAGCTGATAAGGAAAGTGCTTATAAAAAAATCGCTGACTGAATACTTGTGAAGGGGTGACAAAATTAATCTGGGCAAAACTAACATCCTATGGGTAGTGACTAAAGAAGTTGGACTTCCACAGTTAAAAATAAAATTAGTTTCAGCAGAACTCACCTTACAGACTGACATCAAAATCTTGGGAATGATACAGAGAGCTGCACGGGAATGGGGATAATGGGAATCCCATGGACTTATTGGGATCCCTCAGTTCTTATCCTCTCATTCAGATACTAGGCTAGACGTGGGCAACTCCGGTCCTCGAGGGTGGGAATCCAGTCGGGTTTTCAGGATTTCCCCAATGAATATGCATTGAAAGCAGTGCATGCAAATAGATCTCATGCATATTCATTGGGAGAAATCTTGAAAACCCGACTGGATTCCGGCCAAGGACCGGAGTTGCGCACGTCTGGCCTAGTATCTGAATGAGAGGATAAGAACTGAAATGTGGTCACGCAGAAGCAGGGATCAACATGGGAAGTTAAAAATAATAGGCGAGAGAAGCAAATGTTGGGAATTGATCAGTATTTGGGTCAAGGTTATTGACTTGCCCACAAAACCACAGCCAGTTTTGCGCCATCTCAGAGTTTTGGAAAACGCCGGAGAAGGTGAGAATGCGAATGCCTTATGTTACAGAAGTTTTAGTTCCCCTTCTCCTGGAAAGATCTGCAAACTTTCCACGAGGGTCTCTGCATAATCTCTGCTAGCCAAAGCACTGCACAGTGGTGTACAATTTACTGAAGAATTAATATTATTCTTCAGTAGGATAAAAGACCTTTGCACGCACGCTGCAAGAGTTTGCAGGATAGGCTAATACAGAAATTAAAGGATTAAAGCTTTTATTGCTGAAGTGGTCTTTTGAACAACCTCAAACCACGCACCATTAATATTTGTAGCTTAGACATGCATTATGCACCGTTATGGAATACAAACATATAATTCCATAATCCCCAAGCAAGTTAATACATCAGTCCAAGCAGTTTCAACCGATTGTACGAGGGCCATTTTTAAAGTAAGAATTGTTTCTGCATATTAACAACCTAAGTAGGCTCTTTTGACTGGAATAATGTCAAGACCATGTCTAGACTTTTCTGTAACCCTGCCTAACACTGTCAAGGTTTTCAGTGCATCAGCCGTGATTTCACAGAGGTATTTCATTAACCATGTCCAGTAGCGTAACGAGAGGCGCCCAGGGCGGTGGCTTCCCTTCCCCACCCTCTTTTTTAGCCCCATGCCCCTATCCGCTCCTTCCCCGCTCCCTCCTGCCATGCGCTCGCAAGCCACTTCCCTTGTTCTTTTTAACGTTCGTGGCGCAAGGTTCATGGCTCTTCCTCCGACGTCACTCCCTAGGCGCGGGTCCAGGAAGTGATGTCAGAAGAAGAGCCGACACCGGCGCGAGCAGCAAGTTGGGGTTGCTGCAAATGCCGCTGGCGCTCACACCAAGAAGGCACCCAGGGCAACCCCCCCCCCTGATAACGCCACAAACCATGGCAAAAAAGTTAAGTAAAAGAGGCTACTAGAGCCAAAAAAATAAAATCCTTTAAAGAATAGAATGAAGAAAATAAGGAGAGACATAAGAACTGGCAATGATAAAGACAGCTAAGAATATGAAGAGAAACTTGCAAAAGAGGCAAAAACTCATAGCAATTTATTTTAGGTGCATCAGAAGCAGAAAGCTTTTGAGGTTAGAGAAACTGGAACATAGACATCATTGGAATCTCTGAAACATGGTGGAATGAAGAAAGCAAATGGGATACAGCACTACCGGGGTACAAACTATATCGCCAGGATAGGTCAGGACAGAAAGGAAGTGGAATAGCACTGTACATAAAAGAAAGCATACAATCGACAAGAATGGACACAGCAGAGACGAGCAACAAGCTGGAATCACGATGGGTTAAAATACCGGGAAGGAAAGGGCCTGAAAGAAAGATGGGCCTATACTATTGTCCACCCGGGCAAACCGGAGATATCGATGAAGAAATGGAAACCGAGATGAAGCGAGAATGCAAAAGCGGTAACACAGTTATTATGGGAGACTTCAACTACCCCGGGATAGACTGGAGTCTTGGAAGCTCAAGATGCGCTAAGGAGACATAATTTCTGGAGGCTACACAAGATTGCTTCATGGAGCTGCTTGTTAGAGAACTGACGAGAGGAAATGTCACTCTGGATCTAATTCTAAATGGGTTAAGGGGACCTGCAAAGGAAGTGGAAGTAGTGGGACCGTTGGGAAACAGCGATCATAATATGATCAAGTTCAAGGTTGAGGTAGGAATACCGAAAGGAAAGAGAACTATAGCGACAACTTTCAACTTCAGGAAAGGAAACTACGAAGCAATGAGGGGAATGGTAAGGAAGAAACTTAGGAACATTTCCAAAAAAATAGCAAACGGTAGAACATGCCTGGTCTTTTTTCAAGGACACGGTGAGTGAAGTGCAAAATCTGTATATCCCCAGATTCAGAAAGGGGTGCAAAAAGAGTCGAACAAAAGGCCCAGCATGGATAACTAATATAGTGAAGGAAGCGATAGGCAATAAGAAAAATTCATTCAGAAAATGGAAAAACGACAAAACTGAGGGGAACTGGAAAGAGCGCAGGAAGTATCAAAAAGAATGTCACCGTGTGGTCCGAAAAGCCAAAAGAGAGTATGAAGAGAGGCTAGCCAGGGAGGCACAAAATTTCAAACCATTCTTTAGATATGTTAAAGGTAAGCAGCCGGCTAGGAAGGAGGTGGGACCGCTGGACAACGGAGACAGGAAGGGAGTGGTGAAGGAGGAGAAAGAGGTCACGGAAAGACTTAACTTGTTCCTTTCATCTGTATTTACAAATGAAGACACAACCAACATACCGGAACCTGAGCAATTCTTCAATGGAAATCAAGCAGAAAAATTAACATCCATGGAAGTAAGCCTTGAAGATGTATGCAGGCAGATAGAAAAACTACAAACTGACAAATCCCCGGGTCCGGACGGAATCCATCCAAGGGTTCTGAAGGAATTAAAGGAGGAGATAGCGGAACTACTGCAGCAAATTTGCAACCTATCCCTGAAAACAGGAGTGATCCCAGAGGATTGGAAGATAGCCAATGTTACGCCCATCTTTAAAAAGGGATCAAGAGGTGACCTAGGAAACTACAGACCGGTGAGTCTGACCTCGGTTCCGGGGAAAATGGTGGAAGCACTGATAAAAGAAAACATCGATGAACATTTTGAAAGAAATGAACTTCTGATAACCAGCCAACATGGTTTCTACAGGGGGAGATCGTGTCTAACTAACTTATTGCACTTCTTCGAAGGAATTAACAAACAGATGGACCAAGGAGACCCCATAGACATCATATAGCTAGATTTCCAAAACGTCTTTGACAAGGTGCCTCATGAACATCTACTCCGGAAACTGAAGAACCATGGGGTGGACGGAGATGTACACAGATAGATCAGAAACTGGTTGGCGGGTAGGAAACAGAGGATGGGGTGAAGGGCCACTACTTGGACTGGAGGAGGGTCACGAGTGGTGTTCCGCAGGGCTCGGTGCTCAGGCCGCTGCTATTTAATATATTCATAAATGGTCTAGAAACAGGGACCAAGTGCAAGACGACACCAAACTATTTAGTGGCGCTCGGACTAAGGAGGACTGCGAAGAATTACAAAGAGACTTGAACAAACTAGGAGAATGGGCGACGAGATGGCACATGAAGTTCAACGTTGAGAAATGTAAAGTATTGCATGTGGGAAGCAGAAACCTGAGGTACAATTATACGATGGGAGGGATGTTATTGAATGAGAGTACCCAAGAAAGGGACTTGGGGGTAATGGTGGACATAACAATGAAGCCGATGGCACAGTGCGCAGCAGTCGCTAAAAGAGCGAATAGAATGTTAGGTATAATCAAGAAAGGCATTACTACCAGAACGAAAGAAGTTATCCTGCCATTGTATCGGGCAATGGTGCGTCCGCATTTGGAGTACTGCATCCAATATTGGTCGCCGTACCTTAAGAAGGATATGGACCGTTACTCGAGAGGGTTCAGAGGAGAGCGACACGTCTGATAAAAGGGATGGAAAACCTTTCATACGCTGAGAGATTGGAGAAACTGGGTCTCTTTTCCCTGGAGAAGAGGAGACTCAGAGGGGATATGATAGAGACCTACAAAATCATGAAGGGCATAGATAGAGTAGAGAGGGGCAGATTCTTCAAACTTTCAAAAAATATAAGGATAATAGGGCATTCAGAAAAGTTGAAAGGGGACAGATTCAAAACAAATGCCAGGAAGTTCTTCTTTACCCAATGTGTGGTGGACACCTGAATGCGCTTTCAGAGGACGTAATAGGGCAGAGTACAGTACTGGGGTTTAAGAAAGGATTGGACAATTTCCTGCTGGAGAAGGGGATAGAAGGGTATAGATAGAGGATTACTGCACAGGTCCTGGACCTGTTGGGCCGCCGTGTGAGCGGGCTGCTGGGCACGATGGACCACAGGACTGACCCAGCGGAGGCATTGGTTATGTTCTTATGTTCTGGGCCTTTTCTCCCTTGAAAAGAGGAGACTGAGAGGGGACATGATTGAAACATTCAAGATAATGAAGGGAATAGACTTAGATAATGGAAGTTCTTCTTCACCCAGAGAGTGGTAGAAAACTGGAACTCTCTTCCGGAGGCTGTTAAGGGGAAAACACCCTCCAGGGATTCAAGACAAAGTTAGACAAGTTTCTGCTGAACCAGAACGTACGCAGGTAAGGCTATTCTCAGTTAGGGCACTGATCTTTGACCAAAGGTCCGCCGCGTGAGCTGACTGCTGGGCATGATGGACCACCGGTCTGACCCAGCAATTCTTATGTTTTTATGAATCCGTGGGACCGTTGAATGATCAAGGAGCAAAAAGGGCACTCAGAGAGGATAAGGCCATAGCAGAGAGACTGAATGAATTCTTTGCTTCTGTCTTTACAGAAGAAGACGTAAGAGATCTACCAGAACTGGAAATGCTTTTCAAGGGTAATGATGTGGAGGAACTGAAAGAAATCTCAGTGAATCTGGAAGATGTACTAAGCCAAATCGACAAGATAAAAAGTGATAAATCGCCAGGACCAGATGGTATATATCCCAGAGTATTCAAAGAACTCAAAAATGAAATTACTGACCTGTTGTTAGTGATCTGTAACCTGTCGCTAAAATAGTACCTAAAGATTGGTGGGTGGCTAATGTTATGCTGATTTTTAAAAACAGTTCTAGGGGAAATTACAGACTGGTAAGCTTCACTTCAATTTAATGTGGCGTCTTCTATACTGCTAAATCTCCAAAAGGATTCAAAGCAGTTTACAAAATATTTCTATCGAAAATCTAATCAGGTATATTGAATTTTCCTCTCTGTCCCAACGGGCTCACAATCTATAAGAAGTATCTGGTTACATGCTAGAAAAATATTAAGGAAGAAGATAATAGAGTAAATTTAATACTATAAGTATAGAAAATTTCGATATCAAAGCAGAAATAAAATGAATAAAGAAAAACAGAAAAGAAAAAAACTACAGAAATTAAACAAACCTAGCAAAAATAAAACAAAATTAAAACCCCCCTTTATGAAGCTGCGCTAGCGTTTTTAGCGCCAGCCGCTGTGATAACAGCTCTGACGCTCATAAAATTCCTATGAGCGTCTGAGCAGTTACTACCGTGACCGGCGCTAAAATGCTAGCACGGCTTTGTAAAGGAGGGGGTAAGTCAGAAATTAAAATAAAATAAACTCCAGTCAGCTTCGAGTTCCATATCCTTTCCACCTCAATTTATTATTATTATTATGGCGCAAAAATGACGTATTGCTGAATTTTGAAAAATAAATTGTCACTGGAAGGCTTAAATAAACTTCTGAAAAATATTGATAGAACATCAGAAAGGTAGTGGCCTGCATCACACCAGCTGCAGAGTTGTAAACTAGAGAATGACACGGTGACAAAATTAATCACCGTTCCCGTCCCCGCGGATAACCGCGGGAAACCATCTTCATGTCATTCTTTAAGGAGAGAGGGAAGAATCAGAGTATGAATGGCCACAACCACTGACCCGCAAGCTTTGCTTTGAAGAATGCTGAGATTGAGCAGCAACATTCCAGAGCAGATATTGTGATGTCATAATGCCTCATTCCACCAGTGCCTAAGAGCCAATCACATCAGTGATGTCACAATGGCTTCATTATCCTTGGCTCACATAAGAATCAGAGTATGAATGGCCACAACCACTGACCCGCAAGCTTTGCTTTGAAGAATGCTGGTGTAGAAGGACTGAGGCTGAAATAGACACTAGAAAATGACAAAGGATTATTTCCCGCAGTTATCCGCGGGGACAGGAACGGTGATGAATTTTGTCACCGTGTCATTCTCTATTGTAAACATCGATCACAATCATGATCTTGCATCGAGTCAGTAAAAACCAGTCACAGCCTCACAGAACTCGGCATGAAATTGCACGAGATCTTGGAATGTCCCAGACCTCAGTGACTAAAATGGTTCACTATATGACTTTCATTTGGAAATGCTACCGAAAGCACAAAGCAGCAGAGTTCACTGAGGCGGACAGGCAAGTGAGGCTGTGGCGGGCAAAGATACTCCAAGCCTCGTCAATTTCATTGTCTTCACAGATGAAAACATATCCACTGCTGATTGTCCAACAAACAGCCAAAGCGATCAAATTTATGCCAGTACATTAAAGAAACACATTCCGGCCAGTTGCTTGCTGCATATCCATTCAGACTTCAGCAGTTCTGTAATAGTGTCTGTTAAGAGTGTCAGCTCTCAGCAAAACATCCATTGACTTTGTCGAACCAAGCATAAAAGTAGATGGAAAATATAACCGGGACATGCTGCGGATGCAGGGCCAGCTTCCAGATATTTGCAAGCTGAGTATTTTAACTTTCAGCTAGATAGTGTGCCAGCCCACCGAGCTCAAGAGACGGTGCAGCTACTGACTAGAGAGTTGCGCGGGGACAGAAATCCCACCCGTCCCCACCCGTCCCCGCCAAAGTCCCACCCGTCCCCGTGAGGACTCCCACCCGTCCCCACCCGTCCCCGTGAGGAATCCCTCCGTCCCCACCTGTCCCCGCGAGGAATCCCACCCGTCCCTGCGAGGAATCCCCTACGTCCCCGCGAGGAATCCCTTACATCCCCGCCCGTCCCTATAAACTACAGAAATAGTTATTTCATTTAATTATGCTACTGAATTAAAGGCTCTGGTAGAAACCCATTTAAAAATAAGCAAAAAGACTTTATTAATTTGGAAATATTAATTGGGAAGAATACATACTTTGTAAACGGGTTTCTACCAGAGCCTCTAATGTTTATAAATTTTTATCAACACAACTAATATACTACTTTATCCTTAAGCAAAAAAAAAAAAAAAAGAATTTTTCTCCTACCTTTGTTGCCTGGTTTCTGCTTTCTTCATGTTCTCATTCAATTTCTTCCATTCACTGCCTCTCTTCTCTCTGTGTCTTCCATTTGCTCTGTTACTGTGCCTCTCCCTTTCTCCCCCCTCCCAAATTGGTCTGGCACCCATCTTTTTCCCTCTGCTCCCCCCATAGTCTGGCACCTCTGTCTTCTTCCCTGCCAGCGTCTTCTCCCCATTCCCTCTTCCCCATTTCCTTTCAGTGTCCTTCTCCCCCACCATCTTCCCCATGTCCTGTCAGGCAGCATCCTTCTCTCCCCTCTGCCTTCCCCATGTCCTTTCAGCGTCCTTCTCCCCCCTCTGTCTTCCCCATGTCCTTTCAGTGGCCTTCTCCCCCCTCTGTCTTCCCCATGTCCTTTCAGCGGCCTTCTCCCCCCCTGTTTTCCCCATGTCCTTTCAGCAGCCTTCTCCACCCCTGTTTTCCCCATGTCCTTTCAGTGGCATTCTCCACCCCTTTGTCTTCCCCAGTGCTTTCAGGGTCCTTCCCCCCCTCCTCCCGTTTACCCCATGTCCTTTCAGCGTTCTTTTCCACCCCTTTGTCTTCCCCAGTGCTTTCAGAGGCCTTCTCCCCCCTTAAGCGTCTTTTCTTCTCCACTCCACCTTTCCTCCCTCCCTGTCTCCACCTTTGTGGCGCTTTTGCACCCGACCAACAACAGAACAGGCCCGGTCGGACAAATCTCCCTGTCCTGTAGCCGCAAATCTAAATTACCTTCTTACAGCAGCTGGAGTAGTGAAGCTGCTGTAAGAGGTAATTTAGATTCGCGGCTACAGGGCAGGGAGATTTGTCGGCCGGGCCTGTTGTCGGTCGATCGGGGGACCTGACCGGCTGTGCACATTCTCCGGGGCGGACCGCCCCCTCCCCCCTCTTTCGTACGCCATTGCCTTCTTCCTACCTGCCCTGCCGCACACAGCCGACCGGAAGTCTTCCCGATGTCAGCGCTGACGTCGGAGGAAGGGAGGGCTTTGCTTAAGCCCTCCCTCCGACGTCAGCGCTGACATCGGGAAGACTTCCGGTCGGCTGTGTGCTGCAACAGGGCAGGTAAGGAGAAGGAGACTACCCTCGCGGCTCGAGTGCACTGCGATCCAACCCCGCAGGAACCCCGCGACCCTCGGAGGCGTCCCCACGGGATCCCCGCGACCCTAGGGGGCATCTCCACGGGATCTCCGTGACCCAAAGGGGGAACCCGCGGGATCCCCACGGGTCCCTCGGGATTCCCGTCATCCCCGTTCCCGTGCAGCTCTCTACTACTGACACAAGGAAATACTTTCTTACAGAAAGGGTAGTAGACGTATGGTGGCTGAAAAGTCGGTTTCTACCTGACAAGACGCAACAAGACCTGGAAACCTGCAACAAGCACAATGCCAGCTATGGAAACCCTGAAAGAATAACTTTTCAGTCTTGTTTGTTTATTTTTTTTTCCCCTGCAGCCTATTGGCTGGCTAAGCTTCTTTAGGAATGTCTAGCCAATGAGCTGTGGCTTTGCTTGCATCATTTTCCATGCCTCCCCCAGCTTGTATTAATTTCAGCTGTGTTCTCCCTTTTATTTATTTATTTAGATTTCTATCCCATTCTCCCGGGAGCTCAGAACGGATTACAATTGACATTCACAGTAAAGTTACAGGACAAAAAATGTATAGACATTCGAAGAAGAGGCAGGTGAGGGGACGTAGAGAGAGAAGGAGAGGAGGAGCAAGGGAAAGGAGGGCAGAGAGGGGGAGTGGTAGGGAATCAAGGCGTTAGAAGAAGGGGAGCAGGGAACAGGAGAGGAAGGAGAGAAGGAGGAGAGAGGAGAACAGAAGGAGAGCTAGGAGGAGGTAGTCCATTGCAAAGATGAGTCTTCAGCATTTTCTGAAAGATCATCAGCGAGTCTTGTGATCTTATCTGGGCAGGCAATTGGTTCCAAAGATGGGGGATGAAGTGGCTGTATGAACGTTTATGAGCTGTTTCCATATGGAGGGATCTTTTCCCTCAGCCTCGGTTTCCCTCAGAACCCCTTAGCTACCATGCAGGTTTTCTTCCTTAGGCGGCCAATAAGCTGCAGAGGAGACAGGAGCAATAGGTTTGGAGACATCATCCGTTGCTTAGCAACATTCAGTTTTCCTATTGGCCTGGCTAAGTTTCCTTAGGAATGCCTGACCAATAAGCTGTAGGGAGAGGCGGGAGCTGTAGCTACAGAGAAAGCAACCTGCCTATTAGCTGATTATGCTTCTTTGTCTAATCAATGGGCTGCAGGGGGAGGCAGGAACATCGGAAAAATTCCCTGTTTGACCCCCCCACTAATGAATTTTGCAACCAAAATGACGTGACCATTTATTTTTTTCATCAAAAAGGGACATCTATTAATTTTCAGTTCTGCCCCCAATCCCGCCCTAGCCCTGCCCTAGCCCCGCCTCCAATTTCTTCCATTCATTTTTCATGTACACACAATATCTTATTAATTCATCATGGTAAACATAAAAATTTTTTAAAAAACCACAAAAATACACTGTACACAGAGAAAATGTTAATTATCATTTATGAGTTTCAGGTTTTTTTCAAAGATGTCAAGGCAGATGACTTTAAAATATGCAATGTCACCTCAGTAACTATAGAAAAATAGACAAATATAAAGCAAAATATCAACAGCAGATATAAATTCTCAAAACGGACACATTTTGATCACTAAATTGAAAATAAAATAAAATAAAATTTTTTCTACCTTTGTTGTCTGGTGATTTCATGAATTTCTAGTTGCACTTCCATCTGACTGTGCATCCAATATTTCTTTCTTTCTTTCGCATCCAGTATTTCTTTCACAATCCAGCCCCATTCCTTTTGTATCTAGGTCGCTCTCTCTTTTCCCTCTGTTACCCTCCCCAGATCCAGTGTCAGTTCTCCTTTGTTCCAGGTCTCTCTCTCCATCCTTTGTCATGATCTTGCATCTCCCTGTTCTTCCTCAGGGTCTCTCCCCCTCTGTCTGAACCTCCCATAGTCCTGCATCTGCCTCCTGTCTTTCCTCTTTGGTCCAGGCCTTTCTCTCTCTAGCCTTTCTAATCTATTTACAACCCCCCTCCTTTTCTCTGCCTCTTTCTCTCCTTCCTTCCTCCCTCCCTCCTTCCTATGTCCCCCTCACTGCCTTCCAGCCTGTGTCCCACCCCCTCCCCCGAAGCCAGCCAGCCAGTCAGCCTACCTCCCTCCCTCCCTGCCGCACTGAAGCCAGCCAGCCTGCCTGTCTGTCTGCCTCCCTCCCTCCGAAGCCTGGCCTACTGCCTATTCTTCTGCTCTCCCCCACCTGGTGTGCCGCCACCGCTGCCTGCTACTGCTTCCCGCCCGCCGTCGCAACAACCGCAAGAAAGGAAGGTCCAGGTGTCGGCCCAGAAGCCTTCTCCCTGACATCAATTCTAACGTCAGAGAGGAAGTTCTGGGCCAGCCAGGCAGCGATTGGCTGGCCCGGAACTTCCTCTCCGATGTCAGAATTGACGTCGGGGAGAAGGTTTCTGGGCCAGCGCCTGGACTTTCCTTTCTTGTGGTAGTTGCTTTGGTGGGCGGGGAAGCAGGGAGAAAGCCCATTCTTCCGCGATTGCCTGTCCCGTTTTCCCCACACACAGCTTCGGGACGCCGTCTGTGAAAGAGGAACATCTTGGCGTCCCAAAGCTAGGTGTGGGGACAACGGGAGAGGGGATCAGAAAACGGGATGGTCCTGTTCAAAATGGGACATAGGGCCACTTTAACCAAAAACCATAGATTGACCCCCCCATTCCAACATCCTTAGAACAGTTTTCAAGGTCACAGTCAGAACTTGTTTATTTTATATAATTGCAGTTTGTCAACCATTGTGATCACATACAATGCAGGAATAAAAGGAACATTCTCTGCAACCTCCTTTTCCTTTGGCCTAATAACATTTGCCTATGTGCTTTGTGCTTTCAACGACATCAGAGCTGGATATTATTAGGCTCCAGCCTTCATTAGCAGCTACATGATAATTTACCAATGCTTTTGTGGCTATGTTTTCAAATTATATTCTGATGAATGCAGATAGAATAAAAGAAAATGGAGTGTGAGGTGTATTTGCTTTGAACTGTTGACGCCACCCTCCCCCCATCAGTAATTGAAATCCATAGTTCAGCTGTACTAAGGAAAGCTACTGAGACAGAAGTAACATATCCTGGGAGGAGTAGGGTTACCAGATTTTACTATTGTAAAATCTAGACCCATGGCCCCGCCGGGCCCGCCCCCAGGACCGCCCAGTTCCACCCAGCCCCGCCCCATTCTGCTCAAGCCATGTACCATTCCACCCCAGCCTAGCCCCCAGGCACGTCCCCTCAACCTGTTATGCTCGGAGCTGAGTCAGGAGGGCATCTGCGCTTACGGTCCCAAGCTAGAAGCTTTCCAAAACTTGGACAAAGTGGATGTCCGGATCTGTTCTCTAAAAAGAGGACTTGTCTGGGTAAATCCGGATGTTTGGTCACCCTAGGGAGGAGGGATGGATGTGGTGGGTGGCGTGTGTGTGTGTCATAGTAATTGCTTAAGCATGGCATCTAGTGGCTGGATTCAGGGTGTCAGAAGGTGTGTTGTCCTGGTTCAGGAACATTTCTGGAATAACCAGACTGTATATTGGAACATTAGAGGAGAAGGTAGATATAAGAACATAAGATTTGCTGCTGTTGGGTCAGACCAATGGTCCATCATGCCCAGCAGTCCGCTCCCGCGGTGGCCCTTAGGTCAAAGCCCAGTGCTCTATATGAGTCCAACCTCAACTGCATACGTTCTGGTTCAGCAGGAACTTGTCCAACTTTGTCTTGAATCCCTGGAGGATGTTTTCCCCTATAACAGCCTCCGGAAGAGCGTTCCAAATTTCTATCACTCTGTATGTGAAGAAGAACTTCCTCATGTTTGTACGGAATCTATCCCCTTTCAACTTTAGAGAGTGCCCTCTCATTCTCTTCACCTTGGAGAGGGTGAACAACCTGTCTTTATCTACTAAGTCTATTCACTTCATTATCTTGAATGTTTCGATCATGTCTCCTCCTTTCAATGGAGAAGAGGCCCAGTTTCTCTAGCCTCTCACTGTACAGCAACTCCTCCAGCCCCTTAACCATTTTTGTCGCTCTTCTATGGACCCTTTCGAGTAGGACTATGTCCTTTTTCATGTACGGTAACCAGTGTTGGATGCAATATTCCAGGTGGGGGCGTACCATGGCCCGGTATAACGGCATGATAACCTTTTCAAATCTGTTTGTGATCCCCTTCTTAATCATTCCTAGCATTCTGTTTGCCCTTTTCGCTGCTGCCACGCATTGCGCGGACAGTTTCATTGACTTGTCTACAAGTACTCCCAAGTCTCTTTCCTGGGGGCTCTCTCCGAGTATAGCACCGGACATCCTGTATTCGTTCAGTGAAGGCTCCACCAGTACTGTATTTGTGAATAGAGGCTGATCTTCCCAGTTGAGCTAGAAGAACAAAGGAACAGGAGGAAACTGTCAGGTGAAAAAAAAAAAGAAAAGAAACAAAAGAAAAAGAACAGAAAAGAAGCTGACAGGGTCTAAATAAAGCATTTGCTTTGTCTGGTCTTACTTAGGCCATAAATTACCTGTAGTTAGAGTTACCAGTACTGTTCCCTCTAAGCTGTGCGCTTGTGCGCGCGCACACAACTTGCCGAACCCGCGCACAGAAATTAAAAAAGCGCGCACAAAAAAATAAATGTTTGCCAAAAATGATTTTCACTGCTAAAATGAAATGTTGCAGAAGACCAGCTGTTCCGATTTCCCATTTATCACATTTATTGAAGCGCTATAATATAAATTCTAAGTCATTCACGTGATTCCGTTATCTTTGGCAGTTGAACTTGACACGTCACGTGCCCCATAGGGCCATAGCTTATGGCCCATAGGATATGAAACACTTCCGATTCTTTGACTTCCCGAAGTTCCACCATATTGTTTATTTCGTGGAATCGTAGTGTGCAGCATGGTACTGAGGTTGTATAACTGTATTCATTTATTAAATTGCAACCAGATATAACTCTTAAAATGTCTAAACCGCGAATGGTGAAAAGTGTAAAACGCAAGAGAGCTGCAACAGCTTTTAGGTCTGAATGGCTTGAAGAAATTGTTGAAACGGAGACACCAGAATCTCGAAATACAATGCGTGTTCGACTGTGTGAAATATTTACCTATGACGAAGACGATGGAGTTGTGTGTTGTTACTGTCAAGATGCCAAAGCAACTGGAAAATTCTCTACTGGAAAAATATGGGATGATGTTTGGAAACTGGACTTTCTGAAACGCCATCTATCAAGTAAATCTCATATCGACAGTATTAGGAAACTCAGAAATAAAAATCTGAATTTAAGAGGGGGACTGGTTAACATTTTGCTTGAAAGCCCAACCAAAAAAGAAAACAGGCAAATTAGTAATGAATGGAAGCGTTTCAGTCCTGATGAAATTAAGGTTCTTGTCGACAGTGTTGTGCTGGCCATTAAGATGAATATCTCAATGCTCTCTGTTCAAGATATCAATGAGCAAATGGCGAAGTATGTTAGTATACCTGATAGCTGGAGAAGCAAAAACTATGTGTTTGAATTTCTTGGAATTATCAATGGCATTGTGCAAGATGATCGTATGGCAGACATTAAATTAACAACGTATCATACGTTAACTGTTGATGAAAGCACAGACATTTCTGTCAACAAGTACTTAATACTCTACTTTAAGTATCGGCCAGTCAATTCAAATGAAAATAGGACATCATTTGGTGGGATGCTACAGTTGGAAGCATGTGATGCTACATCAATAGTAACAGCAATTAGGGAATTCTATAGGAAACATGAACTTGACCTGAATAAAATGGTTATGTTCACCTCTGATGGTGCCTCTGTTATGTTGGGCAAAAAAGATGGTGTTGCAGCACAACTGAGAAAAGACATTCCACATTTAGTGCAGCAACATTGTGTTGCACATCGGGAAGATTTGGGACTTTCTGATTCATGGAAAGAAGTAAAATTGATGAAAGAAGTAGAAACTGCAATGAGAACTGTGTACACAGTGTTCTGTCGGTCTTCTACTAAACGATGCAAATTTCAAGAAATAGCAGATGCATCTGAATGTGAATCAACTGCTTTCAGACCTCTGAATGAAGTGCTCTGGTTATCTAGATACTTTGCACTTAAAGCAATTATTTGAAATTATGATCCCCTGTTAAAATATTTTGAAGAAGACAAAGATAATGATCCTATTGCAAAGTACTGCTATAAGAAGCTGAACAGTGAACAATTTCATATTACACTTGAAGTTTTGAATGATGTCTTATCAGAACTGGCTTCCTTAACCATGGCATTTCAAAAACGTGGTTTGACACCATTGGAAGCTTATCATCTTGCACAGGGTAAATTGAACAAACTTCGAATGCAATACTTAGGCGACAAGGTTAAGTGGAGTGATAAAGTCAACAGTCTTCTTGACAACGGGATGAGGTCTGGAGAAAAAGTTTCAGTGGATACTAATTTCATATTAACCTTCATCTGGGTGAAAGATCTCCTGAAAATGAAGTTGAGGAATGGTCTGCTTTTGACTGTACAGCAATATTACAATGCGACTTTGACTTCGGAAATGGACATATCAGATCTCTTTGTTTAAAGTATAAACAATTTCTTCTGGAGGAAAGTGTTATTATTCAGCAATACAATGACTTTAAATTCCTTGTTGCAGAAAAAAATCAAAAGCAATCTGATAGACAGCTTTCCAGATATGACAAAATTTGCATTTCAGAATGATCAATTTGCAGATTTAGCAAAATTGATGTACATTGGTGCCACATTCTTAGCATCTAGTTCAGATTGTGAGTGTGGTTTTAGTCTAATGAACAATTGGAAGACTAAACAAAGGAATCGTTTACATTTAAAGCATTTGGAAATGCTGATACGTGTTAAGAGTCACCTTCAAGATGGAGGCTCAACAGATCTTGACAGAATTTATTTGGACTGGATAAATATGAAAGATCGCAGGGAAAAACTTTGAAAACTAAATTGCTGTTATTTCTAAATTTTAAGTATAAAGTACAATGAAACCTTATTTATAGGTAGCGCTCAATGAAACATTTCAATGAAACATAATTTATGTTTATTAAAATGGGACTTTATCTATATATATAAAATCGGAGGTATGTATGTGTGTATGTATGTATGTGCCGCGATCACGCAAAAACGGCTTGACCGATTTGAACGAAACTTGGTATGCTGATCCCTCACTACCTGGGATGATATGTTCTGGGGGTCTCGTGGCCCACTTGCACACGTGGGCGGAGCTACAAACAGAAAATCAGATTTCACCCATTCATGTCAATGGAAAAAATGTAAAAAGCTGCCAACGCAAAAACGGCTTGCCCGATTTGAACAAAACTTGGTATGCTGATCCCTCACTACCTGGGATGATATGTTCTGGGGGTCTCGCGGCCCACCTGCACACATGGGCGGAGCTACAAACTGAAAATCAGATTTCAACCATTCATGTCAATGGCAAAAATGTAAAAAGCTGCCAACGCAAAAACGGCTTGCCCGATTTGAACGAAACTTGGTATGCAGATCCCTCACTACCTGGGGTGATATGTTCTGGGGGTCTCGCGGCCCACCTGCACACGTGGGCGGAGCTACAAACACAAAATCAGATTTCACCCATTCATGTCAATGGAAAAAATGTAAAAAGCTGCCATTCTCACAGTAATTCCAACTATAAAACACTTTCTATGACACTATAACCACTAGGGACATCGTTTCTATTATACCACGGACACCATACATATAGAGTTTGTATGTTCTAACTGTGTTTGTAACTGTTTCCTTCATGCACCCCAGTTCATAATGTTATTACATTACATGAGTACTCATATCCTGAACTAGGAACACAGGTTCCATTCTGAACCGGGAACAAACTGCATGGAGTTTCTTTTCAACCTGAGTTTCCACATATTGAGTTGTTTAAATCAATACTGAAACTTTTGGATGCCACTTATTCCAACAGATCTTCCTTTTCAGTTTAAGAGACTGCAAATTCCAGTGAGACTTGCATTCTCTATCACAATCAACAAATCACAGGGACAGACTATTACATACTGTGGAGTGGATTTAAGATCCCCCTGTTTTTCCCATGGACAACTCTATGTTGCTTGCTCAAGGGTGGGTTCACCCAATAATTTATATGTTCTTGCTCCTGGAGGTGAAACTAAAATTGTTGTTTATAATCAAGTTTTGTGTTAGTTGTATTGTATTCATTTTGTCAAATATTTCACATTATAATTTGAATATTGTACTTTTTATAAAGCTGTAAAAAAATAATTTTATTCACCACTATAAAGTATCTTTATTTCAATCCATTTACTGTGTTATTGCTATAATTAAATACCCGTGCAACGCCGGGACATCAGCTAGTGTTACATAAAGTGTAACTAACATAAAGTGTAACTAAAATTACATTGTGTTTTCGTTAATTCAGACTAAACTCAAAGACCTGCCCATAAATGCCCATAACTGAACTACGGGCCCTCTGGCAATCATTTTTATAGCGCACACAAATTTAGTTTTTCTTTAAAATGCGCACAGATGAAATTTTTTGCGCACACAGCCTATGAAAAATTAGAGGGAACATTGGTTATCAGATGTCTGTATTTCCCTTTTGAGGCATGTCCGGGGGTCCGGACAGCTTTTCAAAACCCGGTATTTTGTCTGGGGTTTTGACAAGCTTTCTTCGCGCAGTAGAGCATCCGAGCATGCACGGATGTCCTGCCTGACGAGAGCAGAGAGCGGGGGACAGGCCTGGGGTGTGATTGGAGGCGGGACTGGGGCGGGACGAGGGCATGACAGGACGGGGATGGTTGGAATTGGGCGGGCCTGGGGGGCAAGACTAGGGGGTCCAGATTTTCCAGACGGAAAATACGGTAATCCTATCTGTATTTAGAGATCCAGGCCTAGAGTTGGATGCAGCCTGCCTGACCCCGTGCCTGGTAACCAGAGTCAATGTCTTAGAAGAGAAATTTTAAGAAGGATTCCAGTATGTATACTGAACAAGCAATACACATGTCTTCAAAGAGAATTACATGTCCACCTCCGTATTTGCGAATTCCGTATCTACGGATTCGCTTATTCGCAGTTTTAAACCACAAAATTCATTATAATTTTTCAGGCTATTTTAAGCCCTGTAAGCCCCCCCTTAAGCCTTACCTGGTGGTCTAGCGGGTTTTCAGGCAGGAGCAATCTTCCCACGCTCCTGCCCCGTGCAGATCGCTCACAGGAATGGCTGCCTTGAGCACCTGTAGTCTCTCGAGCCATTTCCTGTGAGCGATCTGCATGGGGCAGGAGCGTGGGAAGATTGCTCCTGCCTGAAAACCCGCTAGACCACCAGGTAAGGCTTAAGGGGGGGACTTTCAAGGCTTAAAATAGCCGGGGGAAGCGGGGGTTGGAGGCAGAACCGGCCCAAATATTATTCACGGTTTTTTAATATTCGTGGGCCGTCTCTGCCCCTAACCCCCCGCGAATGCGGAGGGGGAAGAGTATTCTTTTCTATCAGTTTTCCTAGGTACATATTTATATTTATACACTAGCTTGTTCAAAAATGGTGCGCTATTTACTAACTGATTGCTTCTACTAACTGCGGTTTTCTGCCCTTATAACTTTCCTCGCATTAGTATGATCAAAAGACTTTTGACTTCTCTTCTCATGACAGTCACTGTTCTTCAAACCCTGCATATTTTTCAATTTTTCAGCATTTGTACTTTGAATGTCAAAATCAATATGGGTAATTTGAGGCCTTTTTTTTTTTTTTCCTTCAGCATAAGAAAATTACTACGGGATAAATATCTTCAAATGTTCAGTCACTTTACTCAGCTCACACGTTTCTTTTTATTTTTAATGAAAAATCATAATAGCAACGATGCGTACCCCATAAAATCGGTTTTGACAGCAGTCGGGCACCTCTTTTCACCAACAAAGTCTTAGAACACATTCATTTAATGCATTTGAATGAGTTTAACATTTTCTTTTTTTCTTCTGGGTCTATTTCACCCTGCTTTCTTCGCCCGTTTATTTATATGATCTAGTTAACACGCTTACTGGAAAATTCTAAATAGTCCGGCTAAAGTTAGGCATGTCTAGCCAACGTAGACACCTACATTAATTGATTGATAGGCTTAATTGGTACCAACAATTGGTACAACACCCCATAATGGCTTTAATTGGACTTAATTGAAAATTTTTTAAAAAAATTAATTAATCTAATTAAAAAAAAAACCCCAGGATTCTATAAAAAGTAGGTGCCTAGTTCAACGTGCCCAGCTCAAAGTGGGTATGATTAGTGGGTGGATCATGAGTATGGTTTTGAGTTAGGCACCTCTTTGTGAATTAAGTACCTTTGGCCGCTTATCTTAAGTGCAAGTATTTAGGCGAAGAAAACAATGGTATACATTGTGTACGCCATAAGTAGACACCTAGCAATGCCTTAGCATGATGCTACAGCGTGTGCCTGACTTTTATAGAGTTGCTCTCAAAGAAAATGACACGGTGATAGAATCCATCACCATTCCAATCCCCACGGATAAAAAAAAAAACATCTCTATGTCATGCTCTAAGAAGAGATGGAAGAATCAGAGTATGAATGGGCCCAGCCAATGACCCTCAAGTCTTACATTGAAGAAGGCTGATGTAGAAGGACTGAGGTTGAGATAGACACTAGAGAATGACACCGGATGGTTAGAACATAAGACCATAAGCCCATCAAGCCCAGTATCCTGTTTCCAACAGTGGCCAATTCAGGTCCCAAGTACCTGCCAGAAACCCAAAGAGTAGCAACATTTCAGAGCTGAGATTGTGACATCATAACGCCTCATTCCACCAATGCCTAAGTGCCAGCCTCATCAATGATATCACAATGGCTTCATTATCTTATACTTGGCTCACATAAGAATCAAAGTATGAATGGACACAGCCACTGACCCTCAACTCTTGCACTGAAGAATGCTGGTGTAGAAGGACCGAAGTTGAGAGACCATAAGCGTTGCCATACTGGGACAGATCGAAGGTCCATCAAGCCCAGGATCCTGTTTCCAACAGGGGCCAATTCAGGTCCCAAGTACCTGCCAGAAACCCAAAGAGTAGCAACATTCCAGAACTGAGATTGTGATATCATAATGCCTCATTCCACCAGTGCCTAAGAGCCTCAGCAGTGATGTCACAATGGCTTGATTGTCCAATACTTGGCTCACATAAGAATCAGAGTATGAATGGGCCCAGCCACTGACCCTCAAGCCTTGCACTGAAGAACGCTGGTGTAGAAGGACTGAGGTTGAGATAGACACTAAAGAATGACATGGGATTGTTTCCCACCATTATCTGCAGGGATGGGAACGGTGATGAATTCTGTCACCACTCAACCAAGAATGTTCTGAAGCCATCGAACCCTAACTAAAGAAGCACAAACTTTGGCTACATAGTTTTCTCTACTGCCATCCTTTCCTATGCCCTTCACGAGTTGCTCCTGTGTCGACATCATTTAAGGCTCTTACCTCTTTTAAATAAGACGCCTAATGGTTGCAGTAGAGGAGGAGAGTCTTTTGGGCATGAAATAAATTGCCATACCTTCTACTGACAGAGTTGAATTTCATCTGACAGGATGTCAAGCTCTATTACCAACTCTGGCAGAAGAAGGTAAGACAACTTGTCTCATGCCTGATAGACTCTCATGCTTCCAGGAGCACATGATGTAATCTAGAGGTTGACACCACATGCCAGAATACTGAATATCATCTATAGGATGTCAAGCTCAGACCTGCCAGGACACACGTGTCAAACACAAGGCCCGCAGGCCGAATCCAGCCTACCTGGCCATTTTATGTGGCCCGCTGTGACTGTGACGCATCCAAGCGCTCGACCATACAGCACCAGAGGCGCTCCAAACACCTTAACATGCTGCCCCAGTTCCGGTGGCGCTCCAGGCGCCTCACCGCACTGCCTCAGTACCCATTTGCAGGCAGAAGGACCCAGTCCCGGTGTAAAACCTAGGCGCTCCACTCAAGTGCCTGACCTTGCTTGGTGTTATTTTCAGAACATGAATAATACAAGAGGATGGCGTGTAGTATGGTATCTCAGGGCGAGGGAGGATCTATACTTCTATCAAGACTTACCACCTCTTTTACTAAGGTGCGCTAACCGATTAGCGCGCTAAACGCTAACACGTCCATTGACTAACATGCACGCCTTAGTTTTTAGCGCGCGCTAAATCGATTAGCGCACCTTAGCAAAAGAGGGCCTAAGGATCTTACGCCTTCCAAGCCGCCAAACTAAACCCTTGGCTAGCCCAAATGGTCCTCAAGGCCCACAACTACCTCGACTTCAGAAAATTACTCAAAACTCACCTATTCCGAGACGAAGACCCTTAATGCCCCTTTTCAATCCTCCTCCCCCCCCTTCTGATCTACTCCCCTCCCCTGTCTCCCTCCTCTTCCCCATACTTCTCTCCTTGCTATTCGCAATTCTATGATCAATTTGGTATGTAATCACTTGTAACTTCTCTCTCCTTGCTGTCTGCAACTCTATGATCAATTTGATATGTAACCACCTGTAATCTCTGTTTAACTAATGTGAACCACCTAGAACTCTTCGGGGTATGGCGGTATACAAAAATAAAGTTATTATTATTAATAAAAAAATGTTTCCCTCGACTTAGCCTGTGTTTTGGATTTTTTGGGGCCCCTTATGTGATTGAGTTTGACACCGCTCTTCCAAATGAAATTCAGCATCTTGGCATTTGGAGTTATTGTCTAATTGTCTCCATGTACTCCTGGAAGCAGTGGCGTAGAAAGGGAGGGTGGCTGCGGACCGCCCCGGGCGCTGTCTTCGCTGGGGGTACCGGTGCCTTTCTGTACCCCCCACACCCCCCCGCATACCTGTTTAATTTTCGCCGGCACAAGCAGCATCTTCCACTTGCAGCTGGTGCCGGCATCGACTCCCTTCTGATGTCACTTTCTGGTCGCGGGACCGGGGTGTGATGTCAGATGGCGTAAGCAGCAGGGGAAAGATACTGCTCAGGCCGCCGAACATTTCAAGCAGTTTGTGTGGGGGTGTGGGGAGGGGGGGGTATGGCGTGGCGATGCTGGGTGCTGCCGCCCCGGGTGTCAACCTCCCTCCCTACACCACCACCTAGAAGCATTACCTCCTGAATTCTACATAGGTTGCCCAAAGTTGGATGCACAGATTTGAACACGCAGAGCACGTGGAAATGAACGAGCTTACGAGGTGTCTGCAATCAATTTTTCATGTTAATTATCACTAATGTGGATGTATGCTGTCGCACACCCGATAGTGAGTAGTCAGAATGGCTACCGGGTGCTGCGCACAAACACAGTTCCTAGACGTGCCTTCCCGAATTGAAAGGCCCTGCTGGTGATAATAATGTCAAATAAGTACAAAAAATTGCTCAGGATGCTTCAGCTTTTTAAAGATAGCACACTTTATTTATCACAGTCACTGTGCTCAAGTCCATATTCAAAAGGAAAAGAAAAACAAAAGAAAGTTCAGTAGTTCAGCTTATTTTACAGCTAAACCTGAGCAGCCCTTTCCTCAGGGTAAGTCTTTCTTATGTAGTCTCTATTATGCAATTCAAAAGTCAGTTTGTTTTCACAAGCACGCTGTGTTAGCCTGAGAGTATCACAGGCTTTTCCCCTTTTAAGCCAGCAAAGCTGGCGGGGGTGGGGAGTTGCTGAATCCACTTATTTAGCTTGCCAGAAAATGGCCCCTCTATCCCAACCTAGGATCTTTGTGGATTCAGACCCCACAACTCCCACTGCACAACAATCAGCAGCTAACTTGGCCTTATCACAAAAAAGGCAAACCAAAAATATTCCAAACAGAGTTCACAGTCCTTCAAAGAACAAAAAGGTTTCTTCAGGGTGAGACTTGATAAGAATTCTCACACACACACACACAGTCCCAGCCAGCACAATTCCCAGGTGCCTCAAAACACAAATCAGGTTTGTCAGAGAAGAACAAACATAGCAAAAACAACTTAGCTCTCTCTCCTGCAGTCTTCTCAACTGTCACAGGCAATGTCCATTGCTTCTTCAGATAAGCTTGCTAAAGGGAAATTACTCAGGTCCTCCATTTCTATCTCGTTCCCTTGCTGAGACATGGGAGCTGCACCAGGACATGAGTCTTCTTCCCAGGTTGGGTCCAGACTGAATCTTCCCAGCTTGGACTGCTGGTTATGACCAGGTTTGAGAAAGCCACGCCCTGCTCTAAAAGGAGAATGGGTTGGCTTTTGCTGAGCCTTGTGGTGTTGCTCAATTAGTCTCAGGAGCTGGGTGCTGGCTTGATTAGGAGCCTGCCTACCAGAGTGCTTCTTAGCAGGGACTGTTCTAGGTTCAGGGAAGTTTTTAAACTCATTCTGCTTCCCCTCCCCCCAGGGCTCCTGCTCTTGGGCAATCTCCTCAGGGCTAGAATCCTGTTCCCCACTGCTAGCACTGCTGCTGCACTGATCAGCCCTTTTAAAGATCAGGGGTTTTTGTGCTTTCACAGGCACAAACCTGACCTCAGTAGCAGGTTTGTGACAATGCGCATCTGTCTGCACAATATTCTCTAATAGTACATGCGTAAACCTCCTTATATTAAGCCATGCTAGGATTTTCTATCGCAGGCTGCGGCGGTAAAAGCTCCAATGCTCATATTGCAGCCTGTAATTTTAAAAAACCCTAACACGGCTTGATAAACGGGGGGGGGGGGGGGGGAGGGGGAGGGGCAGGTTAAACTCTCTTGCACACAATCCAAAAGAGGGTGGGTCAGAGGTGTTCCAAAAATTTAATTTATATATCCAGTTTTCTTTACTGTTTTCCAAGGGAACTCAGAACGGTTTATATTAATTTATTCAGGTACTCAAGCATTTTTCCCTGTCTGTCCTGGTGGGCTCACAATCTATCTAATGTACCTGGGGCAATGGGGGGATTAAGTGACTTGCCCAGGGTCACAAGGAGCAGCGTGGGATTTGAACCCACAACCTCAGGGTGGTGAAGCTTTAGCTTTAACCACTGCACCACTCTAGAAACCAGAATGGAGCAAAAGTGAGCCAAGTATAGGACAATCAAGGCATTGTGACATCACTGATGAGGTCAGCTCTTAGGCACTGGTGGAATGAGGCATTATGATGTCACAATACCAGCTCTGGTTATCACAGGGGGAGCTCAGAATGGTTTACATGAATTTATTCAGCTACTCAAGCATTTTTCCCTGTCTATACCATATTTTTTGGACCATAAGACGCACCTATATGTAGAGGAGGAAAAACAGAGAAAAAAAATATTTGGTTTAGAATTTTTTTCTTCATGGTTTTTCCTCCTCTACACATAGGTGCATCTGGTGGGCTGGTGCATCTGGTGCTGGGAAGCCCGAAACAGCCCGAAGAAGCAGCCTGCAGCCCGAAGCCGCCCAAAGAATAGCCTCCCGAAAGCCACCCGAAAAATGGCCTCACCGAAGCCGCCTGAAGAAAGGCCCCCCCTGGAACCTTTTTAGGTAGCGGTGGTCCAGCGCGGTCTCCTGCTGGACGGCTGCCTCTCTGTAGAGCAACACACAACACAGGAGCACGACCTTTGCACTTCCTGCCTGGTCCCGCACCGCTCTGTGATTGGCTGTGATTAGCTCTGTGACTGGCTGAGCAGTGCGGGACTAGGCAGGAAGCGTAAAGTTCACGCTCCTGCATTGTGCGTCACTCTACAGAGAGGAAGCTGTCCAGCAGGAGACCACGCTGGACCACCGCTACTTTAAAAAGGTACCGGGGGGGGGGGGGCGTGGTGTATTCGGTCCATAAGGCGCATCCTCTTTTTGGGGGTGGAAAAAGTGTGTCTTATGATCCGAAAAATATGGTATCTAATATACCTGGGGCAACAGGTGACCAAGTGATTTGCCCAGAGTCACAGGGCGCAGCGTGCGTTTGAACCCACAACCTCAGGGTGCTGAGGCTGTAGTTTTAACCACTGCGCCACTCTCTAAAACATAGTATGGTAGAAGATAGCATGACAAACATTGGAGGTGTTATAGAATATAGTGAAGTCTTATCAAATACTGTACTAGAATTTGCCCAGCTTCTGCACCAGATTTCAGCAGGAAGAAATTCCCAAAGTTTGGAGCGGTAATCTATTCGAAGCATTATTCTATAAAAGACACTCAGCTTGGAGTGCCCTTTATGTAATAGCACTTACTGTACATTTTTCCCGGTGCCTAAATCTGAGCACCATTTACTGAATCAAGTCCTATATGTACATATATCTCCCCCCCCCCCACCCCACCCAATATTCCCTGATCATCATGGGCTAAATTATTCAGGTATTCAGTGTCGGGCCATATCCAAGCATCGACACTGAATATCAATCATAAATTTCTACGGCCCGGCTGGTATTCAGTCAGGGCCTGCGCAAATAGTTTTAGGCGTTTTTAATTTTTAAAAAAATCTCTTGCACTCCCTGCTGCCCACCAAAATTCCCCTCCCCCTATTCCCTCCTTCCCCCCCCCCCTGTCTGCAACAAAGCCCCCCACCCCATCTACCCACCCCCTAATGCACAGGTAGGCCCCCTCATGGCAGCATTCCAAAATGGCTGCTGCAACCTCTTATGGCAGCTTGTGGTACTATACAAAGTACTGTGATCTGTCATGAAAGGTTGTGTCATCCATTTTGAAAGTCTGCCCCAAGGGGACAGGAGCAAGGGAGCTGTCCTTCTGCCCCCAAATACCCCATTGGACCACCATGTATGTAGGTAAGCCTGGGGGGGGCCCTATCTCCATATTGGGATGGGGGTAAGTAGGCAGGAAGGGCCTTTGTCATGGGCAGGGGAGAAGAGGGCGGGAAGGAGGAGGAGGAGAGGGTATTGTTGGGGAGTGGGAGAGGTGCAGGAGAGTTTTTGAGTCTTTTTGCTGTCCTAAGTTTATGCTTTATGAGGTTACTGAGACAGTTAGTGGACTGAAAATTGCAACTAAGAAGCTATGTAGGACCTTCACCCTGCTCCAACCTTTTCCATCACTAACCTAAGATGTTAGGAGTCGGCTAGTTGGTGGCGATATTCAGCAGCATTAAACCAGTTAATAGCCACTAATTCTGGTTGCAGGTCACTCAGCAGGAACTAACCAGGCAGGAGGAGCCTGTGCTGCCCGATTCAACATTTTTGAATATTGTGTGGTCTACTTTTAGAATACCGACAGTTAAGCCCGTAACTGACGCATTTAGATTACACTTGCCAGAGTTAGGCAGTTAAATTGGAACTTATGCTAGAATTCTATAATGGCACTTATGGACAATAGTCTATAAACAATGCCGGTTTTTTTAGACTCCTAAACTAGGTGAAAAATGCCATTTAAATGACGTTTTAAACTGATTTTCAAGGCGCCTACTGGCGCCCAAAATAACAGAGCTGGAATCACACCTCCATAGGTACTTTACAGGGCCTAACACCACTGCAGCTTTGGCAAATGATGGAAGTGGCGTTAGATGCCATAAAGCGCCCATGGAAGCGTAATTCATATTAAAGGTAGGCCATGAAAACCATGTAGGCCATGAAATGTAGGCCATGAAAACCATGGCCTGCATTTCCTTTGCCGGAGGTGCGATTCTCTACATGGCGCCATCGCATAATTGACCCGTGATCAGTTACCGCTATAGGAGGGGCCTTAGGCGCTTGGACCAATCAGGCCCTAGGATCCTGTGGGTTGGGCAGTGGAGGGGCGGGCCCGCCTCATTTGGACAGAGGTGGGCCTGCTGGCTAGTTGCTGTCCAGCCAAATTGGAGGTAAATCCAAGGAGGGTTTCCGGGGTGGGGGCTTTTGTTGGGGGAGGTCCGGCAGGAGGGGTTGGGCACCCTCCTGCCGGCGATCTTTGGGGGCGCCATTGGGGGGGGTCCGGGGGAGGAGGTTGGGGCATTTTAAACCTGGCGTCTGCAACATGGACGTCGTTTACAGAATTGAGTTAACTTTGGGCGGGTGTAGGCCCGATTCTGTATAGGACGCCCGGGACGGGCATCCTATACAGAATCCGGGTCTTAGTATACACACTTCAAGCACCTAAGAACATAAGAATAGCCTTACTGGGTCAGACCAATGGTCCATCAAGCCCAGTTGCCTGTTCTCACGGTGGCCAATCCAAGTCACTAGTACCTGGCCAAAACCCAATGAGTATCAATATTCCATGTTACCAATCCAGGGCAAGCAGTGGCTTCCCCCATATCTTTCTCAATAGCAGACTATGGACTTTTCCTCCAGGAACTTGCCCAAACCTTTCTTAAAACCAGCTCTTACCACATCCTCTGGCAGCCTTTTGAGAATTAGATCCATATACAGTGGCACCCCTTGCACTCTCTTCGCCACCCCTGCTCCTTCCGTGCACCACGCTTCTTCTGAATTCCCCGCCCCTTCAACGCCTCCCATACCACATTCACGCCCTCCCTTTCTTCTGTCCTACCTCTTTAAATCTTTGTCAGCATGAGCAACTTCTTTGGCCTGCTGCTCGCACCAGTGTTGACTTTCCCTCTGATGTCATTTCCTGGCCCCGTGACCCGGAAGTGATTTCAGAGGGGAGCCAGGCCAGGCTGGAGTGATCAGAAGGCCAGAGAAGTTGGTCGCTCTGATGAAGATTTAAAGAGGTACAACAGGGGGAAGGGAGGACACAAACATGACATGGGGTACAGAGAGGTGCCAGCGCCCCATCAAGACGGCACTCAGGGAGGTCCCCCTCATGCTCCCTTACTAATCCAATGTCCATTAATGTATGCTTATAACAGGATGTTGCTGGACATCCCATTTAAATACTGACTTGATGATTTATTGGGTGAATCAAAAATGTAATATGAGAGAATTGTTTTTGGGAGCAAAAATTAGATTATTTCTTGATTGACCAAGGTGACACAGAGCAGACGCCAGGAATTTCTGGCACTTTGACTTAGGCCCTGTTTTTCTAAGGTGCGCTAATCAATTTAGCTCGCTAAATGCTATCGGGTGCATGTTAATCTATGGACACATTAGTGTTTAATTCGATTAGCGCACCTTAGAAAAACAGGGCCTAGTGTTTTGGCTCTTGCCCTTAAATTTCAGTCAAGATTTTCTTGTTTTTGTGTGTTCATTTATGAGAGTAAACCATATATTTTCTTTGACCCAAAACAGTTGAACCGGTTGCATTACGGCAGGGGTGTCAAAGTCCCTCCTCGAGGGCCGCAATACAGTTCGGTTTTCAGGATTTCCCCAATGAATATGCATTAGATCTATTTGCATGAAATCCTGAAAACCCGACTGGATTGCAGCCCTCGAGGAGGGACTCTGACAACCCTGCATTACGGTGTGACTGCTAAGGTAGCTTTGTCATATATTGGCCCTCTTCAATGGAACGAACTGCCTTTAAGACTGTATCTGCTTCATGATTTTGGGTAGTTTTAAGAAGCAACTGAAAGCATTTTTGTTTGCTCAGGCATAGTTTGGGATTCAGCAGTTTTGTGTTTTTTTTAAATCACAAAGCAATTATATTTTTATGTGTTCTGTCTTATTGATTGTCTGGGAAATAGATTTTTTGATATTTTATGTATGTATTCTTGTTAAAGCAATCCCCCCAAAAAAAATAGGCAAAGGAACAAAAGACGGTGGGAGCACACCAGGCAAGCGAAACGGATAAAGTCAAGCCAACTCTTTATTATAGAAACACAAAAGTAGGACTCAACACAGGCCGTGTTTCGTATTCGATTAAATTTATTTTTTTTTTTTTTAGTTCAGTAAATTTTATTGGTTTTATGAGAAAAATACAATACCAACAATAAGAGTGCTCCTGAAAAGGGGAACACGTGATAATAACAATTAAATTGGCTACAGCGGATGCTAATATTAAAGCCCTCCAAACGCATGTAAAGCGCACCCTGGCCATCAAGCGGGAACTCGATTAAAAATTTTAATGTCAAAAGGGGATCCAAGATGGCCACGGTCGCGGTTTTCTGAGCTACCGCCCATAAAGTCTTCTCTTCCAAAAGTTTTTTTCCGACGTTGTTTGTCCTGCTACATATTAGTTATGCCGAAGAGGAGAGGGAAGAGCGTCCCTGGAACCTCGTGACGCTCTGGAGCAGCTCCCTTCGAGAATATTGAAGACTTATTAAGGCGGATACAGGGCGCCACTGTTTCGTCGGCGTTGCCTTTGCCCGAGACGCTTCTGGGGAACAGAATGGAGGCGTCTTTTCGGGCTTTCGAGACCACACTGAGCCCCGACGTGAGAGCTCCTCCCCCCAATCCTCGTGCTGCCAGTTCCCGGGGTAGAGAGGCAGTCGGAAGTCGACTTGCGTTCTCCCCCTGAGGTTGCCAGGGACGGTCGGATAGACAGAGTTTACATTGGAGCCTGAGTGCTTACGAGGATGGATTAACAATGGGGTCAGATCCGACCCAGGAGAGACAAAGAGGAAGAGAACCTTTGGTTGGTGAGCAGAACTTTTCAGTATCAGACTTGCAAACTTTAAATATTATAAAGCCCCAAGAGGTAACATTAGACGCCTTGTGGGATCTGACTGCCAATTTGGTTAGATCAGTGAATACAAATTATCTTCAAATTGAAGGGAAGATAAAAACTCAGGAGAAGGAAGTTCAAAAGTAGATATCCAGAACATTAAAGATGAACTTAAATCTTCCAAGTTGATTCAGGAGACATTAATGAAGGACAATGTTAACTTAAGAAGGAAGATAGAGACATTTGAAAATTTCTCCAGGAGTAACAATCTTAGATTGATTAATTTTCTTCAAATTCTAATAGTTACCCCGAGAGAAATGTTAAAACGTTATTTGTTGGATATATTAGAAGTACAAGAAGACTCTTTGCCTCCTTTTACCCAGGTCTATTATTTGCTGAATAAAAATCAGAATCAACAGGAAAGAATCAAGGACCAATTGATGTGTCTGCTTTACTTGAATTATCAGATAAAGAAAGTGCAATACCAACAACATTGATAGTGACCTTGGCTCTCACATTGGATAAAAACTGGCTTTTGAGACTTTTCTTCAAAAACAAAGAGAAAAAGTTTCTTGATCTTAAGATACAAATGTTCCCAGACTTGGCAAGAGACACACAAAAGCGTAGAAGAGAATTTTTATTATTAAAACCTGGAGTATTAGCTCTTGGGGGCGACTTTTTATCTTCGTCACCCATGTAAGTGTATAATACAATATAATTCTCAGAAATATGTTTTCTTTGAGCCATATCAGCTAACGGCCTTTCTCTCTTTGTCCCCCCCCCCCCCAGAGAAGGGAAAGAAATGAGGGCTTTAATGTATTAGACGCCTGTATATCAATTAATTGCGTTCCACGCTTCTTTTGTTAGTATTTCCTTATTATTCCGTTTATATTACATCCTGTATCTTATTGTGGACTTGAGTTGATTAAGCAATACTTATGTTCTTATATAATTTGAGGGCAAAAATCTTTTTTCTTTGTTGTAATCACTTTCTGTACAAGTTAATCTTGAATTGAATATTTGAAATCTATAAATAAATAAATAAAAATTTTAATGTTAAGCCACAAAGCCTTTCATAAGCTTGAACCCAGAGGTTGTGGTAAGAGCGGATAGCATAGCTGGTTTTAAGAAAGGTTTGGACAAGTTCCTAGAGAAAAAGTCCATAGTCTGTTATTGAGAAAGACATGTGGGAAGCTACTACTTGCCCTGGATCGGTAACATGGAATGTTGCTACTCTTTGGGGTTCCAGAATCTTTTGTTACTCCTTGGGGTTCCAGAATCTTGCTATTCTTTAGAATTCTGAATGGAATGTTGCTACTTCTTGGGTTTTGGCCAGGTACTAGGGACCTGGATTGGCCACCATGAGAACGGGCTACTGGGCTTGATGGACCATTGGTCTGACCCAGTAAGGCTATTCTTGTGTTTTTATGTTCTTATCTAAACCAGTGGTTTCCAACCCTGTCCTGGAGGACCACCAGGCCAATCGGGTTTTCAGGCTAGCCCCAATGAATATGCATGAGAGAGATTTGCATATAATGGAAGTGACAGGCAGGCAAATCTGCTCCATACATATTCATTAGGGCTAGCCTGAAAACTAGATTGGCCTGGTGTTCCTCCTGGATAGGGTTGAGGACCACTGACCTAACTGTTTAACTATTCCATATGTCCCATCACAAGCGCTTAGGTCTTTACAAGACAATAGATTTGTTCTTCCATCACCCAAAATAACAAATTGGGAATGCACCAGACGTAAAGCTTTAAAAAAAAAAGTTTGGCGCCGAGTTCTTTGACACACAACTTCTGATCAGTGAGGCCCGACTTTTGTACAGGAAGAGGCAGTTGGAGCATACAGCGAGTGATTTCCTTCACTCGCCGGCGCACCGGCTGCCCTCTCCTCATCCTATCTTAGCTTTAGAAAAATAGTCTCAGTGGATAGATCCTGGATGACATTTGAACCCATACCTGAACCCCAGATCTCTAAACTCTGCCTCAGACTGAAATCCTGCAAATGCATCTTAGATCCTTTCCCATCCCACCTTTATGAAAACATTCCTGCACAGGCTATCTCCTCCTTACGAGACTCATTAACTCTGCTCCACTATCAGGCTTGTTCTCCACAAAAATGGGCCACATTGCCTTGTCACCTATTCTGAAAAAAGCCGATCTCGACCCCTCCCTACCATCAAACTACCGTCCCATAGCAAATATCCCTCTACTTACCAAACTTCTAGAAACCATATTTGCTACCCAGCTCTCCTCCTATCTCGAGAGATTCTCCATTCTTCACCCCTACCAACATGGCTTCAGACCCTGCTTTAGCACTGAATCCCTCCTAGTTTCCCTAATTTCAAAGGTACAACAACTACACTCACGTAACAAATTCGCTGTCCTACTACAATTCGATCTTTCCGCTGCTTTTGATGTCGTCCATCACAACATACTACTTTACCAACTTTCCGAGATTGGAATCGACTCCACCGTCCTAATGTGGTTCTCAAACTTCTTATGCTCCCGTTCCTACACCGTCAACACAAATGGCACCATGTCCACTACTTGGACTCCATCTTGCGGTGTCCCTCAAGAATCACCCCTTTCCCCTATTCTCTTTAACATCTACATGTCCTCCCTGAAACTCTTTCAACTATCCCCCCTGGAAACAATCTACACTTATGCAGATGACATCCTTGTCCTCCTTGAGACTGACCAGAACCTCACCAACCTCCACGAAAACATTACAGCTTGCATAATGAGACTCCGTGCCTGGTCCCTCTCGGTACAGATGAAACTATACGAATCTAAAACAAAACTACTCTGGCTCGGCCCAAAATTCGAACACCTGCCCACACTTTTCATACTACCCACAGGCGATACACTACAGCTCGAGTTCTCATGCAAGGTCCTTGGTATCACTATCGATTCCTCTCTCTCCCTCAATGACCACCTCAACTCCTTGGCAAAATCATGCTTTTTCAGCCTTCACATGCTGAGGAAAGCTAGATCCTACTTCAGCCAACAACACTTTGCCATCCTTGTCCAATCCATCATCCTCTCCAAACTAGATTACTGCAACGCCATCTACTTAAATCTATCAAAAAAAAGTATTCTAAGACTCCAGCTAATCCAGAATACTGCAGCCAAACTGATCTTCTCAAAACGCAAGTCTGACCATGCCTCCCCACTCCTTGCCAAACTTCATTGGCTCCCAATAATCTCCAGAATCCATTTCAAATGTTCCTGCCTGGCTTTCAAGATCATTCACGGAATCCTGCCTCCTCTTATCCCACTGTCTTTCAACTCCTCCAGTCCCGACTCCTCCAGAACTGCCCAAAGGCTTAAACTAGCCTTCCCCTCTCCACGCGGCATCCACTATTCAGGCAAACTGGGAAAATCCCTTCTCTTCAAAATCACAGGTCTTTGGAACGACCTCACCACCCCGCTGCGGAACCTGAGCTCCCTTCAGTTATTCCGCAAAAAACTGAAAACCTGGCTTTTCAGCAAAT
Organism: Geotrypetes seraphini; assembly: GCF_902459505.1. Taxonomy (NCBI): domain Eukaryota; kingdom Metazoa; phylum Chordata; class Amphibia; order Gymnophiona; family Dermophiidae; genus Geotrypetes; species Geotrypetes seraphini. The sequence goes on from NC_047084.1 coordinate 142,285,335, forward strand.
TGTAGCTCTATCCTTCTCCCCTTTCTCTCCCCCCTTCTACACATAAGTTCATGTAATCCTTTTTCTTCTTCTCTACCCACTATTTTAAGTTCTTGTAAACCGTGTCGAGCTCCATTCTCATGGAGATGATGCGGTATATAAACTTAAGGTTTAGATTAGATTAGATTAGATTAGTTAAAACAAACTTGTTTAACCGATTTGTAACCAAGAACTCTTGAAGCCTTATTTTTGTATTCTACTTCATGTACTCGATGACCCTACATTGTGACTATTACTCTGACTTTCTCCCTTTCTCTGATTACCTCTTTAACCTACCTACATGTATTCGACGACTTTCATTGCAATTATTTTGCTGATTGTCCAGCTCTTCTTATTGTAAACCGCCTCGAACTACTATGGCTTTGGCGGTATATAAGAATAAAATTATTCTTATTATTATCTCCAGCTGCCCTCTCCTGCGTCGTCGATCAAACCGGCACAAAATTTGTGCCGCGATAACATGCAGGCTCCCCGTTGTTAAAATTCACATTTTTGCTGGCATAAACAGTTTGAATACTGGTGCCTTTCCTGACGAAGCTCTTTTAGTTTGAGCGAAACGGAGATCTTCCGTCGTCGTGTCTAGAAGCTAAGTACTTCAGAATTCCTATATTGTTGAATGAGAAAGTACTATTTGATAAATGAGGATATCACCACGTTAACAACACTTAAGAATGATTTGAAAAATGTTGGATGCAGCTAATATGCAAATAAGCAAATAGGCAAATAAGATATGCACAATATTTAATTGCTTTTTAAAATAAAATAAGGATAAAATAATACCAGAAGAAATAATAATAATAAAAAATTAATAAAGTAGTTTTTGATAATATAAAGAAAATAGGAGAATATACAGGACCAATGATAGCTCACCCTATGGCTACTGGTTCGTAATATACATCGAGCCTTTAGCTGTGAGCGCTTGAGATCCTTAAGTATTTCTCCCTTATATCCACTGGGATATTTTCTCTTGCGTTTTATCTAAACTTTGATGATATTTTAGAATGCATGATGTACCAAGGAAACTTGGGTTTTTTATCTTTACAGGGAGTGGGAACCTTGATAAAGCCCCCTGAATCGCACGGGCGAAACATGTTGGTGAATCTTGTATTTACCCCCCCCCCCCCCTGAATAGCGTCTTGCAAAAGCTAAGTACTTTTAGCATTTATACTAAATTATTTACATTACATTACTGGCTTATATTCCGCCTGTACCTTTCAGTTCTAAGCGGATTACATCAGAACGATACCTGGACATTTTCAGGAAGAGAAATACAAATTACAATTAAGGCGTAAGGTCTAAAGCAATTTTGATGAGTAGATTCTAAGAGGGGGAGAGAGGGGAAAAGGAAGGGATTAGGACGTTTGGGTGAATTTCTTGAATAGTAGGGTCTTGATTTCTTTGCGGAAAGCCTTGAGGTCAGTTGATGCTGTCAGTAGGTTGGTGATGGAGGGGTCCAATTTAGCTGCATGTGTTGCAAGTAAGTTGTCATACATCTTTTTGCGTTTAGTTCCTTTAAAAGGGGGGAAGGAGAAAGGGGATTGGGTTCTCCTCTGTCTGGTTGAGAGGTTCCTGTTTAGACGGTTATTTAGGTGGGTGGGTGCCGTTCCGTTTAAGGTTTTGAATAAAATACAGTATAGTTTGAATTGGATGCGGGCTTGTATTGAAAGCCAGTGTGAGTCTAGGAAGGCGTTGGTGATGTGGTCAAATTTTCCAAGGGAATAGATCATTCTGAGGGCAGTGTTCTGCACGGTCTGTAGTTGTTTTATTAGTTAGGTAGGACAAGAAAGGTAGAGGATATTGCAGTAATCCAATAGATTTAGGACTAGGTATTGAACTATGAGTCTGAATTGTTCTTTTTCAAAGAATTTTCTGATTTTGCGAAGGTTGCGCATGGTGAAGAAAGCTTTTTGTGTGATTTTGTTGATTTGCACCTGAAGAGTGCAACCTCTGTCTACTGTTACTCCAAGGAGTTTGAGAGTGGGTTGTAGGGGATATTTGGTAGTTTTTATTTCTAGCTCAGTTATAGAAGGGGTTTTGTCCTTTTCAAGCAGTAGAAATTTAGTTTTATCTGGGTTGAGCTTCAGTTTATGTTCTGTCATCCATTTTTCCACTGCTTCTAGAGTTTTTTCCAGGGTGCCTGATTTGGTGGGGTCTTGTGTGTCAAAGGGGAGGAGTATGGTGATATCGTCTGCATAGCTGAATGAAGTTACTTTGAGTTTGTCTAACAGGGTACCGAGGGAGGAAATGTAAAGATTGAAGAGCATGGGTGACAGTGGGGAACCTTGGGGTACTCCGCAGGGGTTGGTCCAAGGCTCCGATATAAGATCCTTTGTTTTTACTCTGTATGTTCTTGTTTTAAGGAATCCTTGAAACCAGTTGTATACTTCGCCTGAGATCCCTATTGCTTCTAATATCTGAAGAAGTATGGTGTGGTCGACCAGGTCGAATGCGGCAGAGAGGTCGAGTTGAATTATCAGCATCCTTCTTCCTTTGCTAAGGTGCTGTCTGGCTATATCTAGAAGGGAAGCTAGCAGTGTCTCGGTGCTGTGTTTAGATCTGAACCCCGATTGAATTGGGTGGAGTAGGTTGTGGTCTTCAAGGTAGTTGGTGAGGTATTTGGCAACCAGACCTTCTATTAGTTTAACATATAATGGAATTGAGGCGATGGGTCTGTAGTTGGAGGGGGTGTCTATTGGTCCTTTGGGATTGGTCCTTTCAGTATTGGGGTGATTATGATTTCCCCTAGGTCTTGTGGGAATTGGCCTTCCATGAGAGTTGTTTGGATCCATTGCAAGAGGCAAGCTCTAAATTTGGGGGATGCGTTTGTCAGTAGATATGACGGGCAGTTGTTCAGGTCGCATGACGCTCGACTGTATTTTCTGTAGAGTCTGTTCATGTCCAGCCATTGCACCTTTGTAAAGTTGGACCAGTGCCTGTCAGCTGCAGTGGCTTCATCTGTTGTAGGGTTTATTATGATCTCGTCTAGGAGGGACGGTGAGTTGTTGAAGGAGGCTCTAATATTGGCGATCTTATTCTTGAAATGGTCCGCTAGTTGGGTGGCCGTTGGAGGGTGGATTCCTTGAGTGGTTAGGAATGGTTGAGTGTCGGTGAGGTTCTTCACAAGTTGGAAGAGTTTCTTTGTGTCTAAGGATTCTTAAAAAGGTTTAAAATATCACATACTGGATCTAATGACGAGTGGGAGCATAAAGCCCAGCACAATGAGATAGTCTGAGTGCGTGGTGGCCCGCTGAGGACCAGTGAAAATAATGATTAAAGAATACATTGTTGAATGAAGTACGGCAAAACTGTGGGATAACATCTTACAGCTGATCTCACCAATTTTTATATGGCACGATCCCTGAATTTTTTAAGGGTTTGATGTCAGTGTCAACCATTAAGACCATTGTGCTCTGAAAGTTCAGCATTGCTGAAAACAGAGGCTAACCCTAAATATGTGGAAATGGATGCCATGACTTTTTACATGTGCAGGGGTTAAGTTGTGGCATAGCCTGGTTGGTCAAATTCGAAAATGTAGAGATAAGAGCTCATTTAGGAAAATGCTGAAAACACAATTATTTGTAGATGCATTTCTTTGAGAAATTGATTTTATGTAAGGATTCAATCTGTTTGTTTTGTTCTTACATTTTTCTGAATTTTATAAGATTTTATGTATGTAATTTTTTGTAAACTGTTTTGGAATAAAACAGTATAGAAATTTTAAAAATAAATATTGTACCAAGTGGAATATGGTGAAATGAAATGCATAACCAGTAAACTTCTCCCTCCGTATTCGTTGTGATAGGGGATTAAGAGAACCGCAAATACAGAAAACCCACGAATAACTTTTTCATATGTTATTCGCTGTTTTCTATTAAAAACCATCATGAATATGGTGAAACTGTGAATAACATGGTGGGAGACCTTGCCTGTTCCTGAAGGAGAGGCAAAACACGGTGAAGAAAGTGCCGGGAATCGGCGATTTTCTCTGTAAACGCTTGGAATCAGCGATTTCTGTATGCAAGCTGAAGTAATTTGGGGGGAGGAGCCAGCATGCTAAAAACCGCGAATAATCGAAACCACAAATGCTGAAACCGCAAATACGGAGGGAGAAGTGTAATATGAAAACAAATTCAATTCTAAAATGAATAACCATGAAATAATGTAAAAACATGAGGTAAAATGCATATGTCAAAAAAATACTTGATTATAAAGCATAAATGTACTTGTGCATATATATACAATGAAAGACCTGTTAAAAGAGCTATGCAATCTGTTAAAAACATAACATTAAAAGACCAGATGGAGTGAAGAAAAAGGGGAATGAAAGAGTCTTAAAACGCCAACTGTGCAGACTAACATCGTACGCAATTTAAACATAAGCTCCCAAGATGAGGGGTTCTTCTTTGTTTACCTAAATATCGAACACATTTCTTTATGGTGTCCCTGGAGGTATGATCCGTGCTGTGTTTGGCACTTGCAATCCTTGTATGAAGTCAGAAAATTGTTCATCGGAAGCTTCTATACCGCTGCTAATGACGGCGGCGTCAATTCTCAGTGGTTTGCATGAGCTTCAGTAAAGGTGTTACAACGATGAGGTAAATACAAGTAAGAATTCAAGATTTGAAGCGAAATTATATGTCCACTTTTGTTTTGAGAATGGTACAAAAGTCTCTGGTCTTTCCCCTGATAGGACAGCCTGAGACATATTTTAACGTTTAGGAAACCAATGAAGGTATTTCTTTTTCAGAAATGTTTAATCTAATATAATAAAACCCTTACCCGCGCATGCGCAGTTGAAATGGTGTGAACCCTGCCTCCATGATTTGTGCCTCTGTGGCCGTGTTTCATTTGCAGCGCGTGCGGCGGTGGTGGAGCCTGTGGCGGTTTGGGTTTCTGTGCGAAGAGGAGTCTGCGGCGCCGATTTTCCCCATTGCCGACATCACTTCCAGCCTGGGGCAGGGAGGAAGTTTTCAACTCGCTGCTCCCGCTTGCTTTAGGCCTTCCTCGCTGCTGAGTCCTGCTCCTGCCTTCACGCAAAAAGAAAGTAGGTGGGAGCTGGAAGCGACGAAGGACCGAAGCAAGCAGGAACAGCGAGTTGTGAATACTGAGTTGCCGATGGTTGTGTGAGACCCAGGAGAAGAGGGGAGGGGGGATGAGAAATGCTCCCGATGGCTGTGTGAGACCACGGAGGGGAGGATTGCTGCCGACACCTGTGTGAGACCGTGGGGGGAATGCTGCAGCAGCATCCTTTTGGGGAGACAGAGGGAAAGAGGGAGAACAAAAATCAGGGAAGGGGGGAAGGGCTACTGCAGGACAGGGAGAGCAGGTAAGGTGTGCTGGTGAACAGGGGGGAGGTAAATGGAAGGGAGAAGGCCTACTGCAGGACAGGGGGAGCAGGGAAGGAGTGCTGCTGGACGGGGGAGGTAAAAGGAAGGGAGAAGGGATACTGCTGGACAGGGGGGAGTTAAAAGGAAGGGTAAAGGGGTGCTGTTGGACAGGGAGGAGGTAAAAGGAAGGGAGAAGGGCTACTGCAGGACAGGGAGAACGGAATGGGTACTGCTGGACGGGGTGGTAAAAGGAAGGGAGAAGGGCTACTGCAAGACAGGGGGAGCAGGCAAGGGGTGCTGCTGCACAGGGAAGGATTGGAGGAAAATGCTGCTGCTGCACAGGGAAGTGTGTGGGGTGGGGGAGAGGAAAAGGGGGCCAGGGAGCAAATTTGCTATGCTTTGGGGGAGGGGTGTGCTGGGGAGCAGGCAGCAATCTTGGTTTGCTCTGTGTGGGGGGGGGGGCAGACAGAAGGGGGCCAAGGAGAGAGACAGAAGGAAAGGCAAGCAGGCATGGCACCACAGAGAGAGACAGGCAGGGGGCCACAGAGAGAGACAGAATGATAGGCAGCCAGGGCACAAGAACGAAAGATAGATGCACACAGAAAGACAGCGGGTAGGGAGAGAGACAGAAAGCAAGAAAGACAGACAGGGGGCCAGGGAGAGAGACAAACAGAAAGAATGACAGACAGACAGGGGGCCAGAGAGACAGTCAGACAGACAGCGACCAAGGAGAGAGAGAGAGAGACAAAGAAAAAAAGACAGACAGACAGTGGCCAAGGAGAGAAAGAGAAAGAAAAAAAGAAAGCCAGACAAGCAGCGGCCAAGGAGAGAGAGAGAGATAGAAAAAAAAAAAAGACAGACAGCACACACGGTAAGTTTTCATTAAATTTTGTGATCTGTTAATCTAACGGGCTTAAACACTAGTATAATTATATTTTAATAAGAACATAAGAATAGCCTTACTAGGTCAGACCGATGATCCATCAAGCCCAGTAGCCTGTTCTCACGGTGGCCAATCCAGGTCACTAGTACCTGGCCAAAACCCAAAGAGTAGCAACATTCCATGCTACCAATCCAGGGCAAGCAGTGGCTTCCCCCATGTCTTTCTCAATAACAGACTATGGACTTTTCCTCCAGGAACTTGTTCAAACCTTTCTTAAAACCAGCTACGCTATCCACTCTTACCATATTCTTTTATGAAACTAAGTTATTTTTTTTTTTAATCGCCAGCCGCAGCGGTAAAAGCTCCGACATTCACAGAATTCCTATGAGCGCTGGAGCTAATACTGCTGTGGCCGGCGATAAAAAAGCCAAACGTGGCTCCATAAAAATAAAAGGGGGAAGGGGTTTAGTTAAGTACAGTATGTTTTTTATATTTCACTAGAAATTGCTAGTTTTCTTTATTGTAATTCACACTGAATTGGTTCAAAAAGCAAAATATAAATTTTAATTGCAACTAGGAAATTCATAGCGTATGGCAGAGCAGAAGAAAAAACATTTCTATCTTTTCTTAATATAGTGGGGGCACAATTATCATTGATCCCACCTCTTTTACTAAGCCCGATAGCACAGGCCAACACATTAAATGCTTCAACGCTTATAGGGGCTGAATGGTCATCAGAGCATCTGCCGCATAACATTTGCTCCTGTGGCTTCATAAAAGGGGGCCTGAATTTTCTGTTCAGCTCAGGTTGGCCAATGCTCTACTCACAGATAGTTTTTCAGGTTGAGAATTCTCATCTGCTCTTTAATGATGACTTTCCAAGAAAAGAACTCAAGCGATTTATAGAGTCCTGGATGGTTCCTCTACTACGTCAAGCTCCATCCTTCCCAGAAGTTGCGACTGTCTTATTTTGGTCATACCATCAGAAGAGAAAGATCATTGGAGAAGGACATCAAGTTTGGAAAGATCAAAGGAACAGGTGAAGAGGGCGACCTGCGATTAGATGTTGCAGGATGGGGATGATGTTGAAGGATCTTACCGAACTAACACATAACTGATTTCTGTTTAGACCTGTAATTCATCAAGTCTCTAGGACTCGAGCACGAGTCGATGGCACCTAAGAAGAAGAAATAGGATGACTTAAGAAACTGAGACCTTCCAAAGCAATGTCAAGAGCTGAAATATATTAAAGTGCGTAAACCGGGCAGAGCTGATAACCTTAAGGTCCTTGATATCTTATCTTATGCTTCTACCTTTCACTGAAAATCTAGAGGTTGTTGCCAACTCAATAAATAAATGAACTAAGGAGCGCTTTACGGAAGAACAAAGTTTTTCATTCCCTGAGGAGTTATTACTCTTCTTGCTTACATATGGATCCTTAAACAAGGCATAAACAGCAGGAGTGTTTAATTAAAGAAAGAAGTCACAGCAGGGAACATTTATAAAGAAAGATTTGTAAACTCAGGATACTCCATCCCCATGGATGCGTCACATGGATCAGTCAGCAATATGCGTTAAATTCTAGGCCACCACTAAAAGTAGCATATGAGAGCAGACCCAGGGAACCTAGATTTATTAGATATGATAAGGTTTAACTGTAATGTTTAATTACTGGTTAGGCACATGATTTCTTTCCATATGAAACAGACGCACTAATTTCACGTGTCGGGTTGTGAAGTGAGCTAATTAAATGCTTCATGTCCCAATAAGTAGCTTGTAGAATTATTCCTAAAGTGGTTAGCAGCCAGTCTCGGATATTAGTAGTGTACATTATTTAGCTTTTCCCGCCCACATCAAAGCTTGGACAGCCTGTGCATTTTGTGGAGAAAATTATGACGCGTTCGGGACAGCCTTGAGATTTGCAAATCTAGAGTTGCCACGTCTAAACCAATAAATAAACAGGAAACATAAAAGAAAGGGAGGGAAAAAAAAAAAATCACTGGAATGTCTGCTATTTCCTCAGTGGTATCGGAGGTAACCCTGAAGAAAATACTAAACAATGGTAATGTTGATGTAAATTATAGATGGAATGCCTCCGACTGTGTTATGCAACATTTCAGGAATGAGAGCACTCATTTAATCAATAAAACACTTTGCAAACCAACAGCTCCCAGAGAGCTCAAGGATAAATGAGACAGCCACGTTTATTTATATCTCGATTCTTGGGGCGAAAAACTACACGTGCTCATTTCATCTTCTGCTACAGAAAAGGCATAAATTACAGTACGCCTTCTGCTGGTGTTTAAGACTGTTAGAACATTTTCTCATCATCTGTTGACCTAGTTTATAATATGATTTTCCCTCCCTCCCCAAAAAAATCACTGTTCTTAGCGGGTTGAAATCTCTTTATTCTAGAACTTAGTTATGTGAAGACTCATGTTAGGGCAGGGGTGTCAAAGTCCCTCCTGGAGGGACGCAATCCAGTCGGGTTTTCAGGATTTCCCCAATGAATATGCATGAGATCTATTTGCGGAGACTCAGAGGGGACATGATAGAAACATACAAGATCATGAAAGGTAGAGAGAAGGTAGAGAGAGACAGATTCTTCAGACTGGCGGGGGCAACTAGAACAAGAGGACACTCAAAAAAATTGAAAGGAGACAGATTCAGAACAAATGCTAGGAAGTTCTTCTTCACTCAGAGGGTGGTGGACACCTGGAATGCGCAGAGTACGATTTTGAGTTTCAAAATGGGATTGGACGATTTCCTAAAGGAGAAGGGGATTGAAGGGTATAATTAGAGGGATACTATACAGAGCAAAATGCTTTTTGAGTAAAGGATCACTTACAGGTCATTGACCTGGGAGGGCCGCCGCGGGAGTGGACTGCTGGGCATGATGGACCTATGGTCTGACTCGGCCCTATAAGATGAAAAGGACTTAGGTCCATTTTCACAAAGGTGTTCTAAGGCCCTCTTTTACTAAAGTGCGCTAACCGATTAGCACGCGCTAATCAATTTAGCATTCGCTAAACGCAAATGCACGCATGTTAGTCTATAGACGTGTTAGTGTCTAGCGCGCGCTAATTTGATTAGTACGCGCTAATCGGTTAACGCACCTTAGTAAAAGGGGGGTAAGTGTTTTAGCACATGTTTAGCGAACCGCTAGCGCGTCTATAGGATAACATGCATGCGTTAGCGTTTGGCGCCTAAAAAGCATAGCGCACCTTTGTAAAAGGGGGTTCGAGGCAGTCATTCAGAGATGAGGAGGATGTTCAAGATGAACGATGGCCACGCGTCATGATCTTCTTTTCAATTTCTGGGCGCTTTCGCTATGCTGCACCATTTTGCCAATACGATTAGACAGAAAGACAAGGATATTATACCTGGTTCATTATGGGGTCCTTTTATTAAGGTGCGCTAATTGATTTAGCACGCGCTACATGCTATGGGCATCTTAAAGTTTAGCGCGTGCTAATCTTTAGCGCACGCTAAATCAGTTAGCGTGCCTTAATAAAAGGACCCATGTGTTTTCCTATAGACACGTGTGCCCTAATTCTCATATATATGGTACACAAAATTGTATGCGCAAATTTGTGCGCGCAATTGATTAATGAGCAAATACCGTAAGTGCTGATAATTGGATCGTGGGGCATCCAAATTCCATGATAGAAGGATAACATAAGTTGGAATTTATGTGACCTCATTGCCTCCCCCTTTTTTCCTTCCCCTCCCCTTTAAAAAAAATAAATATATATATATATTTTTTTTTTTTATATATCCTTTTTTTCTTTCACCCTTTCCTCTTTCCTTTTTTCTTTCCCTTTTCCATTTCCATTTCCCTTTCCCCTCCCCCTCTCCCCCTATTTTCACTTCCCCTATGTTGTTATATTTTGGATCATGCTATTGAGAGACAAGGGAATCAACAGTTTTGGAGTAGTTCTGGATTTTTCTCTTGCAACTGAAACCCCAAAAGGTTAAAACATGATAATGGATTGTCAATTATTTTTATTAAGCTTTATCATCAAGATGCAAAAAGGATTGGCTGGTTATTTTAGACAACCGATGGGCAATTGATATGTCATCAATGAACAATGATGATATGCGTCATCACTGAAAGGTGGAATATCAAATCCCACTCCATATTTTCTTTGTTTAGATTGGTTCATATCATCCTGATGCAATGGAGGGTGAAATGCTGACTATTGTTGGTGGGACCAAGAGGATCCATTCCGGGATATGGAATTTACCGCGAGCAACGTCTACCACAAGATATCAAAACTAAAAGTAAACAAAGCTATGGGCCCGGATAATCTACATCCTAGAGTACTTCAAGAATTGAGAGATGTCCTGGCAGAACCACTAGTCGAGCTCTTCAATCTTTCCCTAAACAAGGGAAAAGTTCCCTTGGACTGGAAAACTGCCAACGTTATCCCGCTCCACATAAAGGGATGCAGGTCAGAGGCTGAAAATTATAGACCGGTAAGTCTCACATCAATAGTGAGTAAACTCATGGAAACATTGATTAAAAACAGATTGGACACGATTCTGGATGACGAAAGATTAAAGGATCCCCACCAACATGGCTTTACGAAGGGAAGGTCTTGTCAATCCAATCTGATAAGCTTCTTTGACTGGGTAACAAAAAACTGGATGGGGAGAGAGTCCCTGGATGTCATATATTTGGACTTCAGTAAGGCTTTTGATAGTGTCCCACACCATAGGTTATTGAACAAGATGAACACGTTAGGATTAGGAGAAACACTGACAGCATGGGTAGAAGACTGGCTTAGCGGCAGACTTCAAAGGGTGATGGTAAACGGTATTCCCTCAAAAACGTCGAAAGTGACCAGTGGAATGCCACAGGGCTTGGTCTTGGGCCGATGCTATTTAATATCTTTGTAAGGGATCTGACTCAGGGACTTTGAGGCAAAATTACATTATTTGCCGATGACGCTAAACTATGCAACGTTGTGGGCAGGGAAACAGAACCTGACAGCGCAACAAGGCCCAACACTATGGAACAGGACCTACTTTTACTGGAACAATGGTCCAGTACTTGGCAACTAAACTTCAGTGCCAAAAAATGTAAGGTAATGCATCTTGGAAGTGGAACATACACCTTGAACGGTGAAAACTTAACAAGAACTGTTGCAGAAAGGGACTTGGGAGTAATCATCCGGGAAGATATGAAAGCTGCCAATCAGGTGGAGAAAGCTTCAGCAAAGGCTAGACAAATGCTGGGTTGCATCAGAAGGAGCTTTATCAGCCGAAAGCCTGAAGTCATACTGCCGTTATACAGATCCATGTTGAAACCTCACCTGGAGTACTATGTCCAGTTTGGAGGCCACATTATCAAAAGGATGTGAAGAGAATGGAGTTGATTCAGTGAATGGCCACCAGGATGGTCTCAGGACTTAAAGATCTCCCATATGAAGAACGTCTGAGCAGACTGCACTTATATTTTCTCGAGGAGCGCAGAGATAGGGGGCACATGATAGAAACATTCAAATACATCACGGGCCACATTGAAGTGGAGGAAGAAATCTTTTTTTCTTAAGGGTCCCACGGCGACATGAGGGCATCCGCTAAAACTTAAGGGGGGAAGATTTCATGGTGACACCAGGAAATACTTCTTCACCGAAAGGGTGATTGATTGATGGAATGGTCTTCCACGCAAGGTGGTCGAGGCCAGTAGTGTGCTCGACTTCAAGAGACGATGGGACAAACAGATGGGGTTGCTACAGAGTTATGCTTAAAAGATGGATTCTCAAAGGAGGGAGGGTTCTTGAGTGGGCAAACTTGTTGGGCTGCTGGCCCTTTTCTGCCGTCATACTCTATGTTTCTATGTTTAGATGAGTTATGGATATTTCAAAGTGTTTAACACATTTTTGCTAGCGTGATTTACACAATTCACTGTGGCTGCAAGGATTTGGGTTTTTTTTTTTCATTCCTGTGAAGTAATTACTCTGCAGAGAATGACTCAGGGACAAATTTTTCCCCATTCATGCAGGAACTCAATTTCCCGTCCTGTCCCCGCTAGTTCTTTTCCTGTTCCTGCCCCATTCCTGTAAGCTCTGTCCTCATCTGCACAAGCCTCAAACCCTTTAAAATCCTAAGTAGCAACATTCTAGAGCTCAGATTGTGATGTCATAATGCCTCATTCCACCAATACCTAAGCTCCACCCTCATCTGCAAAAGCCTCAAACATTCTAGAGCTCAGATTGTGATGTCATAATGCCTCATTCCACCAATACCTAAGCTCCGTCCTCATCTGCACAAGCCTCAAACACTTCAAAATCATAAGTAGCAACATTCTAGAGCTCAGATTGTGATGTCATAATGCCTTATTCCACCAATGCCTATGCTCCGTCCTCATCTGCACAAGCCTCAAACACTTCAAAATCATAAGTAGAAAAATTCTAGAGCTCAGATTGTGATGTCATAATGCCTCATTCCACCAATACCTAAGCTCCACCCTCATCTGCAAAAGCCTCAAACATTCTAGAGCTCAGACTATGATGTCATAATGCCTCATTCCACCAATGCCTAAGCTCCGTCCTCATCTGCACAAGCCTCAAACACTTTCAAATCCTAAGTATCAACATTCTAGAGCTCAGATTGTGATGTCATAATGCCTCATTCCACCAATGCCTAAGCTCCGTCCTCATCTGCACAAGCCTCAAACACTTTCAAATCCTAAGTATCAACATTCTAGAGCTCAGATTGTGATGTCATAATGCCTCATTCCACCAATGCCTAAGCTCCGTCCTCATCTGCGTCCTCATCTGCGTTTAGTGCGTGGTTAGCACGCGCTAAAAAGCATAGCACACCTTTGTAAAAGAGGGAGGATAATCTACTTTAGATAAATCCTTCCAGCAATGTAATATGTTCTTAAGAGCCAGAAATAGCAGTGTGTTGAGCAGTCTGGAGTTGAGTTCAGATAGATGTTTTGACAAGCCACGATGCCCTAATATAATAAGTTTCAGTTGTGGCAGTTCTTGTATATGTAACATAGAAGAGATAATCTGCCATACTTTATCCCAATATATATTTAAATGACAGCAATAATATATCATGTGCACTAATGACCCTCTATACTTTTAAATGTGAATTCAGACATGCAAGTTTATAAAAATCCCGTTCTGTATATGAAATATGCTTTACAATATTAGGGCTCCTTTTACGAAGCCGCGGTAGCGGTTTAACACGCTAAATAAACCGCCAGACGCGCTAGCCACTACCGCCTCCTCTTGATCAGGCGGTAGTTTTTCAGCCGGCGCAGGGGTTAGTGCGTGATTAAAAGTCGCGTGCGCTAAAGCCGCTAATGCAACTTCGTAAAAGGAGTCCATAGCCTCTGCACGTTCCACATGGCTCAGAACCACTCATTGGATTCTCATTTTCCAACTCCACATATCCCCTGAGTTGAATAAAGAATATTCTTCTAAGTCATCGGTTAGAAGCTAAAAAGGTAAAGCCTAGGTTTTGCATTTGAAAGCTGAAGTTTGAATGCCAATTATAAAATTAATTGATTCCACATATCAGAGGTTTTACAGACAACAGGTACACGACAGAACTCTAAGTGCATGTTATAGGAAGCAAAAATGAGTAACAAGGATCTCGTTTCTGTCATTTTCCCTCCAGGGCTGAAAGAAAGCTTTCTAAAGGTCTGTTTTGCTGCAAAGATCCAACCGTGTCTACCGACTTCCCCTTACCAGTCCGCCGCACTGTCAATATCTGTCAGTTCTTGCTGGAGCTAAAGAAACTTTTATTTCCTTCCGCAGTCTCCACTTCGAAACTTCTTGTCATGAGAATGACAACACCGAAGATGCTATAAACCCAAAGTGAAAGAGAATTCAAACTGAAGAAATATATCAACGGCGTATCAAAATGCTCACTTTTTTAGGGATGGGGAGAAAGAAATATTGCAGTTAAGTTTGTGCTAAGTGTTTCAAGTTTTATTAGGATTTTATATACCGCCTATCAAGGTTATCTAAGCGGTTTTTACAATCAGGTACTCAAGCATCTTCCCTCTCTGTCCTGGTGGGCTCACAATCTATCTAACGTACCTGGGGCTATGGAGGACTGAGTGATTTGCCGAAGGCCACAAGGAGCTGCACAGGGTTTGAAAGCGCTAATTATATTCATGTTTTTTGGAAAAGAGTTTGTGCATATATGCGACACCTATTGGGTCGGGCAATACTTTGCGACTCCACTCTCCTTTTATTGGCCTTTCCAGAGGTTTTTACTCTCACTGGGTGGGAACCCTCTCTTGGATTCGAAAATTATGTCTCTTGGACCACAAAATGATCCTGCAAGTATGGACCACTCCATATTCCCCCTCTTATTGGACTTGGCGAGCTCATATTGCTAGGCTCATATAGGCTCACAACAACATACAAACATACAACATATAAACATACAAACATACAACATACAAACAACATACAAACATACAACATATAAACATACAAACATACAACATACAAACAACATACAAACATACAACATATAAACATACAAACATACAACACACAAACAACATACAAACATACAACATATAAACATACAACATACAAACAACATACAAACAACATACAAACATACAACATATAAACATACAAACATACAACATACAAACAAATAGAGGAAGCTCTTTTTATCTATCTGGAATCCTTATTTACGAGCCCTGCCCCAGAGAGCAAATAGTCATCTGTGATAGAGATGGGCATCGTGTTCTAGAGAAGGGTTGCACAGACCACACTCTGGGCATTCATGAAAACTCTTTAATTAAACAGTAGTGCAGAGCCTGTTTCTTCACAGGCTCCTATAAGTTTGCGTTCTTCCAATAAACCAAGTAGGCTTTTCCCCAGTCTTTTCCCAACCACAGGTCCCATTCTCCGTAGGGCTTGACACGCCCCAAACAGGTTTTTTTTTTAAGGTGCTGGAAACAGCTAGGCAGCATTTGGTTCCAGGTCTTAGTAGGCACTGAACAAAGGCAAGTTTTTAAATGCATTAGAGTCTTACCTCCTACAAACTCTGTCCATGCCAAGCCCTTCCAAGCAGCTTCTCCAGCTCCTAGGTTCCCTCTAGCACACTCTTCCAGGGTCTGGCTCGGCATTTTAACTTCCCCTGAGTCACTTCCTGGTTTCTTACTTTTCTCCCTTACCCCCTCCCTGGAGAAACTCTTTCTCAGTGCTGCTGTGGTTGTGAGACAAATTAGCCAGAAAGGGGAGTGCCGGGTTTTCCTGAGGTTTATTCTGAATCTGAGCAGCAGTGTCACGCAGAGGAAGTGGCAGGGTTTCATACACTCTGTCACATCATCTTTTGAACACATTAGGGGATGCGTCCCTATAGGGTTGTCCAGGTCTTCCCCTTTTTTATTGTATCTGGATCTCTTGATTTTTGCAATGATTTTTGGTATCACTAGTGTTTTTGGATAGGTGGAGACCTCCACCTGGACTTTAAGAGCTCTTTTTACTAAGGTGCGCTAGAGTTTTTAGTGCGCACTAAATGAAAAATACTAACACAAGCTCTATGGAGGCGTTAGCGTCTAGCATGCACGACACTGTAGCGTGCACTAAGCGCGTGCTAAAACCACTAACGCACCTTAGTAAAAGGAGCCTTAAGTCTTTCTGTTAGCCATGTGTTCCCAGACTCGTGATTGGCTGTGATGGGAAGGTGGAGGGGTTTGGATAGTTGGATTTTTACTGTTTTGGCAGATGTTTGCGTATAATTCCTTATGATTATGGTTTCTTGCCATGCTGATGTACTGAGGATTTGTGGGATGGGGGCAGGTGGGAGGGAGGGTTTGTCACTCCTTGTTCGGTTTTGGCCATTTTCCATTGTACATTCTGTAATGTTCAGTGTTCTTTTGTTCGCTAATAAAAAAGATTTAATTCTATAAAAAAAAATGCCTAATCGTTGATCTTGAAAAGGAAAAGCAGACCAGCTCAAATAGCTGCTACTGACCAAAAAAATTAACCCCTCCTTTACAAAGCTGTGTTAGCATTTTTAGCGCCGGCCGCCATGGTAACAGCTCCGACGCTCATAGAATTCCTGTGAGCTTCCGAACTGTTGCCGCCGCCGCTAAAAATGCTAGCGCGGCTTTGTAAAGGAAGGGGAAAATAAAAGATGAGTGTTATTGTGGAGAAAACCTCCTAATTCTATACAAAAAAAAAAAGCGCTAAAATGCGTGTACGCAAATTTGTGGGCGCATACCCAATTTTCCCACACAATTTAATTGAATTGCAAGCTAATTAGCGCCAATAATTGACATTTTAGCACGCAATTATTGATGCTAGTTAGAATCAATTGCAGGTTATGTACGTAAATTCTGGTGCGGAATCTGCACCTAAATTTTACGAGCGAGTCAAAAAACGGGGCACAGAATTGGGTGGGTCATGGGAGGATCAGGGGCATTTCTTTAAGTTACGTGTATTTTCATTAGTTTGAATGGCCATACCTAAAGTTAGGCGCAGTTCTTGAGCATCTGCGCCATTCTAGAAACTACGCCTAACTTTAAGCACTGCTTATAGAATACCACTTTTTGAAGGACCATTTATAAAATATTCTCCGAAATAGCTATTATTCTAGATGTTTCAAGGGCAGCTCAGATGAGATGGGAACACTTTCTGCAGATTACCGTATTTTTCGCTCCATTAGACGCACTTTTCCCCCCAAAAAAATGGGTAGAAATTAGGGTGTGTCTTATGGAGCAAATACCCAAAGCGCCCCCCCTCCCCCATTACCTTATTCTAATGCGGCCGCCCTCCCTCGCTGGATGCGATGCACAAGGCAGGCCCTGACTCTCTTACTCCTCCCTGACGCCTCCCGCGCGTACCTTTTTTTTTTTAACTTCTGGACACGGCTAAACAAGGATTTAATTATATTAAGCTTTTTCATTGCATATATAGCTGTTTACTTAGAAATATTTTTTACAATTTTTACAGAAAGGGTGGTAGATTTGTGCAATAGTCTCCCAGTAGAAGTGGTGGAGACAAAGACTGTGTCTGAGTTCAAGAAAGCGTGGGATAGGCAAGTGGGATCTCTTAAGGAGAGGAGGAGATAGTGGATGCTGCAGATGTGCCATTTGGCCTTTATCTGCCATCATGTTTCTATGATCATAAAGTTCTATGACCTCATAATGCAAGTGTTAAGAACCTTAGCCAATAACAATAATGCTGTATGACATCACAATGCAGGTGTAAAGAGCCTTAGCCTATAGGGAGAGGAGGAGATAATGGATGCTGCGGATGAGCCATTTAGCCTTTATCTGCCATCATGTTTCTATAACCATAAAGTTCTATGACCTCATAATGCAAGTGTTAAGAACCTTAGCCAATAACAATAAAGCTGTGTGACTTCCCAATGCAGGTGTAAAGAGCCTTAGCCTATAGGGAAAGGAGGAGATAGTGGATGCTGCAGATGGGCAGACTGGATGGGCCATTTGTTGCAATGGTTTGATTGTCCTTACTTGGCACATGTAGGAGGATAAGAATAGCCTTATTGGGTCACACCAATAGTTCATCTTGCCCTGTATCCCGTCCTCACAGTGGCCAATCTAGGTCTCTAATACCTGGTCAAAACCCAAGGAGTAGTAATATTCCATGCTATCGATTCAGGGCAAGCAGTGGCTTCCCCCGAGTCTTTCTCAATAACAGACTATGGACTTTTCCTCCAGGAACTTGTCCAAACCTTTCTTAAAACCAGCTACGCTATCTGCTCTTACCACAACCTCTGGCAAAGTGTTCCAGAGCTTAACTATTCTCTCAGTGAAAAAAGTATTTCCTCCTGGTGATTTCAAAAGTATTTCCCTGTAACATCATTGAATGTTTGTAATTTTTAACAGAGTATGGCTACTGTTATGTTTTATGAGATTGAAGTACATGCTATAATAAAATGGAACTTCCAAACATTTTACCTGCCTACCAAAAGAAATATTTTCTATGAACAAATCTAAATGTTCCAGTCGCCTGCTTTCTTTGATTAACGGAGCTTTCTTTTTTATTAATTTTGGTAGAGATGATTAGTCAAGTTGCAAATTAAAGATCCAAATCAGCTACCAAATAGATGCAATGTATTTTGATTAACTGGGGGGGGGAAATCAATTAAAATTACTTTCAAATATTTTCAGAATGTCTTTTAATAATCTGTCCTTGCTGGAAGCCAAATTAAAAGAGGACTCTGGCGCGGCAGCTGCATTAAAGCCTTCAAAGGAGGAAATCAAACATGTGTTTTCATTGAGAACTAGGTTGTTCCAAAGAAAATCTCGCTCACGCCATATGTGTTGGCTGTTTACTGATTGCAACAGAGGAAAACGGCTGAGAATTTAAACAAATAAATAGAGTTGATGCATTTGCTCTTTCTAAAATATATACCGCTGTTTAGCTTTTTTAACTCGGTTGTTTATGTTGTCTGCTTTCGCTGAGGAATTAACACAATATTTTCATTCAAGACGTCCCAGCAGTATGTCATCGTTGTACAGACAGTTGAAATATATTCCAAATATTTGAAATGTTTGCAGAAGGTGCAGAGCTGTGCATTTCAAGCTAGAAGTACACATGGGGGGCTCATAATCGAACCAGAAAAAATGTCCAAAAACCGGCCTGTCGGCACTTGGACGATCATCAGTCAAAAACGTCCAAGTGCCGATAATGAAACCGGGTTTTGGACGTATTCCTAAACGACCTAGGCCTTCATAGTGCCGCTGAATGACCATAGCTAAACGGGGCATGTCAGGAGGAGTGTCAAGGGCGGGATTTAGGTGGGACGTGGGCCGGCTTAGACTCAGTCGTACAGCAGGTATAACCGAAAGTTATACAGCACAGGATTGACGGAACTTGGACCATTTAAAACATGGTCTAAGTCACAAAAACCCACCTAAAGTGACCAGATAAGCACTGCAAACACATAATACAGACCCCCACACGCTACCCCACTGATCACTGACCCCACCCCCATAAAAATATTAATCACAACTTGAAAATTGTGCGTCCAGGACATCATCACCTGGCAGCCTGGCATAGGAAAGCCTAGTTGTGCTGCACAGAGTCGTCTTAAGCCATCTTGGAGATGGGTTAGAGACCCATAGAGAGGAGAACCCATGTCCATAAGCCCCTGTAATCACTTCATTGATACTTAAACATGTGCACTGCCCTATACACCCCCAAACCCTTTTCTACTGGCATATAAGTGGCTCCTGCAGCCATAAGGGCTATTGGGGTGGTAGATAAGTGGGTCTAGGGGATTCTGGAGGTGGTTTGGGGGGCTCACCATGACCTATAAGGGAGCTGTAGTGAGATGAAGACATGGCACCCTTTTAGTGAAGTTCACAGCAGTGCCCTGTAAGGTACCCCACTATTTAGGTGCCATGTCGGGGTGTTCAGTCCATCACTTTATAGACCCCTCCCACGTCCAACAAGGCTTGTTCTAGGCGTTTTGGACTTGGACGAAAATGTGGTATAAAGATGAACGATTTAGAGAGCATGGACGATCAGATCTGCAGGACGTATACAATTTTCCAAACAAAAAAAATTTGGACATATTTTTCGAAAATGTGTCCTAGACTGATTTTTTACTTTGGACAACTTGCGACTTAGACGCAAACGGACTTAGACGTTCTTTTCGATTATGCCCCTGATGAACTTTTTGTAAACCTTCCTTACGAACAGAAACAGAGAAAAATAAATGCTGGTAAATACCATATGGCCAGTGGCGTTGTAAGGGGAGGACAGTGGGGGAAATCCACCCTGGGCGCCGCCTTCCTAACGGCATGGCACCCCTCCTCCTCTCTGCCCCCTTCCCGCTCCTCTCCTTGCCTTCCACGTACCTTTTTGTACTTCCCCGGTGTGAGGTTGCTGCCCACATCAGCATCAACGCTCTCTCCGACTTCACTTCCGGGAACTGCGCCTAAGAAGTGACATCGCAGGGTGAGCTGATACTGACGTGGGCGTGCTGCTCACGCCGGAGAAGTTAAAAAGGTCCGGGGAAAGGGAAGGGGACGAGGGCGCGCAGCAGTGAGGATGGGGAAGATGACGGGAATGGGGTCGCCACCGCCCCTGCTCACCCTTACTATGCAACTTCATATGGCCTATCTAGTCTGCTCGACCATCCCATCTACTATTCCCTCCTCTGCCTTAGAGATCCAACGTACTTGTCCCAGGATAATTCAGATACACTTTTTGGCCCCGATTCTGCAAAATGGGTCTAAAGTTAGTCACTGTTTAAGTGCCTACATTGGGTGTCCTTTTTTTTGTAGAACCGCGCTCAGCAGAGTTCAGCACCGTATATGCGTCTAACTTTTTAGGCGTCCTTTAGAGAATCAGGTTTTAAGTGAGGTTGAGATGTCCAAACGTGGACGGGACAAAAGCGCGCGAGACACCAGCGCGCCGACAATCGAGCGCAGAAAATTCGGCGTAAGACACCAGCGCGCCGCAGGAAAACTTACTTTTAAAGAGCTCCGACGGGGGGGGTGTGGGGGGGAACCCCCCACTTTACTTCACACTGTTCGTGCTGCCGTTGGGGTGGGTGTGGGGGGTGCAACCCCCCCCCACATTATAGAGAAAACTGAATTTTTCCCAAAAAAATCGTTTTCTCTATAATGGAGGGTTCCAACTCTCCCAACCCCCCCCCCCACACCCAACGGCAGCGCGAACAGTATGAAGTAAAGTGTGTGTGGGGGGGTTTCCCCACTCACACCCCGCTTCGGAGCTCTTTAAAAGTAAGTTTTCCCGTGGCGCGCTGTAGTCTTGTGCCGAATTGTCTGCGCGCTGGTGTCTCGCGCGCGAATGACTATGAACCGTACAATGTCCTTAATGTTACAATATTTTATTATTATTTTATCCGAATGGCGATTTTATGCTGTTTTGCGTTATAATTGTAATACTGGGAGTTGGATCTGTTTAATGCTTTTATTTCTCTTCCATCAGACAGAGTGACTGGGATTCGAACCAGCAACATTAGGATAGCAGGGCATTGGTTTAACCAGCGTGCTAGCAAGCTGCGTAGCAATTGTAAAACTGGGTCTTATAGGCATTGCAAGGACGTCTACTTTTGAGCACAGTTTAGGCTTCAGATAGACCTCAGTTCTCTGGACGGAACTCAGGCACTCTTTGGAGGTCAAGTTTCAAGTTTATTTAAGCTCTTTGATTTACTCGCATACTCCAAATCCAATGCGATTTACATAAGTTAAAAGTTGGGTTAAAATAAAAGACAAACCAACATAACAATTAATACTAATTACAATAAAACATTTAGGGAAAGGAGACCGATAACAGTTGGCTTAAGTCAGTGATTCCCAACCCTGTCCTGGAGGAACACCAGGCCAATCGGGTTTTTAGGCTAGCCCTAATGAATATGCATGAGAGAGATTTGCATATGATGGAAGTGAGAGGCATGCAAATTTGCTTCATGCATATTCATTAGGGCTAGCCTGAAAACCCGATTGGCCTGGTGTTCCTTCAGGACAGGGTTGGGAACCACTGCTCTAATGAATATGCATGAGAGAGATTTGCATATGATGGAAGTGAGAGGCATGCAAATTTGCTTCATGCATATTCATTAGGGCTAGCCTGAAAACCCGATTGGCCTGGTGTTCCTCCAGGACAGAGTTGGGAACCACTGCCCTAATGAATATGCATGAGAGAGATTTGCATATGATGGAAGTGAGAGGCATGCAAATTTGCTTCATGCATATTCATTAGGGCTAGCCTGAAAACCCAATTGGCCTGGTGTTCCTCCAGGACAGGGTTGGGAACCACTGCCCTAATGAATATGCATGAGAGAGATTTGCATATGATGGAAGTGAGAGGCATGCAAATTTGCTTCATGCATATTCATTAGGGCTAGCCTGAAAACCCAATTGGCCTGGTGTTCCTCCAGGACAGGGTTGGGAACCACTGCCCTAATGAATATGCATGAGAGAGATTTGCATATGATGGAAGTGAGAGGCATGCAAATTTGCTTCATGCATATTCATTAGGGCTAGCCTGAAAACCCGATTGGCCTGGTGTTCCTCCAGGACAGGGTTGGGAACCACTGCTCTAATGAATATGCATGAGAGAGATTTGCATATGATGGAAGTGAGAGGCATGCAAATTTGCTTCATGCATATTCATTAGGGCTAGCCTGAAAACCCGATTGGCCTGGTGTTCCTCCAGGACAGGGTTGGGAACCACTGCCCTAATGAATATGCATGAGAGAGATTTGCATATGATGGAAGTGAGAGGCATGCAAATTTGCTTCATGCATATTCATTAGGGCTAGCCTGAAAACCCAATTGGCCTGGTGTTCCTCCAGGACAGGGTTGGGAACCACTGCCCTAATGAATATGCATGAGAGAGATTTGCATATGATGGAAGTGAGAGGCATGCAAATTTGCTTCATGCATATTCAATAGGGCTAGCCTGAAAACCCAATTGGCCTGGTGTTCCTCCAGGACAGGGTTGGGAACCACTGCCCTAATGAATATGCATGAGAGAGATTTGCATATGATGGAAGTGAGAGGCATGCAAATTTGCTTCATGCATATTCATTAGGGCTAGCCTGAAAACCCAATTGGCCTGGTGTTCCTCCAGGACAGGGTTGGGAACCACTGCCCTAATGAATATGCATGAGAGAGATTTGCATATGATGGAAGTGAGAGGCATGCAAATTTGCTTCATGCATATTCATTAGGGCTAGCCTGAAAACCCAATTGGCCTGGTGTTCCTCCAGGACAGGGTTGGGAACCACTGGCTTAAGTACAATTCTAAAAAAAAAAAAAAAAAAAAAAGAGAAAAAAAAAATAATTAAAAAAGGGAAGGACTAGTGACACAAAAGGTAGGGGAACAAATACCTGTTTAATTTTTACTAATCTAATCTAATCTAATCTAAACCTTAAGTTTATATACCGCATCATCTCCATGAGAATGGAGTTCGACACGGTTTACAAGAACTTAAAATAGTGGGTAGAGAAGAAGAAAAAGGATGACATGAACTTATGTGTAGAAGGGGGGGAGAGAAAGGGGGGAAGGATAGAGCTACAATTTGCTGAATAGCCAGGTTTTCAGTTGTTTGCGGAATAACTGAAGGGAGCTCAGGTTCCGCAGCGGGGTGGTGAGGTCGTTCCAAAGACCTGTGATTTTGAAGAGAAGGGATTTCCCCAGTTTGCCTGAATAGTGGATGCCGCGTGGAGAGGGGAAGGCTAGTCTATTGTAACTTAGAATGAATCCATTAGAAAGCGTCCTTAAATAACCAACTCTTTAGGAGACTTTTAAACTTGCTCTGTAATTTTTCTTCTCTTATACTGAGCGGAAGTGAGATCCAAATTTGCGGTGCTGTGACAGAAAAGATCATATCTCTCCTAGAATATATATATTTTAATGAAGGAACTACCAATAAAGATTTATCTTCAGATCTTAAAGATTTTATGGGGGCGTATGGTATTAGATATCTTTCTAAGAATGTAGGGGCTTTGTTTATGAGTATTTTGTTTGTGAGTAATGCTATTTTGTAAGTGATTCTGTAGTTTACCGGTAACCAGTGTTTTTCCTTTGAAGTGGTGTTACATGATCAAATTTTTTCTTTTTCATAATTATTTCTATTGCGGTATTTTGAAGAATTTGCATTCTGCGTATTTCTTTTAAGGTGGACCTTTTGTACAGGGCGTTACAATAATCAATTTTTGACATAACTAATGAGTGTATTAATATGTTTAATGATGACTCGTCAAGGAACGCAGATAATGATCCGATCAGTCTTAACCTATAGAAGCAGGTTCTTACAAATAGCTCTGCTAAATAGCTCTCTTTATTTTTGCTTTATCAAGCTCAAAATACATTTAATAAAGCACCACATAAATGGGGCACATCAAAACAGATATATTGCATGCAAAACCTTCTGTTTTTGTGGACAAACAGCAATGTTATTTGCTAATTAGGGGAAAAGATCCATTAACTGAAACACAGAACATCAGAAACATAGCTTAAGTTTTCTTGCTAAAAAAACTGCCCTTTTTTTCTGACTAAAAAGTGCTCCAATCAGCTCATTCCTGAAAGCAAAGAAAGCACATGACAAAAATGGTTGACGTCCTTTGGACACCTAAGTTCCAATTATTGCTTGTTAAGACCCTTAATTGGCCCTTAATTACTTAGATTGGACGCCTACTGCACGTCTAACTTTAGACATGACTTAGGCGCCCTTTATGGAATCAGGGCCTTTGTCTCCACCACCTGCAACACAAAGCCCTTCTAAGCATTCACCACTCTTTCCATGGAAAAAATATTTTCGGATGCTACTTCTGAGTCTGTCATCTTTCGCTTTCATCCTTTGCTCCCTCCCTCCAGAGTGAAAGGCACTCGCCTCGTGCACCTATATGCCTCATAGGTATTTAAGCATTTCTCAAGAAAAAATATATGTGTAATAACAAAATAATTCCAAAAATATATCACAAATGTTACTCATCAGGGGTGGGTTATTCCCCAAGAATGCGTATTTTACTCAGCAAGTGGAGAAAAAGCCTCAATATACTTTCAAATAACAGCAATCGACAACGATTTTAAGCTGCTTGTAATATTCTCATTGGCATAGGAAAAAAAAACCCTCCACAACAAAAATGTGATTATCAACCGGGTAACAAACCGACCATTGTGCACAGGGAATATAATCACAACAACAACAACAAAAAAAACTTGTTGATTGCTTTATCCGCAGATTCAGTTATTTGCGATTTTTTTATTTTTAAAAAAAAGCTAATTCCGGCCCTTCTCTGCCTCCTTCCCGCTTCCCTTCCGGCATCCCAGACCTTACCTGGTGGTCTAGCGAGCTTTCGGGGCAGGAGCGATCTTCCTACGCTCCTGCCCTGTGCAGATCATTCATAGCAAATGGCTGCCGTGAGTTCCCGTAGTCTCTCGAGACTACGATGGGAACTCCCTGGAGCCATTTGCTATGAGTGATCTGAACGGGGCAGGAGCGTAGGAAGATCGCTCCTGCCCCGAAAGCCTGCTATATCACCAGGTAAGGTCTAGGATGCCAGGAGGGAGGCGGGAAGGTCCAGAATGAGGCGGGGGTGGGTCAGAGCCCGCTGAAAAGTTATTCACGGTTTTTCACACTTCACGGTCCGGCTCTGCACCTAACCCCCGAGGATATGGAGGGAGAAGCGTATCTGAAAGTACATCGAGGCTTTTTCTCCAGTTGCTGAGTGAAATGGACATCTCTGGGGAATACAAAAAAAAAAAACCCAAAAAGGGAGACCCAATAATCCACAGTAAAAACAATCCAGAGATAAAAACAACAGACTGTGGATGTGGATGTCCTGAAAGATGATTTTATTCGCTCTTCACAATAAAAATACAAATAAAAGTCGGACTTAGTAATGCGCCTGGTGAGTAACATTTGTGATAATATTTTTGGATTTAAACATCTCTGTCATATCTCCCCTCGCCCGCCTTTCCTGCAAAGTATACACATTGAGATCTTTAAGGGCTCTTTTTACAAAGGTGCGCTAGCGTTTTTAACGCACGCACCGGATTAGCGCGCACTATAGTTCGCACTAGCTGAAAATCTACTGCCTGCTCAAAAGGAGGCGTAGCGGCTAGCGTACGTGGAAATTTAGCATGCACTATTCCGTGCGTTAAGGCCATAGCGTGCCTTTGTAAAAGGAGCCCTAAGTCTGTCCCTATATGCCTTATGATGAAGACCACACACCATTTTAGTAGCCTTCCTCTGGACCGACTCCATCCTGTTTATATGTTTTTGAAGGTGTGGCCTCCAGAATTGTACACAATATTCTAAATGGGGTCTCACCAGAGTCTTATACAGTGGTATGAGGGATTAAGGGATTTTCCCTCACCAGTACTACACTTCTGCCACTGGGCAGAAGGGAGCGCTAGAAGAATGTTTGGAAACTACCAGTCCCAAAATGCCCTGAGCTTTTACAGCTCAATGCTGAGAGACATTGAAGTGATACAGCCCTGCTGAGTCAGAGGGGCAGGACTCAGGCAGGGAGGAGTATTTCTGTCCAAACTGGAATCATGCAGGAGAAGTCCCTGAGAGAGGAGGTCTTGAGGAAAAGAAGCTTCCCTAGCTATGGGTCAACAAGGAAAGAATGGAGTGTGAAAGACTTTTGGCATATAGCTGGCTAAGGTAAGAACATAAGAATAGCCTTACTAGGTCAAACCAATAGTCCATCAAGCCCAGTAGCCTGTTCTCACGGTGGCCAATCCAGGTCTCTGGTACCTGGCTAAACCCAAGGAATAGCAATATTCCATTCCACCTATCCAGGGCAAGCAGTGGCTTCCCCATGTGTCTTTCTCAATAACAGACTATGGACTTTTTGTCCAGGAAATTGTCCAAACATTTCTTAAAACCAGCTATGCTATCCGCTCTTACCACAACCTCCAGCAGCACACTGATCGAACAGTTCAAGATTCTGGGAAGGAAGTTGAAGATGAGGACTCAGAAGATAGCGTTCTCAGAGATCCCACCAGTACCGAGGGCAGACATGAAGAGGCAGATGGAACTACAATCAATAAATGCATGGATGAGGAGATAGTGTGAGGAAGAGGAGTTCCACTTCGTGAGAAACTGGTCAACGTTTTGGGGCAAGAACAAGCTCTTCAGGAGAGATGGACTACACCTGAGCAAGGCGGGAACTAGACTTCTACCAAACAACGTCAGGAGAGAAATAGAGCAGGCTTTAAAATAAGAAGGGGAAAGTCGACAGTCGACCAGGTGTCGATGATTCGGAAGAAGGTATCCCGAGAAGATACTGAGTGGGAAAAATGCTGGGAAGAAAAAAATGGGCAAAAAACAAGAATTGACAGGACAAGAAGAGGTTGATAAGAAGAACATAGCTCAGGAAAAGAAAATGAAGACAAGAAAATATCAGGACTTAAATTGCATGTATATTAATGCAAGGAGCCTAAGGAACAAAATGGGAGAATTAGAAGTCATGGCCAAAAAAGAGAACCTAGACATCATTGGAGTCTCTGAAACATGGAAGAATGAAGAAAACAAATGGGACACAGCACTACCGGGGTACAAACTCTATCACAAAGACAGGTCAGATCAGAAAGGAGGAGGAATAGCCCTATACATAAAGGATAACATACACTCGACCAGAGTGGACACAGTGGCGACGACCGACAAATTGGAATCACTATGGGTTAAAATACCAGGACGAAATGGGCCCGAGATAAAGATGGGCCTGTACTATCGTCCATCTGTGCAAACCGAAGTAAACGATGAAGAAATGGAAGCCGAATGAGGTGGGAATGCAAAAAATGTAACAACGTGAGTAGGGTTTGGGGTTTTTGACCTAGAAACACAACCAGCAATAGTGCAGAAATTTCTTTGTTGGCTTTAAACAAAACGCTCGCTGCATCCTGTTGCTTCACGGGATCAGGCACACAGAAAAACAGTCTCCTAATTTGACAAAGTCCTGAGCTGAGCCTGGAGCTGCTATGGCTATGCCCCAAACACAGACTGCAAAAAGTCTTCTTGCAAACAGGTAGCAAGGTCTGGTCCTAGCCGGGCACACATGTTGTTAGTACAAAGGATTGGCTTAACCTCAGCCAAACAGCATATCAGAATGTTGAAGTCAAGGACTATGCTGGAGCCGTTTCTTCCTCCTACTCCTCTGGGCCTCCCCAACTTAGTTCTGGCCCTGCCTTATAGACTTCCTGGCAGTTGTTTACCTTACTCCTCCTGCCCCCTATTGCAAAACTACAGTGGCTTGTTGGTCTAGTGGTATGATTCTCGCTTCGGGTGTGAGAGGTCCTGGGTTCAACTCCCAGACAAGCCCTGGCCTTCCTTCTCAGTAGGGGAAAAGAAAGGGTTTGCGCAAGTCAAACTATTTTTTTTTTTTTTTTGGGGGGGAGGGGGGTGTTTGGCCAGGTACTAGTGACCTGGATTGGCCACCGTGAGAATGGGCTACTGGACTTGATAAACCATTGGTCTGACCCTGTAAGGGTATTCATATGTTCTTACGTGAGCCAAGTATAGGACAATCAAGCCATTGCAACATCACTGATGAGGTTGGCTCTGAGGTATTGTGGAATGAGGCATTATGACATCACAATCTCAGCTCTGGAATGTTGCTCTCTTTGGGGTTCCGGAATCTTGCTATTCTTTGAGATGATGGAATGTTGCTACTCTTTGGGTTTTGGCCAGGTACTAGTGACCAGGATTGGCCACCGTGAGAACGGGCTACTGGACTTGATGAACCATTGGTCTGACCCAGTAAGGCTATTGTTATGTTTTTATAAGCTACCTCTGTTAAGGTAGTTGTAATAATGTGAGGGGTTATTCAGTAGGGGAGTGGTTAGTGCCTATAAACTCCCTCCTACGTCACTATTCTCTTTTGTAAAAGTGTTTTTATGAATTTAGTTACCAGAGAAGTCAGATTTATCGGCTTGTAGTTCCTTACCTCTTCCTTCCGCTTTTGTGGAGAGGTACCACATCCTCTCTTCTCCATTTCTCTGGTACTGCTCCCAACTCTAGGGAAGCATTGAAAGGTTCAGCCAATGAAGCCACTAGAACTTCCCTAAGTTCCTTCAGGACCCTTGGATATGCATCAACGGGACCCATTGCTTTGTTCAACTTTTGTTAAGCTAGCTCCTCACGAACACAGCCCTCTGAAAATCCAGACACATGGCCCCACTCAGTTCTACCTCTCCGCCCTGCCCCCACCCAGATGAGCCTCCAGGCCCCGCCCTCACAAGCCTCCTCTCTTCTTCCCCGACAAGCCCTGGCTGCGTCTGGAACATGCACGGACGTGCTCTACTTTCAACATCAATAACACTCCTATTAACATTGTTTCATCATTAAAATTATTAGGCGTTATTATTGATGAAAATCTCTCTTATCATGAGCACATAGGTAGCACAGTCAAATCCTGCTTTTATCGCATACGTCAAATACGTTCCATCTCTAAGTTTTTGGAACCAAAATCCCTTAATATACTTATACATTCACTTTATCATCTCTAAGCTAGACTATTGCAACTCATTACTACTAAACATTACCCAAAAAGAAAAGAAATGGCTACAGATTATTCAAAATCTTGCCGTTAAATTATTTCACAACGGGAAAAAATATGACCATGTATCCCCCTTTTTGGTTGCCTCACATTGGCTCCCCATCAATCATCGCATCATCTTCAAAATTTTACTTTTGGTATTTAAAACTTTATCCACAAACGAACCGCAATCTTTAAGAAAAAAGTTTTATTTTATACAGCATTTATTTTGTGGTGTTCCCTACATATGATCCATTCAGTGTACATTTCTGAATACATTCAGTACATCAGTATGGTCTCTCTGAAGTGCATAATAGTTATATGAAGCACGAAAAAACATATCTTTTTGGATTGTTCAATTAAGAACCTTAAGTAAGTGAGTATTGTCTCTCTTTTGCCATGGCTATGCTAAGTGAATGAATTGGTATTGTTGCATGTTGCCACATTCAGTACAGGCAACATGGTTTCTCTTGTTTTCTATCTCTTATTTGGATCACATTGGAGTACAGCTGCTGAATGATATTTGGAATGCTTTTCAAGCATCTCTTTTCAAGTATCTCTTTCTGTATGCACAGACATCTGGCTGCTCTCCCTTTGAGATTCTCACGGGATGACCTTTCCCCGCCCCATGGGTAGATTTTCCCTTGATACAGGAGGAATACGTCCAAAAGCTAATTGAAATATTAGGGCTTGTTCAAAGAAACGTGTCTTGCACTTCTCCTTTCTCTCCACAGATTCCTACCCATTTTTTCCAGCCTGGTGATTATCCAGCAGCTTTCCAAGGATCGGAAGCAGACGGATTTCCCCTTTGGCCTTCCCACTACTGTGATCGCTGCGACCAGGCCCGCTGCACTCACTGAGGAGTTTCCTGTTTGGATCCACGCAAGTCGCTTGAAGAGGGTTAACCTAAAACCCCAGAAGCAAGTCTTCCCTGCGCAGATTTCACCTCCTCCAGTGGAACAACATGATGATCTCATTGCAGCATTCTACCAACTTTATCATTCTCTTACTGGCACTGCTGCTGCTAGTTTTTCTCCCTGTATGGATCATTTCTAACTGGGTCTACAGGGATGATGTGTTCTGGGTCCATGACACTTTCTGCCCATACCCATCTGTAAATGACACTCCTACTGTAAACAGCACCCCCGACACCTCTTTGCGAACACGACGTCAAGCTGGACTACTCCCTCGCAAAGGCTGTCCTTTAATTGGAATCCAGAAAAGACCGATGCTACCCTTTGGTATAATTCCAGCAGTGTGCAAGTTGCCACCTTCTCCTTTGAGTATTGTGACATTGTGGACTGTTCATCAATTGATATCCCAAGGCTGTGCCATTGGTCCTCAGAGATTCCTAAAACTAAGGACATATATGTATATGTGTTACTGACTCACATTGGGGGTTAAGTGTGCATTCTGGGGAGTGGTAGGGTGGAATATTGATACTGACTGGGTTTATAAACTAGAAAATACCCTGAAAAACAGTGGACCAAAATGGTAAATCACTGCTTACTTGTATGACCCTTCATAAGGTTGGACACTGTTATAGGAAAAGTGTTCCTGCACAAATTATTAAGCTTTCTCTTACTATTGACAACCCTAGACCTACTGATGAAGGTATGTACATTATGGACATGTGGTTTAAGGGTGGGTCTAGCTATCATCAGTTTTCTTACGGGATCTATCTACCTCCACTCATCTTCTCCTGCCATTTTGTGGGGGCCCCAAAAAATACTAACCCACTGGCCCCTACATTCAATAAACTTACTGACATGATGGCTATTGCCAATCCCACTTTTGAAGATATTGTGGCTGTTGAGGTAGGGTTTTCAGAACGTAACCTTTGGTTAGAATGGATGAAATTCACTGCTGATCAACATAATAAGAGTAATTGTTACATATGTGCTCAAGCTAGACCCCATCTAGGAACCGTACATCTGGACCTCCCTCCTGGTATCCAACCATGCCTTTTTGGGTTATTTACCAGTATCTCCTCTAATTTTACCTATCCTCTTTGTGCACTCCAGTGTTCTAAATACCCTTTGTTGCCAGGACAGCAAAAGCTTGATATTGCCGTTACCATCTATAAGGGCAATTACACATGTCATGTTTCTAATCTGACACAGAGTAGTTTTGTAGGTAATTTACCCCCAGGTTATTGTTCTGTCTTGGCTCATAGGTATGCCCCATTGTTGCTGCATCAGATTTGATATTTACTGGCTTTATGGAGACTTTTGGCTCCCTGTTAAGCTACCCAGCCAGTGGATAGGCAAGTGCACTTTAGTTAAGGTTACTATGCTTCTGCATATTTTTCTGAAAGGCATCCTTCCTATTCACATGGTTTTTCCTTTTATTTGTCTTGATATAAATCTGATCACATGTATACATAGATGCTATAGGGGTCCCAAGAGGGGTCCCAGATGAATTTAAGGCCCGAGCTCAAGTTAAGGCTGGGTTTGAGTTCCTTATTCCCTTTATTACTATTAATAAGAATGTTGATCGGATTAGTTAAAATTATTATAATCAGCAACGCTTTGTGAACTATTCTAGGAACGCCTTGCAAAGTATTACTGATCAATTAGACTCCACTTCTCAGATGGTTCTCAAAATCATATGGCCCTAGATATGATTCTAGCTGAGAATTCTGTTAAATTCTCCTCAGTATTTTATGCTGTTGTACTTTTCTTTCTGACAATATAGGTCCTCCTATGGACATTCAGAAATTAGCAGACCTCTTTGCTGAGCTTAAATGTAACTCTGATTTATCTAATTCTTGGGATCAGCATTTTAGTTGAATGCATAATCTCTTAATATTTGCACTCTTGTCTTGACTGCTCATGTACTGTGTTATTCGTATTACAGCTCCTAAAAGACCCCTCCTTGAGAGACATACCTAGGGTATCACTCCCTTCCAGCTCATGCTGTGTATTTGTGACGTCATTTACATGACGTAAGAGGGGATTTGAAGGGACACGTATCAGAACTTTAGTAAGTGTCCTTAGGCATATGTTGTTTAAAGATGCAAAGGTAGGCCCTGTTTATCTTTCCCTTCTTTGAAGATGGTACAAGGACATCCATGTTTGTCTTTCTTTCTTTGACAGGAATGTTTAAACAGAGTTGTTGTGAAGTGAATTCAATTGTTTTGTTAAGCCGTATTTACAGACAGATTTAGATTAGGGTCTCTGCTGGTTAAGGCTTTTTCTGACCCTCTTTGGACTTCAATCTCTAGATAGGAAAAATGCTGATGTGTTTAAAGTTTCATGTGACCTGTGTCCATATATGGTTTGCATTTACGTCACATGCCGTCACATGCTGGCAAACCTGATTCGTATAAATATGTGAAACTCATAATAAAAGACGGACATGTTTTGGAAGACGATTTCTGGTCTTTAAGATGTGTCCCCAGGTACCTGACTTACAAATGACAGAGACAGAGAAAGTATGGGGCAGGAATTGGGACCTGAATCCGAAAATCTGCACTTTCTGCATTGCTGCTATTCTGGGTCTGCCCCTCCCAGTTAACAAGAAAGACATGCTTACTTTTCTTGCTATGATTGGTCACTGCCGCCAATGGATCTCTGCTTGTTCCTTCTATGACCAGATTTTGAGACAGACCCTGGTTTCTGAAATGACTGCTCTTATCAGATGGACTTATGAAATGTTGGACATTTAAGATGTGTCCCCAGGTACCTGACTTACAAATGACAGAGACAGAGAAAGTATGGGGTAGGAATTGGGACCTGAATCCTTTTCAGTTGGGGGCTTGTCCGCGATGGGCAGATGATATCACCGGTATTTTGTGAGTATTTCTGAATTTTTTCTGTTCTTTAATACTCACTGGGTAGTGGTGACCTGTACCCACCCTTTATTTTAAGTTCAAGCTTTGGGTTCTATTATGGAGTTTTTTTGGGAAAAATCTCGGGGTACTTTCGGTAAGTGCCCCTCATATATATAAGCAGCTGCCATTCTTTCGGGAAGAATGAAATTTATTTATAGAACCCCCCTGCCCACTCTGTCATTTGTAAGGTTAAAACTTTTATAGAGTTTAAGATTTTATTGTCTCTTATTACTGTACCTCGCTTATAAGGTAAGATAAGCGAATATTTTTGCATTGTTATATTGGCTTTGTAATGAGTCATAAAGGCACTTACTCCTAGACAAATGAGACTTGTACGGCTGTGTGTGTGTATGACATTTTTCCTTTTGCTCCCATCTTTCTGTGTCACCAATGTTTAATACTGAGGTAGGACATGCTGTTATGTGGAATGAATTGAAAGCGCTGTTTGAATCAGTCTAAGATCTTTCCCTTGTAGTTTGTACACAAGCACTATTTCTTGTCTTCCTTTTGATCCTGACTAATTTTGTGCGTTTTTTTCTATGGCTGCTTTCTTTGTGTTCTGTGCTGGATCATAAAAAAAAAGAGAAACAAGAAAAAGAAAAAATTCCGTTTTAAAGGTTTTCTTTCTTGTGCAGAGCAAAGCTAATCTGTTCTTTGCTTTCATTATCAGGGTCTGTGCATGAATGTTTTTGTCCCTTCCCCCAGACTTCTCTGTTTGGGCTTCCACTGACCCCCTATAGTGCTTCTTTGAAGTTACTCATTCTTGGTTTTATTAAGCAGTAAGGTGAGATTCCACTGTTTGTCTCTTGACTTTTCTCCGGCATTATCAAAACCACCATCTCTTCTTATAATACGCCCATCGCTCTTGATGTCAAAGCTGATGGCATTATTAGGGCTGTTAGAGTTTTGGTAATTCTCATTGCACTTATGTTTCTTCCACCATTCCACCGGCAGCCAATGATTTTTTTTCTGTCATTTTCCTAAAGAATGTTTTATTTTAGTCCCTGTTGGTGAAGCTTTTCAGCTCTTTTTTTTGCCTTCACCTTTAAGCAACAGTATACCTAGTGTAGAATTGCCCTTCAGGCTATTCTACAAAGTCATGCACTGCCCCTCATGGTCCTATTCTCATTTTGTACAACTTTTTGTGTTCCATAATTCAGGAGACCTGTCAGGCTGATAGTTTGTACCTTTTATAATGGTTGTCTGTGTGTGGTCACAAGGTGTCACGAAATAAACTGCACTGGTGTACATCTGAAGTGAAATACCTGGGTTTTGTCCTGTCTCATGGTCAGAGGAAAATCTGCACTTTCTGCATTGCTGCTATTCTGGGTCTGCCCCTCCCAGTTAACAAGAAAGACATGCTTACTTTTCTTGCTATGATTGGTCACTGCCGCCAATGGATCTCTGCTTGTTCCTTCTATGACCAGATTTTGAGACAGACCCTGGTTTCTGAAATGACTGCTCTTATCAGATGGACTTATGAAATGTTGGACATTTAAGATGTGTCCCCAGGTACCTGACTTACAAATGACAGAGACAGAGAAAGTATGGGGCAGGAATTGGGACCTGAATCCTTTTCAATAAACAGGGTACTCATTCCATACAACTCTTCTCGCTCCCTTCGCCCATCGAGCCAAGGTCTTTTGGTAGTCCCTTCTTTGAAAGTAATCGGCACAAGACGATACGATATATTTTCAGTAGTAGCCCCTCAAACCTGGAATTCTCTCCCCCAATATATTAGAGACGAAAAAGATATTGGCCGTTTCAAAATTAATTTAAAAACCCTTCTGTTTAAAGATGCGTTCACCTCTTATATGGAATAATTGCAGTGCAGCAGTCCTTTATTTAAAAAAAAAAAAAAAAACCCACCCTTCCTAATGTTTTTTCCTTTCGTGTTTCTCTTTTTTATTTTTTTTTTAACATTGTAACCTGAATCCCTCTTCCCTTCCATCCAGTTGAGTCTGTTGGTCTGTAGGTCAAACCCCCTTTTTTTGGATTTATTATTATTATTACCTTGTATCTTAACATATGTTTAAATTTGGATTTTATAGTAAATCGCTTAGTATTTTATGTATAAGCGATTCATCAAATTTCAAATAAACTTGAAACTTGATGTGTGTGATGTCATCTGCACATGCTCAGATACCCTCCAGATGCAGCCGGAGCTCGTTGGGGGGCTTTCCAAAACCCAGACAAACTGCCGGATTTTGAAAAGTCTGTCTGGGACCCCCAGACAGTCCTCTAAAAAGAGGACATTATTCCAGACGTCTGGTAACTCTAATTCAGGGTCTACCACAGCTCCATTCCTATTTGTGTTTTTCTTCTGTGGTCCTGCTCCTGGTGCTTCATCTGTGAAGACACAACAGAAATATTTGTTAAGCAATTCAGACTTATCTTTTGTCAGCATTTTGAGTTTGTAAGTGTTATATTCCGGCATACCAGTATATTTTATAAAGTGTTTCAAATGAAATTCTCTAAATAGCATAGGAAATGGTCACCATCGACTGTACTCACGCAAGAAAACTGAAGAGTTGCTCCAATAATTCTCTGCAAAAGAGGTTCAGCAATGCAACATCTTCCATCATACAATGATTTTTTTCAATTTAACCCTTTCAGGACCAAGGGACATATTTGTCCCATAACTTTAAAATCCTATAAATTTTGATTGGGATAGTCTACAGTTCTAAATTTGATATGTACGGATTCCATATGATACTGCCTTTATGTAAACAAACTGGTTCCGACATTCATTCATTAGCGTTGTTGCTAGATTGACGAGAAGATTCACTTGCCACACTGTCCATAAGCCAGAAGTGTGATTTTTTTAAATAAAAATAATGATATTTCACAAAAAAAATCAATTTTTTGGCATCTGCAAGCCCTTTTTACCATAAAAATGTCGTCAAAACCACAAAAATTGGCCTACGATCCTTATGGTCCTGAAAGGGTTAACAGAGTTCCTGAACAGATCCTCTGAAATGTTGCAATAAATAACTACTGCAGGTTTGATTTGATGTTCTCCCTAAACAATTGTCTTTTGCAAATGAACTTTTCCCCACACTGATTTACAGATCCATAAATAGAATATTTTATCTATTTATTCATTCATTCGACTCAAGCTCGGCTGGACAGCTCTAATGGCGGCAGCTATAAACAGAAATCAGAGTGTAGTGAAAGCCCTTCTCATAGCTGGTGCTGACCCGAACCTTGGAGATGAATTCAGTAGCGTCTTTGAGACTGCTAAAGAGAAAGCGATCCATTCCTTGGAAGGATACAGTAGAAAATTCAAACCTGGTCTGGGTCCTGTTCAAATCATTTTTCTCCAAAGACAAGCAAGGCAACTCCATTGACATGCAGAAGATGAGAGTGAATATCTTAGACGAGTTGATGATCGGAGACACTGGATTTGGGGCTTCCGGTTTGCTGACAAGGATCTGGAGAAGTTTCACAGCCAAAGCAGTGAAGTCATTTCAAGCTGGACTTCAGTCTTGACTGTTTGTTTTTTTTATTTTTTCACTTTCTCTTTTAGTTTATGATATTTTATTTTTAAATCTCATTCATTGTTTTGCCACTTGGTTTGCTTCCTACTTTATTATTTAAATTTCATTTAAATTTCCCAAGAATTCTATAGTTTCAACGGTTCTCCCTTCTGCTTCTATTTCCTATCTCCCCTCTTTTTTCAACCTTTCAAAGTCCTTTAGACCATTGTAGTCTTATTAGAATGTTTATTTTCTTATTTTTTTCTCATCTATCTCTATTTTATTTTTTCATTACTCTACTAATTGTCATTTACTTTAGTTAGATTGTGAGCCTTCGAGACAGTAAGGGAATATCTAAGTACCTATTTTACTTATAATTTTAATGCACCCTATTGTCTATTTTTTCTGTAAACCGCTTAGAATCCTAACGGAGTTTAGCGGTATATAAGAAATAAAATACATTACATTCATTCCCCACATATCACAAATGCATTAATAAACAACAACCTAACACAGTGACACTCTCAAAACAAAAGACCTCCCCCCCCCCATTATAATAGCAATCTACATTCCAAATATCAATAGGAGGGGTCTTAGGCGCCTGGGCCAATCAGAGCCCTAGGCCCCTTCCTGGTGCATCCCAGAATTTGCAGGAGCCAGTCATGAAGCCGCTCAGCGCTGAGCAGCTCGTTGCCGCTCAGCGGCAAAAGAAGAAACCGGATCTCACGGCAGTCACCACTGACTGGGTTAGCAGCAGGGCAGCCAAGCGGAAAGCTCGCTCCTGCCCGCTGGACTACCAGGGATCGGCAGAAAAGGTACGAGGACAGGGCAGGGAGTAGGGGACAGGGTGCAGAGCCTGGTGGTGACCTGCAATAATTCTGGGAAGGGGGCGCTGACACAAGTATAAACCAGGACCCCAATTTTTGGTCTAATTTTTTTAACCCAAAATCCTGGTTTATATTTGAGTATATATGGTAACTGCTACACAGTAATTGCTGTTGTACTAGTGAAAACAGACAAAAATGTTGAAATCAAAATAAAGTTTTTTTAAAATTGCCCCTTTAATTGTTGTTTTGTTTTTTTTAAGAACTTAAGAAAAACCTTACTGGGTCAGACTAATGGTCCATCTAACCCAGTATCCCGTCTTCATAGTGGCCAGTCCAGGTCACTAGTATCTGGTAAAAATCAAAATAGTAGCAACATTCCAGAACCCCATTGTCAAGATTCTTTGCAGAATCTTAAAGTGTAGCAAGATTCCGGAATCCCAAATAGTAGCAACATTCTGGACCCGCAGAGAGTATCAATATTCTTTGCAGAATCTCAAAGAGTAGCAAGATTCTGGAATTCTAAATAGTAGCAACATTCTAGAACCCCAGAGAGTATCAATATTCCATTCAGAATCTCAAAGAGTAGCAAGATTCCGGAATCCCAAATAGTAGCAACATTCTGGATCCCCAGAGAGTATCAATATTCCATGCAGAATCTCAAAGAGTAGCAAGATTCCGTAACCCCAAATAGTAGCAACATTCTGGAACCCCAGAGAGTATCAATATTCCATGCAGAATCTCAAAGAGTAGCAAGATTCCGTAACCCCAAATAGTAGCAACATTCTGGATCCCCAGAGAGTATCAATATTCCATGCAGAATCTCAAAGAGTAGCAAGATTCCGTAATCCCAAATAGTAGCAACATTCTGGATCCCCAGAGAGTATCAATATTCCATGCAGAATCTCACAGAGTAGCAAGATTCCGGAATCCCAAATAGTAGCAACATTCTGGATCCCCAGAGAGTATCAATATTCCATGCAGAATCTCACAGAGTAGCAAGATTCCGGAATCCCAAATAGTAGCAACATTCTGTAGCCCCAGAGAGTATCAATATTCCATGCAGAATCTCACAGAGTAGCAAGATTCCGGAATCCCAAATAGTAGCAACATTCTGGATCCCCAGAGAGTATCAATATTTCATGCAGAATCTCACAGAGTAGCAAGATTCCGGAATCCCAAATAGTAGCAACATTCTGTAGCCCCAGAGAGTATCAATATTCCATGCAGAATCTGAAAGAGTAGCAAGATTCTGGAATCCCAAATAGTAGCAACATTCCATGCTACCGATCCAGGGCAAGCCGTGGCTTCCTCCATATCTGTCTCAATAACAGACTATGGACTTTTCCTCCAGAAAATTGTCCAAAACTTTCTTAAAACCAGTTAAGTTAACCTCTTTCTTTATTTTTGTTTTGTTTTTAATGTAAGTGACCTCTGATGTAAGTAGATAGCGGACCAGAAGTCTTAGGTTGCAATATAAGAAATGTTTTCCTCAGCACTTTTTCTATAGTGGCATGTAGCATCAGCTTGTTAGTTAAAAAAAAAAAAAAGGTAATGAAGCTCAGCCATACTAAAATGCTGTGTATGAGCCTTACGGGAGCTCAAGATAATGAATTTAATTTGTTGCAGTGATTCCCCTGTGGATTTACAGTGATAGCGAGGGACAAGAGAGGCCAAAGAAGGTGACTTAATGAATTTCAATTAAAGAGGAAAATAACTTTCAGGTTCGGAATTTGGTTTTATTAAGCCAAGCTCATCAGCATTTCCTGTTTAGATTCTGAACCCCCCCACCCACCCCACACACACACACAAAAAACCCCAAAACCAAAAAAATCAAACCTTCCATCATTCTGTCTCGTCAGTAGAGGTCAACATGCAGATAACCAAAAATATTAGGATCTTAGGAATAATATTTGACAACAATTTATCATACCATGATATAAGTCAAGTGGTTAGATCCATGTTTTACAGACTTCGCCAAATTCGTTCCGTGGCCAAATTTCTATGTTCAAAATTCCTGAATATCCTAATACATTCTTTAGTGATATCCAAAATCGATTACTGTAACGCTTTATTTAAAGGCCTGCATCAAAAAGAAGTTAGACGTCTTCAAATTATTCAGAATGCCTCTATTAAAATAATTTACAAAGCTAAAAAATTCGATCATGTCTCACCATTACTTAAGGCAGTGGTTCCCAACCCTGTCCTGGAGGAACACCAGGCCAATCGGGTTTTCAGGCTAGCCCTAATGAATATGCATGAAGCAAATTTGCATGCCTATCACTTCCATCATATGCAAATCTCTCTCATGCATATTCATTAGGGCTAGCCTGAAAACCCGATTGGCCTGGTGTTCCTCCAGGACAGGGTTGGGAATCACTGACTTAAGGAGGCACACTGGTTACCTGTTGCACATCGCATTTTATTTCAATTATGTTTAATTACTTTTAAATCTTTAATTTTTCAAACTCCCGCTTTTATTTTTAAAGTATTAATTCCTTATACTACTTCTAGAACATCGAGATCACAAGATCAACATTTATTGGCTATTCCCTCACTGAAAGTCGTAAATACGAGGCGTCATACTATTTTTTCTGTGACTGCTCCTCAGTCTTGGAATGATCTCCCACTCTATATTAGACAGGAAAAGAATTTAGATAAATTCAAGACTAAACTTAAAAGTTTCCTTTTTAATGATGCTTTTAGTGAATAATTAATTCTTTTATTTCAGCTTATCTTATAATTCCATTTATCAATTTGTCTTCCCTCCTAATGTTTTTACCATTATTATAGGAATTTTATATTGATTGTTACCTTTAAATAACTTCCTTGGTGTTTCGATATTGTATTTATAAATTATTTAACTTAAATGTTATAAGCTATGTGTTAGAAACTCCATATGTAAAATTGGATGTCTGTGTATTATGTTACCCATTTTTTTAATATTTTTAACTATTTGTACATCGCCTAGAATGTTGAATAGGCGATTAATCAAACTATATAATAAACTTGGAAACTTGGAAATACAAGGAATATAATTTTTACATTCACCTTATCTACCATATTACGACAGCACTTATTAAAATTCAATTCCGATGTAGTTATAGTGTTATTGGGGTCTTTCTCAATTAAATGAAATCTGTTCTGTCACCCCGCGTACAGCCTTAAGGTGCCCAGGCAGTTCTCGCGCTAAACATTCAAAAAAACCCAAAATAAATAATGCTGGCTGTGAACTAAGGGGTCCTTTTATCAAGCTGCGGTAAGGGTTTAATGCGCGTAATACCGCGCGTTAAACCACCTGCCGCGCTAGCCACTGACGCCTGCATTGAGCAGGCGTTAGTTTTTTAGCCGGCTGCGGGGGTTAGCGCGTGATGAAATGTGCGACGCGCTAAGCCCGCTAGCGCGGCTTGATAAAAGGACCCCTAAATGTATTCAAATACCATGGATATATCGGGAAAAAAATTATTATAACAAGTATCTTTGGTGGCAGAAAAGTCCTCAAGGGGGTTTGTGGTGCAGTGGTTAGAACTGCAGCCCCAATGCCCGGGGTTGCGGGTTCAAATCCTGTACTATTTCTTGTGACCCTGGGCAAGTCACTTAATCCATATATGATAACTCTCTGTCATGCACTTTCTATTGAAATATGGACCAGCGATCAGTGTTCTATACACTAGCCCAGTGTTTTTCAACCTTTTTACACCTATGGACCGGCAGAAACAAAATAATTATTCTGTGGACCGGCATCGGTCCGTGGACCGGCGGTTGAAGAACACTGGGCTAAGTCGTGGGCCAGACCCCGCCCATCTCTACCCAATCTCCACCCCAGACCCCGCCCCCTTTCACGTCCCGTGCCTCATCTGGAAGCCTTCCCTCTGACGTCAGAGAGAAGGCTTCCGGTTCAGGGGCAGGATGCCTATAGGAGCCACTGCCCGTGGCTTTGTGCTCTGAATCAGTTAGGAAGAGGGAGCTGGCTCGAAGATAACGCCGCATCGATCGCACCGTGGACTGGCGGTTGAAGAACAATGTTTTGGGCCTGATGCATGTGCTGGCCCTGTGGACCGGCAGGAAATTTCTGTGGACTGGCACTGGTCCATGGAACGGTGGTTGAAGAACACTGCACTAGCCCAATTTCTAGATCAAACCAATCTAATATTTTTAAGACATAATTAAGATGTATTTAAGAGGAGGGGCCTCAGATCCCTTCACTGTTTTGAGCTTCAGAAATATAGCTGAGAGTCCACCACCCTCACGCAGCCTTTTGCAGTGAAACGTCGGCAGGAGCAGACCAGTGAGGACAGCAAACTTCAACAACTCAAACGATTCAGCCTTTTGAATATGCCCTGCCAGAGCTAAGTCTTCAGATTTTTTTGATCATTTATCGCTGGACGCTAGCAAAAACTAGGCAGGAGGAGGAGGGAGGCCAATGAGGTTGTCTCCCTTTCTAGAGCGGCTGATAAGCTAACAGCTGGCAGCGCACGGGGATCTGAGACCCCTCCTCTTAAA
This sequence comes from Geotrypetes seraphini, assembly GCF_902459505.1. Taxonomy (NCBI): domain Eukaryota; kingdom Metazoa; phylum Chordata; class Amphibia; order Gymnophiona; family Dermophiidae; genus Geotrypetes; species Geotrypetes seraphini. The sequence continues at coordinate 142,327,221 of NC_047084.1, forward strand.
TACATCTTAATTATATCTTAAATATATTAGATTGATTTGATCTAGAGATTGGGCTAGTGTATAGAACACTGATCGCTTGTCCAGCGAGATGGCAGATGAAGTTCAGTGTTGAGAAGTGTAAAGTATTGCATGTGGGAAGCAGAAACCCGAGGTACAATTACACGATAGGAGGGATGTTATTGAATGAGAGTACCCAAGAAAGGGACTTGGGTTTAATGGTGGACATGACAATGAAGCCGACGGCACAGTGCGCAGCGGCCGCTAAGAGAGCGAATAGAATGCTAGGTATAATCAAGAAGGGTATTACAACCAGGACGAAAGAAGTTATCCTGCCGCTCTACCGGGCAATGGTGCGTCCACATCTTGAGTACTGCGTCCAATATTGGTCACCACTTTAAGAAGGATATAGCATTACTCGAGAGGGTTCAGAAGAGAGCGACACGTCTGATAAAAGGGATGGAAAACCTTTCATACACGGAGAGATTGGAGAAACTGGGACTCTTTTCCCTGGAGAAGAGGAGACTTAGAGGGGAGATGATAGAGAATTATAAGATCATGAGGGGCATAGAGAGAGTAGAGAGGGACAGAAAGAGAGAGAGAAATATATAGAGAGAGAGCTAGAAAGGGAGAGAGACAGAAACAGAGAAAGAGAGAGAGATATAAAGAGAGAGAGAAAGGGAGAGAGAGAGAGATAGAGAAAGATTGGAGAAACTGGGGCTCTTTTCCCTGGAGAAGAGGAGACTTAGAGGGGATATGATAGAGACTTATAAGATCATGAAGGGCATAGAGAGAGTAAAGAGGGACAGATTCTTCAAACTTTCAACAAATAAAAGAACAAGAGGGCATTCGGAAAAGTTGAAAGGGGACAGATTCAATACAAATGCCAGGAAGTTCTTCTTTACCCAACGTGTGGTGGACACTTGGAATGCGCTTCCAGAGGACGTTATAAGGCAGAGTACGGTACTGGGATTTAAGAAAGGATTGGACAATTTCCTGCTGGAAAAGGGAATAGAAGGGTATAAATAGAGGATTACTGCTCAGGTCCTGGACCTGTTCGGCCGCCGCGTGAGTGGACTACTGGGCGCGATGGACCTCAGGTCTGACCCGCGGAGGCATTGCTTTTGTTCTTATGTTCTTATATTTCAATAGAAAGTGCATGACAGAGTTATCATATATGGTTATAGATTGTTCTCTCTTGCCCCTACATAATATATTTGATCTCAAGTCACTTAATTCCCCAGTGCCCCAGGTACATTAGATAGACTGTGAGCATGCCAGGACAGATTGGGAAAAATGCTAGGGCAGGGGTGTCCAATGTCGGTCCTCGAGGGCCGCAGTCCAGTCGGGTTTTCAAGATTTTCCCAATGAATATGCATGAGATCTATTTGCATGCACTGCTTTCAATGCATATTCATTGGGGAAATCCTGAAAACCCGACTGGACTGCGGCCCTCGAGGACCGACATTGGACACCCCTGTGCTAGAGTACCTGAATAATTTGTAATCCACATAGAATTGTAGGACAGCCAGAATTCATTAATAAAATTTTGATACCGTACACTACATCGTGTTTTCTTCGTTCCTCGGTGCAAAGTAATCCCAACCTTGAACCATATTAACACTAGAAGAAACACTACCTTTTCAGTCATTGCCCCAACCCTCTGGAATTCGGCACCAAATGCTCTAAGGCAGTATAGTAGTTCCCAACCCGGTCATGGAGGACCACCAGGCCAATCGGGTTTTCAGGCTAGCCCTAATGAATATGCATGAAGCAAATTTGCATGCCTCTCACTTCCATCATATGCAAATCTCTCTCATGCATATTCATTAGGGCAGTTGTTCCCAACCCTCTCCTAGAGGACCACCAGGCCAATCGGGTTTTCAGGCTAGCCCTAATGAATATGCAGGGAGGAGATCTGCATGCCTGTCACTTCCATTATATGCAAATCTCTCTCATGCATATTCATTAGAGCTAGCCTGAAAACCCGATTGGCATCCAGGACAGGGTTGGGAACCACTGCTCTAAGAGAGATAACCAATCTTGAGAAATTTAAATCTTTTCTTAAAACATTCCTTTTCAAAGATGCCTTTCCAAGTATAAATGTCCTTTTAAGGATTTTAAACATTTTTATCTTTTATAAGTCCGCTTGTATTGGGCTTACTTGTTTTTTAATCCCACCCTTTTAATCCCACCTTTATATCTTACTTTTCTTTAATTATTGTAGTTCTCCCCTTTTTTCCACTCGTACCCATTTGTCTAATCTTGTATGTTTATTTTGTTAAAGGTATGTATAATTGTGTTATCTATTTTTACCCGATTTTAAAATGTATACCCACCTCGAAATAAATGATAAGTTGGTAAATCAAATTTTTAATAAACTTGAAACTTTATGCTAAATAAATAAACGGCAAAGCCAAATAGCATTCATGTACCATTCACAAATTTTCAGCAATCATTGGTCAGAAAAACCATCCCCTGATTTATAAATGAAACACCCTTTGTAATATATGCAAAATAGGAAGAGGAAAAAAATCACCATGGGTGAGCTAATTATGTTCACCCAAACAATGCAAATCTACTTAGCTGAATAGTGCAGTTAATCAGTAGTTGAGACAGCCCGCTATGCAGGGCTGGATTTTCCTATAGGCTAACTAGGCTTCAGCCTAGGGCCTCAAGATCAAGAGGGGCCTACATTCAAATTGTTAGCAAAATTAAAATTACACTATTCTAAAAACAGTGAACACTAAAACACTGAATCGAAAATAAGGAGAAATTCTACGCTTCGGAATCGGAACCGGCTCCGGCCGCAACAGGGCGCCGACTCGGCTTCTCCCTTTCTTTTTCTTGCTCTGGGAGGAGGATCGGGGAGGGAAAGACATCAGTCCGGAAACAGCTGGGCAAAGCCCAGCCCCGCGGGGAGAGAGGCAAAACGTGGATCTGTCAGGACAGGGCGGCCCAGACTGGCATCGGAGGGGGCAGTGGCGTACCAAGGGAGGGGCCCGGGGGGCGGTGCGCCCCAGGTGCCAGCCCTAAGGGGGTGCTCCCGGCCTTGCCGTTCAATCCCCCCCACCCCCGAAGGACCACTTGCCCCACTGACCTTCCTGCACCACTTGTGAAGCAGCCCGCAGCAGGATCGCGAAGTCAGCGTCAGCGATCCCTGCGCTGCTTAGGCGCTGCTTCCTGCCCCGCAATCCCACCCCTCCTCTGACGTCAGAGGAGGGGCGGGACCGTGGCGCAGGAAGCAGCGCAGGGATCGCTGACGCTGACTTCGCGATCCTGCTGCGGCTGCTTCATAGGTGGTGTGGGGAGGCCAGGGGGGCGAGCGGTCCTTCAAGGTGGGTCGGGGCATCAGGCCTTCAGGGTGGGGCGGGCGGGCAGGCAGGCTTTCAAGGGGGAGGGGGTGACAGGCAGGCAGGCAGGCCTTCAAGGGGGGACAGGCCTTCGGGGGGGGGGGTGCAGACCTTCAAGGGGGGGCAAGCAGGCCTTCAGGGGGGGTGCAGGCCTTCGGGGGGGTATAGGCCTTTGGGGGGGTGCAGACCTTCAAGGGGGTGCAGGCCTACAAGGGGGTGGGACAGGCCTTCAAGAGGGGAAAGGCCTTCGGGGGGTGCAGACCTTCAAGGGAGTGCAGGCCTTCAAGGGGGGGTGCAGGCCTTCAAGGGGGAGACAGGCCTTCAAGGGGGGGAAAGGCAGGCAGGCAGGCCTTCAAGGGGGGACAGGCCTACAAGGGGGGGACAGGCCTACAAGGGGGTGGGACAGGCCTTCAAGGGGGGGGACAGGCCTTCGGGGGGGTGCAGACCTTCAAGGGAGTGCAGGCCTTCGGGGGGGGTGCAGGCCTTCAAGGGGGTGCAGGCCTTCAAGGGGGGACAGGCCTTCAAGGGGGGGGAAAGGCAGGCAGGCAGGCCTTCAAGGGGGGACAGGCCTACAAGGGGGGGGGAGAAGCTACAAGGGGGTGGGACAGGCCTTCAAGGGGGAACAGGCCTTTGGGGGGGGTGCAGGCCTTCAAGGGGGGGCAGGCAGGCCTTCAGGGGGGGTGCAGGCCTTCGGGGGGGGTGTAGGCCTTTGGGGGGGGTGCAGACCTTCAAGGGGGGGTACAGGCCTTCAAAGGGGGGGGACAGGCCTTCAAGGGGGGAAAGGTAGGCAGGCCTTCAAGGGGGGGACAGGCCTACAAGGGGGGGACAGGCCTACAAGGGGGTGGGACAGGCCTTCAAGGGGGGGACAGGCCTTCGGGGGGTGCAGACCTTCAAGGGAGTGCAGGCCTTCAAGGGGGGGTGAAGGCCTTCAAGGGGGGTGCAGGCCTTCAAGGGGGAGACAGGCCTTCAAGGGGGGGAAAGGCAGGCAGGCAGGCCTTCAAGGGGGGACAGGCCTACAAGGGGGGACAGGCCTACAAGGGGGTGGGACAGGCCTTCAAGGGGGGGACAGGCCTTCGGGGGGGTGCAGACCTTCAAGGGAGTGCAGGCCTTCGGGGGGGTGCAGGCCTTCAAGGGGGTGCAGGCCTTCAAGGGGGGACAGGCCTTCAAGGGGGGGGGAAAGGCAGGCAGGCCTTCAAGGGGGGACAGGCCTACAAGGGGGGGGAGAAGCTACAAGGGGGTGGGACAGGCCTTCAAGTGGGGGACAGGCCTTCGGGGGGGTGCAGGCCTTCGGGGGTGCAGGCCTTCAAGGGGGGACAGGCAGACCTTTAAGGGGGGACAGGCCTTTGGGGGGGACCATGATTTAGAAGTACACGGAGGGAAGGGGGTGTTCAAAGAGACGTGCATATGCCAAACTTTGGGGGGGGAAGAAATAATGGGTCTGAAAATAGAGGAGAGGGAGAGAGATGGACCATGGGATTTAGGGAGGGAAGGAACAGAAAGGGAGAGAAATTGGACACAAGGGATGGTGTGGAGGAGGGATAGAGATACTGGATAGGAGGGTAATTAGGAAAAGAAAGGGAGAGATGGTGGACTCTGGGGTGGTGGGGAAGGAGGGAGAGATGCCGGATGAAAGGGTATTTAAGAAAAGGTGGATCTGTGGAGGGAGATGAAAAAAAGGAAAGATACCAGACTTCCTGGGAAGGGAAGGGAAATGGAAAGGGAGGACAGAGTTGGCAGATGGATGGTTAGCATGCAGAAAGAAGGAGACCCTGGCAAGCAAGTTATCAGAAGAAAACCAGAGCCTTGGACCAACAAGATTTGAAATAGAACCAGACAACAAAAGGTAGAAAAATTAATTTTATTTTCTGTTTTGTGATTATAATATGTCAGATTTGAAATGTATATCCTGCCAGAGCTGGTGTTGGACTGCAAACGTGAGCTAGGATTTAACAGAGAGAGGAAAAGTCCTTTTTGTTTCTTTATTTTATTTACACCACAGCGCCAGTGTGGTTAGGAGAAGCCAAAGGGGGTGAAAAAGCTATAAAACCCACCAGGAGTTTTGAAAAAAATCACCCAACTGGGCAGGAAAATTGAATTGAAAAACCAATTCAATAGGGCTGAATCGAATCTGTCTTAGACTTTAGGACCTGGGATTGGGGAGAGATGGCATCCTCAGTACTTTATAATGCAAGTGAAACGAGGATTTGGTCAGACTTTTGAAGGGTCTGCAGAAAAAAAATATTGTATAGGCCGGGGACATGAGACAGCAGGAAATGGGAACTATTCTTCCTTCTATTTTTGTGAATGGAAAGGCTGAGGATGTCAGAGAGTTCAGTTAAAATATGTGCTTTATAAGAAAATATAATAATGTGTTTTATAAAGTTTATAGCATAGCTGGCCTACCCAGTGAGGTGTTCCTAGTGGTGATGGTGGCAGCGTGTCAATGTGTTGAGAGGAAGAGGTGGTCTGGGAAATTCTGCTGAGCAAACTCCGGGCCCATTTCCACCCCCCAGTTAGTCCACTCCACTCAACTGGTTCACACACTGAGTGGGTCTTTGGGTGTTGTTTTGGGATCTCTTCCAGTGGTTTATCTCCTTCTGGTCCAAGGAAGGAAACTTTGTTATCCTTAGCATTGACCTACAGAATATGTTTGTAACAGCGCTGCTTGTGTGGCATTAGGCTATGTAGTGATCGAAAGAAAAAAACAGACCTTTGCACATTTTTGCACTATATGGTGGGTGTATGAGGAGATTCACATTTCCTGCATAGCTAAGTCCATGTGAAGTTACCTTGTGCTGTATTTGACATCTAGCAAGGTCTCTGTTTGAAAGGAAAGATCTAAACTTAAAAATGAAGTGGCCAGAAGTTATGGTAAAAGCAGATAGTGTAGCTGGTTTTAAGAAAGATTTGGACAAATTCCTGGAGGAAAAGTCCATAATCTGTTATTAAGACATGGGGGAAGTGTCTGCTTGCCCTGGATCGGTAGAATGGAATGTTGCTACTCTTTGGGTTTTGACCAGGTATTAGTGTCCTGGATTGGCTACCATGAGAATGGGCTACTGGGCATGATGGACCATTGGTCTGACCCAGTTAGGCTATTCTTATGTTATGTTCTCATCTGTAGGGGCCTTTGTTTTCACTTCTTATTTTAATGTATTTTTTTTCTGGGAACTTATCAGTGTTTTTTATAATGGGAACAAAAATGGAAGAGAATTAATGTGTGTGGGATGAGGGGGTAACTAATTTCTTCAGCTAAATAATTCAATCCACTTCAAACAGACATAGGAGAACTGGTGCACCATTCACACACCCTCCAACCAAAAACGTCAAAAGAAAAAAACTGTTCGACAACCTCCTAGCCATTCGAGCTGCAACACTCGACCCCCAACTCTACAACCAATTGATATCAACCACAGACTGCAAAACCTTCAAAAAGAAATAAAAACCCTTCTATTCAAAAAACACATAAAACCGTACTAACACAATCAGAACTGTCCCAAGCATCACCTGCAACTACTCCATATGTACTTCTGATGTCATAACAATTCAGACATAATTTATGTTATGTTATGTTTGGAATATAAGAAAATTTTCACTGCCTGTTTCTATTCTGACCATTTATTCCGTTTCATGGTCATTACAAAAAAATATTTTTTTACATTGGGGGGGGGTGTCAAAAAATGATGGGCCCCGGGTGCCACATACCCTAGGTACGCCACTGGGAGGGAGGGTGGGGGGGTTTAATGGAAGGCAGGCAGGCAGGATGGCAATGGAAGGGGGATGGAAGGCAGGTGGGCATCGGAGGGGGGTGAGGTGAAGAAGGGCGCACTGGGGGCACTATGGACATAGGAAGGGGCAATGTTGTGTGTTATGTTTGATTAGTTATTGTTACAAGTACTATATAAGGTGCTGAGAATAAATGTCCAAATAAGTGTTCTCGACTTTTTTTTATTTGTTATCCGTGTCACATTTTTTATAAAGGTTAGTACCAATAACAACATGTTTCATTTAACATATTGATATATATCACAGTAATGATGTATTTTATTATCTCTCATGTAATTTACAAACTTAAAAATGGGAGGTGAAAGGGCCTCATAAGTGGAATAGCCTAGGGCCTCTTTTCAGCTAAATCTCCCGGCATGTCTCCCGGCATGCAATAGATCCGTGGAATTAGCTTCTGCATCAGGAGGACGTCCCCGTCGTATGTGCCGTTGATCTTAATCACAGGATTGACGAAGAACAGATTTGTGAATCCGAGTTTCGAGATTGCGACCGAGACCGTGACTGATTGACTGAAGGTCGGGTGGGTCTGTTGAAAGCACTTACAGGCGATCATTCTGCTAATCGGTGAAGCTACTTTAAATATCTTTTTATCTGTAAACCAGTTGAAGCTTTCAATGCATATTCATTGGGAAAATCCTGAAAACCCGACTGGATTGCGGCCCTCAAGGAGGGACTTTGAGATCCCTGCACTAAGAGGTCCTTTTATTAAGGTGCGCTAATTGATTTAGTGCGCCCTAACCTGTTTAGAATATAATGGGCGCCTTAGCATTTTGCTCGTGCTAATCTTTAACGCACATTAAAATCAATTAGCCAAATCAGTTAGCGTGCACTAACTTGGTGAGCGTGCCTCAGACCCTCTTTTACAAAGGTTCGCTAACCGATTAGCGCACGCTAAACGCTAATGCGTGCATGTTAGTCTATGGACGCATGAGCGTTTAGCATGCGCTAAATCGATTAGCGTGCGCTAATCGGTTAGCGCGCCTTAGTGAAAGTGGGGGTTAGTAAAAGGACCCCTAAATTTCATAAGAATCAACCGAGTTCTGTGGAAGATACAACAAAAAGTAATATTTATTTATTCAATTTTCTATACCGTTCTCCCATGGGAGCTCAGAACGGTTTACATGAATTTATTCAGGTACTCAAGCATGTTCCCTTGGACTCACAATCTATCTAATGTACCTGGGGCAATGGGGGGATTAAGTGACTTGCCCAGGGTCACAAGAACCCACAACTTCAGGGTGCTGAGGCTGTAGCTTTAACCACTGTGCCACACTAGAAATCAAAATGCAGTAAAAGTGAGCCAAGTAAAGGATAATGAAGCCATTGTGACATCACTGATGAGGTTGGCTCTTAGGCATTGGTGGGATGAGGCATTATGATGTCACAATACCGGCTCTGGTTATCAGAGGCTGAAATTTTTCACACTATTTATTTATTCAGTGTTCTATACTGTTCTCCCAGGGGAATTCAGAATGGTTTACATGAATTTATTTAGGTACTCAAGTGTTTTTCCATGTCTATCCTGGAGGTCTTATGCTCTATCTAATGTACTTGGGGCATTGGGGGGATTAAGTGACTTGCCCAGGGTCACAAGGAGCAGTGTAGGATTTGAACCTACAATCTCAGGATGCTGAGGCTGTAGCTTTAACCACTGTGTCACTCCAGAAATCAAAGTGTAGCAAAACTGAGCCAATTACAGGACAATCAAGGCATTGTGACATCACTGATGAGGTTGGCTCTTAGGCATTGGTGGAATGAGGCATTATGATGTCACAATACCACCTCTGATGATCAGAGGCTGAAACTTTTCACACTATTTATTCAATTGTCTACTGTTATCCCAGGGGAGCTCAGAACAGTTTACATAAATTTATTCAGGTACTCAAGCATTTTTTCCCTGTCTGTCCCGGCGGGCTCACAATCTACCTAATGTATCAGGGGCAATGGGGGAGGGGGGATGAAGTGATTTGCCCAGGGTCACAAGGAGTAGCATGGGTTTGAACCCACAACCCCATGCCACACACGCCCCCATCTTCTTGGGTCTGTTGTTTTTTGTCAGTCCACAGTGTAAATATTATATAGCAAAGGGAAAAACAGGAGAACTCACGCCGCACTGCCTAGACCTGTATTTATGGCGCATCCAAAATGAATGCTTTCCTTCTTTAATGTTGAGATCAGTACTGTTTAGAACAAATAGCTTAAAAAGGAAGCTCATCTTGCTCCCAGTTGTATTGGATGTATAAAGTAGTGAAATTCAATGGCCCTATTAGAAAATCCTGTATTCTAATCATCCTCCTTAAACAGTACTCCTATTAAATTGAAGCGCAATGATATCTAAGATCCCAGCGCAAAACCTCCGAGAAATGCGAAAGGGAATTAGAAATGCTAATGAGCTGCTAACTCTCTCTTCCTTCAGTTTAGAAAAGAAATTTCTGTGCCTTCCTTTTCTGTCTGATGCATTTTAATTCTGGGCATATATTATTATGATCATTAAACTGCTGTCTTTCCGAATTCACAGACTATTAGTTTGCTAAATGAGCAAAAGTGGTATGTCAATTAATTCTATTTAATATCTATATCTCTTCTGTTGAAGCCACAAACAGATTTGTTATCTGATATCAACTTGAATTATCATAAAGAAAATCATACTTAAATTAATTAGAATTATAGGGGCATGTTTAAAATACAGTAAAACCTTGGTTTAAGAGCAAAATTTGTTCCGGAAGCATGCTTGTAATTCAAAGCACTCGTATATCAAAGCGAATTTCCCCATAGGGAATAATGGAAATTCAAACGGTTCATTCCACAAACCAAAAACTTTAATACAAAATACTCTAGGTACTTGTATTGCAAAACCTCGCTTGTTTAGAACAGTCACTACACTCCCGCAGCGTCAGAGAGAGAAGAACCATCGGCTCGGTTGTGATGATGTGACGCGTGCATACTGTATGTACTCGTATTGCAAGACATTGTTTGTATATCAAGTTAAAATTTAATAAAATATTTTGCTTGTCTGGCAATACCGCACGTGCTAGACGCTAACGCCTCCATTGAGCTGGCGTTAGTTTTTCCACTTAACACGGGGTGGACAGCGCGCTAATCAGTAGCACCCACTAAAAACATAATATTAATTGTCATGGTGATCCTTGTGGAACTCCGCATGGGTTGGACCATGGTTCTGATTTGATATTATTGGACTTTACCCTGTAGGTTCTTGATTTGAGGAATCCTTGGAACCAATTGTAGACCTTGCCTGAGATCCCAATGGCCTCAAGTATCTGTAGTAGTATGGAGTGGTCGACCAGGTCAAATGCTGCGGAGAGGTCAAGTTGGATTAGCATCATCTTTTTGCCTTTGCTAATTTGCTGTCGAGCTGTGTCTAGTAGTGTCACAAGTAGTGTTTCTGTGCTGTGGTTGGTTCGAAATCCTGATTGTGAGGGGTGAAGTAGGTTATGGTCTTCCAGGTAGTTGGTGAGGTATTGTGCAACTAGACCTTCTATTATTTTAACGTATATTGGTATTGAAGCGATTGGTCTGTAGTTGGAGGGGTTATCTATTGGGCCTTTGTGGTCTTTCATGATTGGGGTGATTATGATCTCTCCAAGGTCTTGAGAGAATTGACCTTCTGTTAATGTGGTTTGAATCCATAGCATGAGGTTGGCTCTGAATGTGGTGGAGGAGTTTGATAACAGATAGGTGGGGCAGTTATTTAGGTCGCAAGAAGCTTGGCTGTATTTTTTGTAGAGTCGATTCATATCCGACCAATGTAATACGGGGAAGACTGTCCAGCTTCTGTCTGCGGCGATGGCTTCTCCTGTTGAAGGGTTTGTTGTTATCTTGTCGAGGTGGGTGTGAGTATTGTTGAATGCGGTTCTGATCTTGGTGATCTTATTTTTGAAATGGTCTGCTAGTTGGATAGCTGTCGGTGGGTGGTTTCCTTGTGTAGCTAGGTGAGGTTTGGTGTCTGGCACGCTTTCTGCCTCGATCACCTGCACCGGGAGCTCGTTCCAAGGATCAACCACTCTCTCGGTGAAGAAATATTTCCTGGTGTCGCCATGAAATTTCCCGCCCCTGAGTTTGAGCGGATGCCCTCTTGTGGCTGAGGGTCCTTTGAGAAAGAGAATCTCTTCTTCCATCTCGATACGGCCGGTAATATACTTAAACGTCTCGATCATGTCTCCTCTCTCCCTACGTTCTTCGAGTGAATACAGCCGCAAATTTTTCAGCCTTTCCTCGTACAATAGATCCTTGAGCCCCGAGACCATCCTGGTGGCCATCCGTTGCACTGACTCTACTCTCAGCACATCTTTTCGGTAGTGTGGCCTCCAGAATTGCACACGGTATTCCAAATGAGGTCTCACCATGGTTCTGTATAATGGCATTATGACTTCAGGCTTCTGGCTGACGAAACTCCTGCAGATGCAACCTAACAACTGTCTTGCCTTAGATGAAGCCTTTTCCACATGATCAGCAGTTTTCATGTCTGCTCTGATGATCACTCCCAAGTCTCGTTCTGTTGAAGTTCTAGCTAAGGTCTCACCATTCAAGGTGTAAGTTCTGCACGGATTTCTGCTGCCGAGGTGCATGATCTTGCATTTCTTAGCGTTGAAGCCCAGCTGCCAGGTCGAGGGCCAAAGCTCCAACAAATGTAGGTCCTGTGTCATACTATCGGGTGAATTGCCATCTCTCACTATATTGCATAGTTTGGCGTCGTCAGCGAATAACGTTATCTTACCTTGAAGCCCCTGAGTTAGGTCCCCTATGAATATGTTGAAAAGGAGCGGGCCCAAGACTGAGCCCTGCGGTACTCCACTGGTCACCTCCGATGTTTTAGAGAAGGTACCGTTAACTACCACCCTCTGAAGTCTGCCACTCAGCCAGTCATTGACCCATGTAGCTAGTGTTTCTCCCAGCCCCATTGATTTCATCTTGCTCAACAGCCTGCGATGTGGGACACTATCGAAAGCTTTGCTGAAGTCTAGGTATATGCAATTGCGGGGCTTGCGAGGTAAGGAGGAAGCACTGTGGGCTAATCTGGAAAGAAGGAACAAACATTTTTTACTTGTAGGTGATTTCAATGTAGCAGATGTTGATTAGAACATCCCTGCTGTGCTGTAGTCTAAAAGTAAAGAGATTTTGAATTTTCTGCAGGGCAAACTGTTCTAGCAGCTGGTAATGGAACCCATATGGAAGGTTTACTCCTTCTTCTTCATCATTTTTCTAAACAAATAAATTTATTTTTAGAAAAAAAAAAGGGACATCTAACCAAATGCATATGTGTAGAAAGTAGAGAGTTGCATGGGGGACAGAAATCCCACCCATCCCCGCCCGTCCCTGCCAGGATCCTCTCCGTCCCCACCCGTCCCCGTCAGGATCCTCTCTGTCCCCACCCGTCCCCGTCAGGATCCTCTCCGTCCCCACCCACATTCAAATACATCACGGGCCGCTTCGAAGTGGAGGAAGAAATCTTTTTTCTCAAAGGTCCTACAGCGACAAGAGGGCATCCGCTAAAACTTAAAGGGGGGGGGAGATTTCATGGTGACACCAGGAAATACTTCTTCACCAAAAGGGTGATTGATCGATGGAATGGTCTTCCACGCCAAGTGGTCGAGGCCAGCAACGTGCTCGACTTCAAGAGACGATGGGACAAACACATGGGGTGGCTACAGAACTATGCTTAAAAGATGGATTCTCGTGGGAGAGGGGATTCTAGAGTGTGCAGATTTGTTGAGGGAGGGTTCTTGAGTGGGAAGACTTGTTGGGCGGGCAGCCCTTATCTGCCGTCATACTCTATGTTTCTATGTTTCTCTATCCCCGCAAGGAATTACCTCCATCCCCGCCCGTCCCCATATAAAGCAGCAATTACTTCTGACAGGATCATCAATGCCACAGTTTCTTTTGCTGTTTTCCTTGTGGAATCTCTTTGGTGGAACCCTTTTTTTGTTTTCTGTTCAGGTAATTAACTTATAAACCCCCTCTTTTACTAAGGCTGACGTGTCCATTATATTATATGGACGAACCCTGCTTCCAAAGCCTTCCATCCCCTTGGGAGTCCCGTGGGCCAGAGGGGGGTTCCCATGGGAGTCCCGTGGGCCAGAGGGGGGTTCCCGTAGGAGTCCCGTGGGCCAGAGGAGGGTTCCCGTGGGAGTCCCGTGGGCCAGAGGGGGGGTCCCAGTGGGAGTCCTGTGGATTAGGGGGGATTCCCATGGGATTCCCGTGATCCCCGTTCCCGTGCAGACCTCTAGTAGAAAGCTGACTTAGGGGTCCTTTTTATTAAGGCACACTAACCGATTTAGCGCATGCGCTAATGGATGCCTTAGCATTTAGCGCATGCTAAATCAGTTAGCGTGTCTTAATTTAAGGTCCTCTTATAGAGGAACCATATCAAGTCATTCTCAGCCATATTGGGTTCGTCAACTTAAATTATTTTTACGAAGGGCTGCTGAAAAGTTGTCAGTCCAGCCAATCAGCTTCTTAAATTCAGAGTGTTATTATGCCGCTGTATTTGAAAAGAGTGTTATCATATTTTGCTAAGTGACATGTTGCAGAAACAAAATTCTATGTTTTTTTTGACATTCTTTTAGATGAGCGGTCTCCAACTCAAATCCTTTGCAGGGCCGCATTTTGGATTTGTAGGTACTTGGAGGGCCGCAGTAAAAATAGATAGAACATAAGAATTGCCATCTCCAGATCAGGACCTGGGTCCATCAAGTCCGGTAATCCGCACACGCAGAGGCCCCGCCAGGTGTACCTTGGCATAGTTTTAGTCCCCATATCACCGTATGCTTCTCAAGGGAGATATGCATCTAATTTACCCTTACCCGTATCACTCTATGCCACTCTTAAGGAGATGTGCATCTAGTTTCCCTTAAATCCTAGAACGGTGGATTCTGCAATTACTTCCTCTGGGAGAGCATTCCAGGTGTCCACCACTCGCTGCGTGAAACAGAACTTCCCGATATTCGTCCTGGACCTGTCCCCCCTCAGCTTCAGTCTATGTCCTCTTGTCCGTGTCACATTGGACATTGTAAATAACTGCTTTCCCTGCTCCATTTTGTCGAATCCTTTCAGTATTTTGAAAGTCTCGATCAGATCCCCTCGCAGTCTCCTCTTCTCAAGGGAGAACAACCCCAGTCTCCTAAGTCGTTCCTCGTAGTCCAGGTTCTCCATACCTTTCACTAGCTTCGTTGCTCGTCTCTGCACCGTCTCTAGCAGTTTTATATCCTTCCTTAGTTAATGTCTTATTAAAGAAATGACAACTTTGCATGAGGTAAAACTTGTTACGGTTTCTAAATCTTTCCTTAATTGCTTCTGATCATTTCAGCTATACACAGCTGAAAGCGGTGCAACATGCAGAAAGTGAAAAACTATCTAAACTTCACTTTCTGCATGTTGCACTGCTTTCAGCTGTGTATAGCTGAAATGATCAGAAGCAACTAAGGAAAGATTTAGAAACTTTAAAGAGTTTACTTCATGCAAAATTGCGATTAACCCCCTCTTTTACTAAGGTGCGCTAATCGAATTAGCGCGCGCTAAACGTTAACAGGTCCATAGACTACCATGCACACGTTAGCGGTTAGCGCATGCTAATCGGTTAGGACACCTTAGTAAAAGAGGGCCTTAGATTCTAAAGTATCAACTGCAAGAGACAAGATTTTGGGGTAGTCCTCTAGGGGAGAATCAATATCCGACTTGTGAACATAAGAACATAAGAAATGCCTCTGCCGGGTCAGACCCGAGGTCCATCGTGCCCAGCAGTCCGCTCACGCGGCGGCCCAACAGGTCCAGGACCTGCGCAGTAATCCTCTATCTATACCCCTCTATCTCCTTTTCCAGCAGGAAATTGTCCAATCCTTTCTTGAACCCCCAGTACCGTACTCTGCCCTATTACGTCCTCTGGAAGCGCATTCCAGGTGTCCACCACACGTTGGGTAAAGAAGAACTTCCTAGCGTTCGTTTTGAATCTGTCCCCTTTCAACTTTTCTGAATGCCCTCTTGTTCTTTTATTTTTTGAAAGTGTGAAGAATCTGTCCCTCTCTACTCTCTCTATGCCCTTCATGATCTTATCAGTCTCTATCATATCCCCTCTAAGTCTCCTCTTCTCCAGGGAAAAGAGTCCCAGTTTCTCCAATCTCTCAGCGTATGAAAGATTTTCCATCCCTTTTATCAGACGTGTCGCTCTCCTCTGAACCCTCTCTAGTAATGCCATGCCTTTCTTAAGGTACGGCAACCAATATCGGACGCAGTACTACAGATGCGGGCGCACCATCACCCGATACAACGGCAGGATAACTTCTTTCGTTCTGGTAGTGATGCCCTTCTGGTAGTGATGCCCTTCTTGATTATACCTAGCATTCTATTCACTCTCTTAGCGGCCGCTGCGCACTGTGCCGTCGGCTTTATTGTCATATCCACCATTACCCCCAAGTCCCTTTCTTGGGTACTCTCTTTCACTAACATCCCTCCCATCATATAGTTGTACCTCGGGGTTCTGCTTCCCACATGTAATACTTTACATTTCTCAACATTGAACTTCATCTGCCATCTCGTCGCCCATTCTCCTAGTTTGTTCAAGTCCCTTTGCAATTTTTCACAGTCCTCTTTAGTCCAAGTTCCACTAAATAGTTTGGTGTCATCCGCAAATTTTATTATCTCACACTTCGTCCCTGTTTCTAGATCATTTATGAATATATTAAATAGCAGCGGCCCGAGCACCGAGCCCTGCGGGACCCCACTCGTTACCCTCTTCCAGTCCAAGTAGTGGCCCTTCACTCCTACCCTCTGTTTCCTACCCGCCAACCAGTTTCTGATCCATCTATGTACGTCTCCTTCCACCCCGTGGTTCTTCAGTTTCCGGAGTAGGCGTTCATGGGGCACCTTGGAAATCTAGATATATGATGTCTATGGGGTCTCCTTTGTCCATCCATTTGTTAATTCCTTCGAAGAAGTGCAATAAGTTCGTTAGGCACGATCTCCCCTTGCAGAAACCATGTTGGCTGGTTATCAAAAGTTCATTTCTTTCAAAATGTTCATCGATGTTTTCTTTTTTCAGTGCTTCCGCCATTATCCCCGGAACAGAGGTCAGACTCACCGGTCTGTAGTTTCACAGGTCACCTCTTGATCCCTTTTTAAAGATGGTTGGCTATCTTCCACTCCTCCGGGATTACGCCCGTTTTCAGGGATAGATTGTAAATTTGCTGCAGTAGTTCCACTATTTCCTCCTTTGTGCCTGGAAAACTGGTGCCCAAAATAAACCCGATTCAGTAATCGACGTCCATGTTGCAGACACCGGCTACAGAATCGGGTTTGTTTAGATGTAGCTGCTATACTTAGTCGCGCCAAGGGATCTCCCTGCCGCAATTAGTATAGCGGCCGCGGCTACAGCCGCCAGTCTCCCCTCCCCAACCTCCTCCCCGACGATCATGGAAGAAGGGTGCCCAATCCCTCCTGCTGGATCCCCCCAATGACCCCCCAAACAAAATGCCCCAACCCCCCTCCCCAGACCCCCCAATGGCTCCCCGAAGATCGCCGGCAGGAAGGTGCCCAACCCCTCCTGCTGGAACCCCCCAATGAAACTCCCCACCCCGGAACCCCCCCTTGTGCTTACCTGCAAGTTGGCCGGCCCCCTTCCCTCCCAACCCCTGTCAGGCTCTTCACCCAGCCCCATTCCTTCCTTCCCTCCCCTATCAGACTCTGCACCCAGCTCCCTTCCCTCCCAACCAGTGTCATGCTCTTCACCCAGCCCATTCCTTCCTTCCTTCCCTCCCTCCCATGTCAGACTCTAAACCCAGCCCCCTTCCCTCCCAACCCCTTTCATACTCTTTATCCAGCCCATTCATTCCTTCCTTCCCTCCCTCCCATGTCAGACTCTACACCCAGCTCCCTTTCCTCCCAACCCCTGTCAGGGTCTTCACCCAGTCCCCTTCCTTACTTCCCTCCCTTCCTCACTCTCCTGTCAGACTCTGCATCCATCCCCCCTCCCTCCCAGGCTCTGCAGTGCACCCTGCCCCATCCTCCTACCTCCTCCCGGTCGATAGCAGCTGATTTCTTCTGTCACTGAGCAGCAACCAGCAGGAGTGCGCTTTGGCGCTGCCTGCTCGGCACTCAGTGGCTTCTTTGACTGGCTCCTACAAATTCTTGTGATTCACGACCGGGTTAGCAGCGGGCAGGAGTGCGGAAAGCTCGCTCCTGCTCGCTTCTCTCCTGAACCACCAGGGATAAAAAATTTTGGGGAGGCCACGGCCCCTGTGCCCCCCCCCATCTCATTTTGGCATCTATGAACAGGTCTCATCCCAGAATACCTTATGGAATCTTTTATTATCACTAATTCCAAACATTCTAGGAAATCTCATGCGCTATTCTCTTTTCCATCTGCAAAGGGTTGTAAATTTTAAAAAATCCCAGGAGCGTCTGTTGTCTTTTCAAGTGGTTTTATGGGCTAAGGACCTGAATTATGTATTTACATCTTCGAACTCCTACCAAGTTGGCGTCATAACTTTCCAGCACCTGGAGAATTGTCAGCTAAACTTACAAGTTGTCAGCTTGGGAAACACTTTTTACCTATGCGGATGACATCTTTATATTGATCGAGATTGACTAAAATATTCCCAATTTAACTTTTAAAATAAACCACTGTATTTCCAAACTTCAAACTTGGGCTATATCTGTCCAGATGAAGTTGATTGCAGCCAAAACTAAACTTTTGTGGTTAGGCCCAAAAGTGGATTATCTTCCTTCCACTGTACTTTTGGATTCTGGAGCCTCCTTACAAATTGAGTTCTCCTCTAAGATTTTGGGAATACTTTTCGACTCTTTCCTTACCTTTGAGGATCAAATACCGTATTTTCGCGGATATAACGCGCACCCGTGTAAAACACGCACAGGGGTATAGCGCGCAGAAATCACGATGATATGTACAAAAACTTTTGTATACCGCGCTCAGGCATATAACGCGCATGATGCCCGACGCTCCTTTCGCCCGCCCTGACTTTCCGTGCGCTGTCCCGACTCTCCGTTCACCCCCCCTGACTTCCGTGTACTGCCCTGACTTTCCGTGCGCTGTCCCGACTCTCCGTTCACCCCCCCTGACTTCCGTGCACTGCCCTGACTTTCCGTGCGCTGTCCCGACTCTCCGTTCACCCCCCCTGACTTTCCGTGCACTGTCCCCCCTTGAAGTCCTGTCCCCCCTTGAAGGTCTGTCCCCATCCTGAAAGCCTGATGCCCCCCCCCGACGTCCGATACATCCCCCCCCCCCCGGCAGGACCACTCGCACCCTCACCCCGAAGGACCGCCGACTCCCCAACAATATCGGGCCAGGAGGGAGCCCAAACCCTCCTGGCCACGGCGACCCCCTAACCCCACCCCGCACTACATTACGGGCAGGAGGGATCCCAGGCCCTCCTGCCCTCGACGCAAACCCCCTCCCCCCAACGACCGCCCCCCCCAAGAACCTCCGCCCGTCCCCCAGCCGACCCGCGACCCCCCTGGCCGACCCCCACGACACCCCCACCCGCCTTCCCCGTACCTTTGTGTAGTTGGGCCAGAAGGGAGCCCAAACCCTCCTGGCCACGGCGACCCCCTAACCCCACCCCGCACTACATTACGGGCAGGAGGGATCCCAGGCCCTCCTGCCCTCGACGCAAACCCCCCTCCCCCCTCCAACGACCGCCCCCCCAAGAACCTCCGACCGCCCCCCCAGCCGACCCGCGACCCCCCTGGCCGACCCCCACGACCCCCCCACCCCCCTTCCCCGTACCTTTGGTAGTTGGCCGGACAGACGGGAGCCAAACCCGCCTGTCTGGCAGGCAGCCAACGAAGGAATGAGGCCGGATTGGCCCATCCGTCCTAAAGCTTCGCCTACTGGTGGGGCCTAAGGCGCGTGGGCCAATCAGAATAGGCCCTGGAGCCTTAGGTCCCACCTGGGGGCGCGGCCTGAGGCACATGGGCCAAACCCGACCATGTGTCTCAGGCCGCGCCCCCAGGTGGGACCTAAGGCTTCAGGGCCTATTCTGATTGGCCCACGCGCCTTAGGCCCCACCAGTAGGCGGAGCTTTAGGACGGATGGGCCAATCCGGCCTCATTCCTTCGTTGGCTGCCTGCCGGACAGGCGGGTTTGGCTCCCGTCTGTCCGGCCAACTTCCAAAGGTACGGGGAAGGGGGGTGGGGGGGTCGTGGGGGTCGGCCAGGGGGGTCGCGGGTCGGCTGGGGGGGCGGTCGGAGGTTCTTGGGGGGGGCGGTCGTTGGAGGGAGGGGGGTTTGCGTCGAGGGCAGGAGGGCCTGGGATCCCTCCTGCCCGTAATGTAGTGCGGGGTGGGGGTAGGGGGTCGCCGTGGCCAGGAGGGTTTGGGCTCCCTCCTGGCCCGATATTGTCGGGAAGTCGGCGGTCCTTCGGGGTGGGGGTGCGAGTGGTCCTGCCGGGGGGGGATGTATAGGACGTCGGGGAGTCGGCCGGGCAAGAGGGCTTGGGCTCCCTCTTGCTCCGATCGTGGATGCGGGTGCGGGTGGGAGCGCGTGCGAGCGGTCGTTTGGGGTGGGGGTGCGAGCGGTCCTGCTGGGGGGGTGAATCGGGCGTCGGGCGGGGTGGGAACTATGTTTAAAAAACTTTTGTATACCGCGCTCAGGCATATAACGCGCGAGGGGTATGCGCGGTAGGTAAAAACGCGTATAACGCGCGCGTTATATCCGCGAAAATACGGTAAACGCTTTGGTTAAGAAATGTTTTTTTCAGTTTACGAATGCTGAGGAAGGTTAGATCTCTTTTCCATCAACGTCATTTTTCTGTCTTGGTCCAATCAATTATACTATCTCAGCTAGATTATTGTAATGCCACTTATCTTGGCATCACAAAGATCTGCCTCCAAAGACTACAGTTGATTCAGAATACCGCTGCAAAGTTGATTTATGGAAAAAGTAAATTTGACCATGTGACTCCATTGCTTTTGAGTTTCCATTGGCTCCCAGTTTATCTCAGAATCCAGTTTAAATGTTTTTGTATTATTTTCCAAATTTTATATGGTATTTTTGTTTCTCTTGTTCCTCTTTTATGGAATGTTTATAGATTTTCATATGCGAGAGGCACTCACCGATTTAAAATTTCCCTCCCTTCTAGGAAAGGAACTCAAGCGGTCAAGAATTTTAGCCTTTCTCTGGCTTTTAAAATTTCCCCAATTAAGGAATGAACGTCCTTTAATTTTGAGGTGTCCCAGCTCTTTTCAATCTTTCCGTAAACCTTTAAAAACTTTTCCATTTGCTAAACATTTTGAAAATTAATCGTCTTGCAATTTAGCTTATTTTTTAACATATTTATTTATTTCAATTTCTATCACGTTCTCCCAGAAGCTCAAAACAGGTTACAAGTAAACATTCACAATCGTTTGAAAACAGTCTAGTCATGACAATAAATAGGTTACAGTAGACAATACCGGAACTTATTCTAGAGACCAGACTGGTCATATCGAAGAGTACTAGGAAAAGTATATTGAGGAGGCAGTTTTTAATGGTCCGATTGGCGGAAGAGGAAGGTCTTTACTGCTCTTCGGAAGGTCATTAATGAGTCTAGCGACCTGATCTGTATGGATAGTCGGTTTCATAGCTGAGTTAGGAAATGACTGTAAGATCTTTTGTATGCTGTACTCATTCAGAGGGATATTGTTAACCGTGTCGAATTTCCTCTGGTTGAAGACCCGGTATATAAAGTTAAGTTTTAGTTTAGTTTAGAGAGGACGTTAATGCTGACGGTGAATGGCTTTAACCGTCCCTTTACTCTTGGAATGCGGCATTTGAGGACAAATTCTCATTTAACGGTGAAAAAGTAAGTAAATTAAAGTTAAAGAAGTAATTGCTGGAGCAAGAAAGACGTCATCAAAGTCTGTCCACCATCTTGACTCCTTCCTCTGGACAAAAAAAAACCCCCGGGCTCCTTTTACTAAGGTGCAAAATTACCGTGCGCTAAACCACGCAGTACACTTCTAGAATAACGCCAGCTCAATGCTGGCATTAAGGTCTAGCGCGCACGGCAATTTAGTGCACACTATTCCGCATGTTAAGGCCCTGACACACCTTAGTAAAAGGAACCCCCTGTTATTCTCTCCTTGATTGGGCCGAAGACTTGTCAACACCCCCTTATTTTGTTGGCATTACTGAATGAACTAACTTCTGTTTAAATGTAAGTTTATCTTTTCCAATTTTATGGGAAACATGAACTTAAGAACATAAGAAGTTGCCTCCGCTGGGTCAGACCAGGGGGTCCATCGCGCCCACCAGTCCGCTCCCGCGGCGGCCCATCAGGTCCATGAACTGTAAGTGATCCTTTGACTAAAACCTTTCAATCCTCATTATTCTTCTATCTATACCCTTTTATGAACCTATCTCTACCTTTATCTATATCCCTCAACCCCGTATCCTTCAGGAACTTGTCCAATCCCTCTTTGAATCACCTTAATGTACTCTGTCTTATCACAGCCTCCGGAGATTCAACACAGCTTTTATTTTTCATATTTTCTTCTGTTTACAATTGTAATAACATAAGTGGGTTTTTTTTATTATTATTATTTTAATGGGAACATGATGCAATGTTAGAAAAATATTTTGGTTAAATTATACTTAAACTGGATTACAGAAAATTAGAATGTCACCAAAAATATGAAACAAAAAACAAATTCATAAATATTGTGCATCACTTGTGAAGCCTGAAAGCAATTCCAAAAGACATTAAAAATGTTCAGTACGGAGCTACAAAAATATTTATTCCTTTCATTAAAGTTTTGGTTCTTTTAATTTGCTTTTTGTTATAGATAATACACAAACGTTTTACAGCCTCTGATGTTCTGACATATAAACCCACCAGAGAATCATAGGACGGGATTTGTGACCCATGATATAGGGCTCCTTTTACTATGCTGCTCTAAAAGGTGGCCTTTGCATGCCTGTGCACTAACATAGAAACATAGAAATAGACGGCAGATAAGGGCCACGGCCCATCTAGTCTGCCCACCCTAATGACCCTCCCCTACCTTTCTCTGTGAAGAGATCCCACGTGACGATCCCATTTTGTCTTAAAATCAGGCACGCTGCTGGCCTCGATCAGCTGAAGTGGAAGACTATTCCAGCGATCAACCACTCTCTCGGTGAAAAAGTACTTCCTGGTGTCACCGTGCAGCTTCCTTCCCCTGATTTTCCACGGATGCCCTCTTGTAGCCGTGGGACCTTTGAAAAGGAAGATATCTTCTTCCACCTCGATACGGCCCGTGAGATATTTGAACGTCTCGATCATGTCTCCCCTTTCTCTGCATTCCTCGAGTGAGTATAGCCGCAACTTATCCAGCCGTTCTTCGTACGGGAGGTCCCTGAGTCCCGAGACCATCCTGGTGGCCATTCGCTGGACCGACTCCAGTCTCAGCACATCTTTGCGGTAATGAGGCCTCCAGACTTCAGCCATTAAACAACCAATTTTCCATTATTCAAATTAATGGCCATTTGCTAAGTGTAAAGAAGAAGGCGAACACCCCACGATAATTATAGCCAAAAAAAAAAAAAAAAGTGGGGAAAGGATTGTACACATCAACCTGAGATAAAAGTGAGTTTATTAAATACAATCATCTATTGTGACATAGAACATATATGATAATCAGTTTTTCCTTGATTATCATATATGTTCTATGTCACAATAGATGATTGTATTTAATAAAATCGCTTTTATCTCAGGTTGATGTGTACAGTCAATAAGTTTGAGAAAACCAAAGGGAATCAGCAACACAAACCAAATAGGAGCAGAAATACAATGTGGTGGACCCAGATTGAAGCAAGAGGAGGAGATTGAATCAGAAGACACGCACTTTTTATTAAACCTGACACAGTCTATATTTTGGCAAAATGCTTACATCAGCGGCCATATCATAACATAAGAAATCCTATAGTTATAGACCACGTTACCAAAAAGTTCTATGCGGTTTACAAAAGATTATAAACATTAAACTTAATCGTATATTTGAATGAGTCAGCTAGTCAGGTATTTGGAGAAAAGATAGGTTTTTAGCTGTTTTCTAAAATGTCTGTAAGAAACAGTTGTGAGCAACATTGATCAAAATTCTTTTTCATGAGAAGCTGTCTGAGATGCTAAAGAGTGATTTAGGAATTTCTTGTTTTTACAACCTTTTATAGAAGGGTTTTCTTAAACAACTGCATCTGTATTTTACTCTGAATGTTATTCCAATTTTAGCAACTTAAGCAAGCCCTTACAATATGAACCCTGATGCAGGCATGTAGTCGAAACATGGGTCGATCCGAGGCTTTGCATATTGCTCCCATCTGGGCCCCTTACACTACTTTTTTACTGAATGTGATGTTTGCCGATAGTGCATGGCCATTAAAAAAGATTCAATTTCCAATATGTCTAGCACGCTTTCTCAACCGTACATGAAAAAGGAAAAGGTACTACTCAAAAGGGTCCAGAGAAGAGTGACTAAGATGGCTAAGGGGTTGGAGGAGCTGCCGTACAGTGAAAGATTAGAGAAACTGGGACTCTTCTCCCTTGAACAGAGGAGATTGAGAGGGGGACATGATCGAAACATTCAAGGTACTGAAGGGGATAGACTTAGTAGACAAGGACAGGTTGTTCACCCTCTCCAAGGTAGGGAAAACGAGAGGGCACTCTCTAAAGTTGAAAGGGGATAGATTCTGTACAAACATAAGGAAGTTCTTCTTCACCCAGAGAGTGGTGGAAAACTGGAACGCTCTTCCGGAGTCTGTCATAGGAGAAAACACCCTCCAGAGATTCAAGACAAAGTTAGACAAGTTCCTGCTGAACCGGAACGCACGCAGATGAGGCTGGACTCAGGGCGCTGGTCTTTGACCGGGGAGCCGCCACGTGAGCGGACTGCTGGGCACGATGAACCACTGGTCTGACCCAGCAGCGGCAATTCTTATGTTCTTATGGAGGAATTGCCATACAGTGAGAGATTAGAGAAACTGGGCCTCTTCTTCCTTGAAAAGAGGAGACTGAGAGGGGACATGATCGAAACATTCAAGATAATGAAGTAAATAGACTTAGTAATAATAATAATAATAATAACTTTATCCTTGTATACCGCATTACCATGGAAGTTCAATGCGGTTAACAGATGAAGAGACTGTACATTTACAGCGAAGTTACATTTTCAGTCATGTTACATTTACATTTTAGACGATAACTTTACGGTGAAGTTATTTTTACAGCTAAGTTTTATATTCGGAGTAGTTACATTCGCTATAAGTTACATACAGCGGTGTTACAAATGGCAGTGTTACATACGGTGATGAGATGAAAGTAGAGAGGCGTTTGTTCCAATTGCCCACTTGGAATGCTAGAGATCGGTTGAAGAATTTTTTGTAAAGGCAGCCCTTCAGGGAGGGAAAGGAAAACAGGCAGGTATTTCGAGTAAGAGAGGGGCCAGCAATTTCAAGGTGCTCAGATAGGTAAATTGGTGAAGAGCCAGCTAAGGTTTTGAAGCAGAGGCAAGCGAATTTAAAGATGATTCTTGCCTCCACCGGCAGCCAGTGGAGTTTAGTGTAGTAGGGGCTAACGTGGTCATATTTTTTGAGGCCGAAAATGAGGCGGACAGCTGCATTTTGTACTATTCTTAGACGTTTGATGGTGTTTTTGTAGGCTCTTAGGTATATGATATTACAGTAGTCCAGTATCCTTAAGATTAATGATTGGACCAGTAAACGGAAGGCGAGGTGGTCGAAGTGGCGTTTGATGGTGCGAAGTTTCCAGAGGGTGCAGAAGCATTTTTTGACCTGGGCATTGGTATGGTCTTCGAAGGTCAAGCATCTATCTAGGATGACTCCAAGTATTTTTATGGTGGGGTTGTTAGGATAATCTAGGCCATTCAGTTTCAGGGAAGTGTTTGTTATTTTATGGGTAGGGCTTGACAGGAAGAATTTTGTTTTTTCGGTGTTCAATTTTAATTTAAATTGTGAGGTCCATTGTTCTAACTTGATGAGGATAGAAGGGGTAAGTTGTTCCGTCTGTTGAGTGAATGAAGTTAGGGGAATGACTGTGCCTCTTCTCACCTGAAATGGGACACATTGCATTAACCCCCCTACTGAAGAAGACTGACCTAGACCCCTCCATCCCATCCAGCTATCGCCCTATAGCAAACATCCCACTCCTAACCAAATTGCTTGAGTCCATTGTCTCCTCCCAACTCTCAGCCTACTTGGAAAGATTCTCTATCCTCCTACCGTATCAATACGGCTTCAGACCCAACTTCAGTACTGAAACCCTCCTGGCCTCCCTAACCTCGAAGATCCAACAACTCCACTCTCACAAAAAGTTTGCTGTTCTACTCCAATTCGACCTCTCTGCAGCCTTCGACGTTGTCCATCATGACATTCTAATCCTCCTACTCTCCGAGATAGGCATCAGCTCCACGGTCCTTGACTGGTTCTCGAATTTCTTACGTTCTCGCTCTTACACCGTCACCAAGAATGGTACCTCATCCTCCCCGTGGAAACCGACATGTGGAGTTCCACAAGGCTCCCCCCTATCCCCTATCCTCTTCAACATTTATATGTCCTCCCTGAACCTCCTCCACCTATCCCCCCTAGAAACACTCTACACTTACGCTGACGATATCCTGATCCTCCTCGAGACCGACGCAAACCTCGCCAATCTCGCAGCAAACATCTCTTCATGCATAACCAAACTTCAATCCTGGGCTCTTGCTGTACAAATGAAACTAAATGAATCCAAAACCAAACTACTTTGGCTTGGCCCCAAACTTGATCATTTACCCACCTCCATCCCACTGCCCACAGGCACCTCCCTGCAACTAGAGTTCTCTAGCAAAGTTCTGGGCATCACCATAGATTCCTCGCTATCCTTCAACGACCACCTCAACTCCCTGATAAAAACATGCTTTCACAGCCTTCACATGCTGAGGAAAGTGAGGTCCTGCTTCCACCAAAAACACTTTGCAGTACTCGTACAGTCCATCATCCTCTCCAGATTGGACTATTGCAATTCCATCTACCTTAGCTTAACAAAGAAAAGCCTCCACAGACTCCAATTAATCCAGAACACCGCGGCCAAACTCATCTTCTCAAAAAGCAAATTTGATCATGCCTCTCCACTCCTGTCCAAGCTGCACTGGCTTCCTGTCATCTCCAGGGTACATTTTAAATGTGCCTGCTTAACCTTCAAGATGCTCCACGGCATCCTTCCACCTCTTATTCCTCTATCCTGGAATTCCTCAAATCCACTCTCCACCAGATCCACGCAAAAATTAAAACTATCCTTCCCCTCCTCAAAGGGTATCTCCCTCGTCGGTAAACTCGGGTCCTCCCTCCACTTCAGAATCGCTCAGCTCTGGAATAGTCTCCCTTCCCCTCTCCGCAACTTGAGCCCCCTTCTACCATTCCGTAAGCTTCTGAAGACTTGGCTCTTCTCCAAAACGTAACCCGTCCCCTCCCCACTATTATCACACCTAACCTCTCTCTTACTTACTTTTATAAACCCACTGGAGTTCCGTTGCTTCCTAACCATGTAAACCGTGTCGAGCTCCACCTGTGGAGATGATGCGGTATATAAACCCAAGATTTAGATTAGATTAGATTAGATAATGGTGATGGCATCTGTGTATATGAATGATTTAAGGTTTAAGTCGGCTAGTGTCTGTGCCAGAGGGGCCAAGTAGATGTTGAAAAGGGAGGGGGATAGTGGGGAGCCTTGTGGGACTCCGCAGGAATTACACCATTGATGGGAGAAGATTCCGTTGCTGTGGACCTGATAAGTACGGTTAGTTAGGAAGCTTGAGAACCAATTTAGTACTTGACCAGAAATGCCGATGGAGTCAAGGCAGCGTAGCATGATATCGTGGTCGACCAGCTTGAAGGCGCTGCTTAGGTCGAATTGGAGTACTAGGGTGCTTTTGCCCAGTGAGAATAGATGGAGGAGGTAGTAGATAAAGATAGGTTGTTCACCCTCTCCAAGGTGAAGTTAAAAGGGGATAGATTCCGTACAAACGTAAGGAAGTTCTTCTTCACCCAGAGAGTGGTAGAAAACTGGAACACTCTTCCGGAGGTGTTATAGGGGAAAACACCCTCCAGGGATTCAGGACAAAGTTAGACAAGTTCCTGCTGAATCAGATCGTACGCAGGTAAGGCTAGACTTAGTTAGGGCACTGGTCTTTGACTTAAGGGCCGCCACATGAGTGGACTGTTGAGCACAATAGACCACTGGTCTGACTCAGCAGCGGCAATTCTTATGATCTTAAGGGCTGCTTTTACTAAGCTGCGATAGCGGTTTTAGTGCGCGCTGAATTGCCGCACACGCTAGATCTTAACGCCAGCATTGAGCTGGCGTTAGTTCTAGCCGCGTAGCTCGGGCTTAATGCGTGCTAAAATCCTGTGTGCGCTAAAAACGCTATCAGAGCTTAGGAAAAGGAGCCCTAAGTGAATCAAATCGTTATCAAATCAAAAAAATCAATTCAATTGGCAAAATAAAAATCGGAATTGAATCGAAAATGTTATTTCCTGAATCGGACAGCTCTCGTGCTTACTACAGCTTTGTAAAAGGGCGCCATCGTGATGCTCAGGGAAGACATAGTTTTTTTTTTTTTTACTAAGGCATGCTAGCCGGCTTAGCGCGCGCTCTATGCTAACGCGTCCATAGAATATAATGGTCATGTTAGCATTTAGCGCACGTTAATATTTAGTGCACACTAAATCGGCCAGCGCGCCTTAGTAAAAGACCTCCTAAGTCACATAAAACTGTTCTAATAGGGCTTGCAATTGCATATTTCTTTTTCATCCTTGTTGCAATTCTGATACAGCATGTCTCGTGAACCTTTCCCCCGCTTACTGCTCCAATGCCAGAGAGACTTGTTGACTTCTCATCTACGGCGTGGAAACAGGAATTGGTAAGACGCTGAACATGTACACAGATTACTCAGAGAACCACATAAAATGCACGATTGCTCATTAAGGTTTATTTCCTTTGCGATTTTAATATCCCGGTTTACGATTTGTAAAAGTGAAAAAGCATTAGCATTTACTGTTTCAAGAATAATCGTAAGAGGTGGCTTATTTGAGATTAGAATGGAAATAAATCCATCTGCACACATCAGTATTGCAGGAGCTTTTTTTTCTTTTTTTTTTTTCCCCAATCTGCTTTTCTTTACAGCAAATCACATTAGCTATAATATTTTTAAACTAATTAAAACTGTGAAAGTTTCTGGACTAAGCATTGTTTGTAGTAGACGTTTTAACAGTATGCATGTCAAATTTCTATGATAACATCTATTTTCAAATATACAAAGCTTCTAAGATAATGCTTTTATGAGAACTGAGTTCACCTAAATTAATTCTGTCCTGGTTTAATTAATGCCTGTATAACAGTAATCCAACACCATGTTTTTCAGCCCTGACCTGCTGCTACATTGAGCTGGTCTGATTTTCAGAAGAAGAAAAGCGTTTGTAATGCCCCTACTGGAGTTATTAGTGAGGTCAAAAATTACAAAGAGTAGGGGACACTCACAGTTACAGGGAAATGCTTTTAAAACCAATAGGAGGAAATATTTTTTCACTCAGAGAATAGTTAAAATCTAGAACGCGCTGTCAGAAGTTGCGGTAAGAGCGGATAGCGTAGCTGGTTTTAAGAAAGATTTGGACAAATTCCTGGAGGAAAAGTCCATAGTCTGTTATTAAGACATGGGGGGAAGCCTTTGCTTGCCCTGGATAGCATGGAATGTTGCTACTCCTTGGGGTTCCAGAATTTTTGTTACTCTTTGGGATTTCAGAGTCTTGCTATTCTTCAGGATTCTGAATGGAATGTTGCTACTCTTTGGGTTTGGGCCAGGTACTAGTGACCTGGCTTGGCCACTGTGAGGATGGGCTATTGGGCTAGATGGACCTTTGATCTAACCCAGTAAGGTTGTTTTTATGTTCTTATATCCCGCTTGGTGTTTGAAGGCCATATTTTTCTAAGGATAGAAAAAAAAAACTTGAGGTGGTTCAGAGCAAGGCAACTGGTATGGGGTCTGTGCCAGAAGACACGTGAAGAGACTTGAGAACTTGCAAATGTATACTCTAGAGAAGTGGTCTCGGGCACACCAGTCAGATTTTCAGGATATCCACGCCTACACACACTCCATTCACTTACCCCCCAATCAAAAAAGTAAAACAGAAAAAACTATACAAAAAAAACTGGCCACTCAGGCAGCGAAGATAGACAACCAAGTCTCCAACCTATTGACAACAACCCCAGACTACAAGATGTTCAGAAAGGAAATAAAAACTATACTCTTCAAGAAATCCCTTAATAAAGCTTAATACCATAATAAAGCTTAACCCCCCTCTTACCATCCCCTCCCTAACCCCAGATCCTACTTTTCCCTCTCTTGGAAACCTTCTCTGATCTAACGTTGTAACCCTTCTTCCATAATTCTTTTTGTAATCCGCTTTGAACCGAAAGGTAATGGCGGAATAGAAATCTGTAATGTAATGTAATGTATGAGATAGACCAGTTGAACGTATTTTGGAAAACCTGAATGGCTAGGTGTGAGAGGAGAATGAAGTCAGGGATGAGATGATACAGAAGTTTAAATACTTGAAAAGTATTAATGAGCAAATACTTTAAAAAAAAAAAAAAAAAAAGAAGGACCTTTGGGCATGAAATAAAACTGACAAGAGGTAAGTTTAAAAAACATCAGGAAATATTTTTTTATGGAAAGGCTGACAGAAAGGCATGGGATAAACAAAGAAGATTGATTTATTGAATGAATTATGCCTTCACTCCAAAACTACGAAAGAAGCACTAGTCAATACTATGGGGCTCATAATCAAAACTTAAACACGTCTAAAAACCCGCCCAAGTCGGCACTTGGATGACCTAAAAGGCAGGTCAAAAGTGTCGATAATCAAACCTATTTTTGGACATTTCCGGGAACTTTTTAGGCCTTTGAATGCCGCTGTGTGCCCAGAGCTGAAAGGGGAATATTTAGAGGAGTGGGTAGGGCAGGATGTGGGTCAACCTAGACTTACCCCCTCTTTCACTAAGGAGTGCTAACCAAATAGTGCGCGCTAAACACCAACGCTAAACACCAAACATGATGTTAGAAGCTTCTTCTTATTTAGATTATAGGAAATTACTAAAGATTCAATTATTTAATAGGCTGACATCTTAATGGTTTTTACATTTTCTCCTATTTTCAACCATGCTCGCATTTTATTCCATATGCTTTTTACTTACATGGTTTTACATTTTTATCTTGATTAATTTTAGCGAAATGTGTGTATTTTTTATTCTGATTAATTCTACTGAAATGTGTGCACTGCCTTTTATTATATCGTATTGAGATTTTTTTTATTGAAAATGTACGTATGTACTTTTTTTTCTCGTGCTGTGAGCCGCTTAGAACCTCCCCGGAACGGCGGCATAGAAACAAATAAGAATAATGAATAATAGATTGACATGCACGCATTAGCATTTCATGCGCTAAGCGGTTAGCGCACCTTAGTAAAAGAGGGCCTTAGTCGTCCTGCCGGAATAATCAAATGTTTTACTAGACATCCTGGATGAAACTTAAATGTTGTGAGTTAGACGATGTGAAAACAGGTCTAAGTGCCAAAAAGGTATCCAAATAACTACTGCAGAGACAAGGCAAAGACCCCCACACAGTCCCCCCAGTATTCACTGACCCCCATCACACTCCCACAAAGATCGGAATAAAAAAGTACATACCTGTCTCCAGAACATCAGCACCTGGTCTAGGAAAGCCTAGTAGATCCTCACTCAAGTGTCTTAAATAGCCTGGGGAGTGGGCTAGTGAACCATAGAGAGGAGGACCCAGGCCCATAAGCCACTCGAACCACTACATTTATGGTGGAACACGTGCGCCCAACAAAAAAAACCCAAAACCTTACTCTACTGCCATCTAGGTGCCACCTGCAACCATAAGGGCTATCGGGGGTTCTAGACAAGTGGGTATAGTGGGTTTTGGGGAGGCTCACCATAACCCATAAGGAAGTTCTAGTGAGATGTTTATGTGGCCCTCCGTTTTGTGAAGTTCACAGCAGTGCCCTATAAAGTGCCCCACTGCTCCGTAGCCATGTCTGGGTGGCCAGTCCATTAGAAGATTGGCTCCTCCCATGTCCAAAAGGTCTTGTTCTGGGCATTTGGGACTTGGATGAAATTTTGGTCAAAAATGTGGTATAAAGATGAACGTTTTGGTCTGGACGAGCAATAGCCTGGACGTCCAGATAGACATTTTTCGAAAAAAATATTCTAGACGTATTTTTCTTTTTTTTTTTTTCCAAATCTTTATTATTTTCAATACTTACAGTAAGTGTAATCATAAATACCACATTTTATACATCAATAACACACACTTAATATTTCATTAATATCCATTACAGAATTAGTCCCCCCCCTCCCTCCTGAACAATCACAATGCAATCACATAAAATTTCTATAATGAACCCCAATATATCTAAATTGATTAATCTAACAGACCCCCCATCCTCCCCCCTCCCGGAAGTGCATGACATAGGGAAAAACATTAATTAACCATTACAGTATTTTGCTAATGGCTCCCAATCTCCTGAAATTTCTTAAAATTCCCTTTCTGAATGGCTAATATTCTTTCCATTTTATACACATCACACAATGAATTCCACCAAAAACTATAATTGAGCCTTGTCCAATTCTTCCAATTGCTCGTAATTTGTTGTATGGCAACTCCTGCCATTATTAATAAAAGCCTGTTATTTTTAGATGATATTTGACTTTTAGCTCTCATTGACATGCCAAAAAGCACAGTATCATAGGATAATGCCACTGGATTTTCTAATAAGCAATTTATTTGGCCCCATATTGATTTCCAAAAAGCCAAAATAAATGGACAGTAGAACAATAAATGATCTAAAGTCCCTGCTTCGAGATGACAATGCCAACATTTATTAGACTTAGAGCTGTCCAACTTTTGAAACCGAACAGGGGTCCAGAATGCTCTATGTAAGAGAAAAAAAACAAGTTTGTCTCATAGATGCTGATATTGTACATCTCATCCTCCAAGTCCAGATTCGTGGCCATTGAGGAGCAGGAATTTGGTGCTTAATCTCAATACTCCAAATATCCCTAAGACCAGTTTTTGGTTTCTTATTTATAAATCCAGCTAACAATTTATACCACTGTGCGGTCTGGTGTCCCAGGAAGTCTACCTGAAAGCATAAGAATTCCAAACTATACTGGTTATTTTAATTTTTCCATTCAGGGAACCCTGCCTGAATGGCCTGCTTCAGTTGCAACCATCTATAACTTTGTGATTTATTAAGTCCAAATTTATGTTGCAACTGTGAAAAGTCAAGCAATTTACTATTAGATATAACATCCTCTAAAGTACGTATTCCTGCTATCATCCAATGCTTCCAGATAACCTTGAATCCGCCAATTTGAATCTTGGAGTTTAGCCAAATAGTTTGATTTGTTGATTTGTGAATTGGAATAGGTGTTAAATTATTGACATATCGTAACGTTTTCCACGTATCTACTAGTATTCTGTTGTCTTTATATAATCTAGGCATTTTGATACTGAGAACATGGCATAATCGCAGAGGAAACATAAGTCCCCATTCCAACCATAACCAATCTGGGGTATTTTCAATGAGCTCTGGGAGGACCCAATACATACCTTGGCGTAAAATACCTAGACAAATTGGGAAAATTTACCCCTCCTTCCGTAATTGGTTTTTGTAAAGATACTAAAGTAACTCTAGGAGTTTTACCCAGCCAAATAAATTTTGTGAGAATACAATTTAACTTCTTATAGAAGGACCACTTAAAGAAAACTGATAACATACCCTTTTGATAACAAACCACAGGCAATATCATAATTTTAATAGTATGGACTCTTCCCCCACCAAGAAAGATGTAAAGGATTCCATTGCTCAACACTGATTGCAACTCTTTTAATGATATAGGCGCCTCTAAGCTTCTTTTTATATGAGCAGGAGTTTTTGGACCACTAATTAATTTTAAAAACTCTGAACCGTCTTTTTCTTTATCTGAATAAGACTCGGAAGAATACAAAGCTTTATAAAACTTAAGAATTGTTTTAAAATAGGTCCAATTTGAGAATGGGAGTCACGAAATTTCAAACCGTTCTTCAGATATGTTAAAGGGAAACAGCCAGCTAGGGAGGAGGTGGGACCGCTGGACGAAGGAGACAGGAAGGGAGCAGTGAAGGAGGAGAAAGAAGTCGCAGAAAGACTCAACATGTTCTTCTTGTCTGTATTTACAAACGAAGACACAACCAACATACCGGAACCTGAGCAAATCTTCAATGGAAATCAAGCAGAAAAATTAACATCCATGGAAGTGAGCCTTGATGATGTACACAGGCAGATAGAAAAACTTAAAAATGACAAATCCCCGGGTCCGGACGGAATCCATCCCAGGGTTCTGAAGGAATTAAAGGAGGAGATAGCGGAACTACTGCAGCAAATTTGCAACCTATCCTTGAAAACAGGCGTGATCCCGGAGGATTGGAAGATAGCCAACGTCACGCCCATCTTTAAAAAGGGATCAAGAGGTGACCCGGGAAACTACAGACCAGTGAGTCTGACCTCGGTTCCGGGGAAAATGGCAGAAGCACTGATTAAAGAACACATCAATGAACATTTGGAAAGAAATGAACTTATGATAACAAGCCAACATGGTTTCTTCAGGGGGAGATCGTGCCTAACGAACTTATTGCACTTCTTCGAAGGAATTAACAAACGGATGGACAGAGGAGACCCCATAGTCATCATATACCTTGATTTCCAAAAAGCCTTTGACAAGGTGCCTCACGAGTGTCTACTCCGGAAACTGAAGAACCATGGAGTGGACGGAGACGTACATAGATGGATCTGAAACTGGTTGGCGGGTAGGAAACAGAGGGTAGGGGTGAAGGGCCACTACTCGGATTGGATGAGGGTCTCTCATCCTCTCATATGCTGAGAGATTGGAGAAACTGGGTCTCTTTTCCCTGGAGAAGAGGAGACTTAGAGGGGATATGATAGAGACTTATAAGATCATTAAGGGCATAGAGAGAGTAGAGAGGGACAGATTCTTCAAACTTTCGAAAAATAAAAGAACAAGAGGACACTCGGAAAAGTTGAAAGGGGACAGATTCAAAACGAATGCTAGGAAGTTCTTCTTTACCCAACGAGTGGTGGACACTTGGAATGCGCTTCCAGAGGGCGTAATAGGGCAGAATACAGTACAGGGTTTAAGAAAGGATTGGACAATTTCATGCTGGAAAAGGGGATAGAGGGGTATAAATAGAGGATTACTGCACAGGTCCTGGACTTGTTGGGCCGCCGCTTGAGCGGACTGCTGGGCATGATGGATCTCAGGTCTGACCCAGCGGAGGCATTGCTTATGTTCTTATGTTTTATTGCAATCATTTTTGTTATTCTTTTCTTTGCTTTAAGATAATTTGCCAATAATCTTCCTGCCTTATTTGAGCTTTGTTGAGAAAACAAATCTTTCCTTGCAAATTGTGAAGAAATCTCATTAAATTTACATTTTAGTTTTAAAAGAGCCTTTAGAGTAGTTTGTTCCCATTTTCAACCAATTTTGACTCTAAAACCTTAATTTCCTTTTCAAAATTATAAAATTGTTTTTTAAGCTGTTTCCTAACATATGCTGAATATGATATAATTTGACCTCTCATAGTGGCCTTAAATGCATCCCATAAAGTTATCACTGAGATTTCTTGTGACTCGTTAATTTGGAAAAAAAATCATTCATTTTTAATTGAAATTCTTTAAGAAAATTTGAATCCTCTAACAATGCATTTTCGAATCTCCATAATGATCTACCATTTTCCTGTTCAGGAAGATTAAATTCAATCCACACCCCTCCATGATCAGACAAAATAATTGGATCTATAGAGGCTTGTGTTACTTGCTGTGTTAACTGACTTGAAACAAAAATATTATCTATTCTTGAAAAGGATTTGTGAACCTGAGAACAAAAAGAAAATTCCCATTCATTAAAATGAAGTATCCACCATATATCTTTTAAATCACAAGATTGTACCAAATTATCTAAGCCTAATGATTTCATAACTTTACTAGGTTTTTTTATCCATCAATGGATCCATAACAGCGTTAAAATCCCCCGCCACTACTAAATTAGAAGGAGCCATTGGTAGTATTAACTGTTGCAGAGTTTTATAAAATTCACGTTGTTTAGAATTTGGGGCATATCCATTAAATAGTGCCAACTTAGTATTTCCCAGGCTCATTTCTACATGTACCCATCTTTCTAAAGGATCTGAATCTATCATTTTAACCCTTTCAGGACCATAAGGATCGTAGGCCAATTTTTGTGGTTTTGACGACATTTTTATGGTAAAAAGGGCTTGCAAATGCCAAAAAATTGATTTTTTTTTGTGAAATATCATTATTTTTATTTAAAAAAATCACACTTCTGGCTTATGGACAGTGTGGCAAGTGAATCTTCTCGTCAATCTGGCAACAACGCTAATGAATGAATGTCGGAACCAGTTTGTTTACATAAAGGTAGTATCATATGGAATTCGTACATATCAAATTTAGAACTGTAGACTATCCCAATCAAAATTTATAGGATTTTAAAGTTATGGGACAAATATGTCCCTTGGTCCTGAAAGGGTTAAAAGTAGCTAAGCATTTTTTATTCACCAAAATGGCTATTGCTGCTTTTTTCCCTATCGCCAGGGCAAAAAAGCAATGCTTTACCCAACCATCTTCCAGTTTATTAGCTTCTATGGCTGCCAAGTGTGTCTCTTGAATATAGTAAATATCTGCATTTTGTTGTTTCAGAAAGGTAAGTAATTTCTTTTTCTTTATTGGATGGTTGAGGCCATTAACATTCATCGATACAATTTTCAACTCCATTATAATATTGTAATAAAAAGGTACTGTAAGAGATACCACAAACCATCAAATATTCTATATAGATCATATTTCCCATGCATCTCAATATCTTTCATTACATACATGAAATTGTTTTTCCCTTGCACATCCAAACCCATATTTAAGAAAAACCCTTCCCTCTTCCCTCCCCTACCCCTCAAATAAAATGACTGTCTTGGAACACACATAGGATTAGCAATCACAATACCCCTCCCACAGGCAACTTATATCTTTTCCTTCCCCAATCAGGATTCTAAATTAATATCTTAATATGATTTCCTAATTTTCAATTCATATTACATTAAAATCTTTACTATTCATTTATTTTAAAAAATTTTCAGAAAATCTTAACCATATTACTTCATAATAAATATATTGTTAAAAACCATTTGATATGCACTAAATTTTTTTATATCTATATATATAAAATCGGAGGTATGTATGTGTGTATGTATGTATGTGTGTGTGTATGTGCCGCGATCACGCAAAAACGGCTTGACCGATTTGAACGAAACTTGGTATGCAGATCCCTACCTACCTGGGGTGATATGTTCTGGGGGTCTCGCGGCCCACCTGCACACGTGGGCGGAGCTACAAACAGAAAATCAGATTTCACCCATTCATGTCAATGGAAAAAATGTAAAAAGCTGCCATTCTCACAGTAATTCCTATATGGATCACGTAGCAAAACAAGAAGGTGCTATCCTTTTCCTGGATGCTTCTGGGGGTACAGGGAAAACATTTTTGACTAATTTAATTCAGGTCACAATCAGGGCTCAGGGAGAAGTTGCTCTTGCCATTGCCTCTTCAGGAATTGCTGCAACATTAATGGAAGGAGGCAGGACAGCCCATTCAGCACTCAAATTGCCACTTGACATTGTCAGGCAAGAAAATCCTACCTGCAACATAAGTAAGGCAAGTGGTTGTGCACAAGTGCTCAAAACATGTAAATTGATTGTATGGGATGAATGCACCATGGCTCACAAGAAAGCTCTTGAGGCCCTTCATGTCACTCTGAGAGATCTGAGAGGAAATGACAACCTGATGGGAGGAGCTCTGGTACTTCTATGTGGAGATTTTAGTCTAACTCTGCCTGTCATCCCAAAGTCAACACCAGCTGATGAGATACATGCATGTTTAAAACATTCATTTCTGTGGAGACATGTGCAACAAATAACTTTAAAACAAAACATGAGAGTAGATTTGGGGGATGAAAGTGCGCTAATTTTCTCAAACCAACTACTCGAAATTGGAGAAGGTAGATTACCAGGTGAGTCTTCTGCCAAAATAAAATTGGCTTATAATTTTTGTAATCTGGTGTCATCAGTTGCAGAGCTAATAGATGCAGTCTATCCAGCAGTTAAAGAAAAATATATCAATTTTAACTGGTTGCGAGAGAGGGCCATTCTAGCTGCTAAAAATGAAGATGTCCATGGAATAAACAATCAACTACTTGCCATGTTACCAGGCGCAGTCACGGACTACAAGTCTATT
Source organism: Geotrypetes seraphini (assembly GCF_902459505.1). Taxonomy (NCBI): domain Eukaryota; kingdom Metazoa; phylum Chordata; class Amphibia; order Gymnophiona; family Dermophiidae; genus Geotrypetes; species Geotrypetes seraphini. The sequence goes on from NC_047084.1 coordinate 142,364,777, forward strand.
GATACAGTAGTAGATGCTGATGAGGTCATCAATTTCCCAACTGAATTCCTAAACTCACTTGATCCAGCTGGATTACCACCACATCGTCTTTTACTTAAAGTGGGATCTCCAGTTATTTTACTTCGCAACCTTGACCCACCAAAACTTTGCAATGGCACAAGGCTTTGTGTAAAGAGGTTACTGGCCAATGTAATTGAAGCAACTATCTTAACCGGAAAGGGACAAGGTGAAACCTTATTTATCCCGCGGATACCACTTATTCCAACAGATCTTCCTTTTCAGTTTAAGAGATAGCAAATTCCAGTGAGACTTGCATTCTCTATCACAATCAACAAATCACAGGGACAGACTATTACATACTGTGGAGTGAATTTAAGATCCCCCTGTTTTTCCCATGGACAACTCTATGTTGCTTGCTCAAGGGTGGCTTCACCCAAGAATTTATATGTTCTTGCTCCTGGAGGTGAAACTAAAAATGTTGTTTATAATCAAGTTTTGTGTTAGTTGTATTGTATTCATTTTGTCAAATATTTCACATTATAATTTGAATATTGTACTTTTTATAAAGCTGTAAAAAAATAATTTCTTTCACCACTATAAAGTATCTTTATTTGAATCCATTTACAGTGTTATTGCTATAATTAAATACCCGTGCAACGCCGGGGCATCAGCTAGTAAATATATAAAATACATCAACAAATAAATTTATAGAATATTCTTTCCCTATTGCCCCCTTTTCACTCTATCTATATCCTTCCATGCTTACCCACCCATTTGAAATAATTTCAACTCAACAATATCCCCAAATTTATAATTTATCATTTAAGTTTCATCAAGGAAATTTGTTTAAATAATACATATTAAGTACAATCTAACTTAAAATAGAAAATAGATCCTAAATTCATATTCTATATAATCTTTTCCCTTTTTCTCCCTTTTTCCTTTTCTTTTCCCCCTTTTCCCCTTTTTTAACTCATTTCTTTTCCCCCCTTTTTTTAATCCTCTCTGTTTAATGACCAATACATCTAAAGTAAATTAATCTTATTACTATGAATGAATTAAAAACCCATTGTTGTTGTTACTATATTCTCAATCAAACCTTAACCATTAACTAAAAATTAGTCTATGTATTATATGGCATTCCATTCATAACATTGACCTTGAATCAATTTATATTTCCTGCATACATTAAAAAACAACCCATTATATAACAACCCATTGTTGTTAATACTATATTCTCAATCAAACCTTAACCATTAACTAAAATTAGTCTATGTATTGTATGGCATTCCATTCATAACATTGACCTTGAATCAATTCATATTTTCCTGTATACATTAAAAACCTTCTTAATATAATCCAATTTAATCTTCATAAACAACTTTAGAAACCTAAGAGAGAGATCCCTTTTCCAGTAAACAATTAATATTTCCTAAATATAGAATATATGGGATGTTTTGTTTTTTCCTCTTTCTTCCTTTAACATCTTATATTTGAGAATTTTATTAATCTTTTTCATAAACTACATGCTGTCAGTATTAAATTTCTTTGACTGAGTCATACTATCACTTCAATCCTGGACTTCCTTTTATGTTATGTTATGACCGTTCCAAAATGAAGAAACCTTGTCTCTCTTATTATAATGCCAATTATAATATTTATTAAGTTCAATACGTTGATGCATCTTGGAAGAGTGAGCACATGTAGTACACAGTGCTATCATCCTGAAAACCAATTATTCTGTACCTCTTCCTTTGCTTCTTTATCATTAAGCATTATGTATGCATTTAAAATAATCTCTTCCTATTAAAGTTGATACTTTCAGAACATGAATAACTTTTCATTAAGGAGCAGACTAGAGATTCTGCTGATTAGGTCTCTCTTTTTTTTTCTTCTTTTTCCTTCCTCTTTCCATATTCAGATTGTTAAATATAACTGACATCATCCATTTTCTTTTTCCGTCCTGTAGTTAGATGTTAGTCTTTTTCCTTCTTTAAAGTCCATTCTCTTCTTTAAGTTAACTTGTCCAAAATCTCCAAAAATATTGTAAAGTCTAGGTTGTTAACTTAAAACCATTTAAATAGACATTGGCTCAGAATTTGACAAGAAGTCCTTTAACTTTTCCAGATCTTCAAAATATAAGGACTTGTTTCCACTTGTCACCCTCATTTTTGCGGGATAGTACAAGCCATATGTGAGCCCCTTTTCTTTCATTTGAGGAATTGTTTTTTGCGAAATCCGGCAAGAACAGCAACTTTGATCCTTTATAATTTAAGTTTCTGTCAGCTTTAGCCAAATTTAAAATCTCCAAGGCCTGCTGGAATCGTAAGAGCTTGAAATTTAAAGGCCTTGGCTTCACTTGGTTAGCTGACTGTTTAGATGGAATCCTCTGTGCTCGTTCTATTTCTATGGGATGTTTTGAATTTAACTGCAGAAACTTTGGTAAAAGATTTTCCAAAAATTGGATAGCGTTTCCCCCTTCCAAATTTTCAGCTAATCCAATAATTTTCACATTCTTTCTCCTTCCTCTATTCTCGTAATCTTCAAGTTGTTTTTTCATTTCTTTGATATCTTGACTGTCAGTTTTACATTGAATCGCGTTGATTTCCATCTGCTCCATTTTGTTTTCTAGTAGCGACACTCTCTGATTGGCAACCTCCATCTGCCTGTTTAAATTCAACACTTCTTCCTTTACTTCTGAAATTCTATTTGCGTTGTCTTGAAGCATTTGCTTAATGCTCGGTAATTTCGCCATTATTTCATTTTTATCTAGCACGTCCGCATTTTCAGCAGGGAGAGGCACTTTTGACGGTGTAACCTGATCGTGTTTAACACGCTTTGCCGTCCCTCCTGCCGTGAAAGCTGTTTCTAATTCCGCTTGCCTTGTAGCCGCCATACTAAACAATGTTTTATTATAGCTACGGGAAAGAAAAAGCCGCAAAATACTTTTCAAAATTTTCTATGTGCTGCCTGGGTTAGAGGAGCGCCGCGGTTACTCCTCCATCTTTTGCGCTGCCAAGCCAAGCCCCCCCTCTAGACGTATTTTTCAAAAATAGCCATTTTCCCACTGCCGACCTGAGGCATCTAGGGCCACATGTCCGAATCGAACATAGACGTTTGTTTTGATTATGCCTCTCCACATGTTGAGCACCCATTTCTAAACCAAAAAATGAAGAGTAGCATTCTCCAGAGATTTGAATTCGATAAAAGTTATTACGTATGTGACACCAAAAGAGACAGGTTTGTGAGGTTCATAAGCACCGAAAGTGCAATGCTTGTAGGATCTGAGAATTTACCTATGAAATGGAGGAGGTTTTATTTTTGTACATTCTGCAATGTTAAATTGTTTCATGGGAATCTGGCACTTATCTCCCCCCTCAAGCCACTGGAGAAACCACAGGCAGTGACTCTTGATTCCATATGGTCTGCGATTGAAAACCTGCACTCGGTTTGTACCAACTTTATATCCATTACTTTAAATACTTCTTCCAGGATAACCCTTTTGGAGACTTCAGTTCAACAGCAGAAGACTGAGCTTTCTAAACTAGAGAAACTAACAGTTGAGAATAAGAACTTGGTGACTAAACAAATGACTGATAGAATGATGTTTCTGAGGAAGGTAGAAAATTTGGAAAATCAACAGAAAAATTTGAATTTAAGGATTCTTAACTTTCCAATAGCTAAATTTATGTCTCCTCGGGAACTCTTTAAGAACTTTATGATGACAGTCTTAAAAGTTTCAGAATCGAATCTACCTCCAACCCAGAGAATTTATTATTTAAAGAATATACAAAAAGAAAAAGCTTTAGAAGGTGGAATTGAACAGTTAGATGTATCAGCTATATTGCAATCTTCTGAAATTGAAACAGTGGGTCGGGCGACACTGTTAGTATCTCTTGTGTTTTTACAGGATAAGGAAATGCTGTTGAAATTATACTTTAATTTAAAACAAATCACCTTTTTAGGTGAAAGGGTATATATATTTCCTGATGTCTCAAAATGGACACAGTCCAGGAGGAAAGAATTTTTGCAATTTCGTCCTAAAGTGATTTCAATGGGGGCAACTTTTCAGTTAAGATTTCCTTGTAAATGTTTTATTTCCTATCAAGGGAATAAATATATATTTTATGAGCCTGCCCAATTAGGTTTCTTTTTGGAGAGTAAAGGGATCTCAACGCAGCCAGAATGAATCAAGTGATTAGTGCAGAATTTAGATTAAATAAGTAGGTTAAATCTTATTGCTGCTCCTTTTGCTATATGTTTTATTGTACTTGTATCCCCTCTCCCCAGGGGTTTTTTTCTTTTTGTCTTGCCTACTTCCTTAAATTGAGGACTATATAGTTAGTATATTGCTTTGTATACTTTCTTTAGTCTGTATTGACTAAATATTTGTATTTCAGTATTTCCTGTACCATTTTATGGTTGTATAGAAATTATAAATAAAGAAAGAAAAAAAAAAAATTGTTTCAGACAGAGGCATGAAAGGAATCGTATATATTACTGACCATGTTATCCAGTTATTTGAATGTGCTTAAAGATTTATGGCATACAAACTTTGCATAAATTTAAGGTCTATATGGTTGATCACAAGAGTTTCAGCTTGGAAAAGAGACAGCTGAGGGGAGATATGATTGAAGTCTACAAAATCCTGAGTGGTGTAGAACGGGTACAAGTGGATCAATTTTTTTTACTGCATCAAGATTTACAAAGATTAGGGGACACTCGATGAAGTTACCGAGTAATACTTTTAAAATCAATAGGAGGAAATGTATTTTTTCACTCAGAGGATAGTTAAGCTGTGTTGCCAGAGGATGTGGTGAGAGCAGTTAATGTAGCTGGTTTTAGAAAAAAGGTATGGACAAGTTCCTGGAGGAAAAGTCCATAGTCTGTTTTGGAGAGAGATATGGGGGAGGCCACTGCTTGCCCTGGATCGGTGACATGGAATGCTGCTACTATTTCAGTTTTTGCCATGTACTTGTAACTTGAACTGGCTTCTGTGAAGACGGGATACTGGGCTAGATGGACCATTGGTCTGATCCAGTAAGGCTATTCTTATGCTCTTATGTGAGTCAAGTATAGGACAGTCAAGCCATTGTGACATCACTGCTGAGGTTGGCTCTTAGGCATTGGTGGAATGAGGCATTATGACATCACAATATCAGCTTTGGAATGCTACTACTCTTTGGGTTTTTGCTAGGTATTTGTGACTTGGCATCCTTGAAGATGGGATACTGGGCTAGATGGACCATTGATATGATCCATTAAGGCTATTCTTATGATCTTATGTTCCTACAGACTCAGGCTTTCCTAGTCCAAAGCAGTTGTGACTGCCCTGGGTTAAGTTTAAATTCCCTGATTTTGTTCTTAAGTACTTATTTAATTTCTCAAAGGCTTCTTCCCTCTCACAGCTAAATAGCAATCAAAGTAAATATGATCAGCATACTGACTGACAGAAACACCCTCTGCTTTTATCATCCTATCTAAGGATTGTATACTTGGGTAAAAAAGGAGGTCAGGGAGAACAGAGCTCTCCATAATTCACTCCTTAGAGACAATATCCACAGAATTTAATTAGCAAGGAAAAACGTGCCCTGGACAAAATCCTATACATATCAATGCAGTAATGCATGAAAACTAGAAATGGCCTTAAACATCACTAGTTTCTTGAACAGATGGCAAAAGCGATGTAAAAAGCGATTTTAGAGCATTCCAACCTTTTCATGCATCGGGCCTGCTGTTTTGGGACTTCTGGCACGTTTCAGTATGAAAATATGTTTTAAAGAAGATGATTTGTTATCAGACTGCTGTGAAGAGTGAAGGTCGAAGGTCAAAAATGAACAAATCATCAAGAAACTGAAAAATTTTGTAAAGCAGAACATGATTATGAGGAATTTTTTATTTTATTTTTTTTAAGGATGGGACTTGATACACTGCATTTTCCGTGTGGTTACAATCAAAGTGGTTTACATATTTTAGACAGGTACTTATTTTGTATTTGTGGCAATAAAGTGTTAAATGACTTGCCCACAATCACAAGGAGCAGCAGTGGGAATTGAACTCAAAACCTCAGGGTGCTGAGGTAGCTGCTCTAATCACTAGGCCACGCCTCCACTCCCAGCAGCCTATGTGGCTTACTTGCCCCCTTAGTGTGAAGACTTTCAGTCTCTGGTCAACAGAGCTGAGATTGTGATGTCATAATGCATCATTCCACCAATAAGAGTCAACCACATCAATGATGTCATAATAGCTTGATTGTAAAGGGTAAAGGACTTGCTATACTGCCTTTTCTGTGTGGTTTACACAATCAAAGGGGTTTACATATTTTATTTTGTATTTCTGGCAATAAAGTGTTAAGTGACTTGCCCAAAGTCACAAGGAGAGCAGTGGGAATTGAACTCAAAACCTCAGGGTGCTAACGTAGCTGCTCTAACCACTAGGCAGCTGTCAGAGATTTTTTTTAACCCTGAGCACTGTGGGCAAAATTATCCCTGGAGATTTAGAGCCAGGCCATGTCCAGGCACCAGGGCTAATTTATTCTGTGTTGCCCACCAGAGCTTATGCAAGTTCTGGCCAGTAGTCAGGTAGGATCTGCCTTAGACATTTATGCGGGCCCTAACTGAATATTGACTGGGACCCATATAACAGATGCAGGTGCTCTCTGTGCCCCCAATTTCAGTTCCCTTCCCCTGGAACATCTTAAAGCCCTTGGGGCTAATTTTTCTCACCCTGCTCATGCTGACTGCTGCTGGCTGAATATTTACCATAAAGGTTTTTTTTTAAAGTTCAAAGATTGCTAATAAAAAATACATTATTCTTTCCTCCATTCTTCTCATTCCACAGAAGGACATCCTCCTCCAATTCTGATCTCCCTCCCCCCCCTCCCCGAAGCACATAGCCCCCCCCCTTCCAATCCCTCTCTCTCTCCCCCCTCCTCCTAGATGAGGCAAGATGGGACTGTAGCTGTCAAAACTGTTAATATGAAAAGTACTGGTGAGTTTGAAAACAGTTTGTATGATTTTCGACTTGGTGAGGGATTGGATGGGTAGAGGGGATCGGGAGGTGGGTGGGGCGAATGCCCCAGGTGCTGTTTTTGTGGGCTTGCTAGCATTTCTCCTCCTCTCCGCCCACTCCCGCACAGCAGGTTGGGGGTCGCTGCTCACGCCAGCAACGTTACAGAGGTACGGGGGAAGGGAAGCGCTGCAAATAGGTGGCTGTGGGGGGTGGGGAAAGAGCAGAGGGGTGGGGAGTGGGGACGTGCGCCCTCGCCCTCGCCAAGACGGTGCCCAGGGCAGACTGTCCCTTACCACACCACTTCCTGGATGTAACGTGTCCGATATCGGGCTCAATAATTTTTCTCTCTACAAGTCAAGATTTAATTACAGGGACCAGGAAGTAACAGATGAATATTTTAGGGGAAAGTAGTGACATGATTGAGGTTGTCACTGCTTGTGGTAGGTGACCCATCAATAGCACACAGGACAATTGCGCCCCGACATTTGCATGCATGGACAAATACGTGCACTGAATGGGAGGTGACCCGACAACTGTGCCCCGACAGGATACTATTTTGTCTTTTTGAGGATTACGAAGTAACCATCTTTTTTGAGGGGAGACCCCCCCCCCCCCCCACACACACACACACTCACACTACACTTAAAAGATTCACTTCCTATCTAGTGTTAGGTTTAGGTTTACATCATGATTATGGGAACCCTTTCAGTGGATATCTGGAAGGCCCTGATTTGCTCAGACTCTTCAGGCCCAGTCCCTTGGGAGGGGCTTGAGGAATTTGAGCAAATTGGGGCCTTCCAGATATAACATTACATTAGTGACTTCTATTCCGCCTGTACCTTGCAGTTCTAGGCGGGTTACAAAAGATCTAACTGGACATTTCCAGGATAGTTACAATTTTTTTGGTTATAAGTGAGATAAGAAAGCTGGATATTTCCAGGAGATAGTGCGAATTAGATAACAAATAAGAATTGGTCATTTCTAGGCAATAAATAAGAATTGGTCATTTCTAGGCAATATTACAAATAGGATAACAACTAAGAAAGCTGGACATTTCCAGGAGCTTTACATTGTAGGGAACTGTATTCTTGGTTGATATTTAGAAAAGGAAAGGATTACCAGAGAAGTGGAGGCTTTCAAAGGGGAATTTACGGGGGAGGAGAGGGAGGGGGTGAGAGCTAAGGTATCTGGACATATTTCTTGAATAGCAGGGTTTTGATCTCTCTTCGAAATGTTTTGAGGTCGCTCGTTGTTGTCGGCAGGTTGGAAATGGAGTGGTCGAGTTTTTGCTGCTTGCATCGCAAGTAGGTTGTCAAACATCTTTTTTGCGCTGAGTACCTTTGAGAGGAGGGTAGGTAAATGGAGTCAGAGTTCTTCTTTGTCTGGTAGTGAGGATCCTTCATGGGCCACAATTGTCATGCACACAGTAGTCCGTGTGCGCAGTTGTCGGGGTGCATTTGACGGAGGGCAATTGTCGTGCACAGATTTGTCGGTGTACCCTTGTGGTAAGAGAAGTGAGAGGATTACAATCATGGGTGTATGTGAAGAGTTTGTTGCAAAAATAAGGGGGTTTGGAAGTCTGAGGGCATCGTCGCCCACGCTATACGAGAACAGGATCCGATGACTCCCCAGATCTTCGAAAGGGCAAGTGACGATATTTGTTGGGGTTCAGCTAGATCGTTGCTGACTAGCTGAGATTATGCTGTTATGGGGAAGGGGTTCTTTGTGAGTTATACTCTGCTAATGGATTTCGGTTAATGTGCTGCAAACATTTATTTCTTACCATTATGTCAGGCTTCAGTGTTTCTTGTTTTGTGGAAGTGAGGATGTGGTACGAATGCCAATCTGTGCAATAAACTGATAAAATGTTGGTATTGCTATAGATAAGGTGACCATACGTCCTGTTTTGAACTGGACAGTCCTGTTTTCGGATCCCCTGTCCCGTTGTCCCCACACACAGCTTCGGGACGCCAAAATGTCCCGTTTTCAGGAACAGCGTCCCTCCCCTGCCGCACCAAAAAAAAAAAAAAAAAGACTCCCTCCAGGCCCGATTTAGGTCCACCGCTGCTGCTCCTCTGCTGCCACTACTCGAACCTGGAAGCCTTCTTCCCGATGTCAATTCTGACGGCAGAGAGGACGTTCCGGGCCAGCCAGTCGCTGGAGGGTGAGAGAGAGAGGGAGACCTGGAACAAAGGTACAAAGGAGAACTGACACTGGATCTGGGGGCATTAAGGACATAGGAAGGAGGCGCTGGGGACACTAAGGACATAGGAAGGTACAGGGGGCACTAAGGACATAGGAAGGAAGAAGGGAGGGAATAGAAAGGGACAATTGTTGGGCCTGAGTGCAGAAAGAAATGAAAGAGGATGCACAGTCAGAAGGAAACGCAACAAGAGACTCATGAAATCACCAGACAACAAAGGTAGGAAAAATGATTTTATTTTCAATTTAGTGATAAAAATGTGTCAGTTTTGAGAATTTATATCTGCTGTCTATATTTTGCACTATATTTGTCTATTTTTCTATAGTTACTGAGGTAACATCGTTGAAACCCCCCAAATATAAATAATTAACATTTTCTCTACGTATAGGGTGCTTTGTGTATTTTTAAAAAATTTAATGGTTACCATTATGAAATAATAAGATATTGTGTGTACATGAAAAATGAATGGAAGAAATTGGGTGCGGGATTGGGGCGGGGCTAGGGCGGGATTGGGGGCGGGACTGAATATTAATAGATGTCCCTTTTTGATGAAAAAAATAAATGGTCACGTTAGCTATAGACAAGTGCACCAGACTGTTAAAATGGTTTCTTAATCTATGTTAAATCTATAAAAGCTCCTTTTTGGAAGAGGTCGTGTCTGTCTTTTCTGAAGGTATCCACTGTGTATTGTTTTATGGCTCTTGGATTGATTACATTGCAACACACATATACCCCTCCCCCCTTTTTTACTAAGCAGTGATAGAGGTTTTTACTGCAACCCAGAGTGCTTAATGCCCCAGCGCTGTTCTGATGCTCATAGGAATTCTATAAGCGTCGGAGCAGCGTCAGAGCTTTTAGCTAGGGTTTTCCAAACAGAAAATATGGACCCATGGCCCCGCCCCCAGGCCCACCCCATTCTGGCCAGCCACGCCCCATTCTGCCCCCAGGCCCTGCCCCCTCAACCTGCACGAGCGACGTCGGATGGAATTTGTACACGCGCCGGCGTGACGCGATGACACCACGCGCACGGGCGTGACATCACTGCGTTGCATCCGTGCGTGCGCAACTGCCGTCCCGACGTCTTCCGTTGCCAGAATATTTTCAAAACCCAGGCACAGTGCCGGGTTTTGAAAAGCCGTCCGGATCCCCAGACATGTCCTCGGAAATCCGGACGTCTGGTAACCCTACGTTTAGCGCCCTAGACCGCGGTAAAAATCTCTATCGCGGCTTAGTAAAACGGGGGAGGGGAGGGGAAATAGCAGGGGAGGAGTGACCTAGGGGTTGGAGCTGCTGCCTTAGTAGCCTGAGGTTGCGAGCTTAATTCCAGTCTTCTCCCTGTGACTCTGGGGAAGTCACCTAACTCTTCATTGCCCCAGGAGACACAGTTAGATTGTAAACTTGCCAGGATAGATAGGGACATTAATCAAGAGTCCCTGATTACTATTCAATGCATTGTAAACCACTTTGGGTGGATCTCTTCATGAGAATGCAGTTAATAAATAGTAAAGCTATTGGCTAAACTAAAGCTTAACCTTACATACTGGGTCATCAACCTAAGGAAGCTCAACTTGGTTTACAACTAAACTAAACTAAACTAAACCTTAGGTTTATATACCGTATCATCTCCACGGATGTTGTGGAGCTCGGCACGGTTTACAAGAACTTAAAATATAGGAAGAGAAGGAAAAAAAAAAAACAGGTTTACATGAACTTATATATAGAAGAGAAGAGTAAAGGGGGGATAGAATTACATTTTAGTGAAAAGCCAGGTTTTCAGTTGCTTGCGGAATAATTGGAGGGAGCCCAGGTTCCGCAGCGGGGTAGTAAGGTCGTTCCAAAGACCTGTGATTCTGAAGAGAAGGGATTTTCCCAATTTGCCTGCATAGCGAATACCGTGTAGAGAGGGGAAGGATAATTTATATATTTGGGTGGGTCTGGTAGAGTCAGGACTCGAGGAGTTATAAAATAGTGGGATTAAGGGAGGAAGGATGCCGTGCATGATCTTAAAAGCCAGGCAGGAGCATTTGAAATGGTTTCTGGAAATCACTGGGAGCCAGTGAAGTTTGGCTAGGAGTGGGGAGACATGGTCAGACTTGCGTTTTGCAAAGATCAACTTGGCTGCAGTATTCTGGATTAGCTGGAGTCTTGAAATCAAATGAAATAAAACCTGAAGAAAGTAAAAATAAAGGTTTCAAAAGAAATTAGTTTTCAAACTATTTGGCAAATAGAAAAGTTTTTAGAAATTTACGGAAAGATTGGAAAGAACTGGGGTTCCTCAGAATTAAGGGGAGTTCATTTCATAGTTGAGAAAGTTTAAAAGCCAAAGATTGACTGAAAATCTTAACTCCTTTAATTCCTTTTCTAGATGGAAGGGAGAGTTTGAATTGTTGGATGCCTCTTGTAAAGGAAAATCTGTAAGCATTCCATAATAAGGGAACGAAGGGAATAAAAATGCCACATACAATTTTGAAAGAGATGCAGGCCCATTTGAATTGAATTCTAAGATAAACCGGGAGCCAATGAAGACTCAGGAGCAAAGGGGTCACATGGTCAAATTAATTTTTTCCAAAAATCAGCTTCGCAGCAGTATCCTGGATGAATTGTAATCTTTGTGATGCCAAGATAGATGGCGTTGCAGTAATCTAGTCGAGATAATATGATTGATTGGACCAAGACAGAGAAATGTCGATGATGAAAAAGATGTCTAACCTTACTCAACATTCGTAAACTAAAAAAGCATTTCTTGAACAGGGAATTTATTTGGACCTTAAAGGTAAGAGAGGAATCAAAGAGGACTCCCAATATCTTAGAAGAGAATTCGATCTGCAAAGAGGCCCCCAGATTCCAAAGCTACAGTAGGAGGAAGACATCCTCCACACTGGTACACTGAAATTAGGGGGCCCTTATATTAAGGTGCGCTAACTGATTTAATGTATACTAAATGATGATACCCATAGGAATATAATACATGTCTCAGCATTTAGCATATGCTAATCTTTAGCGCGTGCTAAATCAGTTAGCACACCTTATAATAAGAGGATCTCTAGGTGTCAAGTGTCAGTGTTTTTTTTTTTTTTTTTACTTCTGCATTTAAAATATCTCTAAATTTCCTTCCTGGTCAAAAGTATTGCCCAGAAAGGGTTCACAAAATTAAAATAAAACACATGAACATTCAATTAATGAAACAAATGATGAACGGATTGTATAGATATGATTTTCAATTTGCAGCCTTGAAATTATACTGTCTGATCTGCCAGAGATGATGGTCCTTGACTCTCTGCTTTTGTTCAACTTAGATTTTCAATTTGCGCATTGAAATTTATTTCCTTAAATTACAGATCTTTCCCTTTAACTCGATTATTCCATTTGTAGCATAATGCCAGTGATTTCCTTTAAAATGAACTGAAAATGGTTTTCTCCAAATTCAATTACTCTTCAAGAGGTCTAGTTACTAAGTGACAAAGTAGATGACGGCAGATAAAGACCTGAATGGTCCATCTAGTCTGCCCAACCTGAATCAATCTAAAAATTTGTTGGGGGGTTTTTCCTCTTAGCTATTTCTGGGCAAGAATCCAAAGGTCTACCCGGAACTGTTCTTAGGTTCCAACTACTGAAATCTCCGTCAAAACAAACTCCAGTCCATCTACACCCTCCCAGCCATTGAAGCCCTCCCCAGCCCATCCTCCACCAACCGACCATATACAGACACAGACCGTGCAAGTCTGCCCTGTTCTTCACTATTTACTATTATTTTCTGATTCTAGATCCTCTGTGTTCATCCCACACTTCTTTGAATTCTATCACCGTTTTCCTCTCCACCACCTCTCTTGGGAGCGCATTCCAGGCATCCACCACCCTCTCCGTAAAGAAAAATTTCCTTACATTGCTCTTGAATCTACCACCCCTCAGCCTCAAATTATGCCCTCTGGTTTTACCATTTTCCTTTCTCTGGAAAAGATTTTGTTCTAAGTTAATACCTTTCAAGTATTTGAATGTCTGAATCTTATTTCCCCTGCCCCTTCTTTCTTCTAGGGCAGGGGTTGGCAATTCCTCGAGAGCCGGAGCCAGGTCAGGTTTTCAGGATCTCCACAATGAATATGTATGAGATGGATTTGCATGTACTGCCTCCTTGAGATGCAAATCTATCTCATGCATATTTATTGTGGATATCCTGAAAACCTGACCTGGCTCTGGCTCTCGAGAACCGGAATTGCCTACCCCTGCTCTAGGGTATACATATTCAGAGCTTCCAGTCTCTCCTCGTACGTCTTCTGCCGCAAACCTCCTATCATTTTAGTCGCCCTCCTCTGGCCCGCTTCAAGTCTTCTTACGTTCTTTGTCATCACGCGCTAAATACCAGCATCTGGAAGAAAATAGCACCCGTTATTTCAGATTAGCCCATGTTGCTGTCCTCGTAGAGCACATTTCTGAGCTGTACGCAGTGCTCATTAATATTAAAAATGACTTTTTTGTAGATAGAAAAAAGAAACCCAACAACCTGCAATCTGTGGCAAACCCAGGAAGGTTAACACATCGAGTAAACTCTGTGTGAAAGATTCAACAACTCAGGGGTCCTTTTACTAAGGCGTGCTAGCCGTTTTAGTGCACGCTAAGTATTAGGGCGTGCTAAACGCTAACGCGTCCGTATGATATAATGGACGCATTAGTGGCCAGTGCGCCGTAGTAAAAGGACCCCTCAGAGTCCGCCAGGGCTGGTTCAAATATTTAAGGCACCCTGAGGCAACTTTTGGCCTTGAGCTTCCATCTTTAGGCCAATCGAGCAATGTGCGCTGTGCAGATATTGACAATATTTTAGTCTATCAAGCAGTAGAAAAATACGCGCATGCTTTTTTCGGACCATCAGAAGTGATCCTGGAGTTGGAAACAGAAATAAGGAATGCCGACCTGGATGTGGTGGCGATATCTGAGACGTGGCTCACAGACTCCCACGGGTGGGACATGGTCATACCGGGTTACAACTTGCTTCGTCGGGACAGAAAAGGCAGATTGGGAGGAGGTGTAGCATTATATACTAAAGATGACATTAAGGTCACAAGAATCTCAGATGTCCAATACACTGGGGAATCCCTTTGGGTTAATTTGGCCAGAGGGAAGGACAAATGCTTGTATCTTGGCGTAATTTACAGACCCCCAAGACAACAGGATGAGCTGGATATGGAAATAATCGGGGATATAGAAAATATCACCTTGCGTGGGGACACAGTATTGTTAGGTGACTTCAACATGCCTGATGTGGATTGGGATACACTAACCTCTGATTCCGGCAGCAACAGGAGGCTATTAAACTCTATGAAGGGAGCTGGTCTGAAGCAACTGGTGTTGGACCCAACAAGGGATCAGGCAATACTAGACCTATTACTTACCAATGGAGAAAGTGTCACAGAGGTCTCGGTGGGCGACACATTGGCCTCCAGTGACCACAACATGGTATGGTTCAATCTTAGGAAAGGTTTCATTAAATCTACCACGCTGACCAACGTCCTCAAATTCAAGGACACAAATTTCCAAGACATGGGTTCCTTTGTTTACCAGGCGCTACAAAGCCAAGCAAAAACCGATAGCGTGGATGAAATGTGGTCGACTTTGAAAGCCACCATACAAGAAGCGACAAACCGCTATGTTAAATTAGTAAGTAAACGGCGAAGAAACAACAAGCCGCAATGGTTCACTGCGGAGATCTCAGACCTCATCAAGGAGAAGAAAAAAGTATTCATCTCTTACAAACAATCGGGGAAACAGGACTCTAGAGCAGACTATCTGACCAAGTCAAAAGCAGTCAAAACAGCAGTCAGGGAGGCTAAATTCCACATGGAGGAGTCTCTGGCAAAGAACATCCAGAAGAGAGATAAATCCTTCTTCAGGTATATCAGTGACAGAAGTAAAAACTCAGGCGAGATTGTACGTCTTAGGAAACCAGACGGAGACTATGTGGAAAGGATTCCGAAAAAGCCCAGTCTTCACCCATGAAGTGCCCGGGGCTTGGCCCTCAGCTACAGACAAGGGCTGACTCAGTTGACCCGTTTAGTAACTTCGAGTTTATGCCCAGCAGTGTCTACGGTGAGCTGTCAAAACTCAAGATTAACAAGGCAATGGGGCCTGACAACCTACACCCCAGGGTGCTTAGGGAGATGAGTGATGTCTTGGCGGAGCCACTGTCAGCGCTCTTCAACCTCTCCCTTAGTACAGGCAGCGTCCCATTGGACTGGAGGATGGCTAACGTCATTCCACTCCACAAGAAAGGCTCAAAGATGGAGATAGCAAACTACATACCAGTGAGTCTAACATCAATAGTGAGCAAACTAATGGAAGCTCTAATCAAACACCAATTGGATAAGATCCTGGATGAGGAAAATCTACGGGACCCCCGTCAACATGGATTTACTAAGGGGAGATCATGCCAATCCAACCTGATCAGCTTCTTTGACTGGGTGACAGGGAAGCTGGATGTTGGGGAGTCCCTGGACATCGTGTACCTGGACTGTAGCAAAGCATTCGATAGCATACCACACCGCAGGTTGCTGAGCAAGATGAGTTCTATAGGATTAGGTGACACATTGACGAAATGGGTTGGGAACTGGCTTGGTGATAGGCTTCAAAGGGTAGTGGTGAACGGCACCCCCTCCGAAATGACGGAGGTGATCAGTGGAGTGCCACAGGGCTCGGTCTTGGGCCCGACCCTATTCAACATCTTTATAAGAGACTAGGCAGAAAGGCTTCGAGGTAAAATAACATTATTCGCCGATGACGCCAAACTAAGTAATGTAGTGGGCAAATGCACAACGGACGAAGATTCAATGCCTGACAACATGATGCACGACCTACTCCTACTGGAGCACTGGTCTAGGACCTGGCAACTTAGCTTCAATGCCAAAAAATGCAAAGTCATGCACCTAGGCAACCATAATCCATACAAGACTTATACCCTTAATGGTGAGATCCTAACAAGAACAGTAGCAGAACGAGACTTGGGGGTGATCGTCAGTGAGGACATGAAGGCTGCCAGTCAGGTAGAGCAGGCCTCATCCAAGGCAAGACAGATCCTAGGTTGCATACGCAGGGGTTTCGTCAGCCGTAAGCCGGAAGTCATTATGCCATTGTATAGATCCATAGTGAGGCCCCATCTGGAATACTGTGTGCAATTCTGGAGGCCACATTATCGCAAAGATGTGCTGAGACTGGAGTCGGTTCAGAGAATGGCCACCCGGATGGTCTCGGGACTCAAAGATCTCCCGTACGAAGAACGGTTAGACAAACTGCAGCTATACTCGCTCGAGGATCACAGAGAGAGGGGGGACATGATCGAGACATTCAAGTATCTCACGGGCCGCATCGAAGCGGAAGAAGATATCTTCTTTTTCAAGGGACCCACGTTAACAAGAGGGCATCCTTGGAAAATCAGAGGCGGGAAACTACGAGGTGACACCAGGAAATTCTTTTTCACTGAAAGGCTGGTTGATCGTTGGAATAGTCTTCCACTGCAGGTGATTGAGGCCAGCAGCGTGCCTGATTTTAAGGCCAAATGGGATCGACACGTGGGATCTATTCACTAGGCAAAGGTAGGGGAGGGTCATTAGGGTGGGCAGACTAGATGGGCCGTGGCCCTTATCTGCCGTCTATTTCTATGTTTCTATGTTTCTATGACCATCGGTCACCGAAACTGTCAGGACTGAACCCAATCGCACCGCATTTTGGAAGCAATGAAAGACTCTCCTTTTTGATGCCTTGAGATCTCCCAGCAACTAAGGGCTCCTTTTCCTAAGGTGTGCTAGCATTTTTAGGGCGCGCTGCATTGCCCGCGCGCTAACCCCGTGCTACGCGCCAAAAACTAATGGCAGCTCAATGCTGGCGTTAGCGTCTAGCATACACGGCAATTAAGCGCGCGCTAAAACTGCTAGCACAGCTTAGTAAAAGGAGCCCTAAGTCCTTACGGAACTTAAGCAATCCTAAGGTCCTAATTGACTTTAACTTTTACAAAGGTGCGTTCTGCTACATATTAACGCAAACTAAATCCGCACTAAAATGCTTAGCGCACCTTTGTAAAAGAGGGCCTAAATCTCTTTAATCTACAATGCCTCCCAAAATCTCAGATCTTCTACAAGTAGTGTCTAATGTATTGTCTTCATAATGTCCTGCTTAGTCCCACTGCAGCGCCTTCTTCCAACTCTGTTACGATCTAATGTACAGTGTTCCCCCGGTCGTTCGCGGTCCCGGTCATTCACGGTATTTTCCGACCGCGAACCGCTGACAAGGAGAGGGCAGCGGGAGAGGCAGGAGAGAGCAGCCGGAGCACCAGCGAGTGCAGGACATCACTCTCTGTATGCTCTGACCGCCTCTTCCTGCACTTCCTGCTTTGACACGCAGCTCCTGATTGGTAAGGCCCGACTTAGTGCAGGAAGAGGCGGTCGGAGCATACAGCGAGTGATTTCCTGCACTCGCTGGCGCTCCGGCTGCTCTCTCCTGCCTTTCCCGCTGCCCTCTCCAGTTTCCTCCCATGAAAAATCGTATTCGCGGAACCCCCGCGAATATCGGGGGAGTACTGTATTCCTCATTGCTTGCTCTAAGTCGCCCTGAACTTTATAGGTATAGCACAGTGAACAAATAACAGATTAGATTAGATCAGATATTCTCAAAAGTTTTAATGAGAATACAGATTCTCCACAACTCATCTTTAGGAGATCAAAGGGTGGAGAGAGAGAATGGAAGGGGCTCTGAGAGGGCTAGAAGTGGAGAAGCGGAAGGAAAAAGATGGGGGATTCAAGACAAAGTTAGACAAGTTCCTGCTGAACCAGAACGTACGCAGGTGGGGCTAGTCTCGGTTAGGGCACTGGTCTTTGACCAGAGAGCCGCCGCGGGAGCAGACTGCTAGGCACGACGGACCACCGATCTGACCCAGCAGCGGCAATTCTTATGTTCTTATGTTCATAAGGGATAATGAAGGTACTGAGGTAAGATGGGGTGGATGAATTGAAAGCAAGAAGCTTGTATTTAATGTGGGCAGAGACTGGGAGACAATGTTCTGAATAGCCTCTCAGCATGTGGCACTGGGATGCCTAAAAAGAGGTACCCATATATAAAATTGCTTCCTATCAGCCAATAGCTCTCCGTGCCTTCTCTTGTGCCCGCTGCTTTATGTAAATTGCAGTGATTCAATAAGGAAGTGGGGAGAGGGGGGGGAGTGGAGGGATATCGGAACAGTGCAGGATTAGAGCTGGTGAGGACTTTGCCGTGGCTTTTCAAGGCCTTCCCTGCTCTCAGTTCTTTGAAACCCTCGTACGTGTGGTGATCACTTTTTAAGTACTCGCTGTATTGGTTTTTTTACCTTGCAAACATTATATTTCTTTTTCAGTTATTAATTAAAATTTGCTAACACCGGGCTTGCAGTTGCTCATTTGGGATAAACAACGCATCAAGAAAACGCTCCAAATGACAGATATTCAATTTTGATAAATGCCTTGGCAGAGGTTCTCATTGTTTATAGCAAAGCTGCCAGGTACAGTACATTGTGACGCTAACTTTGAAATATACACCTGCGTGGACGGCTGCACTTAACCGGTTTTGCAGATTTGCATACTGTTAATGTTTCCACGTCTCAGATTCTGAATACAATTTTCTTTATATTATAAATGATAGCCCCTTTCTGCTGACTGCAACATAAAATGACTATGATTGAGTGTTGTAATCGGTGTTTTCTGCTTCCTCCCGCCTCCTCGTACTTCAGGCATTGCTTCTGTGCAATTAGCGTTGTGTTTCCCAAGACGTAGACAACGGGAATCTGAAAGCAGGACTTTTGTGGAAAATAACACCGGTGCTGGTCAGTGGTAGCGCGCGCCACGAGGTATCCGGCGCGTTTGGACCGTCAACGAGATCAAAAGTGCCAACTTGATTCACAAGGTTGGAAAATCCCGGGCAGAAAGAAAAAAAAAAAAAAAAAATGGAGCCTCATGTGAAATAATCAAAGAAAAAGGCTGAATAAATGTTAGAGATTTCGGCAGAATTCGGTTGCACGATTCATATTCCGGGAGAGCCACTGCATTCACGTTACTCCTCTCCTAAAGTCACTTCATTGGCTTCTCGTCCATTTCCGACCTACAAATACACTCGGCTGCCCCTCACTATCCATCTTCATTTATCTCCCCCTATGATCCCCCTCTCCCGTGAGCTCCGCTCAGCTGGTAAATCCCTCCTGTCTGCCCTTCTCTTCAATTACCAACTGCAGATTCCGTCCCTTCTGCCCTGGAACAAGCTGCTCGAATCTCTACGGTGGGCTCCGTCTCTGGCAGTGTTCAAGACCCGTTTAAAAGCCCACCTCTTTGAGAGTGCTTTCGACTCCTAACTCCTCTCACCTTGGGTTCTGCATTCCTCTACCCTCTATGTCAGGGGTGCCCCCCCAACATCATTTCTGATGTGGGAGAGGAAGTTCCGGGTCAGCCAATCACTGCCTGGGTGGCCTGGAACTTCCTCTCCGACGTCAGAATTGACATTGGAGGGGAAAGCTTGTGGGTACGGCGCTTGTACGTGCCTGGCCTGGCATCAAGGAAGCAGGGCGAAATCGGCGGTGGTGGATTGGGGGGGCAGGGAGAGAGAAAAAAGACAGAAAGAAAGGGGGTAGGGAGAGAGAAAAAGAAAGAGAGGGAGGGGGAAATTTTGGGTTGGATAGTATTTTCTTATACTGAAGAGTACCAGTATGACTGTTTATGGTTTGGGGAGGGGGAGAATTTGGCTGTCTGGTGTATTGGTTGTGTTATTTTTGTGCTGTATTTGCCATTGTGAAAATTCAATAAAACTTGTTAAAATAAAAAGAAAGAAAGGGGAGGGGGCAGGGAGAAAGGAAGAAAAAGTTGAACTCATGGAGGGACAGAGAGAGATGTTGGTTGTGGAATGGAATGAGGTCTGGAGGAGAGGAAGCATACAGGAAGAAGAAACAAACAAACAAACAAAGGAACAAAGAAAGATTGGATGCACAGTCAAAAGAAGGAAGTGCAACCAGAGACTCATGAAATCACTAGACAGCAAAGGTAGGTAAAATGATATTACTTTACATTTAGCGATCAAAATGTGTCCAAATTTATATCTGCTGAGCAAGGACCATCTATATATGTCAAAATGTACAGCACTCTGTACGCCTTTCATCACTATATAAGTGATAAGTAGTAGTGATTAGAGATAGGGAGATAGATCTATGTGAACATCTGTCCTCTCAGAAAAGCCCAAGCTCTTCACAGGTATACATAGAGAAATCAGTCTTGGATCTACTGAACTCTCTAACTTGTACACTTGAAGTAGAAAGTGTGAGCCCTCCAAAATTCATCTAAAAACCTACTGTACTGACATGTAGGTGACTTCTGCAGGCATAAGGGCTATTGAGGTGGTATACAGTTGGGTACAGTAGGTTTTGGGAACATTGGGGAGATGTGTACCTGGGACCTTTTAAGTGAAGTTCACTGAGCTGCCCCTAGGGTTCCCCACTGTTCTGCTGAGAATGTTGGCCTCTCCTATGAACTAATGGCTGGCTTTTGTGCACTTTTCATTTGGATTTTTTTTGAGGGGGTAGAAGGGTTGAAAATTTTTCAAAAAGATAGACACACTTAGGACAAATACATCTAGGAAAAGGCCATGTTCCCCAAAGTCCAAAACTGGATTTAGATGTCATATTGAAAATGCTCCTCTAAGTGACTAGGGGACACTCGATGAAGTTACAGGGAAATACCTTTAAAACCAACAGGAAGAAATATTTTTTTTTTACTCAGAGAATAGTTAAGCTCTAGAACGCATTGACAGAGGTTGTGGTAAGAGCTGTTAATGTAGCTGGTTTTTAAAAAGGTTTGGACAAGTTCCTGTCTTTTATTGAGAAAGACATGGGGGAAGCCACTGCTTGCTCTGGATCAGTAGCATGGAATGTTGCTACTTTTTGGGTTTTGGTCAGATACTAGTGACCTGGATTGGCCACCGGTGAGACTGGGCTAGTGGGCTTGATGGACCATTGGTCTGACCCAATATGGCTGTTCTTATCCTCTTATGTGTGCCAAGTAAGGACAGTCAAGCCATTGTAACATCACTGATGAGGTTGACTCTGAGGCACTGTGGAATGAGGCATTATGATATCACAATCTCAGCTCTGGAATGCTGCTCTGATTGGGGTTTCGGAATCTTGCCATTCTTTGAGATGCTGGAATGTTGCTACTCCTTGGGTTTTGGCCAGGTACTAGTGAGCTGGATTGGCCACTGGTGAGAATGGGCTACTGGGCTTGATGGACCTTTGGTCTGACCCAGCATTGGCTGTTCTTATTCTCCTACATGTGCCAAGTATAGGACAATGAAGCCATTGGAAGATCACTGATGAGGTTGGCTCTGAGGCATTATGACATCACAATCTCAGCTCTGGAATGTTGCTCTGATTGGGGTTTCAGAATCTTGCTATTCTTTGAGATGCTGGAATGTTGCTACTCTTTGGGTTTTGGCCAGGTACTGGTGACCTGGATCAGCCACCATGAGAACGAGCTACTGGGCTTGATGGACCATTGGTCTGACCCAGTAAGGATTTCCGTATGTCCTTATGTTAAATGTGGTAAATGCAGCCCAATGTGATTAAGAAAAAAGCACAAGTGCTTTAATGATGAAGATGGGAATTTGGAAATTTTGGCAAGGATTGGAATGCCTGTGCCACATTAATTAATTTTCCTTTAATTATACAAAAGAAATTGCCCGGCATTTTCTTGCAAAGCGATCTCCAATGTTTGTTTCTTTTAGAAACAGATTCTAAATTCCTTTGAAATCCATTCTTCAGAGATGATTACAAAGATTTCGCCTGAGCCTCTTGCACAATTAGTTCATGATTATTTAATGAATTCAGCAAATATTTGCATAATATATACATTTCCTTACTCTGTGTCTGCATTGCCATCTGGCATAGGTTTCAGCTCAGTAAAGCCGAAGCAATAAATTACCATTACCAACAGGTTTAAACCAATTATTGCTTGACACGGGGTGTGTGCACGTGGAAATGGGATGCCACATTGCTGTCAAACCGCCAGGCACCCAAAGCATGAATGAGAAAGCATGCCGAAAGAAAAGCATGCAGGCATAAAGAGGATGTTTGCGTTGTCCATGCATGGGATTAGCACAATCTCATCATTCAACGGGATAAATCACAGACTGGTGTTCTTTAAACTTTCCAAAACATTTTGATTGCATTTTTATAAGTACAGTATATAGAATAATGCATCACAATGAATCATTTCAAACATATGAAGCTGTGTATGCAAAAAATGCAAAAAATGCAACAAATAAACATAAAAACATAAGAATAGCCTCACTGGGTCAGACCAATTTTCCATCAAGCCCAGTAGAACGTTCCCACGGTGGCTAATCCAGGTCACCAGTACCTGGCCAAAACCCAAGGAGTAGCAATATTCCATGCTACCGATACAGGACAAGCAGTGGCTTCCCCCATGTCTTTCTCAATAACAGACTATGGACTTTTCCTCCAGGAACTTGTCCAAACCTTTCTTAAAGCCAGCTACGCTATCCGCTCTTACCACAACCTCTGGCAACATGTTCCAGAGCTTAACTATTCTCTGAGTGAAACATTTTTTTTCCTCCTATTGATTTTAAAAGTATTTCCCTGTAACTTCATCGAGTATCCCCTAGCCTTTGTCATTTTTGACGGAGCGAAAAATCGATCCACTTGGACCCGTTCTACTCCACTCAGGATTTTGTAGAAGAGCTTCTTACCGCGGGAATAGAATGAGCACTGGAGCATTTACCTCACTGGCCCGCAGTAAATAGCTCTTCCATAGTTTAGTAAAAGGAGCCCTAAGTAAATCTAAACATTGAAATTAAGCGGATGAACATAAGAACATAAGAACTGCCATCTCCGGATCAGACCTTCGGTCCATCAAGTCCGGCGATCCGCACACGCGGAGGCCCAGCCAGGTGTACACCTGGCGTAATTTTAATCACCCATATCCCTCTATGCCTCTCGTAAGGAGATGTGCGTCTAGTTTGCTTTTAAATCCTAGAACGGTGGATTCCGCAATAACCTCCTCTGGGAGAGCATTCCAGGTGTCCACCACTCGTTGCGTGAAGCAGAACTTCCTGATATTTGTCCTGGACTTGTCCCCCCTTAGCTTCGGTCCATGTCCTCTTGTCCGTGTCACATTGGACATTGTAAATCATTTTTTTTCCTGCTCTATTTTGTCGATTCCTTTCAGTATTTTGAAAGTCTCGATCATATCCCCTCGCAGTCTCCTTTTCTCAAGGGAGAACAATCCCAGTCTCTTAAGTCGTTCCTCGTATTCCAAGTTCTCCATACCTTTTATTAGCTTCGTTGCTCGTCTCTGCACCCTCTCCAGCAGTTTTATATCCTTCTTTAGGTTGGGAAACCAATGTTGGACACAGTATTCCAAGTGTGGTCTGACCATTGCCCTATAAAGCAGCATTATAACTCTTTCTGATCTACTCGCGATTCCTTTCTTTATCATGCCTAACATTCTATTTGCTTTCTTCGCCGCTGCCGCGCATTGTGCCGACGGTTTCAGGGTCTTATCTATCAGTAGGATGGAAAGTCAATAAGTCACATTAAAATAACAAAAAAGAAAGGGAAAGGCAAATCATATGAAAGCATTTAAGTGAAACAATTCTAGAATTTATCAGCCGATATTTTTATTTGGATTGTTCACACCTTTTTTTCAAGGGATTGGGGACTTTTTGCCTTTTTATAGTTATGCAACCCCCTCTTTTACTAAGGCGCGCTAAATCGATTTAACATGTGCTAATCGGTTAGCGCACCTTAGTAAAAGAGGGCCTAAGTGCCTAGTCCAAAGTCACAGGGAACAGCATGGGGTTGGAACCCACAACCTCAGGGTGCTGGGGGGCTGTTGCTTGAACCACTGCGCCACACTCTCCTCCGATGCAATAGCGCAAGTGAGCCAAGTATAGAACAATGAAGCCATTGTGACATCACTGAGGAGGTTGGCTCTTATTGGTGAAATGAGGCATCATGACCTCAGAGAAAAGGATTGAGACTTGTATACTGCCTTTTTGTAGTTTTACAATCCCCAATCAAAGTGGTTTACGCACAGGCGCTTCAAGCATTTTCTGTACCTGTCCTGGTGCCTCGCAATCTATCTAATGTACCTGGGGCCCTGGAAGATTAAGGGCCCCTTTTACTAAGCCGCATTAGCGGTTTTACCGCACGCTTAGCGTGCGCTACATTACCGCGCAAGCTAGACGCTAACGACACCATTGAGCTGGCATTAGTTTTTGGCGCCTAGCACAGGGTTAGCACGCACGGCAGGGTAGCATGCGCTAAAAACGCTAGCGTACCTTAGTAAAAGGAGCCCTAAGTGACTTGTGCAAGGTCATAATGGGCAGGGCAGGGTTTGAACCCACCATCTCAGAGTGCTGAAGCTGCAGCTTTAACCACTGCATCACACTCCTCTCCGGTAGGTAGCTTAACCCTTTAGTTGGCAGATGGTGAAACGGCTGATTTACATCACTTGATGTTGAATGAGAGCAAGAGTGCCAAGTAAACAGCCGTCTGGAGACGTAGATCTCCCGTAAGAGCCCTAGAAGGCACACGTTGCTTCGAAGCAACAATGCCAAATAAAGAGTTAAGATAAGTTACATTCAGGTCAGTGGCATAGCAAGAGCGAGAGGTGCCTGAGGCTGTGGTGCACTTCCCCGCCCTCTTCTCCGCCTCTTCCCCCCCACCTCTATGCCCTCCTTCCCCACCCCCTCCTGCCATGCACGCTGCTTCCCTTCCGCCGCCCCTCTAATGTTCCTGGCGCGAGCAGCAACCCTCCAAGCTGCCGTTACGCCAGCGTCGGCTCTTCCACTGATGTCACTACGTAGGCGTGGGTCCAGGAAGTGATGTCAGAGGAAGAGCCAACTCTGGTGCGACAGCAGGTTGGGGGGTTGATGCTTCCGCTAGAATATTGCAGAGATATGGGGGTTTGGGGGGAAGGAGAGGGAGCATGGAGAGGAGGACAGGTGCTTGTGCCCTCACCCAGAGGGTGCCCGGGATGGACCACCCCCCACCCTTACTACGCCACTGATTCAGGTATAGTAGGTTGCTCACAATCTAATTTTGTACCTAAGGCAATATATTTATTTATTTTTAAAATTTATATACCGTTTAACACTAAGGGATCCTTTTACAAAGGTGTGCTAGCAGTTTTTCTCTTTTGATTACGAGAACCCTTAATAAACAAATACATAATATAATGGACATGTGATAAAATGAACCAAAAACACAATTGAAAAAATTCACAACCAATGGTTACAAAAATCAAAACAAAAAAAAATCATAAAACTGTGAATGTCAGACTGGAAAAATATATCTCAATTATCTCACACGTCCTAAGCAGAGTCAGAGCATCTTGTAAAGATGAGGAAAGGAGGAAAAGCCTCAGAACATGTGTCATATGAACATAAGAATTGCCGCTGCTGGGCCAGACCAGTGGTCCATCCTGCCCAGCAGTCCGCTCACGCGGCGGCCCCCAGGGTCAAAGACCAGTGCTCTAAATGAGTCCAGCCTCACCTGCGTACGTTCCAGTTTAGCAGGAACCTGTGCTACTTTGTCTTGAGTCCCTGGAGGGTGTTTCCCCTACGACAGACTCCGGAAGAGCGTTTCCAGTTTCACATACCAGCCCACTGGCCGTTCAGCTGATATGGACAACATTATCAATCACTGGCCTTCGTCCACCAGCCTTAATTAATGTGCAAAATTCATGCTGGGCAAACTTGCATTAATAATACACAATATCAAGATGATAAAAACCACTTATCTTGATTAATATGAAAAACTCATTCTGATTCTGACGAGCCCATTCCGCAATATCTTCCTCAGAGAATCAGAAAAGCCATGAAGTGCAATAACAAGCCTGCATCCTAACAGATCACAAAGCCCTTATTGCGTTACATATCCTTAATAATCTGATAAAATGGACATACAGACAATCCTCAGGAAAGTACCATGATATGGACAATACAGAGCATGACTAGTTCATCGACTTTACCAGAAATAGCTAAAAAAAAAAAGGCATCTACGATTTGCTGCGTCTTAAAAACTTTTCTATACCTGCCTTTTTCACAGCAATTTTGGATCTGACCCACCAAGGAGTTTAGGTGCCTTACCCAGGATCACAAGCCATAGTGGGACTCGAACTGGGCTCCGATGGATGTCAAGCATGGTGATATAACCACTAGAATACTGCTATGTCTATTATTCTTTCTACTAGTATTTTAGCCCGTTACTTTAACGGGTGCTAGAATATATGTCTGTCTGTCTTTATTTCTGTCTCTCTCTCTCCCTGGCCCCCTTTGTCTGTCTGTCTTTCTGTGTCTCTCCCTGCCCCTGTGTCAGAGACGTGGCAGAGCAAATCAGGGCAGTAGAAGGCCCCGAAGCAGCGTGTGTAGAGTGCTGCAGATGCTGCTGGAGTTGGCAGGTTTGTAGTCGGGACCGCAGGAAGGGAAGGGGGGGGGAGGCAAAGGACTAAGTGAGTCAGTCAGACATCGGGAAGGGATGGGAGGGTCAGACCGCGAAAAAAATTATGGAGCGAGTGGGGAGCCGGCATAGGAGTCTTTTTGGTCAGCGCTTCTCTTCCCGGGCCGCTAACGGGTACTAGAATATATGTCTGTCTTTCTTTCTGTCTCTCTCCCTATCCCTGTCTTTTTCTTTCTGTCTCTCTCCCTCCCGCTGTCTTTCTTACTGTCTGTCTCACTCCCTGGCCCCCTTTGTCTGTCTGTCTTTCTGTCTCTCTCCCTGCCCCTGTGTCTTTCTTCCTATCTCCTTCCCTACTTCCCTGTGCAGCAGCCGCAGCATTCCCTATTCCTCCATTTCCCGTGCAGCAACATTTTTTCCCTCCCCCCCACTTCCCTGTGCAAAAGCCGAAGCAGCATTCCCTCCTCCTCCATTTACCTATGCAGCTGCATTTTTTTCCCTCCCCCTCCCCCCACTTCCCTGTGCAGCAGCCGCAGCATTCTCTCCCCCTCCATTTCCCTGTGCAGCAGCATTTTCCTCCTCCCCCCACTTCCCTGTGCAGAAGCCGAAGCAGAATTCCCTCTCCCTCCATTTCCCTGTGCAGCAGCATTTTTTCCCCTCCCACCCCCACTTCCCTGTGCAGAAGCCGAAACAGAATTTCCTCCCCCTCCATTTAACTGAAGCTTCAGTCTGGCCTGCTCCCTGCTCGCCTTGCCGTAGTGTATTTTTTAGTTGAAAGACGCGGCAGCTCCTCTCATGATCCCCACCTGCGTCAGAAGTCCGACGCATCCTTTTACGATGCCGCGTTAGAGGTTTAACACACGTAATAGCTAATTTGCCATCCGCGCTAGCCGCTACTGCCTCCTCTTGAGCAGGCGGTAGTTTTTCGGCTACTGCGGGGGTTAGTGCACGCTAAAAATGTGCGTGCGATAAAGCCGCTAACACAGCTTCATAAAAGGAGCCCCTAATGTTGGTGGGTAAATCAAACCTGAAATTAATGTGAAAACAGAGAAAAGTACAACCTGTGTTTGTATTCATTGTCTCTGGAATCTGTTTCTTAACGTTCTGTAATTAATACCCGGGTCCATACCATGCTATACAGTGGTACCTCGGTTACGAGTACACCGGTTTGCGAGTGTTTTGCAAGACGAGCAAAACATTCGCAAAATCGGCGCCTCAGAAACCGAGCATGGCTCGATTTACGAGTGCCCCCCCCCCCCCGCGATCCAGCACCCTCCCCCCGCGATCCGGCACCCTCCCCCCCCCACCACGATCGGGCACCCCTACCCCCCCCCCCCCGCCGCTGCTTACTGTCATCTGGGCACCGGCATGCCGGTGCCTGAAGATCGGCCTCCTCTTCTTGCTGGGCCTTGAGCATCTGCAGAGAACGTGAACTCGCAGATCTTCGGGCACCGGCACCAACGCACAGGACATGCCGGTGCCGGTGCACAGATTACAGTAAGCAGTGGCGGTGGGGTGCCGGATCATGGTGGTGGGGGTTCCGGATCACAGGGGTGTGTGTGCTGGATCGCAGGGGGTGCCTTCGGGAGGAGCAATGCCTGTTCTAGTGGGGGGGATGGGGGTGGGAACGTATCAAAGCGAGTTTCCATTATTTCCTATGGGGAAACTCGCTTTGATAAACGAGCATTTTGGATTACGAGCATGCTCCTGGAACGGATTATGCTCGTAATCCAAGGTACCACTGTATTTGCACCCTGTGAAGCTCACCCACTTGCACCCTCTGCCCTGTCCATTTCTACACTGCCAACGAAGGCTGGTAACACTTTGCAAAGTTTGTGAAAATTCAAAAAATATATTCAGACACATAATTTTGGATGTGCCCTTATATTTTATGAAGGTGAATCTCCTTCAGCTGGAAGTCTTCGCTTTATAATTTAAACGAGCACATTATGTTGTCGAGAAGGAAGTTCACTTCATAAATTCTGTTACAATTTATAAAGATGGATTTAAGAGTAGAGTTTGGATTTCTACCAAAGAATTCTAAGTAGATTTTCATAAAATGCTACACAGATCTGATAGACTAAAGAGATCATCTTAGAAGCATTGACACATAACATAACTTTATTTTTTTATACCGCCTCAATCAAAAGAATTCTAGGCGGTTTACACAAAAGAGAAAAACTGGACTTACAAGGTCATGAAGGGCATAGAGAGAGTGGAGAGGGACAGATTCTTCAAATTCTCGCAAAATAAAAGAACAAGAGTTGCATTCGGAAAAGTTGAAAGGGGACAGATTCAGAACGAATGCTAGGAAGTTCTTCTTTACCCAACGTGTGGTGGACACCTGGAATGCGCTTCCAGACGACGTAATAGGGCAGAGTACGGTACTGGGGTTCAAGAAAAGATTGAACAATTTCCTGCTGGAAAAGGGGATAAAGGGGTATAGATAGAGGATTACTGCACAGGTCCTGGACCTGTTGGGCCGCCGCGTGAGCGGACTGCTGGGCACGATGGACCTCAGGTCTGACCCAGCGGAGGCATTGCTTATGCTCTTATGTTCTTATGGACAATCAGCGAAATACAAAATATTGATAGTAAGAATTCAGCATATTAACTAAAAAGACAGTAAAAAAATTTAAGTTAATACTGTAAAATTATTATGTTGAGAATAAAACCTCGAATTAAGAGATAAATTTAACAAATAATACTGTCTTAATTTCTTTTCGGAAGGCGCCGTAAGATAACATGGCTCCGCTAATATAGTTACCCAACCAGGACTGTAGTTTACTTCCTTGAAATGCAAGCATCCTGTCTAAGAAAGACCTAAATTTACAGCCTAAAATCTTCGGGTATTACATTACATTACATTACATTAGTGATTTCTATTCCGCTTGTACCTTGCGGTTCAAAGCGGATTACATAAGAAGAAGCTGGACATTTCCAGGAGGGTACATGACATTTAGGGTAAGACATAGTAACAGAATGAGTATAGTCTTAGTAACATTGGATGAAAGCAGTTATATTACATTACATATCAAATCTTTTCCAGGCGTTGGTAGGTAATATGATTCGGTAGGATGAATTGGTTTTGATTTTTAATTTAGTTATTTTTTTTTTTTTTGGTCGGTTGAGGGTATGGTGCCAGGGAGTGGGTAAACCTGGTCGGTGTACGTGGAAGAGGAGAGTGAGATTAGGTGTTTTGAATATGCTTTTTGAAAAGTAGCGTTTTGATTTCTTTACGGAATGCTTTGAAGTCAGATGTTGAGGTTAACAATCTGGTTATGGAGGGTTCGAGTTTTGCTGCATGTGTTGCTATGAGGTTATCATAAAGCTTTTTGCGATGAGTGCCGTTGAGTGGTGGGTATGAGAATGGTGTCAGTGATCTTCTTATTCTGGGTGGAAGGTTACGGTTTAGACGATCGATTAGATAGGCAGGTGCTGTACCGTTGAGTACTTTGAAGATTAGACAGTATAGTTTGAATTGGATTCTGGCTCTAATCGGTAGCCAATGTGAGTCTAGGTAGGCGTTAGTTATGTGGTCATATTTTCCGAGGGAATAGATTAGTCTGAGAGCTGTGTTCTGAATGGTCTGTAGTTTTTTGATCATTTTTGTAGGACATGGTAGATATAGGATATTGCAGTAGTCCACAAGTCCTAGTACCAGGGATTGAACAATGATCCTGTAGTGTTCTTTGTCGAAGAATTTTCTTATTTTTCTTAAGTTGCGCATTGTGAAGAATGCTTTTTGGGTAGTTTTGTTGATTTGAGTCTGCATAGTGCAGCATCTATCTATCAGCACTCCCAGGATTTTGAGGGAGGTCTGGATTGGGTATTTGATAGTTTTAATTTCCAGGTCTGTTATGGATGGGATTTTGTCCGTTTCAAGCATTAAGAATTTGGTTTTGTCCGAGTTTAGTTTTAATTTGTGGGTATGCAAATAAGTTACAGTTCCTGGTTACCCTCACTGGGTTACAGAGCACGAAATGAGATAACAGGTAGGTGGGAGCCAATTCCCAAAGCAACTTAAAACAAAGGCATGAAACAGTGGCATTTAGACAGGTAGATCATACACACATGGTTAACCCTTTCAGGACCATAAGGATCGTAGGCCAATTTTTGTGGTTTTGACGACATTTTTATGGTAAAAAGGGCTTGCAGATGCCAAAAAATTGATTTTTTTTGTGAAATATCATTATTTTTATTTAAAAAATCACACTTCTGGCTTATGGACAGTGTGGCAAGTGAATCTTCTCGTCAATCTGGCAACGACGCTAATGAATGAATGTCGGAACCAGTTTGTTTACATAAAGGCAGTATCCTATGGAATCCGTACATATCAAATTTAGAACTGTAGACTATCCCAATCAAAATTTATAGGATTTTAAAGTTATGGGACAAATATGTCCCTTGGTCCTGAAAGGGTTAAAAAAAAAAAAAAAGATTAGGTTTAAGTGGTCAATACTCTCAATGGAGAAGGGTAAATAGTGAGGTCCAAGCACACAATCTCAGCAGGTAATATGGAGTGAAAAAATGATCCATCATATTCCCCCTCTCTTGCTAAGGACATAGAACATAGAAACATAGAAACATAGTGGCAGAGAAGGGCTATAGCCCACCAAGTCTGCCCATTCCAAGTATTCGCTACCGAATTTACTCCCTTAAAGATCCCACGTGAGCATCCCATTTACTCTTAAAATCCGTCACGCTGCTGGCCTTTATCACCTGGAGTGGGAGTCTGTTTCTATAACCATAAAGCCCTATGACCTCACAATGCAGGTGTAAAGAGCCTTAGCCAATAGGAAGAGGAGATGCAAATGTTAAGAGCCTTAGCCAATAGGGAGAGGAGGAGATAGTGGATGCTGAGGCCATTTGGCCTTTATCTGCCATCATAGAAACATAGAAACATAGAAAAAAGCGGCAGAAAAGGGCTATAGCCCACCAAGTCTGCCCATTCCAAGTATCCCCTCCCTTGAATTTACTCCCTTAAAGATCCCACGTGAGTATCCCATTTTCTCTTAAAATCCGTCACGCTGCTGGCCTTTATCACCTGGAGTGGGAGTCTGTTTCTATAACCATAAAGCCCTATGACCTCACAATGCAGGTGTAAAGAGCCTTAGCCAATAGGAAGAGGAGATGCAAATGTTAAGAGCCTTAGCCAATAGGGAGAGGAGGAGATAGTGGATGCTGAGGCCATTTGGCCTTTATCTGCCATCATAGAAACATAGAAACATAGAAAAAAGCGGCAGAAAAGGGCTATAGCCCACCAAGTCTGCCCATTTCAAGTATCCCCTCCCTTGAATTTACTCCCTTAAAGATCCCACGTGAGCATCCCATTTACTCTTAAAATCCGTCACGCTGCTGGCCTCAACCACCTGCAGTGGGAGTCTGTTCCACTGACCCACCACTCTTTCGGCGAAGAAGTACTTTCTGGAGTCTCCATGAAACTTCCCTCCCCTGATTTTTCAGCGGATGCCCTCTGGTGGAGCGCTAACTGATTAGCGCACGCTAAACGCTAACACGTCCATAGACTAACGTGCACGTATTAGCGTTTAACGCACGCTAATTGGTTAGCATACCTTAGTAAAAGAGGGCCCTTACTATACGTGCTCTAGTTTCTCTTTATTGTATTGAAGGAGTCTGGGACTGCTGGAAAAGGGGATAGAGGGGTATAGATAGAGGATGCATTTGAAATAATGCTTTTACTTACATAGTAGATTGCATTGTTACTAAGGGCTCCTTTTACTAAGGTGAGTTAGGGCCTTAAACGCGCGGAATAGCACTTGCTAAATTGCCGCACACTAGACCTTAATGCCAGCTGGCGTTATTCTAGAAGTATACTGCGTGGTTTAGCGCGTGGTAATTTCTAGCTTGCGCTAAAAACACTAGCGCACTTTAGTAAAAGGAGCCCTAAGAGACATAATGAAAAAAAGAAAAGAGAGAGTATAGCATTTGGTAAAAAGTGAGCTCCCCCAGAGGCCTGTGCTGGAACTGCATCTTTTAAAACATGTTTATCGATGATCTGGAGATGGGAATAACTAGTAAGATAATTAAATTTGCGGATAATACAGAGTTGTTCAAAGTTGTTAAATTGCAAGAGGACTTTCTGAGATTGGGAGACTGGACATCAAAATGGCAGATGATGTTCAATGTAAGCAAGTGCAAAAGGATGAATGTGGGAAAGAGGAACGTGATGCAGGGTTCTATACTAGGAGTAACTGCCCAGGAAAAGGATCTTGATTTTAGATGGTGTATCTTCGAAGGAATTGTAGCAGGGTGGGAGGGAGATGATATTGAAGCACGTTTAAATTACGAAGAATGACAATGGATGTACAAGCTACAAACTTAAGAACCTAGTGGACTTAATGCAGAATTTGATTGGATGGCTTTAGTATAGTGCTTCCAATCAGGCGTTTCTTCGTAGGTGATGACGTCTATATATGAAATGTGATTTAGTGACAGATGAATGCCAAGTAGCCATGTTTCAGCTTTGAAGAAATGTTAACGATCTTGGTTTGGACACTACTAAGTAAGAGGTGGTGTTTCATATTCAATGTGAAATAATTTTTCAATTAGAAATTAATAATGATTTATTATTTTATTGAAGAAGCCATGCCCTTAAGCAGAACATTGTGAAACATGCATGCCGGCACCGGCAACTTGAAGCTATTGGAAGACAATTTTTGAAGTCATTGAACGATAAGTTTATTTTTGAAAATGTAATGACTTATGATCTGTGATATCTAATTGAAGACTATGAAATGAAAATAGGCTGATGAGCAGTGGCACAGTAAAGGGGGGTCCTGGCACCATCTTGGTGAGGGCGCTGGCACCCCTCCATGCCACGCTTGCATCCTCCCTTCCCCCACCCCCTATCTCTTTTAAATCTTCACCAGCGCAAGAAACTTCTCCGGCCTGCTGCTCGCACCAGCCTGATTCCCCTCTGAAATCGCTTCGGGGTCGTGACGTTAGAAGGAAAGCCAACGCCAGCACGATCTGCGGGCCGGAGAAGCTGCTTGCACTAGTGATGATTTAATGAGGTACAGGGGAGGGAATGAGTGTGTTGGGAGCATGGAAGGAGCGGAGGGGTGGAGAAGAGGGTGGGGGGGGGGTGCCGCCGTCCTGAAGCCTCCTACCCTCACTACGCCGCTGCTGAAGAGGAAGCTAGCAGAGTAGACTCGGGCTATGATTCTGCAAACTAAACTAAACTAAGCCTTAAGTTTATATACCGCATCATCTCCACGGAAGTGGAGCTCGACACGGTTTACAAAGCTTAAAAATATAAGAAGAGAGAGGAGAAAGATTTACAAGAGCATATGGATAGAGGGGATGTAAACAGGAGAAGAAATGTTATATGTTAGAAAAAAGCCATGTTTTCAGTTGTTTTCGGAATAGTTGGAGGGAGTCCAGGTTCCGCAGCGGGATAGTGAGATTGTTCCAAAGGCCCGTGATTTTGGAGAGGAGGGATTTTTCCAGTTTGCCTGCGTGGAGGATGCCGTGTAGAGAGGGGAAGGATAGTTTAAGTCTATGTGCGGATCTGGTGGTGGCAGACATCGAGGCGATGAAGGATAGAAGGATTAGGGGCGGAAAGATGCCGTGAATGATCTAGAAAGCCAGGCAGGAGCATTTGAAATGAATTCTGGAACCTACTGGGAGCCAGTGAAGATTGGTAAGTAGTGGGGAGACGTGATCAGATTTGCGTTTTGAAAAAATCAGCTTGGCAGCAGTATTTTGGATAAGCTGGAGTCTGCGAAGACTTTTTTTTTGTTAGGCATAGATAAATGGCATTACAGTAATCGAGTTTGGATAGGATGATGGATTGTACAAAGCGTGTCTAAAGTTAGACGCCATTTGGACGTCCAAGATAGGCGTCCTTTGTACAATCACAGAAATAAAAGAAAAGCAAACAAAAATAAAAACCCAGAGAGCTATTTAGCAGATCGCATTAAGGATGTCCAAACTGTGTCTAAGTTCCGTCCATAGAACTCAGGTCTATCTGAAGCATAAACTATGCTCAAAAGTAGACCTGGTTTTCATTCGTAGGCATGAGATGGACGCCCTAGGTTGCTCAGCGTTATGCAAATGAATCGAAGGGCACCCGTATTGAAGCCTCGCCCAGACCACGCCCATTCCACACCCACGCCTATTCCGTTAGGCGTGAGTTTTCACAATGGGTGTCCATGAAATTGTGTACGTGCCTACAAAGTGACATCCACATCCTTTGGACGTCCATGTGCCAATTATCACTCGTTAAGACCCTTAAATGGCTCATTAACCACTCAGTTTGGACGCCTAAGTCCCGCTCAGCATTAGGTGGGATTCAGGCGACCTTTATAGAATCAGGGCCTCAGCGTATGTGTCATGGATTCTGAGTGCCGCTTCTGATGGCCTTTAAAAAAAAATTTGGCAATGAACTTTACTTCACTTTGAGAACTCTACAGTCCTGGAGATTGAATTTTAATGAGATTTTATCTAATAGCCAGAACTTAAATTGAGGCCGATTGCAAAGTGGTATTTTATAAATGTCAGGTGCCCTTTAAAGAATTAGGGCACAGCGCTGATCTTTTTGGCACCTAACTTTTAACGCTGTAAAGAAAAAAAATGGCCAAATAAAAACAAAACAAGATGGACCGAGAATCTCGGTGAGAGGGAGAATTAGAAGGCCTTGAGCATGCGCAGATGCATGCTCAAGGCCCGGCAGAGGCAGGAAGTTCTTCAAGCAGCACCGGCATGTCCTTTGGGCTGCGTGCCGGTGCCAGACGGAGGTAAGTTTGAAGTTGTTCGGGCGGGGAGGGGGGGGTGCTGGTTTGAGCAGGGGGGAGGGGCTTTTGCGAGCCGGGGGGAGCAATGCCGGTTCTCGGGGGGGGGGGGGGGTGCTTGCAAATCGAGTCAACACTTGGTGTGTGAGACAACTTTTACGAGAATGTTTTGCTCGTCTTGCAAAACACTCGCAAACCGAGGTTTGACTGTATTTATTTCTGGGTCATAGACCTTAGAAGTTCACCTGGAACTGTCCTTAGGTTCCAAAAAATTTCTGTCAAAGCTCACTTCAGCCTATCTCGTTATTTGCAGGATACAGACCGTAAAAGTCTGCCCAGCACCGTGTGCACGTTCCAAATTGCTGGAGCTCCCGTCGAAACCTTCCTCAGCCCATCCTCAACCAAATTGCCACATATGGGACACAGGCCATGCAAGTCTGCCTAGTGCCAGCCTTAATTCTTCAATTTGGACACACGCACTGCACTTTGAACATTCACCGAAGCTCACACGGGGAACCGTATATGCTTGGTTTTCATACATGCAGGGTTACCAGACGTCCAGATTTCATCGGACGTGTCCACCTTTTGAGGCCACGTCCAGGGGTCTGGACGGCTTTTCAAAACCCAACACTTTGTCCAGGTTTTGAAAAGAAATTGCGTTTGGAGGGGGAATCCATATATGTGCAGATGCAACGTGACATCACACGCACACATGCATGCGGGTGACATCATCGCAGCCACACATGCACGGCTGCCTTCCTGCCCAATGAACAGGCAGCAGAAGGCGGGGCTGGGGCATAACAGGGCGGGTTTAGGGATCTGGATTTTACATCTCTATTCGCCTGGGCCGCTCCCTTGTTGGACAAATGCCAAATATATCTTTGGGGGCGTGACCTGCACCAGTGAAAAAATGTAGTTACTTACCTGTAACGTAGGTTCTCCGTGGACAGCAGGATAGTCAGCCACATATGGGTGTTGTCCCAACAGCTCCCAATTTACGGATAAACTCTCCAATAGCTCAGAGAGATTTTTTTTTTTTCTCTGAGCACATGCATTGCCCGGGCACCACTGGGTATGCCCGAGCCCTACCCATTTCCCCCCTGCTTCCCCCTAATCCCCAGGATGTTTCTAGCTGTGGCCGGGTCGGCCATATGGGGAGGCGGGTGGGTTGTGTGGCTGACTATCCTGCTGTCCACGGAGAACCTACGTTACAGGTAAGTAACTACACTTTCTCCTAGGACAAGCAGGATGAGTCAGCCACATATGGGTGACTCCCTAGCCGAGGGATGTACCGAATGGACCTGCGATTTAGCGCTCTGTGCATCCCTCGCCTGGCTGTGGAGGCCGAGCCGGGCAGGGTAATCAGGCAAAGCAGGCTCAGTTGTGCAAACAGGTTTCTTTAATAAAGTGCTGTGTTAACTGGGCAATAATACTTGCCGAACAGTGCAACTGGTCAATAACCGTCAAGGAACAGTGAGAAAAAGTAACTGGTCAATAGTAACAATTCGTAATAGCATGTAAACGGTAACAATTCGTAATTGCGTGTAACAATTAGTACTTGCATATTGAACCTCTAGTCTAGACATGTAGTACTGGCTGGCACTTAATCAGTATCTGTGCCCCCCTACTTGATCAGTGCTTGTCAAGGCAGTGGTAGTGGTTGGTGTCCCTCCCGGGAGGGGAGGGCCGCTTGCAAGACTGTTTGGCCGAATGCATTCGGGGCGTGGAATGCTATGTCGAGGCAGTAGTGCTTGGTAAAGGTGTGCAAGGAGGACCAAGTGGCTGCATTGCAGATGTCCTCTATTGGTGTATGGTGTAGATGAGCCAGAGTGGTGGCTACGGCTCTGAGCTGGTGGGCGTGGGCTCCCACTGGCGGTTCACGCTGCGCTCTTCTGTAGGTGAAAGAGATGCACTGGGATATCCAGCGCGAGAGCGTGCGTTTGGTGACCGGCCATCCTAGCCTGTTATGGTTGTAGGAGACGAACAGTTGTGAGGCTTGTCTGGTCTGTTGTGTCCTGTTAATATAGGTGGTCAGGGTCCGTACACAGTCCAAGGGGTGTCGCTGTAGTGGCTGCGAGCCCCCCTGTGGGTGAATGTAGAGTGCGGGGAGGATGATAGACTGGTTGATGTGGAATGCTGACGCCACCTTCGGCAAGAATCGGGGGTGGGTTCTGAGCACCACCCTGTCCTCATGGAGCAGTGTGTAGGGGGGGTGATGGACCAGGGCCTGGATCTCGCTGATACGTCTGGCCGATGCAATGGCGGTCAGGAAGAGGGTTTTCCAAGCCAGGAATCTGGGGTCTGCCTCCCCCAAGGGTTCGAAGGGATCGAGGGTGAGCTGATGCAGCACCAAGTTCAGGTCCCATCCGGGCGGTGGTGGTCTGACCGGTGGGTGCAGATTGGACAGTCCCTTCATGAATCTTGCGAATACCGGGTGTCCCGACACCGGTGAGTTGTCCCAGCCAGCGTGGTACGCCGCGATCGCGCTTAGGTGGACCTTGATGGAAGTAGGTTTTAGGCCCATCTGAGATAGGCTTAGTAGGTACTGCAGGATGTCCGGTATGGGGCAGTTGTAAGGGTCTCGCTGTGTGTTCGTGCACCAGTGGCGGAATCTTCTCCATTTCAATCCGTAGCATTTTCGGGTTGAAGGTCTTCTGGCTGCCATGAGAATGTGCTCCACGTCTTGTGGTAGGTTCATCCTCTCAACATCCATGCGGTCAGGGCTAGGGAGCGCAGGTTGTGATGGAGGGTGGCGCTCCCGTGTTGTGTTATGAGATCTGCGCTGATCGGGAGGCGGAGAGGTGGGTGAACCGCTATCCGTTGCAGGAACGGGAACCATGGTTGCCGGGGCCAGAACGGGGCAATCATGATCACCGTTGCTCTGTCCTGGAGGATCTTCTGCAGGACTTTGGGTATGAGAGGTGTTGGTGGATAGGCGTATAAGAGTCCGTGGTTCCAATTCAGGGACAGGCCGTCGGGACTGAGACGGCGCTGGGTCGGTCTCTGAGCAAAAGATCGTGCATTTTGTGTTCAGTTCTGTCGCAAACAGGTCGATGCTCGGTGTGCCCCAGGTGCTGAAGATCTTCTTCGTCACTGCTGGGTTGAGAGACCACTCGTAGGGGTCCAGCTGGCAGCTGAGACTGTCGGCCAGGTCGTTCTGCTCCCCCGGGAGGTAGGTTGCCTGGATGGGGCACTGAATGGTGATGGCGAACTCCCAAATGCGGCAGGTTTCCTTGCAGAGCGAGGCTGACCCTGTGCCCCCCTGCTTGTTGATGTAGTACATGGCCACCTGGTTGTCTGTTTGGATGAGGACTGTCCTGCCTGTCACCCATTGATTGAAGGTTTCGAGGGCATTCCCTATGGCCCTGAGCTCCAGTAGGTTGATATGGAGTGAGGACACCTGGGCAGACCATGTGTCTCCTGTGCGAAGATGGAGAAGGTGTGCCCCCCATCCATGTTTGGAGGCATCTGTGGTGACCACCAGCTGGTGGGGTGGTGGTCTGAATGGTTTCCCCTTCGCTAAATTTTCTCGGGACATCCACCACTGCAGCGTCTTGTGTATGGGTCGGCGAATGGGAATCTTGGTGGTCAGTGGTTGGGTATGCTGGTTCCAGTGACGTCTGAGGTGCCATTGCAGGGGTCTCATGTGTAGTTTGGTGTGTTGGACAACAAAAACTGCGGCCGCCATGTGGCCCAGGAGACGCAGAAAGGAGCGTGCTGATGATGAGCTGCTGGCAGAGATGCGCTGGGCCAGGGATGTCAAGGTGTCGATCCGGCCGTCTGGTAGAAAGGCCTTGGTCTGTGTGGTATCGATGACTGCCCCGATGAATGATATCCTCTGGGTGGGTATCAGGTGGGATTTTTTGTAGTTGATGAGGAACCCCAGTTCTTGGAGGAGGGTTATGGTGGTTGTCAGGGCTGCATGGACCTCCCCTGGTGAGCGGGCCACTATCAGCCAGTCGTCGAGATAGGGAAGGACGCATATTCCCTGCAGGCGAAGATGTGCCGCTGCCACGGCCACGCACTTTGTGAACACTCTTGGGGCTGTCGAGAGTCCAAAGGGTAGGGCTTTGTACTGGAAGTGTCTCTCTTTGATCTTGAAGCGAAGATACTTCCTGTGAGCTGGATGGATAGGCACATGAGTGTAGGCGTCCTGTAGGTCCAGCGAGGCTAGCCAGTCGTTGGGCTGTATCAGGGGCAGGACTGTGCCCAGGGAGTGCATCCGGAAGCGTTCTTTGTGTATGCACTTGTTGAGATGACGGAGGTCCAGGATTGGGCGTTTGCCCTTGTCCTTCTTTGGCACGAGAAAATACCTGGAGTAAAACCCCATGTTGATCTCCTCTGGTGGTACCGCCTCTATTGCATCTGCCCGAAGCAGGTCCTCTGCTAGTCGCAGGAGAACAGGCTCGTCTGAAGTTGGGTGCCCCGCCCGCTGCGGTGGTTTTTCTGGAGGGTGGGAGTCGAACCGTATGCGGTATCCCCGTTTGATGATGTTGAGGACCCACTGGTCGGTGGTGATTCTGGATCAGGCACTCACAAACAATCTGATCCTGCCCCCCACTGGCCCCTGCTGGTTTGGGGGGTAGTCAAAGATTCTGCTTTTGCTTTGGGGGGGCAGTCTGCCTTTGATTGCCCCTGCCCCTTGGGCGACGCTTGTCCACGTAGGAGTTTCTATATGGCTGGGAGCGTAGGTTCCCAGACTGCTGCCAGCGTGGTGCTGTGGAGTGGCGTCTGTTGGCAGTGAAGGGCTTGCGATTCCTTTGCTGTCTTCGTGGAGGGGCCCAACGTTCTAGGCCGTCAGAAGCGAGGGTTTGAAGGGTGGTGCAGTCGTTTTTAATGCTGTCGACTGTCTCTTTGACCTTATCGCCAAACAGGTGTTTTCCTGTGCATGGGGCATCCGCAAGGGGCTCGTGGAGGTCCTCGCGGAGCGCCGATGCACGGATTCAGGCCAAGCGCCGTGCTAGGATAGCCGTTCCCCCGAAGCGGCTGGATGTCTCAAAGACGTCAAAAACCGCCTTGAAGAGGTGCTTGTTGCATTCCCCTTGGTCATGGAGGAGGGATGAGAGAGAGTCCTGTACCGGCTGGGAGGTGAGCTGCAGAGCCTGTTTTATCTTTTTTTGTATGGCCTCCTGGTACAGCATCATCTGGAACTGGTGTGCGGCGATTCGTGCGTTAAGCATCGCGCCCTCGAAGGTCTTTCTCCCCATGGAATCTAGGGTTTTCAGGTCCTTCACAGGCGGACCGTTAGAGGCCGATCGCGCCGTCTTGTGTCTCTTGAGCGCTGAGGCTACCACGATGGAGTTGTGTTGCAGCTGCGGTTTGTCAAAACCTGGGACCGGGAGGACCTGGTACTTCGCGCTCAGTTTCTTAGATGTGGGAGGCCCTGAGGAGGGGGTCCGCCAAATCTTGTCTCTGCAGTCAAGGAGGTTCGTATGAACTGGGATCGCTACTGGCTGTTTGGGATAGTCCAGTGATTGCAGGAGGCCATCATCCTCTGGCGTGGGTTCTGGTGGTCCCCTCACATGGATCCCAAGGAGGGCAGCGAGTTTCTGGATAAACTTGGGATAGGCTAGGTCCTCTGGTGCTTGTGCCGGGGGCTTCGCTGTCGTCTATGTTTGAGATGGCGCAGGGGATCGGTCCGAGTTGTAGGCGCTCAAGAAGCTGTCGTCGGATTCGTCCCCCGTGTTGATGTCAGCGGCTCTGTTAACTTGTAGAGCTTGGGCGCTGCTCATCTGGGTGCTGGGCTGATGCAGTGTCTGGGGGGTCCCCTGCTGAGCGAGAAGCTGGGTCAGAAGCTGGACCAGTTGTTGATGGTCAACCCCCTGGCCGGTCGTCTGACGCTCCAGGTGGGGCATTCCCTCCGTGCAGTCCTTGCGTCGCTTGATCGGTGGTGAGGATGCAGAAGGGCTGGAGAGAGATGGTGTGCTGTATGGTCGCCTGCTGCCTCTCCCTCTGGATCTGTGTCCTGCAGGAGAGTGGTGATTGTGCCTTATATCACCCCTGCTGCGGCTGCGCTGGTGGTGGTGGCGGCGAAAAGGCTCCCCCCGGGGAGATCGGGAAGCATCCCGATGCCGAGTGTGCTGGTGGGGGGAGTGCCGATTCCTCTCCCTGCAGCGTGCCTCGTTGTGCCCCGTTCTCAGGCTGCTTGTAGCTGAGCCGGCATCCTGAGTTGATCGGGGAGGCGTGCCCCTGCAATCTCCCTGCCTGCTGATGTCAGGAGGGGTTCCCCGACGAGTTCTCTCTTCAGGGAGGCGGGTCTGGCTGCTGGTTGGCTGGTTGTGCAGGAGGGGCGGACCTGGGTGGCGATCTTCTGCTGCTTGGAGGCATGGCCGATCGGGGATTGGCTCCTCCGTTGCTAGGGGGCATGTTAGGCCGGTAGCTGGCTGCTCCTCCATTGGTGGGAGGCGTGGCTGCCTGCAGGCTGGTTTCTCCCCGGGCTCCCTTTCCATTTGCTGCTCCCTTGTTGCTGGGGGGCGTGGCCTCACGCTGGATCGGGCTGTGGAGGAGCAGGGAGATGGCTTCTCTTCCGGTCCACACGTGGGGGTAAGTGCGAGACCGGGAGGTGCCCCCAGCGATGTGCCCGTTCGGGCAGAGGCCGATGGTGTTCCCGATGACTTCGGGAGGGGGGGGCCGGAGGGCGAACCCCGATCGGCTTCCTGCAGGGGCCGATGGCTAGCGACAGCATGCAGAACCTCCTGGAGAGATTTCTCGACCGGGCAAGTTGCAGTCAGGGGGGTTGACTGAGCCAGGACATCCTGGAGGCTCCTCACCGGATTCCTCTGTGGATCCCCCGCTGCTACGCTCCGATGAGGATGGCTGCTGGAGGAAGATTCTCGGGCCTCACTTCTCTTCAAGAAGTCTTTCAGTGCCCTCTTCCTTAGCTTGCGTGCCCGTGGAGGCAGACGGCCGCAGTGCATGCAACACTGTTCCTCGTGCGCTGTGCCCAAGCAGCGAACGCACAGGTCGTGAGGGTCCAGTGTGCTCATCCTTTTCCTGCAGCCCGGACATTTCTTTGATGTTTCTGGCATCTTCAAGATGGTAAGCAGAACAAGTTTTGATTGTAGAAAAATGGAGAGCTGTGGGAAAATCCGACCGATGGGAACGGGCGGAAACTAAAGACTGGGGGTTAGGGGGAAGCAGGGGGGAAATGGGTAGGGCTCGGGCATGCCCAGTGGTGCCCGGGCACTGCACGTGCTCAGAGAAAAAAAAAAAAAAAAAAAAATCTCTCTGAGCTATTGGAGAGCTTATCCGTAAATTGGGAGCTGTTGGGACAACACCCATATGTGGCTGACTCATCCTGCTTGTCCTAGGAGAACCACAGACTCATTCTCGCAATGTGATGACAGAACTGGCTTGTATTTTATTGAGTGGCTAAAGTCTATCAATTACAAGTACAGAGCAAACGGAGTGCACTCCGAAGCAATGCAACACATATTGATTTGTCACGTACTCACTTTCGTTTATTACTTCTTCCCGTCTTAGTTTTCTCAAATATAAGCAATCCACAAAGACTAGTCTCCACGTTTCAATATTATTTCCTTCCACCTGATACTGCCTTTCAAAACTCCGTATTAGATGCACACACAGGGCAGACAGACACGCAGCCGACGCTGATCCCGCGGAATAGCGTTCAGACTCGAAATGGGTTATCCAGCCGTACAAGTGTCTACTTGAATTAAGCCCCTACATCTCAAGGGCCTCAACTGGGGTTCTGAGTCAGCCATTAGCCGGCTCACTACGGAAAATCTAAATTCTTCCTGTCAGCTCAGGGTTTATTTTAATCAGATTTTTCTCAACGTGAGCTGAATCCTTTTGGATGTCACATCACAAAAATAAGATGATTTGAATCGGTCTGCTGGAGTTTTGGAAACCTCAACAAGTTCTGTCAACACCCAGTTATTCCAGGTTCTTTCTCTATATTTTTTTTCTTGTCGATTCATATCAGTTTACATTCATGCGTGTTTAGCATAGTGGCAAAACAAAGAGAAAAGGGAGGTCCCAACCTAATCTGCAGTAAAAACCAACCGAGAACAAACAAAACAAAACTGCAGATCTGTACAGGACGTAGGCAAAATTAATTTCTATCACAATTTTGGATAGCGTCATTTAAATATCATCATGTCTACACCATATAATTTTTTTGTTATGCATATATGTATTGTTTTATAATTTTAATAATACATTTTATATTGTATTTACTTAATAGGACCCCTGACGAAGGTTTGTCCGAAACACGGACCATGTCGGGTCCCTTGATTGGTAAAAGGGTTTACATATATTTATCTTGTCACAATAAATTTTGCCTACGTCCTGTACAGATCTGCAGTTTTGTTTTGTTTGCTGTTTAGCATAGTGGCACATATCATGTTTCTGTGCATTTATCCACAGAAATCGCCAAAACTCTGCCTAAATGCTAAGACCTGGATTTTGTCAACGGTGCTTCTGTCAGCGGTCGCCTTAAAAACGGCTTTTCTTGATTATGACAGAGATAGGTATACAAATGATAACCCGTAATTGGAAAAATTGCGATCACCTCAACTTTCCGTTTTGGTGGGCCAATTTAGGTTTAGGGAAAAAATACGAAAAGATGAATGCGGATATGTTGGGGCAAAGCAAATTATTTAATTTGGTTTGGGGCCCGTTGACATCCTTTGTTAATTCAGCATAGTTGGCTTTGTTTAAATTTTATGTTTATTTTTTATTTTTATACATATCCAGGACAGGATGGGTGTGTGTGTGTGTGGGGGGGGGATATCTTTCTGGTTCATTTCTTGATTAAATTGTTGGATGGGAGGGGAGGGATATTTATTTTCTGCATTGTTATTAGTGGAATTTAGTGCTTATTTTGTTATTAATGTATGTATAATTCGTGGCACTTTGTATTAGCTTTGAAAATTAATAAAGATTAAAAAACAAACAAAAAAAAACGGCTGACGATCATGTACCAATCATGAGACAGTGTTGTTTATAGAACTGCGGCTTCAGAAAAGGTAAGCAACAGAAATGTTGGCCAGGATTTTCAAGGCCTACATTTCTAAAGCCTACTTTTTAGGTGAGTTGTGTCTATGGAGATGCTTTACGATGCCCTAATGCCATTTCTGTTGTTAATATATACATAGATGTAGTGGCATGGGGGAATATTTAATCTAATGCTGGGACAGCACTGGTGAACCAGTAGATCACAGAATGCAGATACGCAAAAAAAGCTAAGTGATCAAAACATATTATAGATAAACAGTAGTTTATTGATAATTCAAATGATATAATATACAACAAAAAGATTATAAAAAGATTCTAAAAAA
This sequence comes from Geotrypetes seraphini, assembly GCF_902459505.1. Lineage (NCBI taxonomy): Eukaryota > Metazoa > Chordata > Amphibia > Gymnophiona > Dermophiidae > Geotrypetes > Geotrypetes seraphini. The sequence goes on from NC_047084.1 coordinate 142,409,513, forward strand.
ATATATAAGAATATGAGAACATTAGCAGGGATTAATGACGAATGACAGACCGAATGAGCATTCTATACTCTAAGGTCAAAATCTGAACTCCCGTTGCTACGTTCTCTTGGTGATATAAATGCTTTCTTAGCAACCCACTACATCTATGTATATATTGATGTTTAAAACTGAATGAAGATATTCTATACTCAAACTATATTTCTGTTGTTAGCCATGCCTACAGTTGCATTGGGCATCATAAAGCACCTCCGTAGGCGCAATTCAGATTCTTCTGTGGCATGAACTCCAGAAGCAAAAGTCCTTCATCATCCCAGAAGACAGTTGCCCTAACTTTGCCTGCAGATTTTTCTGTCTTGAACTTTTTTGGGGTGGGAGATGGCTTGTGCTTCCACCGCATTGACTCCATTTTGGAGTCAGGATCTCTGTGATAGACTCAAGTCTCATCTCCAGTCTGTAAACAATGAAAAAAGTTCACATAGTCTTCAAGGGGCATCTTCAAGCTCTCCTGACTGCACTGGAGTCTTGCGACCTTCTGACTTGGCATCACTATTCTTGGAAACTATCTTGCCCAACATACCCAACTTTTCATGAATTATTTTCCGAAGTGTACATGCCGAGATTCCCAATTCTTCAGCTATTCGGGGAAACTTTAATTTGTCTGTCTGACAAAATTAAATCCTTTCTTGCACATTTCTGTGGAAGTTGCTTCCACAGGTCATCCAGCGTGAGGATCATCTTCAATGGACTCTCTACCTTATTTAAACTTCTTGCTCCAAAATTTTACTTTGTAAGATGATGGGACAGACTCACCATAAACTGCAGTCATGTGTTCATGGATCTCCTTTGGCTTTTTCCCTTCTTTTGAGAGAAATTTTATCACTGAACAGTGCTCCAAATCTAGCAGTTTCTTACTTGATTCACACAAGGACTCTCCTAATATCCTGTCTCTTGGAATGTTAGACTCGCACTTACATTCTGTGAACAGATAAACTCTCTGGTAAAGAATTGCTTCTTTAGTCTGTGTATGTTGAAAAAAGTTAGATCACTATTCTACCAGGAGCAGTCCACTGTGCTTGCTCAATTGGACTACTGTAACTCTGTGTATCTGAGTATCAAGCAGGGCAGTTTACAATGCCTTCAGTTGATACAAAACACAGCGACAAAACTTATTTTCGGAAAACAAAAGTACGATCATGTTTCTCCTTTGTTCAGAAAGCTTTATTGGCTTCCAATTCATTTTAGGATCCAATTCAAATGTGATTGTGTTGCTTTCAAACTTCTCTATGGACTATTTGACCCTCTGATCCCATTACACTGGAATACTCTCAGATCTTGCTACCTGAGGAACTATTATTTCCCTCTTTTAAGGGAATCAAATCTGCTGGGAAGCTTAGTCAGTCCTTTGCTTTCAAGTTAGTAGAGAATTGGAATGGACTTCCTGACTCTTAGATCGATAGGTCAGCTACAGTGGTTTCATAAAACCTTTAAAAAAACTCTATTATTCTCACAATATCTAAATGGTTTACCTACAGGATCTTATTATTATGATAGACTAAACTATATATATGTATATTCTGGTCTTCTGACTACTTGTTAATCGAATCAAGCTCTGATGGGAGATGACCCGGTATATAACAAATATATTTTATTGAGCTCAACATTGAAAACAAGCAAAGGCACAAGGTGAATCAAAAACAAGCTCAAGTTATAACAAAAGGACCCACAACACCACACCCTCCTTTCCATCCGCCCAACCCCCAAAATAATCCTCCCTACCCTCCCAACCCCCAACCCCCAGTCCTCCTTCCAGGTGCAACCCCTAGAATGAACTGTAGTGCAGTACAGAAATACATATTCATATATAAGGAAGGAACACAACCATATACAAAAAAAAGATATCAACAGTTAAGCAAGTGACAGTGAGCCAAAGGAGTCATGGCGTTCCAGAAGGGTTCCCAAGAGTCCTAGCTCTCGAGGCATCTTTTTATTTAAAATTTCCATGCAAATGTCTTGTCAAGGTACAAGACATTGAATATATATTTTGGGATCCTATTCAATTGCAACAATTTTTGTTAGCTCGAGAACAGAAGTGTGTCTTCTCCTTTTCTTTTTTTGTTTTTTAGATTCATTGCTGAGAAAATGGTAGGATGTTAGAGTTCCTCATAATAGGGAAAGGTTAGGATTCATATGAATCAAAACCAATTTCTTTGTTTTCCTTTATTTTAACATGGTTGTAAAGTAGCATGTCTCCCCAATAGTGTGGGCTTGAAAAGGATTATTTTGTGTTTGTATAACCTTGTATGTGAACCTTTTTCCTCAGTATCACTTGATATTGTTAATCATTACATCTATATATATATAAAATCGGAGGTATGTATGTGTGTGTGTGTATGTGCCGCGATCACGCAAAAACGGCTTGACCGATTTGAAGGAAACTTGGTATGCAGATCCCTCACTACCTGGGGTGATATGTTCTGGGGGTCTCGCGGCCCACCTGCACACGTGGGCGGAGCTACAAACATAAAATCATATTTCACCCATTCATGTCAATGGAAAAAATGTAAAAAGCTGCCATTCTCACTGTAATTCCAACTATAAAACACTTTCTATGACACTATAACCACTAGGGACATCGTTTCTATTCTACCACGGACACCATACATATAGAGTTTGTATGTTCTAACTATGTTTGTAACTGTTTCCTTCATGCACCCCAGTTCATAATGTTATTACATTACATGAGTACTCACATATGCTGAACTAGGAACACAGGTTCCATTCAGAACCGGGAAACAACTGCATGGAGTTTCTTTTCAACCTGAGTTTCCACATATTGAGTTGTTTAAATCAATACTGAAACTTTTGTTCGGGACAGGGACAAGGTGAAACCATATTTATCCCGCGGATACCACTTATTCCAACAGATCTTCCTTTTCAGTTTAAGAGATTGCAAATTCCAGTGAGACTTGCATTCTCTATCACAATCAACAAATCACAGGGACAGACTATTACATACTGTGGAGTGGATTTAAGATCCCCCTGTTTTTCCCATGGACAACTCTATGTTGCTTGCTCAAGGGTGGGTTCACCCAAGAATTTATATGTTCTTGCTCCTGGAGGTGAAACTAAAAATGTTGTTTATAATCAAGTTTTGTGTTAGTTGTATTGTATTCATTTTGTCAAATATTTCACATTATAATTTGAATATTGTACTTTTTATAAAGCTGTAAAAAAATAATTTCATTCACCACTATAAAGTATCTTTATTTGAATCCATTTACAGTGTTATTGCTATAATTAAATACCCGTGCAACGCCGGGGCATCAGCTAGTTTTCAATAAAACAAAAACAAAACAGTTAAGCAAGCGACTTGAGCCAAAGGAGTCATGGCGTTCCAAAAGGGTTCCCAAGTGTGCTGAAAAGAGCGCCCTGGGAGAGAGGAAAAATCTAGCACATCCCGTTGTTCCCACATCAGGAGAATAATCAGCCGGCACTGTCAGAGAGAGTAATCCGGCGCCTCCACGTCAAGCCATTTAAGTAGAATACATTTCAATGCAACAAGGACTGTCCACTTGAGGAAGGCAGCAGCTCCCCATTTACGGGGAGAATAATGGGGGACAGCACCAAATAAAAACAAGGGAGAACGTTGTAACATTGTATAGTAATGTTCCAAATGCGCTCCACAAAAAGAAATATGGCATCCCAAAAGTAGTGAATGGTAGGACAGGTCCAAAACATATGTCCCAAGTCAGCCTCAGGGGCCAGACACCTAAGAAAGGTAGCGGACTCTCGAAACCTAGAGAGATAAGCCCTCTTAGGAGAAATATACAAACGGAGAACCAACTTATAATGTTGTTCCCAAAAAGTACTATATTTACGAAAAGCAGACAACCTGCGGACAGCTTGTAGAATCACATCATCAGACAATTCAACAGTAAGATCGCGAGCCCAGGCATCCCTTAATCTAGAATGGTCAAACAAGGGGGACTCATCTTTCAAATGGCGATGATGGAATTTAAGAGGAACAGGGAGCTGGGAGCCAATGATGAAGGCCATGGATAGCAACTCCTGACAAGAAGCCGTTAAAGAACCAGAGGGTAGGGAATTAAGGTAATGATGAATTTGCATACATGCAAAATAATCAGTGGGCGGGAGATCAAATTCTTCCCGCAACTGAACAAAGATGACCCGGTATATAAACTGAAGACGTGATTAGATTAGCTGCAACCGTACATGAGTTAACTTGCACAGACTTGTTTCGACACGCTTGCTACATGATGCGAATGCTTTTTTACAATATGGCTTATCATATATCCAAGGGGCCAAGTGCAGATATTAGATAGGGACAAAATGAGTGGTACAGAATCCATTAGGATAAAGAGAAGGTAGGCTAAATTCAAGGCAAGTTAATACATAACTGACCTTTTCTCCTTCTCAGCCAACAGACACAAGAGAAGCTCACACTCGAACTTCGTTTCCCCCCCAGTTAGAGGATATAAATTGAAAAAAAACAACATGAACACCTTCTCTCACATCAGGCAGCATTATGGGGTAAAGATCTAGAACAATTGCTCTCGCCCACTACTTATGAGGAATTCAGGAAGCGCCTAAAAACACATCTGTTCCTGAAATATCTAGACAGCCGACCCGTACATCTCTTTCTCCTCAATATGGTTCTCCTGACCTGTTAACCACTTTCCTTCACCTCTGAAGTTCATTCAATTTGTAACGTCTTTTAATCTTTTGTAAACCGCGTAGAACTTCACGGTACTGCGGTAATGTAATTTCAAAAATTCTCTGTAAAGTCGCAGTCTTTATACAGTCTCTTCCCTTGTAAACCGCTTAGAACTGTTTGTGGTATGGCGGTATATAAAAATAAAGTTATTATTATTATTATATAAATTGTTATTATTATTATTATTCATACGAGTACAGTTCAACAACATATAAGGACCTGTGGTTTAGTTACAATGTGTGTTGCAGGCTAGTCCTGGTCAGAATGAGTGTAAAGTCAACCTAGCATGTAGAACAAGAGTGATTTTTATATAATGTCTGTACCAAGAGCTCATGAATAGTTTATTTATTCATTTTTTAAAAAAATTTTGCTATACCGCGTAAGAAGTAAGGGCCTCTTCTTTCAAACTGTGCCAGCAGTTTGTAGCGCGGTGAGCCGCGCTGAATGGCCCGCGCTGCTCCCGACACTCACCGCGCTGCAGCTTTTGATAGACGAGGCCCTAAATGGTTCGAATAAGTTAACACAAACATAATAATTATGATAAACTAAAATCTTAAAATCAACAGGGAAGAACTATTTTTTTTTCTTTTCCAAAGGACTGTTAAGTCATAAGAATGTGGTGGCAAATGGGATTTTAGCTGTTTCTCGTATTGAAACCAATGAATACATTGTCGCAACTGACCCACCAAAGCATTTCCCATCTTATCACCAGCTCTGCAGAATGTCATTGCTCTGGTGTCTGCATAGTAACCTTGTTTCCTTGAGGTAAATACATTTTTATGTTGAAACATTTTATTGAAGAAATCAACCAAATATACAATTATACAATATATGCTCATTACAATTCAATTCAAAGCTCAAATATTACATAAATAATTTCACATGATTAAGTATTTCAACTTAGGAGCATTGCTGGAGAATTCTAGGCATCCTGTGTTTGTGAGTTTGTATGCTATATTGACTGTAATGTTTTTAATCAATATTTAAATTAGAGCATTGTTTGAAAAATATGAATTCTTTTTTTTTGTAGAAAGTTTAGAAAGTTTTTGAAAGAATTAAGTATTATGAAGTAATACTCCCGTTATAGTGTGTGTGTTCTTAGGCTCTTACATGTGCCAAGTAAGAACAATGAAGCCATTGTAACATCACTGATTAGGTTGGCTCTGAGGCATTATGACATCACAATCTCAGCTCTGGAATGTTGCTCTCAGTGGGGTTCTAGAATTTTGCTCTTCTTTGAGATGCTGGGATGTTGCTACTCTTTGGGTTTTGGCCAGGTACTAGGGACCTGGATTGGTTCACCATGAGAAGGGGCTACTGGGCTTGATGGACCATTGGTCTGACCCAGTATGGCTGTTCTTATCCTCCTACGTGCGCCAAGTAAGGACAATCAAGCCATTGTAACATCACTGATGAGGTTGGCTCTGAGGCTCTGTGGAGTGAGGCATTATGACATCACAATCTCAGCTCTGGAATGTTGCTCTCAGTGGGGTTCCGGAATCTTGCTATTCTTTGAGATGCTGGAATGTTGCTACTCCTTGGGTTTTGGCCAGGTACTAGTGGCCTCGATTGGCCACCGTGAGAATGGACTACTGGGCTTGATGGACCTTTGGTCTGACCCAGTAAGGCTATTCTTATATTCTTATGATCTCTTTCAGAATTGAGTTCTTCTGGCGGTCCATGGCATGCATAAAATCCTTCTCTAGCACCACTAAGTATTTGGGGTTTTTTTGTTGTTTTTTTTAATGTGGTATCAGTGTTTCAAAGTATAAACGATTCAAATCAAGCCCCCCTCCCTCATGCCACATAAAAAGACAAATAATCTAACTGAAGAAAACATAATTTACCAGCTGTAGGTTCCTCTACAGAAATTTCAACTGTGAATTGTATTTCAACATGTCTTTCTTCAGGCAAAATTCAGCAATAAGCTCTCCTTAACCATCACTTTCTGAATGAACAGGTTAAGATTTCAATCGATAAAGCCCCAGGGATCCCAGGGAGTGGAAAAATATCTAATCATTCAGTAGTTCTGAAAAGGACACCAGCACAATAGTAGCCTATAAGGGACCTCATTAAATCAATAGATATAGAAGAATCCTCAAACAGAAGGAGAAAGGAGCTGTCACAATGATTTCACGGTCTATGGCTCGCTAATAAAGCTGTAATCAAATGACTTCTACCAAGTAAATAAAGTTTAATAATGAGTGTGAAGATGAGAGACTGCAATGTTTAAACAAAACGGACTTCATGCACGTGCGGAATGCAAAACCACTTGAGAATTTGTTTTGCAAAGTTTTGCTTCCTTACCACAGAAGTGGGGTTTTTTTTTGTGAAGTCCTCGCTGAATGCTCTGCGCTGCACCCGACGCTCATGAGTTGGGAGCAGCGCAGAGCAATTAGTGCGCCGTCCTGTGCTAAAAAAACGCTTTTGTGGTTTTGCAAAAGGGGGGAGGGTTAGTTTGCTACTATTTCTTTTAGCAAGTTTTGTTAGAACACATTTACCCCCCTCTTTTTCTAAGGTGCGTTAATCGATTTAGCGCATGCTAAACGCTAATGCGTCCATAGACTAACATGCACGCATTAGCGTTTAGCGCTCGCTAAATCAGTTAGCGCACCTTAGTAATAGAGGAGGCTAAGATTTTAGATTTAAAATTTGACATAAAAAGGAATTTTATTCTAATGAATACAGCATATGGAGAAAGATAAAGCTGCACTTCAATTGGTAGGAAGACCCCCCCCCAAAAAAAAAAAAAACACTGAGGGTCATTTTACTGCAGCTTAAAAGGGCTTACTGTGGGGTGCGCTGAGGCATCCCGCAGTAAGTTTCTATGCCTTGGTACGTCACGCTCTGTCTCTGGCCGTCTCCAGGCTCAAAGGCCACTTCTCTGAAGCGTCTTTCAGTTCCGAACTCCAACCCACTTGCTAAGCGCCAATCACTGTCTTCCCATTCCCTCTAATTCCTCCACCTGAGCACTGAGTATTAATGGAGCTTCTTGTCCAGTTTGTCTTCACTAGATTGTAAGCTCTCTTGAGCAGGGACTGTCTCTTCACTGTTTTCATGCACAACACTCCATACGTCTAGTAGTTTTATAGACATGAGTAATAGTAGTAGCGTGGAATGTTGACACTCTTTGGAGATTCCAAATAATAACAACATTCCAGAATCTCAAAGAACAATAGCGTTCCGGAATCCTGACTCAATACTTCAGGCTCTATCCCTGGCAGTCTTCAAATCCAGACTCAAAGCCCACTTCTTTGAAGCTGCTTTCAATTTCAAACTCGGGGTAGGGGGGAGAGGGGGGCGCTACCGAGCTCACGAGGAATGGCAACATGAGAACGGAGCTCCTGTACCCGAAATCTTGAATTGATATTCTACTCAATTTCAAACTCTAACCCACCCGCTAAGCACCAATATCTATCTTTATCATTCCCTCTGTAATTCCCCCATCTGATCACAGTTATTGATGCACCTTCTTGTCCAGTTTGACTGTCTTGACTAGATTGTAAGCTCTTGTAAGCAGGGACTGTCTCTTCTGTGTTTTGATGTACAACGCTGTGTATGTCTAGTAGTGGTATAGAAATGATTAGTAGTGGAAGTAGTAACAAGGAAGTTTCAAGTTTATTAAAATTTTGATATAAACACAATATCAAATATTTTCAATGCGTATAACAATTAAAAAAAATTTGGTGAGGGGGAGAACAACATAGAACAATTTAAACAGTGAAACATACCATCAATGTACACAATTAATAAGTGATACATAATGAAAAAGGATTGAACTACAATTATTAAAGAAAGTAAGAGAACATTTAAGGAAAAACAACATCAGGAGGGTAATTAAAAATGTTTTACACATAAAACAAGATCTAAAATTGAAAGGGAGAAGTTGTGAACTATATATAGATCTGGTTAGATATAAATATTTGAACCTGAAATTGTTGATAAAAGAGTTATCCTGTTTATGACTCGAATGCATCTTTGTATAGGTGGCTTTTTAATGTGCTTTTAAATTTTTCTAAAGAAGTTTCACCACGCAAATAAATTGGTAACTTGTTCCATAGCTGGGGGTGCTATGATTGAAATGTTGCTATTCTTTGGAGATTCTGCATGGAATGTTGCTACTCTTTGGGGATTCCAAAGAATAGCAACATTCTAGAATCTTAACCAGCAATAACATTCTGGAATCCTGACTCGATACGTCAGGCTCTATCCCTGGCAGTCTTCAAATCCAGACTCAAAGCCTACTTCTCTGAAGCTGCTTTCAGTTCCAAACTCCAACCCAACACCTTCTAAGCGCCAACATCTGTCTTACCATTCTCTCTGTAATTCCCCCACCTGAATACTGTGTACCGATGCACCTTCTTCTCCAGTTTATCTGTCTTGACTGGATTCTAAGCTCTTTTGTGTTTTGATGTACAACAGTTTGTATGTCTAGTAGCGACACCACCGGGCGAAGGGTTTTGGGGAGGCCATGGGCTCTGTGGCTTCCCCCGTTCTGACGTCTATGACTACGACTACTACTTATCCCTTATATAGCGATTCTCTGCTGCAGACTTATGTGCCTTTCCATTCTTTGAGACCACAAGATAGAGCTTTTTTGGATGTTCCCGCTCTTCGTTCTGTCGCCAAAGTTGCAAATCGATCACGTATGTTCCAAGTAGCCGGACATTTACTATGGAACTCGGTTCCAGGGTATGTTTGCCTGACCTCTGATTTTTTGGCATTTCGGAAAAGTTTAAAGCCTATTTTTTTCCAACTTGCCTTTTCTAATATGGATCCTTTGTAATCTTGTAATTGCTTGGCTTTTTATCTTAAGGCACATGTGTAAGTTGTTTATTGTATGCTGTTATTTTAATAATCTGCTATGTTCTGTTTTATTATGCACGTACTGTTTTGTTTTAATTATGTAAGTATCCGCTTAGATCAGGGGTCTCAAAGTCCCTCCTCGAGGGCCGCAATCCAGTCGAGTTTTCAGGATTTCCCCAATGAATATGCATTATGCATATTCATTGGGGAAATCCTGAAAACCCGACTGGATTGCGGCCCTCGAGGAGGGACTTTGAGATCCCTGGCTTAGATGGTCGATATGCAGGCTACAAGTGTTTTAAATAAATAAATATGAGTAACAGAGCTTTCACCACCACAGCCAGCGATAAAAAATACTAAAGTGGCTTCATAAAAGGGGGTGGGGAATGAGTAGTTACTGGATTGCTGGTTTAACATTGCCTCAGAAATGACTGTTGGGCAGACTGGATGGGCCACACAGGTCTTTATCCGCTGTCATTTACTATATTACTATGATCACCCATGCCACAACATTTTCAACAGCCTGCAGGGAATCCAGCAGATATCCCAGAAGTCCCAGATACTGAGTAAGAACATAAGAATAGCCTTACTAGGTCAGACCAATGGTCCCTCAAGCCCAGTTGCCAGTTCTCACTGTGGCCAATCCAGGTCCCTAGTACCTGGCCAAAACCCAAGGAGTAGCAACATTCCAGCATCTCAAAGAATAGCAAGATTCCGGAACCCCAAGGAGAGCAACATTTCAGGACTGAGATTGTGATGTCATAATGCCTCATTCCACAGTGATGTTACAACGGCTTGATTGTCCTAAACTTGGCTCACATAAGAGGATAAGAACAGCCATACTGGGTCAGACCAACGGTCCGTCTAGCTCAAGTTTCAAGTTTAATGAAGATTTGATTAATCGCTTAACCATAATTCTAAGCGATGTACATAATAATAAAATTACAAAATATGGGGAACAATACAATGAGTAACAAAAAAACAAAAACCAGGTCTAACAAGACTATTGACAAACTTAACAAAACTAAGAACATAAGGGAAGAGAGGGATAAGAACTACAAATTATTTGAAACTTAAAGAGACATATATGGGAGATACATAAGGAAAGGGACGTTAAAAATTACTTCAATAAACTTACAGAGAAAAAGTAAAATTGGTTGGAAGACTAAATGGCTAATTTTCAAAGGCGTCTTTAAAAAGAAAGCTCTTTAGTTTACTTTTGAATTTTTCCAAGTTGTGTTCTTCCCTCAAGTGAATAGGAAGTGAGTTCCAAGTTTGGGGAGCTGTGACAGAAAAAAATCAATTGACACGCTGCTCTTGATTGGATAAAACCCGACTTAGTGCAGGAAGAGGCGGTCGGAGCATACCGCGAGTGATTTCCTGCACTCTTGGCACTCCGGCTGCTCTCCTGCTGCCCTCTTCAGGCTCCCCCATGAAAAATCGTATTCGCGGTTTTTTGAGATTCATGCGGGTTCCTGGAACGGAACCCCCGCGAATATCGGGGGAGTACTGTACTCTTGTGCGGCATAGCCATAAGTGGGCATGTGACTCGATGATATGTTAAGTCACAGCAGGACACGGAATAAAAGTCTGGGGGGCCAGTTTTGATACCGAATAGCTCCATTGAGTTGGGCAGCTGCTCTGGGGGTGTTTAAAAGTTGGATGATGCAAACAAGTTGTGTTCACAGTTTTGAGTGGGCTCTTTAATGAACTTGTAAACGAATAAAGGTGCGGCCAAATATCTTACCAACAAAGGCGGGAAAGGAATTGGAATTGTTTATAGGAGGTGAAGAACGTTGATCAATGATGAATGCCAATGTTAAGAGATTTACGGACTAGACAAGCGAGTTTATATTAAATCTGCCTCTTTATCACTAACCAATGCAAATATTACAGCAGCCAACCTTACTTCTAGTACAAATAGAGCATAAAGCAAGATATCTTTTGCCTAAATTCTAATTTATAACATTTTATTGAAGGAAATAATTAAATATAATAGTAGTAGGGGGGTTGATATGGATCTTATGGAAATATATTTTGTAGGAATGATAGAAATATTACATTACATTAGTGATTTCTATTCCACCATTACCTTTCGGTTGTATGAAAATATCATAATTGTGAATCTATTTGAAATGAAATCTATCTGCCTACATTCTAATCAACATTTTTAAGTCAGTCTAAGTCAGGGATCTCCAAGTCCCTCCTCGAGGGCCGCAATCCAGTGGGGTTTTCAGGATTTCCCCAATGAATATGCATTGAAAGCAGTGCACGCGCATAGATCTCATGCCTATTCATTGGGGAAATCCTGAAAACCTGACTGGATTCCGGTCCTCGAGGACCGGAGTTGCCCAACCCTGCCTTAGCCTCTCCCTCATAACCCCTTTTGTAGGGGTCTCAAAGTCCCTCCTCGAGGGCCGCAATCCAGTCGGGTTTTCAGGATTTTCCCAATGGATATGCATTGAAAGCAGTGCACGCGCATAGATCTCATGCCTATTCATTGGGGAAATCCTGAAAACCTGACTGGATTCCGGTCCTCGAGGACCGGAGTTGCCCAACCCTGCCTTAGCCTCTCCCTCACAACCCCTTATTGTACGGGTCTCAAAGTCCCTCCTCGAGGGCCGCAATCCAGTCGGGTTTTCAGGATTTCCCCAATGAATCTGCATTGAAAGCAGTGCATGCGCATAGATCTCATGCCTATTCATTGGGGAAATCCTGAAAACCCGACTGGACTGCGGCCCTCAAGGAGGGACTTTGACACCCCTGCTCTAAGTGAAAGACGCGATCCATGAAATATTTGAAACTGGATCCGTAATGCTGGCTTGTTTCTGGAATACAGCTGTATTAAATAGTATTCATTGTAGACGCCGCTAGGCACGGTTGTCAATTAACTGCTAGGCACCGTCTATAGCAGGGGTAGGGAACTCCGGTCCTCAAGAGCCATAATCCAGTTGGGTTTTCAGGATTTCCATAATGAATATACATTGAAAGCAGTGCTGGGGAAATCCTGAAAACCCGACTGGAATACGGCTCTCGAGGACTGGAGTTCCCTACCCCTGGTCTATAGAATCCCAGTTAGCGGCACCTGGACGCGCATAGGCGTCGCCAGGCATCCTAGAAGTAGGCGCCTGCGCTGTATATTAGGCCCGGGGTTTCCTGGCCTAATTCACCGGTGCCTAACTTGGAAGCCTAGCGATGCCTACGTCAACTGCGCGCCTATTTTCTGCCCCTAACCGTGCTTACTTTTCAGGAAGGCCTCATTAGACGCCTCCGTTTAGGCATCATTAGGTGTTGCGTGGAATTCCGCGTCTAACTTTTCATTGTAATATATATTTTTTAAATTAATTATTCAATGAACAGTGGTGTGATCAATTACCGTGTCATCTAGGCTAATTGATTTAATTTAGGGTAGGCATGGATTTTAGTTAGGTGTCGCTAAGCAGCGTCAATTAGGGCGCCTAGCGATGCTTAACCAACCCCGCTTTTTTGAAGCAGCGTTAGGCTTTTTTTTATCGCCAAAGCCTAACGCAGATTCGTAAAAGGGGGATAAGGCACATCAGGGTAGTAAGGGCGGAAGGGGGTCAATTGCCCCGGGCGCCGGCACCTCTCTTCTCTGCCCCATGCTGCCTCCAACTCCTCCCCTACCACATGTGCACCGTTACTTCTCCCCCACCATACCTCTAGCGCCAGCGTGAACAGCAGCTCCAACCTGCGGTTTGCGCCAGCCTTGGCGCCGCCCTCTGATGTTATTTCTGGGTTCCATGATTAGGAAATTTGCATCAGAGAGAGACCTGACGCCGGCGCAGGTAGCAAGTTGGAGATGCTGCTCACACCGGGGAAGCGAAACAGGTACGGGAGAAGGGAAGGGGTGGGCAGGTGTGTGATTGGTGGGGAGGGGGGGTCGGGGAAGGAGCGGGGAGGGCAGGGAAGAGAGTGAGGGGTGCAAGGGGATGTAACCAACCTGGGCTCCACTCCCTATGTCAGTGGTAAGGTGAATCAGGCCTTTAGCGTATTTGTCAACGATGCTACTTTTGTTCTCTTAGGCTTCCGCGGCTGGCGTCATGAGTGTAGCAGGTTTTCGGGCCTCGGCACATCTATGTAGAAAGAGCCAACATTTCAGCCATCATGCTGTGGCTTTCTTCAGACGCAATGAGATCCGGAAACCTCCTACAATCATGATGCCAGCCGCTAAAATATTCTACATTGCCAGAGGTTGTGGTAAGAGCGGATAGCTTAGCTGGTTTTAAGAAAGGTTTGGACAAATTCCTGGAGGAAAAGTCCATAGTCTGTTATTAAGACATGGGGGGAAGCCTTTGCTTGCCCTGCATAGGTAGCATGGAATGTTGCTACTCCTTGGGGATCTAGAATCTTTTGTTACTCTTTGGGATTTCGGAATCTTGCTATTCTTCAGGATTCTGAATGGAATGTTGCTACTCTTTGGGTTTGGACCAGGCAGTTATTGAGAAAAACACAGGGGAAGCCACTGCTTGCTCTGGATCGGTGGCATGGAATGTTACTACTGTTTAGGGTTCCGGAATCTTTTGTTACTCTTTGGGATTCCGGAATCTTGCCACTCCTTTGGATTCTGTATGGAATGTTACTACTCTTTGGGCTTTAGCCAGGTACTAATGACCTGGATTGGCCACTGTGAGAACGGGCTACCGGGCTTGATGGACCATTGGTCTGACCCAGTAAGGCTATTCTTATGTTCTTTGACGTAGCGCTTTCAAGTCTAATCTTGAAACAGCCTCTCAGTTCTGAATCTCATAGATTTAAGCACTCAGAAAAAAATGCTGGGTTGCCGATCTGGCGTGATGTCCCCGAGCAGTGACGCTTTTCAAAATCCTCATTCCTGCTTCAATCCCAGTTTTTTAAAGCTTTCGGTGCTCTAGTTTGAATGGTCAAAATGCACTTCAGTCTTAAAGGTTGTCTTCCAAGGTTTTAGCAAAAAGAAAACGTGAAGTGTAATATAAATCTGCGTTAAGTTGCATGCAACAACGTCATCCGTCATTACAGCCACTCAAGAATTACGAATGAGGTTTCCCTTGGAGATGGCTTTGCTACATGGGCTGCCGGTTATTCGTCTAAAGAATGCCTTGTGATTTATGTTTTATTGGACGTGAAAGCAAAAGTCTTGGGTTGACTCTTCAACAGAAACTACTTGAAAATTAGAAGAAAAAAAAATCGTATTGAAAGGGGAAAAAAAAAATCAGATAGGCCAAGAAGTAAGCAACATAACATAATGCATCTGGGAAGGAAAAACAAAGAACATGAATATAGGATGATGGGGATTACATTAACCAAATGCGAACAAGAAAAGGATCTGGGGGTAGTGATTGATAGAACCCTAAAACCTTCGGCTCAATGCGTGGCGGCGGCGAAAAGAGCAAACAGGATGTTGGGCATGATTAAGAAGGGGATCACGAGTAGATCGGAAGAAGTTATAATGCCACTTTTTAGAGCAATGGTCAGACCACACTTAGAATACTGCATCCAACACTGGTCTCCCTACTTAAAGAAGGATATAACTCTGCTGGAGAGGGTGTACAGGCGAGCCACGAAACTAGTCAAAGGTATGGAGAATTTGAGCTACAGAGAACGCCTCGAGAAACTGGGACTGTTCACCCTCGAGAAGAGAAGACTGCGAGGGGACATGATAGAGACTTTTAAAATATTAAAAGGTTTTGACAAAATAGACCAGGAATCAGCATTACTAACATTTTCAGATGTGACACGGACAAGAGGTCATAGCCTGAAACTGAGCGGCAGCAGGTTCAGGACTAACGTCGGAAAGTTTTGTTTCGTACAACGAGTGGTGGTCACTTGGAATGCTCTCCCGGAGGAGGTTGTGATGGAGACTACTGTTCTGGGTTTCAAACGCAAGTTGGATGCATACCTTCTTGCTAATCATATTGCGGGATACGGGAAATCCGGGTCTCCATAAAGGAGTACCTAAATGGGCCTCTGCGTGTGCGGATTGCCGGACTAGATGGACCTAGTTTCTTATGTTCTTATGTTAATGATAGCAAGTGATCTATGAAACTGACATCTTTTCCTCTAGGTGGGAGAAGAAATCATTACTTATGTACTGCAGGTCACATAATTCTCACTCTGTCAAAAACATTTCTCGATGTAGTGGTACAGGAATTCGTATGCTTGGCGTTGGTTAAGACCTGACCATCCTATCAAGATAAAATCCTAGTTCTTTTTTGCTTCCAAAATTTTATATAGTAACATACAATCAGCAGGAGAAACATATTAAACAAATTGCTTATAGCACTATTAACACAAAGCTAGACGCTAAAGCCTCCATAGAGCTTGCATTAGTATTTTCGTCTATCGCACGTTTTTGCGCGTGCGCTAAAAACGCTAGGGCACCTTAGTAAAAGGAGACGTTAGGATATTAAAAGGTGAAATATGTTTAATATGTTTTGTCAGGTTAGTATTATTCATTTGTTTTGTTTCCCCCAGAAATGTGTATTTTTATTGTTTTGTACATCGCTTAGAATTTTTAATAAGCGATTAATCAAATTTATGATAAACTTGAAATCCTTGAAACAAAACTCCCTCCCCTCCCACCAATCCCATTTGCAGAGGGTGAAAAAGCAGCATCCATCCACATCGACATGCATCCATCTCCAGTCTTTCACTATAACTCAATTACTATCTGCAACCTCTTGTATGGGTGCCCATAAGGATCAAACTTTGGCCCCTTTACCTCTCTTCTCCATTATGACCGCCTCATATTTCCCAACTAAACACACTGAATTCCAGCAAAATTGGAAAGACAGCAAGGATGCATTTTTTCCAGGTTTTCAAACATGGTTTGGATTGCTACAGCAGTAAGTACACTTCTCCCTCCGTATTCGCTGTGATGGGGGATTAACAGACCTGGGAATACAGAAAAACGGTGAATAACTTTTTCCATACGTTATTCGCTGTTTTCTATTAAAAACCATCGTGAATATGGTGAAACCGCGAATAACACGGTGAAGAAAGTGCTGGGAATCAGCGATTTTCTCTATGCAAACTGATGTAATTGGGGGGGGGGAGGAGCCAATAAACTATAAACCGCAAATAATCAAAACCGCGAATGCTGAAACCGCAAATACGGAGGGAGAAGTGTTTAGCGACCAGTCTTTTAGGACTACCATATTTTTACAAATATACCGTGCACCCGTGTAAAGCGCGCACACAGGTATGGCGTGCGGGAAAACAAAATTTATATAAAGAAATTAATATATAGCGCGCACATGCGTATACTGCGCATGCTGCTTGCCACCCTGACTCTCCTGTCGCCGCCCCGACTCTCCTGTCACCGCCCTGCCCTTGAAGTCCTGTCCCCCCCGACGTCCGATTCATCCCCCAGCCCTGAAAGCCTGATGCCCCACCCTGAAGGACCGCTGACCCCCCCCCCACCCTTAAGGAAGCAAAACGCTGATCTAGGCTGTCAAGTTTATCTAATATGCATTGCAGTTTACCTCCAAGAGTAGCCTCCAAGGCAGCCTGTATCTCCGCAGCCACTTCAGCCACCCATACCGAGCTGGGGGTCGTCGGGGTCGGCGAGCCCACGTGGTCCGCCATCTTGGATTCAGCCGGCCCAGATTTTCCACACTCTTTTCTTGTTAATTTTGGTGGCCATGAATGCCGCAGATCTTCTGACTGGCTTGTCCGTAGTATATAAACTCATAAATAGTTCATGTATAGCGAGGGAACGCGGAAGAAAATTGCTGAAAATTTGCAGATCTGCTTCACGTGTTGCAGAGCTGCCAGTGCTTGCTGCTAACAGCCCTGCTGCTTCCTCTGCCCGGTTTGTAAAATCGTGTATAACGCGCGCGTTATATGCGTGAAAATACGGTATTAGTGATATCAACAGAAGCAAAGAGGTGAAAGATCACTCCAGCACATGTTATTTATGCTCGAGAAAAAGACCGAAGTTAATATTCTAGGCTATAAGTAAACAAAACTGATGTTTGCTAAGGATCAATATTAATATTAATAATTAAAGAATCTAATAACAGAAGGATCCTTGGTACAAAGCGCTGGATTGTGAAGAGGAGAGTTGAACTGAGGCTTCTGACACTCTGGACTCCTTTTATCAAGCCGTGCTAGTGGGGTTGACGCGTACGACTTTTCGTCACGCGTTAACCCCTGCGCTGGCTGAAAACTACCACCTGCTCAAGAGGAGGCGGTAGCGGCTAGTGCGGCCGGCGGTTTAGCACGGGTTTTACGCCTTCCTCAGAGGTCCAGGTCAAAGGTCATGTACTTAAATATTCAGTGGAATGCATACACCAATTAGAATTCAGGGCGGGGGTGGGGGTTTGCGGCTCAAGACTGCCACTGCTCCTACTGCTTTGGGGCTTGAGGGAGGAGGAGGGTTTGCAGCTCGGGATCACTGCAGCTGGTGCTTCAGGGCATGTTGTTTTGTTTTTTTTACCAGCGATTTTTTTTGCCGGTTGGGTGAGAGCGCTAGTTACATAGTAACATAGTAGATGATGGCAGATAAAGACCCGAATGGTCCATCCAGTCTGCCCAACCTGATTCAATTTAATTTTTTTTTTCTTCTTAGCTATTTCTGGGCAAGAATCCAAAGTTCTACCCGGTACTGTGTTTGGGTTCCAATTGCCAAAGTCTCCATCAAATCTCACTCCAGCCCATCTACATCCTATCAGCCATTGAAGCCCTCCCCAGCCCATCCTCCACCAAACGGCCATATACAGACACAGACCGTGCAAGTCTGCCCAGTACTGGCCTTAGTTCTTCAATATTTACTATTATTTTCTGATTCTAGATCCTCTGTGTTCATTCCATGCTTCTTTGAACTCCGTCACCGTTTTCCTCTCCACCACCTCTCTCGGGAGCGCATTCCAGGCATCCACCACCCTCTCCGTAAAGTAGAATTTCCTAACATTGCTTTTGAATCTACCACCCCTCAACCTCAAATTATGTCCTCTGGTTGTACCATTTTCCTTTCACTGGAAAAGATTTTGTTCTACGTTAATACCTTTCAAGTATTTGATCATCTGAATCATATCTCCCCTGTCCCTCCTTTCCTCCAGGGTATACATATTCAGGGCTTCCAGTCTCTCCTCATAGTTGGTTATATACCCGTTAACTGAGATGCTACTGTTTTAGTAGAAGATAAGGCAGCGTGTGTTTTTGTTATCAAATAAGAGCCGTTTTGTTGTTGCAGTGAGCCAAAGATTAGATTTTGAGATATTAATAAACTCCAGAAGCCTATAAAAATGCAAATTTGGACATCATAGACATAAATATTGAACGTTACCTAGTCTTGTCTACTTGATTGTAACTTCCCCATGTTGTTTGGATCTTCTTTAATTGTAAATTGCCTCCTGAGATTCCAAGTGTGCCGTGGCACGCTGAGGAGGAAGAGAGGCGCCTGCCAGCTGACTTCCCTACGTGGTACAGCTCCAGCGCTGCCCGATTCGCCAAAGGCCTGCATGTTTCCCCCTTCTTTCTAGCATCCTCCGGCTTTCCTCCTGGCCTCCCAGTCTCACCTTTAAAGCTAATTACAGCAGCCTGCAGAGGATCACCGGTAGGTAAAATGATTTTATTTTCAATATAGTGATTGAAATGTGTCAGTTTTAAGAATTTATATCTTCTGTGTATATTGTGTGTATATGAAAAATGAATGGATCAATTGCATTACAATTAGTAAAGGGGAAGGGATCTGGGGCAGGGCTTCGGTGGGCCTAGGGAGGTCTGTGGTTGGGGTACTCGGTTGATATTTGTTAGACTTAGGGGGTGCTTAGCTTGAAGTAGTTGAGAAACACTGCTGTAGGCAATCAGCTGGCGTCAGTGCCTCTCCTTCTCTCCGGCCCTCTTCCCTGCTGGCGCCCCCTACTGGCGTCTCAGGGCCCATCTGGAGGGCCTCTGCACAGGCCTGGACGTTGACGTGATAATGTCACACAAAGGCGTGATGTTATCAAGGCGACGTCCCCGCACTTCTGGGTGCCTGAAGCTGTGGCCACTACCTTTAGTGGAAAGCGAGACATGGTACGAGAGATAACAGTATGGGAGGGAGAGGCGGCAATGGTGATAAACATGGCGGCCTCATCTCTTCCTGCGACCAGGAAGTGCATTGAAAGGGAGAGCTGAGGCCGACACGTGCAGCCGTTTGGAGATGCTGCTCGTACCAGTGAAGAGCCGGCACCCCTCACCCAGAGAGTGCCCTGGGCAATCTGCCCCCACCCCTCCATCTTCTCTCACTACGCCGCTGCTTAAATCACTTTGAATATTGGGCAGCATGTATTGGAAGGTCTCATTTACCCCACTGCTCTTTTACTAAGGTGCGCTATGCTTTCTAGCGTGCGCTAAATATTGGTGTACGCTAAACATGCGCTAAACACTAATGCATGCATGTTATCCTATGGACGTGTTAGCTTTTAGCGCATCCATTGATTTAGCGCATGATAAATGCATGCTAAAACGCTTAGCGCACCTCAATAAAAGAGGGCCCTAGTTTCCCGTGGATTTTATTAAAACTGAAATGAGAGATTATCGAACAATAGTATACATTGCCCCTTTAATACATATACAGTACTCCCCCCGATATTCAAGGGAGTTCCATTCCAGGAACCCCCCGCGAATACGGTTTTTCACCTGGGGAGGCAGGAGAGGGCGGCTAGAGCGCCGACAAGTGAAGGAAATCGCTTGCGGTATGCTCCGACCGCCTCTTCCTGCACTAAAGTCAGGCTTCACCAATCAGGAGCTGCTTTGACACGCAGCTCCTGATTGGTGAAGCCCGACTTTAGCACAGGAAGTTCCGGTCGGAGAATACCGCGAATGACCGGGATCGTGAACCGCGAATGACCGGGAGAATACTGAATATAGGGAAAAAAAAAAATCAAAGCTTAATGCTTTTGCTGGGAAGAAGACTGTTTAATTTTTTTTTTTTTTTTTAAAGTCAGAAACAAAATATTATTCCAGACATAAAATAGTTAAGAAAAAGTTGATGTAATCAACCAAATTGTTTAAACATTGTTTATTGCAATAAGTATATACAAGTTCGGAATTACTTATGATCAACTCAGGCTTGGCAAGTCAACCTAGAAGAGTCTCACCTACTTTTCCTCCCAAATAGCAAAATCAATTTCATGCTTTGTACTCATTGCATTAATTGAAACAAAATTTGTGCTTTTTCAAAACTAGCTGCCAGTGTTTAAAATAAAGTAAAACCTGTGTCTACTCTTTGGGTTTTGGAAGAGACCTGGATCGGTTACTGTGAAAACGGGCTAGTGGGCTTGATGGACCTTTGGTCTGACCCAGTAAGGCAGGGGTGTCCAAGGTCGGTCCTCGAGGGCCGCAATCCAGTCGGGTTTTCAGGATTTCCCCAGTGAATATGCATGAGATCTATTTGCATGCACTGCTTTCATTGGATGCTAATAGATCTCATACATATTCATTGGGGAAATCCTGAAAACCCGACTGGATTGCGGCCCTCGAGGACCGACATTGGACACCCCTGCAGTAAGGCTATTCTTATGTTCTTAAGAACTAATGCATGCTTTCCATAGGTTAATTTGGAATCGTTACACGCTTCCTGCCCACTAAAAAAATGGATTTTAATGTTTAGCGTGGCGGACGTATTTGGGGATGGAAAGTAGGAGGTCCCTGCTAATCGATTAGTGCAGCTATGGCTCCATGCCCTAACCAAGTATGTGATGACCTTAAGGTGACCAAACAGGTTGAAAAGGTGATGGTAAAAACTAGAAGGATGCTCGGGTGCATAAGGAGAGGTATGGCCAGTAGGAAAAAGGAGGTATTGATGCCCCTGTATAAGACTCTGGTGAGACCTCATTTAGAATATTGTGTACAATTCTGGAGGCCGCACCTTCGAAAACATATAAAAAGGATGGGGTCGGTCCAGAGGACGGCTACTAAAATGGGGTGTGGTCTTTGTCATAAGGTGTTTGGGAAGAGACTTTGGAGGCAAGGCGGGAGAGGGGGGAGATATGATAGAGGCATTTAAATACCTACGCAATATAAATGCGCACGAGTCTCGTCTCTTTAATTTGCCAGGAAGCTCTGGAATGAGAGGGCATAGGATGAAGTTCAAGAGGTGATAGGCTCAGGAGTAATTTAAGGAAATACTTTATTACAGAAACGGTGGTAGATGCGTGGAACAGTCTCCTGGAGGAGGTGGTGGTGACGGAGTCTGTGTCTGCTTTCAAGAATGCCTGGGATAGGCACGTGGGATCCCTTAGAGCAGGGGTGTCCAACCTGCAGCCCCGTGAAGTATTTTGTGCGGCCCCGTGAAGTATCTTGTGCGGCCCCGTGAAGTATTTTGTGCGGCCCCAGTCGAGGGCGATGCAGTGTTTTCCTCTGCTGCCCCCGGGTGTTTACCGTCTTGCCGGCTCCCTCCTCTGTCTTGCTGCAGCATTTGCGCATTTGTGCGGCCCCCCAGAAACATTTTTTTCAGCCAATGCGGCCCAGGGAAGCCAAAAGGTTGGACACCCCCGTCTTAGAGAAAGGAAGAGAAAATGTCCAGAATTCCTTTTATCCACCTAGAACCGCAAGGTAAAGGCGGAATAAAAGTCACTAATGTAATGTAATCATGGTTACTGCGGATGGGCAGACTGGGTGGGCCATTTGGCCTTTATCTGCCATCGTGTTTCTGTGTTTCAATTAGCACATGGTTAGCACAGGGTCCATTACTGCCTCATAAATAGGTGGCAGTAGGGGATCACGCAGTAATGGCCACACCTTAATTTGGAAATTAGTGCATGTTCATTAATTCAAAAAAAACCTAAAGGAAAATATAGCCATTTTACAGCTGCACTAAAACTGGCCTCAGGGCATGGGACAGGCCACTTTTAGCGCAGCTTAGTAAAATTATCCCCCCTCCCCTCCCCTAACTTCTTAAGTGATCCTTTCACCAAGCTCTGATAAAAACCGACCTTTGTACACCTTTATATACAGTGTAAGTGTTTCCCGTGCACTAAGGCCATTTATATCACAGCTTGAAAATAGCTCATTTTCTCCATCCATGGCCATGTGCTAATGCTGTCATTAGCATACATCCATTCATAAAAATGAGTGCACGAGTCACTACCGCCACCCATTTTGTAGACGTTGAGGTCTTGTGCATTAATCACGTGCTAATCAGTAATGTGAATGTGAAATTCGATCATGTAACACCACTTCTTAAGAATGCCTATTGGCTTCCGGTATCTCATAGAATAACTTATAAATTATGCTTACTTACTTTCAAATCCTTACTCTATAAAACTCCTGCATTTATTTTCAAATTATTAATTCCTTACTCCTCGAATAGAATATTACGGTCAAACGAACAACATCTATTGACAATTCCTTCTCTCAAGATCATCAATACTAGACGACAATTTATTTTTTCCGTTACGGCCCCTCAAGTCTGGAAGTTTCAAGTTTATTCAAGTTTCAAGTTTATTGACATTTGATGAATCGCTTATCACAGTATCTAAGCGATGTACATATTAAAAGCCACCAGACGGTGGTTTAACATACAATTTAGACAGGTTAGACATAAAACAAACAGTTTACTAGTGATAGTATTAAAATTGACGAAAAAAGTCAATGTAACTTAAATAAAGTTAAAAATTATTAAAATCTAGACAGACATGAATTAGTAGGGAGGAGGGGAAAAGTTACAATGTCGTTATTTGTTGAAGTTCACATAAAAGGGAAAAAACAATTAGGAGGGAAGGGATTTAATAAGATTTTTTCAAATTATTATATGATGTAGGAAATTTTAGTATGTCATTTCATGTATCAAATGCATCTTGAAATAGAAAAGTTTTTAAAATTTTCTTAAATGATATAAGGTCTTTTTCGCTTCTAATAAAATTTGGTAGGGAATTCCATAATATAGGGGCCGTAACGGAGAATATGTCATTTCTTCTTGTGCCGATAATTTTCAAAGAAGGGATTGATAATAAGTTCGAGGAGGATGATCGTAGAGAACGTGTGGAATTATATGGAATTATCATTTTAGATATAAATTGAAGTTCATTGAAGATTATTGTTTTATAAACCAAAAATATAATTTTAAAAGTAATTTGGTGAGAAATAGGAAGCCAATGTGATTTGATCAATAATGGGGTGACGTGATCGTATTTTCTTGCTTTACGAATTAATTTTATTGCAGTGTTTTGAATTATTTGGAGTCGTCTTTTTTCTTTCTGAGTTGTGTTAATTAAGAGGGAGTTACAATAATCAATTTTAGAAATGATTAGAGAATGAACCAAAATATTAATTGATTTGGGATCTAGAAAGGTAGAAATTGAACGAATAAGACGTAGTCTGTAAAAGCATGATTTAACTATTTCACTGATATGGCTGTGAAATGATAAATCTACATCAATTATTACTCCAAGAATTTTCAATTTGGGTACAGATTCTAGAGGGGTATTATCTAGGGTGAATGGTATATTTGGTGTTAAGTTTCCTTTCCAAGTAAAAAACATGGTTTTTGATTTTTGAATGTTCAGAGCTAGTTTATTACAACTTAACCAATTTTTTATTAGTTCTAGTTTGTCATTGATGGCTTTTATTTCTTCATCTTTTTCTGGATTGAAGGGGTGTATAAGTTGGATATCGTCTGCGTAAGAGAAGGTTGTAAAACCTAGTGATTGCGAGATAGTAAGAAGAGGAGATAAGAAAATGTTAAATAGAAGAGGTGATAGTATTGATCCTTGCGGTACCCCATAGGTTGAGGAGTAGTTTGAAGAATAGACGTCATTGAATTTAACTCGGGAAGTGCGGTCTGATAAGAAAGAAGTTAACCATTTTAGAACTTGGCCTTCTATGCCTAATGATTGCATTCGATTTAATAAAAGTTCGTGATCAATTGTATCGAATGCGGCCGATAAATCTAATGAGAAAAGAGCTACGGATTTGTGGTGGTCAAGATAATAGTGGATATTCGTTACTAGACCGATCATCGAGTATTCTGTACTATGATGTTTTCGAAAGCCAGTTTGGTTGGGGTGTAGAGCGTTCGGGGATTCGACAAACTCTGATAGTTTCATTAGAAAAGGTAGGTTGGAGATGGGGCGGTAATTAGATGTGTCATTTTGACTAGATTTGTAATTTTTTATTATTGGCGTGACAACTGAGGTTTTCCAAGAGGTGAGGACAGTTGTAGAAAGAAAGCTGTTTTGGATAAGAGAAAGAATAAAAGGGCCAACGCAATGAAAAAATTTCTTTAAATAGAACGGAGGGATAATTTCTTGAGGAGAGCCTTATTGGGCAAAGACTTAGAAAAACTAATTACACACACAAACAACTATGGTGAATTTAGAAAACACCAAAAAACATTCCTGTTCTCGAAATACCTAGGTAACGATTCTGGACAATAGCCCCCTTCATAATCCCACCCAGATCTGATCTTGTAAACTGTTAACCTCTGATCTCTAACTATGATTGCTCCATTCAATTTATGGAATGTCTCTAATTCACTGTAAATCGCACGGAACTTCACGGTCCTGCAGTATATAAACTGTTGCTATTATTATCACTGTTGTTACTATCTGATGTTCTCAGCTATACTCTGTAAGTCGCTGTCTGTACAGTTTCTCTTCGTTGTGAACCGCCTAGAAGTCGTAAGATTGTTGGCGGTATATAAGAATAAAGTTATTATTATTATTATTATTATTATTAAATAGTGTGATAAGGCAGTGGCTATAGCCAGAAGTATGCTAGGCTGTATAGAAAGAGGAATAACCAGCAGAAGAAGGGAGGTGTTGATGCCCCTGTATTGATGAGGCCACACTTGGTGTATTGTGTTCAGTTTTGGAGGCTGTATATAGTGAAGGATATAAAAAGACTTGAAGTGGAAAGGAAAGCGACAAAAAGGGTCAGGGGTTTGATCCAAAAGAAGTACGATAAGAAACTAGAAGACAGCTAAGAAAGAATATGAAGAGAAACCTGCAAAAGAAGCATAAACTGATAGCAATTTTTTTAGGTACATCAGAAGCAGAAAACCTGTGAAGGAATCTATGGGACCGTTGGATGACCAAGGAACGAAAGTGGTGCTCAGAGAGGATAAGGCCATAGCGGAAAGACTGAATGAATTTTTTGCTTCGGTCTTTACGGAAGAAGATGTATGAGATCTACCTGACCGGAAATGGTTTTCAAGGGTGAAGAGGCGGAGGAACTGAAAGAAATCTCGGTGAATCTAGAAGATGTACTGACCCAAATCGACAAGAAGTTAAAAAGTGGAAAAATTGGGGGAGGAGGAATCCAAGATGGCGGACGCTATCTAGCTGTGCTCGGCAGGCTTAGCGTTTTTTCTTCAACCTTTCAATTATTTGAACCAGATACTTACATTATTGGAATGCCTCATACGAAGAGGAAGGGGAGTGTGAGAGCAGGTCAATTACCGCTGCTCACATCGTCTCCAGCCCAACAGACGATTCAGCGGTTTCTACAGCCGCTGAGCCCAGCCGACGCCCGGATATCCCCGCGGCGGGAGAGTTCTGCATTGGACCTGAGTGAGGGAGCACTTGGGTCTCTGGACCTGATGACATCACTGTCTCCACCGCTTCTCTCTGCACCTCCATGTCCAGCAGAGGCGCAGAGTGTTGAGCTTGACCCCGAGGGAGAGGAGCAGGAGACCCCGGAGCAAGCAATGGGAGGAGCTACTGCCCTAGCTGGAACGCTGGGTGGAAGGGTGGCTGAAGGAGAAGGAGTACCAACAAGCACCCCAGCAGTGACACTGGAGATACTTTTGGAGGCTATCAAGAGACTGGATGTGAAGGTGGAGATATTGAGGTAATGGTTAAGAAAATGGATAACTTTTCTGATAGTTTGGTAAAAGTCAAGCAAGAGTGCATGGACAAAATACAAACTGAGTCAGCTTCATTGAAAAATTCAATTACCACTATTGTTAAAGAACAAAATTCTACTGCCCGTAAAATAGAAATGATTGAGAACTTTAACAGAAGATTGAACTTGAGAATCCTAAATTGCCCAAGGATTTTGGCAATATCACCTATTGAGATTTTTAAAAAATTCCTGGTAGAATGTTTGAATTTTCCGCAAGATCAGATTCCGCCCCTAAATAAAGTATACTTTTTACCTATTTCAAAAAGAAATTCTGATATACCTAAGGGTGAGAACTTGGTCTCTGATAAAGACTTGCAAAATCTTACGGCAATATTAGAGGAATCATCTATGGAAGTTAAAGAAAGAGGAACTTTAATTGTTAACTTTATCTTTGAACAAGATCTTAATGCAGTTA
Source organism: Geotrypetes seraphini (assembly GCF_902459505.1). Taxonomy (NCBI): domain Eukaryota; kingdom Metazoa; phylum Chordata; class Amphibia; order Gymnophiona; family Dermophiidae; genus Geotrypetes; species Geotrypetes seraphini. Next base: position 142,436,299 of record NC_047084.1, read on the forward strand.
TGAGGTTATTCTTTAAAAAGTCTGGATCACTTTTTTGTGGTCAACGTTTATGGTTATACCATGATGTAACTAGAATAACCCAGGAAAGACGGAAAATGTTTTTGGGCATGAGAGAAGAGACAAGGAAGCTAGGTGCTACTTTTTTGCTAGCTTATCCATGCAAATGTGTTATTAAGTTTAGGGGTCTGAGATATGTTTACTTTACACCAGATCATCTACGTTCCTTTTTAGATCTCAAGGGTTTATCTAGTGGAGGGAGTGTAGCTTAAAGGAAATGCCGGGTTGTAGCGTTTAAGTCTTTACCTTTTTCGTTGTATTATTGTAATATTACTCCCTATAATATCTTTGTTTATCTTTTTTCCTCCTCCTAACTGAGGTCTAAGGAAGAGTTAAGTTTCATATATATATTTATTTTAAATATTGTAATATTTAATGATGTTTTTCTTTTGGAACATGATTCTGTATTTCTAAACCAAGTAGTTATACTTGTAAAGTATGTTAAATTCAATAAAAATTAAAGTTAAAAAAAAAAAGAAGTTAAAGTGATAAATCACCAGGACCAGATGGTATACATCCCATGGCACTAAAAGAACTCAAGCATAAAATTGCTGACCTGCTGTTAGTGATCTGTAACATGTCGCTAAAATCATCTGTAGCACCTGAAAATTGGAGGGTGGCCAATGTTACGCTGATTTTTAAAAATGGCTTCCAGGGGAGATCCGGGAAATTACAGACCGGTAAGTCTCACTTTAGTGCCGGGCATAATGATAGAAACGATTATAAAAAATAAAATTGTGAAACACGATTTAATGAGACAGAGTCAGCATGGGTTCAGCCGAGGGAGATCTTGCCTCACAAATTTGCTTGACTTCTTTGAAGGTGTGAATAAACATTTGGATAAAGGTTGATATAGTGCAGGGGTCTCAAACTCGCGGCCCGGGGGCCACATGCAGCCCGCCAGGTACTATTTTGAGGCCCTCGGTATGTTTATCATACATCACAAAAGTAAAATAAAACAGTTTCTTGATCATATGTCTCTTTAGCTATAAATTACAATATTATTATTAAGACAGCCAAAAGGAAAGATTTATAAACTATAAAAAGTTTTACCTCATGCAAAATTGTAATTTCTTTAATAAGACATTAACTATTTTCTCTGCGGCCCTCCAAGTACCTACAAATCCAAAATGTGGCCCTGCAAAGGGTTTGAGTTTGAGACCACTGATATAGTGGATCTATATTTTCAGAAAGCTTTTGATAAAGTTCTTCATGAGAGGCTCCTGCGAAAATTAAAGAGTCATGGGAGAGGTGATGAAGTTCAGTTGTGGATTAGGAATTGGTAATCAGATAGAAAACAGAGGCTAGGGTTAAATGGTCATTTTTCTCAATGGAGGAGAGTAAACAGTGGAGTGCCGCAGGGGTCTGTACTGGGACCAGTGCTATTTAACTTATTTATAAATGATCTGGAAATTGGTACGACGACGAGTGAGGTGATTAAATTTACAGATGACGCTAAACTGTTCAAAGTTATTAAAACGCGTGCGAATTGTGAAAAATTGCAGGCGGAACTTAGGAAATTGGTAGACTGGGCGTCCAAGTGGCAGATGAAATTTAATGTGGACAAATGCAAAGTGATGCACATTGGGAAGAATAACCTGAATCACAGTTACTGGATGCTAAGGTCCATCTTGGGGGTTAGTGCCCAAGAAAAAGATCTGGGTGTCATTGTAGACAATACGATGAAACCTTCCGTCCAATGTGTGGCGGCGACCATAAAAGCAAACAGGATGCTGGGAATTATATAAAAATGGATGGTTAACTAAACTAAGAATGTCATAATGCCCCTGTATCGCTCCATGGTGTGACCTCATTTGGAGTATTGCGTTGAATTCTGGTCTCCTTATCTCAAGAAAGATATAGTGGCGCTAGAAAAGGTTCAAAGAAGAGCGCCAAAGATGGTAAACGGGATAAAACTCCTCTCGTATGAAGAAAGACTAAAACAGTTAGGGCTCTTCAGCTTGGAAAAGAGATAGCTGAGATGAGATATGATTGAAGTCTACAAAATACTGAGTGGAGTAGAACAGGTACAAGTGGATCGATTTTTTGTTCTGTCAAAAATTACAAAGACTAGGGGACAGTCGATGAAGTTATAAGGAAATGCTCCAATAGGAGGAAATTATTTTTTCACTCAGCGAATAGTTAAGCTCTGGATCGCATTGCCAGAGGATAGCTTAGCTGGTTTTAAGAAAGGTTTGGACAAGTTCCTGGAGGAAAAGTCCATAATCTGTTATTGAGAAAGACATGGGGGAAGCCACTGCTAGCCCTGTATTGGTACTTTGGAATATTGCTACATCTTGGGTTTTGGCCAGGTACTAGTGACCTGGATTGGCCACCGTGAGATCAGGCTACTGGGCTTGATGGACCATTGGTCTGACCCAGTAAGGCTATTTTTATTTTCTTATGACCTAAACATGTATACTCTAGACTAGAGGAGAGGAGGGACAGAGGAGCTATGATGCAAATATTTAAATACTTGAAAGATATTAATATAGAACCAAATCTTTTCTGGAGAAGAAAAAAATAGTAAAACTAGAGGGCATACTTTGAGGTTACAGGGAGGAAGACTTAGGTGTAATGTTAGAAAATTCTTCAATGAAAGGGTGGTAGATGCCTCGAATGCCCTCCTAAGGGAAGTGGTGGAGAGGAAAACGGTGACAGAATTCAAAAAAGTTAAGGATAAAAATAGAGGATCTCCAATTAGAAAATGAAGGATGTAAATTAAAGAACTAAGGACAGTATTGGACAGACTTGCACGGTCTGTGTCCCATATATTCGGTGTAGGATAGTCTGGGGAGGGCATCAGTGGGAACTCCTCTAACTTGGAACATGAGGATGTTACTGGCCACATAGGCAGCGGAACGTTTTTTTGTTTGGGGGGACGGGACCAAAGGCTCCACCCTAGATCTGCCCAAGCCCTGCCTCAAATCTATCCATGACCCGCCCCAGACCCCACCTCCATAATAATAGCACCAATTGAAAGGGAGAGAGGGACCTTGGGGTGATAGTGTCCGAAGATCTAAAGGCGAAAAAACAGTGGCTGCTGCCAGAAGGATTCTGGGCTGTATAAAGAGAGGCGTAGTCAGTAGAAGGAAGAAGGTGTTGATGCCCCTGTACAGGTCATTGGTGAGGCCCCACTTGGAGTATTGTGTTCAGTTTTGGAGACCGTATCTGGCGAAAGACGTAAGAAGACTTGAGGCGGTCCAGAGGAGGGCGACGAAAATGATAGGAGGCTTGCGCCAGAAGACGTATGAGGAGAGACTGGAAGCCCTGAATATGTTTACCCTAGAGGAAAGGAGAGACAGGGGAGATATGATTCAGACGTTCAAATACTTAAAGGGTATTAACGTAGAACAAAATCTTTTCCAGAGAAAGGAAAATGGTAAAACCAGAGGACATAATTTGAGGTTGAGGGGTGGTAGATTCAGGGGCAATGTTAGGAAATTCTACTTTACGGAGAGGGTGGTGGATGCTTGGAATGCGCTCCCGAGAGAGGTGGTGGAGAGTAAAACTGTGACTGAGTTCAAAGAAGCGTGGGATGAACACAGAAGATTTAGAATCAGAAAATAATATTAAAGATTGAACTAGGCCAGTTACTGGGCAGACTTGTACGTTCTGTGTCTGTGCATGGCCGTTTGGAGGAGGATGGGCAGGGGAGGACTTCAATGGCTGGGAGGGTTTAGATGGGCTGGAGTAAGTCTTAACAGAGATTTCGGCAGTTGGAACCCAAGCACAGTACCGGGTAAAGCTTTGGATTCTCGCCCAGAAATAGCTAAGAAGAAAAAAAAAATAAAATAATAATTTAAATTGAATCAGGTTGGGCAGACTGGATGGACCATTCGGGTCTTTATCTGCCGTCATCTACTATGTTACTATGTTACTATGAAAATGCCATTTCTTCCATTCATTTTTCATATACACCCAATATAATGTTATTAACAATGCACAAAATGAAACTACACAAAGCACATTCTTTTCCCCTCTGCACCGTGCAATGTCTCCGTCTGTCTCACTGTCCACCATCTCTCTTTCTCATTCCCTCCCTTGCTGCAAAGGGAGTGTGCAGCATCTTTCACCCCTACCCAATAGCCCCCTGCCCACCATTCCTCCTTCTGTCACCCCGCTCCAGCTTCATGCCACATTCTCTTCCTCTATTCCCTCCACCAATATGCCCAACATTCCTCCCTCTTGCATCCCTTTCATTTGTCCCACTGTTCCCTCTCCAGCACCACATCCAACATTTCTCCCTCTCCTTTCTCTCTACCTCACTCCTCTCCCACCACCATGTCCAACAATTGTCTCCCTCTCTATGCCCAACAATTCTTCTCTTTCTTCATTTCCTTAACACTCATAGCTCAACAATTCTCCCTTTCTATTCTCTCCCCCACCTCAGAATCTCTTTTCCCCTCCCTCCTTCCTTCCAGCTTTTGTCCCAAGTCTGTTCTCCCTTTCTCCCTTCTGTGTCCCAAATTCATGCCCCTCCCTCCTTCCTTCCTTTGTACACAGATCATGCTCCCTTCCTTTCTTCCGTGTCTCAGTGCACCCCTCTCCCTCCCTCCCTCCTGCCCTCATTTGAGTCCCAACTTCTCTCCCCTCACTCCCTCTCCCAAGTCCTATATGCTCCCTCTCTCCCCCAAATCTGAAATGTCACCTGTCTACCGGCCAGCGTGCCTTCTGGTTGACTCTCTCAGCCGCGTCTCCTTGCTGACTTCTACTCCTTCCAACCGCACACATGTAAACCTTTATTTTCTCCTAAACATGCAGTGCTGTCCTGACGTCGGCCCCGGCGTCTTCCCTCCACTGCGGTCCGCCCTAGCAGAAACAGGAAGTTGTCAGAGAGGGCGGGCCACAGTGGAGGGAAGATTCCAGGGCTGACGTCAGGACGGCGCTGTACGTGTAGGAGAAATTAAAGGTATATGTGCATGTGGTGGGAAGAAGTAGAAGTCGACGAGGGACCGCATCTGAAAGTGCCTCGCTTCTTTCCCTGCAGGATCACTTCAATTACCGGCAATTTTGGGGGAGGCCATGGCCCCTGTGGTCCCCCCAACCCCCTCCCCCGCCATTCCGACACCTATGACTGGCCAGACTTTACGGTAGATATCCTGCAAACAACGGGATGGTTGGATAGGCTGGAGTGAGCTTGGACGACAACTTCAGCATTTGGAACCTAGGACAATACCTAAGGTGACCATATGTCCCGTTTTGAATGGGACAGTCCCATTTTCAGATCCCCTGTCCCGTTGTTCCCACACACAGCTTCGGGATGCCCAAAATGTCCCGTTTTCAGAGACAGCGTCCGGAAGCTGTGCGCGGGGACAACGGGACAGGCGAACGCTTCCTGTCTCTCCCCTGCCGCACCAAAAAAAAAAAAAGCCTCTCTCCAGGCCCGATTTAGGTCCACCACCGCTGCTCCTCTGCTGCCACTACTCGAACCCGGAAGCATTCTTCCCGACGTCTGGAAGGAGAACTGACACTGGATCTGGGGGCACTAAGGACATAGGAAGGAGGCACTGGAGGCACTAAGGACATAGGAAGGAGGCGCTGGGGACACTAAGGACATATGAAGGAAGGAGGGAGGGAATAGAAAGGGACAATTGTTGGGCCTGAATGCAAAAAGAAATGAAAGATAGGATGCACAGTCAGAGGGAAACGCAACCAGAGACTCATGAAATCACCAGACAGCAAAGGTAGGAAAAATGATTTTATTTTCAATTTAGTGATAAAAATGTGTCAGTTTTGAGAATTTATATCTGCTGTCTATATTTTGCACTATATTTGTCTATTTTTCTATAGTTACTGAGGTGACATCGTTGAAAACCCCCCAAATATAAATAATTAACATTTTTTCTGCGTATAGGGTGCTTTGTGGTTTTTAAAAAATGTTATGGTTACCATTATGAAATAATAAGATATTGTGTGTACATGAAAAATGAATGGAAGAAATTGGGGGCGGGACTGAATATTAATAGATGTCATGTTTTGATGAAAAAAATAAATGGTCACGTTAACAATACCAGACTTTACAGTTTATGGCCCAGAGATATCAAGGAAGAGACAAGTTAATTCATGCATTTTTTTAATGGATATAACTTGTGTCTTTATCTGCCGTCATTTACTATGTTACTATGCATACATCAGTTTGAAATGAGCCCCAAAGAGCTGAGCCACAGATATAGTGATACTCTTTTGCTGCCTACAGCTTGCTCTGAAAAGTTCCCTCTCGTCTTCCTGCCTTGAGGAAACTGGAAATTGTATCAGAAAAGGGGGAAGGCGAGAGAGAATGCTTGAGGAGATAAGGAAGACATAATTTTAGGTATCTCGGGGGGGGGGGGAATAAGGAGGAAAAGAAGGAGAGATGCTGAGGTAGACTCTGCAGCAAATCTATGAAAAACTCATTTGAATGCAAACTTGGAGGAAAACTAAACAAAGAAAATCACCATATTGTTCCACAGGAAAAAAAAAATAGAAAACCAACAAAGAACAAACTTTGGAACTGATGATCTTGACATAAAAGTTTATTAATAAAAAGTCTTCACAAATACAAGCAATGCAGGCCACTTGGTAAATCCATATAACGCACAGTGAAAAAGCATGCTGTGGACCCGACTTGTTTCATGTTGGACCTCACGCCGTCAGCGCTCTGATTATCAACTCACAGTTCTCTGGACGCTTTCCAGTATATTCAAACTTAGTGGTATAATTGACACAGGACCACAGAAGAAGGTTATTCCTAACCGAAACACGGACTGTGTCGGGTCCACACCACACTTTTTCACTGTGCGTTATATGGATTTACCAACTGGCCCGCATTGCTTGTATCTGTGCAAATTTATTGGAACATCGATCACCATAAAAACAATTGGTAAAAAAAATCGGCCAATAGCGACCCACATGGTCTTAATGAACGCTTTTAGTGCATGAGGCCCTGGAATTTTTTAGTCATAATAATAAAAAAAAAAAATCACAGCACTCTCTAAAGTTGAAAGGGGATAGATTCCGTACAAACATAAGGAAGTTCTTTTTCACCCAGAGAGTGGTAGAAAACTGGAACGCTCTTCCGGAGTCTGTTGTAGGGGAGACACCCTCCAGGGATTCAAGACAAAGTTGGACAAGTTCCTGCTGAACAAGAACGTATGCAGGTAAGGCTAGTCTCAGTTAGGGCACCGGTCTTTGACCAAAGGGAGAACAAGAGGGCACTCTCTAAAGTTGAAAGGGGATAGATTCCGTACAAACATAAGGAAGTTCTTTTTCACCCAGAGAGTGGTGGAAAACTGGAACGCTCTTCCGGAGTCTGTTTTAGGGGAGACACCCTCCAGGGATTCAAGACAAAGTTAGACAAGTTCCTACTGAACAAGAACGGGCGCTGGTAGGGCTAGCCTCAGTTAGGGCGCTGGTCTTTGACCAAAGGGCCACCGCGTTAGCGGACTGCTGGGCACGATGGACCACGGGTCTGACCCAGCAGCGGCAATTCTTATGTTCTTAATAATGTTTTAATTGCAATGTACTTTTGGATTGTTTAGGCTTTCCACGTATTTTCCACCCTAGGACTAGCAGGGTATGTATTTCCTCTCATGTCTTCTGGCGCAGTGATTTTTTTTTTTCTCGTCTTTTCCTCGCTTCATATATAAAGTTTTATTTATCTTCCAGCAACAGCATTCGCATTATGGGCTCCTTTTACGAAGGCGCGTTAGGGCCCCAACGCGCGGCATAGTGCACGTTAAAATGCCACGTGCGCTAGCCGCTACTGCCTCCTTTTGAGCAGGTGACAGATTTTCGGTTAGCGTGCTATAGCGTGCACTAAAACGCTAGTGCACCTTTGTAAAAGGAGCCCTATATCTTGTTATAACACTTTTTAGCTTCATATCTACCACTTTTGATCACAATCTTTCACAGCTTCACTCCACCACTTCTGAACACACTTTTCCACAGCTCCGTTATCCTGTTACGTTTTATACATCACCAGTCACCCGCATATTTACTGTAATTTTGAACTATATTGCACTGCCACATGATACCACATGATTCACCAACACACAAGTTGTTTCTCTTTCATACATATCATTACATCATCGTTTTTAGGAACCCTGAGGAAGACTCTACTGTCGAAACACCGACCGTGTTGGGTCCAACACCCTCAGCGGACTAGGTTCTTAAGGTTTTTATGTGGATTGCTTGTTGATTTTTAAAAAATATACTTTTCAATAAAGTCCATGTCAGGAACAACGTCTCTCCACAGTGTTTTTGGGTTTCTTTCAATTGCAATGTTAATCATGATTCACTAGAGACACAGATTTATAAAAACCCTTACTAATATTATACATGCCACATTTACAAAATGATGTACAGTAAAACCTTGGTTTACGAGCATAATTCGTTCCGAAAACATGCTTGTAATCCAGAAAGCAAATTTCCCAATAAGAAATAATGGAAACTCAGACGATTCATTTTACAACCCAAAAACTTTAATACAAAATGCTCTACGTACTTGCATTGCAAGACCTCGCTCGTTTAGAACAGTCACTACACTCCCGCAGCATCAGAGAGAGAAGAACCATCGGCTCAGTTGTGATGATGTGACACGTGTATACTGTATGTACTCGTATTGCAAGACTTTACTCATTTAGAACAGTCACTACACTCTTGCAGTGTCAGAGAACCATCGGCTCAGTTGTGATGTATATATACTGTATGTAGAAACATAGAAGCATAGAAGATGACGGCAGATAAGGGCCATAGCCCATCAGATCTGCCCACTCTACTGACCTACCCCCAAGTCTACTATCCTAGGGATCCCACTCCTGGTGACAGGTTCCCTTGGCTTAACCCTCTAAGGGATCCCACATGGGCATCCCATTTGCTCTTAAATTCTTGCACGCTGTTTGCCTCGATCAAGATGCCCATTGCTTGTATATCAAGTTAAAATTTAATAAAAAATATTTTGCTTGTCTTGCAAAACACTTGTAAACCAAGTTACTTGCAATCCAAAGGTTTTACTGTATATTAATTTATCATGTTAAGGTGCAAATTAAAACCAAATATGCCAGAAAACTTTAAAAGTAATATCTGTGAGAGTAATTACAAGTAGGGGTTCATTTCAAAGATTAATAGTATGCTCTGACTGAGAACAGGGACTGGGCTTGCTTGTCTAGCTGTTAATTAATGTTTATTTTACCGTCTCCTTTTAAACATGATACTTATCATTCTCCAAAAGATACAATTTTAAAACTAGAAGTAAACAAAGTACTTGGAGATGGTTTTAAGCTTCTACGAGTTGCTGCTAAGGATTTGCATTCATTAGCATCCGTTAAAAATACAGGACTGTCAAAATTGAGCATACATTAACCTTTGAATTAAGGTGCAGCCGATTGATTTCTGTGCATTGAAAAAGTTCTAAAGTACCTCACAATTTAAATTTTTGTAAAGAAAATGTCTTAAACTCTAAAGCAGGAGTCTCAAAGTCCCTCCTCGAGGGCTGCAATCCAGTCGGGTTTTCAGGATTTCCCCCATGAATATGCATGAGATCTATGTGCATGCACTGCTTTCAATGCATATTCATGGGGGAAATCCTGAAAACCCGACTGGATTGCAGCCCTCGAGGAGGGACTTTGAGACCCCTGCTCTAAAGGAAGTAGAAGCATGAGAAGTGAGCTTCAAAATTTTAAAGAGCAGACCAATGCTTAGCAGTTTATCTTGAACGTGAAACGCGCTGAATGATACGCGTGGGTGCAGAAGGCAAGAGGAATGGTGGCAATAAGAGTATATAGTTATAGAAAGTGAAAGTGACGGCAGAAAAGGGCCAAGGCCCATCGAGTCTGCCCACTCCATTGACTCACCCCCCCTAGTTAATTGCTCTCTGATGACCTTTTCCCTCATAGAGATCTGACATGAGCATCCCAACTGATCTTAAAAACTGGCACGCTGCTGGCCTCAACCACCTGTACTGGGAGCCTATTCCAGCTGTCAACCACTCTTTCGGTGAAGAAGTACTTCCTGGTGTCGCCATGAAACTTCCCGCCCTTTATTTTCAGCGGGTGTCCTCTTGTGGCCGAGGGTCCCCTAAGAAGGAAAACATCATCTTCTACCTTGATGCGACCAGTGACATACTTAAACGTCTCAATCATGTCCCCTCTCTCCCTACATTCTTCGAGAGAGTATAGCCACAATTCGTTCAGCCTTTCTTCGTATGATAGATCTTTAAGCCCCGAGACCATCTTGGTGGCCATTCGCTTTACCGACTCGATTCTCAGCACATCTTTGCGGTAATGTGGCCTCCAGAATTGTACGCAGTACTCCAGATGAGGCCTCACCATGGTTCTGTACAAAGGCATTAGGACGTCGGGCTTCCGACTAACAAAACTTCTCAGGATACAACCCAGCATTTGCCTAGCCTTAGATGAAGCCTTCTTCACTTGTTTGGCCGTTTTCATGTCATCGCTGATGATCACCCCCAAATCCCGTTCTGCGGCAGACCTTTCTAAGGTTTCTCCATTCAATAGTACATGAGAAACTGAAGATGGCAAAATAAGGTGACAAGACAGGGTCCAAAGCCTGAAGAGCGAAGGCTGCATATCGGGGCTTAACCCGTAGAAAGAAAGGGAAAGGGATTTGGGACTTGTATACTGCCGTTCTGTGGTTTTACAACCACACTCTGTCCTAGTGGGCTCACACACTATCTAATGTATCTGGAGAAGTGGAGGGTCACAAGGAGCAGCATGGGGTTGGAACCCACAACCTCAGGGTGCTGAAGGCATACCTCTAACCACTACACCACACTCTCCTCCAAATACAATATCAGAAATGAGCCAAGTATAGAGCAATGAAGCCATTGTGACCTCACTGATGAGGTTGGCTCTTATTGGTGGAATGAGGCATTATGACATCAGGGAAAGGGACTGGCGCTTGTTTACCACCAAACTCAAAGCAGTTTATACACAGGAACTTCAAGCATTTATCTTCTCTATCCTTGTGGGCTCACAATCTATCTAATGTACCTGCGGCAGTGGAGGACTAAGTGACTTGCCCAAGGTCACAAGGAGCAGTATGGGGTTGGAACTCACAACCTCAGGGTGCTGAGGCTATAGCTCTAACTAAAGGCGGGCCTTACCAATCAGGAGCTGCTTTGACACACAGCTCCTGATTGGTAAGGCCCGACTTTAGTGCAGGAAGAGGCGGTCGGAGCATACAGCGAGTGATTTCCTTCACTCGTCGGTGCTCCGGCTGCTCTCTCCTGCCTCTCCAGCTGTCCTCTTCTGGTTGGCAGTTGCAGTCGGAAAATACCGCAAATGACTGGGACCGCGAATGACCAAGGGAACACTGTAGTAGTAACATTCCAGAACCCAAAAGTGTTTCAGGATTCCATGCAGAATCTCAAAGCATGGCAAGATTCTGGAATCCCAAATTGTAGCAACATTCCAGAATCCTAAAGAGAAACAAGATTCCAAAACACCAAAAAGTAACAAGATTCCATGCAGAATCTCAACGAATAGTGAGATTCTGAAATACCAAATAGTAGCAGCATTCCAGAATCCTAAAGAGAAACAAAATTCCGGAACACCAAAGTGTTTCAGGATTCCATGCAGAATCTCAAAGAATAGCGAGATTCTGAAATCCCAAATAGTAGATGCATTCCATGCTACCAATCTTGTTTTCTTAAATATCAATCTGGCAGCGGTGCTTTGAATCAGATTCCTCTTAAGCTTCTCTGCAGTTCGACTGATCTTTAGGCTGAAAAAATGGGAACAAATAAGCCCCTACTATCAAAGACTCCATTGGCTGCCCCTAGAGGCACGAATCCTGTTTAAGTTCTCTTGTCTGTGTTATAAATCAATATTTGGTCTGGCCCCCACTTACCTGGTTTCCCACATCAATCTGGCAAGTTATCTTAGGCCCACACGAAGAATTCATCTGTTCACCTATCCGACAATAAAAGCCTGCCACTACAAAAGATTTTTGGACAGAACTCTTGCCTTCCAGGCAGGCAAATGGAACGACTGGCTTAGTAACGTCTTCACGCTTTCATCATCCTACTTCAATTTTAGAAAACTGGTAAAAACGAGTTTGTTCAATCGATTTGTAAACTAAGAATCCACACAGCTCTGCTTATTCAACCAGTAACCCTAAGAACTATATAGCTTTCAAATGTTTTCATTATGTAAGATTGTATTGCTGACTTTGATTGTAACCTCTTCGCTGATTGTCCAGCGCCTCTTGCTGTAAACCGCCTCAAACTTATATGGCTTTGGTGGTATATAAGAATAACATTATTATTATTATTATTATTATTAAATACCAGAATACAGTACAAAGAAATGCAGTAATCCATCTGAACTAGAATGGTAGATTGAACTCTTATTCTAAAATGTTGTTTAAAATTTTTTAGAACAAATTAAACATAATTGTTTCTATTTGTAGAAAGATCTTTTGATAGCATTAACCTGAAGAGCCATACTTTAAAGAGGAATCTAATTGTACTCTCAATACTTTAGAAAATGTATCTGTTTTAAAACATGAACTTTCCAACATTTTAACTAGGGCTGTGCATTGATTAAAAGTTTTAATCACATTGTTTAATCACATAAAGCACCCCCTCAAATTTCCTCCTATACAGTGTAATATATAGATAGCAGATGTAAATTCTCAAATCTGACATATTTCAGTTACTAAACTAAAAATACAATCATTTACCTTACCTTTTCTTATCTAATGATGGTCCGCTTTTCTTCTTGGCTTTGCAGGGTCTCCTATCAATTTGGCATTTCTTTTCACCCCAAGTCCACCATTCATCTTCCTTCTGTGTTCCTATCTGTCCTGTCAAGCATCTCCCCTCTCTCTGTCCCTGTCGCTATCCTTCCCTCCCTCCACATTCTGTATCTGCCCTCTTATTGGCCTTATCCTTCCCTATATTTAGCATTTCTGATCTCTGTCTTGTTCTTGACCTGTCCTGCATTTCTATCCTGAGTCTATATCCCTTCTCCTGTGATCAGCATTCCTCCCACCCATGTCCAACATTGTCCTTTTGTGCCCCTATTCCTTCTAATCTAATCTTCATTTTATATACCGAATCTACTCCCTAAGGAGCTTGACTCGGTTTACAGTTTGTTAAAAAATGAAACATAACAAGTAAAAACTGAAGGATAAAAACAGAAATTGGTTAGATTAGATGGATGGGAAAAGCACTGTTCTTTTGTGTCACAAAGCTCCCTCTATGTCCAACTTAACTTCCTGTTCTTCCTTTTTCTCTTCCCTTCCTCCCATACCCCCTATCCTGGGGCCAATCTCTCTCCCTCCCCCCCCCACACCAATACACTACCTCTCCTTTTTGGGTCCAGTGTCTTAACCACTCTTTCCCTCCTGGGTGCAATGTTTTTACCCCTCTCTTCCTCTCTTCTAGTCTCTCTCTCTCTCTACTCTACCCCTCACCCACTTCTGGTCCAACATCTATCCCTCTCCCTCCAACTCCTGGGAAAGCCTGCTGGGCACAAATTTGAATTTTCTGGATGTTCTCACTGTAAAGCTGTTTTATAACCCAGCTGAAATCTAGTGGTAATACTAGGAGACTACCACTTAGTGGCAGACATTTTATGTGATGGAGCCACTAGTTTCAAGATCAAGTGTGACTGTTCCTGTGCAAGCTACCCCATTGGACCAGTAGGTGATATAAGGTAGACTTCGGGAGAGACTGATCTCAGGGGTGGAGGGCTGGGATGAGGTCTGATCTCAGGGCGGGATCAAGGTGATCTATTTGAATGAGGTCATGAAAGAGGATCTGAATCGTCACCAAATATGGGGAGAAAATGACAAATGTCTCGCTGCTGGTCTCAGACAATATTGAACTGTGTAAATTCAGCAGCAGCAATCTGGCCAGACATAGATATCCAATGCAGGTCTGTCCAAATTAGATCGTAAGCTCTTCTGAGCAGGGACCATTTAATGCATGTTAAATGTACAGTGCCACATACACTTTTTCAGCGTTATAGAAATGATAAATAGTAGTAGCAGGTACTTGGACATGGCCTAGAATCGAATATCCAGGTCTAAGGGGTCCTTTTACTAAGGCGCACTAACCGATATAGCGCACGCAAAATGCTAAGCCACCCATAGAATATAATGGGTGCCTTAGCATTGAGTGCATGCCTTAGTAAAAGGATCCCTAAGTTAGCCAGTGAGAGCCAGCATATAAAAAAAATACTGACCGCAGCCAGTTGAAAATGAACTAGAATAAGAAATAGTATGGCAAGAGAAATGGGCCAAATACAACAGCAAAGGAAAGAGCAAGGAATATACAGTATATCTTCTTGAGGTCAATGCAATTTCATCTAGGGCTCCTTTGACAAAGCTGCGGCAATCGCGTCGATGCCCATAGGGATTTAATGGGCATTGGAGCATTTGTCGTGTGGCAGCCGCTTCCTGGGGGGAGGGGGGGTTAAGACTTATCTGCGTTGCACATAAAGATAGTTTTACATTTAACCCTTTCAGGACCATAAGGATCGTAGGCCAATTTTTGTGGTTTTGACGACATTTTTATGGTAAAAAGGGCTTGCAGATGCCAAAAAATTGATTTTTTTTGTGAAATATCATTATTTTTTTTAAAAAAAATCACACTTCTGGCTTATGGACAGTGTGGCAAGTGAATCTTCTCGTCAATCTGGCAACGACGCTAATGAATGAATGTCGGAACCAGTTTGTTTACATAAAGGCAGTATCCTATGGAATCCGTACATATCAAATTTAGAACTGTAGACTATCCCAATCAAAATTTATAGGATTTTAAAGTTATGGGACAAATAGGTCCCTTGGTCCTGAAAGGGTTAAAGCTTAGCCATTTAGAATAGCATCCTGGTGAAAAGGCATGTTTTTGAAGAGAAGCTTTGGGTAATTTGTAGTTAATGGAAAACCTGCGAATTATATAACTTTTTCATTTCCATTTCGGTTAAACTGATATAATCCATAACACCAAGAAAGCTGCGATGGTACAAAGAATTCAGTGGTGGCGTTACAAAAAGCTCACTGGTTGCCTGTTTTACATAGGATCACATATAAAACTGCCCTCTTGACTTTTAAAACCATGCAAACTAATGCCCCGGCATTCATAGATAGACTGCTGATCCCCTATGACCCTCCCAGAACTTTAAGATCAATCTCAAACATTCCCTTAACGTCCCATCCCCAAAGATAATTGGTACTCACCATACTCTCATTGTTTCAGTCGCCGCCCCTTTAATTTGGAACTCTCTCCCTCTACTATACCTTAGAGCTGAACGAAACATGCAGAAATTCAAAAGCAGCCTAAAATGCTTGCTTTTTAAAGAAACCTATAGCTGATTTTTTACACACGTATTTATTTTTGCACGTTTCCCTTCTCCTATTGTATTTTCCTTTTATGTATTCTTTCTAAGAAATTGTAGTTCATATTTATAAAATGGAGAGACTTATTGCAATATAACAGGGTTGTGTCAGGAAATTTCAAGATATTTGGGCGCCATTAACAAAGTATTGTAATGATTAGAAAAATCTTGTTTCCCTTGAATTTACAAGTTCAATTATGGGGTGGGAGGGAGGGTATTTTTATTGTTACATGTTGTATAAGTATTGATTATATGATAGATAAGAGTGGGGAGGGGGAGATAAGAGAATATTATATGTATCATTGTTGATTATTAAGTGATATATTTATGGAAAATTCAGTGTTCCCGCTAAGCTGCGCTGGGGTGCGCTGGCGCACAAAATATTACCTCGCAGCGCACAAGTTTCTCGTCACAGCGCACACAGTGTAGAGCACAGTTCTTCAACCGCCGGTCCGCAAACAAAATCTTGCCGGTCCGCGAAGGATTCGGTCCCCGCCGCAACGAAAGGCCGGCGTCAGCTGACTTGCAACTTCCTGTTGCAGTCGCTGTGCCGGGACTCCTGCCTTCGCCGGGACTCCTGCCTTCCACCGCGTTTGCCTCCTGCCTTGTCTCCGCACCTCCAGACCAGCAGCGGCAGCTGTGTATGCTTTTAACTTCGGCACAGAGCTGCCCCTAATCAATAGTTTAGCGCGGTTTCATAAGGCAGCCTCGGAGCCTTTGCTAGGCCGGCCCACATCGCATCATCGAAGCGGGCCGGCTATCAAAGGCCCCGAGGCTGCCTCATGAAACCGCGCTAAACTATTGATTAGGGGCAGCTCTGTGCCGAAGTTAAAAGCATACAGAGCTGCCGCTGCTGGTCTGAACTCTTGGGCCGCTGAAGGAGGGCAAAAAGCAGCTGTCCTGGAGGTTTCCCTTCCTCTCGCCTTTACAGGTTCCTTTTTTCCACCTTTTTTTTTTTCCTTCAAACGGCAACGGGCCCCAGCATCGACATCAATCAAGTAAGTTCCACTGTCAATCAAGCGGTTCTGCTCGGCCAAAGCTTCCCCTGTGACATGAGCCACCCTCAGGGGAAAGAAAGTGACCCACAAAGGTGAGGGGAAGGGGGGCAGATGATGGAAGTTGGGGGGGGGGAGAGAGAGAGAGAGAAGGGGCAGATGATGGAATGGAGGAGATGAGAGAGAGAGAGAAGGGGACAGATGATGGAAGTGAGAAGAAGGGAGAGAGAGCAGAAGGCAGATGGATGTCAGTTGAGAAGGGAGAGCAGATGCTGAATGGAAGTGGGGAAAGAACACATACTGGATGGAAGGAGGAGATAAATAAAGGGGGAAGAAAATAGTAAGATAATGGAGGGGTGAGGGAAAGGGGTGACAAGCTGTGTGTAGACACAGTGAAAAGAGGGAAACGGGACTAAATAGTAAGAAAGAATTTAATTTAGATGGAGGCAGAAAATAGAGAAGGAAGACCAGAGAAGAAAAGGGAAGAGAGAGCAGAGAATGATCAGATCTGAGTGGAGGAAATGAGAAGAGAGATATGCTAAAAACCACAGGGGGGAGGGAAGGATAGAGATGCCAGACCATGAGGGGAACAGAAGGAAGATGATGGATGCTAGACCAAATTGGGGGGTGGGGGGGGGGGCAGGAGGAGAGATGGCAGGGAAAGACAGACAGTGAATGGAAGGGGCAGATGCTGGACTGAAGAGACAGAGAAGGTTATCATGCTGCTGTACCGGGCCATGGTACGCCCTCACCTGGAGTACTGCGTCCAGCACTGGTACTTTAAGAAGGACACGGTACTACTCGAAAGGATCCAGAGAAGAGCAACTAAAATGGTTAAGGGGCTGGAGGAGTTGCCGTACAGCGAAAGATTAGAGAAACTGGGCCTCTTCTCCCTTGAGCAGAGGAGATTGAGAGGGGACATGATAGAAACATTCAAGGTACTGAAGGGAATAGACTTAGTAGCTAAGGCAGGGAGAACGAGAGGGCACTCTCTAAAGTTGAAAGGGGATAGATTCCATACAAACGTAAGGAAGTTCTGTGGTAGAAAGCAACATATTTATTTGGCTCATAACTTGCTGGCGCCCGATATTTTTAGCTCACAGTGAAAAAAGTTTGCTCACAACACCCGCCCGCTTAGAGGGAACACTGGTTATCACACTTATTATAAGTTTAAAAATGAATAAAGATTTTTAAAAAAAGAAATTGTAGTTCTTCCTTTTTTTCCCACTGTTTTCAGGTCATAAGTATGTTTGTTTAGTTGGTGTATGTCTAAAAATTTAAAAATGTTTGTCTCCCAGCTATTTTTAATTACTTTGTACCATGCTTCGTACCTTTGGATAAGCGTTTAATCAAAATTTAAATAAACTATGACTTCAGACATGTCGACTGATTTTAATTTTAATCTAAATAGCGTCGACCTTCGGAGGTTTATTTGGGGAAATAGAATATATTTTAGAGATTTCTGAGGCTTTCTATGTTCCATATCAGTAATGATAAAAAAAACGACTGTGTAAAATGAATCCGAACAAATTTAGAAATCCATGCTGCGTCGAAAGCCAAGTCCACAATAAGAAAAAACAAAAGAAACAATAAAAAGGGTATATAAAAAATAAGCTCTAGAAAGGTCCTGCAAGAAAATCCAGGCAGGGTTTAATTTGTTTTTGTGTTTTTTTAAAGCACACAGTCAGATTTTCAGCTAAGGCTGAGTTTTGTCTGAGCGTGTTTTGGGGGAGGTGAGAAGGGAGGACGACTTCCTGGCTCCTCACTTCTGGCACCAAGTTAAATGAGAGGGGAGGACAGAATAAGTTCTCAGGGCCCTCCCTTATAGGATGATGTTCTTCTCCTGTGGTGCCTAAGTCCCTTCACTCCAAATGGGGAATCACAAAATCCGCTGTACAGTTCAGGCCACAGGCTTTATTAAAAAGAACTTCCAAGCACACCTGGATACCAAGTTTCCAAGTTTATTAGTTTTTAATATCCCGATCATAAAACAAATATCTGACCGGTTAACAATAAAAATTTTAATATAGATTTGAAAGAAATAGTGGGGGTGTGTATGAATAATTAGGGTAAACATATATGACACTTACAGACAGACTAGATAGTGAGGGTAAGTTGGGAGGAGTAGAAAAGTTACATAATTGTTAGAGGAAAATGAGATAGAGGAATGGGAAAAAAAACATGAAGGATAAGGGTGCATGGAAAAAGTGATGCATACTGAATAAAGTTGGTTTCTTAGGGTAACTGATAAATTAAGATTTGTCGAAGGCATCTTGAAATAGATAAGTTTTAAGATGGATCTTGAATTTGGGTAGATGAAGTTCATCACGGATGTATTGAGGGAGAGAATTCCATAAAGTGGGAGCTACTATAGCATAATTAGTTTTTCTGGTATAATAGGAGTCTTTTAAGGATGGAATGAAAATAAGTTTTTGGTCAGTGGATCTTAAAGAACGAGGCGAGCTTTGAGGTATCAGTAATTTGTCAAGAAATAAAGGTAAGTGAGAGAGCTTGATTTTGAAAGAGAGCAGGATAGTTTTATAAATTATGCGGTGAGTAATAGGGAGCCAATGAGCCTCTTTGAGAAGAGGGGTGACGTGTTCAAATTTGCCTTTTTTATAGATAAGTTTTATTGCAGTATTTTGTACGATTTGTAAACGTCGAAGTTCTTTTTGGGGTAGTCCATTAAGAAGAGAATTACAGTAATCTAAGTGTGAGATCACAAGGGAGTGAATAAGGATATTGATTGAGTCGGTATCAAGAATAGAATTGAGTGAACGGATGATACGTAGTTTAAAGAAGCAGGTTTTTACAACTGAACTTATGTGGTCGTGAAAAGAAAGCTCTCTATCAAAGGTGACACCTAGTAATTTTATTTGAGTTGCCATGTGTAATGGTATAGATACCCTGGGCGTCATTCACAAAGCAAACCAATCGGTGTACCGATCGGTTTGCGAGCCCTTTGCAACCCGACTTCCCTCCGACCCGATTCATTAACTTCTCCTCCGATCCGATCCAGATCCTTGCATGCAAATGAGGGCAATCGGCATGCAAAGCAGGAAGGACGCGATTCACTAAACTTACCGACTGGCTGGCCGATCCAAAAACTAGTGACTGGTGAGGACCAGTCGCTTGTGCTAAAACCCCCAATTCTCCTGCTCTGGCCGCCCTGCTCTCTTCTCTCTTCTGTTCCCCGAATTTCCTGCTTTGGCTGCCCTGCTCTCCGCCCCAATTCTCCTGCTCTGGCCGCCCTACTCTCTTCTCTCTTCTGTTCCCCGATTCTCCTGCTCTGGCCGCCCTGCTCTCTGCTCTCTTCTGTTCCCCAATTCTCCTGCTCTGGCTGCCCTGCTCTCTTCTCTCTTCTGTTCCCTGATTCTCCTGCTCTGGCCGCCCTGCTCTCCGCCCTGATTCTCCTGCTCTGGCCGCCCTGCTCTCTTCTGCTCCCCGATTCTCCTGCTCTGGCCGCCCTGCTCTCTTCTGTTCCCGATTCTCCTGCTCTGGCCGCCCTGCTCTCTTCTCTCTTCTGTTCCCCAATTCTCCTGCTCTGGCCGCCCTGCTCTCCGCCCCGATTCTCCAGCTCTGGCCGCCCTGCTCTCTGCTCTCTTCTATTCCCCGATTCTCCTGCTCTGGCCGCCCTGCTCTCTGCTCTCTTCTGTTCCCCGATTCTCCTGCTCTGGCCGCCCTGCTCTCTTCTCTCTTCTGTTCCCCGATTCTCCTGCTCTGGCCGCCCTGCTCTCCGCCCTGATTCTCCTGCTCTGGCCGCCCTACTCTCTTCTCTCTTCTGTTCCCCGATTCTCCTGCTCTGGCCGCCCTGCTCTCCGCACCGATTCTCCTGCTCTGGCCGCCCTGCTCTCTTCTCTCTTCTGTTCCCCGATTCTCCTGCTCTGGCCGCCCTGCTCTCTTCTCTCTTCTGTTCCCCGATTCTCCTGCTCTGGCCGCCCTGCTCTCTTCTGCTCCCCGATTCTCCTGCTCTGGCCGCCCTGCTCTCTTCTGCTCCCCGATTCTCCTGCTCTGGCCGCCCTGCTCTCTTCTGTTCCCGATTCTCCTGCTCTGGCCGCCCTGCTCTCTTCTCTCTTCTGTTCCCCAATTCTCCTGCTCTGGCCGCCCTGCTCTCCGCCCCGATTCTCCAGCTCTGGCCGCCCTGCTCTCTGCTCTCTTCTATTCCCCGATTCTCCTGCTCTGGCCGCCCTGCTCTCTGCTCTCTTCTGTTCCCCGATTCTCCTGCTCTGGCCGCCCTGCTCTCTGCTCTCTTCTGTTCCCCGATTCTCCTGCTCTCGCCGCCCTGCTCTCTGATCTCTTCTATTCCCCGATTCTCCTGCTCTGGCCACCCTGCTCTCTGCTCTCTTCTATTTCCCGATTCTCCTGCTCTGGCCGCCCTGCTCTCCGCCCCGATTCTCCTGCTCTGGCCACCCTGCTCTCCACCCCGATTCTCCTGCTCTGGCCTCCCTGCTCTCTTCTCTCTTCTGTTCCCCGATTCTCCAGCTCTGGCCGCCCTGCTCTCCGCCCCGATTCTCCTGCTCTGGCCGCCCTGCTCTCTTCTCTCTTCTGTTCCCCGATTCTCCTGCTCTGGCCACTCTGCTCCCTGCTCTCGGCCCCGATTCTCCTGCTCTGGCCTCCCTGCTCTCTGCTCTCTTCTGTTCCCCGATTCTCCTGCTCTGGCCGCCCTGCTCTCTTCTCTCTTCTGTTCCCCGATTCTCCTGCTCTGGCCGTCCTGCTCTCTTCTCTCTTCTGTTCCCCGATTCTCCAGCTCTGGCCGCCCTGCTCTCCGCCCCGATTCTCCTGCTCTGGCCGCCCTGCTCTCTTCTCTCTTCTGTTCCCCGATTCTCCTGCTCTGGCCACTCTGCTCCCTGCTCTCGGCCCCGATTCTCCTGCTCTGGCCTCCCTGCTCTCTGCTCTCTTCTGTTCCCCGATTCTCCTGCTCTGGCCGCCCTGCTCTCTTCTCTCTTCTGTTCCCCGATTCTCCTGCTCTGGCCACTCTGCTCCCTGCTCTCGGCCCCGACCCTGCAGCCCTGCTCAGCCCCGACTCTCCTTACCTTCCCTGCGGGTTTAAAGCGGGTTAAAACCACGGGCTCGCAAAGTTAAAAAAAGAAAAAAAAATCAGGCACAAAGGACCACCAGCGCATGCGCAGACCATCTACAGTCTAAGAAGATGGTCTGCGCACGCTCAAGGTTCGCTCTCCAGCGATCCGTGCTGTTGGTGGGGGGCTTGCCAATGATTGCCCCTATTTAGTGAATTTGTTGGCCTGCATGCAATCGGGCATGGATCGGACATGGAAAGGAGGCTAGTGAATCTAGCCCCTTGTGTCCCTGATTTTACATTAAGCAAATAAGCTACACTTCTCCCTCCATATTCGCGGTTTCTGCACTCACAATTTCAATCATTCGCGGTTTTGAGATTGCTGGCTCCTCCCCTCCCCCTCAGTTACATCATCCATGAGTGCAGATAAAAATTTTGGTGCGTTTTTCCAAGCACTGGTTCCCGGTGTGCACAGAGAAAATCGCTGTTTCCCAGCACTTTCTTCACCGTGTTTTCCCCCCCCCTTCAGGAACAGGCCAGGTCTCCCATCATGTTATTCCACTGTTTCACCATATTCATGATAGTATTTAATAGAAAACCGCAAATGACAGATGAAAAAGTTATTCATGGTTTTTCTATATTCACAGGTCTGTTAATCCCCCTATCACCGCGAATACGGAGGGAGAAATGTAAAATCTTCCATTACCCTTTAAAAACCCTTTCAGGACCATAAGGATCGTAGGCCAATTTTTGTGGTTTTGACGACATTTTTATGGTAAAAAGGGCTTGCAGATGCCAAAAAATTGATTTTTTTTTGTGAAATATCATTATTTTTTTTAAAAAAAAAATCACACTTCTGGCTTATGGACAGTGTGGCAAGTGAATCTTCTCGTCAATCTGGCAACGACGCTAATGAATGAATGTCGGAACCAGTTTGTTTACATAAAGGCAGTATCATATGGAATCCATACATATCAAATTTAGAACTGTAGACTATCCCAATCAAAATGTATAGGATTTTAAAGTTATGGGACAAATATGTCCCTTGGTCCTGAAAGGGCTACCCTCTACTTTCAGCTAGTAAAAAAATAATATATATATTTTTTTTAATCCTCTTTTCCTTTTTGAGAAGTTTGGTTCTCATCTGATTAGTTTCTCTGCTGAATTAAGGACTCTGCGAGTGCAGGCAAATTGTGTTGCTTGTCATTCCAGCCTGACCTTTTAGCGAGCTCAGCTTTAAAGTCTGACCTTACAGCAAGCTTTAGGTTTAAAATCTGGGCACCGCTTTAGTAAAAGACGAGCTTGGGGTTTATATCTTGTGTTTTTCTGCTCTGCTAAAGTGAGGTTTTGAAAATTCTGCGCGTTCTGCTTAGTGGAAAGTGGTGATTTGGGCTTTAAAAATCCTGTGCCTTTGCTCAGCTCTGTAGTAAAGTGAGTTTAAGGATTTGGCTTTGCTATTGGATCGTTTGAAGAGTTGCCTTGAACCAGTGGTATAAAGCCTTGTTGGGAACACGTCTAATAGTACAGCAACTCTTTAAATATCTTTAAATATCCTTATCCACTCATTAGTCATATCAAAAATAGATTATTGTAATTCTCTTTTTAGAGGTATTGCATTAAATGAAATTAAACGTTTACAAATCATACAGAATGTCTCTATAAAACTTATTACTAAATCTAAAAAATTTGATCATGTCACTCCCCTACTAGAAAAGGCACATTGGCTCCCTGTCATCCATAGAATAACTTATAAAATCTGTTTACTTACATTTAAAACACTACTATATAAGACACCTGCTTTTATTCATAAACTTTTAATACCTTACCATCCAATTAGAACATTAAGATCAATTGATCAAAACCTATTAACAGTACCTTCATTGAAATTGATTAATACCAGGCGGCAATTTATATTTTCCGTAACAGCCCCTCAAACCTGGAATGCTCTTCCAATTTTTATACGGAACGAGCAAGATTTGGTAAAATTTAAATCATTATTAAAAACATTTCTTTTTAATGACGCTTTTAACTCTTGATTTTTATTTATTGTTTCTCCTAATGTGTTTTCCTATGTTTAATCTTTTATTTGACGAATGTATTTCTTTTTTTTTTTTTTTTTTTTTCTCTCTCCAGATTTCTGTCTTTTGGTTTAGACGTTTTTGCTCTCTCCAAGTTTTTTTTTTTTCCAGATATCTTTCCTTTAATACAGAATTTTCCTCTCTCTTTCTTGATTTCTAGCCTTTGAAAAAAGGCATTTCCCTTTTTCCATGCTTTTAGTCTTTAGGAGAATGTATTTCTTAACCCTATTTTTACCCAATGTAGTATAATAAGTTTAAACCTTTGTAAGCATTGTGATTCCCAACAGTTTGTTTTGTATGTTTGTTTGTTATCTTTTAACTAAATTTGATTTGTACATCGCTTTGAATTAGAGAAAGCGATTAATCAAGAAAATTAATAAACTTGTAAACTTGTAAACTTGTAAACTTGTAAACTTGTTTTACTAAGGTGCGCTAATTGATTAGCGCCGCTAAACGCTAACACGTG
This sequence comes from Geotrypetes seraphini, assembly GCF_902459505.1. Classification (NCBI taxonomy): domain Eukaryota; kingdom Metazoa; phylum Chordata; class Amphibia; order Gymnophiona; family Dermophiidae; genus Geotrypetes; species Geotrypetes seraphini. The sequence goes on from NC_047084.1 coordinate 142,460,256, forward strand.
CATGCTAGCAGGGCAGGATTAACCAATAGGCCAAGTAGGCACGTGCCTAGGGCCCGAAATGGTCAGGGGGGCCCGATGAAGGAGGGCAACGACATTGTTTTTTCCAAACGGCAATGGGCCCCTCCAGCATCGATCGGCAACGCGGGCCCCACCCCAATCGGCAACGCAGCCCCCCCCCCCCAATGAAGGAAAGTAAGACAAGCAAGCAACGCGGGTAAGAAAGGCAGTGGGAACTTTAATTCTGCTTGCCCAAAGCTTCCCTCTGACGCAGCTTCCTGTTTCCGCCTGGGCGCATGGTGGGGTGGGGCGGGGCAGGGGGGCCCAGTGGACTTGGGTGCCTAGGGGCCCTCGACAAATTAATCCTGCCCTGCATGCTAGTCTATGGACTAATTTCATTAGTGCTAATCGGTTAGTGCACCTTAATAAAAGAGAGGGTAAGACTAATTTTTTTTTTTTAATCTTTATTAAATTTTCAAACTACAATTATTCATGCAAATAATTCATGTGCATATAATATTACAAGAAAAGCACAATAAACTTACAAATATTAATAAGCAATTATTCCCCTCCCCCCCCAACTAGTAATCAAGAAAATAAATACCCACAAGAAACTACCTGTAATTCTTAACCTTTTTGAGTCACGGACCCCTTTAAGAATCTGATGAAAGCTATGGAACCCCCCCCCCTTCCCCAGAAATATTCTCATAAACACAACTTTGCATGCAATGAATATACTATAATGTGTTTTATTTATCAAAATTTGATTCTTATATATATATATATATATATATATTCTCATGAGAATCTCGGAGAGAGCGAAACCAGAAGGCTTTGAGCATGCGCAAATGCTCAAAGATCAGTCCAGCCCAGCACAGGGAAGAAGGAGGATCTCCCTCGCACCGCCCAGCCCAGCCCAGCCCAACGAGGGAGGATCTTCGGGCACTGGCACTGGTGCTGGTGCCGGTGCCCAATCGGGTAAGAAATGTTTTGCGGTGCTGGGGGGGATGTAGGATCGCGGGGGGGGGGGGTGACACGAGCGGGGGGGGAGGATGCCGGTTCGCAGGGGGGATGCCGGATCGGAATGAAAAAAAAAAATTTGTACAACGCGCTCACACGTATAACGTGCACGGTTATGCACGGTTTGTAAAATCTTGTATAACGCGCGCGTTATATGCGTGAAAATACAGTGTATATATATATATATATGACATACACAAAGGCCCTCTGTTACTAAGGTGCGCACTAATCGAATTGGTGTGAGCTAAACGCTAACGCGTGCATGTTAGTCTATGGACACGTTAGCGTTTAGCGCATGCTAATTCAATTAGCACACCTTAGTAAAAGAGGGGGGAAAGTATTATTAAACTTTAAAGCAGGGTGTCCAACCTGCGGCCCTGTGAAGTATTTTGTGTGGCCCCAGTCGAGGGCGATGCAGTGTTTTCCTCTGCTGCCCCCGGGTGTTTACCGTCTTGCCGGCTCCCTCTTCTGTCTTGCTGCAGCGTTTGCGCGTTTGTGTGGCGCCAGAAACATTTTTTTCAGCCAGTGCGGCCCAGGGAAGCCAAAAGGTTGGACACCCCTGCTTTAAAGCAATCTCCTTTTTAATTGCAAAAGTAATGGCCACGCATTATAATTATGAAATACAATCCTCTTGTGCAAATTCAAACAGATCTACTACGACTAAGTTTTCTACTAGCATTACAACTACTATATCTACTTTCTCGTTATCTGTGAGAAAAATCGACAGTACCAGGCTATGTAGTGAATATAAATGTTAATTTTTATCTGACCTGCACGGACCCCTTGAAACCCATCCATGAACCCCCTAGGGGTCCACACACCAAGTTAACAACCCCTGCTCTAAGAGCTAAGTAATCCTGAATTGCATATCCCTAATTGTGCTTTAAGCATATAATCTAATACTTTCCCTTTCCCTTCAATGGTCTACTCTACTTTCAGCTATCAAAAATTAATTTTAAAATAACCTATTTTCCTTTAATTTTGGGGAATGGTTCTCATTTGCTTGGTTATCTGCTGAATTAAGGACCTATAGTCCCACCCACCCCTTGGTTTGCTACTGATAAGTATTCTTGACTATTGGGTTGTCTATGTATCAGTCAGTTCCCATACCAACCAATAGGATGTCTTTCATTCAGTGCAATCATTGCGGTGCTTTAGTTCCAAGCACACCATCTGGAGACTTAGGGCTTGCCCCATCTGTCTTCAGCTTTCTAATATTAAGGAGGAGCTCTGTAAACTTAAGCAGAAATTGGATGTAATTAAAGCAGTTTCTATCACTCCACAGAATCAAACCAATTTGCCATCAATGCCACAAAGAATAAAACTGTCCAGGAATAAATGGATCATGGCAAGGTCGGGTAGACTGTGACATGTGACCCTTACAATTGTTGCACCTACAGAATTATTTTGCTCCATTAAAGCATTGCAGTGCTCAAGAAAAAAAAAAATAATTGAGATGGAACCGGAACCCAATAAAGGTAACTCAAGAAGAAAAGCACCCCTAAAGGAAAAACAAGAAAGCTCAAACCAAAAATGTATTGATGTTAGGGGATCTATCATCGAGGTATTAACCTTGAAACACAAGTCAAGGAGCCTAAAATAGTAAAATGTTTCCCATGATCCTCAGCTACCAGGAATATCAAACAAATATTGTCTATAATTAGGGAAGAAACTAAAAATTCTAAAGTTGATGGTGTTATCCACTTGGGAACAAAAGACCTACTTGTAGTGCAGAAAACATTTTGGGAGCTGGGGAAGGGGTTCAAACCTTTTGTAAAGGCTGTAGCTTTTTCAGAAGTACTGCCTACATAGAAACATAGAAATAGACGGCAGATAAGGGCCCACGGCCCATCTAGTCTGCCCACCTTAATGTCCCTCCCCTACCTGGTTTTCCGTGGTTACAGAAAAAGAAGGCGCATTTACAGAAAAAGAAGGATCCGGAGGCGCCGTGCTAACAAAAGACAATTTTTAAACTTTAAATTTACAATGATGGACAATTGGAAATTCCAAAAAGAAAAACACACCTGAAATTTGTCTCCCCACCGGCCAGAGGATGCAAATATAAAAGATATCATCAACAACAGCTATCGTATCAAGCAGCAACATGGGGTAAAGACCTAGAAAAACTAATTGCACACACGAACAATTATGGAGAATTTAGGAAACACCTAAAAACTTACCTGTTCCTGAAATACCTAGACAACGAACCAGGCCATCAACCCCCCTTGTAACATCATCATATACCAGAACTTGTAAAATGTTAACCCTAACCCTACACACAAACTGTTGGTACTATTATTAATGATGACATTATCAGATGCACACTGTTATTCTCTTCAATTCGTTGTATGTACAGCTCTATTCATTGTATCTACAGCTATTATTTATTGTATTTACAGTTTCTATTTAATGTAAACCGCCTAGAAGTCGCAAGATTGCTGGCGGTATATAAGAATAAAGTTATTATTATTATTATTATTATTACCTTTGCCCTGTGAATAGATCCCATGTGCCGATCCCATTTGGCCTTAAAATCAGGCACGCTGCTGGCCTCAATCACCTGTAGTGGAAGACTATTCCAGCGATCAACCACTCTTTCAGTGAAAAAGAATTTCCTGATGTCTCCTCGTAGTTTCCCACCCCTGATTTTCCACGGATGCCCTCTTGTTGTCGTGGGACCCTTGAAAAAGAAGATATCTTCCTCCGCCTCGATGCGGCCCGTAAGATACTTGAACGTCTCGATCATGTCCCCCCTCTCTCTGCGCTCCTCGAGCGAGTATAGCTGTAATTTGTCAAGCCGTTTTTCGTACGGTAGATCCTTGAGTCCCGAGACCATCCGGGGGGCCATTCTTTGCACCGACTCCAGTCTCAGCACATATGGAAAAGGAGAGGAAAGAGTACTAAATACTGAGATCTTCAAAAGATGGCTCAGAGCTTAGTGTCATCAAGAAGGCTTTAGGGACATAGAAGGATGGGCAATGCATGGGGAAACAAGAGACTGTATTGTAAGGATGGACTGCATCTAACTAGGGCAGGAAAAAGAATCCTGGCTGAGAAATTCAGGCGATATGTTTCTAGGCATTTAAACTAGGACACTTAAGGTGGCCACCCCCCAGCAAAGGTCAAGATGTGACAGTAAAGACAGCAATGCAAATAACAACACTAGCAATACATTTCTTAGCAAGGCAACAGGAAGTAAGACTAATCAAAAAAACTAGACAAAAAATAAAGGAGTCCCTTTACTGAGGCACGCTAGTGCGTCTTAGCGCATGCTAAAAATCAGCATGCGCTATATGCTAACACGTGGCAACGCATCCGTAGATTATAATGGGCATGTTGCCATACATTAGCATTTGGAAAGTAGCTGGAACGCAATGACCGCAAACGCTCGCAGTCTAAGCAACAAAAATCAGGATCTGCACGCCCTGATGTCAGAGGAAGACTTGGATAGCGCAGCGATCCACGGAGACGTGGTTCAGTGATTCCCAAGAATGGGACGCAAACATTCCGGGCTATAATCTTTTTCGGAAGGGCAGAGGTGGTCGGAAAGGTGGAGGAGTAGCTCTCTGTGCAAAGATCAATATCCAAGCAACTGAATTGCGGGGGGACCTGGGGAAAGGAAGACGTGATAGAGATTGCTTTGGAAAAGTGTCTGCCGTCTCTCTTCCCCTATATGGCATCTTCTCTCCTTCTATGCCCCTTCCAGAAACTGTATGCCTCCCCCTTCATCTCTCCTTTCACCCCATTGGTCTGGCATCTCTCTCCTCTCCTTCCCTCTCCCACACCTCTCCTCTGCAATCCCTTTCCCTTTATTCCCTCATTTTCCTTTTCAATTTATTTTCTGCATCTCTCTAGATTATGTTCTTACTACCCTCTCATCAATGTCATTTTTTACTGTCTACCTAAAGTTTGCCACTTCTTTCCCTCACCCCTCCAGTGTTTCCCTAACTCAATCCTTTTCTCCCCATCATGTGCCCTCCTTTTATTTATCCCCTCCTTCCATTATGTACCCTCTTTCTCCAACCCTTCCATCTAGTACCTTCTCCTCTCTCTGTCCACTTCCATCCAGCGTCTGCTCCCCTCTTTCTCTCCTCCCATTTCCTTCCTGCATTTGCTCCCTTATCTCTCCCATCTGCACTTTCATCCAGCATAGGCTCCCCACTACCATCCAATGTCTGCCCTTTCTCTCACCATCCACCCCTCCTCAATCAGCATCTGCCCACTTTCTTTCCCTCCAATATCCTTCCCCATTATGTCTCTCCCCTGTACATCAATTTCATCAGCACCACCCTTCCATACCACCCTTCCCCCTTTCTTTCCCTCCACTCTTCCATTCCAGCAATCCTGCTCCTTTCTCTCCCTTCATGCAGCAAGATCCCATGATGATTGTAGCTGCCGGCTGCCAGTCCACCCCACTCCAACGTACATGCTCTGGAGCGGACTCAGCAGCCGCATGCTGGAAGGTCCCGCGATGACTCGTCTGCTGGCACTGCTCCAGAAGAAGTAAGTTATGTCGGAGGGGGTGGACCCGGCAGATGCAGGGAGTTGTAGCAAAGTCCCGCAATGACTGCGTCTGCCGGGTCCATCCCCACCGATGTAACTTACTTCTTCCAGAGCAGAGCTGGCAGACGAGTCATCGCGGAACCTTTCTGCACCTCAGCGCGGCTGCAGAGAAAATAAGTCAGAGGTAACGTGACCATTTATTTTTTTCATCAAAAGGTGACATTTATTAATTGACTCTATATCCTTTCTTTCATTTCTTTTTTTCTGCACTCAGGCCCAACAATTGTCCCTTTCTATTCCCTCCCTCCTTCCTTCCCATGTCCTTAGTGCCCCCAGTGCCTCCTTCCCATGTCCTTAGTGCCCCCAGTGCCTCCTTCCTATGTCCTTAGTGCCCCCAATGCCTCCTTCCCGTGTCCATAGTGCCCCCAGTGCCTCCTTCTTATGTCCCCCCACTGCCTTCTAGATTTTGTCCACCCCCAAAGCTAGCCAGCCTGTCTGCCCTCCTACCTATCTCCCTCCTTCCCTGCTGTGCTAAAGCCAGCCAGCTTGCCTGCCTACATTCTTTCTTCCCTGCCACGGAAAAAAAAAAGCGCCTCTCTCCTTCCTTTCCCTCGGTCCGCGCCGCTGCAATCTTACCTCCCCTGCTGCTAATCGCCGACAAGAAGTCTTCTTTCCGACGTCAATTCTGACGTCGGAGAAGACGTTACAGGCCAACCAATCACTGCCTGGCTGGCCCGGAACGTCCTCTCCGACATCAGAATTGACGCTGGAAAGAAGACTTCTTGTCTGCAATTAGCAGCAGCAGCGGGGAGGTAAGATTGCAGCGGCACGGACTGGGGGAAAGAAAGGGCAGGAGGACCCGGGTAGTAGGGCAGTAGGACCCGGACCTGGCCGGCTGTGCACCCCCCCAAGCCGTGCACCCGGGGCGGGTCGCCCCCTGCCCTCCCCCTTGGTACGCCACTGGTTGTGGGTTCAAACCCACGCTGCTCCTTGTGACCCTGGGCAAGTCACTTAATCCCCCCATTGCCCCAGGTACATTAGGTAGATTGTGAGCCCACCAGGACAGACAGGGAAAAATGCTTGAGGACCTGAATAAACTCATGTAAACCGTTCTGAGCTCCCTGGGGAAAACAGTATAGAAAATTGTATAAATAAAAGGCGTTGAGCAGATTTGAAGGACCAGATGAATAAGTGGGTTTTTAGTGATTTGCTGAATGGATGGTATGTGAGTGAGTTCAGGATTAGGTCACTTAAGGTGTTGGTCCAGATCCCTGTTATTATTCTTAACATTTACACTTATATTTCACAGCGCTGCCCTTTATGTGGACAGATTTCAAGAAAAGACCGTCTCTGTTTGTCAAAGACAAAAATTACTGTGCAGGTAAAAAAAAAAAAAGCTCTCTATTATTCAGTGTGCCGGTTTAACAGGAATCCTGTACAAAGCATATGTTGCGAGAATTTTTTATGAGAAGAAAAAAGGCTTGTAAAATGAGATTTATTTATTTATTTTTTTCTTATTTTGAAATGACAGCAGTTGAAAGTTACCTTAAATTGGATTTACAGGGGCTGGGATTGTCAGCACATAAATCAAGAGCAGGAATAAACAAAGTGAAAAACCAAAATTCTGTCATCGAGTCGTACAGACGTCCTTCGCTGCTAGGCTCTCGAGGTACAGGGCCAGTTTTTAGCGAACGCAGTTGGAAAAAAAAAAATAGTCCATAAAACTTGCATGCGCATCAAATTCAATATAGTTCAATATCAATTCTTAATCTTGAAAGTGCAAATTTTCCGTGATGGAGTCGGTTATATAGGGTGAGCTTAATGCATTATTACAATTTCTAATATTAGAGAGAAAACTCAGCAAAGGAATAATGGTTTCAGGTGAGATATTGAACTAGGAGAGCAAATTACATTTTTTTCACGGAAGGGTTTTGCGAGCGACGTGCGAGAAATAATGGGAAAGGCGAGGGGGAGGGAGGAAATTAGGGCGACTGGATCTAAGGGCTCCTTTTACTAATCCGGGTTAGCGGCTTTAGCGGTCGCGGCTTTTAATCACACGCTAAGCCCCGCACTAGCCGGAAAACTACCGCCTGCTCAAGAGGAGGCGGTAGCGGCTAGCGTGGACGGAGGTTTAGCATGCGCTGTTATGCGCGTTAAACCGTTAACGCGGCTTTGTAAAAGGAGCCCTAAATGATGAGTATGTCAGACTGTGGGAACCAGCTATTGAGAATCAGGGTCCTGTTTGCTATAAAGGGTCGTGGATTTGATGTACTGCCTTCCTGTGGTACAACCCAATGTGGTTTACATATGTTATTTACAGATACTACTACTATTTATCACTTCTATAGTGTTGAAAGGCGTACACAGCGCTGTATATTTTGACATTTAATAGATGGTCCCTGCTGAGAAGAGCTTACCATCTAACATGGACAGACAGACAAGACATATAAGGTTAAAGACGGGAAACCCAAGGTGAGAGGAGACAGGAGTTAGGAGTTGAAGGCAGTCTCGGAGAGGTGGGCTTTTAACTGGGCCTTGAACACTGGCAGAGACGGAGCCTGCCATAGGGATTTGGGCAGCTTGTTCCAAACATACGGTGCAGCGAGGTAGAAGGGACGGAGTCTGGAATTGGCGGAGGAATAGAAGGGCGCAGACAGGAGGGACTTATCAGCCAAGCGGAGCTCATGGGGGAAGGGGGAACATAGGAGGAGATAAGTGAAGAGACAGCCGAGCGAGTACTTTCTCTGTCCCTGGCAGGCTCACAATCTTCGTTTTTGTATCCGGGACAATTTTATTTATTTAAAATATTTATAGTCCGCACATCCAACAAGTCTCAGTTCAAAATTTTTTTATTGGTTTGCAACTTCTATCTATCTATATAAAAGTGGATGTACCTGTGTGTATATGTATGTTCCACAAAAAACAGGGAGGAATGGAGGGAAGTGTTATACAAAAATTCAAAAATATCACTCCAAAATAAAAGCACCACACAAGCCAAGAAAGCTAGCTTATTACCGTATTTTCACACATATAACGCGCGTGTTATACAAACCGAGCATAACCATGCGCGTTATATGCATGAGCGCGTTTTACAAATTTTTTTTTTACATTGCTGGTCCCCCCCCCCCCGACGTCCGATTCAGCCCTGAAAGCCTGATGCCCCACCCCGAAGGACCACTGGCCCCCCCACCCTGAAGGACCGCTCGCCCCCCCCGACGTCTGATTCATCCCCCAGCCCCCCCTCCCCCCGTTTGCGGTAGAGAAGCAGCCTACTATGGGTTCGCAAAGCCAGTGAGCCCTGCTGCTTCCTCTGCTGCGGTCCCGCCCCTTCTCTGACATCAGAGAAAGGGTGGGACTGCGGCAGAGGAAGCAGCGCAGGGCTCAGAGAAGGGGCAGGACCGCGGCAGAGGAAGCAGCAGGGCTCACTGGCATCGCGAACCCACGGTAGGCTGCTTCTCCACCACAAACGGTGCGAGGGGGGGCTGGGGGATGAATCAGACATCGGGGTGGGGGTGCGAGCGGTCCTTCAGGGTGGGGGGGCCAGCGGTCCTTTGGGGTGGGGCATCAGGCTTTCAGGGTGGGGACAGGACTTCAAGGGGGGACAGGCAGACCTTTAAGGAGGGGATAGGACTTCAAGGGGGGACAGGCAGACCTTTAAGGGGGGATAGGACTTCAAGGGGGGCAGAAGGAGGTATTAATTCAATGAGCAACATGCGCGGTATACGCGTGTACGCGCTATATATTAATTTATTTATATAAATTAATTTTTCCCGCGCGCTATACCCGTGTGCGTGTTTTACACGGGTGTGCGTTATACGCGTGAAAATACGGTACATAAACGAAAGAAAAGCCTCAGACAAATGGAGAGGTGGACCCACACTCTTCCACCCAAGCATCGAAGGCAAAAAAACGTTTGCACAACTTTAAAGTTAGCGGGTGGGAGCAAAAAAAGAGCTGAGAATGATTAATGGTAAAAACCACTGAACACAAACAGGCCAGGCCGACGATCGCCTTAGGGCTAAATCCACTGCGTAGATCCTAACTGCTGCTTTCACTGTATGTATGTGCTAGCATAACTCTGAAACGCATGGAGAGATTTCAACCAATTTTGGTATACATATTACTTACTATATGGGAACAAATACTGGGGTGGGGGGGAGGAGCAGGTGACATGTGGGGGGGGAAGGGGGTGACATCGAAAACGACAGATAGTGTCTAATCCATAAACGCATGGAGAGATTTCAACCAAACTTGGTACATGCAGTATATGACTTACTATCTGGGGGAAAATAGTGTGTGTGTGGTGGGGGAGGGTATTAGTGCCTAATCCAGGGGTGGCCAACCTTTTGACTTCACTGGGCCGCATTGGTCGAAAAACATGTTTCTGGGGCTGCACAAACGTGCAAACTCTGCAGCAAGACAGAGGAAGGAGCCGGCAAGACGGTAAACACCAGGGGGCAGCAGAGGAAAACACTGCATCATCCTTGACCGGGCCGCATAAAATACTTCACTGGGCCGCAGTTTGGACACCCCTGGTCTCAGTGGCGTACCAAGGGGGGGGCGGGGGGGGAGGTCCGCCCCGGGTACCAAGCCCTGAGGGGGGCTCCCGGTCCGGTCCAGTTACCCCCCCCCCCTGCGCCGGGTGTCGCGTCTGGAAACAGCCTGCAGCAAGATCGCGATGCCAGAGATCTTTGCCTGCTTCGACTGTTTCCTCCGCCACGGTCCTGCCCCTCCTCTGATGTCAGAGGAGGGGCGGGACCGCGGCGGAGGAAACAGCCGAAGCAGGCAAAGATCTCTGGCATCGCGCGATCTTGTTGCAGGCTGTTTCCCCAGGGCAGTAGCGTACCAAGGGGGGCGAGGGGGAGGTCCATCCCGGGTGCCGCCTTAGGGGGGGGTGCACAGCTGGCCCGGTCCCTATCGCGCTCCTACCCTCCCAGCGAAAGCAGCATCGGCGCCATTATCGAAAAAGGTAATGGCGCCAGGCCTTGGAGCACCAAGGCAGACCGCTTCTCCCCTCTCCCAGCCGAAACCCCGCTGACCATCCTATCTCTCTCCCCCCCCCAAGTGAACCTTTCTGACCCTCCCAGCGAAAGCAGCAAACCTCCCTCCAGTAGCGTCGGCTTTATCCTCCCTCTGCCGCATCACTGATGACGTCATCAGTAACGCGGCAGAGGGAGGAGAAAGCCGCGAAGGAGGTTTGCTGCTCTCGCTGGGAAGGTCGGAAAGGTTCACGGGGGGGGGAGATAGGAGGGTCAGCGGGGGTTCGGCTGGGAGGGGGGAGAAGCGGACTGCCTCGGTGCTCCATTACCTTCTTCGGGCAGCAGCAGCGTTTACAATTCGCTGCTGTTGCCGGCTTCAGGCCTTGTTCTCTGCCGGGTCCTGCCTACTTCCAGTTTTCATGAAGACAGGACCCGACAGAGAGGAAGGCCTGAAGCGGGAAACATCAGTGAATTGTGAATGCTGCTGCTGCCCGATGAAGTTCAGGACATCGGGGAAGGAGCAGGGAGAAATCGGCTGCTGGCTTGGGGGTGAGGGTAGGGAAAGAATCGTGGAAGTGGAGAAATCGGCACGATGGCTTTGTGCAGGCTAGGGGGAGAGAGAAAGAAAGGAAAAAATAAAGAGGGGGGGCCAGGGGGAGAGAGAAAGAAAGGCAGAAAGAAAGAGGGGGACCAAGGGGAGAGAAAGAAAGGCAGAAATAAAGAGGGGGACCAAGGGGAGAGAAAGAAAGGCAGAAATAAAGAGGGGGTCAAGGGGGAGAGAAAGAAAGGCAGAAAGAAAGAGGAGGGCCAGGGGGAGAGAGAAAGAAAGGCAGAAAGAAAGAGGGGGACCAAGGGGAGAGAAAGAAAGGCAGAAATAAAGAGGGGGGTCAAGGGGGAGAGAAAGAAAGGCAGAAAGAAAGAGGGGGGCCAGGAGGAGAGAGAAAGAAAGGCAGAAATAAAGAGGGGAGCCAGGGGGAGAGAGAAAGAAGAAGGATCAGAAGAAGGACCAGAGACTCATGAAATCACCAGACAAAAAAGTAGGAAAAATGATTTTATTTTCAACTTAGTGATCAAAATGTGTCCGTTTTGAAAATTTATATCTGCTGTCTATATTTTGCACTATGGCCCCCTTTTACTAAACCGCAATAGAGTTTTTTAGCGCAGGGAGCCTATGAGCGTCGAGAGCAGCGTGGGGCATTCAGCGCAGCTCCCTACGCTAAAAACCGCTATCGCAGTTTAGTAAAAAGGGAGGGGGAATATTTGTCTATTTTTGTATAGTTGTTACTGAGGTGACATTGCATAAAGTCATCTGCCTTGACCTCTTTGAAAACCCGCAGAATATAAATGATAATTAACATTTTCTCTGCGTACAGCGTACTTTGTGTTTTTAAAATTTTATTGTTGGTAGATCATTTTGACTTGGCCACAAAGGTAAGGGGGAGGGAGGGAGGGGAACTGCTGAAAGACATCTAATAATCCTTGCAGGCTTGACTGCAGGGAATTATTTTTGTAAAATCATGTTTTGTTATGTGACTGGCATTATCTAGACTTTAATTTCTATGAATGAATAGAATGAAAATGATATAAAATTACTTGCTTGTTTTTATGTGCGTGCGCTGAAGGAAAGTGGAGAGAGAGTGGGCTGAGGATGCTGAAGGGAAATGGGGAAGAGAGTGGGGAGAAGACGCTGATTTATAAATTGACAATTGTACAGAATATTGTTTCTTTTTATACTTTAATATAAACAATTCAAGGCTTGTGTGGATGGAATCAGGTGGTTTGCGGGGATGGGGACCGAGCTTACGGGGATTAGTCCAATAAAATTGTATTTTTTTATATCTCATTATTTGTTTTATTTTTATTTGTTAATTTATAAAGTGGTGATTGTTATGTATCAGTTTTTTCAAATTTACATCTACTGTCTTTATATTTTGCACTGTATTAGAGGACATGTGTTACTGTTTTTTGTGGTGTTGCATTGTATCCAGGGTCTGGTTTCTTGGCGGATCAGTTTAACTTTTGTCTACATATTTCTATTTTTAGTTTGTGATTATTCCATTTTGGGCGAGGGTGTATCTCTGTTCTGTGTGTATGAAAAAGACATAGTTTTCAGTTGGCATTGACTACAGGACCAATTGACTGTGCGGGATCTGGCTTGTTTAGTTTTACAATGTATGTGTTGGTGTTCTAGTGCTCACTGCAGTGTTTAAGATGCAGCCTTTTCCTAGGTACACTCTTGTGGTGCGATATGTAGATTGGTACTAAAAATCATATTTTTCATATAGATGGGGGGGGTGTCAAAAAATGATGGGCCCAGGGTGCCACATACCCTAAGTACGCCACTGCCTGCAACTACTCCATATGTACTTCTAATGTCATGACAATTTAGACATAATTTATGTTTTGTTATGTTTGGAATAATGGTTACATATATGAGGTTCAATAAAAGAAAATTTTCACTGCCTGTTTCTATTCTGACCATTTATTCCATTTCATGGTTATTGCAAAAAAAAAAAATTTTTTTACATGGGGGGGGGGGGTGTCAAAAAATGATGGGCCCCGGGTGCCACATACCCTAGGTACGCCACTGCCTGGTCTAATCCATAGTTCTCAGGCTCGCTGAGACGAATACTGACACTCCGAATGCTGTTTAATTCCAAGTTCCAGGCGTAATCAAAGAATACAAGTCTATCGATACTGGAAGATTGGGATAAATAAATCTGTGGACAAGGCCGGGTGATCAGCTAGTAATAAATAAAAGCATGCAAAAACAACTTAGCATATGGATAGGACCATTACTTATTTTGGTTTGGATGATTTTCAGTATGTTTTGTTTTGTGTGCATGTATTAATAATTTGTACCCCACTTAGAACTCTGAGATAAATTCGGGCTATGCATATTTTAAATAAATACATATTGGTCCCTGTACCAATTTACACAGTGGCATCTACTGGCCAGTGCAAGCATTGCACCATAACAGAGAAGGTACTAGAGAGTAGAGGTCTGCACGGGAATGGGGATCGCGGGAATTCCGCGGGGGTCCCGCGGGAATCCCCCCCAACATAGAAACATAGAAAGATGACGGCAGAAAAGGGCTATAGCCCATCAAGTCTGCCCACCCTACTGACCCACCCCTTTAGTCTATGCCCTAATAACCCAATTCCTTAACTTAACCTTCGTAGGGATCCGACATAGGCATCCCATTTGTTCTTAAAGTCTGGTACGCTGCTTGCCTCGATCACCTGCACTGAAAGCTTGTTCCAATGATCCACCATTCTCTCCGTGAAAAAATACTTTCTGGAGTCGCCATGAAATTTCCTGCCCTTGAGTTTGAGTGGATGGCCTCTTGTGGCCGAGGGTCCTTTGAGAAAGAAGATATCATCCTCTACCTCGACACGTCCTGTGATGTACTTAAATGTCTCAATCATGTCTCCCCTCTCCCTACATTCTTCGAGAGTGTAGAGCCGTAATTTGTTCAGCCTATCTTCATACGAGAGACCCTTGAGGCCTGTAATCATCCTGGTGGCCATCCGCTGAACCGATTCAATTCTGCGCACATCTTTACTGTAATGTGGCCTCCACGGGAACCCCCCTCTGGCCCACGGGACTCCCACGGGTTGGAAGGCTTTGGAAGCAGGGCTCGTCCATATAATATAATGGACACATCAGCCTTAGTAAAAGAGGGGGTTTATAAGTTAATCACCTGAACAGAAAACAAAAAAAGGGTTCCACCAAAGAGATTCCACCAACTCACTCTGCAGGTCATACACTAGATACAATCATAACTTCCACAATCTTGAACGAAACTATTTCTAATCTCAAAATTACCCCTGTCCCCTGGTCAGATTACTCACTTATCACATTGGACTTTCAATTTAAATTTGTTAAGAACAACTATTACTCAAAATCAATCACTTATCGTGATTATAACAAAATAGAACTCTCATCCATTACAACAACATTTAATTTAAAAATAGAAGATTTTTGTCTCTTACCAATTGATGAACAAATTAAAGTTTGGTCCTCTGCCACGGAAGACTTAATGGGAAAACTAGCCCCATTAAGTACAAAAGTTATTAACCATAAGAAAAGAAAAAATCCTTGGTATACAGAAGAACTTAATCTAATTAAAAAAACAACTTAGAGCATTAGAAAGGAAATGGAGGAAAAACAATTCACAAGAAAATCTGGATAAATATAAAGATCAATTATCATACTATAAAACCAAAATAAATTTAGCAAAAACATCCTTCTACTCTAAAAAAATTGAAAATGCAAAAAATTCCTCTGCCCTCTTCGCCATTTTAAAAAATCTTACAGTTCCAAAATGTATAGAAAATCCAGGACTAATAAAAATACCAAACGCACAAACATTAGCAAACTATTTTGTTAGCAAAATACAGAAAATTAGAGATAGCATCAAAGCAAAAAGTAACCAGAATATAGATATAGAAGAAATTTCCACCGTACCCATTTCAAAATGCACAATTTTTTTAATACCATCTATAGAAACTCTTAAACAATTACTACAAAGTATTAACATCAAAGGTGCGGAACCTCATTCTATTTCTTCATCCTTCTTAAAACGATTTTTTTCCTTTTTCGGACCTTTTATTAGGTCCATGATTGAAAATAGTCTAACAACTGGCATTATGCCAAAAGAATGGAAAGAGGCAATCATCCGTCCAATAATAAAAAATCCTAAAGATCCAATCTCATCAGAATCAAATTATCGACCCATTGCAAACTTGCCATTCTTCACTAAGCTAATAGAAAAAAATTGTCTTCAATCAAGTAAACAGCTTCATTGAGAAAACTCATATATTACACCCCAACCAGACCGGTTTTAGAAGCAATTATTCTACAGAATATTCAATGATAGGTTTTACAACAAACATTCAATACTACTTGGATCAACGTAAATCAGTGCTTCTAATCTCACTTGACCTCCCGGCAGCTTTTGATACCATCGATCATCATCTACTTCTTAATAGACTATCTGCCATTGGTATCTCAGAACAAGTTCTTAACTGGTTTACCTCATACTTTCAGGATAGGTCATCAAAAGTTATTTTCAAGTTTCAAGTTTATTAGGATTTTATATACCGCCTATCAAGGTTATCTAAGCGGTTTTTACAATCAGGTACTCAAGCATTTTCCCTATCTGTCCCGGTGGGCTCACAATCTGCCTAAAGACACTTCATCAAATAATTATATAAACTCATATGGTATCCCTCAAGGTTCAATTTTGTCTCCTCTCTTATTTAATATTTTCCTAGCTCCACTTCTTACACTAAGTCAGTCCATAGGTTTTTCAGCTTACGCATACGCTGATGACATCCAGCTTATTCATCCACTAAATACCGGTGATTCCAATGAGATAAAGAATATAAATAATAAGTTAACACAAATCACACAATGGTTAAAAGAAAATATGCTATCCCTTAACCCATCTAAATCTTCAATAATGCTCTTGCCATGGAAAAAAGAAATTACATTTGAAGCAAAAAATTTTTTAGACAGTTTTCCATTACAAAAAGTAACGACAACTAAAATATTGGGAATATTGTTAGATCATGAGCTATCCTATCAAAATCAAATTAGTTCTGTAGTTAAGAATTGTTTTTATAAACTTCGCCTCATTAGATCGCTAGCCAAATTTTTAGAACCTAAAGCTCTAAACATTTTAATTCACTCTCTGATTATTTCCAGGCTAGACTATTGCAATACATTATATCATGGCATAACACAGAAAGAAATAAGAAGATTACAAATTATGCAAAATACTGCAATAAAGATTATTACTCATTCCAAAAAATACGATCATGTTACACCTCTTCTGCGAAATGCACATTGGCTACCGATTTCATATAGAATAACATACAAAATTGTGCTACTTATATTTAAAATTCAGAAAACCAATACCCCTATATTTTTATATCGGTACTTAATACCCTATTCCCCTGCCAGATCTCTTCGATCAGCAGAACAAAATTTAATAACCATTCCAACGCTAAAAATAATAGGCACTAGAAGAAATACAACTTTTTCTATTTTTGGACCTCAGCTCTGGAACAAACTTCCTATCTTTCTACGCGCTGAAATCTCTCTAGAAAAATTCAAAAAGAACTTAAAAAGTTACCTTTATAGAGATGCATTTGATTCTTAAATTAGATAATCTTTTGTTTTTTTCCCTTTTCTTCCCCTATCTATACCTTTCCTGATGTTGTTCTTCCCTAAAATTGTTTTTTGTTTTTTTTTTTTAAACAAATGTAATTTTATCCTAGTAATCCTTATGTATTTTTTATTGTCTGTGGATATGTCTTTATGTCTATTGATTAAATAATTTATTTCCCCAAATTTTAATTTTTGTAATACGCATTGAAAATATTTGATATTGCGTGTAAATCAAAATCTTAATAAACTTGAAAACTTGAAACTTGAAAACAGCAAAAGAAACTGTGGAATTGATGATCCTGTCAGAAGTAATTGCTGCTTTTTATGGGGACGGGCGGGGATGGAGGTAATTCCTTGCAGGGACGGGAGGGGACGGAGAGGATCCTGGCGGGGACGGTTGGGGATGGAGAGGATCCTGGCGGGGACGGTTGGGGATGGAGAGGATCCTGGCGGGGACGGTTGGGGACGGAGAGGATCCTGGCGGGGACGGGTGGGGACGGAGAGGATCCTGGCGGGGACGGGTGGGGACAGAGAGGATCCTAACGGGGACGGTTGGGGACGGAGAGGATCCTGGCGGGGACGGTTGGGGATGGAGAGGATCCTGGCGGGGACGGTTGGGGATGGAGAGGATCCTGGCGGGGACGGGTGGGGACGGAAGGATCCTGGTGGGGACGGTTGTGGATGGAGAGGATCCTGGCGGGGACGGTTGTGGATGGAGAGGATCCTGGCAGGGACGGTTGGGGATGGAGAGGATCCTGGTGAGGACGGGTGGGGACGGAGAGGATCCTGGCGGGGACGGGTGGGGACGAAGAGGATTCTGGTGGAGACAGGCGGGGATGGGTGGGATTTCTGTCCCCGCGCAACTTTCTACTAGAGAGATGCCATCCTGAACTCTAAGCCTTTTTAATATACAGAGAAAGAGAAATGCACAGATAAGCAGCTGCAGAGACTCTTTAAGAAATAAACATACACAATAAACTGGCTTTGATGGACAGAATCAAGCAGCAGCAAAAACTGACGACAGGAGCATCTGTTTCAAAAGGCAGCGGTTACACTACATAGGGCACATTTTGTTCCTCCCCTGTCAAGCAACGCATAATCATGTTTTATCAACATATGTTGCAGGAACCAGGGATGAAGAATGAAACCACAGAATTCACAGCTAGATCCTTCCTGATGAATGTCCTGAGCCTAGGCTATATTTATTTCCTAGGAAAGATTAACTCTAGGTAGTAAACAGCAAATACAGCATGACATAGAGATGACAAATTGAACAGCATAATAATAGTATGATAACTCCCTAGCGTAGTCATAACGCCATAAAAATAGCCTTACTGGGTCAGACCAATGGTCCATCAAGCCCAGTAGCCCGTTCTCATGGTGGCCAATCCAGGTCCCTAGTACCTGGCCAAAACCCAGAGTAGCAACATTCCAGAATTAAAAAAAGAATAGCATAAGATTCTAGAACCCCCAAAGAGTATCGAGATTCTATGCAGAATCTCAAAGAAGAGCAAGATTCCGGAACCCCAATGAGAGCAACATTCCAGAGCTGAGATTGTGATGTCATAATGCCTCAGAGCCAACCTCATCAGTGATGTTACAATGGCTTCATTGTCCTTACTTGGCACACGTAAGAGGATAAGAACAGCCTTACTGGGTCAGACCAAAGGTCCATCAAGCCCAGTAGCCCATTCTCATGGTGGCCAATCCAGGTCCCTAGTACCTGGCCAAAATCCAAGGAATAGCAACATTTCAGCATCTCAAAGAATAGCAAGATTCCAGAACCCCAATGGGAGCAACATTCCAGAGCTGAGATTGTGATGTCATAATACCTCATTCCACAGTGCCTCAGAGTCAACTTCATCAGTGATGTCATAATGGCTTCATTGTCCTTACTTGGCACACATAAGAGGATAAGAACAGCCATTCTGGGACAGACCAAAGGTCCATCAAACCCAGTAGCCCATTCTCATGGTGGCCAATCCAGGTCACTAGTACCTGGCCAAAACCCAAGGAGTAGCAACATTCCAGGACAAACAATGGCTTCCCCCATGTCTTTTTCAATAACAGACACTGGACTTTTCCTCCAGGGACAGGGGGGGCGGTCCACCCTGGGCTTCATCTTGCTCGGGGCGCCAGCACCCCTTCTCCTTTCTGCCCCTGCCGCGCGTGCGCCCCTTCCCCCGTACCTTTTTAACTTTGACGCGAGTAGCCACCAACTGGCTGCCTACGTCAGCTTCAACGTCACTTCCGGGATCCCGGGCCTAGGAACTGACGACAGAGAGAACGCTGAAGTGGGCAGCCAGTTTGGTGGCTGCTCGCACCGAAGTTAAAAAAGGTATGGGAAAGAGGGCGGGGAAGGGGTGCCGCCTCCCTGGGCACTGCTCAGCCTCGCTACGCCACTGCGATGACTTAAAGTGCTCATTAGAAACATAGAAACATAGAAAGATGACGGCAGAAAAGGGCCATAGCCCATCAAGTCTGCCCACTCTACTGACCATCCCCCCTAAGTCTACTCTCCTAGAGATCCCACACCTAATGACCCAATTCCTATAGAATCAAGTTTCAAGTTTATTAGGATTTTTTATATACCGCCTATCAAGGTTATCTAAGCGGTTTTTACAATCAGGTACTCAAGCATTTTCCCTATCTGTCCCGGTGGGCTCATAATCTATCTTACGTACCTGGGGCTATGGAGGATTAAGTGACTTGCCCAGGGTCACAAGGAGCAGTGCGGGGTTTGAACCCACAACCCAAGGGTGCTGAGGCTGTAGATCCAACCACTGCGCCACACACTCCTCCGCAAAACAAGAAAAAAGAAAAATTCAAGAAGTGGCATAAAGGGGCAGATGGATGTGTTTTTTTTTTTTTTTATCATGCTAAAACAATTACAAAGAGTCCAAAATACAGCTCTTAGACTGTTTTACTCACTGAAAAAATATAACCATATTACCACCGCCTTCCGAGATTCACACTGGCTCCCAGTACAAGCACGCATACAACACAAATTCTACTGCGACCTATTCAAAGCCCTAAATAGAAACGGACCAAGCTATCTGAGCAGCCGCCTAAACAGGAAAAACACACGCAGACCAAGGAGAACTCGTGCACACTTTACCCACCCCCTAATTAAAGGTATACAAAGCAAAAAAATATACGACGGACTATTAGCCACCAGAGCAGCGAAACTAGACCGCCACCTCTCCAATCTGCCGACTATGACGCCCAACTACAAAACATTCCGGAAAGAACTTAAAAACTTTTCTATTCATGAAATTTGTCAAATGATCTAGCTAAACCCGATCGACCCTCCACAGACCCCGACGCATACTACATCTATTAACCATGTATTCTCCTGGAAATTCCCAGGCCAACTCTTGTTGTAAACCGCTTAGAACTGAAAGGTATTGGTGGGATGGAAGACACCAATGTAATGTAATGTAAAATTTTCCAATTCGCTATTTTCAAAACTCACTTTCTAATCTAGATGGATTTCTATGGTGGTTGTCTGCAGGGCATCCAAATCTCAAGGGATGTGTTGGAGGTATTGCTTGGGCAGGAATAGGAAGGGCTTATGATTTGGATGCTTTTCTGGCAATAATCAAATATTTTGGAAGAATTGCCGCTGCTGGGTTAGACTAGTGGTCCATCCTGCCCGGCAGTCCGTTTCCGCGGCTGCCCTTAGGTCAAAGACCAGTGCCCTAATTGAGTCTAGCCTTACCTGCGTACGTTCTGTTTCAGCAGGAACTTGTCTAACTTTGTCTTGAATCCCTGGAGGGTGTTTTCCCCTATGACAGACTCCGGAAGAGCGTTCCAGTTTTCTACCACTCTCTGGGTGAAGAAGAACTTCCTTACGTTTGTACGGAAACTATCCCCTTTCAATTTTAGCGAGTACCCTCTCGTTCTCTCTACCTTGGAGAGGGTGAACAACCTGTCTTTAACTACCAAGTCTATTCCCTTCATTATCTTGAATGTTTCGATCATGTCCCCTCTCAGTCTCCTCTTTTCAAGGGAGAAGAGGCCCAGGTTTCTCTAATCTTTCACTGTATGGCAACTCCTCCAGCCCCTTAACCATTTTAATCGCTCTTCTCTGGACCCTTTCGAATAGTACCGTGTCCTTCATATATGGTGACCAGTGCTGGACGCAGTATTCCAGGTGGGGGCATACCATGGCCCAGTACAGCGGCATGTTAACCTTCTCTGATCTGTTTGTGATCCCCTTCTTAATCATTGACTTGTCAACCTGTACTCCCAAGTCTCTTTCCTGGGGGCTCTCTCCAAGTACTGCACCGGACATCCTGTATTCATGTATACAGCCAAGGCACAATTTGGATGTTTGAGACGAAACCTCTTTTAACAATGAATACTCGTAAGGGCCAAAAAGGTGTCCACTGACCACTGGAAGGATGAAGGCATGACCCCCCCCCCACACACACACACACACACACACTTCCTCAGTGGTCACTGATCCCCTCCTACCCCCCTCCCCCATATGAATAAAATTGTACACGCCTACCTGAATGACAGCTTTAGATGTTCTGAGCAATCCTGTTAGAGCAGT
This sequence comes from Geotrypetes seraphini, assembly GCF_902459505.1. NCBI lineage: Eukaryota > Metazoa > Chordata > Amphibia > Gymnophiona > Dermophiidae > Geotrypetes > Geotrypetes seraphini. The sequence continues at coordinate 142,481,494 of NC_047084.1, forward strand.
AAGCAGGTCTCTGGCGTAGCCTGGTGGTCAGTGCAGTGGACTGCAGAGGAGGGGACTCAGACCCCTATCCCACTGTAACTGCTACATTTATGGTGGAGTGTGTGAGCCCACCAAACCCTACCAAGAACCTACTGGACCATCATATACTATAGGTGACACCTGCAAGGGCTATTGTTGTGGTGTACAGTTGGGTCCAGTAGGATTTCTTTGGTTTTTGGAGGGCTCACCATATACCATAAGAGTGTTATGGCGAGATGTGTACCTGGGACCTTTCATGTGAAGTTCATTGCAGTGCCCCTTAGGGTAGGGTTACCATATGACTCCAGAAAAAGGAGATCAAGTGAATGCACTCTGGGCATAGATCAAAATATTCACAGCATTTACTAAGTCGCACTTGTATTGTGCTCAGAGAACCGTTGCAAGGTAAAACCGCCCTGTCGGTGAACTCGAAAGCCCACCTTTGGAAACGGCTCAAGTTCTCAATCATTGCACAATGAGTTTATACAGTGATTTTTATCAAGTTACTTAATATATTTAAATGGAGAGACAAAGCGTCAATTCACCACATCAATAAGTAAAAAAAACCATTATCCTTAACTGCATGTAAACGTGTGAATGAATACAAATGGGTCTCGGGTCCTGATGCATTTTGCAATCAGAAGACCCTGATTGACGCAGGCAAAATAGCTCACATTTCTTTCTGTTTCTGTTCTCCCACTTTTTGGCTCATTTGTACTTATTCACACATTTACATGAAGCTAACTTTAATTTTTTTTTTTTTAACTCCTTGATGTGGTGAATTGACTCTTTGTCTCTCCATTTAAATATATTAAGTAACTTTAAGAAAAAAAAAATCTTTATTTATTTTAAAACCAAAAATAAGTGCATTTATATTTTAACAGCACTTAAATTCAATCAAAAATATATTCTATGGCAAAAAACATATATCACCCCCCCTTTCTGCATCTCCAACAATTGCACTCCAATTAAAAGTATCTTCCCCCCTTCCCCCCCCCACCCTGGATATGTATTATCAAAGGTGAAAATCAACAATCACTCCTTACAGAATTTTGTCAATGGCTCCCAAATATCCATAAACTTCCTATAATTACATTTACATTACATTAGTGATTTCTATTCCGCCATTACCTTGCGGTTCAAGGCGGATTACACAAGAGTTGTCAGGAGGTTACAAGAACTGTAACATTACATAAGAATTGCCGAGAACTTAAGAATTATATAAGAGATGTCGAGAATTTAAGGAGCAACATGTTGGGGTAATAAGAAACATTTTAGATTAGATATGGGTGGGGTGTGTGGTAGTTGGAGTTAGGGAAGGAACTGGGCGTGTTAAACAGGTTTTATGTGTTTTTTGAAGAGTAGGATTTTCAAAAAACACATAAAACCTGTTTTAACATGCCCAGTTCCTTCCCTAACTCCACCTACCACACACCCCACCCATATAATGTCCCTGTTGTATGGCCATCATACGTTCCATTTTAAAAGTGTGACATAGAGATTCCCACCAAAAAGTATAATTTAATCAATCCCAGTTTTTCCAGTTCCTCAAAATAAGTTGTATGGCAACCCCTGTCATTATAAAGAGAAGTTTGTTATTCCCTCATTAACGTACCAAATAAGATGGTATCGTACGCCAATGCCACTGGATTTTCCAATATTTTGTTCACTTGATCCCAGATGGATCTCCAAAATTTAAATATATTAAGTAACTTGATAAAAAGCACTTTATACACTCAGAGTTGTGCAATGATTGAGAACTTGAGCCGTTTCCAAAGGTGGGCTTTCGAGTTCACCGACAGGGCGTTTTTACCTTGTAACGGTTCTCCGAGCACAATACAAGTGTGACTTAGTAAATGCTGTGAATATTTTGATCTATGCCCAGAGTCTATTCACTTGATCTATTTATAGCACTATACACTTGGGTTTACAGTGTTTGACTTATCCCCGTTTTGTCTTGGGAATCTAGAAAAAGGAGGACAGATTGAGGCAGCCGGGGTTTTCTTTCTACTGAAAACAATGGAAGTAAGGAGGCCAGATAGAGGAGACCTCTGAGCTTTACTTCTTTTGAAAGCAATGGAATTAAAACCCGAAAGTCTCCATCCGTCCTCCTTTTTCTGGAGCCATACCCCTCTTCTCTGCAGGGATGTCTGTGTGACCAGTCTGCTATAAATGCTGGCCTCTCTTACACCCCAATGGCTTGTTTTCTGCGGGATTTTTTTAAAGTGGGTTTTTTTTTTCTCTCTCAGAAATGGTTCAGAAATGCAAGCAGTGTCTCACTTCTGGCTCACCACACAATTGTTTCCCACGTACTCACCTTTATAGGATCCCCAGGGACCCCTGAAGAAGACTTTTTGTCGAAACGCGGACCATGTTGGGTCCTGTATCCCTAGCGGACTAGGTCCTTTAAGGCTCTTATGTGGATGGAATTATTTTATGTGGATGATTTCAGTGTACCTTTGGAACTTTGACACTTTCAATAAAGTCCATTTAGGAACATCGTCACTCGACAGAGTTTTTATGGGGGTTTTTTTGTTGTTTTTTTTGGTTTTCTCAGAAAGATAGACACCTATTTGAAAAACGTTTGTTTTTTAATAGCCAAACAAAATAGATGTTTTGAAGTTTAGAAAATGGGCATGTTCGGTAGTTCTAGACCAGGGGTGGGGAACAGAGGCTGCAATCCAGTCGGGTTTTCAGGATTTCCCCAATGAATATCCATGAGATCTATTTGCATGCACTGCCTCCATTGTATGCAAATACGTCTCATGCATATTTGTTGGGGGAATCCTGAAAACCCAACAGGATTGTGGCCTTCGTTTCTCCCCCCCCCCCCTCCTTGTCCTAGACTTTTTGTGCATCTTCCATAAAATGTCCAAACTCTGATTTGGGAGTCATTTTGAAAATGGCCTTCTACATATAAGCATAAATACAATCAAGGAAGTAAACTTGGAGATAAGCAAATTGAATCCTAGTAAAAGATTAACATGATGTAGCAACAAAAATGTAAGCATTTAATAGCTTATATTCTTCTGACATTAATATATATGACTGTTTTATAGTGCTAAAACAATCATATATTAAGGGCTCCTTTTATCAAGGCACGCTACTGGACATTTCATCACGTGCTAACCCCCGCGGCAAGCCTAAAAACTAACACCTCGTCCATGGATGCGTTAGCAACTAGCGCGGCAGGCGGTTGAACGCGCGGTATTCCACACCTTGATAAAATGAGCCCTAAATGTCAGAAGAATATGAATTATGCCATAATAGGTAGCATATTAGATGTGATTAAAAAATATGGCGAATGTTTATATAAAAATACAATTATTACTGTAAAAGATATATTGCCATTAATCCCCCTCAAAATATTCCCCCTTGCTTCAAACACACTGATTCCAGTGTTCTTGCCACTTTCTGGAATTCCTCTTTCATGAGTATCTTTAATTGCGCTGTTGTAGCTGCCTCGATGTCCTGCGTCAATTCAAACCATGTACCTTTCATGGTCATTTTGACTTTGGGGAAGAGCCAGAAGTCACATGGGTGCCAGATGCAGTGAATAAGGTGGATGAGTACACATTGTAATGTTTCTATTTGACAGAAATTGCCGTACCAGAAGTGATGCGTGACACGGAGCGCTGTTGTGATGGAGGATGAAATTGTTTACCCATTTCTCAGGCAGTTTTCTGCGCGTGTCATTTCTTAAATGCTCTAATAAGCATTGTTAAGAACTATCGGGTGGTCGCGTCTGCGTGGAAAATACCTTATTTGAGGGATTGTGACCCTGAGGAAACCCCCTAAGGGTGAAACATGTTGGCACACTTATCCCGTACCACAACCACCTAAGTTAAGTGAAAGTTAAATTCATTTAATCCTACTTAAGTTAGTCAACTGTTAAAGTATTGTTATAAGTGACCCGGTGAAGATTGAATGCATAAAGCCAGATGTTATGAAATGTTATTGAACATCTGGTGGCATTTCTGAGGGTCTGAAGAGTAATATGTTGTAGAAGGTATTTAAGAGATGACAGAAGGGGTTCATCTTTAAATATTGGTTTGAAGAACACCTTCTAAGTACTTTGTGAACTTCAGGACATTAACTTATAATATTCAGAGCTCACCTTAGTGTTCCTGGGCACAAACTCTGCTCGCACAATCCTATCAAGGTAAAACCCCCCACAATCATCATCACCTTGATGTTGAATGTTGATTGACGTGCTTTTTTTTGCACGAGAACTGGGTGATTTCTGTTGAGAACTCTGAACCTTGGTTTCAGGATCATAATCATAGACCCAGGTTTCATCTCCTGTGATGACGTTTCAAGTTTTAAGTTTCAAGTTTTATTAAATTTTAATATACCGACCATCAACAGGTATCTAGCCGGTTTACAAGTTAAAATAGAATAAAAGTAATAGTAATAATAGTAATATTTGGAGTGGGGATGTGAACATTGAGACTTTGACTAGACATACTAGACAGTGAGGTTTGAAAAGAAGGTAAAGGGAAAATTTACATTATTAGAAGTTTAAAAATAAAATAAAAAAAAGGAAAGGAAATGAAGAGGGAAAGGATAAAACATTAGGGATGGAATCTGAAGCAGCATGATTGCACAACTGCAGTGAAATGGTCAAACACTTGCTTTTTTGGACCGTCAAAACACATGGAACAAATTCCGTACTCACTTGCCTCATGTTCAGATCTGTTGTTAAAATGTTTTGAATGGAACCAGAAGAGATGTTTGGATCCTCAGAAATGTCCCTAATAGTCAATCGCCTGTTTGAGCGAATCGTTTGGTTTACTCTTTCAACATTCTCTTGGGTTTTTGATGCCGAAGGACATCCCCATCTCGCCTCATCTTCAACCGATTCACAACTGTTGCAAAAATCGCTCGAACCACTTGTAAACCATCTTCACGGCCACCGCAGCATCGTCATAAACTCATTTTTAACATTTTTCGCAGTCTGAAATAAAATTTCATGTTAATGTGTTGTTCGTGATCCACGATTTCGCCACACCTTCTCTCAACCACAGCTCACAACCGACTATACCGAACAAGGTGAAACTTATCGCACATTTTTACTAAGTTTTGTCACGTCATTTCCCATATAGAAGATTTATTTATCTTTACACATCCAGGGAGGGTGGGGGGTTGGGAGAAGATATTGATAATGATATTTTAGGTAACTTGGTTTCATTTTATATTATTTACTTGGTTCTTATGTTATTACTATATGCAAAATAATGTAATTATTGAATGATAGTTCTGTTATCTATATAGATATTAGTGTTATGACTGAATGCAATAATATACTGTTCTTTTATTTATATAACACTGTTCTTGTTTAAAAATCAATAAAGAATTATAAAAAAAACCAAAAACCCACACACCTTCTCTCAACCACAGCTCAGAACCGACTATACCGAACAAGGTGAAACTTATCGCACACTGTTCCTAAGGTTTGTCACATCATTTCTCATATAGAAGATTTATTTATCTTTACACATCCAGGGAGGGTGGGGGGTTGGGGGGTTGGGAGAAAATATTGATAATGATATTTTAGGTAACTTGGTTTCATTTTATATTATTTACTTGGTTCTTATGTTATTACTATATGCAAAATAATGTAATTATTGAATGATAGTTCTTTTATCTATATAGATATTAGTGTTATGACTGAATGCAATAATATACTGTTCTTTTATTTATATAACACTGTTCTTGTTTAAAAATCAATAAAGAATTATTTAAAAAAAACCAAAAAAAAACACCTTCTCTCAACCACAGCTCAGAACCGACTATACCGAACAAGGTGAAACTTATCGCACACTGTTACTTAGGTTTGTCACGTCATTTCCCATATAGAAGATTTATTTATCTTTACACATCCAGGGAAGGTGGGGGGTTGGGAGGAAATATTGATAATGATATTTTAGGTAACTTGGTTTCATTTTATATTATTTACTTGGTTCTTATGTTATTACTATATGCAAAATAATGTAATTATTGAATGATAGTTCTGTTATCTATATAGATATTAGTGTTATGACTGAATGCAATAATATACTGTTCTTTTATTTATATAACACTGTTCTTGTTTAAAAATCAATAAAGAATTATAAAAAAAACCAAAAACCCACACACCTTCTCTCAACCACAGCTCAGAACCGACTATACCGAACAAGGTGTAACTTATCGCACACTGTTAGTAAGGTTTGTCACGTCACTTCCCATATTGAAGATTCCTGCCTTTTCATTGGATGGCACTCAGCAGCAGCATTCACCATATATATATATTTTTTTTATCACATCTGTAGAAGAACATTGTAAACCGCATAGCCAATATGCGGTATATACATTTTTAAATAAATAAATATGATTCTTATGATGTCGGTAAATTACCAAGAAACACTCTAATAGGCACACATTAGAATCTTTAATTAACGTACATATGGGGGAGGAGTCAAAATGGCTGACGGACCCTGATGGCGTTCTTTTCGTTCCATTAAATATTTTCTCTAAGTGTGTGCTTACCTTTTTGGTATTTCTTTCTAGGGGGACAGACTTAGGGCTCCTTTTACTAAGGTGTGCTAGCCGAAAAATTACCTCCTGCTTAAAAGGAGGAGGTAGTGGCTAGCGTGCGTGGCATTTTAGCATGCACTAAACGCATGCTAAAACCGCTAGCGCACCTTTGTAAAAGGAGCCGTTAAAGATCTCAATCTGTATACTTTGGAGGAAAGACGGGAGAGGGGAGATATGGTAGAGACATTTGAATACCTACATGGCATAAATGTGGCAAATCTCTTTCATTTGAAAGGAAGTCTAGAATTGATTTATTTAAAAAATTTCTAGTCTGCCTATCATCTAGGCAGATTACAAGTTCACATAGATAATGTAAAATGATATACTTAAAATCTTGTACAAATTCAACACCTAAGCACAGTTTGAAAATAATGTAAAGTTTTCAGCCCAACTAAGAAGAGAATGATGTGGAGCCATGAAACTTACAAGTTATTCCACACTTCTCTTGACACTTTTCGTGTCAATGAGGCAAATTCCCGTAGTGAATGGGCCCAAGTATAGGGAAACCGAGCCATTGTGACTTCGCCGATGAGGTTGGCTCTTAGGCATTGGTGGAATGAGGCATTATGACATCACAATACGAGGGGCCAATGAAAAGTTCTCAGCCCAACCAAGAAAGGGAATGATGTGGAGCCATGAAACTTACAAATTATTCCACATATTCACCCCTAAGTTCAACACACTTGGCACATTGTGTTTGAAGTTTCTGTAATCCTTCCAAAAATACTCTGATGTCTGGTCACCGAAATACTGCTCCACTGCTGCAATCATCTCCTAATCACTCAAACATTGTCGCCCTTTCAAACTCTTTTTAAGGTTTTGAAACAGAAAATAGTCAGATGGAGCAAGATCTGGTGAGTAGGGCGGATAGTCTATGCCCTGAGACATCCATTGTTTGGCCAGCCTTGTGAGGAGGTGCATTGTCTTGCAAAAAGAGAACTCATTTCCGTAGCTTCCCTCCTTTTTTTTAACTTTCAATGACTCCTTTAATTTTCCCTAAATCTTCTGTGTTCATCCCACGCTTCTTTGAACTCAGTCACAGTTTTACTCTCCACCACCTCTCTCGGGATGCCTGGAATGCGCTCCCGAGAGAGGTGGTGGAGAGTAAAACTGTGACTGAGTTCAAAGAAGCGTGGGATGAACACAGAAGATTTAGAATCAGAAAATAATATTAAATATTGAACTAGGCCAGTTACTGGGCAGACTTGCACGGTCTGTGTCTGTATATGGCCGTTTGGTGGAGGATGGGCTGGGGAGGGCTTCAATGGCTGGGAGGGTGTAGATGGGCTGGAGTAAGTCTTAACAGAGATTTTGGCAGTTGGAACTCAAGCACAGTACCGGGTAAAGCTTTGGATTCTCGCCCAGAAATAGCTAAGAAGAAAAAAAAAAAAAAAAAAAAATTTAAATTGAATCAGGTTGGGCAGACTGGATGGACCATTCGGGTCTTTATCTGCCGTCATCTACTATGTTACTATGTTACTATGTCACAGCAATTTACATTAGTATTCTGCTTTGACTATTTGGACCCTTGGAAGATAGTCAGTCATTACAACACCTTCCTGATCCCAAAACATGTGGCCATGACCTTTCCTGCTGCCTTTTGGGTCTTGAATTTCCTTGGCCTTGGAGAACCTGAGTGCCATTATTACATAGACTGTTGTTTTGTCTCAGGATCATAGTGATGTATTCATATTTCATCGACAGCAACTAGTGGCACCAGCTCACCAAAATTGTTGCAAAATCAACTTGGTAGTGTCCAACTGCGTCATTTCACATCAGCATTCAAGCAATCGGGCACCCATTTGGCTGACGGCTTCTGCACACCCAGCTGCTCGTGGATTACATGCCCAACACTTTCCCTAGATATCCGTAGCGTCTCAGCCAATTATTTTAGCCGAAATCAGCTCATGGACATGGTCAACAATTTCAGGAGCTGACACCGTTTGAGGCCTCCCAGACCTTGCTGCGTCTTCAGTCTCAAAATCTCCACGCTGAAAGTTTGCACATCGCTTCTTCACTGTGGAGCATGATGGGCTTTTGTCACTCAATGTTTGCATCATACCTTCATGGATTTCCTTTGGACTTTTGTTCTGCAGGAATAGGAACTTCGTGACGACTCACACTTGAAAATTCCATACTTTTTCGTTGACGCAGTTCAATCGATGACCTGAAACAATGTCAAAAAACATAGCATTACGACTCTGCATGCTGGCACAGTGCAAAATAAATACAGTGGTATCTTGGATTACGAGCATAGTCCGTTCCAGGAGCATGCTCGTTTATCAAAGCGAGTTTCCCCATAGGAAATAATGGAAACTCGCTTTGATACGTTTTCCCCCCCCCCACCAAGGCCAGCAGCGCTGCTCCCCCCCCCCCCGAGAACCAGCATTGCTCCCCCCGAAGGCCCCGCAATCTGACACCCTCCCCCCCACGATCTGGCACCCCCCGTCACAATCGGGAACCCCCCCTGCCGTCATCGGGTACCCCCCCCGCCGCAACCTGAAGTCCCCCAGAGCCTTCTTCTTACTTTAATGTAGCACCGGCATATCGGCCTCCTCTTCCATGCTGGCCTTGAGCATGTGCGCATGCTCAAGGCCTGCGAGTGCACGTTCTCTCCGAGAATCTCGGAGCACTCGTAAACCGAGGTACCACTGTAACGCTCTTTTCAGCTACAGTGGCAAAATAATGCTCAGAATTTAGTACGCTGGTTGGGCTGAGAACCTTTCAGCGTCCCCTCGTATTTAAAATGAAGGGCGGTTATATGAAGTCTGCCATGTAACCTTCGTAAACTGGGTGCAATTCTCCTGCAACACAAATAAGATGGCAAAGCAAATGTCTCTCATTCAACAGACAGCTGAGTGCTAATTTTAAACCAACTGTACAGTACGTAAAGATTTCTTCTTGTCAAACACTGGTCAGAAACCCACCCCCAGTTGAACAGAACATTGTCCCTTTTTATACTTTATTTATAACATTTTATTGAAGAAATGCCATAGATACATAATAATATAACACAGTAAAATAGTCATTACATTTAAATTGACCATATTAACTTCTAATAAATGTTTATCATTCCTTCAAAATAATTTATTTTTTAATTTATAACATTTTATTGAAGAAATGCAATAGATACATAATAATATAACACAGTAAAATAGTCATTACATTTAAATTGACCAGGTTAACTTCTAATAAATGTTTATCATTCCTTCAAAATAAATTTTTTTTTGTTTTTTTTTTTGTAATTTATAACATTTTATTGAAGAAATGCAATAGATACATAATAATATAACACAGTAAAATAGTCATTACATTTAAATTGACCATGTTAACTTCTAATAAATGTTTATCATTCCTTCAAAATAAATTTTTTTTTGTTTTTTTTGTTTTTTTTTAATTTATAACATTTTATTGAAGAAATGCAATAGATACATAATAATATAACACAGTAAAATAGTCATTACATTTAAATTGACCATGTTAACTTCTAATAAATGTTTATCATTCCTTCAAAATAATTTTTTTTTTGTTTTGTTTTTTAATTTATAACATTTTATTGAAGAAATGCAATAGATACATAATAATATAACACAGTAAAATAGTCATTACATTTAAATTGACCATGTTAACTTCTAATAAATGTTTATCATTCCTTCAAAATAATTTTTTTTTTGTTTTGTTTTGTTTTTTAATTTATAACATTTTATTGAAGAAATGCAATAGATACATAATAATATAACACAGTAAAATAGTCATTACATTTAAATTGACCATGTTAACTTCTAATAAATGTTTATCATTCCTTCAAAATAAATTTTTTAAACAAGACATTCATATATTTTGTTTAGAATTATAGGAGTTTGTTTGAGCACAATTAATTTATAACATTTTTTAACTCAATTAAACAATGTTTTACCATGAATTCAACTGCAAAGAACATCCTCCTACATCACATTTTTCATTTGCATAAACATTTTATCATTCCTTCAACATATATTTTAATATATCTAAACTATTTTTCCCTATATCCCCTTTTATTACTTCATATATATATATATATATCAAAATCATTCAAATTTCCCTCCCTACCCTAGAATGAAAGGTGACATAAAACATCAAATAATTAATATTAAAAAAAAAAAATTATCTAATATAAAGTATTAAGAATCAAACTTCTTGCTTTCGAGGATAATTTTTGTATATAAGGATCCCAGATTTTTAAAAATAATCGTGTTCTTTTAGGAAATTTACAAACCTCAAAAACCTCAAATAAAATTAAACGATGGAATTGATTCCTCCAGTGCCAATAATTTGGAGGATCTTTTTGTAACCAATGTTGTAATATGCATTTATGACCAATCATACATGCTTTTTGAAAAAGAATACATCTTTCATGTCCAAAAAATGTCTGAGACTTGTACGGATGAGGACAGAGCTTGAGGGGATGGAGATAGAGCTTGCGGAGACAGGGTAGGGACGGTGACAGATCACACTCGGATGGGTCGGGGACGGGGGACAATCTTTGTCCCCACGTCATTATGAGTGCTACCAATAGGCGGTAGACGATGGAGTCCCCTATTTTTTGAGAAATAAAGCTCCAGTGCCTATCTAGTTTCCCCCCAAGACAATCACTGCATTTATGCAAAGGATTTAAACCTGGCCTAACAACAGAAATGTCTTTTGCATAGATTTACTTTTACCTTACAAAGATTTAATATTGTACTTAACCATAAGCTCTTTCTTACAATCTGTTCATGTGAAAAGAAAAAAAAAGAACAGTGAACCAAAAGTAGGATTTGCATTTCTAAGGCTCTGTCTCCTTGAACATAAAGCTCTAAGTACTGAATCGAGGATTTGTTTGCTTCCTAATTGCACTTCCTTATGTGCAAATCTGTTTCTTCATTCCACTGTTCACTGAGCAGCTTGAAAAAGTCAGTCAAGAAAAAAAAAAAAAAAAAAAAAAAAGCACGTCGGAACTTCTGCAAAGCCGAGGATTTTCCTTGTGGATTTTGTCCCAGAGCCAGTTCGTGCCTTCAGGAAGCCTTTAATCTGCTACGACTGTCCTTTACTAAAAATAAATGGAAATAAAAACACTGCCCGTCTGTCCTCTTTTGTATTCATATATACAGTAGGCATGAATGAAAAGATAAACAAAACCTGCCAAAGTAATTCTTGGTCATAAAGAAAATGAAAATGTAATAGGCAGCTAAAATAGCAAGATTATAAGTGAAAAAGCAGACAGAACATGAGGGAGAATTAAGAGACGGTGAAAACACATTCATCCAAACACTGGCTAGGGCAAGCTCCTGAAATGAGAATAGCCAGCTGTGTGGTAAGCAGGGGGGGGGGGGCAGTCTGTCCCAGGCGTTATCTTGGTGGAGACACTGGCCCTTCCACCCCTTCCCTTCCCTTGTCCATCTAGCCCAATAGCCCGTCCTCAGGGAGGCCAATCTAGGTCACTAGTGCCTGGCAAAAACCCAAACAGTAGCAACATTCCATGTCTTCTGTATTTATCCAATTGTCTGTCGATTTTGCCTTTCACCAGCAAATAACAGAAGATAACTATGTGAAGCCCATCTTGATACACTAGAGTGGTATGATTCAACCCTCTCCCGGAGGCCCTTTTTACAAAACTGTAGTAAAAAAATGGCCTTAGAGTGTCCCTACATGGGTCATTCGCACATGCTTAGGCCATCTTTACCACCAGAATAAAATGGCCGCTTTTTCTGATTTCCCTATCAATGGCCACATGCTAATTTCCCCATTAGTGTATAGCCATTAGCGCATGATCCCCTATTGCCATTCCTATGAGTGTCTGAGCTTTTACCGCAGCAGCCAGTGAAAAAAAAAATCTCTTATGTGGCTTGATAAAAGGGAGCCTTAGTAAACAACCTGAGTAGTTTATTAAACTTTAGGTAATTAAGTTCATCTCTGATTTCAGGTTCTTTATGTATTTGCTTATCATATATATTTATGGAGGGGTATTTTATTTTATTTTTTAAAAATTTCTTTGGGCTCCTTTTACAAAGGCGCGCTAGCGGGGTTAAGACGCGTGACTTTTCATCACGCGCTAACCCCCGCGCTGGCCAAAAACTACCGCCTGCTCAAGAGGAGGCGGTAGCGGCTAGCACGTCCGGCGGTTTAGCGTACCTTTGTAAAAGGAGCCCTTTGTATCTAAACCACTATGTTCTTGTGGGATCCCTAGGATAGTAGACTTGGGGGTGGGTCAGTAGAGTGGGCAGACCTGATGGGCTCTGGCCCTTATCTGCCGTCATCTTCTATGTTTCTATGTTTCAAAGCAGCAGTCATCTACCAAAGGTTTCAACTCTAATAATTAGCAGAAGAATCTGGCCATCGGAGGCCACTACTACTTGATGACTGAGAAAATTACAGAGTCAGGGGACAGGAGATCATGTTCTGTTATGGATTAGGAATTGGTTATTGGACAGAAAACCGAGGGAAGAGTTATATGGTCATTTTTCTCAATGGAGGTGAGTGAATAGTGGAGGGCCAAATGGACCTGTACTGGGATTTAACATATTTATATGAATGATCTGGAATTTGGAATGATGAGGGAGGTAATTAAATTTGCCTTGTTAAACATATTTCTAACTGCGTAGTATCACTTGATGTTTCGGGGGCATTTGACACTGTAAACTTAGATTGGTTGTTGCTGAAAATGGGTAAGTTGGGAATTAATGGAGAGGTTTTGTTTTGGTTTTCAGCTTATTTTGGGGGGAAGGTCATTCGTTGTACGGAGTGGACAAACGGCATCCGAGTTAAAGGAAGCTTAAAAAAAGCTTCTGCTCTGTCAGCCCTGTTGTTTAACTTATATTTGGCTACACTAGGAAAAAGATTTTGTAAATTGGGGGTGCATTATAGATTTTCTGCCAATGATATCCTAGTTTTTTCCCCCATTGAGAGTGGAATGATGAAAGTTGGGAAAGATTTGAATAAGTATATGAAAGCAGTGAATGATTGGATGAATGATCATGAGTTGCACTTGAATGTTGGGAAGTCTGAAGTAATGATAGTTGGTGAAGATGATGTGGAGAAGCTTCCAACTGAAATCCAGGTTCATGGAATGAATCTGCAAGTTAAAAGGGAGATGGTGGCCCTAGGTGTCTGTTTGGACTATACTCTCTCAATGGGAAGACAGGTCTTCAGGGTAGTCCAGGGTGGATACTCACAGCTACGGACACTTTATCGATTGAAACCAATGCTTCATCCATATGATTTTCATTCAATGGTACAGGCTTTGATTTTGACTTACCTAGTCTACTGTAATATGCTTTACTTGGGGCTAACTAAGATTAAATGTAAGGCGTTACAGCATTTGATGAACTCTGCTGCGAGGTTGATTCTGGGAATCTCACACAGAAAACATATTACCCTGGTCGCCATACATGAAAAAGGACATAGTACTACTCGAAAGGGTCTAGAGAAGAGCAACTAAAATGGTTAAAGAGTTGGAGGAGTTGTCATACAGTGAGAGAATAGAAAAGCTGGGCCTATTCTCCCTTGAAAAGAGGAAACTAAGAGGGGACATGATTGAAACATTCAAGGGAATAGACTTAGTAGATAAAGACAGGTTGGTCACCCTCTCCAAGGAAGGAGCCGGGTTGGGCCCATGTGCCTCAGGCCCCGCCCCCAGGAGGGGCCTAAGGCTCCCGGGCCTATTCTGATTGGCCCACGTGCCTTAGGCCCCTCCTGTGGGCGGGACTTTGGGACGGCTGGGCCAATCCGGCCCCATTCTGCCGTTGGTTGCCTGCCAGACAAGCGGGTTTGGCTCCCATCTGTCCGGCCAACTTAAAAAAAGGTACAGGGAAGGGAGGTGGGGGCGGGGGGGGTGTCATGTGGTCAGCTGGGGGGTCGCGGGTTGGCTGGGGGGCAATCGGGGGTTCTGGAGGGGCGATCGTTGGGGGGAGGGGGGTTCCGTCGAGGGCAGGAGGGCCTGGGATCCCTCCTGCCCGTATTGTAATGGAGGGTGGGGATAGGGGGTCTCCGGGGCCAGGAGGGTTTGGGCTCCCTCCTGGCCCATTCATTTAGCGGCGGGGGGGTCGCCGGGACCAGGAGGGCTTAGGCTCCCTCCTGCCCGAACGAGTCATGGGGGGTGGTTGCCGGGGCCAGGAGAGCTAGGGCTCTCTCCTGGCCCGGTGTTAATCGCGAGGGGGTTAGGGTTAGAGTTAGGGTGAGGCATCTCTCCTGCCGCGATGCTTGCGGTGGGTAGGTTGCCGGGCCGCTGAACTGATGGCGCCAGCGGCCCCTTTTTCGGCACTTAGACCTGGTTTGACTACGTCTAAGTCAAATAGGTCTAAGTGCCAACTAGGCAACCTGTTAATGTTTTAGTTATACCTGTTGTATGCCTAGGTGTAGGTCGGCCCACCTCCCGCCCACTGCCCGCCCTTTCCCCGCCTCTAAACACGCCTCTTTTCTCTCTGTGCGTTTAGTGGCAGGGGAAAGGCCTAAGTTGGTTTTAGATACGTCTAAAAACCAGCTTTGGTTATGGGTACTTGGACGATCAGGCTTTTTGATCGTCCAAGTAGCCATTTAGGACACTTTTTAGACATTTTTTAAAATTATTATTACCCCCATAATATCCAACTTTTGATGTTATTTTTCGTGGACTAAACTATTATGTGATTTCATTTTAATTTAAAGTATTTTGCAACTGTACTGTTTTTGAACTACTGCAAATGTCTTATTGTTAACTGCTTAGTTATAGGCGGTCTAGGAATTTTAGAAATAAATAAATAATAAAACTATTCAAAAATTGCAGGAAGATCTCAGGAAATTGAAAGACTAGGTGTCCAAATGGCAGATGAAATTTAATGTGGACAAGCGCAAAGCAAGGCACATCGGGAAGAATAATCCAAATCATAGTTATCTGATGTTAGGGTCTACTTTAGGAGTCGGAGCCCAAGCAAAAAGATCTGGATGTCATTGTAGACACTATGCTGGCAAAAAAAGCAAACAGGATGCTAAGAATTACTAGGAAAGGGATAGCAAATAAGACCAAGAATATTGTAATGCCTCTATATTGCTCCATGGTGCATCCTTACCTTCAGAATTGCGCACAGTTTTGGTTGCTGTATCTAAAACAGAAGAAGTTGTAGTAGAAAAGGTTCAAAGAAGAGCAACCAAAATGATAAAGGGGATGGAATTCCTCTCATATGAGAAAAGACTAAAGAGGTTGGGGCTCTTCAGCTTGGAAAAGAAGCAGTCAAGAGGGATATGATAGACGTCTACAAAATTCTGAGTGGTGTAGAATGGGTAAGGGTGAATCAATTTTTCACCTTTCCAAAAAGTACAAAAAACCAGGGAACCCTTGATGAAATAGGAGGAAATATAATTTCACTCATAGTTAAGCTCTGGAACTCATTGCCAGAGGAGGTGATTACAGAGGTTACATAGCTAGGTTTAAGAAAAGTTTGGACAAGTTCATGGAGGAATCATCCATAATCTGGTATTGAGACAGACATGGGGGAAGTCACTGCTTGCCCTGGATCGGTAGCATGATATATTGCTGCTCTTTGGATTTTGGCCAGGTACTAGTGACTTGGATTGGCCACCGTGAGAACGGGCTACTGGGCTTGATGGACCATTGGCTTGACCCAGTAAGGCTATTCTTATAGTCTTACTAGCTGATGCCCCGGCGTTGCACGGGTATTTAATTATAGCAATAACACTGTAAATGGATTTAAATAAAGATACTTTATAGTGGTGAATGAAATAATTTTGTTACAGCTTTATAAAAAGTAAAATATTCAAAGTATAATGTGAAATATTTGACAAAATGAATACAATTCAACTAACACAAAAATTGATTATAAACAACATTTTTAGTTTCACCTCCAGGAGCAAGAACATATACATTCTTGGGTGAACCCACCCTTCCCACGTGTGCAGGTGGGCCGCGAGACCCCCAGAACATATCACCCCAGGTAGTGAGGGATCTGCATACCAAGTTTCGTCCAAATTGGTCACAGTGAGAATGGCAGCTTTTTACATTTTTTCCATTGACATGAATAGGTGAAATCTGATGTTCTGTTTGTAGCTCCGCCCACGTGTGCAGGTGGGCCGCGAGACCCCCAGAACATATCACCCCAGGTAGTTGGAATTACTGTGAGAATGGCAGTTTTTTACATTTTTTCCATTGACATGAATGGGTGAAATCTGATTTTCTGTTTGTAGCTCCGCCCATGTGTGCAGGTGGGCCGCGAGACCCCCAGAACATATCACCCCAGGTAGTGAGGGATCAGCATACCAAGTTTAGTTCAAATCGGTCCCACAGCTTTTTACATTTTTCCCATTGACTTGAATGGGTGAAATCTGAAGTTATGTTTGTAGCTCCGCCCACGTGTGCAGTTGGGTCGCGAGACCCCCAGAACATATCATCCCGGGTAGTGAGGGATCCGCATACCAAGTTTCGTTCAAATCGGGCAAGCCGTTTTTGCGTTGGCAGCTGTTTTACATTTTTTCCATTGACATGAATGGGTGAAATCTGATTATCTGTTTGTAGCTCCGCCCACGTGTGCAGGTGGGCCGTGAGACCCCCAGAACATATCATCCTGGGTAGTGAGGGATCTGCATACCAAGTTTCGTTCAAATCGGTCAAGCCGTTTTTGCGTGATCGCGGCACATACATACATACATCTGATTTTATATATATAGATTATTTTTCATTAGTGTAAGATCCATTCTATATATATATATTTATTTTTTTTTGGTGGTATTGAAAGGATCTAGAGTAGTTTTTGTTTATGTTTTCCCAATTTTTTTATATTTTTATGTGAGCCAAGTATAGGACAATTGAGCTATTGTGACCTCACTGCTGAGATTGGCTCTTAGGCATTGGTGGAATGAGGCATTATGACATCACAAGCTCAGCTCTGGGATGTTGCTGCTCTTTGGGTTTCTGCAAGGTACTTGTGATCTGGGTTGGCCACTGTTGAAAACAAGAGACTGAGCTAGATGGATCATTGATCTGGCCCAGTTTTGGCTGTTCTTATATGAATACTATCATTGTAGCATCTCCAACTATAACTAGCCTTGGGATGAAAATGGGATCGTAAATCTAAATATAGGTTTTTCATCTGGCAACATACTGTATACTGCAGCAATGCCAATAAATGACTCCCTTATTAATGGTTTTCTTTAATGAATGTGATAAGATAAGCTGATTCCATATTCTTCTGATTTCTTTTTGAAGTACTGCATGGTAAAGGAATACAATTCACACAGCAGGTAAAGACAGTGGGGTATTTTTTTGTTTTTTTTTGTAAGAGAAAGTATCTGTCGCATGCCAATCAGAAAATTCATAATGGCTGCTGAATAACACTCAATAATCCATTAACTTTAGATCTCTGATCACAGAAATTAACAAAAATGGAGCCTTTTTTTCCCCTAGAAAAAGAATTTCTATGCAAAGGGTTCATGATAAAAGAAAGACCATAGAAAACTCAGTTAAAACATCTGAATATATGTTAGATTATTAAGAGTCCTATATAGTAGATAAATGTGAAGTGATGCACACAGGGAAAAATAACCCAGGCTCTACGTTTACTTGTTTAGATTTCTATCCCGTTCTCCCGGGAGCTCAGAACGGGTTTCAGTTGACATTCACAATAAAGTTACAGGACAATAAAATTATAGGCATTCGAAGAAGAGACAGGTGAGAAGACAGAGAGAGAGAGAAGGGGAGGGGAGCATGGCAAGGGAGGAGGAAAGAGGAGGGAAGAGGTGGGGAGCGGTGGGAGAGCAAGGAGTTAAAGGAAGGGGAACAAGAGAGAAGGAGGAGAGAGAGAAGGGGAGGGGGAGCAAGGGGAGCATGGGAAGGGAGAAGGGAAGAGGAGGGCAGAGGTAGGGGAGCGGTGGGAGAGCAAGGAGTTAATGGAAGAGGAACAGGAGAGAAGGAGGAGAGAGAGAAGGGGAGGGGGAGCAAGGGGAGCATGGGAAGGGAGGAGGGAAGAGGAGGGCAGAGGTGGAGGAGTGGTGGGAGAGCAAGGAGTTAAAGGAAGAGGAACAAGAGAGAAGGAGGAGAGAGAGAAGGGGAGGGGGAGCAAGGGGAGCATGGGAAGGGAGAAGGGAAGAGGAGGGCAGAGGTAGGGGAGCGGTGGGAGAGCAAGGAGTTAATGGAAGAGGAACAGGAGAGAAGGAGGAGAGAGAGAAGGGGAGGGGGAGCAAGGGGAGCATGGGAAGGGAGGAGGGAAGAGGAGGGCAGAGGAGGGGGAGCGGTGGGAGAGCAAGGAGTTAAAGGAAGGGGAACAGGAGAGAAGGAGGAGAGAGAGAGAAGGGGAGGGAAAGCAAGGGGAGCATGGGAAGGGAGGACAGAAGAAGAGGACAGAGGTGGGGGGTGCGGTAGGAAAGCAAGGCGTTAAAGGAAAGGGAACCGGAGAGTAGGCGGAGAGAGGAGAAAGAAAGGGGAGCTTGGTGGAGGTTGTCCGTTAGCACTGTTCAATTGAAGAGATGGAATCATCACCTAAGAATAATTTATTAGAGGTGTCATTTTGAACTTTATGTCAAGCAAAACCAGCCTACAATGACTGCAGCTAGTAGAAACTATAGCAGCCAGAATAACGTTCAAACAAGATGACAATGTACACTCCTCAGTGGACATTCTGCTCATCTGTAAAACCAAAAATGTTTTCAGCCACCTGGTTTAACGCGCGGAACAGCGCGTGCTACATTGCCGTGTGCTGGCGCTAGTTCTAGAAGCGTAGCGTGTGGTAATTTCCTGCGTGCGCTAAAAACGCTAGCGCACCTTGGTAAAAGGAGCCGCTGGTCTTACTGTGATCAGACATTAATGAGGAAAAGCGTGGGTTTTTTTTCATGAAGGTCCTCTATTTCGGAACTCTTTCCCATAATTTCGGCATAATTTCCCTTTTTACTTTCGCTTTTGCAAAGTTTTAAAAACCTGGCTATTTCAGCAATGTTTGCATTAATATTTTATTTTTATTTTTTTTTGGTAAATCTTTATTAATTTTCAAAATTAATACAAAGTGCCAGAAATTATACAGACATTAATAATCAACGTAAGCACTTAAATTCCATCAATAATAATAAGGAAGAAAAATATCCCTCCCCTCCCATCCAACAATTTAATCAAGACATAAACCAAAAAGATATCCCCCCACCCCGTCCTGGATATGTAAAAAAAATAAAATAAAATACAACTATGTTGAAGTAACAAAGGACGTCAACGGCCCCCAAACTAAATTTTAAAAAATGCCCCAATTTTCTATTATTCCTTGACTTTGGGCTCCTTTTATGAAGCCGCATTAGCGGCTTTTAATCACGCGCTATCTCCGCGCTAGCCGAAAAACTACCGCCTGCTCAGGAGGAGGCGGTAGCGGCTAGCGCGCCCGGCGGTTTAGCGCCCGCTCTTACGCCTGTTAAACCGCTAACGCGGCTTCGTAAAAGGAGCCCTTTGTCTCATTGGAAAGGATATGTTACGAGGGTAAATCGAAAAGTAAAGGCAAAATACATGCAACAGCTTCAAACAGAAGCAACTGTGAGCAATTGAACATATCACTTTTCACATCGTCCCTGCGCAAGACGACGCATTTGTCGCGTCATTCTCTGCAGAGAAAGAAGTCTTTCGGCTGCTCTCGAAGCCAGGCGAACACCTCTGTATTTACTTCATCCTACTTTGCCTTTTGCTCTCTGGGTCGCACTGACGCCCCCACGTCTCGCTGAGGGTGACCATTTTCTCTGGAATACTTGGATTTTCTTCATACCGTCTCAGGAGCTGGGTCCCAACCTCCACACGCTGTTGCTTGTGCAGGACACGGAGCTGTTTCGGGAACCCATCGTGCGCAGACTTTCCCGCATCCCCAGTCATCCTGCATTATGGCAACGCAGATCCAGAGCTGGTGTCCAAATCTGCAGCCCGTTGAGACATCGTCATCCTTCAGTCTTCTCTAATCAAGGCGTCCGTCCTGTCAGTGTCTTCTATGCACAGTGTTGGTGGGCGACCAGGATGACCTTTGTCTGTTACATCTCTTCTTCCCGCCCATAAACCTTTTGTTGATTCATGGCGCCAGGTCCATATTGAGCCAATATCTGATGGTAAATTTCCACAGCTTTCACTTCCTCTGACCAAAGAAAGCACACTACCGCGTGCCGCTTTCCAATGGTGCAATCTTGCAATGGAGCGTCCATGTTTCTCACCACATGGCCGCCACACGACTACAGGCCGCGCACGGTTCATAGACAACACCGCGGAAGACAAAGGCGCGCGCCAACAACTGAGCGCACGACGGAGGTGCGCGCCGAAGAAAATTACTGTTTTTAGGGGCTCCGACGGGGGGTTTTGTTGGAGGGCCCCCCCCAGTTTACTTACTACAAATCGCACCGGCGTTGTGGGGGGGATTTGGGGGGTTGTAACCCCCCACATTTTACTGTAAACTTCACTTTTTCCCTAAAAACAGGGAAAAGTGAAGTTTTCAGTAAAATTGGGGGGGGGTTACAACCCCCCAAACCCTCCGCAACGCCCCCACAACGCGGCGTGATTTGTATTAAGTAGGGTGGGTTCCCCCCCCCACCCCCGTTGGAGCCCTAAAACCAGTCATTTTCTTCGGCGCGCGCCTCCGCGCAGCGCTCAATTGTCTGCTCACGCCTTTGTCCCGGCGCGCTTTTGACCTGACACCACCGCGCACTGCACTGTGCCTGGACAAATTACCCAACAGGCAACGTATCAGCTAGCTGTTTATTATTTATTTATTCATTCATTCAATTTTCTTCAGCGTTCTCCCTGGGGAGCTCAGAACGGTTTACATGAATTTATTCAGGTACTCGAGCATTTTTCCCTGTCTGTCCCGGAAAGCTCACAATCTATTTAATTAACCTGGGGCAATGGGGAGATTAAGTGACTTGCCCAGGGTCACAGGGAGCAGCACAGGGTTTGAACCTACAAGCTCAGGGTGCTGAGGCCGTAGCTTTAACCACTGCGCGACTCTAGAAATCAAAATGTAGCAAAAGTGAGCCAAGTTTAGGACAATCAAGGCCTTGTGACATCACTGATGGGGTTGTGTCTTATTGGTGGAATAAGGCATTATGATGTCACAATACCAGCTCTGGTTATCAAAGGCTGAATCTTTTCACACTATTTATTTATTCAGTTTTCTATACTGTTCTCCCAGGGGAGCTCAGAACGGTTTACATGAATTTATTCAGGTACTAAAGCATTTTTTCCTGTTTGCTCATGAGTTCACAATCTATCTAATGTACCTGGGGCAATGGGGGGGGGGGATTAAGTGATTTGCCCAGGGTCACAAGTAGCAGCGTGGGTTTGAACCCAGAACCTCTAGAAACCAGAATGTAGAAAAAGTGAGCCAAGTATAAGACAATGAAGCCATTGTGACATCACTGATGAGGTTGGCTCTCAGGCATTGGTGGAATGAGGCATTATGATGTCACAATATCAGCTCTGGTTATCACAGGCTGAAGCTTTTCACATTTTATTTATTCAGTTTTCTATACTGTTCTCTCAGGGGAGCTCAGAATGGTTTACATGAATTTATTCAGGTACTCAAGCAATTTTCCCTGTCTGTCCCGGTGGGCTCACAATCTCTCTAATGTACCTGGGGCTTTGGGGGGATTAAGTGACTTGCCCAGGGTCAAAGGACCCTCAGCCACAAGAGGGCATCCACTCAAACTCAGGGGCGGGAAATTTCATGGCGACACCAGGAAATATTTCTTCACCGAGAGAATGGTTGATCCTTGGAACGAGCTCCCGGTGCAGGTGATCGAGGCAAACAGCGTGCAAGAATTTAAGAGCAAATGGGATGCCCATGTGGGATCCCTTAGAGGGTTAAGCCAAGGGAACCTGTCACCGGGAGTGGGATCCCTAGGATAGTAGACTTGGGGGTGGGTCAGTAGAGTGGGCAGACCTGATGGGCTATGGCCCTTATCTGCCGTCATCTTCTATGTTTCTATAAGGGGCAGCATGGGGGTCAGTGTGCTGAGGCTATAGCTTTAACTACTGCTCCACACTCTGGTTATCGTGTCATTTAACAATTGCCTTTAATTTTTGATTCCACCTCGTATATTATGTTATTTGTATTTGTCATAAATTGACTGTTCTTTTCAAAACTCTTTTAATGCTCTATTACGGTGTCCCGCAAACTTTCTCGAGCTGTGGAACAGTAAAGGTGGTGGCTGCAGCTTGAGGCACCCGGAAGTGCATGGGCATTGCCGTGATGACATCACATGCATGCGTGATATCACATTGGCGTCCGCGCATGTGCGAAGGCCCTTCAAATGGGCCTTGAGACACCATGGGGGGGGGGGTAGAGGGCTGGGGAGAAGGAGAGGCACTGGTGCTGGCTGATTGCCTTCAGGACATGCCTCTACCTTAGACTTATCAGTTCTTTCCAAAAGTTCGACCTGCCCATCCTCCAGCCCCTGCTGTGCACCCGTTGTCACCTCCTCCACTGCGTCCATCCTTGTTTCCATGCCATCCCCTCTTGCGCTTATGTCCGTGAAGTCGACCCTCAGATCCCGCGCCTCCTCTCAGATCTGATCTTTAACAGAGGAGATTTCTGCCTTCATCTCCTGCATCCATAGCTGGAAATTAGTCTTAGTAACTCCGGCCGAGCCGGAAGGCCCCCCCCCCACCCCAGAGAGTCCAGCTCAATGTCTTCCTACTTTGTAGGTAGGGGTACTGGCCGCCGCATTCCAGTCTCCACATTGCTCACCCAGGCGGTCGTTCTGCTACGCATTCCGATGCTCTGTCTCCTTCGGATTTCTTCTTCGCTGCCATCAATCCTCGCCGCTTCATGACAGGTTGCCCCCAACAGAACGCCAAATTTTCTCCCACAAATCGCTGAAAACACTGGGATTTTGCCGCTGACGACACTGCCTCCTCAAAATAAAAGGGGATTAATTCGACATAAAATATACAGTAAACAGAGAAGAACATACGCTGTACAAACATGGCAACTTACACTTAACAGTTATTAAGGGTCTCTTTCGCAAACCCACAGGGCAAGTGCTTCGATACCCATTCAGTCCCTTTGGGCGTCAGAGCATTTACCGTGTTAGCCCATGCTATCGGGCTTTGTGAAAGAAGGAATAAATGAAGAGCATATGCATGCAAGTTATAGCTTTTTTTTACCTTTTGGTGGATAAGATTTTTAAAAAACCAAAAAACCCTCTGCAAATCACTGGCATGATATTGCTAATAGAGAGAAAGGTGAAGGTTAATACCTCAGTTGTATTTTTTGCACTAATGTTTAAAAGTACTCCCCCCTTAGAATGATTTTAGTATGTCTCTGGATGAGCAGCTCTAAACAAAACACAGTTTAAAAAGAGTATTTAAGTCTTTAACCAAAAGCAATTTTCCCACCCTTAATTGCATTATTTTCCCACATGGCTTAGAAGCATGTCAGACGGCTTCCTCATTATAAAAAAAAAAGAAAAGAAAAAAAAAGTTTTCGTTGGTTCTATAGTTCTTTCAGTTATTGCATTCTGGTTTAATTAGACACCATTTTCATTACTGGTGTCATAACAGTTTTAGAATTGCATGCAATAAATGTTTTATTCTCTCCTTGCATGGAAGCATTCTCTGCTATTGCTGAATGAAATGGTAGATTACAGGAACTGATCCAGATGAACTGAATGCTGTAGGGCTCTCCATTAAATATGTGAATTATATCACTCCTCATCGGATTAGAAAATATTGTTGAGTGTTAAAATAAATCATAGCTAAAAAACAAAATAACATTACCCCCCCCCCTCCTGTCACAAAACTGTAGCACATTTTTTCGCACCGGCCGTGGCGATAACAGCTCCGACGCTCGTATGAGCGTCGGAGCTGTTACTGCTGTAGGGTCATGAAATGGTTAACTGTTGTTTAAAATATTGCTTTGGTCTACATAGCTGAAGAAAGTGTACAATCTATTGACTTCATCTGCCTAAAATGTATGTCCCTGCCTTACCACATTGTAAGCTGAATAGATAAGAGTTTGAGCCATGATGTACCCTGCCCTTCTGTACATGTAGCATTTAGACCTGTAAGATTTAGATAAGCAGAGAAATGAGCTAGTTTCCTATAGGACTATAAGTTGTACCCCTGAACCTATCATAAGTGCTGGCTTAGGACCAATAATAATTGTAGAGAGTTATAGAAGTAACAAATGAAAATTGTAGTTTTTGCATATATTAGTTTGCAAAAAGGGCATAAAAGTCCGTGTATTTCCTGTTTCTGACACTCTAGTAGGCAGGCTATTAACTGCACTAGAGTCCGGTATACCATAATAAATTTCTTGTACTTTCTTCACGCCTCTGACTTTGTGTGTCCAAGTGACCTTTCACTGCCACGGCCTGTGCTAAAAACTGTGGTATAGTTTTGTAAAAGGGGGTAAATCAAGTCTAATAAAAAAAGGCAAAACCATTAGAAACCCAATATACACTGGTCCACTGTCACCACATAATCTAATCTAATATAAGATTTTTGAATCGCTCTAATAATATTTAGTTCAAAGCAATTTACATCAAAAAGAAGCCGTAGCAATATGAGACAATACAATTCCTCGGATAAAAAGATGTTCTTAAAACTCTAAGGGCTCCTTTTACTAAGGTGCGCTAGCGTTTTTAGCGCACGCGGGATTTTAGCGCGCGCTAAACCCGCGCTACGCTTCCAGAACTAACGCCAGCTCAATGCTGACGTTAAGGTCTAGCGTGCGGGGGCAATTTAGCGCACGCTATTCCTCATGTTAAGGCCCTAACGCACCTTTGTAAAAGGAGCCCTAAAAGTACTAACTTTACAAACTATGATTTAAAAATGGTTTTCAACATTCTATGAAATTTCCAATAACTAACTTCTAATAATATCGTGTATTTGTGTGTCGCGCATACCTAAACAGGCTCTAGGCGACTTGAGGAAAGGAAGGGGAAAAGGGTTAGGGTGCGAGGAAGGAGCAGAAGAAAGATAAGAAACATAAAACTTAGGCGAATTAAGTACAGGTCAGGTGCTTAAGATGATCTTAGAAGAATTATTTGTCAAAGAGTGAAGCTTTTACTTTCTTTCGGAATAGGGTAAGGTTGGCTTCCGTTCTTATAGGGCTCCTTTTACAAAGGTGAGTTAGCGTTTTTAGCATACGCTAGCCGAAAAACTACCGCCTGCTCAAGAGGAGGCGGTAGCGGGTAGCGTGCGGGGCATTTTAGCGTGCATCATTCCACGCGTTAAGGCCCTAACGCACCTTTGTAAAAGGAGCCCATAGTCTGTGTGAGATCGTTCCAGATTTTGACTCCGAGGAAGGTGAACTACTGTCCTACTTTGTATCGTTTGTCCGCAAAGCCCCTTCCCTTGTTTAAAAGCAGACTGAAACCCCCCCCCCTTTTTGATATAGCCTTCAATCCTTAACCCTACTCCTCTGCCCTCTAACCCAGACCGCTGATTAACCATTCCCCTTAACTGTATCTGTCTTGTCTTTTTAGATTGTAAGCTCTTTGGAGCAGGGACTGTCTTCTTTGTGACTCTGTACAGGGCTGCATACGTCTGGTAGCGCTATAGAAATAATAATAATAATTTTATTTTTGTATACCGCAGTACCAAAATAGTTCAGAGCGGTTTACATGACAAGAGACTGTACATCTACAGCGAAATTTACAAATAAGTCAATCAATCAATATAACTTAGCGAGTCGGGAGCAGGCAAGAAGGAGATAGAGAGGTTATAAACAAGTCAATCGGCGTGGCTTAGGAAGACGGGTGCAGGTAGGTGGGAGGTGCAGGTAGGGAGAAGGCAGGCAGGTGGGAGGTGCAGGAAGGTGGGAGGTACAAGGCATAGTTAAAAGTAGAGTTACAAGGAGGGCGGGAGTCAGAGATATTTGTCAAAGAGATAAGTTTTGATTGACTTCCTGAAAGTTTGGTAGGAGGGAGAATTAGAGATGAGAGTGGATAGACATTTGTTCCATTTGCATACCTGGAACGCCAGGGATCTGTCGAGGAATCTCTTGTAGATGCAGCACTTTAGGGACGGGAAGGCAAACAAGTGGGTGTTACGTGTGCGGGTGGGGCCCGGACGGACAAAGTGATCTGATAGGTAGATTGGGGACGAGCCTGTTAGGGTTTTGAAGCAGAGGCAAGCAAATTTGAAGATAATCCTCGCCTCCATAGGCAACCAGTGCAGTTTTTTGTAGAAGGGGCTTATATGGTCAGATTTTTTGAGATTATAGATGAGTCGAACGGCTGCATTCTGAATGAGTCTTAAGCGTTTGATGTATTTTTTTAATGAACCTAGGTAGATGATATTACAGTAGTCTAGGATGCTCAGGATTAGTGATTGGACCAGTAATCGGAAGGAGAAGAAGTCAAAGTAATGTTTGATGGTGCGGAGTTTCCAGAGGGTACCAAAACATTTTTTAATCTGAGCATTGGTGTGGGCTTCGAAAGTAAGGCAGCGGTCCAAGATGACTCCAAGGATTTTGATTGTGGGGTTAATTGGGTAGTCTAACCCGTTAAGTTTCAGGGAGGTGTTTGTTAGCTTGTTGTTGGGACTGGCCAGGAAAATTTTGTTTTTTTCTGGGTTCAGCTTTAATTTGAATTGAGTGGCCCATTGTTCTATCTTGGTGAGGATGGATGAGGTGAATTGTTCATCTCTTGTGAAAGCGAGGTAATGGGAATGATAATAGTGATGTCGTCTGCGTAGATATATGATTTTAGTTTTAGGTTGGATAGCATATGACCTAGTGAAGCCATGTAGACATTGAATAGAGAGGGTGAAACAGGGGAGCCCTGAGGAACTCCGCAGGGATTGTGCCAGGGTTGGGAGAAGGTCCCATTGAAGTGTACTTGGTAAGAGCGTTTTTTTTAGAAATCCTGTGAACCAGTTTAGGACCTGACCAGAGATGCCGATGGAGTCAAGGCATCTGAGTAGAATGTCATGGTCAACCAGGTCAAAGGCACTGCTCAGGTCGAACTGGAGTATCAAGGCATTTTTTCCCAGAGAGAATAAGTGGAGGAGGTAATTAGTCAGAGAGACTAAGACAGTTTCTGTGCTGTGATTTGGGCGGAAGCCAGACTGGGAATCATGGAGAATGTTGAACTTCTCAAGGTGGCTCATGAGTTCGTGGTTGACTAGGCCTTCCGTAATTTTTTGGAGTAGCGGTATGTTGGCGATGGGTCTGTAATTGGAAGCCGAGGAGGTAGAATCCTTGGGGTTTTTTATAATCGGGAATGCAAGGATGTGGCCGAGTTCTTTTGGGAAATGGCTGGTGAACAAGCAAAAGGATATCCAGTTGAGGAGTTCAATTTTGAATGAGGGAGGGGCAGATTTCATGATGGAGGGGGAACAGCTATCTAGTAGGCAGTTTGAATTTGCATATTTGGAGTAGAGCTTGAGGAATAGGTTCCAGTCTGGGCTTTCGAAGTGGTTCCAGGTCATGTCTGCTATTGAACTATCAGGTCCTAGGGTCGGTTTGTTGATTGTAAGGTCTGTGCTGGGGGTTATGAGGGACGATTTCAGAGTGTGAATTTTATTGGTAAAATAGTCGGCTAGGGTAGTGGCGGAGGGTGGGAGGTCTGAGTTGGAGCGTTTGAATTGGTCAATATCGAAAAGTGAGTTGACTATTTTGAAAAGTTCTTTGCTGTTCAGTGAGGGAGTATTGATTATTTGGGAGTAGTGTTTAGAGCGCTTTTCTTTGATGATTCTTTTATATTCTTTGACTTTTAGTCGCCAGTTGAGTCTGACATAATCTGTCTCGGTTTTGCGCCATGTTCTTTCTAATTTACGTACTTCTCGTTTTAAAGTTATAAGGTCAGCATCGAACCAGCTGTCTGAGGGATGGAGAGTTTTTTTGCGAAGTTTCAGTGGCGCGATTTCGTTTAGAGTCTGAATGCTGAAATTATTCCAATCATGTATGAAATTAGGTTCTGGGTTGGGACTGGAAGGTGGGCTATAGTGAGACCAGAAGTCTGTTGGGTTTAATTGGCCTCTTGACCAGAACATCTTTTTAGGGTTGGTCCTAGTTTTCATTTCAGGTAGTTTTTTGATCCAAGTTAATTTGAAGTTACAAAGGAGGTGGTCCGACCAAGGCGTATTAGCCCATGTTTCTCCTATGAGGCATAAGCTGGGGGTGGTAGGGACATTGGAGAGAAAGGTGATCAGGTCGAGGTGGTGCCCTTTCCTATGGGTGGAAGTCGGGGGAGGATTGGAGAAACCTAGTGAGGTAAGGAAGGAGAAGAGGTCTGCTACATTGGAGTTCTCTTCCTGTTCGAGGTGTAAGTTCACATCACCGGCAAGGAAATTGTAGGTGCCGGCTATCGAATTTGTAAGGAGGAATTCATAGAAGTCATCTTTTGCTTTGTTCCATTTGTTGGGGGGTATATAGAATGTAGTGACGATTAGGTTGTCTTTACAGTCAGTTTTGGATATTTTGCATGTGAGAATTTCCAGGTCATTAGTTAGTTTGGAGTCTAGGATTTGGAAATCAATTCATAGCAGTAGTAGTAATGTGAAGAGTTTCAGTCTTTGGGAAGCAGAGCTGAGATTGTGATGTCATAATGCCTCATTCCACCAATAAGAGCCAACCTCCTCAGTGATGTCACAATGGCTTGATTGACCTGTACTCCCCTCTGCCCTCCAACCCAGCCAGCAGATTAACCCTTCCCCATAACTGTATCCATGACATCCTGTTTGTCTGTCTTGCCTGTTTAGATTAGAAGCTCTTTCATTTAGTATGGTATAATAGCCGCAGCTCTTTATTAAATGAGAATAACCAATAAATTAACTTTGCATAAATAACATCATTAACATAATGACTCTTAACTTGAAAATCAACATCAGCAAGCTCCTCCCGAGCTACCCCGTGTAACATTACCATTTGCCCCCGACCCCGCCACCAACAGCAAGCGTCTGAGGGGTGGCATGACCTCATGCCCCATTTAACCCGGGTCACCTGACCCCCAAGGCACTGCTCCCAGCCGGCCCACCGCTCATCGCCGGATGAGCCCCAGCAACCAGTAGCTCGGGATACCCGCCATCCAAGCCACTACAGCCACCAGCCAAGGGTGGGAGGGTGGGACAAAAACCGCCCTGGAGGACCTACAACAACTCAGTCCTCCAAGGCCCCGATTTCTTGTGCCCCCTCAGACCGCCCCTTTTCTTTAAACTAACCTATCCAAAACTCGCTTTTAGGCGCGAACCCCTGTACCTATTCTAATTTTTTCTTCCAACGGTCCCCCCCAGCTTGCCTTGCGGGCAGCACGAGGCCTCCCAGCCCCGTGTTACTATCCGCCCGTAAGACAAGCTCCCGGGCTACTCTAAACCTGTAGCATGGATGAGTTCTACAGCTGAGGGCTTCCCATTTTCACTCAATGATTAGAACTGATTACAGTATTTGTGTGTTATTTTAATCACTGCCCCCTCCCCCTTTACAAAACCGCAATAGCGTTTTTTAGCACAGGCTGGAGCGCTGAACGCTCTGCATTGCTCCCGACAGCTCATAGACTTCCTATAAGCGTCGGGAGCAGCGCAGAGCATTCGGTGCGCCGGCCTGCGTGAAAAAACGCTATCGAGGTTTCGTAAGAGGGGTGAGGGCATATTTTTTCCTGGCTCTTCGGATGCTTAATTAAAAATCAAGCAATACATAATGCGTTCATCGCGGAACTGTGACGGCACCGTGGCTATTACATCTCTGCATGTTCTCCGAAGGGCTATCTGTATTCTCTGCTTTACTGAGACGCCCCGCTGGGAGCCTTTATTGCAAACAGTGAAGTACGGTTACTCCGAGAATGCCAATGCTTTGTATGAATCGGATCTACTGCAGGGAGCTTTGGGGATTCAGATCTCATATGGAAAATGATTGGACAATCTAATCATGGCTTATATGCGGTGTACGGTGAAGCCACCTCATCCATGTCAAATATATTTCAAATTCTCCTTATTTCCTTTTCGGTGTACAGTAAAACCTTGGATTGCAAGTAATTTGGATTGCAAGTGTTTTGCAAGACAAGCAAAACATTTTATTAAATTTTAACTTGATATACAAACCAGGTCTTGCAATACGAGTACAAACAGTATACTGTACACACATCACAACTGAGTCGATGGTTCTTCTCTCTCTGACGCTGCGGGAGTGTAGTGACTATTCTAAACGAGTAAAGTCTTGCAATCCTAGTACATACAGTATACACGTGTCACGTCATCACAAACGAGCCGATGGTTCTTCTCTCTCTGACGCTGCGGGAATGTAGTGACTGTTTCAAATGAGCGAGGTCTTGCAATACGAGTACATACAGTATACACGCATCATATCATCGCAACTGAGCCGATGGTTCTTCTCTCTCTGACGCTGCGGGAGTGTAGTGACTGTTCTAAACGAGCGAGGTCTTGCAATACAAGTACGTGTAGTATTTTTTATTAACGTTTTTGGGTTGTGGAACGAATGGTCTGAGTTTCCATGATTTCTTATGGGGAAATTCACTTTGATATACGAGTGCTTTGGATTACAAGCATGCTTCTGGAACGAATTATGCTCGCAAACCAAGGTTTTACTGTGCATAGAATGGAAGTCTAGGATGGCCTATATGTCGACTTTTACATGGGGCCTTTTCTTTTTCTGTCATTTTCAAGAGCTAATGATCTTTCTACATCAGGGGTGTCAAAGTACCTCCTCGAGAGCCGCAATCCAGTCAGGTTTTCAGGATTTCCCCAATGAATATGCATGAGATCTATTAGCATCCAATGAAAGCAGTGCATGCAAATAGATCTCATGCATATTCATTGGGGAAATCCTGAAAACCTGACTGGATTGCGGCCCTCGAGGAGGGACTTTGACATCCGTGGTCTACATGCTGTCTTTTTGCTCTCCCCCCCCCTTCCATCCCCACCCCCTCTCTTACTAAGCCACGGTAGAGATTTCTACTGCAGTCTGGAGCATTAAATGCTCCGACTCTCACAAAATTGCTATGAGCGTCGGAGCAGTGCCGGTGCATTTAGCACAAAAGGCTGTGGTAGAGACCTCTACCGCGGCTTAGTAAAAGGCAGGGTGTATGTTCTGTTCTGTGAAAATGAATATGCAAATCAATTTCTGTTTGACGGGATCCATTAAAATCCCATCGATTCATATGAGGGCGAAGAAGCAAAGATAAGCTTTGCATAGAAAGAGAAAATAAGAACATAAGAATAGCCTTACTGGGTCAGACCAATGGTCCATCAAGGCCAGTAGCCCGTTCTCACGGTGGCCAATCCAGATCCCTAGTACCTGGCCAAAACCCAAGGAGAGCAACATTCCAGAATCCAAAAGAGTAACATAAGATTCTAGAACCCCCAAAGAGTATCAAGATTCTATGCAGAATCTCAAAGAAGAGCAAGATTCCGGAAACCCCAATGAGAGCAACATTCCAGAGCTGAGATTGTGATGTCATAATGCCTCATTCCACAGTGCCTCAGAGCCAACCTCATCAGTGATGTTACAATGGCTTCATTGTCCTATACTTGGCTCACGTAAGAGGATAAGAACAGCCTTACTGGGTCAGACTGATGGTCCATTAAGCCCAGTAGCCCATTCTCACGGTAGTCAATCCAGGTCCCTAGTACCTGGCCAAAACCCAAAGAGTAGCAATATTTCATTCAGAATCCTAAAGAATAGCAAGATTCTGGAATCCCAAAGAATAACGAGACTCTAGAATCCCAAAGAGTAGCAACATTCCATGCCACCCATCCAGTGCAAGCAGTGGCTTCCCCCCTGTCTTTCTCAATAACACACTATGGACTCTTCCTCCAGGAACTTGTCCAAACTTTTCTTAAAACCAGCTACGCTCTCTGCTCTTACCACATCCTCTGGCAACGCGTTCCAAAGCTTAACTATTCTCTGAGTGAAAAAAATGTCATTCTATTGGTTTTGAAAGTATTTCCCTGTAACTTCATCGAGTGTCCCCTGAAGACAGATAAAGATGATATGGGCCTATCCTAGTTTTATTTTCTTCTGGATTCTCTTTACACATTTCCTTACAATTACCTGCTATATTCCATGGTCGTTCCTTATCAAACTCCATTCCTCCCCTCCCCCCAGAGGAATATCTCCACAAAGAGTGTATTTGTATCCACCCCCTTCCCTTCTGCGTTCCTCTAGTTGTTCACCGCCTCGTGCAACAAGAGCTTCAACGTGCTCCTTGTCCCTTCGTCTCTCCCGCTGATGATACTTCCTATGTACGGTACCCAGAAGTGACTTCAGTGGGAGAGTCGGCGCAGTCGCAAGGAGCGCGTTAAAGATATTGCTCATGACAGTGAATCACTAAAGGTGTGGGGGAAGGGGGCGCGCGTGCGTGACGTGGAGAGGCGTGGGAAGAGGTGGGGTGGAGCAGAAGAGGGGTGCCGGTGCCCCCACCATGATGACCCTTGAGGTGGACTGCCCCCTCCGCCCCACCTTACTATGTCACTGTGCACACTGTCAGTTCTCTTAGGCTTCCACCTTCTGGCGACGCAAGCAGCAAAACTTAACCACTCCATCTCCAACCTGTTGACGGCAACGGGCGACTACAAAACTTTTCGAAAAGAAATCAAAACCCTACTTTTCAAAAAATTTATCCAGATATCTTAACCCAACCCTTCCCCCTCCTCCTAGATAAATTCTCCCCCAAAACCTCCACTTAAATAATCTCTTCCTCCCCAAAACACCAACCAAGTATTCAGATCCCTGAAATGTAACGTAATCTTATTTGTACTCTAACTGTAATCTATTTGTTATATCACACAGTAACGTACAGTCAATTTAATATCCAATTTGCAAGTTCTTCCGGAATTAATCCAGGTACCTCTCCTCCCTTGTAACCAAATAAAAACAAAAAACAAAACTGTTGTAACTTCACTGGAAATGTCCAGTTAGCTCTTTTGTAATCCGCCTTGAACTGCAAGGTATAGGCGGAATAGAAGTCCCTAATGTAATGTAATGCTATCGCTGTTGTCCACGTCTTACCGCGTCTCTTAGGCTTCCACATCTGATTATTGCAGTTGTCCGCGTCTTACCGCGTCTGGGTAGGTAAAACCGACGGTTCGGCCACGAAACCTGATGTAATCTAATCTTCCATTTGTGTGTCGCTCTTACCTAAGTAGACTCTAGGCGACTTACAGAGAGAAGGAAGAAGAGGGAAGGAGAGGGAGGGGAGGGGGAGGGGAGGGGGAGGGGAAGGGGAAGGTCAAAACGGAGAGGTCTAAATAGAGGGAACTGGAAAGAAGCTAATAGTATTAATTGTCAAAAAAAGAAGTTTTCGGCTTCTTGCGGAATAATGTGGCAAGACCCAGACAATGGCAGCAATCATGCACACTACCGTGTTTCCCCGAAAATAAGCCCTAGCATCATTTTCGGGGTAGGTCTTAATATAAGCCCTTCCCCAAAAATAAGCCCTAGTCCCGGGATTCACTGGCAACTGTTCAACCCCTCCTCCCCCCCAGCTGAACCTCCATTCTTCCTTCCCTACCTTCATCCGAAGCATCGTCGGGCCGGCAGCACTCTAAACTGATGACATCATCAGTAACGCGACAGAGTGAAATCCCCGACGGACAAGGCCTGTTTAGAGTGCTGTCGACCCGACGCTGCTTCAGTTGAAGGTAGGGTTCACTTGTGGTCAGCGGGGAGGGAAGGAAGGAGGGTCAGTAGGGGTTCGGCTGCGCGGTGGGGACGAGGGGGGGTGCTCAAGGGTTCTTATGCAAGGGATGGGAGGGAAAGATAGAAGCTGGGCAAGGGTTATGCTTAACGTGACCATTTATTTTTTTCATCAAAACGGGACATCTATTAATATTCAGTCTGACCCCCCCCAATCCCGACCCAGCCCTACCCCCAGCCCCGCCCCCAATTTATTCCATTCATTTTCATGTACACACAATATCTTATTAATTCATAATGGTAAAACATAAAAAAAACCCAAACCACAAAGCACATTGTACGCAGAGAAAATGTTAATTATCATTTACGAGTTTCAGGGTTTTTTCAAAGATGTCAAGGCAGATTACTTTAAAATATGTAATGTCACCTCAGTAACCATAGAAAAATAGACAAATATAGTGCAAAATATAGACAGCAGATATAAATTCTCAAAACAGACACATTTTGATTACTAAATTGATAATAAAATCATTTTTCCTACCTTTCTTGTCTGGTGATTTCATGAGTCTCTGGTTGCACTTCCTTCTGACTGTGCATCCAATCTTTCTTTCTTTTGCATCCAACATTTCTTTCACAATCCAGCCCTATCCCCTTTGGGTCCAGATCTCTCTCTCTCTTTTCCCCTCCCCATATCCAGTGTGAGTTCTCTTTTCTATCTTTGTTCCAGGTCTCCCTCTTTCTCTCCCTCTGTCCGAACCTCCCATAGTCCTTCATCTGCCTCCTGTCTTTCCCCTTTCATCCAAGCCTTTTTCTCTGTAGTCTTTCTAATGTGCTTACAACCCCCTCCCCTTTCTCTGCCTCTTTCTCTCCTTCTTTCCTTCCTCCCTCCTAGCAGATTTTAGCATATATCTCTCCTCCTTTTTTCCCCTCAGATCTAGTATCTGTGTCCTTCCTCTTTTCCTCCTCTCAGGTCTGGTATCTGTCTCCTCTTCTTCCCCCCTGCTCTGTTATCTCTCTCTCCGCTAACTTCCTCCTGTTCTTCCCTGGTCTTCCTTCTCAATTTATTTTCTGCCTCCGTCTAAATTATTTTTTACTATTCAGTCCTCAATTTCCCTCTTTCACTATGTCTACCTATAGCTTGCCACCTCTTTCCCTCACCCCTTCCTGTAACTAACTATCCTGTTCCCTCAATGCTGCATGTGCCCTTTTTTCTTTCTCCTCCCCACTTCCTTCCAGCGTCTGTTCCCCCTGTCCCTCACACTTCCATTCAGCGGCTGTCCCTCCTCTCCCCCACAGTTTCATTCAGTGTCTGTTTCCCTCTCTCTACCCCTTCCATTTACTGTTCACCCTCTGTCTCGCCCCTTCCATTCACTGCCCTCTGCTCTTTCCATCCAATGTTCACCCTCTCTCTCTCTTCCATTTGGCATCTTCCCTCTTTCTATGCTCCTTCCATAAACTATCTATCTTGTGCCCCTTCTCTCCTTTGTACATGATTTATTTCAGCTATGTCACCTCTCCATTTTTCTCTCTCTGTCACCACCCCCTCCCCTATATTCTCTGGCATCTCTCTCTTCTTTCTTTCCTTCCCACCCCATGGTCTGGCATCATCCCTTCCCTAATTCCCTGGCATCTCTCTGATTTCCTTTTCTTTTATCTCTCCCTCCCCCTCCATGCTCTGACATCTCCTCCTTCCTTTCCCCCCTCCTTTTCCCTTGGTCTGGCATACCTTCCTCCTTCCCTCCATGCTCTGGCATCTACTTTCATTCCCTTCCTCATCTTCCTTCTCCCTCCAGTTGGGTACAGCAACACTCTCCCCCAATTCTCTCCCCCTCTGATCCCTTTCCTTCTTCTGTCACCCAAGGCCTGGTGTCCTGAACTTCATCGGGCAGCAGCAGCATTCACTATTCACTGCTGTTGCCGGCTTCAGGCCTTCCTCTGTCTTCATGAAAACAGGAAGTAGGCAGGACTCGGCAGAGAGGAAGGCCTGAAGCCGGCAACAGCAGCGAATTCTCCCCCCTCCCAGCCGAACCCCCACTGACCCTCCTATCTCTCCCCCCCAAGCGAACCCTTCCGATCCTCCCAGCGAGATGACTGAGCAGCAAATCTCCCTCTAGTAGCACTGGCAGCTGCAGCACACTAAACAGGCTGCTTTGTGGCTTTCTCCTGTTGGTGAGTCCCTCTGCCACGTCACTGATGACATCATCAGTGATGCTTCACCGGCAGGAGAAAGCCGCGAAGCAGCCTGTTTAGCGTGCTGTGGCTGCCGACGCTACTGGAGGGAGATTTGCAGCTCGGTCATCTCGCTTGGAGGTTTGGCAGGGTTCGCAAGGGAGGAAAAGATAGGAGGGTCAACAGGACCCGAATCCAGGCTGCGATCCCCTGTCCTGTTGTCCCCACTCACAGCTTCGGGATGCCTTCTCTGAAAAGGGACATTTCGGCATCCCAATGCTGTGAGTGGGGACAACGGGACAGGGGATCTGAAAAAGGGACCGTCCCGTTCAAAACGGGACGTATGGTCACCTTAGTTATGCTGTACGAGAGATGGGAGGGAGGGAAGGATAGAAGCTGGGCAAAGCTGCACGATGGATGAGAGGGAGGGAAGGATCGAAGCTGGACAAACGTCTGCTGCACAGGGATGGGAAGGAGGGAGGGGAAGAAAGATGCTATACATGTGGGGGAGAGAGAGAGGAAAAAGGAAGAACTGGGGTGAAGGAGAGGGAGGGAGAGATGATCATGTGCATACCCCGAGAATAAGATCTAGTGCTTTTTTGGGGCCCTAAATGAATATAAGGCACTGTCTTATTTTCAGGGAAACACGGTAGCACGCTTTCGTCTTCATCCCCCTTCCTCCCAAGCCTGTCACATCCTCCTTAACCCTCTCATTTGTTGCAGCAGAGTGACGACATATTTTCAAACCTTTCTATTTCTAAATCTAAGCCTGCTGTCTTTCTTCAGGTTTCTTTTTTAGGTATATTTTCATTTGTCCAGTGTTTCCTCATTCATTTCTTTTTCCAATGTTCAGTTCTTCTGTTGCTCCTCTCAGCATTCTCCCCCTATTTTGTTCCCTTTTCCTTCTATTAAAGGTTCCTTTCTTGTTGTTGTTTTCTTCTTCCCTTGCGGTTTTCCACTGTCCTCTTCTACCCAGCTTGCTCTCTTAGCTACACTACTTGCTCCTTCCTCCCCCATTTCTCTAATCCTCATTTGTTCTTCTCTACCACTTTCTTGCCATTTCTGCCCCTTCCCACCCTTCTCTCCGCATTTCCTATTGTCTCCTTCCTTTCTGCCCTTTCTCATCCTCCCTCTCCTGTTTTTCCCCATCTCTGTTCCTACCACTTTTTCTGTCTCTTTTCTCTTCTCATCCATTTCTTTCCATCCCCCTCTTATTTATCTTCTTCCTCCTATCCCTCATTTTCTCCACTGAATACCTTCTCTCCCCCCTCCCTACCCTCTTCTGACTCTCTCTCTTTCCTTTTGTTCTTATGGCACTCAACCTTTATCTCTTTTAGCTCTCGTTCTCCCAACCTTTGTGATTATCTTCTCACTTTTCCCAGTTTTAACAGTCTCCCTCTCCTTTTTCCTCCTTCTTTCAAACATTCTCTTCCCACTATTACTACAGTACGGTACTCCCCTGAAATTCTCAGGGGTTCCGTTCCAGGTTCCCCGCAAATTTTGAAAATCCGCGAATGCGGTTTTTCGCCTGTCAAAAGGCAGGAGAGGGTAGCTGGAGCGCCGGCAGGTGAAGAAAATCACCCATGGTCTGCTCCGACCACCTCTTCCTGTAGTAAAGTCGGGCATCAGGAGCTGCTTTGACACACAGCTCCTGATTGATTTACCCCGGCTTTACTACAGGAAGAGGCGGTCGAGGCAGACCGCGAATGAATGAGTCTGCGATTTGCGAACTGCGAATTCGCAGGGGGAACACTGTATTTCTTATTTCTTTAGCACTGAAAGGTATACACAGCACTGTACATTTAACTGTCCCTGCTCAGAAGAGCTTACAATCTAATTTGGACAGACAGATGGGTCATAAAGGAGTTCCTTGAAGAGAGAATAGCATGGACATAAGTGAGTGAGGTGAGTGTGAGTTAGTTCAAAGCAGCCTTGAAGAAGTGAGTTTTTAGCTTGGATATGAATACTGAATCAGACCAGCTGCCTGCAGGTTGCCCAACCTCAAACCTCCTAAGCCCTCTCCCCCCCTCCGAAATATTCAACTGTCCCCAGTTTTTTTTTTTTTGTAATGTTTATGGTTCTTGATATCTATCATAATAAAACCCTAAGCGCGCATGTGCACTTCAAACGCCGTGATCCATGTTTCCGTGGTGCCGCATACACAGTAGGACCCTGTGCCGTTGTCTCTATCGGCCTCCGTTCTCATGCGCACACGCACCAATGGCTTCTCCCCTCCCACACCCCAGCCAGCCTGTGCCTCGACGAATGGCGCACAAACAGGGACTAGCGGCGTATCCCCAGCCTGAGGCTGGACCAGCAGCACAAGCAGCCGCAGTTTCATCAAGCAGCCATGGGCCATTTGATAGGCCGGCCCACTTCGATAATGCGAGGCGGGCCGGCCTAGCAAAAGCCCTGAGGCTGCCTGGGCTAGCGGATGCTGGATGAGGGGAACAGGTAAGGGAGAAGGGCTACTACTAGACAGGGGGAGCAGGGAAGAGGTGCTGATGGACGGGGGGGGGGGGGGGAGGTAAAAGGAAGAGAGAAGGGCTGGTAACACCCGTTAATATAACAGGCTAAAAAAACTAGTTGCTATAATGTCTTTCAGTATTTGTCAATCAAGACTTTCCCTATTCCCTTATAAGCAATACAGTCTTTTTCTTTTTTATTATTCCCTACCTCTCACTATGCTCCTCCCATCCAAAACACTTGCCCCCTTCCTCTTTTTGGTAACCCTTTCTCTCTTTATGTTCCTCCCCAACCCCAACAACTCTGATCCCTCTCCCTTTCCCTCCCTTCCCGATCAACTTCTCAGCCTCCATGGCCCCAGCAGATCTTCACTAGCCACACTACAGCTCTTTAGCTCCCACAGCGCTAGGGTTACCAGACGTTCGGAGAAGACCATCCGGGCTCCCCGACAGACTTTCTAAAACCCGGCATTTGTCCAAGTTTTAGAAAGCCCCAACAAATTCTAGCCGTATCTGGAGGGCCTCTGAGCATGTACAAATGACGTCACACACATCCATACATGCTCCAGGCCCTCCAGACATGGCTGGAGCTCATCCGGAAGAACAGAGGAGGCTTTGACCTGGAAATTGGAACGACGAGTGAGGTGATTAAATTTGCAGATGACACTAAACTGTTCAAAGTTGTTAAAACGCATGCGGATTGCGAAAAATTGAGGGCGGACCTTAGGAAACTGGAAGAATGGGCGTCCAAGTGGAAGATGAAATTTAATGTGGACAATTGAAAAGTGATGCACATTGGGAAGAATAACCCAAATCACAGTTACCAGATTCTAGGGTCCACCATGGGGATTGGCGCCCAAGAAAAGGATCTGGGTGTCATCATAGACAATATGATGAAACCTTCCACCCAATGTGCGGCGGCGGCCAAAAAAGCAAACAGGATGCTAGGAATTATTTAAAAAGGGATGGTTAACAAGACTAAGAATGTCATAATGCCCCTGTATCGCTCCATTGTGCAACCTCATCTGGAGTATTGCATTGAATTCTGGTCTCCTTATCCCAAGAAAGATATAGTGGCGCTAGAAAAGGTTCAAAGAGCAAGCAAGATGGGGATGGAACTCCTCTCGTATGAGGAAAGACTAAAAAGGTTTGTGCTCTTCAACTTGGAAAAGAGATGGCTGAGGGGAGATATGATTGGAGTCTACAAAATCCTGAGTGGAGTAGAACGGGTACAAGCAGATCGAATTTTCACTCCTTCAAAAATGACAAAGACTAGTGGACACTCGATGAAGTTACAGAGAAATACTTTTAAAACCAATAGGAGGAATTTTTTTTCACTCAGAGAATAGTTAAGTTCTGGAATTCGTTGCCAGAGGATGTGGTAAGAGTGGATAGCGTAGCTGATTTTAAGAAATATTTGGACAATTTCCTGGAGGAAAAGTCCATAGTCTGTTTCTGTTATTGAGAAAGACATGGGGGGAAGCCACTGCTTGCCCTGTATCGGTAGCATGGAATATTGCTACTCCTTGGGTTTTGGCCAGGTACTAGGGACCTGGATTGGCCACCGTGAGAACGGGCTACTGGGCTTGATGGACCATTGGTCTGACCCAATAAGGCTATTCTTATGTTCTTATGTTTGTGGGGGCAGGGCTGGAGACAGAACAGGCCAGGGGTCATGTGTCTGGGGGTTCCCAGAGAAAAATATGGTATCCCTACACAGCACCAATGACATATCTTCAATGAGGCCATAGCATTACTTCCTTCCTGACTCTTCATCATCTCTACCTCGCTACTTCTCCCGCGCTTTCCTCTAGTGTAACATCTCCCCCTCTTTCACTCGCCCCCCCCCCATAATCCAACCACTTCTTCTTTCCTTCCCACCCTCTCTAGTTTAACAGCTTCCCTCAAACAACCCTCCCTGCCAAAGCTCCTTCATCTTTTCAGGCCATGACAATAACCGCACTAGTGAAGAGAGAAATGCTGGCATGCTATAGAACCTTCTGGTAACTACGCTGGTGAATGCAATCCCATAGGCATATATGAGAATAGGAAAATAGTGAAATAGCGTATATATCGAGAAAATATTGTTAAATCATAATATAAATTCAGAATTATTTCACCCACAATATAAGAAAAAATAACGGGGTAAAAGGGTTAAGAAAACAGACATTAAATCAAATAGAAAAAAAAAGAATATATATATATTTAAAAAAAATTTTTTTTTTTTTTTGTAGAGAGCACTATAGTACATAGGTGGGTAATTACAGTGGGAAGGTGTGGCTCACTGGTTGAGCTGCTGCCTCTGTACCCAGAAGGTAGTGAGATCAAATCCCGGCGCTGTTTCTTGCGACGCTTAATCCTCCAGTGCCCACCGCTTTAAAAATGCCAAAGTAATAAAAAGGCACTATACAAGTCCCCATTGCCTCTCCCTTTCATCAAGTCCAGTACCTGGCAGAAACCCAAAGAGCAGCAACATTCCAGAACTGAGATTGTGATGTCATAATGCCTTATTCCACCAATGCCTAAGAGCTGACCTCATCAGTGATGTCACAATGGCTTGATTGTCCTATACTTAGCTCATATAAGAACTGGGACAGACTGAAGGTCCATCAAGCCCAGTATCCTGTTTCCAACAGTGGCCAACCCAGGTCCCAAGTACCTGGCAGAAACCCAAAGAGCAGCAACATTCCAGAACTGAGATTGTGATGTCATAATGCCTCATTCCACCAATGCCTAAGAGCCAACCTCAGCAGTGATGTCACAATGGCTTGATTGTCCCATACTTAGCTCACATAAGAATTGCCATACTAGGAGAGACTGAAGGTGTGGCTCACTGGTAGAGCTGCTGCCTCTGCCAGAGGTTGTGAGATCAAATCCCAGTGTTGCTCCTTGTGACTCTGATGTCATGCATATGTATTATGGAGATCTTGGAAAATCTGACTTGTGGCCCTTGAGGACAGCGATTCTCTACCCCTGCTATGCAGAATGGACTTTATTATCCAGTAACACATATTAACCCTGAGATGCAACATCTTGGATCATCGCTTCCTGCTTCATAAGAAGACCATCGAAGAAGACGTATCACACGTTTATGTGAAAAAAGGTGTGGTTTTTTAAAATTATGATTGTTATTATTATTATTTACCGTTGCCCCTTTTTTCCAACAGGGGCTATTAACCCAAATCACTTAACATACTGATACACTCTCTGGTGATTTCCAAAATCGATTACTGTAACGCCCAATTTAAGGGAATTGCCCAAAAGGAAATAAGACGCTTACAAATCATCCAAGATGCTTCTATCAAACTCTTTTTGAAAGCAAAGAAATTTGACCACGTTTCTCCGCTCCTTAAAAGAAGCTTACTGGCTCCTGGTGTCTCATCAGATAACTTATAAAATATGCCTGTTAACTCTCAAATCTCCCTTTTTTAAAGCCCCAGCCTTCATTGACAAACTCTTAATTCCTTATGCTCCAGCTAGAATGCTCAGATCCAACAACCAACACTTACTGACTGTCCCCTCCCTTAAAATCATCAACACACGTCAACAATACCCGATGAGTAGCAACATTCCATGACACCGATCCAGGGCAAGCAGTGACTTTTCCTCCAGGAACTTGTCCAAACCTTTTTTTAAAACCAGCTACATTAACCGTGCTTACCGCATCCTCTAGCAACGCGTTCCAGAGTGAAAAAAAATATTTCCTTCTATTGGTTTCAAAAATATTACTCTGTAACTTTGAGTGTCCCCCTAGTCTTTGAAAATCTTTTTTTTTTGTTTTGTTTTGTTTGAAATAATTTTTATTAGACAGAAAATAAGATGAACATACAACTCAGGCCAACAGAAGAATCGATCCATGAAAATGGAGAGTGTGGCGCAGTGGTTAAAGCAACAGCCTCAACACCCTGAGGTTGTGGGTTCAAGCCCCATGCTGCTCCTTGTGACCCTGGGCAAGTCACTTAGGCCCAAATTCTGTAACTGGCACCTAAAGTTAGGCACCTATTCCGGAGTCACCCAACTAGATAAGAGCTCAATTAAGCTTTTTAATCAGCACTGATTGAAACCTAGGCGCCTATCAAGAAAGCGCGATTCTGTAACAAGACACCTATAAAAATTTAGGCGGCCTTCAAAAAAATAGGCACTATGCATGCTAGGCGTGGGCGTGGCTACCTGTTAGGCGCCTTGTTACAGATTCACTGCTCTTAAGCGTGCTTAAGCGCTCGCATGGACGTCTAACGTTTAGTTGTGCCCAGAGCTGGCCTATTTAATGGGCACCCCCAAAATAGGTGCCGCTCGGCGTGATTCACTAAACAGCACCCGATTTTGCTTGAATCGCGGCGAACGGTGCCTCTATAGGCGTCTAACTTTTGGCCGCTTCTTAGAGAATTTGCCCTTTAATCCCCCCCATTGCTCCAGGTATAAACTAAACTAAACTAAAGCTTAAGTTTATATACCGCATCATCTCCACAGAAGTGGAGCTCGACACGGTTTACAGGAATTAAAAAAGAAAGGAACTCCAATGGAAAGAAGAAGGGCTTGGTAAACAGGAAGGAAAGAGGAGACTTAGTATAATGGAGAGGGAGGGAGTAGTTACATTTTGGAGAAAAGCCAAGTTTTCAAATGTCTTCTGAAGCGTTGGAGGGAGGTCGAACTCC
The DNA here is from genome assembly GCF_902459505.1 of Geotrypetes seraphini. Taxonomy (NCBI): domain Eukaryota; kingdom Metazoa; phylum Chordata; class Amphibia; order Gymnophiona; family Dermophiidae; genus Geotrypetes; species Geotrypetes seraphini. The sequence continues at coordinate 142,524,928 of NC_047084.1, forward strand.
GAAGACGGGCAGTGAAGCTGTTCCACAGCTCGGTGATCCTGAAGAGGAGGGATGTTCCAAGTTTTCCTGTATGGGATATGCCTTTTAAAGAGGGGAAGGATAGTTTGAATTTTTGAGTGGATCTGGTGGAGGTATATTAGATAGATTGTGAGCCTACCTGGATAGACAGGGGAAAGTCCTTGAGTACCTCGATAAATCCATGCTAACCATTCTGACCTCCCCTGGGTGAACAGTATAGAAAGCTAAATAAATAAATAAATGATATCTTTAGGTACTCCTCATAAATTAATTCTCTGATTGGAGAACAAAGGCACCATTCCCCCAAATTTGATTCACTTTTGGATTTTCGGAAACGTTCCCAATTTTAAGAGGGCTTTTTTTTTGTTTGTTTTTTTATTCCATACAATCTTTTTTTCATGCACTTTGTAGCATATTAGATGTTCTAACACTTGCAAAAATAATTATGCATGCATTATTTCATAGGTGCATATGAATACTATCAAGTGTCATGCAATACAACATTTAGAAACATAGAAATAGACGGCAGATAAGGGCCACGGCCCATCAAGTCTGCCCACTCCAATGACCCTCCCTATCTATCTTTGCGGATAGATCCCACATGTCTGTCCCATCTGGCCTTAAAATCTGGCACGCTGCTGGCCTCAATAACCTGGAGTGGAAGACTATTCCAGCGATCAACCACCCTTTCAGTGAAGAAGAACTTCCTAGTGTCACCGTGCAGTTTCCCGCCCCTGATTTTCCACGGATGCCCCCTTGTTGCCGCGGGACCCTTGAAACAGAAGATATCTTCTTCCACCTCGATGCGGCCCGTGAGATACTTGAATGTCTCGATCATATCTCCCCTCTCTCTACGTTCCTCGAGTGAGTAGAGTTGCAGCTTCCCTAACCGCTCCTCGTACCTAAATCAGCTAAATGCATCCATGAAAATCTGTAGGAGAAGTGTGCACAGAAATCCCCAAACCACCCAAACAAATTAGCTACGGATCAACCCTTATGACTGCAAAATGCACGAGCAGAGATTTTTCTTCCTCAGAAGCGTATTATTTTATCAAATAATTGAATAAACTAGGCGCTTATTGTTATAGGTCAGGGGACAGGTTTACTGTGTCTGATAAATATGCAGTATAACGATGCCTGTTTTCTGATTGCGCCTGCAAGGTTTCAGTCATCCTTTCTGCCTTTTTATTCTTGGGTTTTATCCTTCTGGAAAATGCAATTCCTTTTTTTTTTTTTTTTTACGAGTAAATCCGCTGTTTCAAATATAAATTCCTGTGTGTGTTTGGAGGGGAGAGGGGGGGGTTGCTACAGGCACTGATCCAGCTGCGTTAGGATAGCGTCATTGTCTCAGTAAGATGCTGTTGGTATGATGTCCTTCAAAGAAAATAAGATTAAGAGGCATTAATTGATCGAGGCTCATTAACATGCATGCTGTTCGTCAGTTCTTATGTTGCCATAAGTGTCACGGAAATTCTTAATGGAGTTTATGATGTACGTTCGTTCCTGGCTAATTTTTTTAATCCTCTGTCTTAGTGCCAGTGATGTTACTTAGCAATTATCACCCTAAGTATTTTGCATCCTGTAGTTATTTGCCTCTTCATGATGGAATCTAATAGTCAATTAACCCCTACTTAGATGAATCCTGTACTGAAATTATTTGCTGTGTGAAATATCATTAGAGATATAGATATACTTTTGTTTCTTAAATGGTTTACTTATCTTTAATGACATGACTTAATATGGCATAATTTGCGTTTGTCTTTGATATGCAGTTATGTTCCTTAGGGTACCTTTTGTTTTGGATATGAATCCTTCTCTTGGAAATTAGCCTGATTTTTAGCTGATAGCGAGCTTTAACTGCGCTGCCTGTTAACAACGCTGGACCTGAATATCCAGTTTCATTTTTATCCGTCAGCCAACTCACCTAACTCATCAAACAATCGCCGGCAAATAGAATGCTAGGCATAATCAAGAAGGGTATTACAACAAGGACGAAAGAAGTTATCCTGCCATTGTATCGGGCGATGGTGCGCCCGCATCTGGAATACTGCATCCAATATTGGTCGCCGTACCTTAAGAAGGATATGGCGTTACTCGAGAGGTTTCAGAGGAGAGCGACACGTTTGACAAAAGGGATGGAAAACCTCTCATACGCTGAGAGATTGGAGAAACTGGGTCTCTTTTCCCTGGAGAAGAGGAGACTTAGAGGGGATATGATAGAGACTTATAAGATCATGAAGGGCATAGAGAGAGTAGAGAAGGACAGATTCTTCAATCTTTCAGAAAATAAAAAAACAAGAGGACATTCGGAAAAGTTGAAAGGGGACAGATTCAAAACTAATGCTAGGAAGTTCTTCTTTACCCAACGTGTGGTGGATACCTGGAATGCACTTCCAGAGGACGTTATAGGGCAGAGTACAGTACTTGGGTTTAAGAAAGGATTGGACAATTTCCTGCTGGAAAAGGGGATAGAAGGGTATAGATAGAGGTTTACTGCACAGGTCCTGGACCTGTTGGGCCGCCGCGTGAGCGGACTGCTTGGGCATGATGGACCTCAGGTCTGACCCAGCGGAGGCATTGCTTATGTTCTTATGCTTATGTTCTTATGTTATGGTAGCGAGCAGAATCTTTTACTAGCTGCTTGCACTGGCACCAGCTCTCCCTCTGACTTCACTTCCTGGTCATGGGATCAGGAAGTGATGTCAGAGGGATCAGGAAGTGATGTCAGAGGGACAGCTGAAGCCGGCACGAGCAGCAGGTTAGAGATGCTATGAAGGGGTACACTGGGGGGAGGTGCATGGTGGGGAAGAGCAGTTATTCCGGAACCCACCTCCCCAGGCACCTCATTCCCTCAATACGCCACTGACCAGTTAAGCTGATTTTATGCACTAATTGATGGTTGGTTAGTGCTGAATAATAGAACAGCTATTTATGTGGTCTTATTTATGTCTTAACTTTGCTGGTTAACGCTAAATATTGGACCTTAAGTATTACCTGCTCCTGTAATGCCCCCAAGATAGTCAGCTCCCTGTTATGGATAACTGTGAATAATCCACTACTGCTATTTATCATTTCTAAAGTACCAAAAGGTGTATGCAGTGCTGTACATGTACATTTAACTTATAATAGACAGTCCCTGCTCAGAAGAGCTTACAATCTAATTCAGACAAACAAACAGGACATATGGGAATCGGGGACTTTCTCACAGAGAGAAGTCCTAGGTATCTTATGGTGAGTGGGAGTTAGGAGTTAAAAGCAGCCTCGAAAAAGTGAGCTTTTAACTTGGATTTGAATACTGCTAGAGATGGAGCTTGACGTAATGACTCGGGCAGTCCATTCCAGTCGTACGGCACAGCATGACAGAAGGGATGGAGTCTGGAGTTGGCAGTGGTTATCTCCCGCTGAATATTCACAGATGCATTGTGATTTAACCAGTCAGCAGCCACTTAAAAGGGTTCCAGGGCTTTGAATAGCATGACCTTTGCGTTTTAAGAAAATCCCTTTCCCTGATGCAGCCTTTCAGCTGCTTATACTGTGGTCTCCTTTTACTAAGTTGCGTTAGGGCCTTAACGCGCTGAATAGTGTACGATAAATTGCCCTGCGCGCTAGACCTTAACGCCAGCATTGAGCTGGCGTTATTCTAGAAGCGTACCGCGCGGTTTAGCACAAGGTAATTTCGTGCGTGCGCTAAAAATGCTAGCACACCTTAGTAAAAGGAGCCCTAAGTGAATGGCGCATGTTACGTGCCGCAGATTAATCGGAGATATTAAAAATGGCTTAGGGTTGAGAATTTCCCTTCCAAAACACATGCTTGAACAAGCCTTGACATTTCCAAGTGATCTGCAAAATGGCGCAATTTTACTGTAAAAAAAAAAAAAAACCCTTTGGGAAGAAAATGATGATTGGACATATGAGCTTTATCAAAATTACAGTGTGTCTAATGAATTCTGTATCACAGCTGCAGTTTCCTTTTTCTGGCACGAATGTCATGTTCTCTAAAATAAATGTCACTGTGTAGAGTTTTTAGGTCAAATCGCAAACTTTCATTTATTCCCAAACTTTGCTATGAAATCTGAGATTATGCGGCAAGAGGTAAGAAATGAGAACTCAGAGTGGGGCAGATCGTTTGGCTTCATTTCAGGAGGTCAATACTTATAGCCCGGTCAGGGGCAAATATCCACATAGTAATACTTAATTGTGAATTTGATCTTGAGACACTCAGATGTCCCTTTTTGATGTTGCAATTAGTTAACCCCCTTCCCCCCCAGTTACTTGTTGAACTGCCCATTCTAATCTTATGGGTGGCTTGGCATTTAGTGGACGCGTGGCATGATAAAAGGGGCAGTGGGTACAGTGATATGAATTAATATATTACTCGGATCTCCTTTTTTCACCAACAATCTCTGATAAACACTGTTCCTTCTAAGCCAGGGATCTCAAAGTCCCTCCTTGAGGGATGCAATCCAGTCGGGTTTTCAGGATTTCCCCCATGAATATGCATTGAAAGCAGTGCATGCACATAGATCTTATGCATATTCATTGGGGAAATCCTGAAAACCCTGAAAACAGATGACACCAAATATTGACTCCGCCGTAACTTCACTCTTGCTATACCTTGGATACTGATTGTTGAGCGAGTCAATATTTGGGGTTATCTTTTTGGCTATCTTCCCGCTGTTCTTTGTGTGGATTACGTTGAATGAGCCCTGACCCAGGCAGATATGCCGAAACACGGACCGTATCGGGTCTTTCAATAAATGGAAGCTTGACTGCTCAGAACTTGAAGGCCCCTTCGACTTCTTTTTTTGTGCTACCCCTCCTTGAGTCGTGTGAATGCCCTCCTTGCAAATATGCATGATGGAAATTAGGGACATTTCCGCAAAATAGAACTTAAGAGGAATGCTCGTACATGCATATATCTTCAACCTTAGCTTCCCCTATGCATAAGAACATAAGAATTGCTGCTGCTGGGTCAGACCAGTGGTCCATTGTGCCCAGCAGTCCACTCATGCGGTGGCCCTTAAGTCAAAGACCAGTGCCCTAACTGAGACTAGCCTTACCTGTGTACGTTCTGGTTCTTGTCCAACTTTGTCTTGAATCCCTGGAGGGTGTTTTCCCCTATAACAGACTCTAGAAGAGCGTTCCAGTTTTCTACCACTCTCTGGGTGAAGAAGAATTTCCTTACGTTTATACAGAATTTATCCCCTTTTAACTTTAGAGAGTGCTCTCTCGTTCTCTCTACCTGTCTTTATCTACTAAGTCTATTCCCTTCATTTCAAATTTCCCACTTCTCGGGAACTTCAGCGATACCACTCAGGGCTCATAAGGCTTTCATAGCTGCTAAGCTTTACATGTCAACTTGACATCAATCCTTGTAGTAAATATCTCTATATCACTTATCATTTTCTCTATAAAAAAAAAATCAAATTTTCGATTACTTAGCTTTTAAGTATATTTTAATCATTAGCTTTCCACTCAGCCATGGGGTTCACTGTCCAACATGTTTCACTAAAACTCTGTCTTTTGGAAGTTTATCTTTATTAAAAATGAGCCCCATTGTCTTTTAATTGTAATACACATTGAACTTGGTTTTAGGTAATGCGGAATAGAAAAATAAAATGTTGTTATGTTATATTACTGAATTAGATGGTTTTAATATAATATTTATGAGTGGAGGCAATATTTAATCCATAAAATCTCAATGAATGCCACACTCTACTGTATCTTAATATTCTTATTGTCATTCATTATTCACAGAAATTTCATACTTGTTTTTTCACCTCATGACAAAATCCTTCTAGACTTCATTCAAATCCTTATATGGCCTCAGCGGCTACACTCGACTGTCATATTTCATGTAATATTCGAGCATACACGTAGCCAGCCTGCTCATCGACCTTTAAATAATTTTCTTATTGTTTAAATATAGTTGAAATAAATATATAACTAATGTGTAGAAAACTTATCTCATCTTATGCAGATATACTGAATGGGGCTCCGACGTGAATTCAGCGTTTCGCATTGTAAGCTGTTTCAAGGACTGTCCCCCATTTAAGAAATAACACCACTATCTCCGTGTATATCAGGGATCTCAAAGTCCCTCCTTGAGGGCCGCAATCCAGTCGGGTTTTCAGGATTTCCCAATGAATATGCATTGAAAGCAGTGCATGCAAATAGATCTCATGCAGATTCATTGGGGAAATCTTGAAAACCCGACTGGATTGCGGCCCTCAAGGAGGGACTTTGAGATCCCTGATATACACGGAGATAGTGGTGTTATTTCTTAAATGGGGGACAGTCCTTGAAACAGCTTACAATGCGAAACGCTGAATTCACGTCGGAGCCCCATTCAGTATATCTGCATAAGATGAGATAAGTTTTCTACACATTAGTTATATATTTATTTCAACTATATTTAAACAATAAGAAAATTATTTAAAGGTCGATGAGCAGGCTGGCTACGTGTATGCTCGAATATTACATGAAATATGACAGTCGAGTGTAGCCGCTGAGGCCATATAAGGATTTGAATGAAGTCTAGAAGGATTTTGTCATGAGGTGAAAAAACAAGTATGAAATTTCTGTGAATAATGAATGACAATAAGAATATTAAGATACAGTAGAGTGTGACATTAATTGAGTTTTTAGTTATGTTATATTAAACGTAGGGTTAAATGTGACGAACGAAGTATTACGAAACCATCAGTTTTACACTGAGGAACAACCATCACAGGAGCCTTTCGTCGCATATCGCTTTCAAAATTCATACCACATCGTTGAACTCCACATGGTTCTTGGTTTTTGTCACATAGAACGTCTTGGACCCCCTGAGGAAGGAGTGTCATTCGAAACACGGACCGTGTCAGGTCCTGGTTTCTCGCCAATGTGAACCATCCTTTGGAAAACGTTTTATTGACTTTAGTAAAGATCCTGTATCCTGTACATCGCCTCTGCAGTTCTTTTTTTGGGTTTTGTTGTTCGAAATTTCCTACAGACCCATTGGCTTCTTCTTTGTTATGTCTTATGAATGAGGCATTTCCGGTTTATGTACTATTAAGTATTGCACTTCAGTGACCTGAATCCTCCATGTTACCATTTCTATGTGGCCACAAAATACAGATATAGTAGAAACCCAATTGTAATAGAGAAAAACTTCTACGATGGTCGGATATAAGTTGTCTACAGATGGAATGAAGACAAGTGCAGGTTCAATGTAGATGTCAACGGAGGAAAAAGCCTCAGACAAGGGCCCTCCCACCTCCACAATGGTGGAGTAGCGGTGGTAAGGCATTCACCTCATTGGCTAAAAAAACCTCCTGAAATAACAAGAACTCTGCACTATTAAAAAGTTCTTAAATGGAAATACTGAATGATAGATAAAAAATATCTTATCACTACTTAGCTTTAAATGATCGGTACACCGACGGTGGCCAGCGTTTAACTTTACAGCTACCTCAGGGTGTAACGTCTCCGATCAAAACTTAGAAACGGACGCAAAAGCGCCTCAGGCCTCAGGTTTTTTGGATGCCTGAGGCGCTTTTGCGTCCGTTTCTAAGTTTTGATCGGAGACGTTACACCCTGAGGTAGCTGTAAAGTGAAACGCTGGCCACCGTCGGTGTACCGATCATATAAAGCTAAGTAGTGATACGATATTTTTTATCTATCATTCAGTATTTCCATTTAAGAACTTTTTAATAGTGCAGAGTTCTTGTTATTTCAGGAGGTTTTTTAGCCAATGAGGTGAACACCTTATCACCGTTACTCCACCATTGTGGAGGTGGGAGGGCCCTTGTCTGAGGCTTTTTCCTCCGTTGACATCTACATTGAACCTGCACTTGTCTTCATTCCATCTGTAGACAACTTATATCCGACCATCGTAGAAATTTTTCTCTATTACCATTTCTATGTGCACCATTTCAGTTTATAAGGTCAGATGCAGTGGATCTGCTTTGGGATAAGCAGCCAACGAAGCCTATTCCTGCTCATTTTCCCCAAATGTCTTGCTTGACGATGTCAGCAGCACCACAGGAAACTGAAAGCATGAGAAGAGCACAATGTTCTCCCCTGCATCCATGGAGGGAACACAACCTAAAGAAGATGAGTTTAAAATATTTCTCTGCTGAAATAAAAAAACATCACATACATGGATCTTACTGTACTTTTTTTTTTTTTTTTGTAAATTGACTATGTCTATGCCAGTGTTGGTACCCAAATAGCAGAGGGGAGAGAGACGAAAACAGGCAGCTATTGTTTCTCTCTCACTGTTAGAGAAAAATCTATTTACAAATCCCTTAAGCTCTATGAGCAAAGAGAATGGACAAAAATAGTGGCAGTATTATGTACACTGGAGTACAAAAGGTGGCGATGAGCTGCGTCAGAAGCAGGAATCCAAAGAGGCATTTGGGTCCCATCTTACTCAGGATGTCAGCGCTAGGTGGAAATTTTACCTGCGTAATGCTGGATACACGAGGAGGTGCTGAAAAGTTCTCAGCCCGGCCAACCAACTTCCTAGATTATAAGCATTCTTTTGCCACTGTAGGTGACGTCTGAGAGGAAATAGGATTGAAGTCTACAAAATCCTGAGTGGAGTAGAACGGGTACAAGTGGATCGAGTTTTTCGCTCCATCAGAAATGAAAAAGACTAGGGGACACTCGATGAAGTTACAGGGAAATACTTTTTTAAAACCAATAGGAGGAAACATTTTATTCACTCAGAGAATAGTTAAGTTCTGGAACGCATTGTCAGAGGTTGCGGTAAGAGCGCGGATCGCATAGCTGGTTTTAAGAAGAGTTTGGACAATTTCCAGGAGGAAAAGTCCATAGTCTGTTATTGAGAAAGACGTGAGGATTTTATTTAACTAAAATCTGGTAACCCTACCAATGAGATAAACACAGGAGAATCAAATCCACAAACTCAAAGTCACAAGACAAATAGTGGATATGTCCTAATAAAACTGGCGAACTCAATTTATCTCATGAAAGTCCTGTATTCATCAAATAACTGAAAACGCTTCAAACTCAATGACTCGACATGTACATGTGAAGGCCCAAACCGGCTTGCCTCAGAAGTCTTGAGAGTCTAATGTGGGACTAAAAAGCCCAATAAGGGCATTTATTTCCTATTTGATGATGATATAAATTGCGGCTTCCACTCCTGCCGCCTCCTGCTACGGTTTCCAGGTCACATGCCTCGCGCGGCTTCCCGGGGGCTGGACTCTCGTGATAGCACCCAAATTGAGTTCACCAATTTTTATAGGACATATCCACTTTTTGCCTTTTAATCCTACCCATGTCCATATCGCCCTCTCCCTCTCCTGCTTCCTCTGTCCTCCTCCAAGTACATCTCTTCCTGTCCTCCTTTCAGCCCCCTCTGCCACCTCTCCTTGTCCTCCTTCTACATCCTCTGCCCTCCCCAAGTCCATCTCTCCCTCTCCCACACAAATCTGACATCTCTCCTTCCTTCTCTTACCCCATCCCCGAGTCTCACACCTTTCCCTCCTTCCCTCATTGGAGGCCAACATCTCTCCCTTCCCCCATCTTCCTCCTCCAAGTCCAATATCATTACCTCTCTGCCTTCTACTCCTCCCCAAATCTGACATGTCTCAGGAGGAACCTTATTTCTAGGCAGCACTCTGGTGGAAGTGGCATCTTGCTGCCCACCAGCGTACTTGCAGATTGGCTCTTTCTGCTGTGTCCCTTTCCCAGCATCTACTCCTTATATCCCCCACAGACTGGCATTTCCTTGTATTTTCTTGTGTACCTTAAATTTGTTGTATAAGTTCCTGGGTGGTGGCAGCAATTGACAGCGCTGCCCTGGTGTCAGCCTTGGCACCTTCTCTTCTCTGTGGCTCTCTCTATATAACAACTTCCTGTTTCCACTGGGGTAGTTTCAGGGCTTCCCCTGCCACTCGACTGCTCAGGGATTTCCCTATCACATCAGCTCAGCTGGCAGAGAATGACCCCTCTCCCACTGAGCCCAAACAGCTGAGCGGCAGAGGAAGCCCTGACGTCACCAATCAGCAATTTGGGGGATTCCAGTCAGCTCAGCTGATTGGGGATTCCCCTGCTGCAATCAGCTCAGCCTACAGGGAAGCAACAGCGGCAGACAAAAATATGACAGCAGAGATGGGGGTGAGGAGTTTTGCCTAGCAATTGCTCTTCTGAGCAGGCGCTAGGCACAGTTCCTCCCCCTTTTACTGGGGTTGCTCCAATTAGAAGAGCATGCATATAATTTGCATGCTATTTGTGCTGAGCATCACCCGTTAAGAAATAATTGCTATACAGCAGGGAAATTTTAAAAAAATTCAGGTTATTTGGGAGCCATTAACAAAATATTGCAAAGATTGAAAGTATTGTATAGAAAAAACATTATTTTTTTCCCCTTTGGTTCATATACATCCAGGGTGGAGTGGGGGAATGGGAATATTTTATGATTTCTCTTACTTATGAATAAACATAGGATACAAGGGAGAGGGATTATTCGATATAGTTTAGAATTTGATGATATATTAAGTGTGATTTAAGTATAAAAGATTGTATTATAATGTTACACTTACTGGAAGCTTTAAAAATGAATAAAGATTAATTAATATAATAAGTTATGGGGAAGGGGAAATGATTGTTTTTATGTATTAATTGTGTATTTAAAGTGCCTTCTTTGTAGTGTTTATATCTAAATTAATTGTATGGCACTGTCAAAGTTTGAAAATCAATAAAGATTAATTAAAAAAAAGAAACAATTGTTACAGCCATGGTATTTTTTACTGTGGGGTCGGAGCTTTGTGCATCCTGCCCTGGGTCCCAAATAATTATAGGCCAAAAGTTTTCTGCCACCAATTTTCAAAATGCTGACAGGAATCCCAGCAGTTACAGGCCAGGACCACTTGGAAAAACCAAACAAACCTGTTTGTTTCCAATAGAACAAGGAAACTGTCACAGCATTCGAAGCATGAATGATCAGTTTCTGATTGATAAAAATATCCTGGAAAATTACAAATGTCAAAAAAAACCCAAAAAAACTTGAATGTAGCATGGAATGATTTCACTCACTGCCACGCTGATTTTGAAATGCTTAGAAATAACTGGAGTGAGTGAAAATATGAGCAATTTGGTGCCGAAAGCAGCGAGTCAAAGGAAAACGGAACTGACAGTTGACAAGGGAGAAAGTAAATCAGGTGATTGCTAGGAGAGGGATATTTCATGGCGACTCGCCCTCACCTTTGCTGTATGTGATCATTATGATACCACTGTCAGTTATCCTGAGAAAGACAGTCTTAGGCTTCCAGATTGCTAGTACATCTCCATAAATTTCACATCGACTGTACATGAATCCTAAAGTGTTGAGAGAGGACCTGCTGAGAAGGAAAACAAAAACCAAACCCTTCGGTAGTGAGTGTATTACCTGCTGGGAAATTACATTTGAACTTGAGAAGGTAAAGTCAGGGTTAAATAGATAATTCCAATCCAGCAAATATTCAGTGGTATTTAGCTGGCCGGAAATGGTTCCTGGCTGGCTAAGTGTAGCTTAAACAAAATATAAAATGGAGTTCCAAAAATAGTCCAACCATGGGCTAGAAGGGCAATTAAAAAATATATATTTATTGATCTCAATGGCCCCAATTACCCGACATGGTCCGTATTTCAGCTCCAGTGCATCAGGGGTCGTGTCGACAATGACACTGACGTCTCAAAATTGTGAATAACTCCTGGAATTGAAAAACTATGATGAGTCCACTGTTTTCAATTGCATGGGATTAGATGACTGCACATAATTTTAAAAAAATGTATATTAAAAAAAAAAAAAAACGCTTTGGTTATATCATTCATTTCATTTTTTTTTCTATACCGTTATCCCAGGGGAGCTCAGAATGGTTTACATGCATTTATTCAGGTACTCAAGCAGTTTTACCTGTCTGTCCTAGAGGGCTCACAATCTATCTAATGTACCTGGGGCAATGGGGGGATTAAGTGACTTGCCCAGGGTCACAAGAAACAGCATGGGTTTGAACCCACAACCTCAGGGTGCTGAGGCTGTAGCTTTTAACCACTGCGCCACACTCTCTATCAAATCCATGCCCGTTTATTCTCTAGCCTCTGCGGTGGCTCATTGTTATCATCACATTCAGAAAACAGATCAATTACCACAGAGGCCACCCTACTCCACACTTCCCACCCACCCCAGCCAGCTGATTAACCGTCCCTCTTAACTGTTCCATGACATCCTGTTTGTCTGCCTTGTCTGTTTAGATTGTAAGCTCTTTCAAGCAGGGACTGTTTTCTTCTTTATGACTCTGTATAGCGCTGTGTATGTCTGGGAGCGCTATAGAAATAATTCATGGTAGTAGTAGTGTGAAGAGTTTCAGTCTTTGGGGTTCTAAGGCAGGCCTCATTCCTCCTCGTCAAACGTTACTTTGAGATTTTTGGTCCTTTTATTCATACGTTAGTTAATGAAAGCCTATGTCAAAACATCATGCCAAAAGCCTGGAAGAAATCAATCATCCGACCTATCATTAAAGATCAAAAAATTAGTTCCGAGGAACCATCTAATTACAGACCAATAGCAAACATCCCTTTCCTAGCAAAGTTGACGGAAAAGGTAGTCTTTAATCAAATTTCAGAATTTGTTGAAAAAACCAATGTTTTACACCCGAATCAAACCGGTTTCAGACATCACCATAGTACAGAACATTCTTTAATCGGTATGTCCACCTCTATACAATACTTTTTGGATCACCATCAATCGGTTCTATTAATTTCTATTGATCTTTCTGCAGCCTTTGATACGATCGATCACCAACTTCTACTTAATAGACTCCATTCTATTGGAATTACAGACCAAGTTCTTTCTTGGTTTGTATCATACTTCATAGACCGTACTTCTATTGTTCTTTTTAATGACTCAATGTCTAAAACATCACAGACCACGTATGGTGTTCCTCAAAGATCTATTCTTTCTCCTCTGTTATTTAATATTTTTTTTGCACCATTGATGACCTTATGCCAATCTGTAGGTTTCCACATATTTGCCTATGCTGATGATATTCAGCTTTTACATCCATTGGATGCTAATAATTCTTTTGATATCATAAAGATTAATGAGAAGCTCAATCAAGTTTACCATTGGCTGGACACTAACAGATTGGCACTCAATATTAGCAAAACTAATGTGATGCTTTTTCCATGGAAAGATAGTTCTAAACTTGTTTCTTCTATTTCTATAAAAAATGTCCCCCTACAATCAGTTAACAACATAAACATTTTAGGGGTGATTTTTGATTATAAGCTGACATTCCATGATCACATTAGTAATATTGTTAAAACAACCTTTTACAGGCTGCGCCAAATTTGTTCACTCTCACAATTTTTATGTTCAAAATCCCTTAATATTCTCATTCACTCTTTGGTGATCTCTAAAATTGATTATTGTAATGCCCTTTTTAAGGGCATTTCTCTGAATGAAATTAAACGTTTACAAATTATTCAAAATGCTTCCATTAAACTTAAAACTAAAACTAGGAAATTCGACCATGTGACTCCTCTTCTTAGGAAAGCACATTGGCTCCCTATATCTCACCGGATAACATATAAATTATGCATACTTACTTTTAAGTCCCTATTTTATAAAACTCCAGCATTCATCTATAAATTATTAATCCCTTATACTCCAAATAGAACATTGAGATCCAATGAACAAAATCTATTGATGATCCCTTCTCTTAGGGTTATTAATACAAGACGGCAATTTATTTTTTCTGTTACTGCACCTCAAATTTGGAATTCCCTCCCTATTTATTTAAGGGAAGAGCGCAATCTGGAGAAATTTAAGAGTAATTTAAAAACTTTTCTTTTTAAAGATGCTTTTGATAATTAGCTAACTAGTTCGCTGGTTACATTTTTAATTCCACTGTCCAATATTAAGGTTTTTGTTTTCCTTGCCTTTTGTTTTTTCCCTGATTGTCTTACTTTCCTTTAATTATTTTGTATTTCATTCTCCTTTATCCTTTTGTTTATGGTTTGTTAAGTTTGTCTATTAGTCCGCTTGGACGTAATATATTAATAAGTATTGTATTGTTCCCCAAATATTGTAATTTTAAAATGTTCATCGCTTAGAAATATGATTAAGCGATTAATCAAAAATTTTATTAAACTTGAAACTTGAAGCAGAGCTGAGATTGTGATGTCATAATGCCTTATTCCACCAATAAGAGCCAATCTCATCAGTGATGTCACAATGGCTTGATTACCCTGTACTCCCCTCTACCCTCCAACCCAGTTAGCTGATTAACCGTTCCCCATAACTGTATCCATGACATTCTGTTTCTGTCTTGTCTGTTTAGATTGTAAGCTCTTTCGGGCAGGGACTGTCTTCTTCTTTGTGACTCTGTATAGCACTGCATATGTTTGGTAGCGCTTTAGAAATAATTATTAATAATAATAATCACTTTATTTTTGTATACCGCAATACCATAAACAGTTCAGAGCGGTTCACAATGCAAGAGACTGTGCATATACAGCGAAGATACAGAGAATTAATTGTCAAGTATAATGGTAATCATTTTCAATTACAGGAGAGTACCGAGAGGGGAAGGAGAAGCTGGAGAAAAGGAAGTACATTGGATTGAGGGGGGAGAAAAGGGAAAGACCGGGGGAGGAAGAGAGGTGGTTAAAGTTTGGTCCGTTTGGCTGGGAGGGAAGGGGTTAGAGAAATTTATCAAAGAGGTAGTAGTAGTAATAATAGTAGTAGTAGTAATATAATCAAAGCATTTTTTAATACATTATTTTAAAAATTATATGCAGCAAACTGATCTCATGTAATTGAAAACAGTGAACTCAATCATAGTTTTTTTCAATTCCAGGAGTTATTCACAATTTTGAGACGTCAGTGTCATTATCGACTAGACCCTTGATGCAGGCTTATTGGAGCCAAACACGGACTGTGTCAGGTCATTGGGCTATTGAAATTAATAAAAAAATTTGTTTAAAGCACCCTTCTATCCCATGGTTGGACTATTTTTGGAACTCCATTTTATGTTTTGATTTAGGTATTCCCAAGGAGATCCAGTGTGAATTATTCCCTGACTAAGTTAAGGAGGAGTTAGCCACTATCTCTTGCTGAATATCCAGTTTGCCAGATTGGCCTGTGACAGGCTGTGTCACACAACGAAGCTGGACAGAAAAAGAGGAGTCTTCCTTTGCTCAGAACAGCAAGAAGCAAAACAAAAGAAAGGCAAAGCCGATGTCACAATATAGCACAAGGGATTTTATTGAAAGGTCCTATGGGAAGTCCCAACTACGATCCTGGTTTCGGCAGAACACTGCCTTCCTCAGGGAACATACCAAACTGATAGGATATTACAGTGGTATCTCTATTTTAGGTAGTCTTGAAAAAGACCTTTAGGAACATACTGAAAGAAGTACTGACAGCCAAACTCCTAAAGAAACCTGTCAAGACTACCTGAAATAGAGATACTACTGTAATATCCTGTTATCAGTTTGGTATGTCCCCTGAGGAAGGCAGTGCTCTGCTGAAACCAGGATCCTAGTTGGGATTTCCCATAGGAACTTTCAATAAAATCCCTTGGGTTGTTTTGTGATACAACATAGCTTGTCACCGCACATATTCATTGGCTGGCCAGTTAAGGCATGTGACCAGATAGACCCTCCTAAAAGGTAGGCCTATCTTGTGCTCAAGGCAATTGCCAGCCAACCAATGAAAATCAGCTTGGCCAGCTAAGTCTGCTGCAGTGAACTTTGATTCAGATATTCAATGCCGGTGGTCAGATATGGTCATGGCATTGAATATCTGGGATCATTGTGGTCCACAAAAGGTAGCCGGGCTGCCTCCTGTGGTCCCAGTGTCTAAGTTATTTAGCAAAGGCATTTTAGAGAGTAGTTTAGCATTCTCTCACCTATGTTATTTAATTTTTTTCTTGAGCCATTATTAACTGTCACCCAATCTGTAGGATTCACGGTTTATGCCTATGCAGATGACATTCAACTAATCCACCCAGTCAAGAACAATGATCATGCTGAAATCCGGAATATTAATCAAAAATTAAATCTTGTGTCTGACTGGCTCTGTCAAAATCTTCTCTCTCTTAAAAAATCTCAAGACAAATCCACTATATCTTCTATTAAAAACCCAATTGGTCAATTCCTTACAAACCCCTCTGCCATTTCTTCCACCTTCTATGATTTTTATCAGCACTTATATTCTTCTGAAACCTCTCCTTCTAATGCCCATCTCCAATCATTCCTGTCTTTCCCTCACCCATCTTTATCATCATCGGAATTTACCTCACTTATCTCTGACTTTACATCCCAAGAACTTACAGATGCCATCAATTCCATGAACTCTAATAAATCCCCGGGCCCGGATGGTCTTACTGTTGAATTTTACAAAGCCTTTCTCCCCTCCTTGCTCCCATTCATTTTATCGTTTTTTCAGTCTCTATGTAATCAAGGTAGCTCCACAGGCTCTTTTACAGAGGCTACACTTATTGTTTTCCCTAAACCCGGTAAGGATCCTCATGACGTTAAAAATTACCGTCCCATCTCCCTGATCAATGTTGATGCAAAAATCTTTGCTAAAATTCTTGCTTCCCGACTACAGTCTGTTCTTCCTTCTCTCATTTCATCTGATCAATCTGGCTTTCTGAACTATCGGTATTCTTCCAATAACACCCGTTTATTATCTCACATTCTTCATAACTCCTCATCTCATTCTGACCGCCTTTTGGTCTTAGCCCTTGATGCTGAAAAAGCTTTCGACCGTCTGGAATGGCATTTTCTTTTTCATATCCTTCGTTGGTATGGTTTCCCTGAATCCTTTTTATCCATGATTAGAGTTCTCTACTCCCATCCTGCGACACGGATAATGATTAATGGAACTCTTTCGCGACCCTTTTTTCCATCCCGTGGCACGAGACAAGGATGTCCCCTTTCACCACTACTTTTCAATCTTGCCCTGGAACCACTCTTAGCCGCCATTAGACATGATGCCAGAATTAGAGGGTTTCAGTCAGGCCCCTTTTCAGTCAAACTCTCAGCCTATGCCGACGATATTCTCCTTTATGTCACTCCTGAATCCCTAATGTACGTACTTGAACAAATTAACCAGTGTTCTGCCATCTCTGGTTATAAATTAAACGTTACTAAATCTGAAATGCTACCGCTCAACTGTATTGACGTGCAATCTGACGCTTCTAAATACGGGTTTATCTGGTCCCCTACTAAGATCAAATATCTTGGTTTATATTTTGGATCATCAATTGACTCTACCTTGACACTTAATACTGATTATATCTTTTCTATTATCCGTTCTTGCACTTCCAGATGGTCCCCTATGAATCTCTCCTGGTGGGGCAGACTCTCTACCATAAAAATGATGATCACACCCAAGATCAATTACATTCTCAGTATGCTCCCTTGTCTCTTCCCTCACTCAGAATATTCACGTATTGAACATCTTCTCTCGTCTTTCCTTTGGCAGGGCAAACAACCTCGCATAGCACTGCGTAAACTGAAATGCTCTAAATTTGAAGGTGGAGTTAACTTCCCTAGTTTTCAGGAATACCACTACGCTTTCTTGTTAGCTCAGGGCTCTATTTGGCTGAATCAATTTTCCTCAAACACATTACCCACATGGCTATCTCTGGAACATTCGGTGGTGGACCCCTATTATCTCCAGCATGCCCCTGCCATTCCTCTTCCTCCACTAGCCAAACAAAACCCGATTTTGCTTAATACATGGCAGGCGCTTCATTTCATAGATTCTATTTCAGAGAAAAAATTGGGTGACTCAATACTAGCACCGATTTGGCACAATCCTAATCTCAAGATTGATAATGCAGTTATGGTTTGGAAAGCTTGGCATCATCAGGGCATTTGGAATTTATCTTATCTTATTATAGATGATAAATAAGAACATAAGAACATAAGAAGTTGCCTCTGCTGAGTCAGACCTGAGAGAGAATAAAGCATGGAAGCTCTGGATACATCCCGGAAAGTCCTGACATTGGCCAGGTGAAGGGGGATGGAAGGAAGACAAAGATCACTTTTCTCTTTACAGAAAAATCTGCTCTCACCCCCTGCAACTGACATCTACCTTATCTATCTCTGCAGATGATAGAAACAATAGATTAACTATGGAAAGATATTTCACCATTAGCTGAAGAGCATGCAAAGATGGAGAAATACGCTGTTTTATGAGTTCAATTAGCTACTAAAACTAGAGAAAAAGCAACAGGTCCTGAGGCTGTGGGCTAGCTGTGGTTTCACACCAAGGCCCACCCAGCCAGATACCATAAAGAGATAAACAGACCATGGTCAGAAGACAGAATTCTCAGAAGAAAGAATTCATAAGAAATATCATCTAATAGAAAGTATCAGAGATGTTTAAAGTTGGGAGGGGGGGCTTGTGCTCGGAAATACTAATATGGTGGGGAAACAGGCATTTCGGGGAAAAGGTAGGCTTTACGGAAAACAGAGTAGACATATAACATGACGTAGATGAGAATAACCAATAAATGAATGTAGTTAGGCAGTAATGCATAAGTAAATAACCAATAAGGATGTATCATGTGATATAGACCAACGTGGTGTTGGCCACTAAGAAATGTATAAAAACCAGGCCTTTAGAAGGGAGAGGTCAGAACAGACATCAGAGGACCTCTAGGCCTAGAGGTCACCTTCTGAGCCACTTTCTGTTACGCTATATACTAAATGATTTATTCCTGTAAGCTGTTATTGATTAGCTAAATAAATATATACTTATTGAAACCAGTATATAGTGTTCGAGGTCTCATTACCGAGGTAGGCCTGGACAGCGGCCTAAGTCAGAAGGCTGCGTGTTCGAATCACGTCGGGGTCACCACTGATGTAGGCCGCTGTCCAGGCCTACCTCGGTAATGAGACCTCGAACACTATATACTGGTTTCATATATTTATTTAGCTAATCAATAACAGCTTACAGGAATAAATCATTTAGTATATAGCGTAACAGAAAGTGGCTCAGAAGGTGACCTCTAGGCCTAGAGGTCCTCTGATGTCTGTTCTGACCTCTCCCTTCTAAAGGCCTGGTTTTTATACATTTCTTAGTGGCCAACACCACGTTGGTCTATATCACATGATACATCCTTATTGGTTATTTACTTATGCATTACTGCCTAACTACATTCATTTATTGGTTATTCTCATCTACGTCATGTTATATGTCTACTCTGTTTTCCATAAAGCCTACCTTTTCCCCGAAATGCCTGTTTCCCCACCATATTAGTATTTCCGAGCACAAGCCCCCCTCCCAACTTTAAACATCTCTGATACTTTCTATTAGATGATATTTCTTATGAATTCTTTCTTCTGAGAATTCTGTCTTCTGACCATGGTCTGTTTATCTCTTTATGGTATCTGGCTGGGTGGGCCTTGGTGTGAAACCACAGCTAGCCCACAGCCTCAGGACCTGTTGCTTTTTCTCTAGTTTTAGTAGCTAATTGAACTCATAAAACAGCGTATTTCTCCATCTTTGCATGCTCTTCAGCTAATGGTGAAATATCTTTCCATAGTTAATCTATTGTTTCTATCATCTGCAGAGATAGATAAGGTAGATGTCAGTTGCAGGGGGTGAGAGCAGATTTTTCTGTAAAGAGAAAAGTGATCTTTGTCTTCCTTCCATCCCCCTTCACCTGGCCAATGTCAGGACTTTCCGGGATGTATCCAGAGCTTCCATGCTTTATTCTCTCTCAGACCAGAGGTCCATCGCGCCCAGCAGTCCGCACCTGCGGTGGCCCATGAGGCCCATGACTTGTACGGTGATCCTTGTCTGAACCCTTAAATCCCCTTGGTCTCTATCTATATTCTCTCTATATCCCATCTCTACCTCTATCTGTATCCCTCAATCCCCCTATCTTTCAGGAATTTATCTAATCCTTCTTTAAAACTCTGTAGTGTACTCTGTCCTATCACAACCTCCGGCAGTGCGTTCCATGTGTCCACCACCCTCTGAGTGAAAAAGAACTTCCTAGCATTGGTTCTAAACCTGTCCCCTTTCAGCTTCTCCGAGTGCCCCCTTTAATTGTGGTCCCCATTAGTCTGAAGAATCTATCTCTGTCTACCTTCTCGATACCTCTCATGATCTTGAAAGTCACTATCATGTCTCCTTTGAGTCTCCGCTTTTCCAGGGAGAAGAGCCCCAGCCTTTCTAACCTATCTGCGTATGAAAGGTTTTCCATGCCTTTTATCATTTTCGTCGCTCTTCTCTGGACCCTCTCAAGCATCGCCATGTCCTTCTTGAGGTACGGCGACCAATACTGGACACAGTACTCAGATGCGGGCGCACCATCGCCGATACAGCGGCATGATGACTTCCTTCGTCCTGGTTGTGATACCCTTCTTAATAATACCCAACATTCTATTTGCTTTCTTTGAGGCTGCTGCACATTGTGCCGTTGATTTCAATGTTGTATCCACTAGCACACCCAAGTCCTTTTCAAGGTTGCTTTCCCCTAGCACCGAGCCCCCTATTTTGTAGCTGAACATCGGGTTCTTTTTCCCTATATGCATGACCTTGCATTTCTCTATAGAAATGGATTACCTTCTCTGATATTATGGCGAAATATCATACTCCCGCCTCTCAATACTTTCGATGGGTACAACTACACCATTGTCTTTCTGTGAGGTTCTCTTCACTTTCTTCTCTTCATACTGACCCAGACTTGCACTCTAAGATTCTCTCCTTTTCAGTCTCCAGGGGTCAGTCTTCCAATTGGTATAAATTTATTCAATCTAAATGTTTTCCTGCACTTCCGGACTCCAAAACCAAGTGGAATCAGATGTTGAAGTCTCCTATCACTGATAGTGTCTGGACTACTATCTGGACCAAAATTTTTAAATCCCTTCATTCTGCCTCTCATAGACAAACAGCAATTTTCCTTTACCATCGAGCCTTTTGGACTCCCACTAAAACAGCTAAAGTTGTGAGATCCTCGGATAATCTATGTTGGACCTGCAAATCCTCCGTAGGATCCTTACGTCATATGCTATATGATTGTCCTCATTTGCAGATTTTTTGGGCTTCTGTTTGGCAGATGATTGCAAAATTTTTTGCGCTCACTGACCCCTTATCTTTTGATATTATAATTCAGGGATCCCTAGCACTTTCCACACCTCTTTCTATGTATCATGATCGCCTCTTGACCCTTATTTCTTGCTCTTCAAATAATACTACAAAACTGGAAAGACTTCACAAAACTTGACTTCAACCAATGGTGGAACTCTGTCTGTCTCCATAATAAATATGAACGCCATATAGCGGAACGCCATAATTCATCGCTTTCCTATACTAAAACATGGTCGACAATGGTGGAATTTTGTGGTATAGACCTTTGACTGTATGCTTACTTGATCTCTTTGTATGCTTACTTGATCTCTCTTTTTCTTATTCCTATTACTACTCAATATGATTACTTTGGACATTCCTTCTGTTGTTCTATTTTCCGATATGCTAGCTCTCTGTTTGATTTGGCATAATTACTGTCTGTAATGTTTATTGCTCGCAATGATACTGAAATTGTACTGATTTGTCACATAATATTTATCCTCCCTCTTATATCCTCGTTCTTACTGATAGCTGATGTATTTACGTATGACTGCTGTATCGTACTTTTGATTGTTTTCCTCTGCCCGACCCCTACTCTCATGCAATGTGGTATACTTGATGGCGTCTTTCTTTTTTGATTACTTCCGAAGTTCTCGGAAGCTTCTCGTATTTTTTTTTTCTGTATTGCTATTGTTTATAAAACCAATAAAATTATTGGAACTTAAAAAAAAAAAAACCAAAGGTATGCTTTTTTCTCAGGAACAATATAAAACTGTTGTCTCCCCAATATACATTTCTTCAATCCCAATCGAATTTGTACCGAATGTCAAAATTCTAGGAGTGATCCTGGACAACACGCTATCTTTCAAATCTCAGATCAGCTCTGTGGTACATAAATGTTTCTTCAAACTAAAAATGATTAGATCTCTCAAATCACTACTTAACCCCAATTCAATTAATATTCTTATCCATTCTTTAGTAATTTCAACTTTAGATTATTGTAATTCACTTTATCAGGGCATCACTAAGGAGATTACAGATCATCCAGAACACTGCTATAAAAATCATTTCAAACGCTAAAAAATTTGACCATGTAACACCACTCCTCAGAAAAGCTCACTGGCTACCCATTTCACATAGGATTACTTCCAAAATACTTCTTCTTACTTTTTTAAAAAAATCTTTATTCAGTTTTACATGTTACAACAACTGTATCAATAATTGACAATTGAAATTGAATACATCACTTGAATTTCTATCATATGCTTCAAAACCCTAACAGGCTCGTCCCCAATCTACCTATCAGATCACTTTGTCCGTCCGGGCCCCACCCGCACACGTTAAGCCCACTTGTTTGCCTTCCCGTTCCTAAAGTGCTGCATCTACAAGAAATTCCTCGACAGATCCCTGGCTTTCCAGGCATGCAAATGGAACAAATGTCTATCCACTCTCATCTCTAATTCTCCCTCCTACCAAACTTTCAGGAAGTCAATCAAAACTTATCTCTTTGACAAATATCTCTGACTCCCGCCCTCCTTGTAACTCTACTTTTAACTATGCCTTGTACCTCCCACCTTCCTGCACCTCCCACCTACCTGCCTTCTCCCTACCTGCACCTCCCACCTACCTGCACCCGTCTTCCTAAGCCACGCCGATTGACTTGTTTATAACCTCTCTATCTCCTTCTTGCCTGCTCCCGACTCGCTAAGTTATATTGATTGATTGACTTATTTGTAAATTTCGCTGTAGATGTACAGTCTCTTGTCATGTAAACCGCTTTGAACTATACTGGTACTGCGGTATACAAAAATAAAGTTATTATTATTATTATTATTATTAATACATAAAATTTAACCCCTTCCCTCCCACCCCTACCATAACATATGCAATCAAATATATCCTATAAAATATTCTTTTCTACTGATCCAAACATTTACTAAAATTCAGAATTCCTCCCCTCCCACCCCTTCACTTGCATTGTACTTATAATGGGAAAATGGTATCTATTCATTACAATAATTTGTCAATGGCTCCCAGATCTCTTTAAATTTTTTTATAATTCCCTTTTTCTAAGGCTATTGTTCTCTCCATTTTATAAATGTGACACAACGAGTTCCACCAAAAACTGTAATTAAGTCTGCTCCAATTTTTCCAATTACTTGTGATATGTTGTGTGGCGACTCCTGTCATAATCAATAAAAGCTTATTACTTCTTCCTTTTAAAGTTCAATCTAATCACATTCCATCCCATATAGATAGGATGTTAATCCCATATGATCCACATAGAACTCTACATTCTTCCCAACAATACCTTTTAGCGGTCCCTTCGATACGCCAACCGTTTTATGATACAATGCGGAAAATAATCTTTTCTGTGACCGCTTCCACACTGTGGAATACTTTTACCTCTGACCCTGAGACAAGAAAAGAATCTCAATAACTTAACATTTCTTTTCAGAGATGCTTTTGAGATTTATGCTTAATTTTTTAATTCAAAATCTCAGACATCAGGCCTTACATCAGGGGTGTCCAACCTGCTGCCCCGTGAAGTATTTTGTGCGGCCCCGGTGGAGGGTGATGCAGTGTTTTCCTCTGCTGCCCCCTGGTGTTTACCGTCTTGCCCAGTGTTTTCCTCTGCTGCCCCCTGGTGTTTACCGTCTTGCCCAGTGTTTTCCTCTGCTGCCCCCTGGTGTTTACCGTCTTGCCCAGTGTTTTCCTCTGCTGCCCCCGGGTGTTTACCGTCTTGCCGGCTCCCTCCTCTGTCTTGCTGCAGCGTTTGCGCGGCCCCCAGTAACATTTTTTTCGGCCACTGCGGCCCAGGGAAGCCAAAAGGTTGGACACCCCTGCCTTACATTAATGATTCCTTTTGTTTTTTTACCTCCCCTTTCTTTTATTTTATGCCATGGATCCTTCCCATTTGCCCATTGTGTGTCATGTTATGTCTGTCTGGCAATTGTGAATTTGTTCCCTTTATTTTATTATTTTTAATCTTTTTAAAACTTTGGACTCATTTTACTAAGCTGTGCTATTGGTTTTAGCGTGCACTTAGCACGCGCTACAATGCCACGCGCACTCGACGCTAACACCTCCATTGAGCTGGCGTTAGTTTTTCCGCCTAGCGTGGGGGTTAGCGTGCATTGAAAATGCTACTGCAGCTTTGACTATAAAAGCGGTATATCACGATTTAAATAAACCTGAAACTTAAACTTGAATTTAAAGTCTTTATTTGAGCTTCTTTTAAAATAGATTTTAGAGTTCATTTTACTTTAGCATTTAAAGTTTACCATAATACCATTTTAAATCACAGCTAGCGTTTCAAGGCAGCCTCTGTTTAGAGTTTAGGTTCCATCCATCCGTCTCAACTCCCACCCTTCCATGACCTGATCTATGATTTATACTTTTAAGGCAATTAGGAAGATAGAAGTACCTCTAGATGACCAAGGGATAAAAAGGGTGCTCAGTCTTCAACAAGGAAGATGCAGGGATCAGGTGTCAGAAATGATATTCAATGCAGATGAGTCAGAAAAACTAAAACAAATCTATGTAACACTAGACGATGTAATGGTGCAATTTAACAAATTGAAGTGTATCAAATCACCTGGACAGATGGTTTACCTGTACATCCTAGAGTACGAATAGAACTTAAATATGAACTTGCAGAGCTATTGTTACAATAAGGCTGGAGGGTGGCCAATGTAATACCAATTTTTTAAAAAGGGTTGCAGAGGTGATCTGGAAAATTATAGACTGGTGAGTCTGACATCGGTGCCAGGCAAAATGACAGAGACTATTATAAAGAACAAAATTACAGAGCATATACATAAGCATGGATTAATGAGACAAAGCCAACATGAATTTAGGGCTCCTTTTACTAAGCTGCGATAGCGTTTTTAGCGCGCACAGAATTTTAGCTCGCGCTAAACCCATGCTACGTGGCTAGAACTAACGCCAGCTCAATGCTGGCATTAGCGTCTAGCGCCGTGTGGCAATTCTGCGCACGCTAAGTGTGTGTTAAACCACTATCACAGCTTAGTAAAAGGAGCCCTTAGTCAAGAGAGATCTTGCTTCACTAGTCTATTACATTTCTTCGAAGGGGTGAATAAACATGTGGATAAAGGTGAGTCAGTTGATATTGTGTATCTGGATTTATAAAAGGCTCGTCATGCTATGTCTTGCCATACCATGTTATGTTATGCTGTGTTTTTTAATGCTCTGTTGACGGTTTGCCATCCCTGCCATGCCATGTTTGCCAACACCTAGTATAAAAGCACTTCAATATGTCTGTAAACTTGTCACCTGTTCTGAGCTCCCCTAGGAGGACGGGATATAAAGCCAAATGAATCAAGAGAGGAAGGAAAAGTTGCACAGCACAGAGAAAGGGGGAAAGGAGAAGGGGGAAAGTCATTGTTGGACCGGAATAATAGACTTTCCAGGCCAAATACAATAAGCAAAGAATAGGACAGGGATGGTCCAGTGGAAAGGTCATAGAAACATGATGGCTGGCCCATCCAGTCTGCCCATCTTCAGTAACCATTATCTCTTCCTCTCTGTAAAAGATCCCACGTGCCTATCCCAGGCCCTCTTGAATTCAGACACAGTCTCTGTCTTCACCACCTCTTCCAGGAGACTGTTCCACGCATCTACCACCCTTTCTGTAAAAAAAGTATCACCTCTTAACTTCATCCTACGCCCTCTCATTGCAGAGTTTCCTTTCAAATTAAAGGTCAATGAAAAATAGTAAGCCTTTAATTGGGACTTGAAAGGATCAAAAGAGTGCTCAAGCCTCTGGTGTAAGGGGAGGGAGAGCCACGGAATATGGGCAGCAACACTGAAACAAGAGCCTCTAACAACATCCAGGAAGACTTGACAAAAAGAAGGTACTACTAGGAGGCCTAAATTAGCTGAACGAAGAGATCCGATAGGGGCATAGGGAATCAAGAAAGAAGCCAGAAACGAGGGAAGACCGGTTGACTGAATTTGATGAGAAAAAACACTGATCTGAAATGGAATCTTAGAAACGATGGTACGAAAATGCTCAGAGATAAGAAGGGGAATAACATGACCATGTTTCTTACAGCTGTATGACAATTTTACCATGGTGTTTTGGACCAGTTGCAACCATTACGACTGGTATACAGGTAGGCCCGTAAGAACAGCCATTATAAGTGGGTGAAGAAATATGCAAAGAGAGGCTGGTTCTAAAAAGGCATGAATAGATTGAAGCTGCTAAAACTGGGGAGAAGAAGAGGAGGAAACTGTGTAATATGAGAGTGGAAGGTGAGGACATTATCGAGAGGAAATGAGGTGCTCTTGATGGGGGTCCAACTGGGAGAGAAGAGGAGAAGAAAATCATTGCCATGGATTTAGTAGAGTTAAGCTTCCATTGATTGTTAATCACCAGTCAGCAACATAATCCAGTTTACGTGGAAATTAGACTATAATCTGTGGAGAATGGAGAGTCCAAAGGAGGAAGGAGCTGTAAATCATCAGCATATATGAAAAAATTAAAACCTTGTGTTGGAAGGAGTCAGGGGCATCAGGAAAACATTAGGGACCTCTTTTACAAAGGTGCGCTAACGCGTTTTAGCTTGGGTTAAGTGCATGCTAAATCAACGCATGCGTTAACCGCTAACGCGTCCATAGGATAACATGTACGCGTGAGCGTTTAGTGTGTGCTAATATTTACTGCTCGCTAAAAGGCATAGCGCACCTTAGTAAAAGAAGGGGTAGGTTTTAGTTTTTTTGGGGGGGTTCTTCTTTTTTTCCTTTATTGTTTCATGTAACATGATTAGCATGTTAATGTTGTAATTTGTATCTTTTACTCTGTGTATGTTATTGTAAGCCGTATAGAATTGCAAGATATACGCAGTATAAATGTTTTAATTAATTAATTGAATAGATTAACCCACCTCCTTTAACAAAACCGTAGCACAGTTTTTAGCGCAGGCCACGGCAGTAACAGCTCCGACGCTCATAGGGAATTCTATGAGCATTGGGCAGTTACCACTGCGGCCGGAACAAAACACCATGCTATGGTTTTATAAAGGGGGAGGGGTAAATGAAATAGGCCCTAGGATGAAGCCTCGTTTTTGGTAGTGCTCACTTTTTGATATGACTGGGCGTTATATGAGAAGAATGTGCAGTATTCCCCCGAAATTCACGGGGCTTCTATTTCAGGAACCCCTGTAAATTTTGAAAAACCGCAAATGTGGTTTTTTGCCTGTCAATAGGCAGGGGAGGCAGGACAGGGCAGCTGGAGCACCGATGGGTGAAGAAAATCACTCGCGGTCTGCTCCGACCGCCTCTTCCTGTAGTAAAGTCAGGCTATACCAATCAGGAGCTGCTTTGAAACACAGCTCCTGATAGATGTAGCCCGACTTTACTATAGGAAGAGGCGGTCGGAACAGACCGCGAATGAGTGAGTCCTCGATTCGTGAACTGTGAATTCACAGAGGAACGTTGTATAACCCACAATGCGCTATTTTTTAAAAGTGTGCACCCATCTCAAAGAGTGCACACTCATCACATAAAGCACATTCTTATCACATAGGTTTGTCATCATCCTTGACGACTTGGAATACTGTATCGCCTAGATGATCTTCTGGATCTGATGGCGAAGTGTTCTGGTAGTGATTGAACTAGGTTCTGGTTCTTTCCAACTGTAGACTTCCTTTACTCACAGATGGTTCTGATAAGGCTTGAAGAAGATGGTACGCCCATTGGCCAAGTGGCACATCTTGTACACATCACCCTTCCGAGGCCAAATCGGTAAGCATATGGAACACCAACTAGACTTTCTCTTGTTCCAAGAACTCTGACCAGGGCTGGTATCTCTCTAACATTACATTAGAGATTTCTATTCCGACATTGCTTTGCGGTTCAAGGCAGATTACAAAAGAATTGCAAAAAAGGTATTACTTGAAGAAGATATCTGGTAATTTCTAGAGGAGATACGGAGTAGATGAGGTTGCTCTTTCTAGTAAGAGTAGGATTTTGGCCTTCTGATCCACTGGCTGTAGATGTTCTGCCATTGGTTGCAAATGACAGCCCATCCATATTATGTGGTTTTAAGTTCAAATGGATATGTTTCCTTTTTTAAAACTGGGATTGAAATTTAATCAGCCCTTTTAAACAAATCCAGTTGTGCAAATAATGATTGACTATCACCCCGTCTCTATTTTTCCCTGAAACATTTCGGCCATTACTTATCTTAAACAGAGATATTTTCATTCTATATCAGATTTATACAGAAAAAAAATCCATTCAACAGAAGGAATTTTAATTTTAAAACACTTTAGGCAGCCAGTATCCATGGTGGACCACATAAATACTTTTTGAATATTAAATAGACGACATTAAGTCCACAGAGACTCATTTTCTGTGCATATCCCAAATGTGAAAGGAGGTTTTTTTTCTTCTGTCTGTACTTTATAAAATCCAGCTTGCTTCTAGAAACCATCTGCCACAATCTCCATTTCAATAGACCCCAGCACCTGATATTAGTCAAATTAAAATGCAGATGGTTGTTTATTACACCACACAAGAGGCTTCGACTAAATGTTTCATTTGGTCATTTTGTCTGATTTTTTTGTACACAAACTCCCTGATTAAGTATGAAAAATGTGAGCATTTGTTTATCTTGGAAAAAAAAAACTCCACTGTTATTACTTGTGAAGCATGACCAATTAGGTATATCTAGACTGTTATACATATAATTAAGAAAAACAGCCATCTGTAAAGTCAGAAATGCGTGTTTTCCCTCTGATCTCTATGTAAATTAAATTTTTTCTCTCATCTGATTTTATTGATGAGTATTACCAGGCAGAACATAAGTGCCGATGACTAAAACAGAACTGTTTCATTATATATATATATTTTTTTTAAAAAAACATTATTTCATGCTTCTTTGAATTTTTTGTGCATGCATGGTAGTTAGAATAAAAATGCTATTTAAAAAAAGACAGCAATGAATGTTCATGAAGGATTTGGTCCTAGTTAGAGCAACATGAGAAATGTCAGTCATTCTAAAAAAAAACAAACCATCATCCAGACTGTTTTATTTTTTGTTTAATTGAAGTAAAGGACTTAAACCATATAAGGAATCGTCGGCATTCATCTTCCATCACAACAAATGCATTCTGTACGAAGCACTTTTATATCGGGGATGAGATGACTGTGAGTGTGTGTGTGTGTGTGTGCGTGCGTGTGTGTGGCAAGGGATATGGGGGCTCCTTCTGTCAAGTGTACATGGACACTAATAAGACTTTGGGGTTAATTTTTGGGAAAAAAAAAAAGTGGCATAAAAGAATAGAGGGACGTTTTTCTCCCCAAATCTTTCCAATTTGCTATTTTTAAAACCAATTTTGTAGATGGATTTCTATGCTGGTTGTCTGCGGTGTATCTAAATCTCCAAGGGGGCGTGTTATAGGTACGGTGTAGGTGGGACTAGGATGGGTTTATGACCTGGACGGTTTTCTAACTAAACTAAACTAAACCTTAGGTTTTTATACCGTGCCATCTTCACAAGCGTAGAGCTCGGCACGGTTTACAGAGTTAGGAGAAAAGGAACTACAATGAAGGGTTATAGGAGAGGAACTAAGAAAATAGAGAGGGACAAGGGTACCAGAGAGCGGGAGGAGATTAGATTTTTGAAAAGAGCCAAGTTTTCAAGTGTTTGCGGAAGGATTGGAGGGAGCTTGAATTTCTGAGCGGGGATGAGAGGTTGTTCCAGAGTTCTGTGGTTCTAAAGGGGAGGGATGTTCCAAGTTTTCCTGCGCGGGATATACCTTTTATAGAGGGGAATGATAATTTCAGTTTTTGGGAGGGTCTGGTGGAGTGGGGGTTTGAGGAATTCCCAAAGAGTGGGATAACGGGAGGAAGGATGTCATATAGGATCTTGAAGGCTAAGCAGGCACATTTAAAGAGGACTCTGGAATGTACTGGAAGTCAGTGAAGCTTGGAGAGGAGTGGGGAGATGTGATCGAACTTGCCTTTTGCGAAAATAAGCTTAGCCGCGGCATTGTTTTAGAATGCATCCAAGGGCGCAATTTGGGCGTTTAGGGCTAGATCTGACCAGATGACCTTTGGAGGGATGCACTCATGACCCTCCAGTAGTCACTGACCCCCTCCTACCCCCCCAAAGATGTGAATGAAACAGTACATTCCAGCCTATATGACCGTTTCAGATGTTATAACCAGTCCTATTAGAGCAGCGAGCAGATCTCTCACGTAGCCTGGTGGTCAGTGCAGAGTATTCTAGAGAAAGGGACCCAGGCTAATAGCCCACTGTACTACATGTGTGATGGAGTGTGTGATCTCACCAAAACCCTCCCATAACCTACTGCAGTTGTCATCATATAGGTGACAACTGCAGGTATAAGGGCTATCATTGTGGTGTACTTAAGGGGGGCTATGATGAGATGTGTACCTGGGATCTTTTAGGGGAGTTCACTGCAGTGTCCCCTAAGGTGCTGCTCTGTTGGAATGTCTGTGTAGCTGATTCTCTAGGCATTACTGTATAAAGAAAGCTTTAAGTATTTGGGAAATATAATTGTTTGTTATTTGAATTTTGAAGAACAGTCTTGTCCTTAGTTGCTAAAGGATTTGGGGCGATAAGACAACTTAGAGCTATTCGAGATTTCCTGGATGAGAAATCTTTACATACCTTAATTCATGGTTTTGTGCTATCTAAGTTGGATTACGAGAATGTAGTATACATAAGAATTGCTGCTGCTGGACTCCGCTCACGCGGCGGCCCTCTGGTCAAAGACCAGTGCCCTAACAGACTAGCCCTACCTGCGTATGTTTTGGTTCAGCAAGAACTTGTCTAACTTTGTCTTGAATCCCTGGAGGGTGTTTTCCACTATGACAGATTCCGGAAGAGCGTTCCAGTTTTCCACCACTCTCTGGGTGAAGAAGAACTTCCTTACGTTTCTACGGAATCTATCCCCTTTCAATTTTAGAGAGTGCCCTCTCGTTCTCCCTACCTTGGAGAGGGTGAACAACCTGTCTTTATCTACTAAGTCTATTCCCTGCATTATCTTGAATGTTTCGATCATGTACCCTCTCAATCTCCTCTGTTCGAATTCCTGGAGGGTGTTTTCCCCTATAACAGCCTTCAGAAGAGCGTTCCAGTTTTCCACCACTCTCTGGGTGAAGAAGAACTTCCTTACATTTGTATGGAATCTATCCCCTTTCAACTGTAGAGAGTGCCTTCTCGTTCTCCCTACCTTGGAGAGGGTGAACAATGTGTCCTTATCTACTAAGTCCATCCCCTTCAGTACCTTTAATGTTTCGATCATGTCCCCTCTCAATCTCCTCTGTTCGAGGGAGAAGAGGCCTAGTTTCTCTAATCTCTCACTGTACGGCAACTCCTCCAACCCCTAAACCATCTTAGTCGCTCATCTCTGGACTCTTTCAAGTAGTACCGTGTCCTTCTTCATGATAAGAACATAAGAATTGCTGCTGCTGGGTCAGACCAGTGGTCCATCGTGCCCAGCAGGAATAAGAGCAGGGCAATTGAAGCATTTACAAACAGTACAAGATGCTGCGATTTGGTTGTTAGGCCATGCAAATACTTGTGATATTGTGACTCCTTTGTATTTAAAATTCTACTGGTTACCAATGGGATTTAGGATCAAATTTAAGATTTTGATGTTGGCCGTTATATCTTTCTAACTTAGGGGGTCCTTTTACTAAGGCGCGCTAATTAATTTAGCATTCACTAATTGATTTAGCACGCACTAAATGCTAGGGCGCCCATAGAATATAATGGATGCCTTAGTATTTAGTACACGCTAATCTTTAGGGTGCGCTAAATCGATTAGCACACGCTAAATCGGTTAGCGTGTGCTAATTCGGTCAGCACGCCATAGTAAAAGGACCCCTTAGCGTTATTTTTTGCGCCTAGGTGATTATTAAGATCATTGAATGATAACAAGGTCGTTGTACCCCATATTCTAAAGGCTCATCTTGCCTCAACCAGAAATTGTGCATTTTTATATTTAGGTCCAATTTTATGGAATAGTTTGCCGGTAGAATTGAGAAAGGAAGAATCTTTCCAAAATTTTAAAAGACATTTAAAGGCACGCTTTATTCAGATGGCCTTTTTAAACTGATGGGATGTGAATTTGGGACTTTAATCTGCATTTATGTATTTTTATATTTTTTTATTTTATTTTCATTTCATTTCATTAATTAATTTTTAATTTAATTTTATTGATTTTGATTGTTATATAATATTATGTATTAGGAATGTTACTTTTTTCTTCTTTTCTATTTAAATGGAGTTCTTTTCATAATTTTGATTGAATTTTATTCTAAACAGTTTTGATCCTTTTATGGCTATTTATGCGGTATATAAAGATTTTAATAGACATAAACATAAACAGATAGAATTGGGCCCTAAGGGCCTAAAAATTAGCGCCAACTAGTGTGATGCTATGTGTGAGTCTATGTCTTCTTGGCCTAAATGCCTGCTCCTTAGTTGGGCGCCCGATAGCTCCTAACTCATAAAACACGCCCACGATCTTCCCCTAACCATGCCCAGTTTTAACGATGTGCTTTGAGTTAGGCTCCTAACTGTTATAAAAACACACCTACCAAGTTAGGCGCCTAACTTTCAATCAACTCCAATTAGTGCAAATTAAGAAGTGTTGGATGATTATTGGAGCCAATTTAGTCTAACTTTAGATGCACTTTATAGAATTTAGGGATGAGGGCTCTCAATTCCTGCCCTAACAAGTTGTTGTTGTTGATAGGTGCCATTGACTCGTGTTCAAGTCCTAGTGATTTGAAGACATCATCAAGTTTTTGTGGCAGAATACAGAAGTAGATTGCCTGGCCTTTCTTCTGTGTAGTATAAATTTGATGTTGTTGCATCGAACATGATCCTCAGCCTCCAACCCTTTCCATCTGCTGCTGCCCAGATGGATGGTACATTGTTAGTCTGACATCTCCGTTGAAACCTGTCTGCCTTGGGAAGTCCTGCTGGTAGTGAAAGTACCGACCCAAATAGCTTTCAGCTTCACAGATGTGCGCAAGCCCCCAGTGGCACAACAAGTCATGACCCATGACTTGAGCTGTTCAGCACAGAAAAATGTCCACCCTCCATCTCCCCTCAATGCTCCATGCAAAACAAAAAATATCTACCTATCTTTTAGACACGGATTAGCGTGCACTAATTTAGTAGATACCACAGGATGTCTGAGCGTTTCTCATGATGCACCATTTATGTTCCACCGCTGAGCCAGTTCCACCGCTGAGCCAGTTGGAAGGCTCAGCGGCACCAAATTCAATTTAATTTAATTTAAAACTTTTTTTCTTTTGGCCTTTGCCGCCTCTCCTGGACCGGGAGAAGATGGTCCACCGCTGAGCCAATAAAAGGCTCAGTGCCTAACGGCACTCAGTCGTTCAGCGCACCGTCGAAGGAACACGTCAAAGGCACCTTAACGAGGGCCTTTGCGAAGCGACCACCTCACCTGGACCGGGAGCAGAGGAACCGGGAGCAAGAAGCAAACAAAACCAACCCTCACAAAGCCACATTCCAACACTATCCATACACAACACCACAGAACACCCACTTCATCACCAGAAAATGATTCTCAACAAGCCAAAAAAGGAAAAGAACTTCCCCACCACTTCCCTCAACTACAATACCCACCACTCTCTGATCCACAATGAAAACTACACCACAAAAATATCAAGCTATCCTACTGATTACTCTACTCCTAACCAACTGGAAGGCAACAGCAAACAACATCTCCCCAATGCCAACTATATCAAACGCCAAGGGAATCACCCACCCAACCAGACGGCTCTCAATAGATAGGAACGCAAACTATCAGACCTACACTTACCAACCCACCACACAAACCACAACAAGAAGACCATCAAACCCTTACAAGACCAAAACGCAATCTCACCAAAGATCACTCATCTACCTAAAAATAACTCAAATCACACAAACAGACTACACCACTCTCACATATGCATACGTGAACATCAGAGCCATTGGCCCAAAGACAGACCACATAAAAAACTGGATAGAAGAAGAAAACTTGGATTGCCTTTTCCTCACGGAAACTTGGCTTACTTCAGATTCAGACCCCAGAATAATGGAAGTCTGTCCAAAAGGATACAAAATAGTGGTCTGCAGAAAAAACAAAAGAAGAGGAGGAATGCCATTATAACCAAAACCACCTTAGTCCTAAAAATACAAGACAAAACAACCACCCCATACATGGATCTACTAGCCTGCCAACTCTCAAGCACAACAATCAAAGGTACACTAACATGCGTGCTCTGCTACATAACTCCAGGAAACTGGAACACAGCAAAACCAAACTTCGAAGATTTCATATACCAAAACTCACTAACGACAACCTACAACTTAATTCTAGGAGGCCTCAACCTCCACCTCGAAAACCAATCCCACAAACAAGTTGAAAACTTACTATCATATCTCGAGGCCTTAACATACAAGATACTAGACCCTCAAACCACACATGAAAAAGGACACCAACTAGACATTGAAGCCTACATGTACCACTCAACCAGAAATCCACACATCAAACGGATACTGGTACCGTTCCCTCTGGTCTGATCATTATACGTACTCCTTCAAAATCAACTGGACCAAAAACAAAAGCAAACCAATTACACAAAAAATAACTCACAACTCATGTAAATACATCGACCCCCCCCCCCCCCCCAACCAAATTCCGGACAAAAGCAGACACCATAATCCAAGACTACAACCCCAAAGACTTCATCTCACAATGGAGCCATCTAAGTACAGCAACCCTAGATGAGCTAGCCCCAGAACAACCCAAAACCAGAATCCATAGAAAATCAGACAAATGGTTCGACAACGAACTACTCCAGCTCAAAAGACAATACAGACAACTAGAAAGAAAATGGAGAAACAGTAGCCAAAATTCCACAAAAACAGCTTGGAGAACACTACACCAAAAATACAAACAAAAGTTGAAAGAAAAAAGAAAGACATACTATACAAAGCAAATAGGAGAAGGATCCCAAGACACAAAAAAGCTTTTCCTTACTAAAAAAACTCACAGACACCACACCATATCTGACCAATAACAACTCCCCCCTCTCTCAGCCACCTTATTAGCCACATTCTTCAAAAATAAGATCACAAACATCAAAGCCACGTTCAATGGAACACCTACTCGCCTAGAAAAGATCTCAACTTCCCTCACAGAGAAAGAATCAGTAGCAGCAGACAGATCCTGGTCCCACTTCTCACCTATAAAATGGTCAGACTTCAACAAATTATATAACAATTACAGCCACGCAGCCTATGACCTTAACCATTGCCCACCATACATAAGAACATAAGCATTGCCTCTGCTGGGTCAGACTAGGGGTACATCGTGCCCAGCAGTCTGCTCCTGCGGCGGCCCTCCACGTCCATGACCTGCAAGTGATCCTTCACCTAAATCGTTTATTCCCTATTCATTTACTGTCCTGTATAGTTACCCTCTATCTGTACCCTTCAATCCCCTTCTCCTTCAGGAAGTCATCCAATCCCTTTTTGAAACCCAATATTGTATTCTGTCCTATCACCTCCTCTGGGAGCGCATTCCAGGTGTCCACCACCCTCTGAGTAAAGAAGAACTTCCTAGCATTCGTTTTGAATCTGTCTCCTTTCAATTTTTCTGAATGCCCTCTTGTTTTTGTTGTCCCCGCTAGCCTGAAGAATCTGTCCCTCTCCACCTTCTCAATGCCTTTAATGATTTTATAAGTCTCTATCATGTCACCTCTAAGTCTCCGCTTTTCCAGGGTGAAGAGCCCCAGCTTCTCAAGCCTTTCAGCTAGCCTGCTCTCTCCAGCCCATCCGAGGGCTGTTAAAGGCCAGCGTGTCCCGGCTCCTCTTCAGCCCACTGCGGGCCGCCGAAAGTTTTGTCTCCGCTCCAGCGACTTCAAGGCAGAGGAAGGAGGAAGCTTCCTCCATCTTGTCCCTCCTTCCTCCGCCCGACGCCACTCGTGCAGGAGGGTGTGGACCTGCTCTTCACCATAAACTCTGCCCCCACAGCCCACCCAAGAGCTGCCAAAGCCCCTGCAACCTGGGCTCCTCTCTGCCTCACCTCACCGCCCTCCCCCCTCCCTGGCCTATCAAGGTCCACTGAGGGCCTCCAGACTCTCAGCTCCCCTTACCCAACCCGGACTCTGCCCATTGTCAAAGTTTACCACTGTTTATACTCCTGTTCCCGCACCATAATTTACTATTGTATTCGATCATGTTTTGTTGCTAAACTTTTTCTGCTTTTTTTTTTTTTCGCTCAGTTCCACTCCAAACTGTATTCCCTGCCAAAGGTTCTTTACCAGTCTCTCACTTTTTCAGTTGCTCCGGCTCCCCTAGCACATCCTGGGCTACACACATACCTTAACCGTGCAATCCCCCTGTTACCCATTCACTACCCCAAGCCTCTCCGCTCTAGGCACCTCTTGGAAAGCGCTTAGCCGCTAATTCTCCTCTCTGACACAGCCCCCCTTTAGTCCTAAAATAAATTTAAAAAAAATAAAAAAAAAAGCCTCTCCTCCCTTCTCTCGGCCCCGTACTTAGTCAGCTTAATTTAAGTTCCCCTGCTCCTTCCTCAACCAACTCTATCCCCCTTGCTACAGACTCTCACACACCAACCACCCCGCCATGAATCCATCCTTCTGGATCCTTCTCCTCCTACTCTGCTCACCTCTCTACCCTTCCCTCTGTCTGAAACCTCCCGCCCCTAACCTACTCGACCCCGCCAACACCAATACCATTTGCCCCGGACTCAGAATACCCACACTGATACGCACCAGAAATTCCCCTCCCAAGAAAAACCCCCGAAAAGTCAACCAAGATTCTCTAAAGCCCCTACCCCCTGCAAATCTCCCCAACACTGTCCCGGACTCTCTCACCCCAGTCCCGACACTTTACTGCAATGCCAGATCCGCATGCAATAAGACCCAAATCTTGAAAGACCTTCTAGACGAGCTCGACCCTGGATTCCTGTGCATCACAGAATCTTGGATCGCCAAAGACGACCTATTCACACAAAATGAACTCCTCCCCCATGGCTATCAAGGCCTCTTCTCCCCCAGACCCAACCGAAAAGGAGGTGGTCTGGCACTCCTCTACAAATCTTTCTTCGACGTCCAGCTCCTTGAGACGGGCACCCATGCTTCTCTAGAATATTTGCTTGCCTCAGTCACTGACGAACTCCGCACCCACCCATTGGGCATCCTAATACTATACCGACCACCCACCCCTTGGACCAAATCTTCCAATCTCGTCTATGAGACCATAACAAATGCCTTCCTTAAATTCCAAAGACTCCTGATTGTTGGTGATATCAATCTCCACCTCGACGACACAAATAACAATGACACATCTGAATTCAACAACTTCCTTACCTCTCTAGGTTTTCCCCCACCCACCCCATCCCCAACCCACGAAAAAGGGCATACCCTAGACTTCACCACCTTCATGGATCTTACTGCCTTCAAAACCTCAACCGACGACACTCGCTGGGAACAAGTCCCCTGGTCAGATCACTTCGATCACTTCTTAGGGACTACCTGTCTCCCTGTCTTCATGTCACATCTTGACTCCCCACCCCACTCCTCTCATTCCATAACCTTCCGCAAAAAAACCTCAAGCAATCTATTCTGGTCCAAACTCCTCAACAAACTCTCCTCCAACCCTAGACCTACAGATCCCGAATCACATTGGCACAACTGGACCGCCCTCTCCGAGTCCACCTACCACTCCCTTGCTCCATTAACCACCAAAACCATCTCCTACCCCCGAAAGGCCCCCTGGTACCTACCTCTTCACAGAGAGTTGAAACAGAAATGTCGCGCTTTGGAGCGCAAATGGAAAAAATCTAAATCCCCCTCTGATAGACAGACCTGGAGGACCAATATTAAACTTTACAATTCAACATTAAAAAAAGCCAGAAAAAACTTCTTCGGAGACAAGATCTCTAGATCCAA
This sequence comes from Geotrypetes seraphini, assembly GCF_902459505.1. Taxonomy (NCBI): domain Eukaryota; kingdom Metazoa; phylum Chordata; class Amphibia; order Gymnophiona; family Dermophiidae; genus Geotrypetes; species Geotrypetes seraphini. Next base: position 142,563,041 of record NC_047084.1, read on the forward strand.
CAACCAGATCAGTGCGTTGTTCAACATCTGGCGCTCTCTAACTACAAAAAAAGACCCACCTTCGCTTCCACCATCTCTATCTGCCGATGCCCTTGCAAAGTTCTTTAATGAAAAGGTTACCACTCTAAGATGCTCCTTCCCTCCCACAGTCTCCTACAATTCCCTGACCTCTATTGATCTCAACCCTACCTTACCTGTATCCACCCCTATTCCTGCCGACAGATCCTGGACCACTTTCGAGCTTGTCTCTGAACCGCAAGTCTCCAAACTCTGCCTCAAACTAAAAACTTGCAAGTGCATTTTGGATCCTTTCCCCTCCTATCTATTCGAGAATATCCCTACACAGGCCATCGCTTCCCTCACCGACCTTATAAACTCTGCCCTAACATCGGGCCTTTTCTCCCCTGACATGGGACACATTTCATTGTCCCCTCTACTGAAAAAGGCCGACCTTGATCCCACCATTCCATCTAACTACCGTCCTATAGCAAATATCCCTCTCCTAACCAAGCTATTAGAATCCATCATATCCACCCAACTCTCATCCTACCTAGAACGTTTCTCTATCCTCCTACCCCACCAATTCGGCTTCAGACCCAACTTCAGCACCGAATCCCTCCTGGCCTCACTAATCTCTAAGGTACAACAACTCCATTCTCACAACAAATTTGCTGTTCTTCTTCAATTCGACCTCTCCGCAGCCTTCGACGTCGTTCACCACGACATCCTAATCTTCCAACTCTCCGAAATAGGCATTAGCTCCACAGTCCTTGACTGGTTCTCGAAATTCCTACGCTTCCGCTCCTACACCGTTAACACAAACGGTTCCTCATCCCCCGCCTGGAAGCCGAAATGTGGAGTCCCGCAAGGCTCACCCCTCTCCCCTATCCTTTTCAACATCTACATGTCCTCTCTGAAACTCCTTCATCTATCCCCCCTAGAAACTCTCTACTCCTATGCGGACGACATCCTCATCCTCCTCGAAACTGACGCGAACCTCTCGAACCTCGCCGAGAACATCTCCACATGTATTACGAACCTCCAATCCTGGGCCCAATCTGTACAAATGAAACTGAATGAGTCCAAAACCAAACTACTCTGGCTCGGCCCAATTTCAGATCATTTACCCACCTCCATCCCTCTACCGTCCGGCCCCACTCTTCAGCTTGAGTTTTCAAGCAAAGTCCTAGGCATCATCTTAGACTCCTCTCTCTCCTTCAACGATCACCTCAACTCCCTGGTAAAAAAATGCTTCTTCAGCCTCCATATGTTGAGGAAAGTAAGATCTTGCTTTCATCATTCTCATTTCGCCATCCTCGTTCAATCCACCATCCTCTCTAGACTAGACTACTGCAACTCCATCTATATAAGCCTAACTAAGAAAAACCTCCTTAGACTTCAGCTAATTCAGAACGCCGCGGCCAAGCTTATTTTCGCAAAAGGCAAGTTCGATCACGTTTCCCCACTCCTCTCCAAGCTCCACTGGCTCCCAGTATACTCCAGAGTCCTCTATAAATGTGCCTGCTTAGCCTTCAAGATTCTACATGGTGTCCTTCCTCCCGTTATCCCACTCTTCTGGAATTCCTCAAACCCGCTCTCTTCTAGACCCTCCCAAAAACTGAAACTATCTTTCCCATCTATAAAAGGTATATCCCGCGCAGGAAAACTCGGAACATCCCTCCCCTTTAGAACTACGGAACTCTGGAACAACCTCTCATCCCCGCTCAGAAATTCTAGCTCCTTCCAATCCTTCCGTAAACGCTTGAAAACTTGGCTCTTCTCAAAAATCTAATCACCTCCCGTTCTCTAGTTCCCTGCCCCTCTCTATCTTCTCAGTCCCTCTCCTATACCCTTTCTTTGTAGTTCCTTTCCTCTCAACCTCTGTAAACCGTGCCGAGCTCTGCGCACGCGGAGATGGTGCGGTATACAAACCTAAGGTTTAGTTTAGTTTAGAAAGGTTTTCCATGCCCTTTATCATTCTTATTGCTCTTCTCTGGACCCTCTCGAGTATCGCCATATCCTTCTTAAGGTACGGCGACCAGTACTCCAGATGCGGGCGTACCATCGCTTGATATAATGGTAGAAAAACTTCCTTCGTTCTGGTAGCGATACCCTTTTTGATAATGCCCAACATTTTGTTCGCTTTCTTTGAGGCCACTGCACATTGCACCGCCGGCTTCATTGTTTTATCCACCAATACCCCCAAGTCTTTTTCTAGGTTGCCTTCCCCCAGTACCCTCCCTCCCATTGTATAGCTGTACATCGGGTTCCCTTTCCCTATATGCAAGACTTTACATTTCTCTACATTGAAGCTCATCTGCCATCTCTTTGCCCACTCACTCAGTTTGTTCAGGTCTCTTTACAGTTCATTGCATTCCTCAACAGTTTTGACCCTACTGGAGAGTTTTGTGTCACACTTCGTCCCTGTTTCCAGGTCATTTATGAATATATTGAACAGCAGCGGTCCCAACACTGACCCCTGTGGGATACCACTTGTGACCCCTTTCCAGTCAGAGTAGTGTCCCTTAACTCCTACCCTCTGCTTCCTGTCCGCCAGCCAGTTCCTGATCCATCTGTGCATGTCCCCTACCACCCTGTGGCTCCACAGTTTTCTTAGTAGGCACTCATGAGGTACCTTGTCGAAGGCTTTTTGGAAATCCAGATATATGATATCTATGGGGTCACCCTTGTCCAATTGTTCGCTTATCCCCTCAAAGAAGTGTAGTAGGTTTGTTTGGCATGATCTTCCTTTACAGAAACCATGCTGGCTTGTTCTCATCAGATTATTTTTTTCTAAATGTTCATTGATACTTTCCTTGATCAAAGATTCGGCCATCTTCCCTGGAACTGAGGTGAAGCTATTGAAAACCTCCAGTACACTATTCCGCACTCTGCTCCTACAATGGATACAAACTCTACTCACAGAAGGCCAATTCCCACAAGACCTCAGCAAAATCATCATAACTCTGATCCTAAAAGACCCCAAAGGAGAAACAAACCAACCATCCAACTACAGACCAATAGCCTCAATCCCACTTTACGTCAAGCTAATGGAAGGCCTCGTAGCTAAAACCCTAAACATATACCTAGAAAACCACAACTTACTCCACCCCACACAGTCTGGCTTCAGAACCAACTACAGCACTGAAACCCTGCCAGGAACACTCATGGACATCGCGAGACAACACCTCAGCACAGGCAAGAAAATGCTGATCATACAATTTGACCTCTCCGCAGCCTTTGATCTAGTAGACCATGACATCCTCTTACAAACTCTAGACTCAATAGGAATTACAGGAAAGGTACTAACATGGTTTAAAGGATTCCTACAATCCAGAACTTATAGAGTCAAAACAAACAAAGAAAAATTAGAACTATGGTCTAATCCATGTGGAATTCCCCAAGGATCACCCCTATCTCCCACTCTCTTCAACCTATACATTGCCTCCCTAAGCTCCTACCTAGACAAACTAGGCATTACCTCCTACAGCTACGCACATGGCATCACCATACTCCTCCACTTTGAGCAACTTGAGCCTTCCATGATAGGCACAACACACAGAACACTGGAAACAGTAGCAACATGGATGAAAGAACACAAACTAAAACTTAACCCTGACAAAACAAACTTCATCCTCCTAGAAAACAGCAAAACCCCAACCTTGACTAACCTAGTAATAAACTCGGTCTCATACCCCATTCAACCTACGCTAAAACTCCTTGGAGTACTGATAGATAGAGGCTGTACCATGCAACCACAAATCAACAAAATAATAAAAACATCATTTGCAACCATGAGAAACCTAAGACAAGTCCGAAAATTCTTCGACAGAAAACAATTCCAACTAGTGGTTCAATCACTAATCCTAGGCCTAATAGACTACTGCAACATACTTTATCTCCTCTGCCCAGCAACCACGATAAAACAACTTCAAACAATAGAAAACATAGCCCTAAGACTTATCTATTCATTGAAAAAATACGATCACATCACAGAAGCATACCACGACTCACACTGGCTCCCAATACAAGCCAGAGTGCCCTTCAAATTCCACTGCCTACTATTCAAAGCTATAAATGGAGCCCTTCCTACTGGAACAATCGACTTACTCAATCCTCCTCAACCAGACAAAGGAGAACCCACACAATATTCACTCACCCACCAACCAAAAATGTCAAATGAAGAAAAATGTATAACCTACTGGCTACCAGAGCGCCGAAACTGGACCGACAACTCATCGATCTGCTGACTTCGACCACAGACTACAAAACCTTCAAAAAAGAAACAAAAATCCTACTCTTCAAAAAATTCATAAAACCAATATAACACAACCAAACAGGTTCCGAACACCTCCTGCAATTACCAACTACTCCTTAGCAAAATAGAAAAGGTTCTAAATATTCCTTAAGTACTTCTTAATATCTGAACAATATGTACTTCTTATTAACATAACAATTCTTATGTAATCCGCCCTGAACGCAAAGTAAAGGCAGAATAGTAATCACTAATGTAATGTGTTAGTGACTAATGCAACTTTGTAAAAACATGGTATAGTTTGCAGTCTTACAAAACATAACATAATATCACATAAATTTTTATTTATATACCGCAAAAACCTTTCAGTTCTAAGCAGTTTACAAAAGAGGTAAAGCTGACCAGAGTCAGTGAACTGTAGCATAAATTGGCAGGCAGTTAATAAAGGAATATATGTACAATGTGGAAATAAGTTGATCTTTACAAAGAGGAGGCATTTACAAAGACCACTGACACTGATCTATCACATAGATTGGAAGGAGCGGTACTGATAGAGGTCATGTCCTAGGAGTCCTAGGAAGGACTGCTGAATTTAGAGAAGGGGTGTGTTTTTAGGAGCTTTCTAAAGCGCATGTAGGAGGCTGATGCTGTGACCAGTTGGGTCCATTCTGGGTTTTTGGAACAGCTTGGTATGATAGGAGTCTGTTGATGAATCTTTTCTGAATGAGCCTTTGACTGAGGGGAAAGTGAAGAATGATTGATGGAGTGTGGATTGTCCAGGTTCGGTGAATAGGAACCGATTGGTAAGGTGGTTGGACAGTAGACCATATGGTGCTTTGTAAAAGAGATATCCGAGTTTGAAAAGCTCTTGACTCTCTATCATCAGCCAGTGCAGTTTTTGATAGAGAGTGGTGGAAAACTGGAATGTTCTTCCGGAGTCTGTCATAGGGGAAAACACCCTCCAGGGATTCAAGACAAAGTTAGGCAAGTTCCTGCTGAACCTGAACATATGCAGGTAAGGCTAGACTCAGTTAGGACACTGGTCTTTGACCTAAGGGCGACCTGCTGGCACGATGGACCACTGGTCTGACCCAGCAACGGCAATTCTTATGTTCTTATGAATTTGACTCATAGGCATTGGTGGAATGAGCCATTATGATATCACAATCTCAGCTCTGGAATGTTGCTCCTCTTTGGGTTTCTGCCAAGTACTTGGGACCTGAGTTGGCCACTGTTGGAAACAGGATGCTGGGCTAGATGAACCTTCTGTTCTTAAGTGGGCCATCCAATCTTCTATGGTGGACATTGGTGGCATAGCGAGGGTGAGAGGTGCCCGTGGCGGTGGTGGCCACCCCCATCCATTCTTTCCCCTCCCCCTCCTGCCGCGCAAACACGCCCCTCCCTTTCCCCTTTACCTCTTTCACGTTTCCAGTGTGAGCAGCAACTCCCAACCTTCTGCTCGCACCAGCATCAGCTCTTCTTCTTCTGACATCACTTCTTAGGAGGACACATCTGGGGAAATCTGAATATCTGGTAATCCTAAAATAGTAAAATGGCACCCAAAATTATAATTCAAGCTCTAGACCAGTGTGCTGCCAACTTTTTAAAGTCATGGCACAGTAAACATGGGTCCGTGGCTTAAGGGTATCCAGAAGTTCGTGGACATGCGCACCTGTTAGGTTATCACGTAGACGTCCGCGCACTTCCAGATGCCCTCCAGCCGTGGCCCTGAGACTCCTATTGCTGCCGCTGCTGGGGTTCTAGAGAGGGAGAGGGGCGGATAGCAGGAGAGGCACCGGCGCCAGTTGACTGCCTATAGGACATGCTTCTCGCCTCAAGAGGCACGTGCTGTAAGCAGACAGCTGACGTAGGCGCCTCTCCTCCTCGGGCGTCTCGCAGCACACCTGGAATCTGCCACAGTATACAGTTAGCGATCCACTGTCCTAGGCAGAAAGTTTTAAGACACTCATAGATTTGATGAAGTCATTTGGGGTGGGGGGGGGGGGAGGCTGGCATTTGAATCCTCAATTATTCTGTCCCGCAATGCTCGTTTTCTCCACTGTACAGAAATGCAAATCAAGAAATAAAAACAAAAGAAAGCAAAATATCTAAGGTAATGCCTTTCCACTGGACTAGCTTAGCACATTCCTCACTAACCCCCCCTCCTTTATAAAACCATGGAAGCGGTTTTTTTTTAGCACCGGTTGGCGCAATGAATGCTCAGCGCTGCTCTCGATGCTCATTGGAACTCTATGACCATCGGGAGCAGTGCAGAGCATTCAGCGGTCTAGCCAGCGCTAAAAACTTCATCTGTGGTTTTGTAAAAGTGTGTGTGTGTGTGGGAGGGGGGGGGGGATTAAATAGCTATCAACATCTCCAAAGTCCCAATTATTCATTTTTGTGTTGTGATGCTCTTTAGAGTGAAATGGTACAAAGCAATTAGTGCACTAAGGTCCTCTTTTACTAAGGTGCGCTAATCAATTAGCACACGCTAATCGATTTAGCGTACATGATTTAGCGTACGCGTGCATGTTAGCCTATGGGCGTGTTAGCATTTAGCGCATGCTAATTCGATTAGGGCGTGCTAATCAATTAGCGCACCTTAGTAAAAGAGGGCGGTAAGGCCCGGATTCTCAAACCTGTGCCAATTTTTAGGAGCCGGCAGGCACCCAAGCTCAGTAAGAAAAAAAACCCCCACCATTTAAATGACGTTTTTAACTGGGTTTCAAGGTGCCTACCAGCGCCCCCCCCAAAAAAAATCAGCACTAGAATTGCACCTCCACAGGCGCTTTAGGCTGCGAAATGTCACTGCGGGCTTGGCTAACGCCGAAAGCGGCGTTAGTTGACCTAAAGCGCCTACGCAGGAGCGAGTCACATCGCAGCCAGGAAAACCCTTCCCTACATTTCCGGCGCTCACCTTTGCTGGAGACGCAATCCTAGCACCTAGCGCCGTCGCATGATCGACAGGCAGTCAGAAGCCACTTTTAAGTCAGCTACCGACAAGGGCACTGGCTGCAGAATCCGGGCCTAAATGACGGTATAAAATAGTTCTTAATGGGGTTCTTTTACTAAGGCGTGCTAGCCATTTTAGCGCACACTAAACGCCAACGCATGGAAACGCGTCCATTATATCCTATGCACGCGTTCTGCTAATTTTTTAACGCACGCAAAAATGGCTACCACGCTTTAGTAAAAGGACTAGAATATGTTTAAACCCAGTTGAAAAGAGGCAGGGACCGGGAAGACATATTTAGCCATTTACCAGCTTATATGACTGACCGCCCACCGCATGGAGATCCTAACTCTTGAGGCTATTTCAAGCAGGGAAAGTCCAATTAGAAACCAATACCTCGGAGCGTGATAACCTTAAGAAAAGTTCCCAGATCTTCTCAGACTTGGCAGCGAGTACTAGACATGCATAAAGCACAAAGCCATCTTGTTTAGATAAAGGCTCTGTATAATTTTGAATCATCATTATTAGTATTATGCCTTAGAAGGGCTCTAGAGAGTTTGAGTAAGCAAAGCAGACGGAATGGAAATAATTTCCTTGAGCTAATGCTGACATGGGGAATATTCAACATCAAGAAATCTGGAATTATCCTCATTACTTGTCTACTCCCTGGATGACTTTTTTTTTTTTAAACTATGTTGGTATAGTCAAATTCCTGAAGTCTCTTGTGCCTTAACTAACACATAAAGCTCTATGGCGAAAAGATTGTCCCTTACAATATGTGCATGCATCTTGTGGCATCATTAAAATAAGTAATAATCGTTATAGGTTTGTATTTGCCTTTCTTTTCAGCACTTTAGATATGCATAAACTGCGTTTACCGATGAAGACCCATAAATCCGAATCTGCTAATTTCAGGAAGGAGTTTGGCTTATAGAAACATGACGGCAGATAAAGGCCGAATGGCTCATCCAGTCTGCCCATCCACAACATCCATTATCTCCTCCTCTCCCTATAGGCTAAGGCTCTTTACACCTGTGTTATGATGTCATAGATAGAGCATTATGGTTATAAACTAAGAATCTTTAACACTTGCATTATGAGGTCATAGAGCTTTGTGGTTATAGAAACATGATGTCATATAAAGGCCAAAAGGCCCATCTGCAGCATCCATCATCTCCTCCTCTCCCTATTGGCTAAGGCTCTTAACATTAGCATCTTCTCTTCCTATTGGCTAAGGCTCTTTATACCTGCATTGTGATGTCATAGAGCTTTATGGTTATAGAAACATGTCGGCAGATAAAGGCCAAATGGCCCATCCAGTCTGCCCATCCACAACATCCATTATATTGTCCTCTCCCTGTCCCATGCTATCTTATAGCTGTCCTTCAACTATTCATTTGCTTAGAACTATGCATGTGCAACTGCTTTTTGAATTTTTTTTTCAGGTTTCACAAAAGATTTGCAGCGCAGCTTTGAATTTGAGAATGACACGGTGACAAAATTCATCACCGTTCCCGTCCCCGCGGATAACCGCTGGAAATAATCCCGTCATTTTTTTGTGTCTATTTCAACCTCAGTCCTTCTACAGCAGCATTCTTCAAAGCAAAGATTGCAGGTCAGTGGTTGTGACCATTCATACTCTGATTCTTCCCTCTCTCCTTAAAGAATGACATGAAAATGGTTTCCCGCGGTTATCCATGGGGATGGGAACGGTGATGAATTTTGTCACCGCGTCATTCTCTACTTTGAATGTGAAGTATTTGCTTTCTGGCATGTAAAAGTGAGAAAGGATTCTTGAGTAGTCTACTGTATTGACCTTCTTGTACATTGTGTGTGACTGGTTGTAGCAACAAACACAATTTTAAATAAGGCAAGAAAACAAGCAACGGTATCTTGAAAAGCTAAGAGAAGCTGCTAAAATAGTCAGGAAAGCAATGAGACAAATGGAAGAAAAAAAGAGCCAATACACTAAAATGGGGGTGGGAGGCAGACATTTGAAATATTATAGAGACAGGAAGAAAAAGAAAAGTAGCATTGTGAAGGGAGTAAGGAAGGAATATGATGAGGCCATTTACGGCATTTTCAGCAACCACTCCACAGGACTGAGCTCATAAATCACAACTGCACGCTCTTTTCTCACCGCCAGATCACAGCAACGTTTCAAACTAATGTTACCCCCCCCCCCCTCATCCTGTACATGAATCCACATTCAATTACCAATGACCCAAGACTTGGAACAACCTCCAGCTTCATCTATGACAAATACAATCATACTATATCTTCAGGAAGAAGCTAAAGACTCACCTCCCCAAACACATAAATACAGCCCTAACCTACCTATATTACCTTGACCAGTGTTCACGCCCTCAGTAAGACTCTTTTCAGGAACCCATTACATCCTATTGTGAATCTCGTCCATCTTACGGTAAACTGTACCCATCTTATTGTAAATCTCTTCACTCTTATTATAAACCGCACTGAATCCCAGGTGAAATTTGCGGTATAAAAGATGGTAAGGATAAACCAGAACTTCTCAGTACTGGGAAGACTTTCACGGTCTGTGTCCCATTCAGTTTAGGATGTGCTGGAGAGGGCTTTAAGGGTGATGCTGGTCAGATTTTTATGGTCTGTATTTTGCAAACGATGAGATGGTTTGGATAGACTGGAATGAGCTTCACTGGCAAATCCAGTAGTTGGAACCTAAGGACAGTACCGGATGAACTTTACAGTCTATGGACATGAAAGATGCAGGACAATTTAATTTAATCATAAATGTATAATATGTGTAACTATTGGGCAGTCTGGATGGACTATTTAGGTCTTTATCTGCATTCATGTATGTATGGCTGGGAGTTGGACCTCTGAATTCAAACACAAATAGGACAGGAAGTGGAAAAAGACCATGAATAATTTTTAGAAGAATGTGTTCATCAGGAACTAGCTAAAACAAACAAGTTATTTAGGAAACTCTGCTCGAAAGTATATTTCCGCAATAAAGAGACCCCCAACGGACTGGAATACAATTTTAAATGAAAGAATCCACATTTCACCACACATGATGGACAAAAATAATTGGACAACTGCACAGAAAGTTTCAGATGTAGGGAGAAATCGCAATTTTCAAGCAAACGAAAGAAAATTCTGTGCAAACTTTTCGCCACCAGAACGAGCTGCTCTATAAAGCGTACAAAATAACCAAACCATTGGGCTCCTTTTACTAAGGTGCGCTGGCGTTTTTAGCGCGCCGCTACATTGTGCCCCGCGCGCTAACCCCAAGCTAGGCGCCAACAAACTAACGCCAGCTCAATGGAGGCGTTAGCGCCTAGCGCAGCTTAGTAAAAGGAGCCCATTGTCTTCAAACATGCAGACAAAGAGGGTTCTGTTCATTGTGAGCTTCTATATCTCTACTAATGACTGGGGAGTCAGTTCTGAGCGGTTTGCAAGAGCTCCAGTAAAGGTGCTACAATACATGAGCTCCAGTAAAGGTGCTACAATACATGAGCTCCAATAAAGGTGTTACAATACATGAGCTAAATATATGTGAATCTTACCTGTTTATACCATCTAATGTTTCTATAATGTCTCGTAATTCGTCTTTCTTTGTATGATTTGTGAATTCACCCTTTCGTGTTCCAAGTTGGGGGGGGGGGTAGCCTGCTGTTTCCTCCATGTTGCTATTCCCCCTAATTGTTTCTTCATTTGCTAAAGTGTTGTCTTTAGTGTAGTGATTATAGACACACAAAAATATATTCAAGGAAGCAGACAGCTCTCAGACAATACATACTATAGGAAACTGAATGAAGAATCCACAGATGATTAGACTAAACAGTTTAGAAACCTTACCAAAACACTTCCAAAGCAAGTGCAGCCATATTTAAAGAAACCGATACCTAACCATCCTTCTGTGAGCACATTCTACTTGCTGATCAAAATCCACAAATCTAACAACCCTGGTAGACCAATCATTTCTGCTGGTGGCACAAGACAAACAACTTCATATAAGATACCACAGACTTTCTGAACAAATAAAACAAAATCAGACAACTACCACCTAATGCAGTGCTAGTCACAAGGGATGCAGAATCACTATACAGCAACATTCCTCATGCAGATGGTGTGTCTGCATGTGAGAAGTTTCCCAAAACATCTACCCTGGACCACCAGTACTCACTGGAAGCTGCTACAACTTAAGAACATAAGAATAGCCTTACTGGGTCAGACCAATGGTCCATCAAGCCCAGTAGCCCATTCTCATGGTGGCCAATCCAGGTCCCTCGTACTTGGTCAAAACCCAAGGAGTAGCAACATTCCGTTCAGAATCCAAAAGAACAGCAAGATTCCGGAACCCCAAAGAGTAGCAACATTCCATGCTACCGATCCAGAGCAAGCAGAGGCTTCCCCCATGCCTTTCTCAATAAAAAGACTAAGGACTTTTCCTCCAGGTACTTGTCCAAACCTTTCTTAAAACCAGCTCTACTGACAGCTGTCAACATTTGCCTATTTCTGATCTGCAGAAGGATCACCTTTGAATGTTAATCAAACAATGCACTAAGGGCTCCTTTCACGAAAGTGCGCTAGCGTTTTTAGCGCACGCACCGGATTAGCGCGCGCTATAGAAAATCTACCGCCTGCTCAAAAGGAGGCGGTAGTGGCTAGTGCGTACGGCAATTTAGCGTGCGCTATTCCGCGCGTTAAAGCCCTAGCGCACCTTCGTAAAAGGAGCCCTGAGTTAGTCTAATAACTCTTATTGCCCAATAACTTTTATTTCTTTTAATTCTATATATTACCTTATACAGTGGTACCTCGGTTTACAAGTGCACCAGTTTGCGAGTGTTTTGCAAGACGAGCAAAACATTCGCAAACTTGGTGCCTCGTAAACCGAGCTTGCCTCGCTGTACGAGCGCCCCCCCCCCAGCGATCCGGTATCTCCCCCTGCTCGCATTGCCCCCCCTACTCGCATTGCGATCCTCCTCCCCCCCCCCCCCCGAGCAGTCAATGACACCCTTTACCCGACTTGGCACCAGTGCCGGTGCCCGAAGATCCTCCCTCTTCTGGCGCGGCCTGGGCTGGGCGGTGCGTTGGAGATCCTCCTTCTTCTGGTCTGGGCTGGGCTGGACTGGCTTTGAGGATTTGTGCATGCTCAAAGCCTTCTGGTCTCGCTCTCAATCTCAGAGAGAGCAAGACCAGAAGGCTTTGAGCATGCGCAAATGCTCAAAGCCAGTCCAGCCCAGCCCAGACCAGAAGAAGAAGGATCTCCGACGCACCGCCCAGCCGCGCCAGAAGAGGGAGGATCTTCAGGCACCAGCACTGGTGCCAAGTCGGGTAAAGGGTGTCATTGACTGCTCGCGAGGGGGGAAAGTAGGATCGCGGTGAAGGGGGGGCAACGCGAGCAGGGTGGGGATGCCGGTTCGCAGGGGGGGGAAGCTGGATCACGGGGAGGGGTTTGGAACAGCGTCGGATTCCTCAAGGGGGGGGGGGAAGAATGGAGCAGCGCCGGTAGCCTTGTGGAGGGGGGGGGAGGAGGTGGAACCAATCAAAGCAGTTTTCCTTACTTCCTATGGTGAAACTTGCTTTGATATACGAGCAATTTGGTTTACGAGCATGCTTCTGGAACGAATTATGCTCGTAAACCAAGGTTCCACTGTACAGTGAAAGAGAGCCACATAACTTATGGCTTTTGGATTAGTGTGACATGTATGAGATCATGTGTAGAATTTCTTCCTCATTTTGCTTTATATTTAAACTAAACCTTAGGTTTGTATACCGCATCATCTCTACATTCGCAAAGCTCGACACGGTTAACAAGGGTTAGGGTAGAAAGGAACTCCAGTGAAAGGAAAAGACGAAATGAAGAGAAAATTTAGGACAGAGTAACCAGAGAGAGGAAGAGTTACATTTTTGAGAATAACCAGGTTTTCAGATGTTTACGGAAGAGTTGGAGGGAGCTCAGATTCCTAAGAGGGGAGGTAAGGTTGTTCCAGAGCTGAGTGATTCTGAAAGGGAGGGAGGAACCTAGTTTTCCTACAAGGGAAACGCCTTTTCGAGAGGGAAAGGAAAGTTTCAGTTTTTGGGTGGATCTGACAGAATTGGGGTTAGAGGAGTTCCAAGAAAGAGGAATGAAGGGAGGGACAATACCGTGTAGGATCTTGAAAGTGAGGCAGGCACATTTGAAGTGGACTCTGGAGATAATCGGAAGCCAGTGGAGCTTGGATAAAAGCGGTGAGACGTGGTCGAATTTGCTTTTTGCGAAGATACGCTTAGCAGCGGCATTTTGAATCCGCTGGAGTCTTTGAAGGTTTTTCTTTGTTAGGCTTAGGTAGATAGAGTTGCAATAGTCCAGTCTGGAAAGGTTTTAAGTTCAAGTGACCTGCTGCAAAGTCCAATCATGCTTTTAAAAGAATATCTTTCCAGAAGAAACAAATGATTAATGCTTGTAAAAAGATGTCTGCAAAGGGTGGAATATTCCTCCTTTGAAACTAGGTAATTCATATATCTCTTGACTACAGCACAAGAAGAGAATTTGTAGTGTGGAACATATATTAAAAGACAAAACGCTTCTCTCATTCATGTACTAGCTATAAAATTTGAGTTGCTAGTTTCCTAAAGATTTAAGTGGTTGCAATCTAGCCACTCCAGGGGAGAGTGTGGTGTAGTGGTTAAAGCTTCAACCTCAGCACCCTGAAGTTGTGGGTTCAAACCCACGCTGTTCCTTGTGACCCTGGGTAAGTCACTTCATCCCCCCGTTGCCTCAGGTACATTAGAAAGATTGTGAACCCACTTGGACAGAGAGAGAAAAATGCTTGAGTAACTGAATAAATTCATGTAAGCTCCCCTGGAAGAATGGTATAGAAAATTGAATAAATAAATTATGGTCTTGACATATTGGTCTCAAGTTAATCAATTTTCCAGCGATGATATCTGTAGGTAGCGCCAACCAAAACTGCAATCACGTGGCTTCAGAATTTCACAAAATTCTGCAATCCAACTCTTCACTGCTGCATCTGAGTGAATGAGACAAAAATAATTACAAAAGCCAATCAAAGGGCAATTATTCTGGAATCAATCTTTACCAGTCTGTTGTTCTGCAATTCTTGGACATTAATTTCGTATAGGGTTATATGGAATCTTGTTCATCTTTTCAGAATTTTGTCCAAAGTTTCCAATAATTGACGATTCTACGACACCTTGGCTATACCATCTAGAACAGGGGCCGCATTGGCGCAAACGCTGCAGCAAGACAGAGGAGGGAGCCGGCAAGACGGTAAACACCTGGGGGCAGCAGAGGAAAACACTGCATCGCCCTCGACCGGCACCGCACAAAATATTTCACGGGGCCACCTGCGGCCCTCGGGACGCAGGTTGGACACCCATGATTAAAATAATAATAATAACTTTATTTTTCTATACCGCCATAGTCAGACGACTTCTAGATGGTTCACACCGAACAGAGCTGGACAATCAGCGAATTATAATGTACACATTATAAGACTGTAAGATTAGAAGAGTATGACGTGTTATGTAAGAATAGATATAATACATGTTAGAAAGCAGCTAAGTTTGCAAACGGTGAGAGAAAAGGGTTTTTTTCACGTAGTGGTCCAGAAGAATGGAATAAGCTTCCATCTTTCATTAAGCAACAAAAGAGTTTGGAGCCCTTCGAGAAACTGTTTAAACGTCAACTGTTCTGTTGTATGACATACTCATATAAAGTCTGACTTTATTGGCGCTGCTGTGATTATATTATGGTATGTTCATGGAGCTGATCTGTTTAGGAGAGTAAGATTGTCTGGAGAGATTAATGTTCTTTTTTTTATTATTATTCAATACTTTTTTTCAACATATAATTCTTTCAGAACAGTAAAGGATAAAGATATACAAACGTAAGGAAGCTCTTTGTCACCCAGAGAGTGGTTATAGGGGAAAACACCCTCCAGGGACTCAAGTCAAAGTTAGACAAGTTCCTGCTGAACCGGAATGTACGCAGGTAAGGCTAGACTCAGTTAGGGCACTGGCCTTTGACCTAAGGGCCTGCCGCGGGAGCGGACTGATGGGCACGATGGACCACTGGTCTGACCCAGCAGCGGCAATTCTTATGGCCTTATGAAATCATGCATTCTAACACAAATCTTTCTAGCCCGCATTAATTTGGAGGAGCTACCGTAATTACATCTCACCATACAGGAAATAACAAAATTAACTTGAAGAAACTCAAGTTAAATCTTTTTTAGTGCTTTCTCTATCTTTTTGGCTCTCAATAAAGACCTGTTTTCAAACTATTTCTCTACATCGTTTCCCTGTTCACGAAAACTGAAAAATTGCTGAAGTTGTATAGCAGGGGTGTCCAACCTACGGCCCCGTGAAGTATTTTGCGCGGCCCCGGTCGAGGGCGAAGCCGTGTTTTCCTCTGCTGCCCCCGGGCGTTTACCGTCTTGCCGACTCCCTCCTCTGTCTTGCTGCAGCGTTGTGTCAGTTTGTCACGTACTTTGGGTCTCCTTTTACGAAGGTGCGCTAGCGTTTTTAGCACACGCACCGGGTTAGCACGCGCTAGCTGAAAAACTACCACCTGCTCCAGAGGAGGCGGTAGCGGCTAGCGCGCACGGCATTTTAGCGCCCGCTGTTCCGCGCATTAACGACTCCAACGCGCCTTCGTAAAAGGAGCCCTTGGTGGTGTTTTAATTTTTGTAAAATGATCGTAATGTCATTTGTGCATATTTAGGAATGTGTTCATGGACTTCGCCTTCTAAACGGCGGATTATAAAGAAACCAAAACCAAACCAAAACTTGAATCAAATTACCCCACTAATGTTTTGGGGGTTTTTTTTCTGGAAGAAAGAAGAAAAAAAGATAATCTTATGGTTAAATTTTGTCAATCTTGCCAATTGGTGATCTGCAAATCTGACTTTTTCCCAAACACTTTATAATTCTTCTCTGTGATACCATTTTTAAAGTTAGTATAATGGGAAAAAAGAACAATCTATATCTACAGCTTTTTTATTGACCTTTATTTCTACATATCAAAGAGAATTGTCAAGTTTCTGGAATCCTGTGGATTACAGGACCGGAGGCAACATGGATTCACTAGAAGTAGGTCTTGGCAGACAAATCTGATCAATTTCTCTGACTGGCTGACCAGAGAATTGGATAGAGGATGTACGCTAGATGTGGTGTATTTAGATTTTAGCAAAGCCTTTGACAGTGTTCCACACAGACGTCTAATAAATAAACTGAGTGCCCTCGGGATGGGTCCCAAAGTGATGGGCTGGGTCAGGAACTGGTTGAGTGGAAGGCGTCAGAGGGTAGTGATCAATGGAGATTGCTCTGAGAAAAGGGATGTTACCAGTTGTGTGCCTCAAAGTTCTTGGGCCTGTTCTTTTTAACATTTTTATAAACGATATTGCTGAAGGGTTGACGGGTAAGATTTGCCTCTTTGCGGATGATACCAAAATCTGCAATAGAGTAGACCTGGCGAAGCTTGAAGAATGGTCTGAAATTTGGCACCTAAAATTTAATGCTAAGAAATGCAAGGCCATGCATTTGGGCTGCAAAAACCCAAGGGAATGGTGCAGATTAGGGAATGAAGAGCTTATGTGCACGACAGAAGAGCGGGACTTGGGTGGGATTGTATGTGATGATCTTAAGGTGGCCAAACAGGTTGAAAAAGGGACGGCGAAAGCTTGAAGGATGCTAGGTTGCATAGGGAGAGGTATGGCTAGTAGGAAAAAGGAAGTATTGATGGTCCTGTATAAGACTTTGGTGAGACCCCACTTAGAATTTTGCGTACAATTCTGGAGGCCGCACCTTCAAAAAGATATAAAAACGATGGAGTCGGTCCAGAGGAAGGCTACTAAAATGGTATGTGGTTTTAGTTCTCCAGCTGGTTTTCTTCGTGTTCACATTTTCTAATTACATCGTTTTTTATGTTTTGCTATTTAGAACTGATAGGTGTACTATTTTTGATATTTTTGATAGTTACTTTTTTCACGGCGTGCTGCCATCACTCGATTAAGGATTAAGGATTTCTCCAAGGATTTCCACTTGCACTAGCATTGGGCACAGGATTGTTATGTGGACTTGGACTTTCTTATGGGTGTTTTATTAAGTTTTTGAATGAGGATTGGGACATGTTTGACTTTTTTTTTACTATCTTTTTTATTTTTGGTAGTAGTTTTTGATTCATTTTTTGTTTTTCTGACTTGCAAGGTACTTTTTTCACTCCCTTATTCTTTTATTGTTTTCCCCTGGTCTTTTTACTTTGGATGGATGCTTGCACCTGATTTTTATCAGCCTATTTATTAAATATTATGGCATTATGATGTACGGGGCAGAATTTATTGAGACGGTAGTCTTAGTGCTTGTCACTTCATGAATATCTGCCTGAGGCTATTGGTCATCACGAAGGGAGAACTTAGCCTGTACTGATTGCCTTTCTTTATTATTTCCTATTTTGAATGGTTCGTTTATTGGAACATAGCTGACGGTGCAATGATCTTTCCATTGTAGGATGTCCAGTTGAGGAGATTAATATCTGTTTACCAATTTTTGTGATTTGGATTTGTCTTCATCATAAGGCATATGGGAACAGACATAAAGATCTCAATCTGTATACTTTGGAGGAAAGGCGGGAGAGGGGAGATATAATAGAGACGTTTAAATACCTACATGATGTAAATGCGAATGAGTCAAGTCTCTTTCATTTGAAAAGAAGCTCTGGAATGAGAGGGCATAGGATGAAGTTAAGAGGTGATAGGCTCCGGAGTAATCTAAGGGAATACTTTTTTACAGAAAGGGTGGTAGATGAGTGGAACAGTCTCCCAGAAGAGGTGATGGAGACATAGACTGTGTCTGAATTCAAGAGGGCTTAGGATAGGCATGTGGAAATGAATCTCTCAGAGAAAGAAAGAGATAATGGTTACTGCGGATGGGCAGACTAGATGGGCCATTTGGCCTTTATCTGCCATCATGTTTCTATGTTTCTGTGATGTGCTGCTGTCTTATCAACTTTTAGTAATATTTTATGGAGACAATTAGGTATTTACTCAGGTCAATTGGCTGTCTAAAATTCAGAACTCAGTAAGGGGGTAATTCTGAACAAATCACCTAGATTTAGGGGGCATGATGGTACCTATTTCTTATCTATAAGGCACAGTGTCTAACTCTACTACTGTATAACTCAAAAGTGTGCGGCCATGGATACATCAAGGGCATTCTGAAAAGTTGTATGCATAGTTATACACTACAGCCTCACAGCACCTAGCCTGGGCACCAGCATTTGCACTAGGATTCAGCAGGCATATGAAGGGGCTACTGGAAAGTTCTCAGCCCAACCAACGAAGTTGGGGCAGTCTCCGTCGAGAGCCATACGCTTAGTCCAGTGATTTTCTGTCAGAAAAATATAGAACCATAAAATTGGAAAATCACTGGACTAAGCGTATAGCTCTCGACGGAGACTGCCCCAACTTCGTTGGTTGGGCTGAGAACCTTTCAGAGGTCTCTCATACATGTTGGCTAGATTAGGCACTGGAATCGGTATTAAGGGTGATTGTACAAAAGGCACACACCTTTTATAGAATCACTAGTTGTTTAGCCCATTACATTAACGGGTGCTAGCAGCCCTTCTCCCTTATTTTTACCTCCTCCCTGTCCAGCAACACCTCCCCCCTTTCCCTGCTCCCCCCATATAGCAGTAGCCCTTCTCCTTTTATCTCCCCCTGTCCAGCAGTACCCCTCCCATTCCCTCCTCCCCCTGTCCAGCAGTAGCCCTTCTCCTTTTATCTCCCCCTGTCCAGCAGCACCCCTCCCATTCCCTCCTCCCCCTGTCCAGCAGTAGCCCTTCTCCTTTTATCTCCCCCTGTCCAGCAGCACCCCTCCCATTCCCTCCTCCCCCTGTCCAGCAGTAGCCCTTCTCCTTTTATCTCCCCCTATCCAGCAGTACCCCTCCCATTCCCTCCTCCCCCTGTCCAGCAGTAGCCCTTCTCCTTTTATCTCCCCCTGTCCAGCAGCACCCCTACCATTCCCTCCTCCCCCTGTCCAGCAGTAGCTCTTCTCCTTTATGTCCTGCTCCCCCCCCTTGTCCAACAGTAGCCCCAGGAAAAGAGTGAGGATCACAGGACCAAAGCTTTTACTCCACTCCTCTTGATGCCTGACATCCAAGTAGGGGAAATCCACTCTCCCCACCTCCTTGCTCCTGCTGCACTTCCTCCTCGGCTATACACACGCACACACACACTTACATCCAGCTCTCCGGCTCCTCCCGCCCCTCCTCCACCTTCCGCTTCTTCGGCGGGGGCCAACGTTTGCTTTATTTTGTTTTCTTTTCTTTTCGCGTGTTCCTCCATCACGGAAAAACAGCACTACCGGCCAACTTAGTCCCTTGCCGCCCCCTTCCCGCGGTCCCAACAAACGTCCTTACTCAAGCAGGGGCCGCACTCTAAACACGCTGCATCGCGGCCTGCTACTGCCCTGATTTGCTCTGCCCGTGTCGGGAAGAGAAGAGGAGCGGCGGCAAGGAACTAAGGGAGCCGAAGGTAGGGTCGGATGGGAGGCTGAACAGGGGTTCGGGTGTGCCGGGGAGAGGACTGAAGACGACGCCGACGACCGGAGAGAGAGAGAGAGAGCCGCTGCAGCGTCTCTGAAGTTGAAAAAAACTTCGGCCCGTCTCCATGCTCGGCCGTCTTGACTTTTTTTTTTTTTAGTTGAAAGACGCGGCCGTGGCTCCTCTCACGATCCCCGCCTGCGTCCGACGCAGGCGGGGATCGTGAGAGTAGCCACCGCCGCGTCTTTCAAAGAACCGTAATCCGCGCATGCGTACTTCCTATGTGTCGCTACAGCTCACGGAAAACCGGCGCACACATAGGAAGTGCGCATGCGCGGCTTACCATTTTATTATGTTAGATGCTTGAGACCGATTTTTCCCAACATAAAATTTTGAGTGTCTTGTACAGATTTCCCTCCTTTATGAGCATGAAAAAAAATAAATTAATAAAGATAACTGGATTTCAACAAATCATTATTTGTGGTCACATTGTAGAGATTCATTTTGAGGGGATGGATGTTTTGCTTGAAATCAGACACTAACCCCCTGTTTTAGTAAGGTGCGCTCTGCGTTTTACCCTGCGCTAACCGCTAAAGCGTCCATAGACTAACATGCACGTGTGATTAGCATTTAGCGCGTGCTAAAACACTTAGCGCACCTTAGTAAAAAGAGACCTAAGGAATGACCTTTTCATACGCTTTTTTTTTTTTTTTTTTTGCATAAACCCCACACTGCTGCCAGACCAATCAGGTAGAAAATAAGATTATCATAAATGCAGAAAACAGCTAGGCATAGACTGGCTATAGTAGACTCTCAACACAGAAACGTGGAGGGGCATAATAAAAAAAAAAAACGTCTAAGTCCCCTTGTGGCCTAAGGCCTTAAACGTTGAAAGTAGAAGCAGGAAAAATGTTCATTATC
The DNA here is from genome assembly GCF_902459505.1 of Geotrypetes seraphini. Lineage (NCBI taxonomy): Eukaryota > Metazoa > Chordata > Amphibia > Gymnophiona > Dermophiidae > Geotrypetes > Geotrypetes seraphini. The sequence goes on from NC_047084.1 coordinate 142,583,702, forward strand.
AAAAAAAACGTCCAAAATGAGTTTTTTTTTTTGATAATGGCCTGCCTCTACATTCAGCTGTTTAAACGCCCAGACCACCACTACGTCTAAACTTATACCATATAATCAACCTACAAAAAGCCTAAGTCCCAAATGTCCAAAACAAGGGCTTTTAGGTGAAGGAGGAGCCAGTCCTTCACCTAAAAGCTGGATTCTGTAACCGGTGTCTGTCAAAAACAACACCGGTTACAGAATCCACCCCCCCCCCCCCCGACAACATCGGGGCAAGAGGGAGCCTCCTGGCCAGGTGACACCCCCTACCCCACCCCCACTAAGATATGAGCAAGAGGGATCCCAGGCCCTCTTGCCCTGGACGCACCCCCTCCCCACAATTGCTCCCCCGAACCTCCGATCGGTCCCCCACCCGCAAACCCATGAGACCTCTCTACCGACCCCTCAATCCCCCACCCCCAATCCCCCTCCCCGTACCTGCAAAATTCATTGGCCAGACGGACAGGTGCCAAGCCCGTCTGTCTGGCAGGCCAGCCATCCCTTAAATGGCTGGCCTTAGGGCCTGATTGGCCCAGGTGGCTCAAACCCTGTCCACAGGTGGGGCCTGAGGCGCCTGGGCCAACCGGAATAGGCCCAGTAACATTAGGCCCCTCCTGTGGGTGGGGCCTTAGGCACATAGGCCTGTATCTTAGTGGGAGTGGGGGGTAGGGGGGTCGCCTGGCCAGGAGGGCTTGGGTTCCATCCTGGGCCAATGTCGGCAGGGGGGTTGCAGTTCGATTGGGCAGGAAGGCTTGGGCTCACTCTTTCTCCAATGTTGTCAGGGGGTCGCGGTTCGACAGGGCAGGAGGGCTTGGGCTCCCTCCTGCCTGAATCGTTGTAGGGGGGGGTGATGCATCGCGGCAGGAGAGATTGGCTATTTCCCCTGCTGCGATGTGATCACCCCTCTACCAGAACTGCCACAAACCGCGGCAGGAGAGATTGGGCATCTCTCCTGCCATGGGTCACAGCAGTTCGGGTAGAGGGATGATCACATCTTGGCAGGGGAGATGAGCCATCTCTCCTACCACGATGGTTGCAGTGGGGGGGTGGGTAGGTTGCCGGCCCGTTGAGCTGATCATGCCAGCTGTCATCAGCTCAGCGGGCCCTTTTTCGGCACTTATACCTGTTCTGACTTGGTCTAAGTCAAAATGTATAAGTGCCGACTAGTCAACCTGTCAAAATCTTTGGTTATACCTGCTGTACGCCTATGTCCAGGTCAGCCCACCTCCCGCCCTTCCCCTCCTCTAAAAACACCTCTTTTCGCTCTATGCGTTTAGAAGCAGGAGAAAGGCCTAAGCTGGTTTTAGATACATCTAAAACCAGCTTTAGAAACATAGAAATAGACAGCAGATAAGGGCCACAGCCATGGCCCATCTAGTCTGCCCACCCCAATGACCCTCACCTACCTTTCTCTGTGAATAGGCTTTTTGATCATCCAAGTACCCATTTAGGCCACTTTTTAGATGGTTTTCTTTTTTATTATGAGCCCCTTAGAAACATGATGGCTGATAAAGGCCAAATGGCCCATACAGTCTGCCCACCCGCAGTAACCAATATTTCTTCCTCTATCTAAGAGATCCCAAGTGACTATCCCAGGCCCTCTTAAATTCAGACACAGTCTCTGTCTCTACCACCTCTTCCGGAAGGCTGTTCCATGCATCTACCACCCTTTCCATAAAAAAGTATTTCCTTAGATTACTCCTGAGCCTATCACCTCTTAACGTCATCCTATGCCCTCTCATTGCAGAGCTTCCCTTCAAATGAAAGAGACTCAACTCGTGTGCATTTATATTTAAACGTCTCTATCATATCTCCCCTCTCCCGCCTTTATCCCTTTCTTGAACTTTCTAGTGTTCTTTTCTAGTTTTAATTCTTTCGGGAGGAAGTTCCACCATCTTGGAGCCATCACTGAGAACATTCTTGTCCTGACGCTTTTGTGTTTGATGTCTCTGAAGGAAGCTATTTCCAAAGGAGGGCATGGTAATCATGCATGCAAATTTACACCATTGTTTTGAAATGAGTAAAGTCATTTGTGCATATTTTTTTTTCATAATTTAAGTGGGTAACTTGTGTGCGAAAATAGTCTTAAAAATGGAGCTAAATGCATTGAGTGACGACAGAGATGAACTTAGGAATGAAGATGAATTCAAGTCACTGTCACACAAAAGGATTTAGCTGCATCGGGCTTCTGCAGTGTTGTCTGTACAATTGATATGCAAATATCTGTATTGCTAAAATTTGCAGGCTCTGAAGAAACTGTATTTTGTCTCATGCATTTTAAATATTCATTGTGTTTCTTTCAGTTAAAAAAAAAACCCCTATGATTTGCATATTAAAAAAAAAAAAATCTACAATAGATCATGGCTCAAAAATTTGCAGGATGATTCTGCTTCCGAAAACAGCAGGTATTTGGGGTTGACCTTCAATTTCTATATTTGCATTTACTTTTATTCTTGGTCTATAGCTCCGTGATTAAAACTGAGTCTGATGCATAAATCAGTTTCAAGAATAAAACATAATTTTAATTTACATAACTGCTTTTTGATGATTTTTTTTTTTAATGCACTCATATATTTAGATTCCATTCAGCAATCTCCTTAAAACAGGAGTTTCTGGTACTGCTGCCACATTTGCAAAGATCTTATATGCAATGTGATACATTTTTTCATGATTAACCCTTCCCTCTCCCCTTTACATAACTGTGGAAGAGCTGAATGCTCTGCGCTGCTCCGATGCTCATAGGAACTCTATGACTGTCAGAGCAACGCAGAGAGAGCCAGCTAACGCTAAAAATCTCTCGTGTGGTTTTGTAAAGGTGGGGGGGGAGTTTGTAATAATATCTTACTGTTATTTCTTGGAATCTTCATAAGGAGGTCATTTTACAAGGCAACAAGAACAAAACGGAAGTCTTGACCGACTTTGGAAACTAAGAACAATTAAGCCATGTTTTGACCTTTCTTCTTTTAGGTTATTGGTGCAATCTCTCATCCTGAGCACTTTAAATTACTGTAATATTCTCTATCTATCAGTTTGCAAGAAAAACACTAATAGGTTGCAGCTTACTCAAAACACTGCCGTCCACTTGATCTTTGGATTGAAAAAAATCCGATCATGTGTCACAGTATTATCATAAGCTGTACTGGTTGTCCATCAAGGCAAGAGTTTTCAAGTTTGGTTGTACATGTTTTAAGGCTTTGAGCGGGTTATTACCCAGCTACCTTCTTGATCACTTTGAATTTGCCAATAGGAAACATTTCTACGATTTTTTTGATTTTCCATCTGTTAGAAGATGTATCTTTAAATGATTTTTTGGTAGGACTCTATCATAAACCTCCAGCCCATCGTATCAGGCTGGAATATGGGATAAACATATTAGTAACTTTATATCAACTTCCATTTCTTACCAGGCTTTTAGGAAAAGCCTGAAAACATATCTGTTTGGCAAATATTTTGAATAACTGATTGTGATCAACTGTGAACGTTCAGTAATTTTATCTTTTGTTAACCGTTCTGAACAGAGAGGTAGCTGCAATATATGTTTTTTGTTATGTTATGTTATATTATGTTATCGGACTAGCACTTCATCAAGTTGCTAAGACTCGAACCCTAATTGACGGCATCTAAATAGCAACACTCGGGCAAAGAGGAGATGACAGCAAGAAAATTTTTTTAAAAAAAGCAATGAGGCAGCAAAGTCAAGGATTCCAAGGAAATTTTATTAAAAACTCTCAATATCTTTTGAACACCCTATAAGCTCAGTAAATTGCCAAACTCGACTACGAATTGCTGCTGGTCATGCCAATTGGCTGTGGGAACCCTTGACCACATGATTTTTCACTGTCCACCTATTAAATCATACTGGCTTAAAGTTTGGGATACAATAAGAATGGTCACCAAGATCGATGAGGACATCACCTTGGCTATTGTAATCTATGGGTAATTTGGGTTACATTTGACGGTTAACAAATGGGTTGGGAAATTGCTGAGATGTCTCCTGCTTATTATAATAATAATAATAATAATAATAATTTTATTCTTATATACCGCCATACCCAGTGAGTTCTAGGCGGTTCACATCAATTAGATTAGGATCCGCGTTGACATGCAGATTTACAACAATTTATCAGATTTACAACAAATTTAACCGAACTTGACAGATGATGAAGGAAGAGGGTAGAAGATAGGGAAAAGAGAAGCTATCATGAAGGAGGAGAAGAGCAGAGCGAGGGGCGAGGTGTTATTGCAGGAGGGGGTACGGTTAAGGGTCTTGTTTGCTGAATAGGTAAGTTTTGAGTAATTTTCTGAAGCCGAGGTAAGTGGGGGCCTCGAGTATCATTTGGGCTAGCCATGGGTTCATCTTAGCTGCTTGGAAGGCGAAGGTTTTGTCTAGGAATTTTTTGAGACGACAAAGTTTTAGCGAAGGGAAGGCGAACAGCTGAATTCTGCGGGATTTCTTGTTGGTGCAATAAAGGTTAAAGTGGGGATTGATGTATCATGGCAATGAACCATTTACCGATTTGTAGCAGAAGCATGCGAACTTGAAAAGAACTCTGGATTAGAATGGCAGCCAATGAAGTTGGTGGTAGAAAGGGGTGATATGTTCCCATTTCTTTAGGCCAAAGATGAGACGAACGGCGGTGTTTTGGATCATTTTTAGTCTCCTGGTAGTTTTCTTCGTGGAGTTCAGGTAGATGATATTGCAGTAGTCTAGAATGCTGAGAATGGAAGATTGTACTAGTAGGCGGAAAGAGGTGTCATTGAAGTATTTTTTTATGGTGCGGAGTTTCCAAAGTACCGAGAAGCTTTTCCTGACAATGAGGTTGGTGTGATTTTCTAAAGATAAATTTTTGTCCAGAGTGACTCCCAGAATTTCTAAGGTATGTTTGAGGGGGAAAGTCATTCCTTTCAGTTGAATTGTAGTGTTCTTGATTTTGTCTTTGGGGGTGGCATATTACAGTCAAAACCATATTATCCATCTGGAAAAATTGTTCTAACTTGTCCTACCATACTTGTGGAATCAAGTATGTCAGATAGCCAGGTTTGAAAGGTCCCATGCTGAAAAACATAATTGTATTGACACATATAACAAAATATGGCAAGCTATGAACGATTTCAGTGAATCTGTATGACGATGCTGTCATGTACCTTGGCATTATTTCCTTATCTCAGACTTGCTAACTTTGAGGGTACTCATCTTATGACTGACATCCTATTTGTTGTTCAAGTTCAAGTTTCAAGTTTAGTAGATTTTAATTTTTATGCAATATCATATATTTCAATGCGTATTACATGTTTCCAATACATAAAAAGAGAGCAGGGTAGACAAAATAAAACAAGATAACACATTACATACTAATCATTTTGTTCTATTACAGGTTAGTACAAACTGGCACAAATGGGTAATGGGAAGAACTACAATTTATAAAAAAGAAACATTTAAGGTTTGAACACAAAGGATGGGATCATTTGTGTTTTGTTTTCTATTGTTCAAGGTGTCAGGTCAAAAGCGCGCCGGGACAAAGGCGCACGCAGACAATTGAGCGCAGCGTGGAGGCGTGCGCTGCAGAAAATTACTGTTTTTAGGGCTCCGACGGGGGGGGGGCGTGGGGGGAACCCCCCACTTTACTTAATAGAGATCGTGCCGCGTTGTGGGGGCATTGTGGGGGGTTTGGGGGTTGTAACCCCCCACATTTTACTGAAAACTTAACTTTTTCCTGTTTTTAGGGAAAAAGTTAAGTTTACAGTAAAATGTGGAGGGTTACAACCCCCCAAACCCTCCATAACACCGGCGCAATCTCTATTAAGTAAACTGGGGGGGCTCCCCAACAAAAAACCCCGTCAGAGCCCCTAAATAAGTAATTTTCTTTGGCGCGCGCCTCCGTCTTGCGCTCAGTTGTCGGCACGCGCCTTTGTCTTTCGCGGGGTTGTCTATGAACCATTGTTCAATTTGTACTACCTGATCATGAAAGTTTTAATACCGGATACTGCTGTATGCATTGTATGTTTCAGTTACATGTACCTGGATACACAGTACAGTGGTACCTCGGTTTACGAGTGCACCAGTTTGCGAGTGTTTTGCAAGACGAGCAAAACATTCGCAAACTTGGTGCCTCGTAAACCGAGTTTGTCTCGCTGTACGAGCGCTCCCCCCCCACGATCCGGCATCCCCCCCAGCGATACGGGATCCCCCCCCCCGCTCACGTTGCCCCCCCTCCACCGCGATCCTACTTTCCCCCCTTCCGAGCAGTCAATGACACCCTTTACCCGACTTGGCACCTGTGCCGGTGCCCGAAGATCCTCCCTCTTCTGGCGCGGCTGGGTGGTACATCAGAGATCCTCCTTCTTCTGGGCTGGGCTGGGCTGGACTGGCTTTGAGCATTTGCGCATGCTCAAAGCCTTCTGGTCTCGCTCGCTCCGAGATTGAGAGCGAGACCAGAAGGCTTTGAGCATGCGCAAATGCTCAAAACCAGCCCAGCCCAGCCCAGAAGAAGGAGGATCTCCGATGCACCGCCCAGCCAAGTCGGGTAAAGGAAGTGTCATTGACTGCACGGGGGGGGGGGGCGAAGTAGGATTGCGGTGGAAGGGGGGGCAATGCGAGTGGGGGGGAGGATGCCGGTTCGCAGGGGGGGAAGCCGGATCGCGGGGAGGGGTTTGGAACAGCGTCGGATTCCTCAAGGGGGGGGGGGAAGAATGGAGCAGCGCCGGTAACCTCGGGGGGGGGAGGAGGTGGAACCAATCAAAGCAGTTTCCCTTACTTCCTATGGGGAAACTTGCTTTGATATATGAGTGTTTTGGTTTAAGAGCATGCTTCTGGAATGAATTATGCTCGTAAACCAAGGTACCACTGTATATGCATTTTTATTCACTATTGTTATAAATCTAATAAATATATTGAACTTGAAAAACTCTCAATGTCGCATATGGAGAGGACTCGACCCAGCTGTGTTTCAGGAGTCTTTCAACCTTCAGGAAGAGACAACCTGATCGACCAGGGGTGTGAAATGAGGGCCACAATCCAGTTAGATTTTCAGGATTTCTCCAATGAATATGCATGAGATCTTTTTGCATACAAAGGAGGCAGTGCATGCAAATAGATCCCATGCAAATTTGTTAGGGAAATCCTGACTGGATTGAGGCCCTCGTTCCCCACCTCCTGTTATAGACAATTCTAGGGTATGTCAATATTGAAAATTGTGAACATCGATTAACAATCAGAAACAGTTAGGTAGTTTATAGCTTATTAAAACTTGTTATACCACACAAGCTGTCTCAAAGAACTGCACAGTGTACAAGCTAAGAAAAAATAAAAGCTCCATAATAAAGAGTACAGGACGATATCTTCATACATTCGAAGATCAATTAATCACGTGAAAAAGTCAAGAACTGCAGACCTAACCATTACGCTGGCCAACACTCATTTTAGTGCCTCAAATGTTACATCTATTTCTGGGTGTATTTGATCTGCTGATTCCAAAAATGGCACCAGTTTTCTCCTATCAATTCTATTTTTTGAGATACGGAACATGTGCAATATACCACTCTTCACTCTGCTTGACCATTAAAAAAATCAGGATATTTTAATGTAGTGTTTAAATTAATATCTTTTAAGCATGAAGGAAACATATTAGAAATTAAAAGCAAAGTGTACAACATGAAAATCTGCTTATTTCATACCAAAAACACAAGTTTATGATTCAAACTATCCAGTCATTCGACACATAAGAAGCTCCTTTTGTAAGACTTCCAAGAGTGGAATCTGCCAGGACAATCCCGAATACGATTCCAACAATAGTCTGCTTCATGTGTGCATCCCATCGTCCTTGGTATCTGGCTTCCATTGTTTTTATGTCTTGGTGAAATCTTTCACCTTGCTCTTCGCTTAAGTCAACAAGGTTCTCTGGAAAGCGATCTAAGTGACTGTACAGATAATGGACTTTAACGTTCATGTTACAGCTGATCAAAGAGCACATCCTCTACTAATTGTGTATAGTTGTCTGCCCTCTTGTTGCCAAGAAAGTTTTTCAGAACAAGAACAAATGAAGACTGGGCACATGATTTGATTTCATTCATTGATGCTATAAAATGTGAGTCATTTATAAGTTAGAAACATAGAAAAATGACGGCAGAAAAGGCCAAAGCCTACCAAGTCTGCCCACTCTAGTGACCCTTCTCCTTGATTTTGCTCACAACCCCCTGCCCTTACATCATTAGAGATCCCACATGAATATCCCATTTATTTTTGAAATCTGCCACGCTGTTGGCCTCAATCACCTGCCATGGGAGTTCATTCCAATGATCGACCACCCTCTCGGTGAAGAAATACTTTCTGGAGTCACCATGAAATTTCCCTCCCCTGATTTTCAGCGGATGCCCTCTGGTGGAAGAAGGTCCCGTAAGACGGAAGATATCCTCTTCCACCTCGATACGACCCGTGATATATTTAAATGTCTCAATCATGTCCCCTCTCTCTCTTCGTTCTTCAAGTGAGTACAGCTGCAATTTATTCAGCCTTACTTCATACGGAAGATCCTTGAGCCCCCGAGACCATCCTGTTAGCCATCCGCTGAACTGACTCAATTCTCAGCACATCTTTCCGGTAATGTGGTCTCCAGAATTGAACACAATATTCCAAATGAGGTCTCACCATGGACCTGTACAGTGGCATTATGACCTCTGGCATCCTGCTGATGTCTGATCTGTGGACCATAGACAATTCTTGCCTTCAGTTTTTCCATGCTAAGTCCAGGTAACATATGCACTATGGGCCAGATTCTATATAGGACGCCCGGTCTTAGCAACCGCCTAAGCGTTATTTGAGAATCGCACATGAGCGTCCTATACAGAATCACATCTGTCCTAACGGACAGACACCTAACCCCGCCTAATCCTACCTAGCCACCCCAATTCTCTAACTGGCATTTATGTCATAGGCACCAGTTAGAGAATCGCGTTGCTGCAGAGCTGATCGCAGCAAGGGAATTACCCTGCCGTGATCAACTCAGTGGCAACCACAATGGCAGGGAACCCCCAAATCCCCCTGGTGAAATCGGGCAGCAGGAGGATGCCCACTCCCTCCTGCCACCCCCCGAAGCATCCATCGGCAGGAGTTATGCCCAATTCTTCCTGCTGGAACCCCCCCAGAAATACCCCCACCCAACCGCGATAGGGAGTGGGGACAACTACTCCCTCCTGCCAGAACACCCTATTGAACCCTCCCCCCACCCAGCAAAGATCAACCCCCCCATCCAGCAACCACTTCTTTACCAGCTGACCCCCCCCACCCGGCAATCCCCTTAAAGGGGAGACCACCCCCCAACTCTCCCCGTACCTTGTAAACAGAAAGTCTGGCTGGAGTGAGGCATATCACCCTTTGGCCGGCAGGCCTGCCACTGGAAAATGGCAGGCCTTACCTTCCTGGTGCATTCTGGGATGCACCAGGAAGGAGCCTAAGGATAAAGGCGAAAGCGGATAGACTCGGACGTATCCTCAGAAAAATTTTTTTCGGAGTGGAAAGGGTGGTGAGTGCGTGGAATGGGCCTCTAGGTAAAGGTGGTGGAAATAAAAAGTGTATTTGAATTCAAGAAAGCTTTCGACAAGTATGTTGGATCTGTACGAAAGAGAGAGGGATAGTAGATGGCATGGATAGGCAGACCAAATGGTCTTTATCTACCTTTATTTTTCGCTGCTTCTATCTTTAAGTCCCCATTGTACAATACAATTTTTTTTTTTTCTCTGTGGGGTGGTTTTTAATTTGGAGTTTGTTACTAGTTGGATTTTTGTAGATCAGTCTTTTTCCTCTAGATTTTTATTTATTTATTTTTTTTTTACTCTTCTGTTTTTCCCAACACAGTACAGGAAGCTGATGATAAAATTTGGGCTCCGATGGTAGTACCGGTAGATGTAGGAGCCCGCGGGTGAAACTCTGAGGCTTGAGTTATAATTGTTGTTATTCTCCTGGAATCTCCCCGCATTGCAATTTTATTTCAGCAAACTTGGTTCCATGATAATACTATTGAGTACCAATATTTGTAATGCTGATTTTGGAGCATCATTTACTGATATAAAAAAATAGAATAGCATAGTAAAAAAGTCTTTTTTTTTTTTTTTTTTAATTACTGCAGCAAAAATAGCCTTGGCATGTGTAAAAAACCTGGGTAAGTACTTGTTAGGGCTACTTTTTACCACAGCTTAGCAAAAGGACTCCAAGGAGCTATATTGCAAAAGACTGAGGAGAGGTTTTAATAAATATGATGGGCAGATGTGTAATGTACAGTGAAAATTAGAAAATCTATTTAACAGACAATTTACATCCCCAGGTAGAAATGGAGGGAAAAAAAAATCTTCCCATAGCCCGTCTGATGGACGACTATAATTTTCGGATGTGGTACAAACAGAAGTGCCTTTATTTTCTAATGAACATACTGTATATTTTATACAGTTGTCTAATGCATGCATATATTACAAAATCTCCCTGTTGGCCTTCACACCAGCTCCGAGTCATGCGTAGGTTTCATAGAAGGACTTTAAACGAGGGAATAAGCGAGGTGGTTTTTTGTTTTATTTTTTTCTTTTCTCTCCTGTTTCTTACTTTTTGCCATAAAAGTAGTTTTAAAAATGAATGCGGCCCTATTACCAAACTGTGGTAAAAAGTGGCCTTAGCATAATATTATGTGGATCATTCCCATGCGCTTAGGCCATTTTTTTTCTCGATGAAGTTACAGGGAAATACTTTTAAAACCAATAGGAGGAAATTTTTTTTCACTCGGAGAATAGTTAAGCTCTGGAACGCGTTGCCAGAGGATGTGGTAAGAGCGGATAGCGTAGCTGGTTTTAAGAAAGGTTTGGACAAGTTCCTGGAGGAAAAGTCCATAGTCTGTTATTGAGAAAGACATGAGGGAAGCCCAAAAAGAGTTCCAACGTAACAAAGAAATACTACAGGAGTGATGGACTGAATGGCCAGTCTTTATGGAGCTCAATAAATCTTGTGTTGATGTGGTTCCAACTATATGATGAGCTGACCAAATCCGAAACAGATAGAAATCCTGAAATATCTGTCCAAGCTGCCTCTCAGTGGGTAGCCGATTTCTACCCACTTTGGATTCTAAATGTTTCATAAGAACATAAGAATTGCAGCTGCTGGGTCAGACCAGTGGTCCATCATGCCCAGCAGTCCACTCACGCGGGGGCCCTCTGGTCAAAGACCAGCACCCTAACTGAGAGTAGCCCTACCTGCGTACGTTATGGTTCTGCAGGAACTTGTCTTTGTCTTGAGTCCCTGGAGGGTGTTTTCCCCTATGACAGACTCCGGAAGAGCATTCCAGTTCTCTACCACTCTCTGGGTGAAGAAGAACTTCCTTACGTTTGTACGGAATCTATCCCCTTTCAACTTTAGAGAGTGCCCTCTTGTTCTCACTACCTTGGAGAGGGTGAACAACCTGTCTTTATCTACTTTGTCTTGAGTCCCTGGAGGGTGTTTTCCCCTATGACAGACTCCGGAAGAGTGTTCCAATTCTCTACCACTCTCTGGGTGAAGAAGAACTTCCTTACGTTTGTACGGAATCTATCCCCTTTCAACTTTAGAGAGTGCCCTCTCGTTCTCACTACCTTGGAGAGGGTGAACAACCTGTCCTTATCTACCTGTCCTTCAGTACCTTGAATGTTTCGATCATATCCCCTCTCAATCTGCCTCTGTTCGAGGGAGAAGAGGCCCAGTTTCTCTAATCTTTCTCTGTACGGCAGCTCCTCCAACCCCTTAACCATCTTAGTCGCTCTTCTCTGGACCCTTTCGAGTAGTATCGTGTCCTTCTTCATGTACGGCGACCAGTGCTGTACGCATTATTCCAGGTGAGGGCGCACCATGGCCCTGTACAGCGGCATGATAACCCTCTCCAATCTGTTAGTGATCCCCTTCTTTATCATTCCTAGCATTCTCTTCGCCCTTTTTGTCTCCGGATTCTAAACGTTGTTGTGGCTTTCTCACTCTCGCTTTGGCTAGACATGATCGCACAGAGTAATACCGTTCAACCATATTATCTTAGGACTTCAGAGGAAGACGTGTTTGTCAACACACGGAGCGTTTCGGGTCCCGGTCGGCTCATCATACAGTTGGAACCACATCTACACAACGTTGATTGATCTCATTAAAGACTAGTCGTTCAGTACATCGATCCTGCAGTATTTCTTTGTTTTCCTGGTTCTCTTATTTCTCTCCTCCAGCTCATGCCACTAAGCTATTCTTTGATTAACAGCAATTTCTGTCTTCCCTCTGTTTCTACATATAAAACCTCTTGGTAGAGGTGACATACGCTCTAATAAAAGTCTGAATCGTGACTCCGGTAAAGCATATTTTATGAGAAATAAAACATTTTAATTGGGATTGTCTTCTGAAAATGTAATTATTATTTTTGTTTTTGTTTTTTGAGATAATGGCTTATTGATTCAGATGCAAAAACAGTGTCAACCATGAAGGTTTTAGATCTGGCTACATCCTAGGGTTCCTTTGCTAGGCTGAAGAGCTCATCGTGCTGCCTAAGATCTCAAATTATCTGATAATAAATGTGCTTATGTTTATTCTTGTTACGCCATGTATTATAACACATAACATACAATTAGAAGAGAAAAACTAATACATATACTCACACACCATTAATAATTTAACATAGTAACATAGTAGATGATGGCAGATAAAGACCCGAATGGTCCATCCAGTCTGCCCAACCTGATTCAATTTAATTTTTTTAATTTTTTCTTCTTAGCTTTACCCAGTACTGTGCTTGGTTTCCAACTGCCAAAATCTCTGTTAAGACTTACTCCAGCCCATCTACACCCTCCCAGCCATTGAAGCCCTCCCCAGCCCATCCTCCACCAAACGGCCATATACAGACACAGACCGTGCAACTCTGCCCAGTACTGGCCTTAGTTCAATATTTAATATTATTTTCTGATTCTAGATCCTTTGTGTTCATCCCACGCTTCTTTGAACTCAGTCACAGTCTTCCTCTCCACTACCTCTCTTGGGAGCGCATTCCAGGCATCCACTACCCTCTCCGTAAAGTAGAATTTCCTAACATTGCCTTTGAATCTATCACCCCTCAACCTCAATCTACCTTACTTTTTTCCATAAATATAATAAATATACCACCCACTGTCGGTTTATCACAAACACCTTTCTCAACAGACAACCCAGGCAAATGCCCTTGTTGCCCAGAAAACCTGGATAATCAGTTACCCATAGTCCAACGTTTTTAAATTGTCTTTGCCAAACTTGTGGTTCATGGGCTAAACTCCTGAATTCTTAGTACGATTTTGTTCACTCTTGACGACAACAGACCAATGTTCATCAGCCAGCCCAACACAATCCTGCGTTTCGCCACTCAGGTGTCCTCAGGAGCTGAAGCCGCTTCAGGTTTTCACTGTATTTATCTCTACAAAATAAACATTATTCCACTATCATGCTGAACTTAACTTATACATCAAATACCCCCACATTCTTGTCAAAATTGTGTCTATATTGCACATACCTATAATCTTGTTCATTAATCATACAGCAACTGCAGCAAAAAAAAATACAGCAAAAACCACGTCTCCCTTCCGGAAGGAATAAACCAAACTAAAAGACCGGACAACCTAACCTACCCTTTTTTTTTATATATATATATAAATTTAATACATTTAGTAATATCAGATGATATCAAAGAAAAAGGTTTCACGAAATGAATACTTATATGATACAATACACAACAAAACAATCCTTTTTAAGCCCATAATCTGGAGAGACCCATTACCATTTTTATTTTTACCATAATTTTTTAAGGAAATCAAAGAAATGGGTTGAATTCATATGGATCCTAATCATTCCTACTATATAAGACCTTGACATCCTACCATTTTCTCAGAGATGAAACATCTTAAATAAATAAAAGAAAAAAGAAACTCACTTCTGTTCACGAGCTAACAAAAATTGTTGCAACTGAATGGGGTCCCAAAAAACATATTCAATGTCCTGTATCTGAATAAGACATTTACAAGGAAACTTTAAATAGAATGATGCCTCAAGAGCTAACACTCTAGTTCTTAATTTCAAAAATTATTTTCTTCTTAGCTGTGTAGCTCTTGAGACATCAGGAAAAATGCTGACCAAGTCTCCGCAAAACTTGGTCAGCCTATTTTGGAAATAAAGTTTCATTATCAACATTTTTTCTGTCTCAGACATACATGCTATTACCATAGTGGACCTAGTCTGAATAACATCTTGAGTATCTTCCAAAAACTCTGTCAGATTTACTTCATCTGTTACCAGATAGTCCACTTCCTGGTCAGTTTTCTTTTTCTTTTGAGGAATATAATAACAATTATTTAATGGGAAGTTTTCCGCATTAGGTAATCCCAGTATTTCTTTAAAATATTTCCTTAACAATATTTCAGAAGATAACAAATGAGATATTGGGAAATTAACCAAGCGGAGATTCCTCCCCCTATGCATATTTTCCAACATTTCCATTTTAGAAAATAACAATGTGGAATCCTTAATTGCAGATACTGAGACAGATTGTAGTGTATTACTTTGTATTTCGACCACTCCTATTCTCTTATCCAAACAACTTAAATTAGAGTCCACATTCTCAAATTTTTGAGCCACAGAATGTGAATAGTCCAAAGTTTGTTTCATTGATTCTCTAAGAAACCCTTCAACTCTAGAAATACCTAACCACAAATCTTTAAGGGTAATATCTTGTTTTTCCACTGCTTGTGGTTGCTCATCTACTATGCTTGTAAAATCAAGTGGTTTGGGTATTTCAGTAAAAACCAATTTATTCGTCTGAGTGGTACCACAAAATCAGTAGAAATAGTGGGGGTTAAATTCCCACTAACACCAGATATTGGATGAAGAGGGGGTATCCTTTCGAGGGGGCTCAATGATGCTCCAGACACGGGAGAGTTTGAATCAATTAAAGTTGGTGCTGGGATTTCCATAGGATATATCAAATGTTTGTCCATAGGACCAGAAACAGTAGGTGTAGAGCTCTTGGGCTTAACTTTCCTTTTTCCCATAATGTTAAACAAAAAAAGTTATACGACCTGAACTCTCACTCCTGAGCTCCTCATTGCTCCAAGGGGCTCCCAAGGGGCGTGTCCTGCCCCTTAGGGCACACCCCTTCGGCCACGCCCTGCGGCCGCACCCACGGCAGCAGGCTGCTTTTCAAAGAAATTGTAGGCAGAGAAGACGGACCCAATGACGTCAGGGGTCCGTCTTGGAAACTGCCTGCCCGAAACGACTGCGGGCTCTGCTGGTGCTGGGGTCTGCTCGAAGCAACGCTGAACTTTTCCTCCGGCATCCTCGACTCTCAGGTAATGGCTCCCCAACCTAACCTACCCTTATACTCCAATCAACAGTCTCACTGTTAGTTAGTTATTCAATTTTCTATATCAGTGGTTTCCAACCGTGTCCTGGAGGACCACCAGGCCAGTCAGGTTTTTGGGATAGCCCTAATGAATATACATGAAGCAGATTGGCATGCCTGTCACCTCCATTATATGAAAATCTATCTCATGCATATTCATTAGGACTGGGTTGGAAACCACTGATATAGAAAATTGAAAAGGAGGAGAGGATAAAGAAGGGGATCACAAACAGATCAGAGGAGGTTATCATGCCGCTGTACCGGGCCATGGTGCGCCCTCACCTAGAGTACTGTATCCAGCACTTGTCGCCATACATGAAGAAGGACACGGTACTACTCGAAAGGGTCCAGAAAAGAGCGACTAAGATAGTTAAGGGGCTGGAGGAGTTGCCGTTCAGTGAGAGATTGGAGAAACTGGGCCTCTTCTCCCTCGAACAGAAGAGATTGAGAGGGGACATGATCGACATATTCAAGGTACTGAAGTGGATAGACTTAGTAGATAAAGACAGGTTGTTCACCCTCTCCAAGGTAGAAAGAATGAGAGGGCACTCTCTAAAGTTAAAAAGGGATAGATTCTGTATAAACGTAAGGAAGTTCTTCTTCACCCAGAGGGTGGTAAAAAAATGGAACGCTCTTCCGGAGTCTGTTATAGGGGAAACACCCTCCAGGGATTCAAGACAAAGTTGGACAAGTTCCTGCTAAACTGGAACGTACGTAGGTGAGGCTGGACTCATTTAGAGCACTGGTCTTTGACCTGAGGGCTGCCGCGTGAGCGGACTGCTGGGCACAATGGACCACTGGTCTGACCCAGCAGCGGTAATTCTTATGTTCTTAAGGGCCATCTTGTTTCTATGTTTCTAATACATGCTAATCGTTAGCACATACTAAATTTGATAGCACGCAATAAATTGGTTAGTGCTTCTTGATGGAATTCCTCCCTTAATGTTCACACAAGTCAGGCCACTTGCTCCACTCTTTTATCACTTCTCATCTCACAAAAACAAAGAAACCATTTATTTCTGGTCCCAATTGGGATCCCAACATGATCTGTCCCGTTCGCAACCCCAGAACCCCTCTTGGCCGCCTCCTCCAACACTCACTCCCAGGACACAAGCCCTACAGGATACCTGACATCGAACATTATTTATCTGTACAACTTGTTTACATCCAGCATGAAAACAAAACAGTTGCCATAAGTCAACCATCTCAGAAAGCATCCCTGAGAGTGAGCTAAACAGTAAATCAATCATTTCTCCTGGCAGCTCATGAGAGCCTGTTCTCTTTATGTTCTAATCAAAAAATGACCCTCTGCTTTCTCTTTTCCCAGTAAGAGGAAGAAAAAACAGCCATTTTCTCTTCTTTTCTTTTACTTTTTTTCTGTGGCTTTGTTTTGTAGCTCATTGGTGGACATTTACTCACCTGTCGCTTCCAGCCAACAACATAATGGCATGCAAAGAATAGACCTACAAAGAAATCATGGTAGACCTGCAATTATATAAAATGTGCTATTCTCTCATTCCAAATGCTTGTACGTGTTTCTTTAGCCTTCAGCAAAAAAATTGCAAGTATTTTTAGGTAGCGCATAATGGTATACAGTGCTCCCCCGCAAATTCGCGGTCAGCGGTTCGCGGTTCCGGTCATTTGCAGTATTTTCTGACCGCGAATGACCGGGCAGGAGAGGGCAGCCGGAGCGCTGGCGAGTGAAGGAAATCACTCGCTGTATGCTCCGACCGCCTCTTCCTTCACTAAAGTCACTTCCTTACCAATCAGGAGCTGTATGTTAAAGCAGCTCCTGATTGGTGAGGCCTGACTTTAGTACAGGAAGAGGCGGTCGGAGCATACAGCGAGTGATTTTCTGCACTCGCCGGCGCTCCGGCTGCTCTCTCCTGCCTCTCCAGCTGTCTTCTCCTTGTCGGTTTGTGGTCGGAAAATACCGCGAATGACCGGGACCGTGAACCGCCGACCGTGAATGACCGGGGGAACACTGTATTCAGTTTTAATCTTATACATGAATACAGGATGTCCAGTGCAGTACTTGGAGAGACTCCCCCAGGAAAGAGACTTGGGAGTACTGATTGACAAGTCTATCAAGCCGTCCGCACAATGCGTGGAGGTGGCGAAAAGGGCGAACAGAATGCTAGGAATGATTAAGAAGGGGATCACGAACAAATTGAAGGTTATCATCCCGCTGTACAGGGCCATGGTACGCCCCCACCTTGAATACTCCATCCAGCACTGGTCACCGTACTCGAAGAAGGACATAGTACTACTCGTAAGGGTCCAGAAAAGAGCGACTAAAATGGTTAAAGGGCTGGAGGAGTTGCCGTATAGTGAGAGATTAAAGAAACTGGGCCTTTTCCTTGAAAAGAAGAGACTGAGAGGGGACATGATCGAAACATTCAAGATAATGAAGGGAATAGACTTAGTAGATAAAGACAGGTTGTTCACCCTCTCCAAGGTAGGGAGAACGAGAGGGCACTCTCTAAATTTAAAAGGGGATAGATTCCGTACAAACGTAAGGAAGTTCTTCTTCACCCAGAGAGTGGTAGAAAACTGGAACGTTCTTCCGGAGGCTGTTATAGGGGAAAACGCCCTCCAGGGATTCAAGACACAGAAAAGTTCCTGCTAAACCAGAATGTACGCAAGTAAGGCTAGACTCTGTTAGAGCACTGGTCTTTAACCTAAGGGCCACCGCGGGAGCGGACTGCTGGACCCGATGAACCACTGGTCTGACCCAGCAGCGGCAGTTCTTATGTTCCTGAAAACACAGTTGTTTGTTAACGCTTTTTCATAGGGTCTGCGTTGTCCTGATCGAGGATTGACTGTGAACTTAAATGTTGATGATTTGTCTTTTTATTGCATTGTTTTTAGGCTTTATGTATGTGGATATACTATAACTAGACGGCATAGCCATTTAAAAAATAAATAAATACTGTATTGAATAATCAAAGACTGTCTCTGAAAAATAACCTAGCATGCAAAATGAAGTGATGCTCTATAAAATTAATACATTATTCAAATCATAAAATAGCTATTTTAATTGCATTTTTTTTTTTTTTTTTTATTGTGGGAGGTTGTACTATTCTTTACCTGACTGTGAACACATAAAATCACTGAAATTCCTGTAATGCATGCAGATCCTTTGGAATTAAGTGTTCGTCTGTCAAACCTTCTGTGTATGAACTGAATGTAGAGTCTTCATTGGTATGCTTTAAAGTGCTAATGAGGTTAATCTGATTTCTTCCTTGAAAGCTATATATAGAACTTATATTGTCAATCCCCGCATCCTCTCCATTTGCTTGTCTGGTCTATTTTGGAAAATGCATCCAGTGTGAAGCACTTTGCTGACTTTCTGCATGCATTAAAAACTCTATATGGCTGTGGAGCAGTGCATCAAAGGGCCATAGATTTAAATGGTGAAGCAATAATGAAAAGAAATATCCAAATAAACACAAGAACTAATACAGAACATGTTATAAGGGAGCAAAAAATATTTCCTCTACAGCATTTATTTATTCAGTGATATGCTGTACTACTTGAAATTGCACAGTATCTAGGTCGGGGATCTCAAAGTCCCTTCTTGAGGGCCGCAATCTAGTCAGGTTTTCAGGATCTATGTGCTTGCACTGCTTTCAGTGCATATTGGGGAAATCCTGAAAACCCGACTGGATTGCGGCCCTCAAGGAGGGACTTTGAGATCCCCGACCTAGATACTGTGCAATTTCAAGTAGTACAGCATATCCCTGATCTAGGTGGTTTAGAAAAAAAAAAAAGATTAAAACAAGCTGAAATCAAAACGGGGGCGTTTTCGATATGATGTCTAAATCCGATTTGGGATGTTTTGCGGAAAGTGTCCAAAAATCCAGAGGCGAACACGGCCATTTTTGAAACGGGAACATTTCTTTTTGGCTTGAAAATGGCCATTCCTTGGATGCGTTTGTGCAGAGTGCCTTGATCTTTTTGAACCATTTTCAAAAAAAAAAGTCCAAAAGAAAAATGCACAAAACAAGCTATTGGGATGTAGGAAGGGCCGATGTTTATAGTGGACTGGCCTCACAAACATCCCAGCAGAGCAATGGCGCACCCTGGGGGCGCTGCAGTGAACTTCACAATTTAGAGAATGACATGGGGACAAATTTTTGCTGTCCTTGCGGGATCTCACTATTCCCGTCCCCTCCCCGTGAGCTCTGTCCTGATCTGCACACACCTCAAACACTTTAAAATCATAAGTGTTTGAGGCTTGTTGCTGTTAAGGCAGAGCATGCAGGAAATGGACAGGGACAGAACTCGTGGGGATGGGACGGAGATATTTAGATCCTGTGGGGACAGAGACAAATCTGTCCCCATTTCATTCTCTACCACAAAACATCCCAGATACACATCTCACCATAACCCCCTTATAGTGCAGGGTGAGCCCTCCAAAACCCACCCAAAACCTACTGATTCACTGTTCACTTGCTCCATAGCATCTGCGAACAAGAGGAGCTTGGTTCAATTCCCAGCCCAGCTTCCTGTGACTCTGAGCAAGTCACTTAAGGGCAAATTAGGTTTTTATTAGGCATATGAAGCGCCCAAAAGTTAGGCACCCATGTAGGCTCCGTTCAGCGCGATTCAAGAAAAATCGGGTGCTGTTTAGTGAATCGCCCTGAGCGGCACCTATTTTGGAGGCGCCCAATAAATCGGCCAGCTCTGGGCACAACTAAAAGTTAGACGCCCACGCGAGCGCTTAAGCACGCTTAAGAGCAGTGATTCTGTAACAAGGCAGCTCACAGGTAGCCACGCCCACGCCTAACCTGCATAGCGCCTATTTTTTTGAAGGCCATCTAAAATTTCAGAGGCGCCTGGTTACAGAATCGCGCTTTCTTGATAGGCGCCTAGGTTTCAATCAGTGCCGATTAAAAAGCTTAATTGAGCTTGTTCTTCAATTTAGATAGGCTCTTATCTAGTTGGGCGATTCCGGAATAGGTGCCTAACTTTAGGCGCTGGTTACAGAATTTGGGCCTTAACCTTCCATTACCCCAGACACAAACACTTTGATTGCGAGCCCACAAGGGACAGAGAAAGTGTCTGCCCTCAAAATAAATGTAAACCACTTTGATTGTACCACAGAGAGGAGATATATCAATACCTTCTCCCATATGTTTACGAATATTAAGAGAACACCATTGACTGGGCCAATCAGGGCCTTAAGCCCCTTGGGAAGCGGGCCTGCTGGCCAGAGGGAGTAAGCATCCCTCCAGCCAGCCTTACTTCAAAAACATATAAGGGGTGGGGGTGTCAGGTGGGATATCGAGGTCTGGGGAGTATTGAGGTAGGATGTTGAAGTTTGGAGGTATTGGGTGAGGTGCTGGAGTTTGGGGGATGTCGGCAGTTGGAGGTGTGTGTCGGCGGTTTGGGGGACCGGCGGCAGGAGGGAGTGGGCATCCCTTCTGCCAATAGTGATTGGTAGTATGTGTTGGGGGTTTAGGGATTTGGGGGTTTAGGGATTTGGGGGACCGGCAGCAGGAGGGAGTGGGCATCCCTCCTGCCAATCTCGATTGGGAGTGTGTGTCAGGGGTTCAGAGGGCCACTGGCAGGAGGGAATGGGCATCGCTCCTGCCATTCACGATGGGGGGGGGGGTGTCGGGCAGTGATAAGCAGGAGGGAGTGGACATCCTTCCTGCTGATTTCAGGGGTTACGTGGAGGGGGGGCCTCTGCCATAGCCATCTCATCTGATCATGGCAGGGGTATTTTCCCTCCCCTCCCCCCCCCAATCAGCTTCGCCAGCAGGATTCTGAAACTGCAGCTTCGGGGAGTCCTGCCGGCTCAGATGATCAGGGATTCCCTTGCGATGATCAGCTCAGCTGGCCGCATCTACTTTTAACTTTTCAGGCATCTCTGGCGGCTCTAGGGAGTTGCCTAGAACCACTTAAACACACCCAAGACCATTTCCGGTTGAAACCATGCCCACGTCCAACCCTGGGCGAGCTTAGGTCTACCCATCTCCCTAGACCCGTAACAATTGTCTACAGTGTAGGCTTCCTGCCTCAGGGAAGTTTTTTGTTTTTCTAATAGTGTGCATCCCGATTGGCATAGATGGCGCTAGGATGCCTGCCGCCACCTGCAATCAGGATGCACATTTGTAGAATCAGCCCCCATAGTGAAGATGGCTAGACATGGAGGAAAACAGAAATGCAGAAGGGAGATGCTGGACTTAAAAAGGGGTATAGGGACACAGAGGAGTGATACTGGACACAGGGAGAGGAGATAGGGACATAGAATGGCAATGATGGTGATGGCAAGAAAATGGGCCACAAGGGAAATACTAGAAAGGGAAGTTTAGGAGAAAGAGAAGGGAAATGCTGAAAAAAAAACCCATACACAGAGATGGAAGATGGAAGATGGATGGTGAGCATGGAGAAAGAAGAAATGTCAGATGGTCAGGAGACCCTGGCAAGTGAGTTAAGAGAAGACAGAATAAAACATAAACCAGAGCATGAGACCAATGTGATTTGAATAATAAAATGACCAGAAAAGAAAGGTGGAAAAACATTATTTGAGTTTCTATTTTGTCATTAGAATATATCCGATTTGAAATGTGTATCCTGCCAGAGTTGGTGTTAGACATAACTGAGGACCACAAAGCCCACTACCAGGCTGTGTCTTTTTTAGGTTCCAGCAGGTTTAGGGCTTTCTCTGGCCAGGGGGTAGTTGCCATTGTTGCAGTCTCCTATTCCTGCCATATGTGATCTTTGATTTGTACAACAGGAGGAAATGGATCTATTTCTTTGATGTTTACTACATGCATGGTGTGGCTTCGTGGGATTTTGATTTAATTTACTGCATGTTTGTCATTTTTGGTCAGCTATTATGGATTTGGCATTTGTGTTGTGCGTGTTTGTGTGACAGATATTCTGTTAGCATTATTTTTCTATGTAGTAGTCTGTAAAAATGTAGCTTGTTCAGTTTTCTCGATAGTGGAGGGGATATTTTTGAGAGGGGAGTTGTACAGAATATTGTTTCTTTGTGTACTTTGTATACAAACCCAGCTCTCTAACAAACCGTACCTGCACCCCTGACAGATGGATCCTCACCACTTATTAAATTATATTTTCCTTCTGTCAATCTCAATGTAATATGCTGTCCTTTTATCTATTCCTTATGCAATAAGTTGTACCCTCACTTCTCGCATTCTGTAATTCGCTGATTGTCCAGCCTTCTTCGATGTGAACCACCTAGAAGTCTTTTGACTGTGGCGGTATAGAAGAATAAAGTTATTATTATTATTATAAAGGCACCAACTAATACACCAAACGGAATCTCACTAAAACTCATATACCACTACAAATTACTACCACCTCGAAAGAAATTTTGTTACCTCTATTTCGCCTATCTATACAGAAAATGCTGCAATTCAAACCACATCCGCACCTATGTCTATACGTTACACCTATACTGTAAATGCTGTAAGATACACCCCCTGCGTCTGCCAATCTCTGTATTCTCACAAAAATTTGCTCCGCTTTTTACTGTGAATGGACTCTTGTAACCCGTTCTGGGCTCCTTTGGGAGGACAGGCTAAATAAATGATTTCAAAATGAAATCATAACTATTTGAAGCTTGTGCGGATGAAATCAGAATTTGCGGGGGTGAGGCAGGTACAGAGTTTGTGGGGATGGGGGACAGAGCTCATGGGCACAAGGCAGATGTCATTCTGTAGTACGTGGGGGGGGGGGTGTATGGGGGTGGGGAGTAGGGAAAAGAAAGTAGATATGCAATAAACCATTCCTCACTTTTTTTCCCTCCAGTTAAGAAGTTACACTTTACGTTGTTTATCATTGCATCTCAGACATTTTACTGCATTAATTAAAACCTTTTTTTTCTAGAAATTTACTCCTAAAGCTTCTCTCTACCACTCTTGTAATCATCTGTTTCTGTAAATGTATTATTAGTATATAATGTACAATTGCTAACATGATAAATTCACTGCTCTATAATAGTCATCTGTCTTCCTGCTTGGGTTTCTCTTTAAATGCCGTTTCCTCTGGTCTAGAGAGTACGGTGGCATAATGTTGTGTTACAGCAAATGACATGAAAGAAGTTAACGAGAACGTTGAGATGCTGTCACATTAATTCTATCAGTTTCCCTATTGCAAAACTTGCCGTGGTAAGCATATCATGACTCCTTTCTAATTTTAATAGGCTGAATGATGGCAAAATTGCCAGCCATCTGGACGAAGAAATTGCATGCAAAGTAGGACATTTACTCTCAATAAAGCTATCAGTCTTCTCTTAGAAGGTCATATCGTTACTTGGAAATACAAGATAAATGAGGAAAGTGCTACTTGCATCAGTCATCTCGTCTGAATAAAGGAAATGATGGAAGGGCAGAGCATCTCCTTTGTTATCTGTAATTCTTAAAGTACCGGTTTGGTATATATTATTGAAAATCACATGTTCTTTGAATTAGCTACTGAAGCTCAGTGTTGGAACTGAATGGCATTTCGTACTCGTGTAGGACCCGATCTCTCTCTTTGAGTCTAAGGGGCTCATAATCGAAACGGAAATACGTCTAAAAACTGGTCTAAATCGGGTTCTAGACGTATCTAAAAACCACTTAGGCCTTCACGGTGCTGCAGTACGCCCAGAACTAAACGGGGTGTTTCAGGAGGAGTGTCAAGGGCGGGATTTGGGCGGGACATGGGCCGTCCTAGACGTAGTCATACTGCATGTATAACCAAAAGTTTTACAACACTGCCTAGATGGAACTTGGATGTTGTGACTTAGGCCATCTAAAACCAGGTCTAAGTCACAAGAAGGTATCCAAAGTGACTAGATAACCACTGTAGGGACAAAATACAGACCCCCCCTACACACTCCCCCAGTGATCAGTGACCTTCACTTCCCCTCCACCATAAAAATCGTAATAACAACTTTACATATCTGCATCCAGAACATCAGCACCTGGCAGCCTGGCATAGGAAAGCCTAGTAGAGCTGCACAGAGGTGGCTTAAGTGGTCTGGGGGGTGGGCTAGTGAACCATGGAGAGGAGGACTCAAGTCCATAAGTCACTCTAACCAATGCATGCATGGCGAAACATGTTCACCCCCCAAAAAACCCCCAAACTCTTATGTACTGCCATATAAGTGGCACCTGCAGCCAAAAGGGCTATTGTGGTGGTAGACAACATAAGAACATAAGAATTGCCAACTCCGGATCAGACCTTAGGTCCATCAAGTCTGGCAGGGTGTTTGGGGGGGCTCACCATGACCTATAAGGTTGTTGTGGTGAGATGTAAATGTGGCACCCTTTTTGTGAAGTTCACAACAGTGCCCTGTAAGGTACCCCACTACTCTGGTGCAATGTTTGGGTGTCCAGTCCATCACTTTGCTAACTCTGCCCATGTCCAAAAGGTATAAAGATGGACAACTTAGCGGTCTGGACGATCAGATGGCTGGACGTACGAGATTCTCGGGGAGAGCAGGAGCCAGAAGGCCTTGAGCATGCACAGATGCTCAAGGCCCAGCCCAGCGGCAAGAGGCAGGATCTTCAGGCACCGGCACATCCTGTGGGTTGGTGCTGTGTGCCGGTGCCAGATCTGGGTAAGGATTTGGGTTTGGGCGGGTGGACGAAGCCAGTTCTCGGGGGAGGGGGGGTGCTCGCGGGCGAGGCAGCGATGCCGGTTCTCGGGTGTGGGTTGGAAGCGTGCCAGTGCCTCTGAGTGAGGAGTCTTTTTGGAATGTGGTGGGGTGGAAGCGAGCAGCGCCGGTGGACTCAGGGGAGGGGGGGAACAATCAAACGAGTTTCCCTTACTTCCTATGGGGAAACTCGCTTTAATATACGAGCACTTTGCTTTACGAGCATGCTTCTGGAACGAATTATGCTCGCAAGCCAAGGTCCCACCGTTCTTCTTAATGTTACCCTCAGATGAGGGATGAGTGCAACAGTCTCTGGTAGTGGAGAAGCAAAAAACATGACATTTGAAATCATTATTTTACTAACAAGCACGTAATATATGTTAGCGTTTTCACTAAACAAAGCACGCAATCAGCTTGAGAATAAGTATGTTAATGTCCTTCAAAGCGTCAGTGGCGTACCTAGCATATGTGACACCCGGGGCCCATCATTTTTTGACACCCCCTCATCTGTATGAAAAACATGATTTTTAGTAACAAGCCACATGTCACACATGAGTACCTAGGAAAAGGCAGCATCTTACATACTGCAGTGAGCAGTACAACATCAATGCACCCATTGTAAAACTAAACAAACCAGACTAGCACAGATCAATTCTGCAGTCAATCCTAACAAAAAAAACAAGTCTTTCGAACACACAGAACACAAAAAACACCTTCGCCTAGTATGGAATATGTCATCACAAACTAATCCCTCCCCCTTTTACAAAACTGTAGTGTGAATTTTAGCCATGGTGATAACAGCTCTGATGCTCATAGAATTCCGAGCATCAGAGCTGCTACCACCACGGCTGGTGCTAAAAAACACTCCACAGTTTTATAAAAGGGGGGATAAAATAGAAATACATACACAAAGGTTAAATTGAACCAGTAAGAAGCTGTACTCTGCATACAATGCACCACAGAAACAGTGATACATGTCTCCTACAGCAATAAATAAATACAAAATTTTTTTCTACCTTTGTCTTCTGTGGTTTCTGCTTTCCTCATCTTCTTGTAACTCTCTTCCTTCTATCCACTGTCTGCCGTCTCTCTTCCCCTATATGGCATCTTCTCTCCTTCTATGCCCCTTCCAGAAACTGTATGCCTCCCCCTTCCATCTCTCCTTTCACCCCCATTGGTCTGGCATCTCTCTCCTCTCCTTCCCTCTCCCACACCTCTCCTCTGCAATCCCTTTCCCTTTTTTCTCTCATTTTCCTTTTCAATTTATTTTCTGCATCTCTCTAGATTATGTTCTTACTACCCTCTCATCAATGTCCTTTTTTACTGTCTACCTAAAGCTTGCCACCTCTTTTCCTCACCCCTCCAGTGTTTCCCTAACTCAATCCTTTTCTTCCCATCATGTGCCCTCCTTTTATTTATCCCCTCCTTCCATCATGTACCCTCTTTCTCCAACCCTTCCATCTAGTACCTTCTCCTCTCTCTGTCCACTTCCATCCAGCGTCTGCTCCCCTCTTTCTCTCCTCCCATTTCCTTCCTGCATTTGCTCCCTTATCTCTCCCATCTGCACTTCCATCCAGCATAGGCTCCCCACTACCATCCAATGTCTGCCCTTTCTCTCGCCATCCACCCCTCTTCAATCAGCATCTGCCCCTTTCTCTCCCTCCAATATCCTTCCCCCTTATGTCTCTCCCCTTTCTCTGTACAGCAATTCTATCAGCACCACCCTTCCATACCACCATGCCCCCTTTCTTTCCCTCCACTCTTCCATTCCAGCAATCCTGCTCCTTTCTCTCCCTTCATGCAGCAAGGTCCCACGATGGTTGTAGCTTCCGGCTGCCAGTCCACCCCACTCTGACATACTTGCTCTGGAGTGGACTCAGCAGCCGCATGCTGGAAGGTCCCACGATGACTCGTCTGCTGACTCTGCTCCAGAAGAAGTAAGTTACTTCGGAGGGGATGGACCCGGCAGATGCAGGGAATTATGGCAAAGTCCCGCAATGACTGCGTCTGCCGGGTCCACCCCCCTCCGACATAACTTGCTTCTTCTGGAGCAGAGCCGGCAGATGAGTCAGCGCGGGACCTTCCTGCACCTCAGCACGGCTGCCGACTCTGCTGCAGAGAAAGTAAGTCAGAGGTAACGTGACCATTTATTTTTTTCATCAAAAGGGGACATCTATTAATTGACTGTGTATCCTTTCTTTCATTTCTTTCTTTCTGCACTCAGGCCCAACAATTGTCCCTTTCTATTCCCTCCCTCCTTCCTTCCCATGTCCTTAGTGCCCCCCAGTGCCTGATTTGCTACATACAGCTCAAATCGTAATAGTGATTTTGAAGTCAGATTCCTACCATCATTAATCAGTGTTAAGGCCAAGATCTTAGTGCCCCCAGTGCCTCCGTCCTGTGTCCTTAGTGCCCCCAGTGCCTCCTTCCCGTGTCCTTAGTGCCCCCAGTGCCTCCTTCTTATGCCCCCCCACTACCTTCCAGTTTTGGCCACCCCCAAAGCCAGCCTGCCTGTCTACCTATCTCCCTCCCTCCCTGCCATGCTAAAGCCATTCAGCTTGCCTGCCTACAACCTGCCCTCCCTGCCGTGGAAAAAAAAAAAAGCGCCTCTACCCTTCCTTTCCCCCGGCCACGCCGCTACAATCCTACCTTCCCCCTCCGACAAGAAGTCTTTCCAACATCAATTCTGACGTCAGAGAGGACGTTCCGGGCCAGCCAATCACTGCCTGGCTAACCCGGAACGTCCTCTCCGACGTCAGAATTGACGTCGGAAAGATTTCTTGTCGGCGGGGGGAGGTAGGATTGTAGCGGTGCGGCCGGGGGATAGGAAGGGCAGGAGGACCCGGACCTGACCGGCTGTGCACCCCCCCCAAGCCATGCACCCGGGGCGGACCGCCCCTCCCCCTGTCCCCCCTTGGTACACCACTGCAAAGCGTTGTCATGCAGGATTATGGTGTTGTGCAACCATTCTGAACATTTCTTCCATACTACACGATCTAGGTCGTACTGCAGACATGACTTTGGAGACTAGAGAGCAAGGTGCTAGAATAAACTGTCTTTTCACAGCAAAGACAACCAGCTCCTATGAGTTTCTGGCTTCAGAGGTCTCAAAAAAAATGCACCTAAATTCCTGAAGCAGGCTTTTTTTTTATTTATGAAACACATGGTGAGAGGCACATCCTGTAGGCAATCGGCTGGCCCTAGCGCCTCTCCTCTCCATGTGTCTTCCTTGCCAGCAACCCCTGCTGGTGGCTCAGGCCCATTTGGAGGGCCTTCGCGTGTGTGACATCATCGCATTGATGGCTGCGCACTTCCGGATGCCTCGTGCCCCGGTCACTATGTTTAGTGCGCCGCGGCTCGACAAAGTTTGCAAGACACTGTTCTAGAAGATTTAAGTATTAATATTCCGGTGTCTTCCTTTACATGCCGTAAGTTCTTCACGACTATTTCAGTGGGACAATCCTGACTGTTGATTGTCCAGGATTGTGCGGGACTGATGAAGTATAGCTTTCCAACATTGACCTAGACAGATTTTTGTCAGCTATTCAAGATATTCTAAAAGCACAAGTCCAGCAAAACCACCTGCTTTCCATGGTGGTGGTTGTGGGGGAGCTGTGACAAGCAACGTTGTCACTGCCAGTGGCGAAAAGTGGGAGGCCATTCCCCTTAGGATCATCAAATTGGGGGTTGTTATCTCTAAACAATAACAGGAGAAATGAGAGAAAGGGTTGGGATTCATGTTCGATACCATCATGAATCCTAGGGAACAGGCGGTTTGGTGTCACTGTGAGCCTTGTCATGGAAACAGCAGGAAAAGTTACAGCAAGCATTGGTTTTAAGTTGTGTTAGCTCAATACCGTCTAACCAATGGTTTGTGCTTTGCTATTGGGTAATAAACATCAATTGGGAAGTTGGAAATGGTTGAATAAAGGTATTTATTTATTTTCTAAGTCAATCCGAGTATAAAACGAGGTACCCTTTCCCCCCAAAAAAAAGGAGGAAAAAAGGTTGACTTGAATATAAGACAGGGGAGGGGGAGTAATATTCAAGAGCCGTGTCAGGATCTGTGCCCTGCCCCCCTCCCTCCCTCCCTTGCCAGGCTCTGCACTCAGCCCCCTTCACTCCCTGCCAGCCTCTCTACCGTCCTCCACCTTCCCTGCCAGGCTCATCCTCCTCCCTCCCTGCCAAGCTACCACCCTGTCCTCCCTTCCTCCCTGCCAGGTTCTACACCCAGCCCCCTTCCCTGCCCTGTGGCCTGTCCCCCCTCTCTCCCAATGTCCTGCAGGCCTCCACCAGACCCGACATATGATATGGTGGACCTGAACAGGAGGGATCCCGCCTATCTCCTGTCCTGGCTGACTCTGCCATTTATTTTTTCCTTCCTTCTGCCTCCCCCCTCCCCCATGTACCTTTTTGAATCCCTGGTGGTCCAGCGGTGTACATGGTAGGAGCGAGCTTTCCTCGCTCCTGCCTGGCGCTGAGCTGCTCATTGAATGGCTGCCGCAAGTTCTCACAAATCCCGCGAGAACTCAGGGCAGCCATTCAGCAAGCGGCTCAGCACCGGACAGGAGCGAGGAAAGCTCTCTCAAGCCTGGTATGTACATCTTGTTTCAGTTTTGGAAGTGATTTACTGGGGTAATGAACATCATCCTCAGTTCACATTCATTCACTGGGGCTGCTTATTGTAGTATTAATTTTAACAGTAGACTTTCCTAAAAGGTACTTAACCTGACGGGAGCTCTGCCGTTTCACTTCGTCACAAAGTTAAACTGCATTGGTGAAAGCCTAAGTGATGCATGGTTGGTTGACACTGAAGCTGCAATTTTTTAGATTAGATTAGAATTATAAATCTGAATAAATGGACTCCTCTCTCTTCATTAATGTTTTACAAAAAAAAAAAAAAAAGTACAAACATAACGGTAATCGTCCTAAATTGGAGATGCATATCTAAAAAATGGCCCAGTTCTTGTTTACTATCAATTATCTATTTTTGCCCTTATATATCCATATATGTGATGATCTAGAAATGGTTCTTATTTATTTTATTTTATAGAAACATGATGGCAGATAAAGGCCAAATGGCCCATCCACAGCATCCATCTCCTCCTCTCCCTATTGGCTAAGGCTCTTAACATTTGCATATCCTTTTCCTATAGGCTAAGGCACTGTTCACCTGCATTGTGAGGTCATAGAGCTGCCCATCTGCAGTAACCATTATCTCTTTCTCTCTCCGAGAGATCCCACGTGCCTATCCCAGGCCCTCTTGAATTCAGACACAGTCTCTGTCTCCACCACCTCTTCTGGGAGACTGTTCCACGCATCTACCACCCTTTCTGTAAAAAAGTATTTCCTTAGATTACTCCGGAGCCCATAATCTCTTAACTTCATCCTATGCCTTCTCATTCCAGAGCTTCCTTTCAAATGAAAGAGACTCGACTCATGCGCATTTACACCACGTAGGTATTTAAACGTCTCTATCATATCTCCCCTCTCCCACCTTTCCTCCAAAGTATACAGATTGAGATCTTTAAGTCTGTCCCCATATGCCTTATGACGAAGACCACATACCATTTTAGTAGCCTTCCTCTAGACAGACTCCATCCTTTATATATCTTTTTGAAGGTGCGGCCTCCAGAATTGTACACAATATTCTAAATGAAGTCTCATCAAAGTCTTATACAGGGGCATCAATACCTCATTTTTCCTACTGGTCATACCACTTATATTCTAAATGGTTTAAATTCAGGTAGTCAAGCATTTTCCCCTATCTGTCCTGGTGGTCTCACACTCTACCTGATGTACCTGGGGCAGTGGGGGATTAGGTGAGCAGGAAGAAGTAGCTGCCGATTATTTTTGTTCGATATTTGGCCGATGCTCTGACGCAGAAGAAGCGAAACGCGGGCGTGCCTTCGTCAGCAGTGGACAGTGAATTACATTGGACATTCAGCGTTTTTGTAATACAAGCTAAGTACTTGTGATAAATTATTTAAATTAAGAGACTGATATATTTGATAAGGAAAGTTAGTTAAAAATAAGAGAAACTTTAATTAGTAGATAGGAGGTTGGAGGATTTTTTAACCAATGAGAATCTTCCCTCTCAAGTTTGCTGGCAACTGGCAGCAAATGCGGATTTGAGGTTTTGACTCCTATTGTCCTGGGCAGTTGAGGATCGCTGGCCCGGGTATAAGAAGGTAATCACGAGTTTTCACTTGCATTAAGACTACATTACAAGTTAAAGATAACACCAATTTAAGGAGGAAAATTGAAATGCTTGAGAATAACTCACGTAGTAACAATTTAAAGTTAATTAATTTTCCTAGACTCGATTTGGTAACACCTAGAGATATGCTTAAGAGATATCTAGTGGAAATTTTGGAAATATCTGAAAACCAGTTACCACCATTCTCACGGGTTTACTACCTCCCTGAAAAAGGACAAGATCTACAACAAAAAGGAAAACCTTCAGAACAAGAAGCCTTAAACATTTCAGAAATTTTAGAGACATCTGAGAAGGACTTAGCATCATCAGCCACTATGGTCATTACTTTACCTCTACCAATTCATAAAACATGGTTGTTAAAGCTTTACTTTAAAAATAGACAAAAAACTTTTCTTGGTCATAAAATACAAATGTTCCCAGATTTGGCACAGGAGACGCAAAAACCTGGGGTTATATCTTTGTGGGCAACTTTTTATTTAAGACATCCTTTTAAATGTATTGTGCATTACCGTACTTTTAAGTATGTGTTCTTTGAACCATCTCAATTGAGAACTTTTGTGGCAATGTCTCGACTGGATGGAAGAAATCTTTGAGCCCTATAATTTGTTATTTGATGACCTCTTCAGAGCTACAGCTTTCAGTTTCTTGTTAAATTCTTAGTATTTTCCTTTATGTTTTGCTGTTTTTGAGTCTTGGATCCCAAGTTGAGGACTTGAGCATGAACAGTAAAAATGTTTGTTAACTTTATGAGTTATAATTATATTGTTCTTAATGTCTTTTCTATTATTGCTTTCTGTACAAGTGTAATGCTTGGAATTTAAATTGAAAATCAATAAATGTCGCAGAACAAAAAACACTACATTAGAAGTAAAAGAGAATATCAAGGTATAACCCAGAAAGAACTCCGCCGTCTACAACTATTGCAAAACACTGCTGTTAAATCAATCTATCATGCAAAAAAATTTGACCGTGTTGCTCCTCTCCTCCGCAAAGCATATTGGCTACCCATCACTCATCGTCTCACCTATAAAATACTCCTCCTCGCCTTTAAAACAAAAAACTCTAACCAACCAGCATTCATAAATAAACTTTTGATCCCATGCTCATCATCCAGGGCCCTCCGATCTAACAATCAAAACCTACATTCCATACCGTCAATACGCAAATTGTTTTACGATACCACTCGTTAATCCATTTTATCAGTCCCCGCCCCCTCTCTGTGGAATTCCCTCCCGTTAGATCTTCGATTAGAGAATTCTCTTGAAAAATTTAAAACCAAACTCAAAACTTTTCTCTTTAAAGATGCCTTTACTCTTTAGAACCAGCTTCCGCTGCTCAAACCTTTAATTTCTGTGAAGCCCTGAAACATCAAACGCTTCTTCTTGAAGCGATCCCCACCCTAATGTTTTGCCACTCCCCTTTTACCTTCCTTTTTTTATTAATTATACTTCGATGTATTTTAAAAAACTTTTCCCTCCCCCGCTTCCCTTTTGTTCCATATACGTTCATGTGAATTCGTCTAGTATTTTTAATATCTGATAAAATATTGCTTTTATTTAGTTATTTTAATTGTACACCGTTTAGACACTTGTTTTGACAGACGGTATATCAAAAATAAAGAAACTTGAAACTTGAATAGTGAAGAGAGTATTTGAGCAAGTGGATTAGGTGACTTGCCCAGGGTCACAAGGAGCAGTGTGGGATTTGAACCCATAACCTCAAGGTGCTGAGCCTGTAGCTCTAACCACAAAAAAAAAAATCAATTGCACAATTATTTCCCCCACCCTAATGTGCTAGATCTAATTAAAGGAAGCAGAAGGCCTCAGCCTTCAGAAGTCGCCCTTGGTGGCATCAATGTCTTTGTGGCTCTGTTTTTTCAGCTGTATTTTCAGTTCTAAAGAATATCTCAAGCTAAAAAAAAAGTGTAATAATTTGTAGAAGGGAGCTGCATACTCTCTAATGGAGCTATCATTAAATAACTCGGAGTAAAAGGATCTCATGAAACATATCTTTATAATAATTGGTAGCTATTTTAGGTTAAAAGGGGATCTTTCTTTGCCTAATGTTCAGTAATACAGCACACCTAGCTCTGAAGAAATGCCTTATTCATTCTCATCTGCCTATATTTCAGATGTATGTAATTGAGCTGCCACTGGCTATTTATTTTTCAATGCATCCTTCTTGACTCATTCAATTAGTTTAAAAGCTATTTGGTTTTGCAGTGATTTAGTTTTCTCTTTATTGCCTTGATTCATCATTTGAAAAAAAAAAGGGCTGTGTGGTCAATTCTGCCCCGGGTGGTTGTAGTTTTCAAGAGGTAAACGACAAATAAATACAGGGGTTTATATTTAAAGGTACAGATTGTAAGCTCTTCTGAGCAGGGACTGTCTGTTGTATGTTGAAATGTACAGCGCTGTGTATGCCTTTCAGTGCTATAGAAATAATAAAGAGTAGTAGCAACATTCCATGCTACCGATCCAGGGCAAGGAGTGGAGGAGAGGGCAGCAGGCGTTGCGAGGAGGTTAGCAGAAGGGACAGGTGGAGAGAGGGGAGGGGAAAATAGCCTGGTTGAGAGCTCGAGGTGAATCTTCAGGATCTTAATGTAAACATAGAAACATAGAAACATAGAAGATGACGGCAGAAAAGGGCTACAGCCCATCAAGTCTGCCCACTCTGCTTACCCACCCCCTGTCTATGCCCTAATGACCCAATTTCCTTATCTTGACCCTCGTAGGGATCCCACATGGGTATCCCATTTATTCTTAAAGTCTGGCACGCTGTCTGCCTCGATCACCTGCACTGGAAGCTTGTTCCAATGATCAACCACTCTCTCTGTGAAGAAATACTTTCTGGTGTCGCCATAAAATTTTCCGCCCCTGAGTTTGAGCGGGTGCCCTCTTGTGGCCGAGGGTCCCTTGAGAAAGAAAATATCATCTTCCACTTCAACACGTCCCATGAGGTACTTAAATGTTTCGATCATGTCTCCCCTCTCCCTACGTTCTTCAAGAGTGTAGAGCTGCAATTTGTTCAGTCTCTCTTCGTACGAGAGACCCTTGAGTCCCGTGATCATCCTGGTGGCCGTCCGCTGAACCGATTCAATTCTGTGCACATCTTTACTGTAATGTGGCCTCCAGAATTGCACACAGTACTCCAGATGAGGTCTCACCATGGCCCTGCACAACGGCATTATGACTTCAGGCTTTCGGCTGACGAAACTTCTATTGATACAACCCAATATCTGCCTTGCCTTAGATGAAGCCTTCTCCACTTGATTGGCAGTTTTCATGTCTGCACTGATGATTACTCCTAAATCTCGTTCTGCTGAAGTCCTAGTTAAAGTTTCTCCGTTCAAGAAGTACGTCCTGCATGGATTTCCGCTTCCGAGGTTTCTTAGCATTGAAGCCTAGCTGCCAGGTTGAGTAGAATGTAGAATAATTCTGCCTTAGTTTGGGGAGAAATTAAAGGGGGGAAAGGAGGTGAGAGTGCTTCGAGTAGGGAGTTTAGTATGGAAAAGAGATGGCAGGGGTTGGAGCTAAGGGAGGTGGTTAAGAGGGTATAATATTCTTGTTTGGCCAACTTGAGGGCAGACTGGAGTGATGTCCGCATGAGTTTGATGTGTATGAAGTCAGCATGCGCATGAGATTTAAAGCAGAGACGTTCATCAGAACGGGCACAGGAGCGTAGGTAGCGGATGCAGGGGGTCAGCCAGGGTTGGGGGTTTGACGTGCCTAACAGGGCATGAAATTATGAAATTGGAGGAGCAAGGGTATCTAGAGGAGATGAGAGAATGGTATTATAGGAGAGGCTGGCTTCGTTGACAGTCTTGTGTGATGTAATAGTTGAGGAGAAGGATGGGATAGCAGCAGATAGAGCTCCAGGTTCAATAGCCTGAAAGTTCCTGAACATGTTGGCAATTGGCCAGTTCTGGGGGGGTGGGATGATGAATAGTGAACGTTAATAGGCGATGGTCAGAAAGGGGAAGGGTGGTATTGCAGAATATGGTTGTCAAGTAGTTGGAGGAAAGAATTAGGTTCATGCAGTCAGTGTCCTTTCTGGAGTATAGGGGTGGTGGAATACAGCTGGAGATTGAATGAAGATGTTAGGGCAAGGAACTTGGAGATGAAGGAACAGAGGGGGGTCATCGACATGGATGTTGAAGTCACCGAGGATGAGAGAAGGGGATGGAGAGTTGAGAAAAAAGGAGAGCCAGGAGTCAAAGTCAGTGAGGAAGGAAGAGCGGGACATATCTGGGGGTCGGGGAGCGAATAGGCAAATGGCATTGACTTCAAAGAAGGGAGAGTGTTGAGATTGTGATGGGAGAAGGGGTTGAAATTTGCAAGAGGGTGAGAGTATCAGCCCAATGCCTCCTCCCTGACCAACCATGTGAGATGTGTGGGAGTAAAGGTTGCCTCTATGACACAGAGTAGCAGCTGAGGTAGAGTCATAGGGGAAGAAAAACTTAACTTTATAAAACAAAGATGGATTTACCGGCTTAATACGGTGATCCCTTCTCGGTTAAATTGGAACTCGAATGGACTACATTGATATGAATGGTTTCAACCGGGTGGGCCTCAGGTTACAATAACTCGGGTCTGTAATATCCTGGGGTAAGCTTTTATGGAGGGCATAACATAGCATTTTGTAACTAAATTTTTCCATTTAATTTTCCCTTCCCTGTTCTAAATGTTGGTGCCGCCCCTATGATGACATCATCATCGGCAGTCCAGGCTGGGTGAGACAAGAACAAGCTGCGGACATTTTGAATTAACTATTCAGTGGTCGGGTACAGCGGCGTGAAGCTTTAGAAAGGTAAGCTGAAAGGTTTGAATGTTTTTGTTCATTTTTTTAAATTAAAGAATCATCTGTAAAAAGTGTTCCCACGGTGTTGGAATATGGTAGTTAACTAAGTCTAATATAGTAACATAGTTTATGTATGTGAATATTAAAATGTTTGTTTTGATTCTATTAGGGATATGGTGCCTTGATAAAACCCCTTTGGGTGAAACATGTTGGCGGTATAAAGTTGTTTTTGTTTTGTTTTTTTTTTAAATTTATTTTGTTTAAATAATCTTTATTCATTTTAAAATAATTTCAATAAGTGAAGAACAATAAATAAAACATTTATACTATAAACATCACTTAAAATATTACAAGATTCTTACAGATCAATAACCCTCTCACCCAAACTATTCTTTATCATTCAAGTATCTATAAATTGATCATAATTCCGTAATTCACTACATATTTTAAACATAAAATTACACATATATCATCTTAGACATAGGGCAGTATAAAGTTTTAAGCTAGGGGTTCATAATAATAAAAAAAAGTCTAAAAAGTGTCCTAAATGGCTACTTGGACGATCAAAAAGCCTGATCGTCCAAGTACCCATAACCAAAGCTGGTTTTTAGACGTATCTAAAAACAGCTTAGGCCTTTCCCCTGCCACTAAACGCACAGAGAGAAAAGAGGCGTGTTTAGAGGAGGGGAAAGGGCGGTCGGTGGGTGGGAGGTGGGCGGACCTACACCTAGACGTGCAGCATGTATAACCAAAACTCTAGGCAGGTTGCCTAGTCGGCACTTATACATTTTTGACTTAGACAAAGTCAAAACAGGTCTAAGTGATGAAAAAGGGGCTGCTGAGCTGATGGCGGCTGGCACGATCACTTCAGCGGCCCATCAACCTACCCACCCACCCACCACAACCATCGCAGCAGAAGAGATGCCTCATCTCCCCTACCGCGATGCAATCACCCCTCTACCCAAACTGCTGCGACCCGCGGCAGGGGAGATGGCCAATCTCTCCTGCCGCGATACATCATCCCCTCCCCGACAATATCGGGGCAAGAGGGAGCCCAAGCCCTCTTGCCCCGTGGCACCCCGACTGCCCAACTACATTCGGGGCAAGAGGGAGCCCAAGCCCTCTTGCCCCGGCGATCGTCGGCACCCCCCCATTACGTTTGGGCCAGGAGGTAGCCCAAGCCCTCCTGGCCTCTCGCCCCCCACCCCCCTACACGATTGGGCATGAGGGAGCCCAACCCCTCCTGCCCAGGCAGACCCCCTACCCCCCACCCCCCACTACAATACGGGCAGGAGGGATCCCAGGCCCTCCTGCCCTCGACACAACCCCCCCAAATCCCCGATCACCCTCCCCTGCTGACCCGTGACCCCCTGCTGAACCCACGACTCCCCCACCCCAAATCCCACCCCCATACCTGTAATATGTTGGCCGGACAGACGGGTGCCAAACCCGCCCGTCCGGCAGGCCAGCCGGCTGCAGACTGGGGCCGGATTGGCCCAGGCATCTGAAACCCTACCCACAGGTGGGGCCTAAGGCGCCTGGGCCAACCAGAATATGCTCGGGAGTCTTAGGCCCCTCCTGTGGGAGGGGCCTTTGGTACATGGGCTGGATTGAGCCGGAGGGGGGGGTGGATTCTGTAACCGGTGTTGTTTTTGACAGACACTGGTTACAGAATCCAGCTTTTAGGCGAAGGACTTCACAAACTCCAACGGATTCAAAATGCCGCGGCCAAGCTTATCTTTGCAAAAAATAATTTCGATCACGTCTCACCGCTTCTTTCCAAGCTTCATTGGCTCCCGATAATTTCCAGAGTTCACTTCAAATGCATCTGCCTAACTTTCAAGATCCTCCACGGCATCCTTCCTCCATTAATTCCACTGACCTGGAATTCCTCAAATCTCAATACCATCAGACCCACCCAAAAACTAAAATTATCCTTCCCCTCACTAAAAGACATCTCCCACCCAGGAAAACTGGGGACCTCCCTCCTCTTCAGATTCATCGAGCTCTGGAATAGCCTTGCCTCCCCTCTTCGGAACCTGAATGCCCTCGAACCCTTCCGTAAACATCTGAAAACCTGGCTTTTCTCAAAAACCTAACACTCCCTCCTCTTCTGATATCCCAGCCCGCTAACATTCTCCCCCTCTGATCTTCACCCATCCCTCCCTTGGAGTTCCTTTCTCATTACAATTCTTGTAAACCGTGCCGAGCTCTACAAATGTG
Organism: Geotrypetes seraphini; assembly: GCF_902459505.1. Classification (NCBI taxonomy): domain Eukaryota; kingdom Metazoa; phylum Chordata; class Amphibia; order Gymnophiona; family Dermophiidae; genus Geotrypetes; species Geotrypetes seraphini. The sequence continues at coordinate 142,621,995 of NC_047084.1, forward strand.
GAGATGGTGCGGTATATAAACCCAAGATTTAGTTTAGTTTAGTTTAGTTTGTGTTGGACGTTTGGGGCTTAGGTGTTTTTTTGGTTCATTATGGAGTATAAGTGTAGATGTCGGGGGGGGGATAAGTGTAGATGTAGTGGTGGTCTGGGCGTTTAAACAGCTGAATGTAGAGGCAGGCCATTACAAAAAAAAACCTCCTTTTGGACGTTTTTTTTGATTATGGACATTTTCCCTGCTTCTGCTTTCAACGTTTAAGGCCTTAGGCCAAAAAGGGACTTAGACGTTTTTTTTATTATGCCCCTCCACGTATTTAAACTATTTATACACTAAGGTGGAAAAAAGTATTTGTAAATTTAATAGCAAAGTATGGAAGATCCGGTGAGGAAGTAGTACATAAAGCCTGACACAATGAATTTGTATGAGTGCTAGGTGGTACTTCTGAGGATCTACAAACGTTGTATTATTCACTGTGAAGAGAGTTAGGAGGGGGTAAGAGAATATACACCCTTCCAATCTGAAGTTTGGGCTATACTCTCACAGAAAATTTAACTTGAACTATTGTGCTGTTTGGACAAAAGATTGATTTATACAATCTAGTGGATGGAGGGGACTATCGGTAAATTTGGGGAGTTAATCTGAATGTTCTTGATGGCGTGTATGGCGTAAGCCAGGGTCTCGCAAACCTTTTGAGAGCCGGGGCACACTAAACCTAATATCCCTGGCTCAAGACACCCGGAAGTGCATACGTGACATCAGCGCATGCGCAAAGGCCCTTCAAACGGGCCTTGCGCCGAGCAAAAGACCCGCGCTGGAGAGAAGGGCCGGCAGAGAGAAGAGGTGCCGGTGTCGGGAGACTGCTTACAGGACGTGCCTCTCTTCGCGAGAGACACGTCCTCTGGACAGTCATCCGGCGCTGGCAGCTCTCCTCTTCCCGCGGCACACCAGAAATCTCAGGAGGCACACTGGCGTAAGAATTGAAATGCCAAAGCCACAAAAAAAGGTAGTATACAAGTTCCCATTCCCAAATACTCCCCTGACGTGTCTACTGAAAATGTGAAGCAAATCTAAATAATCTTTGAATATTGATTGTTTTTCTTGTTTATCCATTTCCTCCTTTAAAGCCTCCAATGGAATTCTGAATGTTACGTTTATATATTAAATATCAGACAAGCTAATCTACGTACACTTAGAAATACCGCCTTGGAGGCGGGTTTTCATTGAGAAGTATAAGAACATAAGAATAGCCTTAAGGGGTCCGACCAATGGTCCATCAAGCCCAGTATGGCCCAGTTTTCACGGTGGCCAATCCAGGGCAAGCAGTGGCCAATCCAGGGCAAGCAGTGGCCAATCCAGGGCAAGCAGTGGCTTCCCCTATGCCTTTCTGGCGTCCCCCATTCGGAACCTTTTAAGCAGTTTGGCTCGAGATGGAACTGAAGATGTGGGGGTTTTGTCACACTGTTCTCCAAGCCAACTAGAAGCAGCTAAAACTCAAATGGTACCTCATTGCTTTGACCTTTTGAATGGTACATTAAAGAACTGAATAGACTCATTATTCCACAATGTAACTTGGTTTAGAACTTGTCTTCCACAATATATCTTGGGGATTTATCAGTCGAAAAGTCTAACACCTTGTATCGAATTAGTTTGCCAGCCTTGTACTTTATTTGATTAAATTCCTCCTCTGTTATTGGGTGAGGTCCTTGGATAGATTCCCGTTGTCGTTTCACCAGTCATACCATAAAGCTTGCCACAGGTTTGCAAAATAGAGAACAATATAACTTTTTTTTTTATCATCATTTATTTTTATTATGGGTTTATCCTCCTTCATCCTAAAGACGCAATGCTCCCTTTAATTGGTGCAGTGTTAATTCCCTGTAGACTGAAAGGAAAGAATTCTCTTTTGGCATCGAGAAACAAGAATTCTGGTGTGTCTGGGGCTTTTTTTTTTTTTTTTTTTAATCCAACATAACACCTGCCTGTTTAATTCTCCCCAAACACAAAAATAATGCATCTTTATACTCTTCAATCAAGGTTTCCACTGCAGTTGAAGGAATGCATTTTCAGAGCTGCATAAATACTGAATGCTAATTATTGCATATTTCTTACAGCTTGTGAAACACTGACGGTGTGCTTTACACAGCTATTAAAACAAACGCAAACGGTGAGCAGAGCAACAAAAAAATGCATATTGCTAAGAAAACAAATAACATTAGCTATATTATAGAGTTAATAAAACTTGATTACCTGGATTACGAGGAAAGACTTTAGAGACTGGGGTTGTTCTCCCTTGAGAAAAGGAGACTGCGAGGGGATATGATCGAGACTTTCAAAATACTGAAAGGAATCGACAAAATAGAGCAGAAAAAACTATTTACATTGTCCAATTTGACACAGACAAGAGGACATGGGCTGAAGATAAGGGGGCGACAAGTTCAGGACAAATATCAGGAAGTTCTGCTCCACGCAACGAGTGGTGGACACCTAGAATGCTCTCCCAGAAGAGGTACCGTATTTTCACGCATATAACGCGCGCATTATACACGATTTTACAAACCGAGCATAACCATGCGCGTTATATGCGTGAGCGCGTTTTACGATTTTTTTTTTTTACATTGCTGGTTCCCCCCTCCCCCCGACATCCGATTCATCCCCCAGCCCTGAAAGCCTGATGCCCCACTCCGAAGGACCGCTGGCCCCCCCAACCTGAAGGACCGCTCGCACCCCCCCTGACGTCTGATTCATCCCACAGCCCCCCCCCACACCGTTTGCGGTGGAGAAGCAGCCTACCGTGGGTTCGCGATGCCAGTGAGCCCTGCTGCTTCCTCTGCCGGCGATCCCACCCCTTCTCTGAGCCCTGCGCTGCTTCCTCTGCCGCGGTCCCGCCCCTTCTCTGACATCAGAGAAAGGGTGGGACTGCGGCAGAGGAAGCAGCGCAGGGCTCAGAGAAGGGGCGGGACCGCCGGCAGAGGAAGCAGCAGGGATCACTGGTGTCGCAAACCCACGGTAGGCTGCTTCTCCACCGCAAACGGTGCAGGGGGGCTGGGGGATGAATCGGATGTCGGGGGGGGGGTGCGAGCGGTCCTTCAGGGTGGGGGGGCCAGCGGTCCTTCGGGGTGGGGCATCAGGCTTTCAGGATGGGGCAGGCCTTCAAGGGGGGGACAGGACTTCAAGGGCAGGGCGGCGAGAGGAGAGTCGGGGCGGTAAGCAGCATGCGCGGTATACGCGTGGGCGCGCTATACCATAATTTTCTTACATAAATTCCTTGTTCCTGCGCGCTTTACCCGTGTGCGTGTTGTACACGTGTGCACGTTATATGCGTGAAAATACGGTAATTGCGGAATCCAGCGTTCTAGGATTTAAGGGTAAGTTAGATGTACATCTCCTTATGAGTGGCATGAAGTGACATGGGTAAGGGTAAGTTAGATGCACTTCTCTTTACGAGAAGCTTAGAGCGATATGGGGACCAAAACTATGGCAGGGTATACCTGGCGGGGCCTCCGCGTGTGCGGATCGCCGGACTTGATGGACTTAGGCTCTGTTCCGGTGATGGCACTTCTTATGTTCTTATGTACCTAAATCTGACTTATTTTCAGAGAGAGCAAAACATTAAAATAACCATCCCTTCCCCCCCCCCCCCCACACACACTTTTTTGAAGCTGCAGTAGAGGTTTGTGCCATGGCCTGAAGCACTAAATCCTCCGACACTCATAGAATTCCTATGAGCATCAGAACAGCGATGGCGTATTTAGCGTCCCGGGCCGTGGTAGAAACCTGTACCGTGGCTTAGTTAAAAGAGGGCCAAAAACTTGAAAAAGTCTCAGTAATCAGAGGAGGTTAAGACTAATAATTGATAAGAAAAAAAAACCTGCTCTTAGGGCTCCTTTTACAAAGGTGCGCTAAGCGTTTTAGCGCGCGCTAACCATGCGCTAAATGCTAACGCGTGCATGTTAGTCTATGGATGCGTTAGCACGCATGTATATTTAGTGTACGCTACACACGCGCTAAAGCGCAAAGCGTACCTTAGTAAAACGGGGGTAGTTTCCCAATTAACCAATCAGATTGAATAGTTAGAAATGAAATAATTAGTAATAAAGCTACTGATTATTACACTTATAATAAATGACACTTGTCATAAGATATTAGGTGAAAGAATCAGTTCTTGGGGAAACATCTTTATATAGTAATAAATACAATCAAACAGTTTGCAAGTAACATGGTTTGCGAGTGTTTTGCAAGATGAGCAAAACATTCTCGCAGATCGTGACTCGCAAACTGAAAGTCGACTCGATTTTTGAGCTCCCCCCCCCTGAGAACCAGCTTCGCTCCCCTCCCCCCCCCCGCTCACGAACCGGCACCCCATGCCCGCCCGCACAGAAGCACTACCCCCATCTGGCACCGGCACGCAGCCCACAGGATGCTCAAGGCCCAGGCAACAAGAAGGATCTTTGTTTACCGGCACCGGCACGTCCTGGGGCTGCATGCCGGTGCCAGATGAGGTAAGGCTTCTGTTCACGCTGGCGGGGGATGCTGGTTTGCGCGGGGAGGGGGGGCATTCACAAGCAGGGGGGAGCGATGCCGGTTCTTGGGGGGGGGGGGGTGGAGTAGCAGCGCTGGCCTCGGGGGGTGATTGTGGGTGGGAACGAATCAAGCGAGTTTCCCTTACTTCCCATGGGGAAACTCACTTTGATATACGAGTAATTTGGTTTACGAGCATGCTTCTGGAACCAATTATGCCCGTAAACAAAGGTTCCACTGTATTACAGTCTTCAACAGGGTTTCTCCCACAACAGTATATGTGTACCCAAAGGTCCACAGTGGGAATAGCCCAAAAACATCATATCTATTCACCGAAAAGCAGGGCAATCAGCCACAGCACCCCCAGACAAGATAAAGGACTGCACACTTCTACAGATAAGCGATTTTGATGATCTTTTTGATATTGTAACTTCTATAGAGTGATAAGGCCCATTTTGAGTAGGCCGTAAGTTATAGCAAATATTTAAAAGTTTCCCACTTTCCATTACACTTGAGTTAGTAGAAAAGACAGACACTTTCGGTGAACAGATATGTTGTTTTGGGGCTATTCCCACTGTGGACCTTTGGGTACACATGTACTGTTGTGGGAGAAACCCTGGTGGAGACTGTAATATTTATTCCTGTATAAAGACGTTGCCCCAAGAACTGATTCTTTCAACTAACATCTTATGATAAGTGTCATTAAGTGTAATAATCAATAGCTCTATTGCTATTTATTTGATTTCTAACCATTCAATGTGATTGGTTAATGAGAAACTAAGAGCAGGTTTTTAGTAAAAGACGGCCCATGTTGGGTTCAATGGACCACCATATGAGTGATGGCAGAAGATCACATAAAAACAAAAAACAAACTGCAGACTCCTATGCACCAGATGCAGGCAATGTTTATTATACCAAATATTTTATGCAGTTGAAAATACCAACTTATAACAAACCAAGGGACCTGACACGGTCCGTGTTTCGGAAAACCCTCCTTCCTCAGAGGTCCTAATGAAAATGAATACGAAAACTAAGTAGATATATATAATACGCAAATCAATATAAGTTGGTGTGCAAAAAAGATAGATAAGTTTCAAGTTTCAAGTTTATTGAGTTTTAATATACCTACCATCAGCAAGTATCTGGCCGGTTTACAATAAAAATTAAAAAAGATAAATAATAAGTAAATAATTAGAAAATAATAAAGGTGCACACCAAGGACATAAACAGGACATACATGAAAGTGAGGGAAAAAGGGAAATGGGAGGGGAAAGTTACATGCTAAAAGAAGAAAGGAGAGAGAGGGGAGGGGGTAAAACGTGTGGGGCGGGATCGCTTTATAAAAGCGGTTTGCTAAATAAGGAAAGAGAAAAAAAAAATTTGAAAGGAGTAAGAAGATAGAGAAATAGAGATAAAGAAAAAAGAGAAGAGAAAAAAAAATAAAAATAAAATGAAGGATCTCTAAATGCAGGAGAAGGCGTCGCTGAATAAGATCCATGTGAGCAAATGTATGAGATCGAATAGACTTATGAGATGAAGAAATGAGGATAATGTGCGAACAGAATGGAGAGAAATAGTGTCATTTATAATACATGCATATAACCACCGTGGTGAACATAATAATTTCACATAAGTATTACAGATACAAAAAATGATCATTGAAACCCAGAGAATATAGACTATTAGAAATGCTCTCAAACCTATAAGAGGTGCAACAATATTTTCATATATTTTTCATATTTCACAAATGAATATGGAAGTATAAGTTTTGCATAATGTTTTAATATGTCTATATCAAGATTTGTATGGTTTATACTATCTTCAGATTATAATAGACCATATATAACTAAATATGCACTTAAATTGCAAAGTCATTATATATATTTATCTTTAACAGTACAAGCAGTGGCGTACCTAGGGGGGGGGGGGGGGGGGGGGGGCGGGCCGCCCCGGGTACCAGCCCTAAGGGGGTGTTCCCGGCCTTGCCGTTCAGTCCCCCGCCACCCCCGAAGGACCGCTCGCCCCCCTGGCCTCCCCGCACCACCTATGAACAGCCGCAGCAGGATCGCGAAGTCAGCGTCAGCATCCCTGCGCTGCTTCCTACGACGCGATCCCGCCCCTCCTCTGACGTCAGAGGAGGGGCGGGGACCGTGGCGCAGGAAGCAGCAGGGATCGCTGACGCTGACTTCGCGATCCTGCTGCGGCTGTTCATAGGTGGTGCAGGGGGGCGAGCGGTCCTTCGGGGGTGGCGGGGGACTGAACGGCAAGGCCGGGAACACCCCCTTAGGGCTGGTACCCGACGCTGACTTCGCGATCCTGCTGCGGCTGTTCATAGGTGGTGCGGGGAGGCCAGGGGGGCGAGCGGTCCTTCGGGGTGGGTCGGGGCATCAGGCCTTCAGGGTGGGGCGGGCGGGCAGGCAAGCAGGCTTTCATGGGGGAGGGGGGTGACAGGCAGGCAGGCAGGCCTTCAAGGGGGGGCAGGCCTTCGGGGGGGGGGGGGGCAGACATTCAAGGGGTGCAGGCCTTCAAGGGGGGCAGGCAGGCCTTCAGGGGGGTGCAGACCTTCGGGGGGGGGTGTAGGCCTTTGGGGGGGTGCAGACCTTCAAGGGGGTGCAGGCCTTCAAGGGGGGAAAGGCAGGCAGGCCTTCAAGGGGGGGACAGGCCTACAAGGGGGGGGGACAGGCCTACAAGGGGGGGACAGGCCTACAAGGGGGGGGACAGGCCTTCAAGGGGGGGGGCAGGCCTTCAAGGGGGGGTGCAGGCCTTCAAGGGGGGGTGCAGGCCTTCAAGGGGGAGACAGGCCTTCAAGGGGGGGAAAGGCAGGCAGGCAGGCCTTAAAGGGGGGACAGGCCTACAAGGGGGTGGGACAGGCCTTCAAGGGGGGGACAGGCCTTCGGGGGGGTGCAGACCTTCAAGGGAGTGCAGGCCTTCGGGGGGGGGGGTGCAGTCCTTCAGGGGTGGGGTTTAGGCCTTCAGAGGGGGACAGACCTTCGGGTGGGAGGTAAAGTCCTTCGGGGGGTGCAGGTCTTCAGGGGTGGGGTGTAGCCCTTCGGAGGGGGGACAGACCTTCGGGGGAGGGGGGGTCCTGGTGTAAAAGTACACAGAGGGAGAGAGGGAAGGGGGGGTTCAAAGATACATGCATATGCCAGACTTTGGGGGTTAGAAATAATGGGTCTAAAAACAGAGGAGTGGGAGAGAGATGGTGCATAATGGGATTTAGGGAGGGAAGGAACAGAAAGGGAGAGAACTTGGAAACAGGGGATGGTGTGGAGGGGGGATAGAGATACTGGATAGGAGGATAGTTGGGAACAGAAAGGGAGAGATGGTGGATCCTGGGGTGGTGGGGAGTTGAGAAAAGGTGAATCTGTGGATGGAGACAAAAAAAAGGAAAGATGCCAGATCTCCGGGAGAGGGAAGGGAAACGGAAGGGGAGAACAGAGATGGCAGACGGATGGTTAGCACGGAGAAAGGAGACCCTGGCAAGCAAGACAACAAGAGCCTGGGACCAACAAGATTTGAATATTGATCAGAGAACAAAAGGTAGAAAAAATAATTTTATTTTCTGTTTTGTGATTACAATATGTTAGATTTGAAAAGTGTACATGAGACAGCTTGAAATGGGAACTTTTCTATTTTTGTGAATGGCAAGGCTGAGTTCAGTTAAAATATATGCTTTATAAGAAAATATAATAATGTGTTTTATAAAGTTTATAAGCATTGCTGGCATACTCGGTGAGGTGTTCCTAGTGTTGGTGGTGGTGGTAGCATGTCAGTGTGTTGAGAGGAAGAGGTAGTCTGGGAAATTCTGCTGAGCAAACTCTGGGCCCATTTCCACCCCCAGTTAGTCCACTCCACTCAACTGGTTCACACACTGAGTGGGTCTTTGGGTGTTATTTCTGGGTAGTTGTTTTAGAATCTCTTCCAGTGGTTTGTCAGTATCTCCTTCTGGTCCAAGGAAGGAAACTTTGTCAACCTTAGCATTGACCTTCAGAATATGTTTGTAACAGCGCTGCTTGTGTGGCATTAGGCTATGTAGTGATCGAAAGAAAAAAACAGACCTTTGCACATTTTTGCACTATATGGTGGGTGTATGAGGAGATTCATTTCCTGCACAGTTAAGTCCATTTTTTCTACTGAATAATAGTATAGGTACAATGAAAGTAAATAGCAAAAATGTTTGAGTAGATAATTAAGGAAATCTTTTTCATATTGCTTGCTTATGGACTGGGAAAAAAGACTGTTCAAGCAAATGTCTCCAGAACTGCTTTAATGGAAAAATGTGATTTTTTTTTTTTTTAAGTACTTTGTGAAATTTATTGTTGTTGTGAAATTTATTGTTATACTTTGTTTAAACTTAAAAAGCGGTGTCATTAACAGTGAATCTAATCGAAAAATCGATTCAACAGGGTGAATCGGATCGAATGAAATATTTTTCTCTGAATCGGGCAGCACTATTGGCTACCATGAGAATGGGCTACTGGGCATGATGGACCATTGGTGTGACCCAGTTAGGCTATTCTTATGTTATGTTCTCATCTGTAGGGGCCTTTGTTTTCACTTCTTATTTTAATGTATTTTTTTCCTGGGAACTTATCAGTGTTTTTTTATAATGGGAACAAAAATGGAAGAGAATTAATGTGTGTGGAATGGGGGGGGGTAACTAATTTCTTCAGCTAAATAATTCAATCCACTTCAAACAGACATAGGAGAACTCACGCACCATTCACACACCCTCCAACCAAAAACGTCAAAAGAAAAAAACTGTTCGACAACCTCCTAGCCATTCGAGCTGCAACACTTGACCCCCAACTCTACAACCTATTGACCTCGACCACAAACTACAAAACCTTAAAAAAAGAAATAAAAACCCTTCTATTAAAAAAACACATAAAACCAAACTAACATAATCAGAACTGTCCCAAGCATCACCTGCAACTACTCCATATGTACTTCTGATGTCATGACAATTCAGACATAATTTATGTTATGTTATGTTTGGAATAATGGTTACATAAATGAGGTTCAATAAAAGAAAATTTTCTGTGGGAGCATTTGTTGGAACTTCTGTTATCCTGATTTCTTCTATCTGTGGGCTTTCTTTAGCTAACCTACTTATCTGGGGCTTTCCACTTCTGCAGCTGCCCTTTTCACGGTCCACTTTGCGCTTGCACTCTCTGGGGAGGGGGGGTTGGGTCTGGGCTTGGTGGGGTAGGTGTGTCTGGTAGTTTTGTCTGGGTGGTGGCTGGGTGTTTCTTGGGTGCTTGTTGTGCGGATTGGTGTGTCTGGTGAGCGGTCTGGGTGTTGTTGCTTGTGGGGGTTTTTTTCATTATAAAATATGGCTGAGGGTCTAGTCCGGCTTATTATTCTTGTGGGTTCTGGGGTGGGATTTGTTTGCTTGCCCCAAGTTTTGGCCTTTTGTTGTGTATTGCTATGCCTCTCATTGGCAATTTTCTCTTGGGAGAGGCTTGTTCATGCTTGTTGTTGCTGTTACTCTCATTCTGTGTTCTTTTTGATAATGTATAAGTTTCTGTACAGACCATGGTTGCTTGTCTGGACCTTTTGCCATTCTCAATAAAAATACTTTGGAAAAAAAAAAAAAAAAAGAAAAGAAAATTTTCACTGCCTGTTTCTATTCTGACCATTTATTCCATTTCATGGTTATTGCAAAAAAAAAAAAAAAAAAAAATTTTACATGAGGGGGGGGGGTGTCAAAAAATGATGGGCCCCGGGTGCCACATACCCTAGGTACGCCACTGAGTACAAGTAACCTAATTAGATTTATATATGATTTAATCGTTTTGTATTACATCACAATATGTTTAGTTTCAGATTAGTATGTTTGGTACTATTTTCCGTTTTTCATAGACTCAAGTAGTAAAGTCACTGTGTACATTTGCGTTTAATGCTCAGATTTATTGTTGCAGCTCCTCAGATTATGTTTATATGTCCCCTCTTTCTTTAGATAATACCCATATGAAATTGGTTTACTTTCCCCTTTTTTTTGTTTCCTTACTTTAGCTCTATACCCTTTTGGTTTTCACTCACACGGTGGCTTTTGCTTCTTTTCCGTTTCCTTAACACATATATCTAACAAGATGGCGGCCGGTTAGGTCATCAACTGCACTGTCTCCCTTTTCCCTTTTTATTTTTGGTTTTCTGTTACTTTGTTTGTTCTATTTAGTTGTTTATTTTTTGTTTGATCTATTTTATTAATCTTATTTTGACTTGTTATATTGGTTTAGGGCCTCCACTCATGAAATCTGGACTGATAGTTTTCTGATTTCACCGTTGGTTTTGGTCTAACAGTCGAAAGCCCTCCTTCCTACCTAATATTCCTTGAATCACTGGCAGGTCTGAGCTGTGCCTGGCGGCTGAGCCATAGCAAGTGAAACTGGTGGTGGAGAGTCAAGAGGGGAGCGGCGCTAATGTCAGTGGAAGGTGGCTGAGACATCAGGAAGTGGTGGCAATTCAGACCTGGAGGTGCCATATTTGAGGAGCTCAGCGTGAACACAATACCAGCAAGGATACAGCTCCAGATTTTCTGCTGGCAGAGCGGCATTGGCAGGATGGAAGGTCTGCAGAGTAATATCGTCATGTCGGAAGTCTCGCCACGTCCGATATCTCACCAACATGGGAGTGGTTGTCATGAGGGGCGGTATCAGCAAGAGCAAGGGCTGGCAGAAAGATCCACAGTCCGGACCAAGGAGCAGAGGAATGGTGTCGGCAGGAACTGTGAGGAAGCTGAGCTGTTCAGCGCAATGGCCAGTGATCTGGAGATCGAAGGATGTTTCTTTTTGCATCGGGGGAGGTGGCCTGTGGTTGGTGCGCAGAGGATGATGATGGCGGTTGCTCAGCTGAAGCAGCTAATGCGCTAGGGAAGGTGGTAATGGTGGTCTGACTGAAGCGGAATTGAGACCCTCCTGACTCTTCTACCATCATGTCTACCATATTTTTTATCATATTGTTTTTTACCCATTTATTTTATTTCTTCATTTAAATTTCCTTAGAATTCCATTGTTTAACGGTTCCTCCTTCTATTCATATTCCCTCTCTATACCTTTACCACACTTCCAAAATCCAAATCTTTTCTTTTATATTTCTATATTTTATTTCTAATTCAAAATTTTAATTTTAATTTAGTTTAATCACTATATTATTGTTGGGAAATACATATTGCTTTTAAAAAGAGAGTGGCCTTAGAGAGATCAATGTATTCTTGTTGGGATGTTTCAAATCTTGTTTTTATCTCTGTCTTTATTTTTACATCTTTACTATTCATTAATTGTTTTTCCCAGGTACTTTAGCTAGATTGTGAGCCTTCGGGACAGTAAGGGAATTTCCAAGTACCTATCTTTAACTTATCTTATTTTTATTGTATCCTTAATGTATATTTTCTGTAAACCGCTTCGAACCTAACAGTATAGCGGTATATAAGAAATCAAATCAAATATATGTTTTTGTGACATTTATTTTTTCTTTTAGGTAGCCATACAGTTTTTCATAAGTGAGATATTTCTTTAAGAGATACAATAACCTGTTGTAACTCAAACATCTTAGGACACGTTGTTTAGCCAATCGCAGCTATCCATCCTCTAAGCCCGCCCTCTTTTTTGATTTGTCAGTTATCTGTAGTGTTTCTGCTGTTTTCATCCAATCGCAGTGTTCCACACTTTCAGACTGCCCCTTTATCATCAGCAAGTTTTTCGCAGCATTTTTGCTTTTGTTTTACTAGTTTTGCATCTTACACTCGGAGAAGGATACCCTACAGACGACTGATAAGTCTGCATTTTTACTTTAATCCTGCCATTGAGCATTGCTAAGTTCAGCCTCTGTTATGGTTTAAAGCTCATGTATCTATCTATTCTATTCTATTCTATAATATAATAAAACGGTAAGCCGCGCATGCGCACTTCCTATGCGCGCATCCGTTTTCCGTGAGCTGTAGCACACATAGGAAGTGCGCATGCGCGGCTTACGGTCTGGCCTCACGCGAGGCAAGACAAGTGGCATGTGCGTCCTTCCCTGCTCTCCATCTGCGGAACGGCGGCTGCTGGCCGCTAGCACTCCCTGCCCTCTCCGTCGCCTCCCGGGCTCCAGCGGCGTAGGCAGCACTATAAACACGCTGCTTCACGCCCTTCCCTGCCGATTTCCTCTGCCGCGTCTCTGATGACATCATCGGAGACAGACGCGGCAGAGGAAATCGCCAGTAGAAGGCCGCAAAGCAGCGTGTTTAAAGTGCTGCCTACGAGGTTTGTTGGTGGTGGGAGGGTCCCGAACGGAAACTTCAAATCCGCCCCTCTGAAGGTGATTTCCACAGGGGGAGGAGAAACGGATGGTCGGGACGGAGGAGAAATGGATGGGCCCCACATGCCGCTCCGCGCCGGGCACTGGCGCATGGGAATCCCTGCGCCTGCACCGCCTGCTTCGACACCGAATATAATAATGCAAATTACATGCTGGTAAGACTGGATCCGTCCCAGCACTAGCCCATATGGCACTCTGTCTCACGGTGGGAGGGTCAATGGCGTCGGCTGCACGGCGAAGATAGGGGAGGGGGGAGAGGGTTCTACTGCACAGGGGGGTGGCAAGCAGGCAGGTTGGCTTCGGAAGGTGCGGGAGGGACAAACTATGGAACGCAGTGAGGGGCAGCAGGGAAGAGGTGCTGCTGGACTGGGGGAGCAGGGAAGAGGGACCAGGGGAGTAGGTAAGAGGTGCTGCTGGATAGGGAGAGCAGGGAAGAGGTGCTGCTGGTCGGGGGGGGGGGGGGGAGAGTTCTACTGCACAGGGGGATGGCAGGCAGGCAAGCTGGCTTCGGAGGGTGGGGGTGGGACAAAATATGGAAGGGAACATGTGAGGGAAGGAGGCTTTACTAGCACCCGTTAATGTAACGGGCTAAAACACTAGTCTTTAATAAGCTTTTTTAGCTTGTGGACAGGGCGAGCCCCAGCAGACTTTTATACATAATTATAGCAATATAAACAGTACACGTTATCCATAGGAGGGATCTTATAACAACGGTGGGATGCAGTGACAGATATCATCTAATGGGACCTAGAACGATAAGCGGTGCTCATTATTTCTCTCTCCCCCTTTGTGCTCAGTACGGAACATGTTTGGGCTCATGTGATGGGTTATGTTTCCTTTCCCTCTCCCCCCCCCCCCCCTTTTAACTCAATCTTTTTTTAACTAAACCTTTTTTTTATAACTTAACCCCTTTTTATTAAACGTTTTATACCTTTTATATATGTTTTAATCATATATCTTTTAACTTTTTATACGGATTAAAGTCATGACCTGTAATTTACTCATTCGGTCAATGACAATATCCATCCATATCATTGACCAAGTGAGGACCCTGGTGATGCAGGATCATCGAATCACAATCAGAGAACTTGCAGACGAGGCAAGCATCAACGTTGGATCCGTTCATTCCATTTGGACTGAGGATTTGGGCTTCAGGGGAATTTCAGCGATGTTTGTGCCAAAGCTGCTAGCGATCGAGGAGAAGCAACTCCATTTCGAGATCGCACAGGACATGCTGGAGACCGTGAACAGTGATCCCAACTTCCTCAGCACAGTGATCACTGGCCATGAATCCTGGGTTTATGGGTATGACCCAGAAACTAAGTTGATGTCATTACAATGGAAGCATTCAACATCCCCGAGACCAAAAATAGCAAGGCAGGTCCGCAGCAATGTCAAAGTCATGCTGACCGTCTTCTTTGACTCCAGTGGCATGGTTCATCAAGAGTATTGTCACAAACCCGAGCCCAATGCTGGCCTTGTGCCAGTTAAACCCCGGAGAAAACATCCCCTGAAACTAGTCCGGGCTAATCACTGTGTCCCTGATAGGCAGGAACAGGACCAGGAAGCACAGGCTGTGTTCAGACCTGCTGTAGAACACAGCCTGATGAAAACTGGCAGGGCCCCTTTAAATCCTCCATTTTGTAAGAGGCTGGCTAAACAGGGTAGAAGGCAGCCTCAGCGGAAAGAAATCCAGCCCCTGAGTAGGACTGGGCGTGGTACAGCAGCTTTGCAGCATTTGGAGAGCTGGCTGTCCAGGAGAAGGGGAGACACAGGAGAAGCTCTCAGGTGGAAGGAGCCTCCAAATTCCCCAGAGCCAAAGGATATTGAAATGCTGGACTCTGAACCAGAAGGAACAACCCTGGTAAACCCAGATTATGAAGCAATGGATTGCAGTGCTTTACCAGAGGTGGGATTGATTGAAGAAATGGATATTACCGTATTTGCCGGCGTATAAGACGACTGGGCGTATAAGACGACCCCCCAACTTTTACAGTTAAAATATAGAGTTTGTTATATACTCGCCGTATAAGACTACCCCTTCTTCCGCACACCTTCTGCACAACCTTCTGCCTGCCTGTCCCCCCCTTGAAGGTCTGCACCCCCCGAAGGCCTGCACCCCCCCTGAAGGCCTGCACCCCTTGAAGGTCTGCACCCCCCCTGAAGGCCTGTCCCCCCTTGAAGGCCTGCCTGCCTGCCTGTCACCCCCTCCCCCTTGAAAGCCTGCCTGCCTGCCCACCCGCCCCACCCTGAAGGCCTGATGCCCCGACCCACCCCGAAGGACCGCTCGCCCCCCTGGCCTCCACGCACCACCTATGAAGCAGCCGCAGCAGGATCGCGAAGTCAGCGATCCCTGCGCTGCTTCCTGCGCCACGGTCCCGCCCCTCCTCTGACGTCAGAGGAGGGGCGGGATCGCTGACGCTGACTTCGCGATCCTGCTGCGGACTGCTTCACAGGTGGTGCAGGAAGGTCAGTGGGGCGAGCGGTCCTTCGGAGGTGGGGGGGGGGGATTGAACGGCAAGGCCGGGAGCACCCCATTAGGGCTGGCACCCGGGGCGCACCGCCCCCTCCGCCCCCCCCTTGGTACGCCACTGCATGTAAACAGTACCCGGCGTATAAGACGACCCCCGACTTTGGGGAGGATATTAAGGTACTGAAAAGTCGTCTTATACGCCGGCAAATACAGTAATTAGTTTGAGTTGCTTTCTGAGTTTATATTTTTTGAATGTTTCCATTTCTGCTGTACAAAAAGTATTTTCCTTGAGCATGCTAGCTAAAGGGATGTATGCTAGCGAAGGGTTTTACTTTGATGAGAAGTTTTTTTTTTCTCCTTTTTGCCAAGATGGCTGCTGTGTTAAAACTTCAGCAATTTGCTTTCATAAGGAATGAATATCCTGAAAGTTGGGGCAGAATTTGCCCAACACCTTAGTGGAAGATTTGCAGGTTATTTTGCTCTTGGTAACAAGGAGCCGATTTGGCAACTCCGCCAGCCTTCTGCCACTGCTTTTGAAAGGGCAGCACTGCACATTGCAGAAGGACGTAGTTTGTTTGCCAATTTACAAGTAAGACTTTGAGAGAGTCAAGGACTGCCGGAGACTCTGTGATACCTGGGACATTGATGAAAGAACTTTGGGAAAGTTATCCAGACCAGGCTGGTAATTACAATATATTTTGTTTTCATGATTATGACCAAGACCTTTTGAATCCATTTTCTTTTTATGCATTTTTGCTTGGACCTGTTCAGTTGAACAATAAATTTGATTTATTTATTTCATTACTTACCTGTGTGAGGTCATTCTGTTTTATTCACATAGGATAAGTTTATTCACAACAGGGACTTCCTCCCTCTTGGGGAAGCACGCTGGGGAGAATATTTTAAGCGTGGGCCGGTTACCGCAAGCCTCGAGGGCCGGCCACGCTACAGTATGCACCACATAGCACAATCATCACCAAGGGGTACTACCAAGAGGTTCTGCACCGCCTTTGTAATGCTGTGCGACACAAATGACTGGACCTGTGGGCAGCGGGCAATTGGCAGCTCCATCACGATAACACACCTGCCCTTTCTTCACATTTGATACGGAGTTTCCTGGCCAAACATAACACACCTGTGATTCCTCAGGCTCCCTATTCTCTCGACATGGCTCTGTGAGACTTCTGGCTTTTCCCCCAAGCTGAAAATGCCCCTGAAAGGGACCAGATTTCAGTCAAGAGAAGAAATCACACAGAATGCGACGGACCAGTTGCGAGCAATCTCAAAAGAGGCGTTCCAGCGCTGTTTCCGACAGTGGCAGCACCGTTGGAAGACGTGTGTGGCAGCCCAAGGGGACTACTTTGAAGGCGATTGTATCTGAATACGAGTATTTTTAATGAATAAAGGTCTGATACTTTTTGAACAGTCCTTGTAAATCTCGTAAAAATGTTTTCCATTTGATTTGGGATTTAAGCCAGAGCAGTTGAGGTTTTGCTTCTTTTTTTTTTTTAATTGTGTACTTTCACTTTATAAAATGCAAGACAAAAGTCAGGCAGTCTAGTATGAAATTTTCCCCTTTATTTGTTTCTAGTATCTAACGAAAAGCACATGCATATTTTAACATTTTGAAATTGTGCATGATAAGAATGGGTATGTGGGAAGAGAGGATATACCTTGTCCTATTTTTTATTTTTTTTTCATTAACTTGCCTGAGGTGTTCAGATTTCAAAAAGGAAGCACAACATTTAATCATGCACTTGTATGAAAGTGGAGCTTTTTCTCAGTTATCCATGCATAAACATTTATTCTGTATGATCATTTGATCTTAGGAATCAAGCAACATCAAAATATATATGCTCAATGACCAACGTAAGAGTACAGTGTGAATTTTGTATGTTGTGGTTATTTTTAAAAACATACCCCCCTCTTTTATAAAACCGTAGCACAGTTTTCAGTGCTTGATGGACCTTTGGTGTGACCCAATAAAGCTAAGTTCTTATGACTCGGAACAGCAGCTGCAACTCTGGCCACCTTTCCTGGCCGTCTAGATCACTCATGGTGGTCTTTATCTGCCGTCATCTGCTGAGCTTCTCTGTTATTATATAAGCTCTGGTATGGAATGCTTGCAAGTACGGTAGAATATTGTGTCCTGAGTTACTTCCCTCCCTGTGCTCAGAATTGAAAGAGGCTCTTAGAAATGGAAAGCTATATCACTTTTGGGTTTTGGTTTTTTTTTTTGCTGACATGATAGAAAAGATTAATCACTTTATTTGTTGTTCTTTCATTTTGTAATCATAAAAATTCACAGTAGTGTGACAGTAATGCAGAGTGAAAAACATCAATAGTCAAACTGTGAAGTTTTAATGCAAACAGAGCTATATTACAGGTACTGCAGAACCATGCTATGTAAACTTCAGAATAATACATTACGTGGGCTCCAGAGAATTAATGAAGAACAATTTCATCCGAGATATTCTATGATACAATAAATCACAAGATTCACTGCTTCGTAAACAGTCCACAACCATTGGGAAGGAATTATTTCACTGCGATTGATTTAGGACACATCTTATTTGTAGAGAGTGGCATCTTCACGCATCGGAGTTGAGATGTCCGGGTCGGTACTGTTTAAGTTCAGCACGCATTTGAGACAGGATCTGCCAACGCAGAACCTGCCTAAAATACATGAAGAAATGGACCAGTTAAGGGTGGTGGGAACATCCATTTAAGAGCCGCAGCTGTCTAAAATATCAAGAAATGTGTTCGTGACAACACAAAGAAGAAACAATGTGGAGAAATGATGTTTCTTACATGGACTTTATTAATATTAAAATAATATTAAAACTTGGCAAACCACATAAAGACCTCTAGGATGCAGTCCGCTGAATAGCTTCGGACCCTGGACCCAATACGGTCCATGTTTCGACAGAATATCTTCTTCAGGGGTCCTATGAATAGTATTATAATGAGTTTCATGCCATAGGCCCTATTTTACTAAGTTGCGCAAACCGATTAGTGCGCACTAAACGATTGAGTGCACGCTAAATGCTAATGCGTGCATGTTAGTGTATGGATGTATTAGCGCTTAGCGTGTGCTAATTCAATTAGCATGCACTAATTGGTTAGCGCACCTTAGGGCTCCTTTTACGAAGGTGCGCTAGCATTTTTAGCGCACGCTCAAGATTAGCACGCGCTACAGCGTGCGCTAGCCGAAAAACTACCCCCTGCTTAAAAGGAGGTGGTAGCGACGAGCGTGCATGGCATTTTAGCGCGTGCTAAGCGCGCACTAAGCGCGCGCTAAAAACGCTAGCGCACCTTTGTAAAAGGAGCCCTTAGTAAAAGAGGGGGATAGTGTCCTGTGTGCATAAAGGCATCACTAAATAGTGCATGATAATTGAAATAAATGAGATGCCATGCTTAACGTGGTATTGTGCAGAAATGAATGATGTGATGACAGGTGGTAAGATACATCAATATAAGAACATAAGAAGTTGCCTCCGCTGAGTCAGACCAGAGGTCCATCCTGCCCAGCGGTCCGCTCCCGCGGCGGCCCAATCAGGCCTAATTGCCTGAACAGTGTCCATGATTAAATTTGTAACTGCCTCTAATCCTATCCCTATTACCTACCTCTACTCCTATCTGTACCCCTCAATCCCTTTGTCCTCCAGGTACCTGTCCAGACCTTCTTTGAAGCCCTGTAGCGTGCTCCTGCTTATCACATCCTCCGGTAGCGCGTTCCATGTATCTACCACCCTCTGGGTGAAAAAGAACTTCCTGGCGTTTGTTCTAAACCTGTCCCCTTTCAATTTCTCTGAGTGCCCCCTTGTACTTGTGGTTCCCCGTAATTTGAAAAATCTGTCTCTGTCTACTCTTTCTATGCCCTTCATGATCTTGAAGGTGTCTTATCATGTAATTGGAGCCAGTGAAAATATGGTAAGGAACTGGCGATAAGATTGTAGCATGTGGGAAAAAAAGGTGGAGACCCAGTGATTGGGTGGAAAGAAATGTGACAAAAGTGTAACGACGCTTGAAAAGAAAGTAATGACACGAAGACATGTACTGTAAGTTTGGAAATACCAACTTACACCTGTAGGTGATGAGAATATTCACATTTATGTCAGTCATTTTAAAATCATGCTTGTGTAGGTTGTTTTTTTTTTTTTTCTGAAGGTGTCACAGAGTCCGATATCTTTAGCCAGTATTGTTTGGGTGGGATGAAGGAAAGGAAGGGGATGGGAGGAGGGAAGGGGGAGGGATACACAGGGGGATTAAGAGGGTGGCTGACTCCTTCCAGTGGAATGCCACATAAAATTAACAATTTTCTACAGCCTAGACATCACCCAGCGAAGGCGTAAATGGCAACATCACGATGGCCAATATTAACATTGCATTTCTCTTTTGAAATGGGGAAATCCAGATGTATAATTTTGCTCCACCCTAGAACTGCCAAAAACATGCTCGGACCAAACCTCCTTTCCTTGTACCCATGCTTGAGTTTTAAATGTGTATATCCTAAAATCTGGATTTATTTATTTATTTTAAGACATTTTTTATACCGCCCAAAATCTCAGCGGTTTACAAATTCACCTACCTAAAAGCATGACTCGCATGCATAAAAACACAAAGCGCACATACACTAAAGCACGACAATCTGAGCGTGTCACACATATAGCTATCGACACAAGAAAATGCCCATAATAATATTATCATAAAATACTCCTCAACTGTAGTTAAGGAAAATCAAAATAGTTTCCAAGGAATAATTATTGATCTGTATTTAAAAATAAGCATCAACAAATAGCTTGGTCTTAAGCAATTAAAAAAAAAAATAGAATGTTCCCTGAATTGTTCCCTGAATTTTTTAAGAATTTGATGTCTGGGTATCAACCATTAAGATCACTGCGCTCCAAAAGTTCAGCATTGCTGAAAACGAAGGCTAATCCTAAATATGTGGAAACGAATGCCATGACTTTCACAGGTGCAGGAGTCAAATTGTGGAATAGCCTTGTTGGGCAAATTCGAAAATGTAGAGACAGAATAAACTCCGATCCTAGGTAGGGAGGAGCGCCCACAAATCAGCCGAAAGCTGTTGCTAAAGGGAAAGGGGGGGGAAGGGGAGGGCCAACCAAAGAGGGGTGGGGGGTGGGATAGAATAGTGAGGAGCGGAAGGGAGGTCGCCCTTTTCGGCGAGGCGAGCTTGGGAGACAGACGCGGCATTTACCTCCATAGTGCTCCTAGAAACGCTCCAGATCGGCTGCAGCCCAATTCGCCACCCTCTGGCTCCATTCGCAGGCCGGCACACTCGGAGACACACATGAGACACACCCAACGCAAAACGCGCCAGAGATCACGCTACAAAAATATACAGGTGAGAGTGAGCCCGCGTGGCCGGATCTCTGATCTCCAGCGGCCACGTGACAGCGGGCCCCGATCAAGCCCCATCGCAGTCTCCCAGCCGCCCTACTCCTCCCCTCAAGCGGCAGGCGGCCGTGGACATGACAGCGGTCTGCAACCGCAAATGGCCGCCTTAGGCCACGCGGCATGGTGGGCCGCACGCGGTCTACTATCTCCAACGTCAAAAATGTAGAGACAGGAATTCATTTAGGAAAATGTTAAAAACTCAGCTACTTCTAGATACATTTCTTTGAGCAATTGACGTTATGTAAAGATTGAATCTGTCTGGTTTCCCCATTATTTTTATTCTTTTCTTAGCTATTTATGCACTTTTAAATATCTTATATATTTCTTATTTTTAATTATTTTTATTATTGTAAACCGACCAGATACTTGTGATGGTCGGTATATCAAATTACAAATAAACTTGAAACTTGTTCCTATCTTGTTCTGATTTTTTTTTTTTTTAATAATAATATTTTATACATGTAACTTTTTGTAAACCGTTTTGAATTAAAACGGTATAGAAATTTTATAAATAAATAAATAAAATAATCTTATTTGACCGGATAAACTATCCCAGCAATCGGATTTAGATGAATGCACAACATACTAAACTAAACTAAACTAAACTAAACTTTAGGTTTGTATACCGCGCCATCTCCACAAGCGTAGAGCTCGGCACGGTTTACAGGGTTAGGTTGAAAAGGAGCTACAATGAAGGGTTATAGGAAAGGAGCTAGGAGGGGACCTTGGGGAGGGGGGCCAAGATGGCGGCATCGACCAGACGCTGAGATCGTGCTCTCTCTGCTTTGGGAGAATTACTCGCAAGGAAAAATGCCCCACAAGAGGAAAGGGAGCATTAAGACGCCAGCTTCCTCGACGCCAATGCTCCTACCCCGTCAGCAGACGATTGAGCAATTGATACCTGGTATCTGCATCCAGCGGGGTGAAGTAATTCCGGCAGTGGGAGAGAGTAGAGAAGGCTCCAGCCCACACGGAAACGAGATCTCACTCTCGCCCCCCTTCACCGAACCACCTCCCTGTCCGGCTGACTCTTCTGCTTTGGCAGTAGGAACAGAAAGTGCTGCCGAAGTTGCACACGGAGTTCTTAGAGGGGAAGCGCCTAGAGCAGATGAGCTTCTGCCGATGGCGACCAGCGTTGGGGAGTTTATTCCCTCCAGGGAGGTGACACTAACAGCGATTTGGGGACTGTTACAGAAAATGGACTCTGAGGCAACAAAGACTTCTACAAAGGTACAAATGTTGGCTAGTAAGATGGACGAATTAACCAAGGCACTGGAACAGTCAAATACTGAAGCTAAAAATATTTTCACGGAAGTAAAATCAGAAGTGAAATCCCTTGTGGACTTTAAAAATGCTGCAATTAAAGATTCAGCTACTTTACACCGTAAACTTGATAATATAGAAAACTTTAATAGAAGGCTGAATGTTAGGATTTTGAATTTCCCCAAAGTACCTGGGATATTAGCCTATGATATGTTTAAGAAATATTTAGTAGAAATTTTAAAGTATTCCACGGACAGTATTCCTCCTTTAAACAAAGTCTATTATTTACCTTCTTCACCAAAAAAACCGGGAAGCAATGGGGGTTGGAGAACAGACTCCACAATTGGACTTAAATAATATATGAGCCATATTAGAGGAATCTATTACAGATATGACTCGGAGAATGACACTTCTGGCTTCATTTATTTTCCAACAGGACATTGACTCTTTTATGAAACTTTACTTTCGTGTTTCTAGAGAATTGTTCTACGGTAAAAAGATATGGGTGTTCCTGGATGTAACTAAGGCTACCCAGGAAAAGAGGAAACTTTTCTTAGCAATGCGACAAGATACCAGGGCTTTGGGTGCGTCCTTTTTGCTCGCATATCCCTGTAAATGCATTGTGAAATATGCTCAAGTTAAGTATGTCTTCTTTCAACCAGAGCAGTTAAGATCTTTTTTGGAACTGAAGAAAATCGCTGCAGGTGTTTAGGTGTTTAATGGAATTGAGAATGCAGAGTGTTATGTTAGGCCTTTCATGGTACTTTTGATTCTTTGTTATGATTGATTAGCTTCTCAATTACTTGCTTAACCCCCCCCCCCTTCATAGTTTTTTGTGGTCTAAGAAAGCATATCCGTATTTCTTTTTTCTTTTATTATTGTAAAATGTGATTTTGAACATTTGAACAGTTATTCCTGTTGTATTTTCCTAAGCAAGATGTATTTTCTTGTAAAGATATAAAACTAATAAATAATAAATAAAAATTAAAAAAAAAAAAAGGAAAGGAGCTAGGAAGATAAAGAGGGACAGGGAACCAAAAAGAGGGAAGTGTTAGATTTTTGAAAAGAGCCAAGTTTTCAGGTGTTTGCGGAAGGATTGGAGGGAACTTGAAACTCTGACGGGGATGAGAGGTTGTTCCAGAGTTCTGTGGTTCTAAAGGGGAGGGATGTTCCTAGTTTTCCTACGCAGGATATACCTTTTGTAGAGGGGAATGATAGTTTCAGTTTTTGGGTATCAAAATGAAGCTCTCCTGTGTTTTCAACAAATTTAACTTCTTTGATATCTTGGTGGTGTTTTGTTTTGGGTTTGTTTTTTTTTTTTAATATGTGCTTTTCTTTTGTCCCTTAATACTTAAATTTTGGCGATCTATTTGGAGTCAAATCAA
Organism: Geotrypetes seraphini; assembly: GCF_902459505.1. Taxonomy (NCBI): domain Eukaryota; kingdom Metazoa; phylum Chordata; class Amphibia; order Gymnophiona; family Dermophiidae; genus Geotrypetes; species Geotrypetes seraphini. The sequence continues at coordinate 142,645,356 of NC_047084.1, forward strand.
TAGAATACTGGAAAATCCAGTGGTATTGACATATGATACAGTGCTGTTTGGCACGTTAATGAGGACCAAGGGCTCCTTTTACTAAGCTGCAATAGTGGTTTTAGCGTGCGCTTAGCATGCGCAGAATTGCCGCGCATGCTAGACGCTAACGCCAGCATTGAGCTGGCATTAGTTTACCCGCGTAGCGCGGGGGTTTGTGCACGCTACCGCAGCTTAGTTAAAAGAGCCCCAAGAGTCCAATAACTTCCCGTAACAACAAATTACTTTTCATCGTGACGGGAGTCGCTGTACAACTTATTCTGAGAAACTGGAAAAATTGGGATAGATTAAACTATAGTTTTTGGTGGGAATCCTTGTGCCAAACTTAGAAATTTGAACATATCAGAGCAATAAAATAGGGACATTATAAAAAATGTAAGGATGTTTGGAATTTTGTAAAGATTGATTATTGGATTTAGCCCTTTGATTATATGCATCCAGGATGGGTGGGGGGGAGAGGGTATGTAATTAATTTATTATTGGATTGCAAGGTTGTTTATCTTGTTCATTTGCATTATACAAAATGACAGAAAAAATTGAGCAACGCTACTGCATTAAATTTTGTGTAAAGCTTGGCGATTCCCAAGTGGAAACAATCCACAAGATTCAACAGGCCTTCAGAGATGAAGCAATGGGCACCACACAGATAAAGGAGTAGTACAACCGCTTCAAAGATGGCCGAACATCAGTGGAGAGTGAAGCACATTCTAGTAGGTCCTCAACATCCAGAAATGAGATAGTCATTGACCAAGTGAGGACCCTAGTGATGCAGAGTCGTGAGTGAGGACTCTGTCACAGGCTGCCCACATTTTTCTCTCCGAAGGTGCAGGAAGAAGCAATATTTATTTTCTTCAAACAGATTTGTGCTTTTACACCCTTTTAATAAGTAAGTAATTTGTCAGTCCCTATGGCTGAATGATAGAATAATGGTGTGGAAGTCAAAAATCTTATGTAAACAGTGTTAAAGGCAGGTATTCGAACGATAGAGGATTGAACTTCTGAAGATAAAATGGCTTTCCTTGCTTCAACTGCAACAATCGTTTGAGATATTAAAAACTCAAGGTCACAAATGGTTAGTTAAAACAAGCTATACAAAAGGGTTTCCTGAATGGCGTACTTTAGTAAATCATTATAGTCTGCCCTTTTTATGCTTACAGGTTGATTTTCAGGGTCAACAGGCTTCCAACAGGCTTTAATCATGTATAAATTAATACATGATTATCTTTCCAGAAAACCCAGAGCAAGTTTACGGGATATCTGGGGTATGGAAATAAAACAAAATATCTCTTCTACTCAATGGCCCCAAATTTGGATTCAAAGGGTGCGTTGTACAGCATCAGCTTCTATTATTACATTACATTACAGATTTCTTTTCCGCCATTACCTTTCGGTTCAAAGCGGATTACAAAAAGAGTTATGGAAGAAGGGTTACAACGTTAGATCAGAGAAGGTTTCCAAGAGAGGGAAAAGTAGGATCTGGGGTTAGGGAGGGGATGGTAAGAGGGGGGTTAAGCTTTATCATGGTACTAGCTGATGTCCCGGTGTTGCACGGGTATTTAATTATAGCAATAACACTGTAAATGGATTTAAATAAAGATACTTTATAGTGGTGAATGAAATAATTTTGTTACAGCTTTATAAAAAGTAAAATATTCAAAGTATAATGTGAAATATTTGACAAAATGAATACAATTCAACTAACACAAAAATTGATTATAAACAACATTTTTAGTTTCACCTCCAGGAGCAAGAACATATACATTCTTGGGTGAACCCACCCTTCCCACGTGTGCAGGTGGGCCGCGAGACCCCCAGAACATATCACCCCAGGTAGTGAGGGATCTGCATACCAAGTTTCGTTCAAATCGGTCCCACAGCTTCTTACATTTTTTCCATTGACTTGAATGGGTGAAATCTGATTTTCTGTTTGTAGCTCCGCCCACGTGTGCAGGTGGGCCGCGAGACCCCCAGAACATATCACCCCAGGTAGTGAGGGATCTGCATACCAAGTTTCGTTCAAATCGGTCACACAGCTTTGTACATTTTTTCCAATGACTTGAATGAGTGAAATCTGATTTTCTGTTTGTAGCTCCGCCCACGTGTGCAGGTGGGCCGCGAGACCCCCAGAACATATCACCCCAGGTAGTGAGGGATCTGCATACCAAATTTCGTTCAAATCGGTCCCACAGCTTCTTACATTTTTTCCATTGACTTGAATGGGTGAAATCTGATTTTCTGTTTGTAGCTCCGCCCACGTGTGCAGGTGGGTCGCGAGACCCCCAGAACATATCACTCCCGGTAGTGAGGGATCTGCATACCAATTTTCGTTCAAATCGGTCCCACAGCTTTTTACATTTTTTCCATTGACTTGAATGGGTGAAATCTGATTTTCTGTTTGTAGCTCCGCCCACGTGTGCATGTGGGCTGCAAGACCCCCAGAACATATCACCCCCGGTAGTGAGGGATCTGCATACCAATTTTCGTTCAAATCGGTCCCACAGCGTTTTACATTTTTTCCATTGACATGAATGGGTGAAATCCGATTTTCTGTTTGTAGCTCCGCCCACGTGTGCAGGAGGGCCGCGAGACCCCCAGAACATATCACCCCAGGTAGTGAGGGATCTGTATACTAAGTTTCGTTCAAATCGGTCAAGCCGTTTGTGAATTACTGTGAGAATGGCAGCTTTTTACATTTTTTCCATTGACATGAATGGGTGAAATCTGATGTTCTGTTTGTAGCTCCGCCCACGTGTGCAGGTGGGCCGCGAGACCCCCAGAACATATCACCCCAGGTAGTTGGAATTACTGTGAGAATGGCAGTTTTTTACATTTTTTCCATTGACATGAATGGGTGAAATCTGATTTTCTGTTTGTAGCTCCGCCCATGTGTGCAGGTGGGCCGCGATACCCCCAGAACATATCACTCCAGGTAGTGAGGGATCTGCATACCAAGTTTCGTTCAAATTGGGGAAGCCGTTTTTGCGTTGGCAGCTGTTTTACATTTTTTCCATTGACATGAATGGGTGAAATCTGATTTTATGTTTGTAGCTCTGCCCACATGTGCAGGTGGGCCGTGAGACCCCCCAGAACATATCACCCCAGGTAGTGAGGGATCCGCATACCAAGTTTCGTTCAAATCGGGCAAGCCGGTTTTGCGGAGGCAGTTTTTACATTTTTTCCATTGACATGAATGGGTGAAATCTGATTTTCTGTTTGTAGCTCTGCCCAGGTGTGCAGGTTGGCCGCGATACCCCCAGAACATATCACCCCAGGTAGTGAGGGATCTGCATACCAAGTTTCGTTCAAATCGGGCAAGCCGTTTTTGCGTTGGCAGCTGTTGTACATTTTTTCCATTGACATGAATGGGTGAAATCTGATTTTATGTTTGTAGCTCCGCCCACATGTGCAGGTGGGCCGCGAGACCCCCAGAACATATCATCCCGGGTAGTGAGGGATCTGCATACCAAGTTTCGTTCAAATCGGTCAAGCCGTTTTTGCGTGATCGCGGCACATACATACATACATCCGATTTTATATATATAGATTAAGCTTTATTAAGGGATTTCTTGAAGAATATAGTTTTTATTTCCTTTCTGAACATCTTGTAGTCTGGGGTTGTTGTCAATAGGTTGGAGACTTGGTTGTCTATCTTCGCTGCCTGAGTGGCCAGTAGTCCGTTGTGTATTTTTTTCCGTTTTACTTCTTTGATTGGGGGGTAAGTGAATGGGGTGTGTGTTTTTCTATGCCTGGTAGAGGTGGTTTGGATATTAGGTGGTTAGAATATTTTGGACACTAGTAAGATTGCAAAAACTGGGACTTATGGCCTTCCTGGAAAAAGTCAAGTTCAAAAATCTTTAAATGCAACTGAAATGTTGGAAACATCTGATAAAGAGGCAGAGGTGCCATCCACTCTGATTATATCAGTAGCTCTTTCAATTGATAAAACGTGGTCGTTGAAATTGTTCTTCAAAAAATAGGCAAAAGGAATTTCTAGGTCTTAAAGTACAGATGTTTCCTGATTTAACACGAGAGACGCAGAGGCGTCGTCGAGAAATTTTATTAATGAAGCCTGGGGTTATATCTTTGGGTGCCACTTTTTATTTGAGGCACCCTTGTAAATGTGTTGTTTTATATCAAGCTGTTAAATATGTCTTCTATGAACCAATCCACTTGACAACCTTTTTGTCTCTATCCCGCTTGGAAAAAGAACAATCCTGAGCCCTATATGATGCTTTGTCCAGCCTTTATGTTTTAAATTTGCTTTCTGTTTCTTGCTAGATTATAAAGTTTTGGATCTAATTTGAGGACTTGAGCATAATTAGTTTAAATTATTTTTGTTCTTTGGAATTGTCATTAATGATGGAATAATTATATGTCTAATTTTGCTTTCTGTACAACTTACGCTTGGTAATTAAACTGAAAATCTAATAAATAAATAAAAAAAAGATTGCAAAAACTGGATAATACAAAATATAATAGATGTCATCTTGAAGTGAGGACATTGGATCGCTTATTATTTGATTGTCCATTGATATTTAATTTCAGGAAATCTATTTGGAGTAAAATCAATTTTGTTTTAGGGGTCTCTATTCCATTATCATATGATGTGATTCTATTCGGGACATCCCTGAGGCCTAAAAGCATAATTGATGATAATAAAGATAGGCTTCTTCTTATAATGACTGGAGTGGCCATACAACTGATCACTAGAAATTAGAAAATTTGGGATTCTCTAAATTTTACATTTTGGTGGGAAACACTCTGCTTATATTACATTACATTAAATTAGTGATTTCTATTCCGCCAATACCTTGCGGTTCAAAGCGGATTACAAAAGAAGTTATCTGGCCATTTCCAGAGGAATTGAAGAGTAGAGCGAGTTGCTTCAGAGAATTGGGATGAGTTTTGAAGTGTTAGTTTGTCTTCAAGGATTTCTTGAATAGCATGGTTTTTATTTCTTTTCTGATTAATTTGTAGTCTGGGGTCGTTATCAGTAAATCAGAGAGTTGGTAGTCCAGTTTTGCTGCTTGTGTGGCTAGAAGGCCACAGTTTTTTTTTCGTTTGATGTCTCTGATTGGGGGATGTGTGAACGGTTTGTGGGTTCTCCTTTGTCTGGTTGAGGTAGTTTGGATTAGGTGGTTGTTTAGGTAGGCTGGGCTGTCTCCGTTTATGATTTTAAATAGTAGGCAGTAGAATTTGAATTGTACTCTTGCTTGTATTGGGAGCCAGTGAGAGTTGCGGTATGCCGCTGTGATGTGGTCGTGTTTCCTCAGAGAACAGATAAGTGTTAGCGCTGTGTTTTGAACTGTTTGTAGTTGTTTTATCATGGTTGTGGGGCAGGGGAGATAGAGTATGTTGCAGTAGTCTAGAAGACCTAGGACTAGGTACTGGACCAAGAGCTGGAATTGTGTTCTGTCAAAGAATTTTCGAACTTGCCTCAAGTTTCTCATGACCGCGAATGATTTTTGTAATGTTTTGTTGATTTGTGGTTGTATGGTACAGCATCTGTCTGTCGTCATTCCTAGAAGTTTTAGAGTGGGTTGTATGGGGTATGTGATTGAGTTTATTACTAGATTTGTTATGATTGGGGTTTTATTATTACCAGTATGAAAGAATGTTAGCAGAGTAATCAGATATTTAAGATATTTAAAGAAATTTGGGGTCCATTGGATTCATTTGTCAAATACCTTAAGGTTTAGTTAGTTAACTACAAGATTCAATTTATTTCTGTTACTCTCCACACATATCCAGGATGGGAGGGGGAGGGAGGTTGGGTAAATTGATGATTAGACCTGTTCTGGTCTAAATTTCTCAATCTATTTTCCTCTGCCCCTAAGCCTGCAGATTCAGCTACTAATTGGAATAACTGGGTCGCTCTCTCCAAATCCACCTATCTTTCCCTCGCCCTCCTTTCAACTAAATCCATCTCCTATCCCCGCAAGGCCCTTTGGTTCCTCCCAAGCTAAAATTGAAATGTTGAGCTCTGGAGCGCATATGGAAAAAATCAAAATGTCCTATAGACAGACAGTCCTGGAGAGTCAATATCAAGCTGTACAATACAGCACTAAAAAAAGCAAGAAAGAACTTCTATGGTGACAAAATCTCCAGGTCCAACAATCAAAGCAGTACTCTATTCAACATCTGGCGCTCCCTAACCTCCAAAAGAGATCCCACCGTGCTCCCCTCCTCTCCCTCAGCCGATGTTCTAGCAAAATTCTTCAACGATAAGGTTTCTTCCTTGAGATGCTCTTTCCCTCCTTCAGTCTCTTACAACTCCCTAGTGCCCACCGATTCCACTCCCACCCTAATGGTCTCCAACCCTATCCCAGCTGACAAATCCTGGACCACCTTTGAGCACGTATCTGAATCCCTGGTCCTCAATCTCTGCCTCAAACTGAAATCCTGTAATTGCTCCTTGGACCCATTCTCCTCCTACCTATACGAGAACATTCCCGCTCAGGCTATTTCTTCTATCACCATTCTCATAAACTCCGCCCTTCAGTCGGGCCATTTCTCCCCAGAAATGGGTCATATTGCCTTGACCCAACTACTGAAAAAATGTGACCTTGACCCTTCCATATCATCCAGCTATCACCCAATTGCAAATATCCCTCTCTTAACCAAGATGTTAGAGTCCATCATTTATTCCCAACTCTCATCATACTTAGAGAAATTCTCTATTCTTTTACCCTATCAATATTGCTTTCGTCCTAACTTCAGCACCAAATCCCTACTGTCTTCCCTGATTTCAAGGGTTCAACAACTTCACTCTCAAAACAAGTTCGCCGTCCTCCTACAATTTGACCTTTCCGCTGCTTTCGACGTTGTTCACCATGATATTCTTGTTTACCAACTCTCTGAGATAGGTATCAACTCCACAGTCTTAGGTTGGTTCTCTAAATTCCTCCGCTCTCGTTCTTACATTGTTAACATGAATGGCACCTCATCCACCCCCTGGAAACCGAATTGTGGAGTCCCGCAAGGCTCTCCACTATCCCCTATCCTTTTCAACATCTATATGTCCTCCCTAAAACTCCTCCACCTATCCCCCCTTGAAACAATTTACACTTATGCAGACGACATCCTCGTCCTCCTCGAGACCGATTCGAACCTCACCGACCTGTCTAAGAACACATCCTCACTAATGTAATGTAATGTAACACAGCTGCAAAATTTCTTTTGGATGAATGTCAGTGGGCTATGGTAACACTTTTTCAATAAAATTGCATCGATTGTCCATCAGAGCAAGGGTTTTTTTCAAGTTTGTTTTTTTTTTTTTAAATTATTTATTTATCATTTTTCAATAACATATCAAATATCCACTTATACAGAAAGATAAAGTTAAACAAGAAATAAATTACAAATCAAATTATAATCTAATAAGCAAATTTATCTTAACTGTAACTCAAGTCCTCAATATAGATCCAAAATGTAGAATCAGCGAAGTATAACAAAGAAAATGGAAGTAAAAAATTAACAATTATATTGGCTGAAACAGGAAATCAAACAATCTAAACTAAGAGTGTTTCATATTCCTCTTCCTATTTACAGTCGAGCCGCTGACAAGAAGGTTGTCAGTTGGCTTGGATCAAAGAAAACATATTTTTGCATTTGATACACTATCACACATTTACATGGGTGACGAAGAAAATAAGTTGCCCCAAGAGCTATAACACCTGGTTTTAATAACAAAAATTCACATCGACGTTTTTGTGTGTCTCGTGACAGGTCTGGATACATTTGTATTTTATACCCTAGAAAATTTTTTTGTTTATTTTTACAGAAAAGTCTTAATAGCCAGTTTTTATCCAGTGCTAAGGCAACTGTAAGAAGGAGTGTTGCCGACTTTGCGACTTCCTTATCTGAAAGAGTATGTTTTATGTTTGACATTTAAGGTATTGCACAGTTATGTCTCAAATGTATATGGGAATTTAAGTAGTGCATAAGACAACATTGAGAAGTTTGTTGTCTATGGCAGTGTCCCAATTCGGTCCTTTGCCAGCCAGGTTTTCAGGATATCCACAATGAATAAGAATGAAAGAGATTTGATTATACCCCCTAATTCTAAAAAAAAATGCAGAAAATTTTGCATGCAAATTTGAGTGCCTACCGGATTTGTGCCCTCAATTTAATCAAATCAAGGCATCCCTCCTGCCAGGGGTGTTGGGATGGAGTGGGCATCCATCCTGCCAATCTTGGTCAATGTGTTGGGGTGGGGTCTGGGGAGTTGTGAGTGATGGGGGGTTTCTGCTCCTCTCCCTGCTGGTTAATCAATTGAGCCGGCAGGACAAGGGGAGATCTGCGGCTCAATTAACTGGTACAAGGAGAACAGCTTTGACAGCAAGGAGGAATTATGCCTAGTGATTGCTCTTTACCTACTTCCTCTGGCTAGCAGGTCCGCCTCTTCAGAATGGCAGGCCCACCTCTTCAGAATGGCAGGCCTTCCCCTTCCCGGTGCATCCTGGGATGCACTGGGGAGGGGCCTAAGGCCCTGATTGGCCCAGGCACCTAAGGCTCCTCCCATAAGAGGGGCTTTAGGCGCCTGGGCCAACCAGAGTCTTAGACCTCCTTCCCAGTTCATTCTGGGATGCACTGGGAGTGGTCTAAAATTCAGATTGCCCAGATACCTGAAGCCACTTCCATGGGACGCCCATGCGTGATTATCAAAAGCCGCTTAGAATCGGGCCCTTTTCCACCACCTCCATTCTATGTATTCACCCCCCTTTCAGTAATAAGAGTATTTTCAGAGGTGACTTCTAAATCTATCCCTTTTCATCTTCATCCTATATCCCTCATTCCAGAGTTTCCTTTCAATTGAAAGGGATTCACCTCATGCGCATTTATGTCACATGGGCCAGTAGTTCTCAACCCTGTCCTTGAGGACCATCAGGCCACTCGGGTTTTTGGGATAGCCCTAATGAATATGCATGAGAAAGATTTGCATATAATGGAGGTGACAGGCATGCAAATCTGCCCCATGCATATTCATTAGGGCTATCCTAAAAAAACAATTCTCCTGGTGGTCCTCCAGGACAGGGTTGGAGGCCACTGACGTAGGCATTTAAACTTTTCCATCATATTTCCCTTTCCCACCTTTCCTCTTCAAGTCTGTCCTCATATGCCTTTTGACGAAGACCACCAACCATTTTAGTTGCTTTCCCCTGGACTGACTCCATCTTGTTTGTATCATTTTGAAGATGCGCTCTCCAGAATTTTACACAATATTTCAAATAAGGTCTCACCAGAGTCTTATACAGGGGCATCAATACCTCCTTTTTCCTACTGGTCATTTCTGTTCCTATGCATCAAAGCATCCTTCTAGCTTTCGCCATCACCTTTTCAACCTGTTTGGCCACCTTAAGATCATCTCAAACAATCACACCCAAGTCCTGCACATAAGTTCTTCACCCCCTAAACTGTACCAGTCCCTCGGGTTTCTGCAGCCCAAATGCATGACTTTGCTTTTCTTAGCACTAAATCATAGCTGCCAAATTATGGACCATTCCTCAAAACTTCACTAGGTCCTTCTTCATATTATCCATACTCCTATAAACAGTTTTTGAAAATAGCCTTCTAAACATCTATTATGCTTTTCTGTAAAAGGAATGCTGAGGATAGCATCTGCTGTTGATTCAGATTTTTTTTTCTTTTCTGTTTGTTTCATAGAATTCATTGAAGCTTTATGAACATATTTTCAGATCAAGTGCAATTAGCAACACAAGCCAACTGGCGATTCATTTTTCTCTTGTATTCTACCCATGCCAAACCATGGCCGCTTGCCAATCCCATGACAGAAATCTACCCGAGCTGTTTTTAATAGACACTCGATGTGTTTTAATGTTATTACCACAAATTTGGCAGAAGTAAAATATTCAAGTATACTCAGCTGTGAAACTTCTGTTTCTTAAATATATTAATTCTACAAATTTCTGGGATGGTGGCTCGATGTGGCATGCTTCTAAATACATTTCAACTTAGAGTCAATCAAAGCACTTGATTCATAATGGCTGCAATCAAGGTTGCCAAATTGTCTGTGCTTCTGCTGGTTAGAGTGATCCAGACCTGGCTTTACCGCTTTGCTTTTCTACTTCCCTGGCAGGACACATAAAGCAGTGGTTCCCAAACTATGAGTTTGTACCCCAAATGAAGTCACATCACCAGTAAAGGGAATCACAGTGTTAAGGCTGCTCCCCTCTCACTGGATCTGCACCTATGCAGAGCTTCCAAATTACCTAGTTCCAAGAGGATGACATTTTGGCCAGTCCTGGATTTTTATTACAGGCAGTCCCCGAGTTAAAGATGCCCAACTTAAGTACGACTCATACTTAAGAACCCGGTTGTAGCCTCATTTGATTTTACTCAGCAGTATTTCCAGTGGCCTAGACTCCTACACTTCTCCTGCAGCAGATTCAGGACTGATGCATGGCCACATTAAGAACAGTGTGTGGTTGTGCATGCTGTACCTTAAGAGCGAACACTGGTAGGGACAGTTGGTCCTTTTGACAGCTGGAAGCAAAGGTTGGCAGCAAGAATCTGAAACATAAGAACATAAGAATTGCCGCTGCTGGGTCAGACCAGTGGTCCATCGTGCCCAGAAGTCTGCTCACATAGCGGCCCTTAGGTCAAAGACCAGTGTCCTATTTGAGTATAGCCTTATCTGCATACATTCTGGTTCAGCAGGAACTTATCTAACCCTTTCTTGAATCCCTGGAGGGTGCTTCCCCCTATAATAGCCTCTGGAAGAGCGTTCCAGATTTATACCACTCTCTGGGTGAAGAACTTCCTTACGTTTGTACGGAATCTATCCCCTTTTAACTTTAGAGAGTGTTTCAGTTTCAATGTTCTATCATTTCCAGAGTTCTATCAGCTTATCTTCTGCAACAGTTGATTCTGTTGACTCACAAGCACTAAAAACAGCTTTCTCACCCAGTCCAAGGAAGAGACATTAAGTGATGTCACAACTTAAGGCTAGTCAAAACTGCATAGTAGAACAAGGGTCCAGGTTCCCAACCAACAGACATAAAACTCAGAAATACCATTCTATCATAAGGAACAGATAGAGCAGATAGAGCATCAAGAACATTTCAAGCCCCTGAAATACTCCTGCTCTCAGACAGCATTTTGCATAATAAGGAATAGGCATGAAGTGCTCTAGAACAGTTAATACAGCACAATTATTTACCTGTAACAGATGTTATCCGAGGACAGCAGGCAGACATTCTCACATGTGGGCGACATCATCCACGGAACCTGGTACGGAGAGTACTAAAGTGTATTGTCACTTTTAAAATTTCCAAAATCTTGAAGTGCCTCCCACCTGTCAGTTCGCAGGACCATCAGTTCAGTAAAAACCTAAGCAGCCAACTAGGGGCGGTGAGAGGGATGTAAGAATACCTTCCTTCTGTCCCCGGATAACAATAATCTTCAAAAAAAATCACTGAAACACTCTTAACATCATAAATACCTTCTCTCCTCCCACCTTCTTCCCGCCCCAAAGATACTACCTGTTCTTCTCCTCAACTTCTCTTGAATTCACCAACGATCTTCCATTGTAACCCACTATTTATAACTCTTTTGTAATCCGCCTTCAACCGCAAGGTAATGGTGGAATAGAAATCTCTAATGTAATGTAATGTAATAACACCTGCTACAGGCAATTGTGCTTTATCATAGGACAAGCAGGCAGCATACTCTCACATGTGGGCCTCCCTAGTTGCCAGGATTACAATTCTGAGCCTGGAGAAACCAAAAATGGTTGGAGGGAAGTCGGCATCTAAATGGAGAATAATTCTGTAGAACTGCTTGGCTAAACTGAATATCCCATCTAGATTGATTCTCCAAAACAGTAGTAGGATGTGAAAGTATGAATTGAGGACCAAGGGGCTGCTTTACATATGTCCTCAATGGGAAAAGCACATTGACGGGCTACTGAAGTCGCCATTGCTCTTATGTTTAGTGGCACAACTCTCCAACATCAGCCCAGACAGTTGGCTAGCAATGTGGAAATGGTTCTCATGGTAACAGGGACTCCAAGTCTATTAGGATCAAATGACAAGGATAGTTGAGTAGAAGTTTTATGCAGCATGATCTGATCCAGATAATAAGGGAGAGCATGTTTACAGTTCCATGTGGCTTAACCAGGGTGAGAATGTGGTCTTGAAAAGAAGACAGGAAGAACTATAGACTTTTTCAGATTAAATTCTGAGACGACAATAACAGGAGGGTGAATTCCACAAGATAATGAACAGGCGTACCAACAGTGGAGAAATCCAACCAGATCTAGATGTTTTTAGTTCAAAACTCTGCTTTTATTAATGGCACTTATTTAAAAAAAAAAAAAATGGCTCGACACGTGTTTCGGCCTATCTGGCCTGCCTCAGGAGTCTTGAGACTGACAGGAATAGTTTATTGCAGAGTGTATTGTGTCTCAATTGAAAATCTATGCATTGTCATTCACATCTTCTAAAGAGAAACAAACCGGTAACCAGACCTAAGCCACACTCACTAAGGTGCCTTAATCTTACGTCTGACGTCACTATTGGAACTCAGCTTTTTGATGAAATCGCACATAGTCATTGCAAAAGTAACAAAAAAGCAGAGATTTGAAATAAAAGCATCTAGATCTGGTTGGATTTCTCCACTGTTAACATAAGAACATAAGAACATAAGAACTGCCATCACCGGATCAGACCTTCGGTCCATCAAGTCCGGCGATCCGCACACGCGGAGGCCCCGCCAGGTGTACACCTGGCGTAATTTATAGTCCACCATATCTTTATATGCCTCTCTTAAGGAGATATGCATCTAGTTTGCTCTTGAAGCCTAGGACGGTCGATTCCGCAATAATCTCCTCTGGGAGGGCATTCCAGGTGTCAACCACTCTCTGAGTGAAGCAGAACTTCCTGATATTAGTCCTGAACCTGTCCCCCCTCAGCTTCATTCCATGTCCTCTAGTCCGTGTCAAATTGGACAGTGTAAATAATCTTCTCTGCTCTATTTTGTCGATTCCTTTCAGTATTTTGAAGGTCTCGATCATATCCCCACGCATTCTCCTTTTCTCAAGGGAGAACAATCCCAGTGTTATAAGTCTATCCTCATATTCCAGTCTCTCCATACCCTTCACCAGTTTTGTTGCTCGTCTCTGCACCCTCTCCAGCAGTTTTATATCCTTCTTTAGGTAGGGAGACCAATGTTGGACGCAGTATTCCAAGTGTGGTCTGACCATTGCCCTATAAAGCGGCATTATAACTTTCTCCGATCTACTCGAGATTCCTTTCTTTATCATGCCCAACATTCTATTTGCCTTCTTTGCCGCTGCCGCGCATTGTGCCGACGGCTTCAGGGTCTTATCTATCAGTACACCCAGGTCCCTTTCTTGTTCACTCTTCCCCAGAGTTGCACCTGACATTGTATACTCGTATTCCTTATTCTTATTGCCTAAATGCATTACCTTGCATTTCTCCACATTGAACTTCATCTGCCATTTCTCCGCCCATGTTTCTAACCGACACAAGTCGCTCTGGAGTTTCTCTCTATCCTCCTGCGATCTGATTGCCCGGCATAGTTTTGTATCGTCTGCAAACTTGATGATCTCACTGGATGTTCCTTCCTCCAGGTCATTGATATAAATATTAAAAAGGATCGGCCCAAGTACCGAGCCCTGGGGTACACCACTAGTCACTTTCTCCCAGTCGGAGAACTTCCCATTTATGCCCACTCTCTGCTTTCGGTTTTCCAGCCATTTGCCTATCCATCTTTGTATATCTCCCTCTATGCCATGGCTTTGTAGTTTCCTGAGAAGTCTTTCGTGTGGAACTTTGTCGAACGCTTTCTGGAAGTCCAAGTATATTATGTCCACAGGCTTCCCACTATCAATTTGCTCGTTTACAGTCTCAAAAAATTGGTCCACTCGTTAGCATGACAGATAACACCAATTCAATAGGTGGCATTAAATGCATCCACTTTAGCTGCAATGCACTTAACACAGAGAGAGGCATAATCAAAAGAGATGTGTAAGTCCGTTTTGGGCCTAAGTCGCTAGTTGCCCAAAGACAGACGTAGGAAAAGGTCCATTTTTGAAAAATATGTCCAACATATTATTTTTTTTTTTTCGAAAATCATCTAACTGTACTTCCAGCCGTTTGATCGTCCAGACCACTAAGTGGTCCATATTTATACCCCATTTTTGTCTAAAAATTCATCCAAGTCAAAAACGCCTAGAAAAAGACCTTTTGGACGTGGGCGTGTCAGCAAAGTGATGGGCTGGACAACCAAACATTACACCATAGTAGTGGGATATCTTATAGGACACTGCTGCGAACTTCAGATTTTGAAGTGGAGGGAGGTCCCTAGCTTTCCTGTGTGGGAAATGCCTTTTAGCGAGGGGAAGGATAGTTTTAATTTGTGGGAGGATCTGGTGGTATTAGGGTTTGAGGAATTCCAAGAAAGAGGGATAAAGGGAGGGAGGATACCATATAGGATTTTGAAAGTTAAACAGGCGCATTTATAGTGGACCCTGGCGATTATCGGAAGCCAGTGGAGCTTGGCCAGGAACGGGGAGACATGGTCAAATTTACTTTTAGCGAAGATGAGCTTGGCTGCGGCATTCTGAATCCATTGGAGTCTGTGGAGGTTTTTCTTAGTTAGGCTTAAGTAGATAGAGTTGCAATAGTCCAATCTGGAGAGGATGATGGATTGGACAAGGAGGGTAAAATGTTTTTGATGGAAGCAGGATCTAACTTTCCTCAGCATGTGAAGGCTGAAAAAGCATTTTTTTTTTTTACCAAGGATTGGAGGTGGTCATTGAAGGACAATGTGGAATCAATGATGATGCCCAAGACCTTGCTCGAGAACTCAAGCTGCAGAGAGGAGCCAGAGGGTAGTGGGATGGAGGTGGGTAGGTGATCTAGTTTTGGACCGAGCCAAAGAAGTCTTGTTTTGGACTCATTCAATTTCATTTCCACAGTGTGGGCCCAGGAGTGTAGGTTCATTATACAAGAGGATAATCATATAGTAGGCCATCATATATTTTTTTGCGTTTGATGCCTCTGATTGGGGGTTGCGTGAATGGTGTCTGGGTTCTCCTTTGCCTGGTTGTGGTGGTTCGGATAAGATGGTTGTTCAAGTAGGCTGGGCTGTCTCCATTCATGGCTTTAAATAGTAGACCGTAAAATTTGAATCATATTCTTGCTTGTATTGGGAGCCAGTGTAAGTCAAGGTATGCGGCGGTGATATGGTCATATTTCTTCAGCGAATAGATCAGTCTCAGGGCTGTGTTTTGTACTGTTTGTAGTTGTTTTATCATGACTGTGGGGCAGGGGAGATAGTGGATATTGCAGTAGTCTAGAAGTCCTAGGACTAGGGATTGGACCATGAGCTGGAATTGTTTTCTATCGAAGAATTTTCAGATTTGCCTTAAGTTTTGCATGAATGTGAATGATTTCTGTATTGTTTTGTTGATTTGTGGTTGCATGGTACAGCCTCTGTCTATCATCACTCCTTGAAGTCATAGAGTGGGTTGAATGGGGTATGTGATTGAGTTTATTACTAAAGTTTGTTATGGTTTGGGTTTTGTTTTTTTCAAAAAATATAAATTTTGTTTTGTCTGGGTTCAGTTTTAGTTTGTGTTCTTTCATCCACGTTGCCACTGTTTCTAGAGTTCTGTGTAGTGTGTCTGTCATGGTGGGTGTTGGCTGATCAAAAGGAAGGAGAATGATGTCATCTGCATAGCTATAAGTTAAGCCAAATATGTCTAGTCAGGTACCGAGGGATGTAGAGATTGAAGAGTGCTGGGGGTAAAGGCGACCCTTGGGGTACGCCGCAGGGGTTGGACCATGGTTCTGATTTTTCTTTTCTTTGATTGTCTTTACTCTTTAAGTCCTGGATTGTAGGAATCCTTGAACCCATGTGTGTACTTTGCCTGTGATTCCTATTGTATCTAGTATTTGTAGCAGGATGTCGTGGTCTACCAGGTCAAATGCTGCGGTGAGATCTAGTTGCATAACCAGCATTTTTTTGCCTGTGCTGAGGTCTGTTAAATCAATTTATTTATTTTTAGCCAACACCAGCTGATCCAACTGGCTACAAATTACGGCCTTAAGAATAATCACCTTAGATTTTAAAAATAAGGCACCGTATATCGTGCTATTTCTGCCTCTCATCTTATGCTATGGGCTGAAGCCATTTAAGTAGGTACTTTGCTTGGGAATGTGGTTAGTGCAATAATTTACACCTACTTTAGATAACATCATGCTTGCGTTCTTTGGATTATAAAGACTTGTGAAGATGTTTTTTGAATTCCTCAAGCGTCTCATTAATTCCTACACAGCCTCTTTTATGATCACTTCATTTTATAATTGTTTTACATAACACGTTTTCTCTTCTTTTCATAGCAATCGTGTGTCTTGATGAGTCAAGTCCTAATTACTCTGTAGGCATTTTGATTCCACATCATTTATTTTAGGCATTGGTTATATGGCTATAAGAGCCAGCAGAAATTCGTTATATTTCTATATCTATCTGTATTTGTATTTAGCTTGTGGCTTTTAGGTAGCACAGACTGTTTTACGGTGAGGGACTCTAGGAATTTCCCTGTCCCTCAAGAGCTTACAGATCCATGCCTGTACCAAGGGCAATGAAGAGTTAAATAAAGTAGCCAAGGTCACAAAGGAGCATCAGTGGAAAAAGTGAGATACAGTATACCCCCGCAAATTTGCGGTTCGCGATTCGCAGACTCAGTCATTCGCGGTATTTTCTGACCGCCTCTTCTGGTCAGAAAATACGGCGAATGACTGACCAATGGAAAAGCTCTCTTACCAGTTCCGCATAGCCAGCCTTCACTTTCCCAACCTGCGGTCTTCCCTCGCTTCAGCATTCGCCTGGGGACTCGTAAGGGGCTGGTGTACGTGAGCTTGGGGAGTCTACTGCAGTGAGCGCGAGACAAGAGGAGGAGGAGGAGGGAGAGTGCCGATTACAGTACTCTTCCGATATTTGCGGTTTTCCAACATTCACGGTCACTCCATGAACGTAACCCCCCATGAATTAGGGGGGAGTACTGTATAGAAAATGAAGACAGATAAATGGCCTGTCTGCCCCTCTCGTTTAGGGACCCCTATGTATTTGTCCCAAATTGTATTGAATTAAAATACAGTCTTTGGGGCTCGTAATAATAAAATATAAGCATCCATAAAGCGTCCTAAATCGGCACTTGGACGTCCTAATCGCCAGGACCTCCAAGTACCGATAATTGAAGCTGTCTTTCTGGACGTCTAGTGAGGCAGTCCAGCCACTATACATCCAGAGCTCGAGACGGGCATGGTGGAATCATGTTATGGATGGGCCTAAGGGCAGGTTTGACTTGGATGTCTTCCAGAGATAATTGTATGTCTTACAAGACGTCCTAGATGAAACTTAGACATTCGGAGCTAGGCCTATTGTAGAAGCATCTAAGTGCCAAAAAGGTATCCAAACTGACCGGATGACCACTTCATAAATCAATGTAAGACATCCCTACGGTTCTTAGACAACGGCGCGAAAGACAAAGGCGCGCCTGGACAATTGAGCGCAGCGCGGAGGAGCGCGCCGCTCTAAATTACTGTTTTTAGGGCTCCGATGGGGGGATGTGGGGGGAACTCCCCCACTTTACTTAATAGACATCGCGCATGCGTTATGGGGGGTTTGGGGGGTTGTAACCCTCCACATTTTACTGTAAACTTCACTTTTTCCCTAAAAACGCGGCGTGATGTCTATTAAGTAAAGTGGGGGGGGGTTCCCCCCACGACCTCCCGTCGGAGCCCTAAAAAACAGTAATTTAGAGCGGCGCGCGCCTCCGCGCTGCGCTCAATTGTCTGGGCGTGCCTTTGTCCCGGCATGTTTTTGACCTGACACCCATCCCTACACTCCCCCAAATCTTACTGGCCCCCTTCCACCACACAAAAATGAGAACAAAAAGGTACGTACCTGGCTCTAGAACAGCAGCATCTGGTATGGGGAAGCCTAGTAGAGCTTGAGATGTGTAGTTACCTGGCAGGTGGGCTAGTGAACCATAGAGAGGAGGACCCAGACCCATAAGACACTCTAACCACAACATAGGTGGTATTAAGTTTGAGCTCATCAAAACCTACCCACACCCTCCTATACTGTCACATAGGTGCTACCCGCAGCCATAAGGGCTATTTGAGTGATACAGGTGAGTATAGTAGTTTTTTTGGGGGGGCTCACCATAAATTATAAGGGGACTAGGGTAAGATATGCACTTGACACCCTTTATGTGATGTTCCTAGCAGTGCCCTCTAAGGTCCCCCCACTGCTCTGTTGGAATGTCTATGTGACCAATCCATTACAATGCTGGCCCCTCCCACTCCACACGGGCTTGATTTGGATGTTTTGAAAAGGGACACTTTTGTATTTGAAAATGTCCAAACAAGTTAGATGTCCTAAAGGCCATGATGTTCAAATAGGTCATCTGAAAAAAAATTGGACAGCTAGCGGTTTTGAAAATGGACTTAAACAATTATTATGCTTTCCATTTTATAAATGTGACATAACGAATTCCACCAGAAGGTATAATTTATAATTGCTATTCAAAAAGGGTATTATAATAAATTTAAAAAGATCTGGGGGCCATTGATGACTTACTGTAATGAGTAGATACCATTTTCTATTGAAAGTATATTTGCAAATGGGGGGAGGAGGATGAATTAAAGTTTACTGTAGGTTTAATCAAAAGTAAAGAATATTTATATTTGTATATTTTTGATTGAATGCTAAAGGAAAGGGTGGATGGGAAGGGAATAAATTTATTTATTTGATGTTGTACTAGAAAGAAATTCAAGTGATGTATTTAATTTTAAATGTTTTATTATTTGTACACTTGTAAGATTAAAAAATGAATAAAGAATTAAAAAAGAAAATGGACTTAAACGCATTGTCGAAAATGTCCCTCTTTGTCTCCACTACCTACACTGGTAAACTGTTCCATGAATTCATCATCCTCTTCGTGAAGAAGTATTGCCATCTTATGGTTGTATATTCTAGAACTCCCTTTTTCAACTGAAAGAGACTCGCCTACTACACATTTATGAAATGGAGGTAAACAAATGTCTGTAATATAAAGCACAGTTACTTACCGTAACAGGTGTTATCTAGGGACAGCAGGCATATATTCTCACATGTGGGTGACGTTATCTACGGAGCCCCGACGCGGACAGCTTTTCAAGCACCGTAACCTGTTTGGCCACCTTAAGATCATCACATACAATCCCACCCAAGTCCTGCTCTTCCACCAGGGATATAAGTTCTTCACCCCCCTAAACTGTATCATTCCCTCTGGTTTTTGCAGCTCAAATGCATGACCTTGCATTTCTTAGCATTAAATTTTAACTGCCAAATTTCAGACCATTGTTCAATCTTCGCCAGGTCTTTTCTTCGTGTTATTCACACCAACCGGCGTGTCTACTCTATTGCAAATTTTGGTATCATCCGCAAAGAGGCAAATCTTACCTGACAAACCTTCAGCAGTATCATTCATAAAAATGTTAAAAAGAACAGGCCCAAGAACAGAACCTTGAGGCACTCCACTGGTAACCTCCCTTTCCTCAGAGCGATCTCCTCAAGCTATAAATATGTTTTTACTAATCATTTCAATCACAAAGATCTGAGATATTATTTAAACAAGACTCGTTAATAAAATACTGTTAGAGAGATGACTGACAAAACTAAGGGCTCCTTTTATTAAACTGCGCTAGCGGTTTTAGCGCACGCTAAGCGTGTGCTAATTTAAGGAAAAAGATTTGGGGGTCCTATACATTAAATCTTGTACATTAGAATTATATGTAAGTTTGGCACAATGAAAAATTGTCCTCAGTAAGACAGATTTTAACCCATGATATACCGGTGACAGGACAAAAGCCCGCGAGACTTCAGCGCGCTGACATTGCAGCGCCGACAATTCGGCGCAAGACACCAGCGCACCGCCTAAAAAGTGAGTTTTAAAGAGCTCCGACGGGTGGTGTGGGAGGAGAACCCCCCACTTTACTTCAGACTGTTTACGCTGCCTTTGGGGGGGTTGGGGGGTGCAAACCCCCCCCCCCATTATAGAGAAAACAACTTTTTCCTTTAAAATCGAGAAAAAGTAAAGTTTACTCTATAATGGAGGGATCCAACCCCTCCAAACCCCCCCCCTAAAGGCAACGTGAAGTGTATGAAGTAAACTGGGGGGATTTCCCCACTCACACCCCGCGTCGGAGCTCTTTAAAACTCACTTTTTAGGCGGCGCGCTGGTGTCTTGCGCCGAATTGTCGGCACGCTGAAGTCTAACGCGCGAATGACTATGAACCGAAATACAGTATGAGGGGTGCTGAAAAGTTCTCAACCCACCCAACCCGCTTCCTAAATTCTGAGCGTTATTTTGCCACCATAGATGAAAAGAGTGTTATCTTATTTCATTATGTGTCAATTTGCAGAAACAAAATTCAGTGTTTTGTCATTGATCGAACCATTTCCACCTCATTCTCTTCTTGGTTAGTCTGAGAGCTTTTCAGCAACCTCCCCTCGAAGTGTGAAGACTTTCAGTCTCTGGTAACCAGAGCTGAGCTTGTGATGTCATAATGCCTCATTCCACCAATAAGAGCCAACCTCATCAGTGATGTCACAATGGCTTGATTGTCTTATACTTGACTCACTTTTATTACATATGAGAGGGTGCTGAAAAGTTCTCATCCCAGTCACCCAACTTCCTAAATTCTGAGCGTTATCTTATTCTGTTAAGAGCCAATTTGCAGAAACAACATTCTATGTTGTGACATTGTTTCACCATATCTACATCATTCTCGTCTTGATTGGGCTGAGAACTTTTCAGCACCCCCTCATATTTTCTCCTTCCTCTCCCTCTCTCAGAATGGTATAATTTCTTTAAAAATGCTGCAGTAAACCCAGCACTTAAAATTTCTGTAGGGTGAAATTGGAAGATATTAAAGAAGCAAAGAGGTTACCAGAAAAATATAAACCAGATATAAATATGCTTTTCTATCCATCTGCTTTCAGTGGCAATGAAATCCCCGTAAGGGTTATAAGAGAAGATGTTTGAGAAAAGATTCATGAAAGGGATGAATTGGGAAGGCTTTTTACTGCATCCTGGAATACCGAGATGCTCCTGGAACATATTAACATAGTAAATGACGGCAGATAAAGACCCGAATGGTCCATCCAGTCTACCCAATAGTTACACGCATTATAAATACATGATTAAATTAAATTGTCCTTTTTAAATATATTTTTCTGGGCCATAGACCGTAAAGTCCACCTGGTTCCAACTACTGGAGAGGTTCATAGTCAGTGGCGTGCGAGACACCAGCGGGCTGACAATTCGGCGCAAGAAAAAAGCACGCCGCAGGAAAATTTATTTTTAAAGAGCTCCGATGGGGGTGTTTGGGGGGAAACCCCCCCCCCCACTTTACTGCATAGTGTTTGCGCTGCTGTTGGGAGGGGGTTGGGGGGGTTGGAACCCTTCATTATAGAGAAAACAGAACTTTTTCTGGGAAAAGCTCCATTGGCTCCCAGTAATCCCCAGGATCCACTTCAAATGTGCGTGTCTGGCCTACAAGATCCTACATGGCATCCTTCCTGCCGTTATCCCTCTATCCTGGAACTCCCCAACCCCTACTTCCTCCAGATTCTCCCAAATTTTTAAACTATCCTTCCCTTCCATAAAAGGTATTTCCCATGTAGGCAAACTTGGGTCATCCCTCCCCTTTAGAATCACTGAGATCTGGAATAACCTCACCTCCCCTCTCCGAACCTCAAGCTCCCTCCAACTCTTCCGCAAACACCTAAAAACCTGGCTATTCTCAAAACTGTAACACTTCCCCCCTCTTAGGCCTCTCACCTTCCCCCTTTACACCTAACTCTTTAATCTCTCCACTGTAGTTCCTCTCTCATCTTTCTTCCTGTAAACCGTGCCGAGCTCCGCATTCGTGGAGATGGTGCGGTATATAAACCCAAGGTTTAGTTTAGTTTAGTTTTCTCTATAATGTGGGGGGTTGCACCCCCCCCCCCGTCAGAGCTCTTTAAAAATAAGTTTTCCCGCGGCGTGCTTTTTTTCTTGCGCCGAACTGTCAGTGCTTTGCTTGTCGGCGCGCTGGTGTCTGGCACGCGATTATCCCATCACCACTGGAAATGCTGTCAAAGCTCACTCCAATCCATCTCGCTGTTTGCAGGATACAGACCGTAGGAGTCTGTGGGATACAGACCATAAAGTCTGCCCAGAACAATTCATTTTCAAATTAGAGAGCCTCTGAGTTCATCCCATTAGCTCAAACGAAATTGGCTAGCTCAGTTAGTAGAGCATGAGCCTCTTTATCTCAGGAGAGGAGGTGGGAAAGCAGAAGCTAGGTGTGTTACCCTCAATAGTGTAACGCTTCTCAAAGGATCTAGTGCTCAGCAATGAGGAACTCTCCCTCTCTTTTTCCTCCATATAATATCCCCTGCCCCAAAGACCAAACCCCAAGTACTTCCCTTTCACTCCAAAGACACTCCCAAGTACTTTTTTCCATTGCTAAACCACCATGACACCTCCCCAATCTCAAAGACTCTCCCAAGTACAGGCAATGCACCCCTCCCCCTATCCCAGGCATATCTTCCTAATCCCTGATATCTACTAGGTTCAGGGCAGGAGGGATCCACCCTCACTCCTGCCCCCTCAAGGTTCAGGTGACCCCTAGTGGTAGTACTGTGATTCTACCTAAAGCTAGATTTGGGGAGTGTGTGGCGCAGTGGTTAAAGCTGCAGCCTCAGCACCCTGGGATTGTGGGTTCAAACCCACGCTGCTCCTTGTGACCTTGGGCAAGTCACTTAATCCCCCCATTGTCCCAGGTACATTAGGTAGATTGTGAGCCCGCCGGGACAGACAAGGAAAAATGCTTGAGTACCTGAATAAATTCATGTAAACCGTTCTGAACTCTCCTGGGAGAACGGTATAGAAAAATTAAATAAATTAAAAAAAAAAAAATTAAAAATTACATTACATTACGGATTTCTATTCCGCCTATACCTTGCAATTCAAGGCGGATTACAACAGATTTGACTGGACATTTCCAGTGAGGATACCATTTTTTTTTAATTTTTTTTTAAATTATTTAGGGGGGTAGCTGGAAAGAATTCTAGGGGATCTTACGGGTTGGATAGTATTAGCAAATGGAATACAGTTAGAGTAGGCAAGATTACAATCTATTTTAGGGGTCTGTTTACTTGAAAGGTGTTTAGGTGGGATATTTGGGGGAGAATTATCTGGCGGTAGGTGAATTCAATGGAGGTAGGTGAATTATCTGGAGGTAGGTGAAATTAGCTGGAGGTAGGTGAAGAGAGTTTAAGATTTTTGGATGAATTTTTTGAAAAGCAGGGTTTTGATTTCTTTACAGAATGTTTTGAAGTCGTCCGATGTTGTCAGCAGGTTGGAGATGGAATGGTTGAGTTTTGCTGCTTGTGTTGCCAGAAGGTTGTCATTTTCTTGCGTTGTGTGCCTTTGAGTGGGGGGGAAGGCAAAAGGGTTCGGGGTTCTTCTGTGTCTTGTGGTGGAGATCTGGTTTAAGCGGTTGTTTAGGTAGGAGGGGGAAGAGCCGTGTAACGCTTTGAATAATAGGCAGAGGAATTTGAATTGAATTCGTGCTTGTATGGGTAGCCAGTGGGAGTCTAAGAAGGCAGTTGTTATGTGATCATATTTTCTAAGTGAGTAGATCAGTCTGAGGGCGGTGTTTTGTATGGTCTGGAGTTGCTTTATCATAATGGCTGGACAAGGAAGATAAAGGGAGTTGCAATAGTCCAGCAGACCTAGGACTAGGGATCGTACAATTAGTCTGAATTGTGTTTGGTTGAAGAATTTTCTGATTTTGCGTAGGTTTCTCATGGTTAGGAAAGCTTTCTGGGTTGTTTTGTTGATTTGGGACTGCATTGTGCAGCATCTGTCTATGGTAACTCCTAGTAGTTTTAGTTCGGGTTGTATTGGGTATTTGGTATTTTTGATTATCAGTTCTGTGATGGTAGGAGTTTTGGCCTTTTCGAGCAGGAGGAATTTTGTTTTTTCTGAGTTTAGTTTTAGTTTGTGATCCATCATCCATTTTTCTACTGTATCTAGGGTTGTTTCCAGCTTTGCTGTGGTGGTGGGCTCTGATGGGTCGAAGGGGAGGAGTATGGTGATGTCGTCTGCATAGCTAAAGGATGTGACATTTAGGTTATCTAAGGTGGCTCCTAGGGAGGAGATAAAGAGGTTGAAGAGTGTAGGTGAGAGAGGTGATCCTTGTGGGACTCCGCAGGGATTTGATTTGATATCATTGTATTTTACCCTATAGGTTCTTGATTTGAGGAACCCTTGAAACCAATTGTAGACCTTGCCTGAGATCCCTATGGCATCGAGTATCTGTAGTAATATGGTATGGTCAACTAGGTCAAATGCTGCAGAGAGGTCAAGTTGTATTAGTATCATCTTTTTTCCTTTACTGATGTGTTGCCGGGCTGTATCTAGAAGTGAGACTAGTAGTGTTTCTGTACTATGGTTAGTTTGAAATCCTGTAGCGATCTGCAATCGCTACAGATCTGCAGATCCTGCAGATCTGTAGTGATTGATCTGCCGAGTTTGCGTGCAAATCATTTGCATGCAAACTTGGTAGCGCATTGATTGCTAGTTCAGAATCGGCCAGAGAATCGGCCAACAGCGACCCGGTCGGTATTACCAACTATCTTTAGTGCATTCAGGCCTAAGTGTGGATAGATTTTGCACATCTGAAAACTAAAGCATAACCTATTACATGTCCATTTTAGGCCTTTTTTTTTCTGTGCTAGGTGTGCATTATTAGCCCCTACAATAGCTTATCTTAATTACACCTTTGTGATATTCTCGTAACCTGTTGGTGGTTTGATTAAGCATTCTGTCATAAGAACATAAGCAGTGCCTCCGCCGGGTCAGACCATAGGTCCATCCTGCCCGGCAGTCCGCTCCCGCGGCGGCCCAAACAGGTCACGACCTGTCTGAATCACCAGAAGGGGCTCCCTTGCCACCTTGGTTTCTCATTAAAGTCCTATCTTCCCATCAAAGTCCTAACCCTCCGGTCTTGCACATGCACGACCTGTTGGGTTTCTATACTTATTACCTGATTAGCTTTCTATACCTGTGTTACATCCCAGCACCTCTCTCAGTATCCCACGATCCCTTTATCCCTCAGGAATCCGTCCAATCCCTGTTTGAATCCCTGTACCATACTCTGCCTGATCACTTCCTCCGGTAGCGCATTCCAAGTGTCCACGACCCTTTGGGTGAAAAAAAACTTCCTTGCATTTGTTTTGAACCTATCTCCCTTCAGTTTCTCCGAATGCCCCCTCGTACTTGTTGTCCCCTTCAGTCTGAAGAATCTGTCCCTATCCACCCTCTCTATGCCCCTCATGATCTTGAAGGTCTCTATCATATCTCCCCTGAGCCTCCTTTTTTCCAGAGAGAAGAGCCCCAGCCTATCCAACCTCTCGGCGTATGGGCAGTGTTCCAGCCCTTTTACTAGTTTCGTTGCTCTCCTTTGTACTCTCTCAAGTACCGCCATGTCCTTCTTGAGGTGTGGCGACCAATACTGAACGCAGTATTCCAGATGTGGACGCACCAACGCTCGATACAATGGCATGATGACTTCCCGCGTCCTGGTTGTTATGCCCCTCTTTATGATGCCCAGCATCCTGTTGGCTTTTTTCGAGGCTGCTGCGCACTGTGCAGATGGCTTCAGTGATGCATCCACCAGCACACCCAAGTCTCTCTCAAGTCTGCTGTCTCCCAACAATGCCCCCCCCAATTTGTAGTTGAACAACGGGTTCTTTTTCCCTATATGCATGACCTTGCATTTTTCCACGTTAAAGCGCATTTGCCATTTGTTTGCCCAGCCTTCCAGCTTGTCCAGGTCCCTTTGCAGGTCCTCACACTCCTCCCTGGACCTAACTCTACCGCACAGTTTGGTATCATCTGCAAATTTTATAACCTCGCACTTTGCCTCCTTTTCCAGGTCATTGATAAATATGTTGAAGAGTAACGGCCCCAGCACCGATCCCTGTGGCACACCGCTCGTGACTCCCCGCCAGTCAGAATATTGGCCCTTCACTCCGACCCTCTGCAGTCTACCCGACAACCAGTGCTTGATCCATCTGTGCACATCCCCTCCCACCCCGTGGTTCCACAGCTTCCTAAGCAGCCTTTCATGTGGCACCTTGTCGAAAGCCTTTTGAAAATCGAGGTAAATGATGTCTATGGGTTCCCCATTGTCCACCCGACTGCTTATTCCCTCAAAGAAGTACAGAAGGTTCGTTAGGCACGACCTTCCCTTACAGAATCCGTGCTGGCTTGTTCTCAGTAGGCCATTCCTCTCGATGTGCTCGCAAATGCCGTCCTTGATCATAGCTTCCACCATCTTCCCTATAATTGAAGTCAGGCTCACCGGCCTGTAGTTCCCGGGGTCACCCCTCGATCCCTTCTTGAAGATAGGTGTGACATTCGCCAATTTCCAGTCCTCTGGTACCTCACCAGTTTTCAAGGATAGGTTGCAAACATGCTGGATTGTGCCCGCTATTTCTTGTCTTAGTTCCTTCAGAACCCTTGGGTGGATCCCGTCCGGGCCCGGTGATTTACCGCATTTTAACCTGTCTATCGTTTTACTATCAGTGAGCATACATTTATTCCCTTTTTATGCGTGATTATCCGATAAACACCACTGTAAAAATACTTGGCGCTATTTTGGAACGCCATCTAACCTTTGATGAGCACATCGATTCAGTGGTTAAAAAAATGTTTCTTCGTATTGCAGAAACTCCGTACCATTAAAAACTATTTTGATTCAGTATCTTTCAAACTATTGCTTCAGTCTTTAATACTGAGCATCCTTGATTATTGTAACATTCTTTATATATGGGATCTTATAAGAGAATTATCAAAAAATTGAGCATTATTCAGAATTTGGCAATTCATCTCATTTATTTATTTGTTCGATTTTCTTTTTTTTTTTATTATTATTTATTTATAATTTTTCACAAATTGTTTAACAACAATCTAAAGAAATTAACAATTGAAAAAAGAAAATGATTATATTAAATTATGTATAATAATTCCACATATATGACCAATCAGAGTCCACATATTGAAGAGAGAGAGTCCATCACCTCCAAGGGAAGTTGGGTCTAAAAGAAAAAAGAAAAAACTCATACGAGTTACAGATTACAGAGTACGGTTGGATTAACCATCTGCCTGGATAGAGGGCTATGTTGAAGGATCTGGAGCTCTAAATTCCGTCTTACCCTCTAAAAAGAAATTTAACTGGTCCGGATCATAAAATATATATCTAACATTCTGATAGGTAAGACAGCATTTGCAGGGAAAACGTAACTGAAAGGTTGCTCCCATACTCAAAGTTAACTGTCGATAGGCCAGGAATTTCTTCCGTCTGGCTTGCGTCAATTTGGATACATCAGGAAATATTGAAACTTTGGAGCCGTGAAATTCCGCATTCTCAGTCCTATAGAATAAACGGAGAACTGCCTCTTTATCTTGGAGAAAAACAAAGGTTACCAGTAAAGTTGCTCTAACAGTTATTTCTTCTTGAATTGATGTTTCCAGCATACCAGTGAGATCCAAGTCTCCTGATACAATCCCATTGCCTTTCTCTTCTTTGGGAATATTCAAATAGTATATCTTTTGAAGCGGTGGCATATTATTTTCAGGAAATTTCAACACTGATTGTAAAAAGGAGTTTGAAGTTTAGATACCGGAAAGTTCAACAATCTAAGATTTAAATTTCTATTTGCATTTTCCAAATTTTCCATTTTTCTAACCAGCAAAGACTTTTCCTTTAAATGTAAATTCATAGAAGCCTTTATTTCTGACACTGATTTTTCCAAGTTGTCCGTTCTATTGGACTGCTTTTGGAGTTTCTCTTCCAAAGTTTTAACTTGTAAATTAGTATTCTGTGTTGAAGAAAAAAGTTGAGAGCATACCTTATGTATTGACTCAAGTCCACTCCAAATCGCTTCCATATCGATGACTTCAGGTTTTACCAGAGGAGGGGGGGGCAAAGATGTTCCGGGGAATACATTTGTTCGATTTTCTATACCGTTCTCCCAGGGGGAGCTCAGAATGGTTTACATGCATTTATTCAGGTACTCAAGCATTTTCCCTGTCTGTCCTGGTGGGCTTACAATCTATCTAATGTGCCTGGGGCAATGGGGGGATTAACTGACTTTCCCAGGGTCACAAGGAGCAGCGTGGAATTTGAACCCACAACCTCAGGGTGCTGAGGCTGTAGCTTTAACCACTGCACCACTCTAGAAATAAAAATGTGGTAAAGTGAGCCAAGTATATAGCAATCAAGCCATTGTGACATCACCGATGAGGTTGGCTTTCAGTCATTGGTGGAATGAGGCATTATGATGTCACAATGCCAGCTTTGGTTATCAGAGGCTGAAACTTTTCACACTATTTATTCATTCAATTTTCTATACTGTTCTCCCAAGAGGAGCTCAGAACAGTTTGCATTAATTTATTCAGGTACTCAAGCATGTTTCCCTGTCTGTCCCAGTGGGCTCACACAATCTATCGAATGTACCTGGGGCAATGGGGGGATTAAAGTGACTTGCCCAGGGTCACAAGGAGCAGCGTGGGCTTGAACCCACAACCTCAGGGTGCTGTGGCTGTAGCTTTAACCACTACGCCACACTCTCCCCTTTTTGGGCTGAAAAAAAAAAAAAAAAAACAGGTCATGTTGGACCCTACTATAAAAAAAATTGCACTGGCTCCCGGTGGAGGCTAGAATTGTTTTCAAGTTTGCTTGTATGTGTTTCAAAACTTTAACCGGTTTGGCTCCAAACTATCTTTTAGGCCATTTTGATCTTGCTGGCATTACTGGATGTACCCGTAGATTTCATATGTTTACCGTTCCTAAACTGAAAGGTTGTGTTTATGAGAGCTTCCTGGATAGGACTCTTTCATCTCAAGCTGGTAAACCGAACGACTGGTTAAGTGAATCTATTTTGAAAGCTTTTCCCTTACCAGTCATTCAGAAGAACAGTAAAGGCCTAGCTCTTTGATAAATTTGTTTAACTTTATAATTATGCTGCTGTATTTCGATCGCTGTTTGTAACTTTGCTGTCTCTCAGATATCTCTACATAAGAACATAAGAACTGCCGCTGCTGGGTCAGACCAGTGGTCCATCGTGCCCAGTAGTCCGCTCACGCGGCGGCCCTCAGGTCAAAGACCAGTGCTCTAAATGAGTCCAGCCTCACCTGCATACGTTCCAGTTTAGCAGGAACTTGTCCAACTTTGTCTTGAGTCCCTGAAGGGTGTTTTCCCCTATAACAAACTCCGGAAGAGCGTTCCAGTTTTCCACCACTCTCTGGGTGAAGAAGAACTTCCTTAAGTTTGTACGGAATCTATCCCCTTTCAACTTTAGAGAGTGCCCTCTCGTTCTCCCTACCTTGGAGAGGGTGAATAATCTGTCTTTATCTACTAAGTCTATTCCCTTCAATATTTTGAACGTTTCGGTCAAGTTCCCTCTCAGTCTCCGCTTGAACTGCAGTATATAAAAATTAAGTTATCATTATTTTTATTATGTTATTATTTACAAGCTATTCACATGTGATTATTTGCTGAAAAAGTAGTCTTAGCATGACTTCCACAGTTCTTCCATGTGCTAAGGCCATTTTCACCACAGCTGGATTTTTGTTTTAATTCATCACCTCCTTCACCACCCTTTAGTACGTGGTATCTCAATTTCCAATTAATAACCCTTTTTTCAGTTTAACAAAAGAAACTTCACATCTCCAATCCTATTGACACTCAATAAAAAATGCTAATTCTAAGACTTAACATTTCTGGTTAAAATCTATACACAGAACAAACGAGAACCAATTTGCACAGCTTAAAACAAAGGGGCATTTTGTGCAAAATCCAATCCAATCAAAGTTCATAATGTCTGATTATCTGATATTTCAAGTGGCCTCTTTGTTATAATTATAGCAATTGCCACTGGAATTATTAAAGTTGGATAATGCTTTAAAACCAAGGGAACAGCTCCAAATATATTGAGTAAAAACTAGTGAGGGGCAAAGAAGCCCTCATACAAACTGCATCAGTACGGTATGAATTAAGAACATTAAAACTATGAACAGTGATCCTTCGTGAAGTCGCACTGCAAGACAAGTTTTCCTAATTCACAAGTCCTCTACTTACGGACAAGCAGATACACCAAACCATTAAACTGTACAACCCCTGGGATATTAATTATTTAAAATAGAATTGCAAGATCGCAAAGTCATGACGGATCCAAGCCTAACTTTCTCAATGGTCTGTTAGGCTCGAGTTTAATGCAAGGAAGATCATTTAAAGCCGGACTGAAATGTGTATCAATAACTGGGATCATGCAGATGATATGACTCGATCGGGTAACCGAGAGGGAACACACATTCTATTTCAGAGAAGTCCAAGAACCTTTTCAAAGGTCCGACGGCGACAAGAGGACATCCATGGAAAATCAGGGGCGGGAAATTGCACGGCGACACCAGGAAATACTTTTTCACCGAAAGAGTGGTTGATCGCTGGAATAGACTTCCACTCCAGGTGATCGAGGCAAGCAGCGTGCCTGATTTTAAGAAGAAATGGGATCGTCACGTGGGATCTCTGCACAGAGATAAATAGGGGAGGGTCATTGGGGTGGGCAGACTATATGGGCCGCGGCCCTTATCTGCCGTCTTTTTCTATGTTTCTATGTTTCTATGACTCTTGTTCTTGGGATACTTCTGAGAAGGGTACAGCACCAGGCCTAATCAATTTGGATAAATAAAATATGTAAATGAACGTAACGGTTGAGGAAGAAAGAGGCTATGTGATGGGATTTTAGTTGCTGGAATTTGTCTATATCAGTACAATAACTCTTGAAGGCGCTTGCGTTTTTATTCTGGCTTGGCCTCATCAATTTAATTGACTTGAAGGCCTGCTAGGATGCCCACAAGGCCCGATGTTTGCAAGTAATTTGGCAGCCTGTCATTACAGATTTGCTGTGAAACCGCCAAAGGCTGGGTTGCGATTGTCTCGAAATACCAACACCCTGTTTTCTTGAGAACAAAATAGAAATCATTTGATGTAATATGCATGCGTATTTACGACACAGCCATGGTCGCAGTAGGCCTCGAGTACACTGTCCAAATGAATTGAAACAGCACATTCGGGAGAGTGTTTATTAATCAGGCTACAGGAACGGCTTTTGGCAACTGTCAGATAAGAAAGTCATCCGCGTGTGGTACCTAGCGGCACCTCTCGGAGCTTAACCACCCTCAAGAAGCAATTAACAGAGACGGAAGAAATGATAACAATTACTTTTCATTTGTACGAGGGGCTGGTTTATTCGACGATGCGTTTTCTTTTCCAACAAAATATGTTTATGCCGGCGATCACATGCGATGACCCTCGTGCAGCTTGGAATAGCAAGTGGATGCTGTAGGGAAAAAAAACAACAACAACAAAACAATGGCCTCTCTTTCCCATGAGAGACAGATTTCATTTTCAGTGAGAAACCACTACATTTTCTACTTGCTACACTCATCAATAGTCATCTCACTTCTTTTAGATGCCAGATCCCAGAAGAGCAAAATGATCAGTAGCTTGGAGTACTTTCATTCCCAGCTGAGAAGAACAGCCTGCCAGAGACAGAACGCAAAAACAGGATGAGTTAAGAGTCCTAAGGGGAATCAGAATATGAAGATTAGCCCAGATGTGTAGGAGGGCAGGAGATTCACAGACAGATATTATAACAAGAACAAATGATTGAGGTCTTCGCTGAATCACAGCGCAACACTGGCAGAAAGTTAAAGCTTTGGGCGCCAAAGTTTTCTGCACAAAGGGTCCCGTTTCATCAGTAGGGGTTTTTTTATTCCCCAGTTCTGCATTTGTGGAGAAATAAAAATCATGAGAAATCAGGTCATGAAAATAGTGTTGTTATTAATATTATTATACAAAATAGCCATAAACTCAAACCCACACTGCTCCTTGTGACCTAGGGCAAGTCACTTAATCCCCTATTGCTCCAGGTACATTAGATAGAGTGTGAGCCCACCAGGACAGATAGGGAATGATTTGAGTACTTGACTGTACATAGAGGGGCATAATAAAAAATAAAAAAAAAAGTCTAAGTCTCCTTTTGGCCTAGGCCCTAAACACTGACTCAAAGTAGAAGTAGGGGAAATGTCCATTCTCAAAAAAACCGTCCAAAATAAGGTTTTTTTTAAAGAATGGCTTACCTCTACATTCAACTATTTAAACACCCAGACTACCACTACGTCTACACTTACAACACAGCAGTGATCGCAGCTGGAGAGATGGCTCATCACCCCTACCTCGATGGCGACCACCCGAACTGCCGCCAACCGCGACACTTCAGGGTGAGGATCGTGGCAGGAGAGATGAGGCATCTCTCCTGCCGCGATCCTCCCCCTGAAGTGCCGTGATTGGCAGCAGTTCGGCGGGATTGCTATCGCGGCAGGAGAGATAACCAATCTCTCCTGCCAAGACGCGACCCTGGCAACCCCCCCACTCTCTGAACCGATCCACGCAGGAGGGAGCCCAACCCCTCCTGTCTATGACGAACCCCCCATTGCCCCCCTGAACCACCGATTGTCCCCCCAAACCCTGCGACACCCCCCCCCACCCAGCGACCTGGCGACACCCCACCCCGATGCCCCCCCTTACCATTGGCTGGACGGATGGGTCCCAAGCTTGTCCGCCTGACAGACCCTCCATCCACCAAATGGCGGGCCTTAGGGCCTGATTGGGCCAGGTGCCTAAGGCCCCGCCCACAGGAGGGGCCTTAGGCGCATGGGCCAACCGGAATTGGCCCAGTTGCCTTAGGCCCCTCCTGTGGGTGCTTATTAGGGTGTAGTTTTAGTAGGAAGGTACTTTAATTGGGGAGATTGGGTAGAGGAGCTTGATGGGGATGGGGCTTGTGTGGGGGAAGGGTTGAATCAGGGTGGAGTTTGCATTGCACTGCTGTGGTCCTTGGAGACGGTGTCCTTCCTGTGCTGGGGACTGTGTTACACGCATTGGCAGACAGCATGGATACAATCTGCGCAAAGCTTTGCTGTGCGACTCATCTTCTACCAACCTCGCTACGCTCATGTCACCCCCTCCCTTAAGTCACTTCACTGGCTCCTTATCTGCCATTGCATACAGCTCAAGATCTTATTGCTGACCTACAAGTGTGTTCATTCTGCTGCCCCTCAATCTCTCTCCTCGCTTCTCTCTCCTCATACGCCTCCCAGAGAACTCCATTCCTCAGATAAGCCATTCTTAGCATTACCCTTCTCCTCCTCTGCACAAGTGTGTTCATTCTGCTGCCCCCCAATCTCTCTCCTCGCTTCTCTCTCCTCATACACCTCCCAGAGAACTCCATTCCTCAGATAAGCCATTCTTAGCATTACCCTTCTCCTCCTCTGCCAATTCCAGACTTTGTTCCTTACATCTAGCTGCCCCCTATGCCTGGAATAAATTACCTGAGTTTGTCCGCCAAGCCCCTTCCTTTGTTTAAAAGCAGACAGAAAACCCACCTTTTTGATATAGCTTTCAATCCTTAACCCTATTCCTCTGCCCTCCAACGGAGTCCCCTTAACTGTATCCATGACATCCTGTTTGTCTGTCTTGGCTGTTTGGATTGTAAGCTCTTTGGAGCAGGGACAGTCTTCTTTGTGACTCTATATAGCGCTGCGTGCGTCTGGTAGCGCTATAGAAATAATTCATAGTATTGTGAAGAGTTTCAGTCTTTGGGAAGCAGAGCTGAGATTGTGACATCACAATGCCTCATTCCACCAATAAGAGCCAACCTCCTCAGTGATGTCACAATGGCTTGATTGTCCTGTACTCCCTTCTGCCCTCCAACCCAGCCAGCAGATTAACCCTTCCCCTTAACTGTATCCATGACATCCTGTTTGTCTGTCTTTCCTATTTAGATAGTAAGCTCTTTCGAGCAGGGACTGTTTTCTTACTCTTTGTGACTCTGTGCAGCGCTGCGTACGTCTGATAGCACTATAGAAATAATATTAGTAGTTATCTATAATTTGGGGCCCAAATGGGAAGTGTTAGCTTTGCATGGTCCTCACCTTATGCAGTTAAGGTCCAGTAAATGCCAAATCTTCAGGCACAAGGGTTTGGTGAGCAATTGAACCCTCAAGAAAAATTGTTTGTTTTTTTAAATGGAATCTGATTTTTCTTTCTTGAAAGACAATCTAGCTTTTCATAAACTGAAATTAAAACTTGGAAATTGGGTTAGAGGCAGGAATTTGTGCTTTATATATTTGCTTAAGTTTCTGCTAATGATATGTTTAAACATTAGCTGCTTGGAGTTTTAAACGCTCTAGAAACTTCCTTCCCCACTGCCCCAATCGTCAAGATTTATTACCTCCCTCAAGCTAAGAGGAGAAAATAAGCCAGGCTGACACCTTCATCTATTCATTGAAAGTTTAGATTTCTCTGGTTTCATGGGGAGGTCTGAAGACAAGGAGGATATGTCTGCATTTAGCTCTGGATGATAGAAAGTGGCACCTTTAAAACTTTATAAAAATATTTTGATGTATCTTTTTATAGACTATGAGATTCATGTTTCTAGATAGTGGCTTACAAGACTCAGAGTTAAAAAAAGATGCATGTTTGGACTCTGCAAAATACAGCTATTAGACTTATATTCAAGTTGAAAAAAAAAGGGGACAGAATTACACTATACGTGCTGAAACTGCATTGGCTTCCGGTTGAAGCTAGAATTCACTTTTTTTTTTTCTCGGAAAACAAGTTACATGGTTTGAGACATAGTAACATAGTAGATGACGGCAGATAAAGACCCGAATGGTCCATCCAGTCTGCCCAACCTGATTCATTTTAAATTTTTTATTTTATTTTATTTTTTTTAAATTTTTCTTCTTAGCTATTTCTGGGCAAGAATCCAAAGCTTTACCCGGTACTGTGCTTGGGTTCCAACTGCCGAAATCTCTGTTAAGACTTACTCCAGCCCATCTACACCCTCCCAGCCATTGAAGCCCTCCCCTGCCCATCCTCCACCAAATGGCCATGCACAGACACAGACCGTACAAGTCTGCCCAGTAACTGGCCTAGTTTAATCTTTAATATTATTTTCTGATTCTAAATCTTCTGTGTTCATCCCACGCTTCTTTGAACTCAGTCACAGTTTTACTCTCCACCACCTCTCTCGGGAGCGCATTCCAGGCATCCACCACCCTCTCCGTAAAGTAGAATTTCCTAACATTGCCCCTGAATCTACCACCCCTCAACCTCAAATTATGTCCTCTGGTTTTACCATTTTCCTTTCTCTGGAAAAGATTTTGTTCTACGTTAATACCCTTCAAGTATTTGAACGTCTGAATCATATCTCCCCTGTCTCTCCTTTCCTCTAGGGTATACATTTTCAGGGCTTCCAGTCTCTCCTCATACGTCTTCTGGCGCAAGCCTCCTATCATTTTCGTCGCCCTCCTCTGGACCGCCTCAAGTCTTCTTACGTCTTTCGCCAGATACGGTCTCCAAAACTGAACACAATACTCCAAGTGGGGCCTCACCAATGACCTGTACAGGGGCATCAACACCTTCTTCCTTCTACTGACTATGCCTCTCTTTATACAGCCCAGCATCCTTCTGGCAGCAGCCACTGCCTTGTCACACTGTTTTTTCGCATTTAGATCTTTGGACACTGTCACCCCAAGGTCCCTCTCCCCGTCCGTGCATATCAGCTTCTCTCCTCCCTGCATATACGGTTCCTTCCTATTATTAAGACAATCTTACTTTCGGAAATCGGAATAAAGAGGGCTAAGATTTTTCAGAGTGTTCACTTTGACATGGGCACATCAAGCAGCCCGACTTTGGAGAACTTTACCAGAACAGATTGATTCAATAAAAAAATGATGAGAATTTCAAAAAAAGCCCAAAAACATATTTGTCGAAGGAATGTGTGTTGAATGAGTTGTCGTTTTTTTTTGTTTTTTTTGTCCTGATGCTCTAATTTTATATTACACTAGCTGATGCCCCGGCATTGCACGGGTATTTAATTATAGCAATAACACTGTAAATGGATTCAAATAAAGATACTTTATAGTGGTGAATGAAAATATTTTTTTACAGCTTTATAAAAAGTACAATATTCAAATTATAATGTAAAATATTTGACAAAATGAATACAATACAACTAACACAAAACTTGATTATAAACAACATTTTTAGTTTCACCTCCAGGAGCAAGAACATATACATTCTTGGGTGAACCCACCCTTCCCACGTGTTCAGGTGGGCCACGAGACCCCCAGAACATATCACCCCAGGTAGTGAGGGATCTGCATACCAAGTTTCGTTCAAATCGGTCCCACAGCTTATTACATTTTTTCCATTGACTTGAATGGGTGAAATCTGATTTTCTGTTTGTAGCTCCGCCCACGTGTGCAGGTGGGCCGTGAGAACCCCAGAACATATCACCCCAGGTAGTGAGGGATCTGCATACCAATTTTCGTTCAAATCGGTCCCACAGCTTTTTACATTTTTTCCATTGACTTGAATGGGTGAAATCTGATTTTCTGTTTGTAGCTCCGCCCACGTGTGCAGGTGGGCCGCGAGACCCCCAGAACATATCACCCCAGGTAGTGAGGGATCTGCATACCAAGTTTCGGTCAAATCGGTCCCACAGCTTATTACATTTTTTCCATTGACTTGAATGGGTGAAATCTGATTTTCTGTTTGTAGCTCCGCCCACGTGTGCAGGTGGGCCGCGAGACCCCCAGAACATATCACCCCAGGTAGTGAGGGATCTGCATACCAAGTTTCGGTCAAATCGGTCCCACAGCTTATTACATTTTTTCCATTGACTTGAATGGGTGAAATCTGATTTTCTGTCTGTAGCTCCGCCCACGTGTGCAGGTGGGCCGCGAGACCCCCAGAACATATCATCCCAGGTAGTGAGGGATCTGCATACCAAGTTTCGTTCACATCGGTCAAGCCGTTTTTGCGTGATCGCGGCACATACACACATACACACACACATACACACATACATACCTCCGATTTTATATATATAGATTGTAAATTATACCCCTTCTTTACTAAACCGTGACTGCGGTTATTAGCGCAGGGCGCTCTCCTGCTGCATAGTAGTTCTTGGGCCTGGAGTCTCTGCTGCAAAACTCTGAGGGCATCACTGGTTCCAGTGGGAGGGTTATGTGCCTGCTGGGGGAATAGTGTGCTGAACAAGGTCTCAGTGTCCCCTACGGGTGAGCTGTAGCTACTTATCGTGCTCCTCAGCCTCTATAGTGGCAACTGGCAAATCCAGACAAAAGGGTGTGGGTTCTACCAGTAACTGTTACTGCTCTCCATGCTCTGTAGGTAGCTCATGGCCTCCTATACTATTTCCCTGCTCTCTGGCCTGCTGAACAGAGAATAAACTCTAGTCTGTTCAATGGCAAAGCACGCCTGCTAGTTTGTATTTGACAGGTAGCTCTTGTGATCCAACGTAGAGAATGACATGGTGCCAGAATTCATCGCCGTTCCCGTCCCAGTGGATAACCGTGGGGAACCATCTCCATTCCATGCTTTAAGGAGAGAGGGGAGAATCAGACTACGAATGGGCACAACCACTGATCCCCATACCTTAAGAAGGATATAACTCTGCTGGAGAGGGTGCGGAGGCGAGCCACGAAACTTGTCAAAGGTATGGAAAATTTGAGCTACAAAGAACGACTCAGAAAACTGGGACTGTTCACCCTGGAGGGATTGCGAGGGGATTTGATGGAGACTTTTAAAATATTAAAAGGATTGGATAAAATAGACCAGGAAACAGCATTACTAACATTTTCGGAGGCGACACGGACACGGGGTCATAGCCTGAAACTGAGTGGCAGCAGGTTTAGGAAGTTCTGTTTCACACAGCGAGTGGTTGGCGCTTGGAATGCTCTCCCGGAGGAGGTTGTGGCGGAGACTACTGTTCCGAGTTTCAAGCGCAAGTTGGATGCACATCTTCTTGGAAACCATATTGAGGGATACGGGAAATCCGGGTCTCCTATAAGATGTACTTAAATGGGCCGCCGCGTGTGCGGATCGCCGGACAAGATGGACCTCGGTCTGATCCGGTGAAGGCATTTCTTATGTTCTTATCCTCTTATCCTCAAGCCATGCATTGAAGAATGCTGGTGTAGAAGGACTGAGGTTGAGATAAACATTAAAGCATGACACCGAATGGTTAAAACATCAGACCATAAGCATTGCCATACTGGGACAGATCGAAGGTTCATCAACCCCCACTATCCTGTTTCCAACAGGGGCCAATTCAGGTCACAAATACCTGCCAGAAACTCAAAGAGTAGCAACATTCCAGAGCTGAGATAGTGACATCATAATGCCTCATTCCACCAATGCCTAAGCGCCAGCCTCATCAGTGATGTCACAATGGCTTGATTGTCCAATACTTGGCTCACATAAGAATCAGAGGATGAATGGGCTCAGCCAATGACCCTCAAGCCTTGCATTGAAGAATGCTGGTGTAGAAGGACTGAGGTTGAGATAGACACTAGAGAATGACAGTCTCTGGTATGGTTTATGGTTTTCATTTATACCCCGCTTTATACAAAGCAGGTTCCAAAAACACATACATAGTAAAAAACACACATTATAAAACACATACATGCAAGCATGGATTTGCCTTAATTGCCTCGTCCTACATAAATTATACATCAAAAACAATCCATCTACAATACTTACCCACACACCACAAATAGCCACCCCTGTCTCATTTATACATTCAAGTTGTAAACCTATATTGACTATTCTATCGATTATTGCATTGGTTACCTATTGAAGCAAGAGTACTATTCAAATTTGCTTGCACTTGCTTTAAATTGGTATCGGGATTGTCTCCAATTTATCTTTCCTCCCACTTCGAATTATTCAGGCCTTTGAGGGAAACTAGAAGATCTCATTTATTTACTTATCCCAAGGTAAAAGCTTGTCGATCTAAGACCTTTCTAGAAGGGACATTGGCGTGTTTCAAGCAGGTAAACTGCAATCTTGGTTAGGTGAATGTATCCATCAAGCCCTGTCATACTGTTCTTTTCGAAAATTCATTACTTAAACTAGGAGTCTTTTAAGATTGTAATTAGTGTGCGATTGTATTTTCACTGACTGTCCAGTTTCTCTTTTATGTAAACCACCTAGAACTGCTGGTGATGGCGGTATAAAAGAATAAAGTTATTATTATTGTTTTCTCACAGGACCCACATTTCATCTGACAGAACAAGGGGGCACTCGGAGAAATTGAAAGGGGACAGGTTTAGAACCAATGCTAGGAAATTCTTTTTCACTCAGAGGGTGGTGGGCACCTGGAATGCGCTTCCGGAGGTTGCGATAGGACAGAGTACGCTACTGGGTTTCAAAGAAGGATTGGATAAATTCCTGAAGGATATGGGGGATTTAGGGATATAGATAGAGGTAGAGATAGGTTATGAAAGGGTATAGATAGAAGGACAAGGAGGATTAAAGGATTTAGACAAGGATCAACTTACAGGTCATGGACTGCTGGAGCGGACTGCTGGGCGCGATGGACCTCTGGTCTGACCCAGCGGAGGCAAACTTCTTATGTTTTTATGTTCTAACAGATGATGTTTCAACAAACATTTCGGTGAAGTGAGATTCCCTTGCTGACGTATGTAACCCGGGAGTTTATTCCACTCTGCTGGGCCCGCACATGAAAATGTCGCAGCCCTCATGGTTTGCAACCGCAACTCCTTTCTACATGGTATCGCCAAATCACCGTTACCAGCAGAACGTAACTTTAAGAGTGAAGTCTGGTATGCGATTACCTCTGACAGGCACCGCGGTGACAATCTATGTAATGCTAAATAGGTTAGCAATTTATACCTCACTCGCTACTCAACCTTAAGCCAGTACAGCTTAATGTCAAACTCCGATACGTGATCACACCTTGATAACCTAAATAATGTACGGATGACAGAAAAACAGTCTCCCACGCACACAGTAAGAAAGAAGAATCTAGACAACCTTTCTTATCTTTAGAGAACACAAGTAGATCTTGATGCTCTAAATCTACAAAAATCATTCTGCGTGGAGGCGGCATCAGCCCTTGCTTAACGGGTTATTTAGTGAATTTGAGGGAGAATTTCTTATTTTTCCTATTTTACTGTGTAATCCCTTGTTAGCTGTCAATCAGCTGCAGGCAGGGAAAACTGGCCTTTTAAAGATGGCTGCTGTACCGACGTTCCCTCCGCACGGCACGATTCTTGTAGACTCAGCGCAGCAAGAGTTTCTTTGTTCATACCTACTCTTATTATTTTATAATTACACTAGTCTTTAAGCCCGTTACATTAATGGGTGCTAGAATATATGTGTGTGTGTTTGTCTTTATTTCTTTCTCTCTCTCTCCTTAGCCGCTTTCTTTCTTTCTGCCTTTCTTTTTCCTTGGCTGTCCATCACCACCCCTTGCCTGCTCCCCCTGTCCATTTTCCCTTCCTTTTACCTCCCCTGTGTCCACCACCACCCCTTCACTACTCTCCTTATGCAGTAGCAGCCCTTCTCCCTTTGTTTTACCTCCCCCCCTGTCCAGTAGCACCTCTTTCCTTCTCCCCCTGTCCAACATTAGTCCTCTGTTCCTTTTTCTTCACCCCCCCTGTCCATCAGCATCTTTTTCATTCTCCCCCTGTCCAGCAGTAGGCATCCCTTCCTTTTTTATCCCCCTCCTCCTTCTTATCCCTATGATACTCTTACCTTGCTCTGCCCCTGATCAGAGGTTCCTGACAGCCGCCCAGTTGCACCCATTGGAAAAGTTCCCACTGCTGCATCCCGTACCCCTCCTGACGCGGCTCCCGCTGTCCTTTCTGTCTGTCTCTGTCCCTGGCCCCCTTTGCCTGTCTGTCTTTCTGTGTATCTCCCTGCCCCTGTGTCTTTCTTATTTTCTTTGTGTTTCCCTTCCTCTCTCTGTCTGTCTGTCCAAAGCAGCATTCCCTCCCCCTCCATTTCCCTCCCCCCCCCACCAGTTCCCTGTGCAGCAGCATTAGCGTTTCCTCTACCCCCCCTTTCCTTCCCGCGGTCCGGATTACAAATGTGGTGATTCCAGCAGCGCTTGCATCAGTCTGCCTGATTTACTGCCCTGATTTACTCTGGCACGTTCCTGATGACATCATCAGAGACGCGGCAGAGCAAATCAGGGCAGTAGAAGGGCCCGAAGCAGTGTGTGAAGACTGATGAACACGATGCTGGAATCGCCATTCGGGCCCGTGGGAAGAGAAGGGGGTGGGTGGCAAAGGAGGAACGGAGATCGGCGGCGGCAGGAGGAACGGAGATCGTCGTCTGGCTGCGGTCCGGCTTACACTGCTGGAATCGCCATTCGGGTCCACGGGAAGAGAAGGGGGTGGGTGGCAAAGGAGGAACAGAGATCGGCAGCGGCAGGAGGAACGGAGATCATCTTCTGGCTGCGGTCCGGCTTGTGTAGAGCAGGGAGGCTGTGACGTACTAAGCGAGCAGGTGGTGACGTAAAACGCGCGCATGCGCACTTGTGTTTCCGCGACGGATCAGGGAACACGACTTTTGAGTGCGCATGCGCGGCCTAGCATTTTATTATATTAGATCTACAGCTATAAGACGTTTTTTTTTCAATCCATGAAATTGCATGTTTGGCATACTGAGTCAACAATGTTGTTCAACAAATTTCTAAAATAGAAAGCAAACCATATGGTTGAACAGGTTTCCAGATTGAAAAGTTGCTTCAATAAGTCAACGAGTTGGTTGATATCCTACATCGTTTTTTTGCTTGGCACTTTCACTGGTTTAGTATAACTCATTACACAGGAACTTCTACAATACACGTGAGTCTTCTCAGACAGACTTACCCATCTGGTACCGTCAACCATTAAGCTAGAATGCTAATTCTTTTAACTTTGTAAACTCTACACCGTCAAAAAATCAGAGAGGAGAGGAGAAAAATCAATCTACTAACTAATCTCTCCACCAAAATTCCTGAGGAAATCATTATGCATGAAAGAAAAAGCCTCAGGTTAACGGTGAGCCTATAAATGCCCCACCTCCACCATCTACATCATCGGCACAACAGAACTTTCATTCATGTGATTAATGCCAATTGTTAAGCAATCTAATATAATAAAAGCCGCGCATGAAGGGGGGCGGGAATTAGGAGAGGCAAGGTAGAAGAAGAAAATCGGAGAGGAGGAGAGAAGCAGAGAGAGAGAGAGAGAGGACAAAGAGGAGGGGATGGTGAAGGAGGAAGAGAACAGAAAAGAAAAGGAAAGCATAGGAGGAGCATTAGAGAGGGAGAGGAGAGGACAGTTTGCCAGCCTGAGAAACTCCCTAACCCCTTATGCTGCTACACAGGGAAATGGGGAAAAATGACAGACAGCGGGAGGGAGGGAGACAGAAAGAAAGAAAGACACAGGGGCAGAGAGAGGGAGAGAAAGGGGGCCAGAGAGAGAGTCAGCGGGAGAAGGAAAGGGGGCTGCTTTGGGGGGAGGGGTGTGCTTGGGGCAAACAGCTTTGCTCTGGGGGGAAGACAGAAAGGGCCATGGAGAGACAGGGAGAGGGATAGGGGGCTGCTTTGGGGGGAGGGTTATGCTGGGGGGATACAGAAGGGGCCATGGAGAGATAGGGAAAGGGGGCTGCTTTGGGGGGAGGTGTGCTGGGGACAGACAGCTTTGCTCTGGGGGGGGAAGATAGAAGAAGAGGGCCATGGAGAGACATTTGGGGGGGAGGTGGGTGCTGAGGGCAGACAGCTTTGCTCGGGGGGGGAGGGGGAGACAGAAGGATACAGACAGCAGCCAAGGAGAGAGAGATAAAGAAACACAGACAGACAGACACATCTATTCTAGCACCCGTTAATGTAATGGGCTTAAAGACTAGTCTTTTATATTTTGAACAAATAAGGATCGCTGTGAGTACTCAATGCTTTTGTCACCATTTTTTAACTCCTATTAGTACTTCAGCTTGGAAAAGAGACGGCTGAGGGGAGATAGGATTGAAGTCTACAAAATCCTGAGTGGAGTAGAACGGGTTCAAGTGGATCAATTTTTCACTCCGTCAAAAATTACAAAGACTAAACATAGTAACATAGTAGATGACGGCAGATAAAGACCCGAATGGTCCATCCAGGCTGCCCAATCTGATTCAATTTAAATTTTTTAATTTTTTTCTTCTTAGCTATTTCTTGGCAAGAATCCAAAGCTCTACCCGGTACTGTGCTTGGATTCCTACTGCCGAAATCTCCGTTAAAACCTACTTCAGCCCATCTACACACTCCCAGCCATTGAAGCCCTCCCCAGCCCATCCTCCACCAAATGGCCATATACAGACACAGACCGTGCAAGTCTGCCCAGTACTAGCCTTAGTTCAATTTTTAATATTATTTTCTGATTCTAGACTAGGGGACACTCGATGAAGTTATAGGGAAATACTTTTAAAAACCAATAGGAGAAAGTATTTTTTCACCTGAGATAATAGTTAAGCGCTGGAACGCATTGCCAGAGGTTGTCGTAAGAGCGCTGGTTTTAAGAAAGGTTTGGATACGTTCCTGGAGGAAAAGTCTGTTATTGAGAAAGTCAATGGGGGAAGCTACTGCTTGCCCTGGATCGTTAGCATAGAATGTTGCTACTCTTTGGGGTTCCGGAATCTTGCTATTATTTGAGATGCTGGAATGTTGCTACTATTTGGATTTTGGCCAGGTACTAGTGACCTGGATTGGCCATTGTGAAAACTGG
Source organism: Geotrypetes seraphini (assembly GCF_902459505.1). Lineage (NCBI taxonomy): Eukaryota > Metazoa > Chordata > Amphibia > Gymnophiona > Dermophiidae > Geotrypetes > Geotrypetes seraphini. The sequence continues at coordinate 142,689,205 of NC_047084.1, forward strand.
CTACTGGGCTTGATGGACCACTGGACTGACCCACTAAGGTTATTCTTATGTTCTTACCAGGTCATTCTTTAGGAACGGGGTGATCAGTGAGTGACACACCCCACAGTAGCCCAGGCCCCCTACAACCAGTCACAGAACCAATGAAAAGGCAGCACTGAGTGTGCACTGAGTGTGCACTGAGTTCTTTTATTAATACTTGAGGACCAAGGTGCTGGTACTCAGTACCCCCGGGTACCTCTCAAAAAATCCCTGTCTATCAGAAAAAAAAAAAAAATCTTTCATCGTGCAACTCTGCCCTGTTCACTCCCATGACACGCCACTGAAATGCCCCTTCTGAAAACGTGGGATGGGGGGTTGACAAATATTGAACTTCCAATGAAGCACAGTACAAAGAAAACTGCGGAGATGATGTTCATGATACCAGCGTTAATCCAATCAATCAAATGACATAGAATCACATAATAACAGCAGAATCTACATATGCTATTAAAAGTTGGGGACCGAACATGGTCCGTGTTTCGACTCAAATTGTCTTCCTTGTTACGTTCACAGCAATGCTCTGATTGTTCTTTTTCGCTACGGCAGCGCCAGAAGCCTGAACTTTCTTTCACTCCGAGGGCCAGGATATTTCTGCCTTTTGTTGTTTCCACATCAGCAATTTTCTTGGAAAACAAACATTTCTGGACCCCTGAGGAAGACGATTTGAGTCGAAACACGGATCGTGTTCGGTCCCCAACTTTTAATAGCATCTGTGGATTCTAATGTGGTTATGTGATTCTACGTCATTTGATTGATTGATTCAATGATGACATCAAACATCATCTCCGCAGTTTTCTTTATACTGTGCATCATTGGATTCACTGTGGACTTGTTGGGTTCTCTTTTTGGTTTTAAATATTGAATTTCCAACATATTTTTGACATTTTCATGTGAGAAATACGTCCGTCTGTCTCATATGTTGCAATTGTACAGTAGTCTATACAGAAAAGACTTAGTGGTTCAAATTTTACAATAATCACATGAATGTAATCCACTATAGTGATCCATTTAGTTAGCAGGTGATATTCTATCAGTACTGTATACTGACCACCTTCAATTATTTCACTTTCCCATTTTAATCACAATTATTCATAATATTTACACTTCCCCTCCCCTCATAATAATTTAATTTTAATTTTTAATCTTTTTAACATTGTAAACCGTCCAGGTATCCTTCGATGGTCGGTATATTAAAATTAATAAACTTGAACTTGTTCAATTGGCAATTAATACAAAAAATTCCTGAAATATAAGGTATACAGTGAAATCATAACTTACCCTTTTTATAGCACATAGCAAGCCTATCTCTCTTGCTCTCCTCCATCTCCCCTCCCCAGAGTAAGCGTCTCGATCCCCTATATCCCCTCCCCTAATTGAACATATCTCTCTCTCCCCCCCTTTCCCCCTTCCCCAAGCATATATCTCTCTCTCGTTCCACTATTCCTCCTCCCCAGGGCAAGCATCCCCCTCCCCTAATCAAGCATCCCACTCTCTCTCTCCTTATCCAAGCATATCTCTCTTTCCACTATCCCCTTCCCTAGAGCAAACATCCCTCTTTCTCCCCTTCCCCAAGCATATATATATATCTCCACTATCTCCCCTCCCCACAGCAAGCATCCCTCTCTCTCCCCTAAATCCCCCTCCTCTGATGAAGTATCCCTCTCTCTCCCCCTCCTCTGATGAAGTATCCCTCTCTCTTCCCCCCATCCCCAAGCATCTCTCTCTATCTCTTTCCACTATCCCCCTCCCAAGAGCAAGCATCTCTCTTCCCTATAACTCCCTCCCCCGAGCAAGCATCCAAGCCAGCATTTCACTCTCGCACCTCTTCTCCCTTCCCTTTCTCCTCCCACAGGTCTGGCAGTTTCTCCTACCTTCCCTGGGTGCTGTAAACATGTGATTTTCCTAAGAGATTAATGCAGGCCAACAGCAGGCCCCCAGTCTGTCTAATGTTGGCATACCTTTAATATTTGATGAGAAGTCACAAATTTACAGTACTGGGGGGGAGGGGGGGCAGGTAGGAGAATTCCCTGGACCCGTGGAGAGTGGGAGCAGATACAAAATAAATAATAATTTTTTTAAAAAACAGAATGACGGCAGGAGCCACCAAAGAGGTCCCCATGGCTTTTTATTGATCTGCAGACTTTGCATTAAAGACCACTGCCCCTCCAGCCCAAGGCCCCCTAAACCCCATTTTCAATCCTCTTCCAGTCCCTGTCACTTTGTAGGCCTTACCCCACCAGCTGTGCCCTGACATTTGCCCATGCGCTGCCCACCCTAACCTTTTACCTGCTTGTATCCACTGCAGCTGCTCTGGTCCAACATGACAGGAGACAGGAGAGACAGAAACGGTGGCAGAGGCAGACAGGAGAATGGGCAGATGAGCTGCAAGTTTGATCTGCTGCTCCTTCACTGAGCCCACGGTGTGAGCATCAATGTGTCCGTGCTGTCACTGGCTCTGTCTGACCCAGAAACAGAAAGTTACTTGAGCTACAAGAAAGCAAAGAGAAGGTTAGGAAGGTTGAGAAAAGGAATGGAGAACAAAACGGATATTATTATAATGCCACACCACAAATGCTGTGTTGCTGGCCTTAGAATAGCGGAAAGAGAGGGCAAGAATGCAGACCACTGATCTGCTCGCAGACAAACAGATACAGAGAAGAAACCAGGCAAAGGAGAACCCAGACACCATTCACGCACCCCCAATCAGAGGCGTCAAACACAAAAAAATGTACGATGGCCTACTGGCCATGCAGGCAGCGAAACTTGACCACCAACTCTCCAATCTACTGACCACAACACCAGACTACAAAACTTTCAGAAAAGAAGCACTTCAGTCCCCCGAAGTAACCCGTTCAACTCTGCAACTCTTCTGGAAATGTCCAGATAACCTCTTATGCAATCTGCCTTGAACCGCAAAGTAACGGCGGAATAAAAGTTACTAATGTAATGTAATGTAAACCAGGCAGCTGAACTGATTTTAGGCCATACCTACCTAGGTGATGGGACAAAAGCGCGCAAAATTTCGGCGCGCCGACATTGCAGCACAGACAATTAGGCGCAAGACCCCAGTGCGCCGCCAAAACAATTACTTTTAAAGAGCTCTGACGGGGGTGGGTGGGGTTGAACCCCCCCCATTTTACTTCATACTCTTTGTGCTGCCTTGGGGGGGGTGCAACCCCCCACATTATAGAGAAAACTTAACTTTTTCCTCAAAAATCGGGACAAAGTTAAGTTTACTCTATAATGGAGGGTTCCAACCCCACCCCCCCAACGGCAGTGCAAAGAGTATGAAGTAAACTGGGGGGGGGGGGTTCTCCACTCACATCCTGCGTCAGAGCTTTTTAAGAGTAACTTTTTAGGTGGCGCGCTGGAGTCTTGCGTCAATTTGTCTGCGCTGAAATGTCAGCGTGCCAAAGTCCCGCGCGCGAATGACTATGAACCACCTACCTAAGGGAGAAAGAAATTAAGTGCAGGGTAGAAGCAGCTCTGGTATGTGAATTGCCAGATAGCGTCTCACAAACTTCATTAGACTTGAAGGCTGTACAAACAACGGGGAGGTTAGATCTTCTGCTCTCGTACAGTTTGACAAGGGACGGCCTCCCACACAGCCCGGTCCAGTTAAATATTGCAGAAAGGGAGATACGGCAGGGAAATATTCCAGTACATCGGAGAACTAGCCTGTAATGTCATCCGACTTCGAACCAGGTAGATAAAGGCAGAATAGAAAACCTGATTGAGATAAAATAACATATCATACAGGAAAAACAGCAGAAAGACACTCCCCTCCCCCCACTCCACCCCGATAGGGTTTTTTTCAAAGGACTGTCCAGGCATCCAGATGGGTTTTCAAACCGACACTTTGTCTGGGTTTTGAAAACCATTGAGCTCAGGACTACATCTGGAAGGCATCTACCATGCCCCAGTAACATGATCAAACAACTACAAACAGTTCAGAACACTGCGCTCAGATTAATTTATTCTCTCGGAAAATTTGACCACATCACCAGTGCCTATATAGACTCACATTGGCTACCGATCCAAGCTAGAATTCAATTCAAACTTTACTGTCTACTCTTCAAAGCAATCTACGGTACGGCACCAGTCTATCTATATAAACGCCTAAATTGTATCCTTCTGACTAGGACAAGGAGATCACAGACCCCTTTCTCCTATCCATCATTCAAAGGCACTCAGCGTAAAAAGCTATATGATAGTCTCCTTGCAACGCAAGCAGCAAAACTTGGACCTTCCATTTCCAAATTGTTAATCACAACTTCTGACCTCAAAGCATTCTGTAAAGAAATCAAAACACTTCTATTCATAAAGTTAATACAACCTACTTAAACTCCTCCTCCTCCTAATCCCTCTATAATTTTCCCCAAGTATAGTCCATTCCCAGGTACCATCTTCTTAATGTCCTAAAAAAAATATCTAGAAACCCAATTAATCAACCTGATTCCAACATCTCCTATTAAAATCATCAACCTAACATTGTTAGGAAACCAGATAAGCCTCTATGTAATGTAACCTGTAATAATTTTCTTATGTAATGTAATTCACTATGTAAACTAACTTCCTAGGGAATGTAATTTCTTATGTAATATATCCAGAAATAATTTCCTATGTATTGTAATCTGAACATCTATTATTTTACCTGTAACCACAATTTTCCAATTGTTTATGCTATTTATATATTTTTATTTTTTTTAATTCTAATTTAATTTTCACTGATAACTTGTTGAGTTGTTCATATCTTGTCTATATTTCTGTTTTATATCTTATATCTTTTTACTATTCATTAATTTTTTTTCAGGTACTTTAGCTAGATTGTGAGCCTTCAGGACAGTTAGGGAACTTCAAAGTACATATCTTTATTTTATTTTTAATGTATCTTCATTGTAAACCGCTTTGAACCTCAGGTTTTGCGATATATAAGAAATCAAATCAAATCTGCACATGCGTGGATACGATGCAGTGATGTCTTGCACATACCTGTGAAAGCATACAATTAAAACCGTATTATTTGACAAATTCATCTCCTAAACAGAAGCCTCACCACTTACTAAGTAATATTTTCCCTCTATCAATCTCAGTGTAATATGCTGTCCTTTTATCTATTTCTTGTGTAATAAGTTGTACCCTCATTTCTCGCATTCTGTAATTCGCTGATTGTCCAGCCTTCTTCGATGTGAATCGCCTAGAAGTCTTTCGACTGTGGCGGTATAGAAGAATAAAATTATTATTATTATTATCATTGCATCACATCCATTCATGTACAGATGCTCTACAGATGTGGCCCAAAGAGATAGGGTTTGTGGGGTTGGGGGGGGGGGGGACGACAGAACGGGGCAGGGCCCAGTGAATCCACATCACCTTTTGAATCAGAAGTTGCAAATCTAAGAAACAGCACCTCTTGGATGTTGAATCAGAAACTGAATTACAGATTGGGTTCAGAGAGTGTTTTGCCCTACAGACCACAAAGTCACCTCCAGAGCAGCAGGCATCAGTTATCAGCTGGACCCTACGCCAAGCGGAGCCTGAAACCGGCAGCCAGCCAATTCCATTGAAGAAAGGCCTAGTCATAGTCTAATGGGTGAGAGACATGGACCTGAGCACCAAGGCCTGAGATCCCAAAATATCCGGATTCAATGAAGCAGAAGCGGGAGCCAAGAAGAGGCGCCTTTAAAAAGACACAGAGGCATCAAAGTTACACGAAGAGATTGCTCCAGCAGGGACTGTTACTGAAATCTGAGGCTTTTCTACATGCAGAGAACCCATCGGGTAAAGGATGACCCACTGAACTGGAAGCAAGGCAGTTTGCATGCAACTCAGCAATTGCTACCAAACACGGCCAAGTAGGTGTAGATGCAACCTTGCAACCACACCAGAGCGAATAACTCTCTACCGACAAAACACTGGCAATTCCAGCCGGGGCACTGAAGCACCTAGCACTGAAAAGACAATTGCTTACCCCACTGAAAGCCCTGAGACCGGAAAACCATAAATCTAAATTGAAATCTAAACAATAAATCTCCTTGGAAGGAGCAACTATTCTCCACTTGACATCTGAGAGCACTGGGAAATGTTGCCACGAAGCATGAAGATGACCACCTGCCAACAACTACCAAAATAATCGATGGTTTGAAATATGCCAGGTGACTGCGCCTCCAACGGATGAGATGGAGCCACATGTGATGTCTATGTGTGTCTGAGCGAGGCCTGAGTAAACAGGAAGACAGAAGACTTATCAGTGGGTCATGAGAGGAGGAAATGTGTCTACTGACAGACTATACTCCCCAGAACCAGCCAAACCAAAGGGCATATCCATCAAAACAGCACATGCCACAGAAGCAGTGCCAAACTGCAATTCTTGTGCTACAGCGAAGAGGTGGCCATTGACTCCTGAAGCTGATGGCCACACTCAGAACTCTCAAAACAAGTTCTATAAACTTCCTGCGATGGGACCATTAAAAAAAGTAAATAATACGGTTATTATACAGTATAAATCAAGCAGCTTGTTTACAATTTGAAGAAATTATTTCTAAGCAATGCCAAAGCAATGATAAGATTTAATGAAAATCTAGAATCAACAAATGCTATATAATGCAGCTCATTTTATGAATATTTGTTTTTGGCTTTTCTTATTTTGCCAAGGTACCATCTGTTGTTCTTGTAAATGTATCAAGATCATGCTGAGAGATAACCCTGGAGTAATCTACTGCTGGAAAAAAAAAAAAAAAGGAATTCCAATCCATGAATGAAGCTAGTAATAAAACAGGGAAATGAGTTTGATTAGCTACATTGTTTTTTTGGACAAAGAAAAGCAATTGGATGCCTTTGGAGACAGCCAAGTACCAGGAATCCACTGCAATGTCTTCAACGTGGATTCTGGGCTGGAGGACAGCCATGCCCTAAGGACCTAAGGCAGTGCTTCGCAAACTGTGTGTTGTGGTGAGATTTCAGGTGATTCCGTTACTGCTGACACGGTCACCTCTCCTCCTCTCTGCACCCCTCCCCGGCGATGGAAGGATTTCCAAAACCCAGCAATTTGTCTGGGTTTTGGAAGGCCCCCGAGCTGAGAGCCACATCTACAGGGCCTCTGAGCATGAGTGCACATCGACGTGATGACATCGACGTTTGCACATGCTCAGAAGCCCTGTAGACATGGCCCTGAGTTTGATGTGCCAGGGCGGAAAAAGTTTGCGAGACAAGATACCATTTATTTATTTAAAAAATTTCTAGACCATTTATTTTCGAAAACGGTTTCCAAAACGTTACATACATGAAATATTATACAAATCGGAACAAGATAGGAACAAAAAACAAACAGATTTAATCCTTACATAAGGTCAATTGCTCCTAAGAAATACATCCACAAATAGTTGTGTTTTTAACATTTTCCTGAATGAATTTCTGTCTCTACATTTTTGAATTTGATCAACAAGGCTATTCCACAACTTAACTCCTGCACATGTGAAAGTCATGGCATTCGTTTCCACATATTTAGGACTAGCCGAACTTTCGGAGCGCAATGATCGTAATGGTTGATACCCAGACATCAAACTCTTAAAAAAATTCAGGGATCATACCATATAGAAATGGGTGACATGACATAATTGCTTTGTATTGAATTCTAAATACAACTCTCTTTTCAGTTATAGCTCCTAAAATATGGAATGCGTTACCAGCTTATATTAAAGCAGAAAAATCACTCAATAAGTTCAAAGTAATTTAAAATGCTGGTTATATAACGATGCTTTCAGTATCTGATTTATGCATGACAATTTGATGTTTCTTTTTAAAAGGAAAACAAAGAAACTTTTATCCTTCCATCATTCTGACCTATACGAGATTTCCTAGTGCATCTTGAAGAATGGTCTGAAATTTGGCAGCTAAAATTTAATGCTAAGAAATGCAAGGTCATGCATTTGGGCTGCAAAAACCCGAGGGAACGGTACAGTTTAAGGGGTGAAGAACTTATGTGCACGACAGAAGAGCGAGACTTGGGTGGGATTGTATGTGATCATCTTAAGGTGACCAAATAGGTTGAAAAGAAGACGGTGATGGCCAGAAGGATGCTAGGTTGCATAGGGAGAGGTATGGTCTGTAGGAAAAAGTAGGTATTGATGCCCCTTTATAAGACTCTGTTGAGACCTCATTTAGAATATTGTGTACAATTCTGGAGGCCGCACCTTCAAAAAGATATAAAAAGGATGGAGTCGGTCCAGAGGAAGGTTACTAAAATAGTGTGTGGTCTTCGTCATAAGGCATATGGGGACAGACTTAAAGATCTCAATCTGTATACTTTGGAGGAAAGGCGGGAGAGGGGAGATATGATATAGAAGCTTAAATACCTACGTAATGTAAATGCACATGAGTCGAGTCTCTTTCATTTGAAAGGAAGCTCTGGAATGAGAGGGCATAGGACGAAGTTAAGAGGTGATAAGTTCCGGAGTAATCTAAGAAAATACTTTTTTACAGAAAGGGTGGTAGATGCGTGGAAAAGTCTCCCGGAAGAGGTGCTAGAAACAGAGACTGCGTCTGAATTTAAGAGGGCCTGGGATAGGCACGTGGGATCTCTTAGAGAGAGAAAGAGATAATGGTTACTATGGATGGGCAGACTAGATGGGCCATTTGGCCTTTATCTGCCGTCGTGTTACAATGTTTTATAATGTTCTATGACATCACCATGCAGCTGTAAAGAGCTTTAGCCTATAGGAAGAGGAGATGCAAATGTCAAGAGCCTTAGCCAATAGGGAGAGGAGGAGAAAGTGAATGCTGCAGATGGGCCATTTGGCCTTTATCTGAACTCATGTTACAATGTTTCTATAACTGTAAAGTTCTATGATATCACAATCCAGGTGTAAAGAGTCTTAGCCAATAGGGAAAGGAGGTGATAGTGGATGCTCTGGATGGGCCACTTGGCCTTTATCTGCCATCATGTTTCTATGTTTCTAAAACAAAGTCTTACCCTCCTCATGTTTTCACCTTTCATGTTCTGTTTTCTGTATTTTATGGTAGTTCTTCCTGCTTCCCTTACGTGTAAGTTTCTAATGTCTTTGTCTGCATTGCATTTTAAATAATACGGACTCCTGCTTTTCATTTGTAAATCGCTTTGAAACTCTAATATTGCAATTGAATCAAAATTTTAAGAAAACTTTAAAATGTTGACGCTGACCTAAGGGGATAAATGGATCTCATGCTTTTGAGTAAGGAGCGTGTTTCTGATGTTGTAGTAGGTGATCATTTGGAATCCAGTGATCACTGGATGGAGAAATTCGGTAGTAAGGCCCAGGCAGTAATGGCTCGCTCTAAAGCAGGGGTGTCAAAGTTCCTCCTCGAGGTCGGGTTTTCAGGATTTCCCCAATGAATATGCATGAGATCTATGTGCATGCACTGCTTTCAATGCCCTTTCCTTTTGATTTATTTTTTTTTTAATCTCGATGTATTTTTTATTCCCATATGTTCTTTCCTTCTTCACATGTAAATTTTCATCACTCGTAATCCCCCCATTATAGTTAATTTTACCTTTATTATATTATTTCATTTTAACTACTACTACTATTTATTATTTCTATAGCGCTGAAAGGCTATTTTAACATACAATAGACAGTCCCTGCTCAGAAGAGCTTACAATCAAATTAGGCAGGACGTTTTGATATAATACTTATTGTAAACCGTTTAGCTAACACTTGATGGATGATATATCAAATATTAAATAAACTTGGAACTTAGGTAAAGACAATGAAACTCTCCCCCCCCCCCTCTCTTTAACTAAACCGCGATAGCGGTTATTAGTGCAGGGAGCCCCGCTGAATGCTCCGCGCTGCTCCCGATGTTCATAGAGTTCCTATGAGTGTCGGGAGCAGTGCGGCTCCCTGCGCTAATAACCGCTATCGCGGATTAGTAAAAAGGGGGTGGGGGAACTACTTTGGTCTTCAAATTAAGACCCTCTTTTACTAAGGTGCGTTAACTGATTAGCGCATGCTAATCGCTAACATGCGCATGTTAGTCTACGGACACATTTAGCGCACGCTAATCGCTTAGCGCACCTTAGGAAAAGAGGGCGTAAGTGGCTGAAAAGATAAAAGGAGAAAAGCCTACAAGAGATGAAGAAAACACTTCCGCCATGATGAAATGTGCTGTTACAGATGGTATGTCAGTAGCAATAGCTCACAAGCAAAAAGACCCTTTTTAACGGAGGAAAAAGCCTCAGACAGGGCCCCCTCCCCCCCCCACCGCCACAATGGTGGAATAGCGGTGGTAGAGCGTTCTCTTCACTGGCTGAAAACCTCCTTCTGATGATCCAAGCAATGCTCTTTGTTAAATGTTGCTTTGAAATGTATGTTTTGTAAAATCAACTTATCTTATCTTTCTTTGAGCGGTACAACGACGATGGCCAGCGTTTCACAATTTAGCTGCCTCAGGGTGTAACGTATCCGATCATGCTCTGATTTGGACGCAGAACGCGTCCGTCACATCCAAAGATACGTTACACCCTGAGGATACGTTACACCCTGAGGCAGCTAAATTGTGAAACGCTGGCCATCGTCGTTGTACCGCTCAAAGAAAGATAAGATAAGTTGATTTTACAAAACATACATTTCAAAGCAACATTTAACAAAGCGCATTGCTTGGATCATCAGAAGGAGGTTTTCAGCCAGTAAAGCGAACGCTCTACCACCATTATTCCACCATTGTGGAGGTGGGGGGGGGGCCTGTCTGAGGCTTTTTCCTCCGTTAAAAAGGGTCTTTTTGCTTGTGCTCTAGTGCTACTGACATACCATCTGTTACAGTGCATTTCATCATGGTGGAAGTGTTTTGTTCAACTCTTGTGGTTTTCACAATATCCGAGTTTTTTTCTGAAAAGCCTACAAGAGACCCTTGACAGAGGAATACAGGCTTGAAGAAGAGATGGCTCGGGGGAGGTATTATAGAAGTCTATAAAATACTGAGTGGAGTGGAACAGGTAAACATGAATCACTTGTTTGTTCTTTCCAAAATTAATGCCTAGGACTAGGGGGCATTCATTGAAGCCACTATTTATTTATTTATTGGGATTCATTAATTATCTTTATAGAGAGATTCACCCAGGGCAGTTTACAGAAAGCACAACTCAACATCCTATATAATAAAACCCTAGCCGCGTATGCGCACTCCAATCTGCATGCTTCCGTGATCTCTGATCTGTGAGATGTAGGTCCATGGCCGGAGTCCCCAGCCTTACTGCTTCCCAGCACCTACCTACAAAAGATTGGTCACCGGCGTTGGACTTCCTGCTCTCCAGATCGCGGTGTCGGCTCCTCTCATTAGCCGCACCAGCGTCGGAGAAGGCTTCCGACGCTGGCGGGGATCGTCAAGAGCCACTGCGACACTCGCCCGGAGCAGGCCAGACCGCGGGCCGGGCAGGGAAGCGCCGACAAAAAGAGACTCCAGCCGCGAGCCGCTCAATGGGACCAGGCAGGCAGCCACGCGAGGGAGGGAAAAAGAATGAAAAAAAGGTAACTTGCAGGGCCTGCCTGCGGGAAACACGATAAAGGAAGGGGGGGCCCTTGGAGCAGGCTAGACCGTGGGAGGGAAGAGGGAGGGGCCAAAAGGAGCAGGCCACATCGTGGTAAGAGTAGGGAAGGGGGTGGGGGGAAATGCTGCTACTGCTGCACAGGGATCTGGAGGGGAAGGAAAATACCTGCTGCTGCTGCAGAGGGAAGTGGAGGGGGAGGGAAATGCTGTTGCAGCTGCACAAGGAAATGTACGGAAAGAATGACAGACAGACAGCAGGAGGGACGGAGACAGAAAGAAAGGAGGAAAGACACAGGGGCAGGGAGAGGGACAGAAAGACAGAGAAAGGGGGCCAGGGAGAGAGAGAGAGAGACAGAAAGACAGACAGACATATATTCTAGCACCCGTTAATGTAACGGGCTTAATGACTAGTAAAACTTATAATTGTGTTAACAGCATAACCATGGTAAAATGACCAGATATAAACATAAATACAATGAATGAGGTAAACTCAAAATCAGCAAACTGAAGCTTAATCATAGAACTACCATGAAACAGTTTAACCTTTTCCTATCGTGTGTCCCGGATGACGGGACATTCCAAAAATGTTGTTGCCATCGTGGATAAACAGTCTGTATGGACTAATAAAGAGCCAGGAACACAAAATATTTGAATTGACTTATTTACATTATGTTTACAATAGCCGTAAATGATAATGGTGAATAATACAAAACTTTGCTAAAATAATTACGATTGGAACCTGCGTAACGTAAAATTTATTACGATAGGAAAAGGTTAAAAATATACTTATTTATCAGCACTGAAATTCAAACTATATAAGAACATAAGAATAACCATACTGGGTCACACCAGTGGTCCATCAAGCCCAGCAACCCGTTATCACGGTGGCCAATCCAGGTCCCTAGTACCTGGCCAAAACCCAAAGAGTAGCAACATTCCAGCATCTCAAAGAAGAGCAAGATTCCGGAACCCCAATGAGAGCAACATTCCAGAGCTGAGATTGTGATGTCATAATGCCTCAGAGCCAACCTCATCAGTGATGTCACAATGGCTTCACTGTCCTATACTTGGCTCACGTAAGAGGATAAGAACAGCCCTACTGGGTCAGACCAATGGTCCATCATGCCCAGTAGCCCATTCTCATGATGGCCAATCCAGGTCACTAGTACCTGGCCAAACCCAATGTGTAGCAATATTCCATGCTACCGATACAGGGCAAGCAGTGGCTTCCCCCATGTCTTTCCTCAATAACAGACTATGGACTTTTCCTCAAGGAACTTGTCCAGCCTTCCTTAAAACCAGCTATGCTATCCGCTCTTACCACATTATTATTTATTTAGTTATTTAGTTTTTATATCCTGTCCTTTCCAGGAGCCCAGAACGGGTTACAAGAATACATACACAGTGGTATAAGGGACCTCTTACAACAGGTAAACACACTAGACTGTGAGTCAGTATGTGGCAGGTGCCTTAAGAACATAAGAATTGCCGCTGCTGGGTCAGACCTGTGGTCCATCGTGTCCAGCAGTCCGCTCATGCAGCGGCCCCAAGGTCAAAGACCAGTTCTCTAAATGAGTCCAGCCTCACCTGCATACGTTTCAGTTTAGCAGGAACTTGTCCAACCTTGTCTGGAATCCCTGGAGGAATCCTCTCCGAACCTCAAGCTCCCTCCAACTCTTCCGCAAACACCTAAAAACCTGGCTATTCTCAAAACTGTAACACTTCCCCCCTCTTAGGCCTCTCACCTTCCCCCTTTACACCTAACTCTTTAATCTCTCCACTGTAGTTCCTCTCTCATCTTTCTTCCTGTAAACCGTGCCGAGCTCCACATTCGTGGAGATGGTGCGGTATATAAACCCAAGGTTTAGTTTAGTTTAGTTTTCCCCTACAAGAGCGTTCCAGTTTTCCACCACTCTCTGAGTGAAGAAGAACTTCCTTACGTTTGTACGAAATCTATCCCCTTTCAACTTTAGAGAGTGCCCTCTCGTTCTCTCTACCTTGGAGAGGGTGAACAATCTGTCTTTATTTACTAAGTCTATTCCCTTCATTTTCTTGAATGTTTCAATCATGTCCCCTCTCAGTCTCCTCTTTTCAAAAAAATTGTCTCCTTTTTTACATTTCTAGCCATTTGCTCTTCTGCCTGTACTTTCATCAGATGTATCTCTCTCTCTCAAATTTTTTCAGCCTTGTGCGCCGCTCTGCCGCTAGAAAAGAGAAGAGGCAGCCGTGTCAGCCGTCAGTTCTCGTGGGATGCGGCGGGGACCAGGCAGGCAGCCTTGTGCGCTGCTCTGCCGCTAGAGAGGCAGCCATATCCAGCGAGGGAGGGCGCCAGAATTAAAATAAGGTAACGAAGGGGGGAGGAGAGGCCGGGGCCTGCCTGCCCTGCCAAATTAAAAATAGGGAGAATCCAGGGCCTACCTGCCTGCCTGGGGGGAGGCCTGCCTGCCAGCCACTAGACCACAAGAGGGGGGGACAGGGTACAGAGCCTGGCAGAGAGAGGGATAGGGTGCAGAGCTTGCCAAGGAGTGTGTTGTTGGGTGCAGAGCCTAGCAGGGAGAATTTGTTTTAGAATATTTTTTCTTGTTTTCCTCCTCTAAATCTAGGTTGTGTCTTATGGTCAGGTGTGTCTTATGGAGTGAAAAATATGGTAGTTTTTTTTTTTACAGACAGGGTGGTAGATGCATGGAACAGTCTCCCAGAAAAGTGTTGCAGACAGAGACTGTGTCTGAATTCAAGAAGGCACATGGGATCGCTTAGAGAGAGGAAGAGAGAATGGCTACTGCAGATGGGCAGACTGGATGGGCCATTTGGCCTTTATCTGCCATCATGTTTCTATGTTACTTTAATAATAATAATAACTTTATTTTTGTATACCACCATACCCCGAAGAGTTCTAGGCGGTTCACATAAGTTAGACAGAGATTACAAGTGGGTACATATCAAGTTGATCATAGAGTTGCAAACAGCAAAGCGAGAGTAGTTACAAGTGGGTACATATCGAATTGAATCATAGAGTTGCGAACAGCAAGGAGAGGAGTAGGGGGGAGAGGAGGGAGATGGGGGAGGGGAGTGGATCAGAGTGGGGGGAGGATTGAAAAGGGGCATTAAGGGTCTTGGTCTCGAAATAGGTGAGTTTTGAGTAGTTTTCTAAAGTCGAGGTAGTTGTAGGCCTTGAGGACCATTTGGGCTAGCCAAGGGTTTAGTTTGGCGGCTTGGAAGGCGTAGGTTTTGTCAAGGAATTTTTTTGAGTGGCATAGTTTTAAAACTTCCATCTCTCTGCCACTTATTAAGCAGAAATGCATACTACTGAATAATATCATGAGCATTTGGTACAGAGAGGCGGACAAAGAACGGTGAGTGATAGGTTCTGTGGCTCAGCAAATTCAAATCACATTAACCCTCACAGATGACTAAAATTGAATCTGCTCTGTCATTCTCATCTCTAATTCCATCATGTTAATTGCAACAATACGAATGAACCCGTCAAGATGGCCTCACATGCGGCAGCTTTTCCAGACCCAACCTGTAAGCAGTGAAAGAACGGCTCGGGCTTCAGACAGTGCCATCATCTCCACAGATACATTAATAATGCACTGATTTATTTCCTAAATTTTCCGAGTCTTAATGATCTTGAGACAGTTGTGCAAACAAAAAGATATTTCTTCAGACCATCTGTCAACTGACATTTTTTTTCCCACCTGGCACCTTGTCATTCTGTCTCTAACTGGGCTGCCTAACTTGCTTGGAAGAAAGCTTATTACAGAAACTGACAGGTCCATAAAGTTTTGAAAACGTTCAAAAACCCTTTTATTTTGCCTATTGGGCACAGCAATCTGTAGGCAGGGTCACAAATAAATATACATTGCAACCATCCAAGAAGAATTAAACCATATAGCAACATTTTAGGTTGAATTTGTCAATTAATACACATTTCAATTGCTCTGTTGTATTTTTAATATGGTGTTGGTGATCTTTAATTCTAATCGCTTCACTGCCGCTTTACCAAATAAAAGGGTCCTTTTACTAAGGCGCGCTAACTGATTTAGCGCGCCCAAACTGATTTAGCGCGCGAAAACTGATTTAGAGTGCGCTAACAATTAGTGCGTGCTAAATGTTAATGCATCCACAGTGGATACGTTATCATTTAGCGTATGCTAATCGTTAGCGCGCACTAAATCAGTTTTCGCACGCTAAATCAGTTTGGGCGCGCTAAATCAGTTAGCGCGCCTTAGTAAAAGGACCCCAAAGATAAATGATACTTATTTTGACATGTTTTTGATCGAATGCCTCAAAAAGTAGATAAGTTAAACTTATGGCTTAAACATCAATCATATATACTGTATATAAGCTGATCCGAATATAAGTCGAGACCCCATTCCTCCCCCCCAAAAGAAGGAAAAATGGTTGACTTGAATATAAGATGGGGGCTTAATATTCAAGTGCCATGCCCTGCCAGGACCTGCACCCAGTGTCCCCTCCCTGCCAGGCTCTGCACCCAGCCCTCTTCCCTCTCTTCACTACCAGGCTCTGTACCTAGCCCCCCTCACTCCTTGCCAGGCTCTATATCCATTCCCCCTCACTCCATGCCAGGCTTTGTACCCTGTTTCACCTTACTACCTCTGGTAGTTTAGTGGTAGGCTGGGACGGGAGGGATGCCTCCTGTCTCCCGTCCGACTAACTTTTTTATTATAAACCCTCCCCCCCTGGTGGTCCAGCGGTGTACAGGGCAGGAGAAATCTTTCCGCACCCTGCCCCTTGCTGAGCCTCTCCATCCCCATTCCCTTTTCGCGGCCAGCAGCGCACCCTACAAGGCTGAATTGTTCCTGCTTCCTGCTCGGCCTCACAATGCTCTCTGAATACCAAACTAGTTTTTTAGCCCGTTACATTAACGGGTGCTAGAATATATGTGTAGACTAGACATTCCTTTCTTTCTTTCTTTCTTCCTTTCATTCTGTATGTCTGTCTTTCTATCTCGCTCCCTGTCCGTCTCTCTCCCTACCCCTGTATGTCTTTCTTTCTTTCTGTCTTTCTCCCCCTGTCTCTCTCTCTCTCTCTCTGGCCCCCTGTCTGTCTTTCTTTCTTTTTTCTGTCTCTCATTCTGCCCGCTGACTTTCTTTCTTTCTGTCTCTTCCCCCTGTCCAGCAGCACCCTTCTCCTTTCCTTTTACCTCCCCCCTGTCCAGCAACACCACTTCCCTGCTCCCCCTGTCCAGCAGTAGCCCTTCTACCTTCCTTTGACCTCCCCCTGTCCAGCAGCACCCCTTCCCTGCTCCCCCTATCCAGCAGAAGCCCTTCTCCCTTCCTTTGACCTCCCCCTGTCCAGCTACACCCCTTCCCTGCTCCCCCTGTCCAGCAGAAGCCCTTCTCCCTTCCTTTTACCTCCCCCCTGTCCAGCAGCACCCCGTTCCTGCTCCCCCTGTCCAGCATCCGCTAGCCCGGGCAGCCTGGGGGCTTTTGCTAGGCTGGCCCGCCTCACATTATTGAAGAGATTGGGAGACCACCGGGACAGAAAGGTAAAAATGCTTGAGTATCTGAACAAACTCATGTAAACCGTTCTGAGCTCTCCTGGGAGAATGGTATAGAAAATTGAGCAAATAAATAAATTAAATGTTTCACCATATCTGTCATCCAGCACTGACCATCTACTTAAAAAAAAAAAAAAAAATTATAACCCGCTTTTCCCAAGGCGGCTCACAATATAATCATATGTAATAAAAATACATAAAATACATATAAAACAAACAAGGTAAGTGACCAACGCTTTCACAAATGTAAGTTTCTTAATGGCCATATTTCATCTTGCAAAATAAATGCCTCTTCAGTCATTTCTTAAACGTCTCGAGATTGCTTTGCTTTCTAATGTACAAAGGTGGCCGATTCCATTCCTGGGGGGGGGCCCTACAGGAAAACATAGTTACGTGTGAGGTATTCAATCTCAATTCCCTTACAGGTGGCACAACCAAGTCGCCATGATGGATAGAGTGCAACTTAGATAAAGAGACATAAGCTTGAATACCACCCACCAAACATGCAGGAGCCAAACGATTCAAGCTCAAGTAGACCATCACAAGCAGTCTAAAACAGTGTCCTTTAACCGCTGGTCAGCGGACTGGTGCCGGTCCACAAAAATGTCCTGCTGGTCCGTGCAGGACTGGCACGTGTCTCGAGCCCGAGGAGATCAGGGTGGGCCCGATGAACTGGGTACCCGCGTGTTTTCATTGCCACCCTGGTGTTTCCTTCTGGCCGGCTCCCTCTTCTTCACTGCTGCAGTGCACAAAGCCACGGGTGGCGGCTCCTACGCGTGTCCTGTGCCTGAACCAGAAGCCTTCTCTCTGATGTCGCACTGTGGCAGTGAGGAAGAAGGAGCCGTCCAGAAGAAAATGCCGGGGATGACAATGAAAACGCGTATCGCACCATGGTAAGCATAAAACGGCCAGGCCAGAAGGTAAGTCACCCGCCAGAGGAGGCACCTAATTGAGGTGCAGCATGGAGGGAGGGAGACAAGAAAGGTAGGGGGAATGATTTTATTTTCAATTTAGTGATTGAATTGTATCAATTTTGAGATTTTTCTTCTGCTGCCTATATTTTACACTGTTCAGGAAGAAATGCATTTGTTTCTATTTCTCTAGGGTTGTACTGCATGCAGAGTCTTGAATCTTAGCGTTTGTTTGTATATATTAGTACTTTTAGTTTGTGGTCCTGTATTTACATAGGGGTTATCTGTGTTCTGTATGTGTGACCAAGGGCAGGTGTTCTGGTAGGAACGAATGTTGAGAAGCATACAGTGTGCTTTGTGTAGTTTAATTTTGTGGTTAACCATTATCTGTTGTTAATAAGATTATATCAGTGTTCTTCAACCGCCCGTCCGCAGACCAGTGCCGGTCCACAAAATAATTATTTTCTTTACGTCGGTCCATAGGTGTAAAAAGGTTGAAGAACACTGATCTAAAGTATTTACGGTCTTCCAGCTTCAACCAATATAACTTCACGTAATATTCTGTGACACGTTCAGTCTTTTCCAAACGAAAAAAAAAAGAAGTTCTAACCATTGAGTTTTGAGCCATCTGTAATGCACTCAACAGGGTTAGTGGTAAACCCAGAATCACAAGATTACAATAGTCCAAACATGATAGTACCATTGACTGCAAAATGACCCTAAAGATGCTAGCAGGCAAATACGGTTAAATCCTATTGAAGAGCCGCAATCTGCCAAAAATCTTTTCTTTTTATCAAATTTTGAACATGGCTTTTATTTTTTTTTATTATTATTTTATTTATAAAATTTTACAATATTTCCAAGCATATACATCTTGTACAGTAAAGTGAGATCAAACAACATATTAAACTAAAATTCCAAAATTAATATTTACTACAAGGAAATACTAATCTAGCTGATCTCACACTAGTCCTCAATATTATTGGATCCACTATTAAGAGCAGAACATATATAATTCAAATTAATTAAGTAAGAAAAATCCTTGTCTGACTAAAGTGCAGGGAGCTAATTTCCCATGGACGTTGTTATTCCTTTTTCAAGACGTTTCATTGAGAGAAAACTAATCAATTGAGATGGCTCCGTAAATATATACTTCAATGATAAATATCTAACTACACATTTACATGGATATCTCAAGAAAGAACATGGCTTTTAAAGGTCAATTGTTAGTCCACCACAACACCTAACTACCTAACCTCTTCAGAAAGTTTTATCGGGGTCTCCCAAAGCTAGTCACGAAAAACACATCCAGACCAAGGAGAACCCATGTACATTTTACCCACCCCTAATCAAAGGTATACAAAGCAAAAAATATAAACGACGGACTATTAGCCACCAGAGCAGCGAAACAAGACCGCCACCTCTCCAATCTGCCGACTATGACGCCCAACTACAAAACATTCAAGAAAGAACTTAAAACTTTTCTATTCAAGAAATTTCTCAAATGATCTAGCTAAACCTGATCGACCCTCCACAGACCCCGACGCATACTACATCTATTAACCATGTATTCTCCTGGAAATGCCCAGGCCGGTGTCAGGTCAAAAGCGCGCTGGGACAAAGGCGCGTCCAGACAATTGAGCGCAGCGCGCGCCGCCGCGCCGCTCTAAATTACTGTTTTTAGTGCTCTGACCGGGGGGCGTGGGGGGGAACCCCCCACTTTACTTAATAGACATCGCGCTGCGTTGTGGGGGCGTTGTGGGGGGGGGGGGGGGGGTTGTAACCCCCCACATTTTACTGAAAACTTCACTTTTTCCCTGTTTTTAGGGAAAAAGTTCAGTTTACAGTAAAATGTGGAGGGTTACAACCCCCCAAACCCCCCATAACGCCGGCGCGATGTCTATTAAGTAAACTGGGGGGGTTCCCCAACAAAAACCCCCGTCGGAGCCCCTAAAAAACTGTAATTTAGAGCGGCGCAGCGGCGTGCGCTGTGCTCAATTGTCGGCGCACGCTTTTGTCTTTCGCGCCGCTGTCTATGAACCGCCCAGGCTAACTCTTGTTGTAAACCGCCTAGAACTGAAAGGTATTGGTGGGATCGAAGACACCAATGTAATGTAAAGACACAGGAGATTCTTGCACCTGCGATCTCCAAAAGAGCATCATTTTCGTTTTTTGTACATTCAGCTTTCACCTCTATCCATTCCATCACACTCGTCATCACTACCTACGTTCGCTCCTTCATATCTCTCAAGTTCCCATTAACAGGCAGCAAGAGTAAAATATCGTCGGCGCAAAGCCGGTAGCTAACCTCCGAATTCTTTTTTGACTGCAGCAACTTAACTGCATAAGCGATTATTCAGTGCTAACCAGGCATAAGAACATAAGAATAAGCCAGGGGTGTCCAATGTCGGTCCTCGAGGGCCGCAATCCAGTCGGGTTTTCAGGATTTCCCCAATGAATATGCATGAGATCTATGCGCATCCACTGCTTTCAAGGCATATTCATTGGGGAAATCCTGAAAACCCGACTGGATTGCGGCCCTCGAGGACCGACATTGGACACCCCTGGAATAAGCCATCTTGGGTTAGACCAGGGGTAGGCCATTCCGGTCCTCCAGAGCCACAGGCAGGTCAGGTTTTCAGGATATCCACAATGAATATGTATGAGATGGATTTGCATGCACTGCCTCCTTGAGTTGCAAATCGATCTCATGCATATTTACTGTGGATATCCTAAAAACCTGACCTGTCTCTGGCTCTCGAGAACTGGAATGGCCTACCCCTGGGTTAGACCAATGGTCCATCTGTCCATCTAGCCCAGTATCCTATTTCCAACAGTGGACAATCCAGAGCACAATTACCTGGCAAAAACTCACATAATAACAATATTTCATGCTACTAATCCCAGGGCAAGTAGTGGCTTCCCCCATGTCTATCTCAATAGCAGTATATGGACTTTTCCTCCAGGAACTTCTACAAACCTTTTTTAAACCCAGCTATGCTAACCACTGTTACCTCAGTTTGTGGCAACGGTTCCAAGCTTAAACATTCATTGAGTGAAAAATATTTCTTTCTATTTGTTTAAAAAATCGTTCCATGTAACTTCATCAAGTATCCCCTAGTCTTTATACTTTTTGAAAGAGTAAACAAAAATAAAAAATTGATTGGCTTTTACCTATTCTACACCACTTAGGGTTTTTTTTCGACCTCAGTTGTATCCCTCCTCTGCCATCTCTTTTCCAAGCTGAAAACCTCTTAGTCTTTCCTCAAATGAAGAGCTCCATCCCCTTTATCATTTTGGTTGCTCGTCTTTTTTGAGATACAGTGACCAGAATTGAACACAATGCTCAAGATGAGGTTGCACACAACGAGGGAGTCGTGAGGGCAGGATGTCAATAGATCAGCCAAGGGTGTGTTGTTCACAATAATCATTTTGTTGATGAATATGCTGTAATGGCTAGATAGACTCGCACTGGCAGTGTTTTGGCATCTGTGCCTTTATCAAGAGTCTGGCTTGAAGGTGGCACTGTGCATATGTGCACTTGGGTAGACGGGATTGAAATGAAATGAAAACTAGTGTCAAAAGCAATAAGAACATAAGAATTGCCGCTGCTGGGTCATACCAGTGGGCCATCGTGCCCAGCAGTCCGCTCACGCGGCAGCCCTTAGGTCAAAGACCAGTGCCCTGAGACTAGCCTCATCTGCGTACGTTCTAGTTCAGCAGGAACTTGTCCAACTTTGTCTTGAAACACTGGAGGATGTTTTCCCCTATAACAGACTCCGGAAGAGCGTTCCAGTTTTCCACCACTCTCTGGGTGAAGAAGAACTTCCTTACGTTTGTACGGAATCTATCCCCTTTTAACTTTAGAGAGTGCCCTCTCGTTCTCCCTACCTTGGAGAGGGTGAACAACCTGTCTTTATCTACTTTGTCTTGAATCCCTGGAGGGTGTTTTCCCCTATGACAGACTCCGGAAGACATTTCCAGTTTTCTACCACTCTCTGGGTGAAGAAGAACTTCCCTTACGTTTGTATGGAATCTATCTCCTTTTAACTTTAGAGAGTGCCCTCTCGTTCTCCCTACCTTGGAGAGGGTGAACAACCTGTCTTTATCTACTAAGTGTACTCCCTTCATTATTGCATTACATTACATTACATTACATTAGTGTCCTCTATCCCATCAATACCTTTCAGTTCTAGGCGGTTAACAACAAGAGTTGGCCTGTGCATTTCCAGGGAGAATACATGGTTATTTACCATTCCTTTCCTAAAAATTCCTAGAATTTTGTTTGCTATTTTGGCTGCTGCCATACATTGGGCAGAAGATTTTAGTTGTCTACAATGGCACCTAGATCATTTTCTCAGGTGATGGCCCTATCATCTAGTAACTATGATTTGAATCGGCTTCAAACTTCCAGTCATAAAGTTAGGCCTCATCTATATTTTGACTGGATGGTGGGGGGAAGGGAATTTTCAAAAGGACAATTCTCCATGGCGAAACACCATAGAAAATTGCTCCATATCTGGGTGACTCTTGTGTCAAATATTGTAGCCGGCACGCTCCAGGCAGCGGGCCTGGGAATACTGGCCACAATTAAACTCTTGTGAGTCGCTGCGTGCCTCACAAGGATAAGTTCTTTCAGTGTTTAGTGAAAGGGACACCATCCAAACAATAAGTTCAATGTTAAATAAAGAATTGCTTTTAATTGTTCAAAACCAAAAAAAAAACACAGTAACTTGCTTGTCAGGATTACAATGGCAAAGCCAACGGGCTTCCCATACAAGTTAAACACAAAGTTCAAAAAAACAGTCTCTGGTTGAGAACCCAAAAAGAGTCCAAACTCAAACAAAACTCTCTTCCTCAGAGGTAAGCTCATTTAACTCATAGTCCAGGTGGAGTTCATTACCAACAGAAAGGAAAAACTTTTCCACCAAAACCAAACTACAAGACAGTGTAAAAATACTGGCTTCTTCAGCGACTGAAGGCTGGAAAGACAGTGTGCACCATGTGGTCTTGAATCGCCAGAAATTAGGCCCGCTATCCCACCATGTAACATGGGGCTAACCCCCACTGTCTTAGCACATCAAGTATGCTTAACTCAAAAAGGAAAAACACAATTAAGCTTTCAAAAATGGAAAAACAAAACTTCCAAAATAAAAGTCCTTGCTTAATTCAGCCTAGTACAAATCCACTCTTTAACATGAGTTAGAATTATTCAGTCAAAAAAAAAAAGTTAGTCCAAAACAAACTTGCCATAAACTTCAGCAACATTCAAATACTTGCTTTTGTGAGGCAAACCTCCATATGAGCATTCTCAGGAGTCAGCTCAACCCTAGCTTCAGGGCTTGTTTCTAACTCCATGTCATATGGTTCCTCATCCAGACTGGAAGGTAATTCTTCTCCAGCTTCTACAAACTCCATGGCCTCAGGAGTTTGACTGCTATCAGGAGCTCCCAGCCCTGAGCTTTGTGACCTTCCCTGCTGCTGTTCCTCTCTGTTCTGATTTTCTAGTAGCCTAGTCTTCAGGGAGAGCAGCTTGCAGCCCCGCCCCCAACCCTCAGGTGGAAAGGATTTCCGGTGATTCACCTTGTGATCCAGAGGGGGATGGGAACCTAGCACTGCCGCTCTCTTATTCCCTCTACAGGCCCTAGTAGGAAATTCGGTCTGAGAGGCAGAAAATGGGGAATAAGACAGATTATGGGCAGTGTCTGGATTTGCACTGGGATCTGTGCTAGGGACACTCATAAGAACATAAGCAGTGCCTCCGCCGGGTCAGACCATAGGTCCATCCTGCCCGGCAGTCCGCTTCCGCGGCGGCCCAAACAGGTCACGACCTGTCTGAATCACCAGAAGGGGCTCCCTTGCCACCTTGGTTTCTCATTGAAGTCCTATCTTCCCATCGTAGTCCTAACCCTCAGGTCTTGCACATGCACGACCTGTTGGGTTTCTATACTTATTACCTGGTTAGCTTTCTATACTTGTGTTACATCCCAGCTCCTCCCTCAGTATCCCATGATCCCTTTATCCCTCAGGAATCCGTCCAATCCCTGTTTGAATCCCTGTACCGTACTCTGCCTGATCACTTCCTCCGGTAGCGCATTCCAAGTGTCCACGACCCTTTGGGTGAAATGCGCTACCGGAGGAAGTGATCAGGCAGAGTACGGTACAGGGATTCACTCCTAGCAGGCATAGTCTGCTTATCACAATATACATATCCCTAAAATGGAAAACTGCCTTTCAGTTATACCATGATCTGAGTTTCCATCGCTGTGCGACTCTAGCTCAGAACAAATGAAAGGAAGCACAATCGGTTCGTGAAAACGCCTGTTACACTTCAAAAATCTAAACGAGATTTATAATTGACTCAAGAAATGCAATGGCATAAATGAAAAATGTGGGCGAACAGCATCACTCTAATCGTTTTTAATATAAAATCTTATCAAAATTTTGAAAGGATTCCTATTATTTTAGAAAGACATTTCCATATTTTACTATGTAGTCTTGCAAGAAAATAAAATACAGCTTCATATAAAAGATTCCCGGGGAAGAGAAGAACTTGCAGCAATTTCAATGCAATTTATGGGCCAGGCTTTTTTTTTTTTTTTTTTTAAATTTTGACTTGAGGTTATTATTTATTGTATGGGAATACTCTTACTATCTTTTCAATGGGTTAGAAATAATTGCTGAAGCATTAAAAAGAATAGCATCATAAAAGACTCTTTCAACGCATTTACAACAGGTGATCAATCATCAGTAATGCGGGTGAACGGAGAAAGAATTTGGCTTGCCTGAAACTTCACAGGGGAGCCGTGGAAAGGTGGATGAAAACTACATGGGCTTAATGAGCAGTAAATTTTCTGTACACAAAGTTTCAATCACAAGGAGGAACAAGAGGTTGAAAAATAATGCAGTCCAAATATTTGCATAAATTAGAGTTGCACAAAGTCAGAGTGATTTTCAGGGGTTATTAGGTACACTTTGGACTGAAGAAACTCTGAATGAATTACTATTGCTAGTTATGATTTCTATAGCGCTACCAGACGCACACAAGAGACGGTTCCTGCTCAAAAGAGCTTACAATCTAATTATGAAAGAAACACTGGACAAAAATGGTGAATCAATATATGCTCTTCATATAGGGAAATACAAAGGGAGAAGAGGTGGAGAGGGTCGGGGGCGGGGCTACAGAGGGAATGACAAACAGATGTGGCGCTTTAGAAATTGGTAAGGTTAAGACTTAAACACAGTTTCGAAAAAGTGGGCCTTCAGCCTGGACTTGAATACTGCAAGAGACTTGGCCACAGAGGGGAAAGGTACAGACAAGAGAAACTTACCTGACAAACGGATTTCCCGGGGCGGAGTACAGGAAGAGATAATGAGGACCCTTGCAAGTCAGTATGAGGGGTTTGAACTGCATGCAGAAGCGGACAGAGAGCTAATGAAGCGACTTGAGGGGAGGGGGGGGGGGGGTAACGTGAGCATAACAACCTTGGCAGAATACTAGGTATGCAGCAGAATTCTGAACAGATTGAAGGGGAGAGAGTTGGCTTAGCGGAAGACCTGCGAGAAGCACATTGCAGTAATCCAGGCAAGAGATGACGAGAACGTGGATGAGGATCTTAGCAGTGTGTTCAGAAAGAAAAGTCTAGATTTTAGCGACATTGGTACAGAAAGAAGCAACAAATTCTGGTGGTAAGAACTTAAAGACCTGTCTTTTCTCCGGTGCGTGTTCTCGGGTGTAACGGGTAGCGCTGTGGAGATCATGGAAAACAGAAGAAAATCTTTAATGTTATTTTTTTCTTTTTTTAGTTTTTTGTATTATGTATGGATTATTTTGTATATTGTGAATTTTTTATATGTTTAGATTGTAAGCTGCCCCCGAAGGTTACCCCTAGGGTGGGATAGAAAATTTTAAATAAACTTGGAAACTCTGTAGGGGTTTACATACTGGGGTCCTTTTATTAAACCTGTGGCACAGTAATCCTGCTTTCCATCAGTTAGCACAAAGTAATGTGGGCACACTAACTGATTAGCACATAAACACTCATTCTCCTCCCCCTACATACAAAAATAAAAATATTTTTAACACATGCTGATTGAAAACTTACTGCAAAGCACCTCAGTGCGACCCATGGTGAGCCCTTTTAAGCTACAGTAAGTGTACACTAGCATGTAATTGGCAGTAATTAGGAGTTATAAGCGGATCTGCCCAATTCTATAATATTCGCACCTATATTTCATAGTGCGCAAACCCAAAGGAGGAGTGGCCATGAATGGTGATAGGGGAGGGGGAACGGAGAGAAAAGCCCTATACAGGGGTACAGGTGAATATCTTAAGCCCTCTATGAAACTAGAGGTGAAGAGCCCCCTAAAATCCCCTAACATAATAGGCCACACTATCAAAGGTCTAAGATGGCTGAAAATGCTCTGACTATAGCTGTCAGCGTTTGCACAATCTATACTTGCTGAGAACAGCAAGCCAAGCAAAACGTATGCTAAGATAAGCAAGTCAAGCAAAACTTATTCTTACACATAACAACTGGTACCACATCTGCTATGGTGTCATAAAAGGATTAGGACATATCCTGACCAAGAATATAAAAAGACATTATTTGTAAGAAATATCCTGTAATAGGCGGAGCCTTACTGGACCCTTTGCTTAAAATTGCTGACCTGATGTTAAAATGGCATTTATTTTTATTTTTCCTCTAACTCTACTTTTCACTTCTCTATTACCCTCCAGGTACTTTAGTTAGATTGTGAGCCTTCGGGACAGTAAGGGAATTTTTCAAGTACCTTTCTTATTTCTAATCTTAATGTATATTTTCTGTAAACCGCTTAGAACCTAACGGATGTAGCGGTATATAAGAAATAAATTACATTACATTACATTTGACGGAAATAGGTAGTGATTTTAGTAAACAGGACACGCGTACGGTATGACACAGATATTATGAACCAATTAGTAAACTATTACTTAAAGCAATATATCGAGTGCCATGAGGTCTCATTATTGCAGGCTCTAAAAACAGCAGGGCCTCAACAGAGGGACTTGGGTGGAAGAGGGGTGTTCTCAGAAATTAGATGCAATGTTATAGAAAACCTGGGCACATAAGTGCCTTCAGTTGGTCATGAGTATTTAAAATAGCCATTGGCGGGCATAAATGCTCACGCCCAAAGGTTGGCACAAACGGAAGAGGTGGTGAAGAGGAAAATGGTGACTAAAGTTAAAAAAAGTGTGGGATGAACACAGAGAGGGGCATAATAAAAAAAATCTAAGTCCCCTTTTGGCCTAAGGCCCTAAACGTTGAAAGTAGAAGCAGGGAAAATGTCCATTATCCCAGGACAAGCAGGCATGATATTCTCACATGTGGGTGACGTCATCTACGGAGCCCCGATGCGGAAGCATTTTCAAGCAAACTTGATTGAAGATTTAAGTTTGCTCTGCTGCTCCACGCATGCGTGCCTTCCTGCTCCACTAGGGGGTGCATCCCCTCGTGGTCTCCAGTTCAAAATTTTCCGCGAGCCTAGAAGACGTGTTTTTCAGGCTCTGCCCCAACTGCCTTCTAGCACCGCGATTTTTTCTTGTTTTTTCACGATTAAGTCGCTGTGCGCGAATTCCTTACCTTTTTACTTGATTCCTGCTTCGTTTTCAACGACCCGGAGGCTTCCGGGTCCCCGTGGCCGCGTGGCTAATCGAGCCGCGACTACTTTCGATTTAATGTCCCGGCCTTTGACCGGCTTTAAAAAGTGCACCCGGTGCGAGCGGCTTCTTTCTCTCACAGACCCGCATCGCCGGTGCATCCTTTGTCTGGGGGCGACTCATCCAACCGACTCCTGCCCCCAGTGCGCTATTTTCCAAAACCGGGCCCTCCGCCGAAGAAAAGCCCGCATGGCGGATCTCTTCACCCCGGACCAACCCTCCACTTCGGCCTCGAGGTCGGCCCTGGCCTCGGCCCCGGCCTTGACCTCGGCCCCGGAAACCTCGGCATCGCCTCGAGACTCGACCCCGAAGTCCTCGGGACAACAGAAAGCCTCGGCTCCGGGTAAGTCCCCTCTTCAGGTTCTGTAACAGCGAAGAAGCCAGCCTCGGGGACAACGGCGACGCATGGCGGAAGCCCCATGCTTACAGCCCCGTCTAAGCCCTCCAAGCCTTCGGGCCGTGCCTCCACCACACGGGAATACTCTGATACGAGGTCGCCCCCGGTGGGAGCGCACAGAGGCAGGGGACATGCCTTCGATGCTGTCCGTGCCCGTCTTCCAGGACCTACTCCGAGCGATGATCACGTCGGAGCTGTCCGCTGCAATGGCCCAGTTTCAATCGGCCTCGACCTCGAATGTGCCAGACCAACCTGAGCCTCACACCGAACAACCTCGAGGAAAGGTGCGCAATCCTCGCCGCATCCCATCCTCCTCGGACTCCTCGCCGAGACGCCCGAGACGTTCCCCCTCTGCGGACCGCCGAGGGGCAAAACGTCGGGCTAGAACGACAGAAACCTCGAACCGCCGTACCTCCAAGAAGGCCCGAGGTTCACCAACCCTACGAGGCCGTTCTCCCACACCTCGTACAGGACCACTAAGGGTGGCTGAGTTATCACTCTCCAACCCGCGTATCCTCCGAACTCCCCCTCGGACGCATTCTCCGAGGGAGTCCGGATCGAGGTCACCAATCCGACATCGATCGGTACCCCTAACCCCGGCATCGTCTCCGAGGGGCTCCTCGAGACGCCGAAGATCGACAACCCCGGAACACTCTCACAGTGCTTCCCCAACCTCGGAGCATGGATCAGAGCATGAACCTCGATACTCGAGGGAAGCCTCCTTATCCTTCTCCACCCGACGAAGGTCTCGTTCCCTGACCCCGCACGGGGCTCCGGGGACATCTCGCCCATCCTTCACTCGCCTTGTCCAAGACATGGGCCACGCATTGGACTTAGATCTCCAGTCCGACTCCAGATACTCTAAGGAGTACCTGGCGGAGCTGGATATGCCATCACTGCCCAGAGAGTCCCTTCGCTTACCACCTAACCCGGTACTCCAACAGGCCTTCTTCAGGAACCTGGAGACCCCCTACATGGTCACGGCCGTACCCTCCAAAATGGAGGCCAAGTACCGCACAGTACCTTATCCGGGATTCGAGCAACCACAGCTCTCCCACCAATCGCTGCTAGTGGAATCCTCCTTGAAAAAGGCTCACCCGTCCCGGGTCTCAGCAGCGGTACCCCCAGGCCGGGAAGGCCGAACCCTGGACAAGTTCGGCAGGAGACTATACCAAAACGCAATGATGGCCTCTAGGGTGCAAAGCTACACTTTCACCTTCACATCATACCTTAAACACCTCATTGGACTATTGAGAGCCTTTGAGACTGACCTACCGGCCTCCCGGCAGGAAACGTTCGGCCTGCTTTTAGAGTCCCTCTCCAACCTGCGCCTTCATCTATTCCACGCGGCCTACGATGGCTTCGAACTCTCCTCCAGAGAAGCAGCCTTCGCTATCGCCATGCGCCGACTAGCTTGGCTGCGCCTGGTCGACATGGACCCCAACTTACAGGACCGGTTAGCTAACCTCCCCTGCGTGGGAAAGGAATTGTTCGATGACACTATCGAGGCGGCGACAAAACGCCTCTCCGAACATGAACGCTCATTTGCCTCCCTTGTCCGGCAAAAGCCCAAACCGCCAGCGCCCAGGCCATACAGGGCCCCTCCGCGCCGCTACCCACAAAAGTCCACCCCTGCTTTCTCGCGGCCCCCACCCAGACGTCCGCAAGCCCATCACAGGGCCATGCCCAAGTCCCAACCGCCCGCGACCACCAAACCATCCCCGTCCTTTTGACGGGACACGCGGAAGGGGGCGGGCCCCCTCCGCCATAGTCCCAGGCCGCCTTCCCATCGGAGGTCGACTCAAAGCCTTTTACCCTCGCTGGGAACAACTCACGACGGACGCATGGGTCCTTGGCGTGATCTCATCAGGGTACTCTCTCAACTTTCGGGCCATTCCCCCGGACAACCCCCCAAGGAATTGCCCTCCCAACAGGACTCAGCTACCTCTACTCCTCTCCGAAGCTCGAGACCTGCTTCGCCTGAGAGCAGTGGAGAAGGTCCCCCCCGACCAACGGGGGAAGGGCTTCTACTCCCGTTACTTTCTGGTACCGAAAAAAACGGGAGACCTACGCCCAATACTAGACTTGAGACGCCTCAACAAATTCCTGGTACGGGAAAAGTTTCGGATGCTCTCACTACCAACACTCTACCCCCTGATCGACGAGGGCGACTGGCTCTGCTCCCTCGATCTCAAGGAGGCGTACACACATGTCCCAGTGCACCCCGCTCACCGCAAGTTTTTGCGTTTCCAAGTAGGGGACTGGCACCTACAATACCGAGTCCTCCCCTTCGGACTAGCATCATCACCTTGAGTCTTCACCAAGTGCCTCGTGGTGGTAGCAGCAACCTTACGCTCCCAGGGCCTCCAGGTATTCCCCTACCTGGACGACTGGCTAATCAAAGCCCCGTCCAAAGAAGGGGCTATCTCAGCGACCCAACAGACTATTACCTATCTACAAAGTCTGGGGTTCGAAATAAACTTCCCAAAATCTCAACTACGCCCCTCACAATTCCTACAGTTCATCGGGGCCACGCTGGACACGGTTCGCCTCCGTTCCTTCCTCCCCCCTCCGCGCCTGGAGGCGTTAGTAAGTCTGAGCCGAAGGATCTCTCGGCTGACCTCAGTATCAGCCCGACAGATGATGACCCTCCTGGGCCACATGGCCTCCACCGTCCATGTCACACCCTTCGCCCGCCTCCATCTGAGAATCCCTCAATGGACCCTGGCGTCTCAATGGCATCAAGACCGGGACCCGATCGACCACTCCGTGACAGTGACTCCTTCATTGCAACGATCGCTCCGCTGGTGGGCCGACTCTTCAAATCTTTCCAAAGGTTTGCTCTTCCTCACCCCACCCCACAGCAAGGTACTCACCACGGACTCGTCGGAGTACGCTTGGGGAGCCCATCTGGACGGCCTGCGCACCCAAGGAATGTGGTCAGCACAAGACCGCCGTTGCCACATCAACGTGCTAGAACTTCGGGCCATCTACCTCGCAGCAGTAGCCTTCCAACATCTGCTCCGCGACCGAGTGGTTCTCATCCGAACCGACAATCAAGTAGCGATGTACTACGTAAACAAACAAGGGGGCACAGGATCTTGGCCCCTTTGCCGGGAAGCCCTGCGCCTCTGGAAATGGGCAATCTCCAACAACACCTTCCTTCGGGCGGTGTACATTCAAGGAGAACAAAACTGCCTGGCGGACAGACTCAGCCGCCTCCTCCAGCCACACGAGTGGTCACTACACTCTCAGGCCCTACGAGGAGTGTTCGAACGGTGGGGGACGCCTCAAATAGACCTGTTCGCGTCCCCTCACAATCACAAGCTGCCTCTCTTCTGCTCCCGGATATACTCCCCGGACCGGCTCGAGGCCGACGCCTTCCTCCTCGATTGGGAGGGAAGGTTCCTGTACGCGTTCCCGCCGTTCCCTCTGATACTGCGGACGCTTGTCCACCTGAAAACAGTACAAGCCACCCTGATCCTGATTGCCCCTCGCTGGCCACGCCAGCCGTGGTTTTCCCTTCTACTTCAACTCAGTGTCAGAGATCCACTGCCTCTGCCTCTGTTTCCCTCTCTACTGTCACAGGGTCAGGGTTCACTGTTACATCCCAATCTTCAATCTCTTCATCTGAATGCTTGGTTTCTCTCCCCCTGACTGCTCTCCCCGTGTCTCAATCAGTCAAGGAGATATTGGAGGCCTCTAGAAAAACCTCGACGAGAACCTGCTACTCCCAAAAGTGGACCAGATTCTCAACCTGGTGCTCCTCCCACAGCCAGGACCCGGTGTCGGTCCCCGTCCCCCTGGTCCTTGACTATCTACTTCAACTATCTCATTCCGGCCTAAAGACCAACTCCATTCGAGTACACCTCAGTGCGATTGCGGCCTTTCATCAGCCCCTGGAAGGGAAAGCCCTCTCGCTCCATCCCTTAGTCACTCGCTTCATGAAGGGCCTGCTGAACGTCCACCCCCCTCTCAAACCTCCCCCGGTGGTTTGGGACCTTAACGTGGTTCTGGCTCAACTAATGAAACCTCCATTTGAGCCCCTAGACAAATGCCATCCAAAATTCCTCACTTGGAAGGTAATTTTCCTACTTGCACTCACGTCCGCACGGCGGGTTAGTGAGCTACAAGCTCTGGTAGCGGACCCACCCTTCACGGTATTCCATCACGACAAGGTGGTACTCCGCACCCATCCAAAGTTCCTACCTAAAGTAGTGTCTGATTTCCATCTCAATCAGTCCATTGTCTTACCTGTGTTTTTTCCCAAGCCCCACTCTCACCCCGGAGAAGTGGCGCTCCACACTCTTGACTGCAAAAGAGCGTTGGCCTTTTACCTCCAACGCACTCAGCCACACCGGAAAGTCCCACAACTGTTTTTGTCCTTCGACCCAAACCGGTTAGGTCACCCAGTTTCCAAACGCACCTTGTCCAACTGGTTGGCCGATTGCATCTCCTTTTGCTACGCTCAGGCTGGTCTCGCGCTGCATGGTCGAGTAACGGGACACAAAGTCCGAGCGATGGCAGCCTCCGTAGCCTTCCTCAGGTCAACACCTATTGAGGAAATCTGCAAGGCTGCCACATGGTCTTCGGTTCATACCTTCACCTCCCACTACTGTCTGGACTCCCTGTCCAGAAGCGATGGCCGGTTCGGCCAATCGGTGTTGCGAAATCTATTTGCTTAAATTGCCAACTTCCCTCCATCCCTCTTCAGTAAGCTTGGAGGTCACCCACATGTGAGAATATCATGCCTGCTTGTCCTGGGATAAAGCACAGTTACTTACCGTAACAGGTGTTATCCAGGGACAGCAGGCATATATTCTCACAACCCACCCACCTCCCCGAGGTTGGCTTCTTGGCTAGTTAAGTGAACTGGAGACCACGAGGGGATGCACCCCCTAGTGGAGCAGGAAGGCACGCATGCGTGGAGCAGCAGAGCAAACTTAAATCTTCAATCAAGTTTGCTTGAAAATGCTTCCGCATCGGGGCTCCGTAGATGACGTCACCCACATGTGAGAATATATGCCTGCTGTCCCTGGATAACACCTGTTACGGTAAGTAACTGTGCTTTATCAAAAAAACGGTCCAAATGGAGATTTTCTTTTATAATGGCCTGCCTCTACGTGCAGTTGTTTAAATGCCCAGACCACCACTACGTCTACACTAACAACATATAATCAACCAAAAAAAGCCTAAGTCCCAAACGCCCAACACAAGAGCTTTTAGGTGAAGGAGAAACCAGTCCTTTGCCTAAAAGCTGGATTCTGTAACTGGTGTCTGTCAAAAACAACACCGGATACAGAATCCACCCCCCCCCCCCCGACAACGATCCGGACAGGAGGTAGGCCAAGCCCTCCTGCCCCAGCGATATCCCCGTACAACAATTTGGGAAGGAGGGAGCTCAACCCTTCCTGCCCGATGACACCCCCTCTACAAGATTGGGCAGGAGAGAGCTCAACCCCTCCTTCCCGGTGACATCCCCCTTACAAGATTGGGCAGGAGGGAGCCCAACCCCTCCTGCCCAGTGACACCCCCCTACAAGATCGGGTAGGAGGGAGCCCAACCCCTCCTGCCCAGGTGATCCCCCTATCCCCCACCCCCACTAAGATCCGGGCAGGAGGGATCCCAGGCCCTCCTGCCCTGATGCAGCCCCCCATGACCACCCTCCCAAAACCCTGATCGGCCCACTGATAAACTTCCACCCCACCCGCCAACCCGCGAGACTCCCCACCGACCCCACGATACCTCCCATCCCCAAAACCCACCCCCGTAACTGAAAAAAGTTGGACGGACAGACGGATCTCAAGTCCGTCCATCCAGCAGGCTTACCATCCTCAGAATGGTGGGCCTTAGGGCCTGATTGGCCCAGATACCTCAAACCCCACCCACAGGTGGGTCCTGAGGCACCTTGGCCAACCGGAATCGGCTTAGTAGCCTTAGGCCCCTCCTGTGGGCGGGGCCTTAGGCACATGGGCCCAACCCAGCCATATACCTGTTCCAAGCCACTAGAATTCTTTTTATAAACCATCTGTTAATTCTCTAGTTAAATCTCTGGTCAGGCAATCTGACACAACAAGGGTTAAGGAAAGGGGTAGAGATTACATTACATTACATTACATTAGTGATTTCTATTCCGCTTGTACCTTGCGGTTCAAAGCGGATTACATAAGAAGAAGCTGGACATTTCCAGGAGGGTACATGACAATTAGGGTAAGACATAGTAACAGAATGAGTATAGACTTAGTAACATTGGACGAAAGCAGTTATATTGCATTACATATCAAATCTTTTCCAGGCGTTGGTAGGTAATATGATTCGGAAGGATGAATTAGGTTCAATTTTTTTTTTTTTTTTTGGTCGGTTGAGGGTATGGTGCCAGGGAGTGGGTAAACCTGGTCGGTGTACGTGGAAGAGGAGAGGGAGATTAGGTGTTTTGAATATGCTTTTTGAAAAGTAGCGTTTTGATTTCTTTACGGAATGCTTTGAAGTCAGATGTTGAGGTTAACAATCTGGTTATGGAGGGTTCGAGTTTTGCTGCATGTGTTGCTATGAGGTTATCATAAAGCTTTTTACGATGAGTACCGTTGAGTGGTGGGTATGAGAATGGTGTCAGTGTTCTTCTTATTCTGGGTGGAAGGTTACGGTTTAGGCGATCGATTAGATAGGCAGGTGCTGTACCGTTGAGTACTTTGAAGAGTAGACAGTATAGTTTGAATTGGATTCTGGCTCTAATCGGTAGCCAATGTGAGTCTAGGTAGGCGTTAGTTATGTGGTCATGTTTTCCGAGGGAATAGATTAGTCTGAGAGCTGTGTTCTGAATGGTCTGTAGTTTTTTGATCATTTTTGTAGGACATGGTAGATATAGGATATTGCAGTAGTCCACAAGTCCTAGTACCAGGGATTGAACAATGATCCTGTAGTGTTCTTTGTCGAAGAATTTCCTTATTTTTCTTAAGTTGCGCATTGTGAAGAATGCTTTTTGGGTAGTTTTGTTGATTTGAGTCTGCATAGTGCAGCATCTATCTATCAGCATTCCCAGGATTTTGAGGGAGGTCTGGATTGGGTATTTGATAGTTTTAATTTCCAGGTCTGTTATGGATGGGATTTTGTCCGTTTCAAGCATTAAGAATTTGGTTTTGTCCGAGTTTAGTTTTAATTTGTGGTTTGTCATCCATTTTTCTACTTCGTCCAGTATTGTTTCCAAATGTCCAGTTGCGGAGTTGTCTTGGGTTACGAAGGGGAGGAGGATAGTTATGTCGTCTGCGTAACTGAAGGATGTTACATTTAGGTTGTCTAGAGTGGTACCAAGGGAAGAGATGGTATCGTTTATCTTAACTCTGTAAGTTCTTGTTTTAAGGTATCCTTGGAACCAGTTGTACACCACCCCTGAGATCCCTATTGCCTCAAGTATCTGGAGTAGTATGGTATGATCAACTAGATCAAAGGCTGTGGAAAGATCTAGTTGGATAATTAGGATCCTGTGACCTTTACTGAGGTGTTGTCGGGCTATGTCCAGTAGTGTTGCTAGTAGAGTTTCCGTGCTGTGGTAGGATCTAAATCCTGATTGGGATGAGTGAAGTATATTGTGGTCAGCTAGGTAGTTAGAGAGGTATTGAGCCACAAGTCCTTCAATCAGCTTGACATAGAGTGGGATCGAAGCGATCGGTCTATAGTTGGTAGGTGTGTCTACAGGACCTTTTTGGTCTTTCAGTCTGGGTGTGATTGTGATCTCTCCTAGATCTTGTGGGAATTGGCCTTCTATGAGAGTGCTTTGTATCCACTGCATGAGGCTGGTTTTGAATTTAGGGGAGGCATTTGTGAGTAGATACGATGGGCAATAGTTCAAGTCGCATGAGGTGTGGCTGTATTTTTTATATAGTCGGTTCAGTTCAGGCCATTGTAGAGTTGGGAAGGTGGCCCATGTTCTGTCTGCTGTTATGGCTTCTTCTGTTGTGGGGGTAGTTGTTAACTCGTTGAGTATGGTAGTTGAGTTGTTGAAGGTAGTTCTGATTTTGATGATCTTGAGTTTGAAATGGTCAGCAAGTTGGGAAGCTGTTGGAGTTTTGTTGCCTTGGGTGGCAAGGTATGGGTTTGTGTCTGTAAGTTTTTTTACTAAGTTGAAGAGTGTTTTTGTGTCTGGGTTGTTTGTGCCAATTATTTTGTGTAGTATGTTTTTCGTTTTTCCTTGAGTTTGTTGTTATATAGTTTGATTTGGGTTCTCCAAGCGGATTTGGTTTGGTCATTTCTCTTTTTTCTCCAAGATCTTTCAAGTTGTCTGCAATGCTTTTTTAGTAGGTGGAGTTCTGAGTCGAACCACTTGTCTGATGGTCTGCAGGTTCTGTGTTTGGTTTTTTCTGGGGCTAGCTCATTCAAGGTTGTTTCACTTAGGGTGCGCCAGTGTTTTGCGAAGTCTGAAGGGTCTATGGGGTCAAATGCAGGGTCCACTTTGTCCCAGAATGTGGCTGGTTCAATTTTCTGTCTAGATTTGAAGGTTGTTTTTTGGGGCATAGATTTTATGTTATTTTGAGGCCAGTTGATAGTGAAGGTGTATTTGTGGTGGTCTGACCAAAGAGAGGGATGCCATGTACCATTTGTGATGTGAATATTTGGGGAGTGTAGGTTATGAGGTGTGAATGCTGCTATGTCAAGTTGGTGGCCTTTATTGTGCGTGGGTTCCGGATTGAGGACCTGGAAGGATAGGGCGTCGAGGTATGAGAGTATTTCGTTTGCTTGTTTGGATGTGTGGTCTTCGAGGTGGAGATTAATGTCTCCTAGGAACAAGTTGTATGAGGAGGATAGAGAGTTCTGGAATAAGAATTCTTCAAGATCATGTTTTGAGGTGTTCCATTTTCCTGGAGTGATGTAGCATAGTAGACAGTTCAAGGTGCCTGTGAGTGTGTTGTCGGATAGTTGGCATGCAAGAAGGTCTAAGTGAGGGGTTGATTGTTTGTGTAGCACTTTTAGGTTAAGATTGTTTTTTACTAGAATCGCTAGGCCACCCCTTCGTTTGTTTTCTCGACATACCATTTCTACTTTGTAACCTATGGGGCAGAATTCGGTTATGCATGGGTCCGTGTTGGATGTTAGCCAGGTTTTGGCTAGGAAGAGACAGTTTAGTTGTTCTTTGATTATCCAGTCTTTGATTAGATTTGCTTTTGGGTTTATTGATCTTATATTCATGTAGGCACAGGTTAGCGAGGTGTATTTTGTGTTGGAGTTAAGGTTGCGATTGAGGTGGAGGATGTTATTTGCTGGTGCTTGTTGTTTTTTTGTGGTGGTCTTATGTTTTGGTGGAGGTCGTTTTCCCCAGACCGTGGGAATGTGGTCTAGGCTGATCGGTGGGCAGGGTGTTAGGGTTCTGGTGGTGTGGATTTTTCTGGGTGGATGTGGTTGTCTGACGGTTGATGTCAGAATTGGGATGGGTGATAGGTGATATCCTGTGGTTTGCCAGTTTGAAATGAGTAGTGAGAGTATTAGGAGGGCAAGTGTGATTTTGTATGCGTGATTTTCCATTTTGTTTGTGTGGTGGAAGATTCTTTGGATCTAGTAACTCTTTGGTTAGAGTTGAGGCAATGGTGTTAGAGTTTATGAGAGGGATTTTTTGAAGAAGGAGAGAGATTCTGATCGCTCTTCTCTCTGGTGAAGGTAATCGCCTATGTGTTTAGACTCTAACTTGTGGTGGCGTATGATGAGTCTGGTCCCTCGCAGATTGGGGAGAGGGGCGGCATGGGCTGGGCTCTATGAACTAATGACCGCGCTGCAGGGGTGGAATTGGGTCCCTCACTGGTTGGTCGGGGAGAGGTGCGGAGCAGGGCTCCCACTCTGCCTCTCCTCTGCTGGGCTCTGAATAACGAAAGTCTGCTGCTGCAGGGGGTGAAATCGGGTCCCTCGCTGGTCGGGGGGAGGGGCGGAGCAGGGCTCCCACGCTTCCTCTTCTCTGCTGGGCTCTGAAATTGAGAGTTCTCACTGCAGGGGGTGAAATAGGGTCCCTCGCTGGTCGGGGGAGGGGCGGAGCAGGGCTCCCACGCTTCCTCTCCTCTGCTGGGCTCTGGAAAGAAACGAAAGTCCGCTGCTGCAGGGGATGATATCGGGTCTTTTTCTGGTCGGGGAGGGGGGCGGAGCAGGGCTCCCACGCTTCCTCTCCTCTGCTGGGCTCTGAAATTGAGAGTTCTCGCTGCAGGGGGTGAAATCTGGCCCCTCGCTGGTCGGGGGGTGGGGCGGAGCAGGGCTCCCACGCTTCCTCTCCTCTGCTGGGCTCTGGAAAGAAACGAAAGTCCGCTGCAGCAGGGGATGATATCGGGTCTTTTTCTGGTCGGGGAGGGGGGCGGAGCAGGGCTCCCACGCTTCCTCTCCTCTGCTGGGCTCTGAAATTGAGAGTTCTCGCTGCAGGGGGTGAAATAGGGTCCCTCGCTGGTCGGGGGGAGGGGCGGAGCAGGGCTCCCACGCTTCCTCTCCTCTGCTGGGCTCTGGAAAGAAACGAAAGTCCGCTGCAGCAGGGGATGATATCGGGTCTTTTTCTGGTCGGGGAGGGGGGCGGAGCAGGGCTCCCACGCTTCCTCTCCTCTGCTGGGCTCTGAAATTGAGAGTTCTCGCTGCAGGGGGTGAAATCGGGTCCCTCGCTGGTCGGGGGGAGGGGCGGAGCAGGGCTCCCACGCTTCTTCTCCTCTGCTGGATTCTGGAAAGAAACGAAAGTCCGCTGCTGCAGGGGATGATATCGGGTCTTTTTCTGGTCGGGGAGGGGGGCGGAGCAGGGCTCCCACGCTTCCTCTCCTCTGCTGGGCAGGCAGAACGTGTTTAGAGCACCAGTGAAAGTTCCACAGCAGGATAAATCAAGGCCAGCTGAGAACACACACAGGTAATCAGGAACCTGGAGGGAAGGACGTTCCTCACAGAATAGGGAACTGAAGGCTAGAAGCTCTGTCTTACTGCCTTCTGCTAAGAATCCTCCTGTCCCACAACACTGCCATACTGACAAAACTTTGCTTCCAAGCAGAGGCTAATTGGAAAGGAAAAGCTCCATGAACATGGCTGGCCAAACGCTGCTCCAGAGGATAGCTTGTACCCAGCTTCAGAGAGTGAGGAATCTCTTATGGAAGTAGAGGGATATGTCTCTGAGGGGAATGAAGTGAACTACAGCCCTGACTATATGTCTGAATACAGCATGAATCAGTAAGATACTGTGTGGGGGAAGGGAATGAAAGTTTGTTCTGAAACAATGATCTAAGGTACTTAAAAGAAACATTTCTGTCCTTTTGTGGGACTGTATAATGAATGAAAGTTTGATGTGTGAATGTGAGATTACCTAATAGCAGAAATTAGACCAGAATCCCTGGATACATGCAAAGCATAATGAGTGGGGGATGGGCTAATGCTAACTAATGTTAGAAGGAGAAATAAAGCCCTGACTTGACATTTCTCATCCCTGATAGTGGGAACTTTTGAGAGGGGAATCAGACCATTAAAACAAGGGTGGATGGTTCCCAGCCCACTGCCCAGAAATAAAAAGGGTCAGTGGGGGTATTTATAATTCAGGTAGTCAGGTGGGGAGAACTTCCTGAAGAAACACATTAATTGTGCCAAGCCTAGAAGGCATGGAGCTATAGCCCAGGGTCGACGGGTCCACAGGGGCTCTTGTATATAAGTTCTTGAAACCAGAATGCTGCCCAGAACTGTGCAAAGCATGGCAGCAGAACTGCGAATAAGAAACCCTGTTTAAAGGGAAATATTTTTGGGTTGTTTTTTTTATTCCTTTCTGGTTGATGCAAAAAGTGGCTATAAGGAGAACTCTGTTTGTGATAAATCTTTTCCAAGCATCATCAGCCGGTGTGGCTGTATAAGAACCAGTGCAAACTGAACTGGATAATAAAACTTAGAACTGGAAATTATTGGTGGAAGCTTTTTTTTTTTTTCTTTTTTCTCTGCTGTGCTTATTCTAGAGTGGTCCTCCAAAGAGCGCTAATATTTGCGCCTGGGGCGGGAGCCGGGTTGCTAGCACTAGGCTTACCCCTGGCCCTGTCACAATACGCTTAGAAAGATCTATGCATAAATTCTAATTAGTGCATTTATCAGAACTGCTTGTTAACCACTTAAGCAGCGTGCACAAATCAGACTGCGTACAGATTTGTGCATGCAACTTTTATCACATTATACAGAATATGTGGGAAAATGCACACTAAGCTAGTATTCTGTTTAGGTCAGGGGTCTCACAGTCCCTCCTTGAGGGCCGCAATCCAGTCAGGTTTTCAGGATTTCCCCAATGAATATGCATGAGATCTATGTGCATGCACTTCTTTCAATGCATATTCATTGGGAAAATCCTAAAAACCCGACTGGATTGCGGCCCTCAAGGAGGGACTTTGAGATCCCTGCTTTAGGTCATTCCAAGCAGAGTTCCCTTTACAACAATGGTTCCCAATCCTGTCCTGGAGGACTGTCAGCCAGTCAGGTTTTCAGAATAGCTCTAATGAATAATCATGGGGCAGATTTGCATGCCTGTCAACTCCAGTATATGCAAATCTCTCTCATGCATGTTCATTAGGGCTACCCTGAAAACCCGACTGGCTGGTGGTCCTCAAGGATAGGATTGGGAACCACTGCTTTACAGAACAGTAGCTTAGCGTGCATCGTTTTGACGCCATCTCGGTCTACATTTCCTGTCCGAGTAGAATATAAATTTATAGACTCATTTCTGCATGCAGCTTTGCAATTGAACACATGGGAAAACCTATATTCCAAAAAACAAATCTATTTTTGGAAAATTTAATTTTTCAGTGTTCCTGGCTTCTTTCCATAAAGAGCAATATAAGCCAACATAGTGAGTCCAACTAACGTAATATCAGAAGACAGTTTATTTCGTCTGGGAGTATTTTATAGAAAGATGTATGATGAAGCCATTGCTGTCACCTAGCATTCTGCTCTCCCAGTCAGTAGATGCATTATTCTGAAGGGTTCTTTGATGGTAACTTAAGTACAAGGAGAAAAATGGAATTTGCCTTCCCAACAGAACTGCGAGCAAAAGAAAAGCTGTTCTTTCTTTCTCTATATTTGCTTTCATCAAAGTCATGTCACCGAGAACTGTATCTGCCTTAATCTACAAACTCTGAGCTCAGCTGAGGCGTTAAGTTTAAAACTGACAGGATCTTTCATCCAGGCAAATCTGACTGCTATTGCTCAAGCTGACATCCTTCAGAACCACAAATGAATCCAATAATATTAGAATGTAGCACTTTAATTTTGCTAAGTACTGTAGAGGAGGATATTCCTTAGTATACATTCAGTTTGTTAATGTGTCTTCAAAAACTTAGGAAAAACTCAAAAAAGAAACGTACGGTGAATTTGTTTAGCAGAAAAACCACATTCATACAGAAACCAAAATTTAAAAAAAGACAGAAAAATAATGAGTACAAAAAAAAGGAGAAAACAGACCTCATACACGGGCAGCCGGGATTCCACTGTACCCTAAGTATCATCACAGGTCTGAAAAAACTCCGTACATATGTTACATTACATTAATTATTTCTATTCCGCCAATACCTTGCGGTTCAAGGCGGATTACATAAGATTTATCAGGAGTTACAAGAATTGTAACTTAATATAAGAATTGTCATAGGAATTACATAGAAGTTATATAAGAATTGTCGGCTGGATTAATAAATAAAAAGCCAAAAAATAGTCTTAGAGACATTTGGAGCTTCGAGACATAGGGACTCTGGATCATCTGTTGTATTTTTGTCCATTTATATTAATATTTTGGAAATCCATATGGAGACACATTAATCTAGTTTTAGATTCAAATATTCCATTAGGCTATAATTTGTAGAATAATTTTACATGTTAAACCCACTGTAGATAAGTATAAAAGTCGTCTTTTTAATTCTTACAGGTATAGCCATTCAATTGATTACAAGTAATTGGAAGAATCATGATAGAATAAATTATACTTTCTGGTGGGTGAATGTGTGTACTATATACAAATAAGAACGAATTAATGCAGAGTGTAAGGGACTTAGTGGAATATTCAACAAAATTTGGTGCCCATTGACTACATTTGTACAAATATAATACTGTATTTTGTCTTACTTTTTTCTTGGTTTATTTATCTTTATACAACAAATAAAGTGAATTAAATTATTTAAAGTATATACTATAATATTAAAAATAATTATAGAGTGCTCAGTGTAATATCTTATTCAAGACCAACAGGTTAATAGAATGAAGATGTATTAACATTGCATCATTGCACTCACCTACCTACCAACCCTAAACATTTAGTTAAATTTAAGTTGTTCAAGCAAATTTGTAGTGGTGAAGATATATAGATGAGTACTTAGCTGAATATGATTGATGAAAAACATGAAAATCTCCACTGTCAAATATGTCGTCTCAAGATAATCCAAAGTGTCCTTGAGATCTGCTCGTCGGTACTGGGAGTCGTGCAATGAAGTACTTCTTATGTAGTTGGTTTAGAATTGGTAACATAGAATGAGTGAGTCCCCAAATCCACCGTTAAAAGCTTATCAAATTCAACATGTAGCTAGAACTCCTTAACGTGAAAACAATCCAACATATGATACTCATGCCTGGTTGCACAGATTTTTCAGATCATTAAAATTAAAATTATTTTTTGGTCAAATTACAACTCAAGTTCAAGAGGAACCTTCTTTCGCGGACTCTCACCATGTTCCATCTTCCTGGGTCCCTCCGGGCCCTGTTGACAATATGATCGGAGCTTTTGAAAAATTAGTATTGAGAGATGTTGCAATAATGGAGGCAGTTAATCATAAACAATACCATAATTTAACTCGAACACAAAGAACAGCTCTAAAAGCTTTAACACACGACAGATCTATAAAGATTTTACGTGCCGATAAAGGAGGAGGAGTTGTGATTATGGACACGGAAGCCTACCAAGCAGAAGCTAGACGTCAACTCTCCGATTCTACAGTATATCAACTTTTGGAACATGATCCCACTAGTGATCTTCAACAGATTATATATACTAAACTATGTCAAGCCAACACAGAGGGATTAATATCTTCTAAAGAACTTAAGTACTTATATTGTAAACATCCTTCAATTCCGATGATCAAATTTCTCCCCAAGATACACAAATCATACAATAACCCGCCAGGTAGACCCATAGTGTCTTGTTGTGGATCTGTACTTGAACCTTTATCACAATACATTGATTTTTATTTACAGCCATTTATGTTGACTATTCGCTCTTATATAAGAGATTCTATGGATCTTTTAATGCTAATTCAAGATGTAGATCTTTCAGCTTTCAATGTAGAGGATCTAATGTTAGTTACATTAGACATAACTTCATTATACACTAGTATACCCCAATATGCAGCTCTACAAATCATTGAAAATTATTTGACAAAATCTTCTCAAATAGGCAATAAACTGAATCTTTTGATGTTTATGGCTCAATTAGTGGTTAATAACAACTATTTCCTATATAATGATCAATATTACTTACAACGTAAAGGTGTTGCCATGGGAGCAACAGTTGCTCCCGCTGTGGCATGTTTATTCATGGCCCAATTTGAAGACAAATATGTATACAATTCAACGTTTTTCACTAAGATTTTATTTTGGAAAAGATTAATCGATGATATTATTTTTATATGGAAAGGGAGTGTAGATGAAGTGAATCAATTTGTAAATCAGCTAAATGAGTGTGATCATAACATCAAGTTTAGTGCCAATATAGATAAATCGAACATCAATTATTTGGACATTCAAATTTCTTTGTCAGCAGGTCATTTTCAGTCAACTATATATAGGAAAAACACCGATAGGAATTCCATTCTCCACTACAAAAGTTTCCATCCAAAACAACTTAAAAATAGTATCCCGA
This sequence comes from Geotrypetes seraphini, assembly GCF_902459505.1. NCBI lineage: Eukaryota > Metazoa > Chordata > Amphibia > Gymnophiona > Dermophiidae > Geotrypetes > Geotrypetes seraphini. The sequence goes on from NC_047084.1 coordinate 142,733,161, forward strand.
ATGGTCAATTTCTTAGATTGAAACGATTATGTTCTTCACCTGTTGAATATCATCATCAAGCAGGGATCATGAGTCAACGATTCCGAGATAGGGGCTACCCAGAACGATGTATTAAAGTTGCTTACAAGAGAGCCAAGAACGCTAACCGTGATTGGTTGTTATTGCCCAAAAACAAATTTGATCAAACTAATTCAAGAATGACTTGTGTTTTGCCATTTTCTAGTAAAACTTCTCATATACAAAAAATCATATATAAACATTGGAACATATTAAGATTTCATTCAATATTTTCTGAGACTCCTATGTTTGCTCACAAAAGGAGCAAAAATTTAGGTGAACATTTCAATAACAATCTAATTCATCAAGATAATGTTGAATTAACAGGACACACTAGTTATGGGAGATGTAAATATTGCTGTCATTCTTTGATTATTAATCAAATCAAAATACCTAATACGAGCAATGTTTATTATTTACGGGGTCATTCGGATTGTAACACCTCTCAAGTAATATATGGGATTTTCTGTCCTTGTAATAAGATGTACATAGGTCAAACCAAAAGAGCTATTAAATTGAGAATAGCAGAACATCTGAGCAGTATTCGTACTAACAAATCAGAAGCTCCTTTAACTGACCATTGGCATTCAGCTGACCATTCTCTTAATGACCTCAAATTCTGTGTAATTAGGCATTTTGAATTTAATAGACAGGGTGATATCTCTCATACTCTTCTTTATCACGAACAACGTTTAATCTATACTTGGAATACAGTAATTCCTAATGGTCTTAACAAAGAAATAGAATGGACCACTAGATAATTGTCATGTATTATTTTTCAATTATATATAACAATATATCATCAAGACATCACTTACCATGTGATTCTTTGACGGTCTTTATATACGTTGATACGTTTATACGTCATACGTTGATTCGATTTTTCTGTTGAAATCTTCTGTCGGCGTGATCTCTCCATTGTGAGGTCCGAAGGTAATTTATTCTTTAGTTTAGAAGCTTCTCCAACACTAAAGCTCAAATGAGTCAATCTTCTTTCTGTCTTGTTTCCGTAGTGTCTAGTGTTCACTTCCATAATTGACCATTGAGACAAAGAGTACATAGACAAGTCTGATCTTTGTTTGGGGTGTTATTTCCTTGCCTTTGGATACTTTATTGAGATTCTTCATAAGAGTGACCAAGTGTTATTTTGCAGATTATTTCATCTCTTCTAGTTGCTTCTTTGTGTACAGAAGAGCCCAGGAGATTGAAATCCTTTCCAACTTCTATTCTATCACCTTCAATCTCAAAATCTTCATCATTTAACGCGTTCATGACCTTCACCTTGTTTATGATCGGTTCTAATCCCGTGTTACATAGTAACATAGTAACATAGTAGATGACGGCAGATAAAGACCCGAATGGTCCATCCAGTCTGCCCAACCTGATTCAATTAAAATTTTTTTTTATTTTCTTCTTCTTAGCTATTTCTGGGCGAGAATCCAAAGCTTTACCCGGTACTGTGCTTGGGTTCCAACTGCCGAATTCTCTGTTAAGACTTACTCCAGCCCATCTACACCCTCCCAGCCATTGAAGCCCTCCCCTGCCCATCCTCCTCCAAACGGCCATACATAGACGCAGACCGTACAAGTCTGCCCAGTAACTGGCCTAGTTCAATCTTTAATATTATTTTCTGATTCTAAATCTTCTGTGTTCATCCCACGCTTCTTTGAACTCAGTCACAGTTTTACTCTCCACCACCTCTCTCGGGAGCGCATTCCAGGCATCCACCACCCTCTCCGTAAAGTAGAATTTCCTAACATTGCCCCTGAATCTACCACCCCTCAACCTCAAATTATGTCCTCTGGTTTTACCATTTTCCTTTCTCTGGAAAAGATTTTGTTCTACGTTAATACCCTTTAAGTATTTGAACGTCTGAATCATATCTCCCCTGTCTCTCCTTTCCTCTAGGGTATACATATTCAGGGCTTCCAGACTCTTTTGGCTTTGCCTTTTCTCAGTAGATATAGCATGTCTTCTTTGCAGCTGGTGATGAGCGTTGTATCGTCTGCCTAGAGCAAGGTTGCTTATATTTTGGTCACTATCTTTGAAACCAACACTCTCCTCTTCCAAATTTGCATTTCTGAAGATGGCGTTGCTGTAAAGGTTGAAAAGGTAAGGTGACAAGATGCATTCTTGCACGTTTTATTGGAAACCAATCAGTTAAGTTAGCTGACATAATTTTTTTTTTAAATAACGAATTAAGAGTTCTGCGTAGAACTCAGAGCGGCGCTTAGCGATGCATAAGTCAAGGTGACCGTATTTGGCGAAGGACGTAAGAAGACTTGAAGCGGTCCAGAGGAGGGCAACAAAAATGATAGGAGGCTTGTGCCAGAAGACATATGAGGAGAGACTGGAAGCCCTGAATATGTATACCCTAGAGCAGGGGTGCCCACACTTTATGGGCTTGCAAGCTACTTTTATAATGACTAAGTCAAAATGATCTACCAACAATAAAATAAAATAAAAAAACACTAAGCACACTGAAAGGCAGAGGAAATGTTAATTATTCATATTCCAGGTTTTTTCAAAGAGGTCACGGCAGATGACTCTATGCAATGTCACCTCAGTAACAAAATACAAAAATAGACAAATACACCCCCTCCCTTTTTACTAAACCACAATAGTAGGTTTTAGCACAGGGAGTTACGCTGAATGCCTCGTGCTGCTCTCAATGCTTATAGGCTCCCTGCACTAAAAAACGCTATTGCGGTTTAGTAAAAGGGAGCCATAGTGCAAAATATAGACAGCAGATATAAATTCTCAAAACCGACACATTTTGATCACTAAATTGAAAATAAAATCATTTTTCCTACCTTTGCTGTTTGGTGATTTCATGAGTCTCTGGTTGCACTTTCTTCTTCTGACTATGCATCCAATCTTTCTTCCTTTCTTTCAGCCTCCTGTATGTTTCCTCTCCTCCAGACCTCATTCTCTCCCCCAATTTTTTCTTTCTGTCTCACTGTTCCCCCTTCTTTCTGTCTCCCTGTCTGCCCCCTTTCTTTCTTTCTCCGTGCCCTCCCCCAAGCCACTCAGTTTGCTGCCACCGCCATCGGGGAACAGCCCCCAAGCCACCGCCGTCCCAAGCTTTCCCTGCAGAAGCGTCGCGCTGACCAGCATTCCGCTCCCTGACATCAATTCTGAGGTAGGAGAGGAAGTTCCGGGCCAACAAGGCATTTCTCCTCATTCCATCCAGCCTGAGTCCCATCTCTCCTTGATCCAGCATTTCCCTTCTGTGTCTGTCAGAATTACCATTCCACCTATTTTCCAGCATCACCCTTCTTTGTGTCCATCTCATCTATATCCCTATCTCACCACTTTTTCAGAATCTTCATTTGTCTCTGTCCTTGTCTTTACCCCATGTTCACCATTTACCCTTTCAATGTCTTTATCTCCCCCCCCACACACACTTTTTCAGCATTACTTCTATGTCTCTATTTCACCTCCTCTTCATGTCCCCTCTGTATCTCTATCCTTATTCAGTAGGTCCTGCTTACTCTTTCTCTTCTTTGTGTCACTATCTCCATTTTCAGCTTTCCCCCCTTTTCCTTTGTTAATGCACCCTGTAGCCAGAATCTTTCCACCCTCCCTCCACTCCGGCCCAGCCCAGTATGAAATATTTCCTTTTGTTTCCCTCCTCTCTCTCTTTCTCTCTCTCTCTTCTGCTCCCTCACCCACGAGTCCTTCATCTGGCCCTCTCCCTTCTACCTGCACCTGGCAAAACCCCCCTGCTCCGCGGCTCTCTTAAGCAACTCGTCAGCAGCGGTGATCAAGACAAGCTGCCGACATCGAGGCCTTCCCTCTACGAGTCCCGCCTTTGTGGAAAAAGGAAGTTGAAACAAGCGGGACTCGCAGAGGGTAGGTCCCGACGTCAGAAGCTTGTGTCGATCGCTGCTGCTGAGTTGCCGAAGAGAGCTGCGGAGCAGGGGGTGTGGCCGGAAGCAGGTAGAAAGGAGAGGGCTGCTGGAAGAGGTAGAAGTTCCGGAGTATGACATCGACCCGGGCCAGGATGATTTCTTTTTCAGGCTGTTGCTGCTGCCGCCGCCACGCCACCACGCCCCCCCCTCCCCAAAATGACAAAAACAGCCTAATGCCCGGCGTCGGCGTCTTTGACTTCGGGGAGAGGAAGGCTGATAGGCCCGGTAGATCGGGACGGCAACACGAGTCTATCACAGAGCCCGGGATGGGCTCTGCGATCGACTCATGTTGCCTTCCTGAGCTACCGGTCGATCGCAATCGACGCGTTGGGCAGCCTTGCCCTAGAGGAAAGGAGGGACAGGGGAGATATGATTCAGACGTTCAAATACTTCAAGGGTATTAACATAGAACAAAATGTTTTCCAGAGAAAGGAAAATGGTAAAACCAGAGGACATAATTTGAGGTTGAGGGGTGGTAGATTCAAGAGCAATGTTAGGAAATTCTACTTTACGGAGAGGGTGGTGGATGCCTGGAATGTGCTCCCGAGAGAGGTGGTGGAGAGGAAAACTGTGACTGAGTTCAAAGAAGCGTGGGATGAACACAGAGGATCTAGAATCAGATATTAATAGTAAATATTGAACTAAGGCCAGTACTGGGCAGACTTGCACAGTCTGTGTCTGTGTTTGGCCCTTTGGAGGGGGATGGGCTGGGGAGGGCTTCAGTGGCTGGGAGGGTGTAAATGGGCTGGAGTAGGTTTTAACAGAGATTTCGGCAGTTGGAACCCAAGAACAGTCCCGGGTAGAGCTTTGGATTCTTGCCCAGAAATAGCTAAGAAGAAAATTTAAAAATTTAAATTGAATCAGGTTGAGCAGACTGGATGGACCATTCGGGTCTTTATCTGACGTCATCTACTATGTTACTTTGTTAAAGCCTAATGACACCTATCTTGCAAGTAGGTGTGGTTATGGGTAGGGAACAGGTGAGGTTAACTTAGGCATCGCTAGGTGTGCGACATAGACTCCAGTACATTAGGCCCAGTAAAACCTGGCCTAAATGTGCTGGCCTACCTCAACAGCACCTAGCATCACCTACGCCCACTTAGGCCCCGCTAGCTGTGAATCTACAAGTGACGCATAGCAATTGATTGACAAATGCGCAGAGTGGCGTGTACAATGCAGGTGCACTAAGGCATTGTTTATAGATTCAAGATTCTTTATTTTTTATATACAGTCTATAAAAATACATGTCTAGACGGTGTACGTTATAAAAAATTATAAAAACAATTAAAGGAAGCAAATAAAAACGGTAGTTTATCAAATGTTAAAAACACTGGACAAATTTAAATTAACATACATGAGACGAAAGGGTAGTAGGGGAGGGAGAGGTTGTTTAAAATACATTAAAATTAATTAAAAAAAGGGCAGTAAATGGGGAGTGGTAAAAACAATAGGAGGGGATCACTTCAGAAGAAGTGTTAGATATTTCAAAACTATATATGAATCAGGAAGGTAGAACGTGGAGGCTGATGCTAGCAAATGAAAGCATCTTTAAAGAGGAAATTTTTAACTACACTAAACTAAACTAAACCTTAAGTTTATATACCGCATCATCTCCACGGAAGTAGAGCTCGGCACGGTTTACAAGAACTTAAAAATGAAAAAGGGTAGGAAAAGGTTTACATCTATATATATAAAATCGGAGGTATGTATGTATGTGTGTATGTATGTATGTGTGTGTGTGTGTATGTGCCGCGATCACGCAAAAACGGCTTGACCGATTTGAACGAAACTTGGTATGCAGATCCCTCACTACCTGGGGTGATATGTTCTGGGGGTCTCGCTGCCCACCTGCACACGTGGGCAGAGCTACAAACAGAAAATCAGATTTCACCCATTCATGTCAATGGAAAAAATGTAAAAAGCTGCCTTTCTCACAGTAATTCCAACTTCCTGGGGTGATATGTTCTGGGGGTCTCGCGGCCCACCTGCACACGTGGGCGGAGCTACAAACAGACAATCAGATTTCACCCATTCATGTCAATGGAAAAAATGTAAAAAGCTGCCATTCTCACAGTAATTCAAAAACGGCTTGACCGATTTGAACGAAACTTGGTATGCAGATCCCTCACTACCTGGGGTGATATGTTCTGGGTGTCTCGCGGCCTACCTGCACACGTGGCCGGAGCTACAAACAGAAACTGAGATTTCACCTATTCATGTCAATGGAAAGGATGTAAAAAGCTGCCATTCTCACAGTAATTCAAAAACGGCTTGACCGATTTGAACGAAACTTGGTATGCAGATCCCTCACTACCTGGGGTGATATGTTCTGGAGGTCTCGCGGCCCACCTGCACACATGGGCGGAGCTACAAACAGAAAATCAGATTTCACCTATTCATGTCAATGGAAAAAATGTAAAAAGCTGCCTTTCTCACAGTAATTCCAACTACCTGGGGTGATATGTTCTGGGGGGTCTCGCGGCCCACCAGCACACGTGGGCGGAGCTACAAACAGAACATCTGATTTCACCCATTCATGTCAATGGAAAAATTGTTAAAAGCTGCCATTCTCACAGTAATTCAAAAACGGCTTGACCGATTTGAACGAAACTTGGTATGCAGATCCCTCACTACCTGGGGTGATATGTTCTGGGTGTCTCGCGGCCTACCTGCACACGTGGCCGGAGCTACAAACAGAAACTGAGATTTCACCTATTCATGTCAATGGAAAGGATGTAAAAAGCTGCCATTCTCACAGTAATTCAAAAACGGCTTGACCGATTTGAACGAAACTTGGTATGCAGATCCCTCACTACCTGGGGTGATATGTTCTGGGTGTCTCGCGGCCTACCTGCACACGTGGCCGGAGCTACAAACAGAAACTGAGATTTCACCTATTCATGTCAATGGAAAGGATGTAAAAAGCTGCCATTCTCACAGTAATTCAAAAACGGCTTGACCGATTTGAACGAAACTTGGTATGCAGATCCCTCACTACCTGGGGTGATATGTTCTGGAGGTCTCGCGGCCCACCTGCACACATGGGCGGAGCTACAAACAGAAAATCAGTTTTCACCCATTCATGTCAATGGAAAAAATGTAAAAAGCTGCCTTTCTCACAGTAATTCCAACTACCTGGGGTGATATGTTCTGGGGGGTCTCGCAGCCCACCAGCACACGTGGGCGGAGCTACAAACAGAACATCTGATTTCACCCATTCATGTCAATGGAAAAATTGTTACAAGCTGCCATTCTCACAGTAATTCAAAAACAGCTTGACCGATTTGAACGAAACTTGGTATGCAGATCCCTCACTACCTGGGGTGATATGTTCTAGGGGTCTCGCGGCCCACCTGCACACGTGTGCGGAGCTACAAACAGAAAATCAGATTTCACCCATTCATGTCAATGGAAAAAATGTAAAAAGCTGCCTTTCTCACAGTAATTCCAACTTCCTGGGGTGATATGTTCTGGGGGTCTCGCGGCCCACCTGTACACGTGGGCGGAGCTACAAACAGACAATCAGATTTCACCCATTCATGTCAATGGAAAAAATGTAAAAAGCTGCCATTCTCACAGTAATTCAAAAACGGCTTGACCGATTTGAACGAAACTTGGTATGCAGATCCCTCACTACCTGGGGTGATATGTTCTGGGTGTCTCGCGGCCTACCTGCACACGTGGCCGGAGCTACAAACAGAAACTGAGATTTCACCTATTCATGTCAATGGAAAGGATGTAAAAAGCTGCCATTCTCACAGTAATTCAAAAACGGCTTGACCGATTTGAACGAAACTTGGTATGCAGATCCCTCACTACCTGGGGTGATATGTTCTGGAGGTCTCGCGGCCCACCTGCACACATGGGCGGAGCTACAAACAGAAAATCAGATTTCACCCATTCATGTCAATGGAAAAAATGTAAAAAGCTGCCTTTCTCACAGTAATTCCAACTACCTGGGGTGATATGTTCTGGGGGGTCTCGCGGCCCACCAGCACACGTGGGCGGAGCTACAAACAGAACATCTGATTTCACCCATTCATGTCAATGGAAAAATTGTTAAAAGCTGCCATTCTCACAGTAATTCAAAAACGGCTTGACCGATTTGAACGAAACTTGGTATGCCGATCCCTCACTACCTGGGGTGATATGTTCTGGGTGTCTCGCGGCCCACCTGCACACGTGTGCGGAGCTACAAACAGAAAATCAGATTTCACCCATTCATGTCAATGGAAAAAATGTAAAAAGCTGCCATTCTCACAGTAATTAAAAAACGGCTTGACCGATTTGAACGAAACTTGGTATGCCGATCCCTCACTACCTGGGGTGATATGTTCTGGGGGTCTTGCGGCCCACCTGCACACGTGTGCGGAGCTACAAACAGAAAATCAGATTTCACCCATTCATGTCAATGGAAAAAATGTAAAAAGCTGCCATTCTCTCAGTAATTCAAAAACGGCTTGACCGATTTGAACGAAACTTGGTATGCAGATCCCTCACTACCTGGGGTGATATGTTCTGGGGGTCTCGCAGCCCTCCTGCACACGTGGGTGGAGCTACAAACAGAAAATCAGATTTCTCCCATTCATGTAAATGGAAAAAATGTTAAAAGCTGCCATTCTCACAGTAATTCCAACTACCTGGTGTGATATGTTTTAGGGGTCTCGCGGCCCACCTGCACACGTGGGCGAACCTACAAACAGAACATCAGATTTCACCCATTCATGTCAATGGAAAGGATGTAAAAAGCTGCCATTCTCACAGTAATTCCAAGTATAAATCACTTTCTATGACACTATAACCACTAGGGACATCATTTCTATTCTACCACGGACACCATACATATAGAGTTTGTATGTTCTAACTGTGTTTGTAACTGTTTCCTTCATGCACCCCAGTTCATAATGTTATTACATTACATGAGTACTTTTGCTGAACTAGGAACACAGGTTCCATTCTGAACCAGGAAACAACTGCATGGAGTTTCTTTTCAACCTGAGTTTCCACATATTGAGTTGTTTAAATCAATACTGGAACTTTTGGATGCCACTTATTCCAACAGATCTTCCTTTTCAGTTTAAGAGATTGCAAATTCCAGTGAGACTTGCATTCTCTATCACAATCAACAAATCACAGGGACAGACTATAACATACTGTGGAGTGGATTTAAGATCCCCCTGTTTTTCCCATGGACAACTCTATGTTGCTTGCTCAAGGGTGGGTTCACCCAATAATTTATATGTTCTTGCTCCTGGAGGTGAAACTAAAAATGTTTTTTATAATCAAGTTTTGTGTTAGTTGTATTGTATTCATTTTGTCAAATATTTCACATTATAATTTGAATATTGTACTTTTTATAAAGCTGTTAAAAAATAATTTCATTCACCACTATAAAGTATCTTTATTTGAATCCATTTACAGTGTTATTGCTATAATTAAATTCCCGTGCAACGCCAGGGCATCAGCTAGTAAGTTTATAAATCGAGTGGAAAAGTAAGGGAAAAGAAATTACATGTTAGAGAAGAGCCAGGTTTTTAGTTTTAAGTTTAGTTTTAAATTTTTCGAGGGAGTTCTCTAATCAAATGTCGAATGGAAGGGCATTCCACAAAGAGGGGGCGGTAACTGAGAAGATGGATTTGCGAGTGGTGTCATGAAACAGTTCCTGTATTGACGGTATAGAAAGTAAATTTTGATTATTATAGAATCTGGCCCTTGGTGCATGCTAAACCCACTTGATGCTCATTAATCTAGGAATTGAAATGTGTTATGTTGATGAGTACGCATTAACCCCTTCAAACCCACCGATAAGTCCTTTAAGTAAGCTTCGCTAAAAAAAGAGGTCTTAGCACACCCTTATGTGGGTCTTTCACGTGTGCTAAAGTCATCTTTAGCAAAGCCAGAAAATAGCAGGTTGCCATTAAAAAAAGATTCAGAGCGAAACCTGGAAAACTTATGGAAAGCTTTACAGAAGATTATAATAATATATCCACCATCAACAGTAACTTCTCTGTACAGCCAAATACTTCCATCCACTCAGCGATCCCACCCAAGACGGCTCAGCCTTTAATTGCTGTCTGGGATTTATACATCAAATCGTCATCGGTCCTCAAAAAACATTTTTAAATTATACATAAGTATGTTTCAAATTTGATCTTCAATTACTAAGAGAAATGGTTAGAAGTTTGACGTATCTGATCAAAATCCAGATTGATAAGGTCTCTCCATTAGCTTTGGCAGGAGAATATGGTAACCAAAACCTGATGAAATGTCTTAAGTCCTTTTCATTTCTCCCTGGAACTGACTTTCACAACAAATTTCAAATTTCTGACCAACTGACTTTCCCGCCTGATAAACCTGGGAATAGTTCCTTGCCCTGGTAAATATCCCCACTTTCTTGAGCATGAGCAGTGGTCGCATATCTTCCCAGTCCCTCCCTAGGATTAAGGGAAAAGGTAGTTTTTTTTATGATTGCGATATTCGGTCTTCGGGTTTCTACCATCTGTTATATCCACCCAATAGGTTTGCTTGGGCTTGACATCTCCAAGTATGCAGTGGATGTATGCAACCTTGGAAAAACTCCCTTGCGTCCCTTATCCCCAGTTTCTCCTGACAGCAAGGATTGGTTACGTCTTGTGCCCAATAAAGCAGTTAAATCAGCTCCTGAAATTCACACCTCACTTTTTAGGGTGGGTCTACCTCTCCCGTGGGTTGCCCAAGATCCGCAGCTAACTCTACCAAGGAGCAGTCCATGTGGGGGCATTCCTTCTGAAAATGTCCCTCCTCCCGACACCGAAAACACTCTAACCTGGGTCGGGTCATGGAAGGGGTCCCCCTTTAGAAAACTCCATGGTACCCATTTCTCTTTCCTTATAAGTTGTCTCTTTCTTATTTATATAGAATAACCCCTTCACTTTGCCAGCTTTCTTCTCAAAAACTGTGTGTGTGTGAGTGAGAGTGAGAGCGCGTGAGTGAGAGTGTGTGTGTGTGTGAGAGTGACAAAATTCTGTTGGAGAGGGTACAGAGGCGAGCTACGAAACTAGTCAAAGGCATGGAGAATTTAAGCTACATGGAACGCCTCGGAAAACTGGGACTGTTCACCCTCGAAAAGAGAAGACTGCGTGGGGATCTAATAGAGACTTTTAAAATATTAAAGGGATTTGATCAGATTGACCAGGAAGCAGCATTACTGACATTTTCAGATGTGACGCGGACAAGAGGTCATAGCTTAAAACTGAATGGCAGCAGGTTTAGGACAAATGTCAGGAAGTTCTGTTTCACACCGAGAGTGGTGGGTGCTTGGAATGCTCTCCCGGAGGAGGTGGTGGCAGAAAATACTGTGCTGGGTTTCAAACGCATGTTGGATGCACACCTTCTTGCAGATCATATTGAGGGATACGGGAAAACCGGGTCTCCAAAAAGGAGCACCTAAATGGGCCTTCGCGTGTGCGGATCACCGGACTAGATAGACCTTGGTCTGATCCGGTGAAGGCGTTTCTTATGTTCTTATGAGAGTGAGTGATATGTAAACTTTGTTCCAGGACCACCATATTCACAATGACCACTCCGGTTCTTTTCTCTGGTTTTAACCAGCGGTTGACCCATTCTAGTAAATTTTGGGCTGCAGCCCAGGGCCGTTCTCCTTTCTGGAATTCTCTCTTCCAAAACCTCTTGCGGTGACATTCTGGAGATAATCCCAACCAGTCATATATAATCTCTTTTACTTGTACATAGTCTAAGGTCCTGCTCTATATGTAGCCTGCTCTTCATGAGTTAGGTACTGCACAAGTCTTATGGCCCGCCACTACTACCCTCTCAAAGGTAATAAAACAAGCTTTCGGGTCATCCTATGGGCTGAACTTGTCCACTCCCCTGCATCCAACTTGTGAGTCCCCACTGAAACAGGGGTTGCATCTAATTAAGCTACCTGCTCGTGTATCCCGTTTGCCAGCCTTTGCAGTTCTATGGCTTGTACCTCTAAGTTGTATTAGAGGCTGTTGTCTCTGACAATGCTTGTCCATGGTTTGGGCAAAGCATCTGTCCATGGCCTCCTGTTCCACCATAATTGAGACCTGCTACTGATACTATGGCGCTGATCTGCTGGGATAGAAACAAAAATACAATTCAAGTATAGACCAACCACCATCTGGCCCGGACCATCCCTCGAGCACACTCCCCCCCCCCCCCCCCCCCCAGCCAAGGTCCCCTTTACCTGACACAGCTGGGTAGGAGCAACTTCCCCAAGGGGACACCGCCAGTTCTTTACGCGGTTTCTTCATCCAACTTCTGACCCCCAAATGTAAGGATTTGCTGCTTACCCATAGGCATAGGCTGAGACTCCAAGATGCCACACCACCTACCTAGTCTCTTGTAATGACTAGTACCTCCCTAAGCAGGAATTGGGATGACTGAGCTGCCCTTACAACCATGTGGTTTTCTTAAAATGCTGTTGGGGACCCTGGGGATTCTCTGGCATCAGTGATGGAACATATACTCCATCACTAGTAGTTAATACAGCTGATTTTTAAAAGGTTTTGGACAAGTTCCTGGAGGAAAAGTCCATAGTCTACTACTGAGACAGATATAGGAGAAGCCACTGTTTGTCCTGGGATTGGTTGCATGGAATGTTGCTGCTAGCTGGGTTTTTGCCAGGTACTTGTGATCTGGATTAACCACTCTGGAAACAGGATACTGGGTTAGATGGACCACTATGGCTATTCTTATGTTCTGAAATCAAATTGAATACAAAATGGTGTTACTGAGGATCAAAGTGAGAATTTCAAGTTTTTCAAGTTCAAGTTTATTTATATTTGATAAATCGTTTATCCATAATTTACTAAGCGAGTTACAACCAAAATATAAAAGTAAGTCATAAAATTAACATACTATTAAAAATGGGCAGGACGAACAAACGTACTGACAAACTTGGATACAGAAGGAAAAAAAGGGGTAAAGTTACAAAATTGGTGTTAAGCTAGATTAACGAAAAATCCGTAAATGGAAAGAACATAAGGGAAGGTAATAAAATTAATTTTCCTATATAAAAATTTTTTTAAAATTTTTTTTACCTTTTTGCTTTCAGAGATGTTTTCTACTTTAAGAATATTGGGCATTTGTAAAGGAAGATATATTTAAGGAGATATCTTTTACTGCAATGAGACAGAGAACTAATGCTCAAAAAGAAAAAGAAAATATATAAGGTGCTGTTTTGTTGCCATTCTTATGTTCACTGCATGCATATAGATCTCATGCATTTTCATTGTGGAAATCTTAAAATCCCAGCTTGGTAGTGACCCTTGAGGATGCATTGGCTTTGCCTTCTACATTTCTTCAGGCTTGTTTGCTTTCTTTTTGATTCCAATTTGGTTTTTGATACTGTATGTCCCTTTTTCCATTCATTCTTATGGAAACCATGGTAAATGTTTCAGTAAATTTGCAAATGAGACTATGCAGACAGACCTCTGTGGCTTTTTTTTTGTGCTGAGATCACATTGACATCATTGTCTGCAAGCATTCAAGGCTGTTTCTGCATATAATTCTGAATTCCAGAGTCAGGTGAGTGACAAGATATGTTAAAACTCATGCATAGAGAAATGAAACATTTTGTTCCACAGTTTATGGTGGAGTGAAGATAACATCTTTCATTCTATACCATTTGTGAGTACTCTAATTTTCCAAGTTTATTTAAGATTTAATGTATAGCTTAATCTATATTCTGCCCTCCCCCTCCACACACACACACACACTTTATGTGAGCATTTGCACAGTTTCTTATATAAGAACAAGTTTAAGTGTTTTATATTAAGATGTATGAGTAAAGTGTGCTCTGTGGAAATTCCCCGGAGGGCCTTGTTTCTCCCAGAGTGCTAAACTGCATTCACAGAACTGAAGCCCTGCCCTTCTTCTCCAGTATGTGAGAGAACTACTGCCATATTTGAGACTGCATAGCTGTATGAGAACCTGGGTTAACATTGTGCTCCCACCAGGTTTTTCAGCCCTTATTTCTAACAATCTAACACAGTTTGGATTCTCTATCTATGTCTGGAGAACAGTGTTATTTCCACAAGGTGTGGACACACTCCTAGCTTGAATAGGAAAGCTGGTAGAGTGAGAAGATTCTATGAAAGTTGAACTGCTTTGAAGTCATCAATTGTGAGTGTTTATTGTTTATTTAATGCTATTAAAGAAAGTTGCGCAACAAATACAGAGTCTGGCTGGTAACACTAAGGGCTAGATTCACTAAGCAAACCGATCATGTACCGATCGGTTTGCAATCCCTTTGAGACCCGATTTCCCCCCAACCCCATTCACTAACGCTTGTAGTGATCCAATTCTGATCCTCCCATGCAAATTAGTAAAACCCCATACAAAATAATAATAATAATAATTTTATTCTTATATACCGCCAAAGCCATATAAGTTCAAAGCGGTTTACAGCAAGAGGCGCAGGACAATCAGCGAAGAGGTTACAATCAAAATCAGCAATACAATCTTAACATAATAAAGAATATGAAAGCTAAAAGATTCATAGTGTTACAGGATTGAATAAGAAGTGGTGAGTAGATTCTTAGTTAACAAATCGATTGAACAGACTTGTTTTTAATCTATATATATATAAAATCGGAGGTATGTATGTGTGTATGTATGTGTGTATGTGCCGCGATCACGCAAAAACGGCTTGACCGATTTGACGAAACTTGGTATGCAGATCCCTCACTACCTGGGGTGATATGTTCTGGGGGTCTCGCGGCCCACCTGCACACGTGGGCGGAGCTACAAACATAAAATCAGATTTCACCTATTTATGTCAATGGAAAAAATGTAAAAAGCTGCCATTCTCACAGTAATTCAAAAACGGCTTGACCGATTTGAACGAGACTTGGTATGCTGATCCCTCACTACCTGGGGTGATATGTTCTGGGGGTCTCGCAGCCCACCTGCACACATGGGCGGAGCTACAAACAGAAAATCACATTTCACCCATTCATGTCAATGGAAAAAATGTACAAAGCTGCCATTCTCACAGTAATTCCAACTACCTGGGGTGATATGTTCTGGGGGTCTCGCGGCCCACCTGCACACGTGGGCGGAGCTACAAACAGAACATCAGATTTCACCCATTCATGTCAATGGAAAAAAAGTAAAAAGCTGCCATTCTCAAAGTAATTCAAATACGGCTTGACCGATTTGAACGAAACGTGGTATGCTGATCCCTCACTATCTGGGGTGATATGTTCTGGGGGTCTCGCGGCCCACCTGCACACGTGGGTGGAGCTACAAACATAACATCAGTTTTCACCCATTCATGTCAATGCAAAAAATGTAAACAGCTGCCATTCTCACAGTACATCAAAAACGGCTTGACCAATTTGAATGAAACTTGGTATGCAGATCCCTCACTACCTGGGGTGCTATGTTCTGGGGGTCTCTTCACCCAAGAATTTATATGTTCTTGCTCCTGGAGGTGAAACTAAAAATTTTGTTTATAATCACGTTTTGCGTTAGTTGTATTGTATTCATTTTGTCAAATATTTCACATTATAATTTGAATATTGTACTTTTTATTAAGCTGTAAAACAATAATTTCATTCACCACTATAAAGTATCTTTATTTGAATCCATTTACAGTGTTATTGCTATAATTAAATACCCGTGCAACGCCGGGTCATCAGCTAGTAGTTTTCTAAAATTGAAGTAGGTTGAAGAGTGCGCAAAAACGTTACTAAGCCAGTCGTTCCATTTACCTGCCTGGAAGGCAAGAGTTCTGTCAAGAATCTTTTGTAGTGGCAGGCTTTTATTTTCGGATAGGTGAACAGATGAATTCTTCGTGTGGGCCTAAGATAATTTGCCAGATTGAAGTGGGAAACCAGGTAAGTTTGAGCCAGACCAAATATTGGTTTATAACATAGACAAGCGAACTTAAACAGGATTCGCGCCTCTAGGGGCAGCCAATGGAGTCTTTGATAGTAGGGGCTTATGTGTTCCCATTTTTTCAGCCTAAAGATCAGTCGAACTGCTGAATTTTGAATAACTCTGAGTCTTAGAATGTTTTTTTTGAAGGAACCCAAGTAAATAATATTGCAATAATCGAGCAAACTCAGGATGGATGATTGAACCAGTAAGCGGAAGGATGGTGCATCAAAGTATTTTCTGATGGTTCTGAGTTTCCATAGAACCGAAAAGCATTTTTTAACTAGTAACTCTGTGTATGCATTTAGAGTGAGGTGGCGGTCCAAGGTGACTCCTAGGATTTTAATGGAGTGGTCAATAGGGAAGTCCTGACCATTCAGGGAGATCAAGGAGTCTGATGTTTTGCGACCTTTTAAAGAAAAAAAAAAAGCCGGCAAAAGCCCTGACAGCAGTGACAGGAGGCTGCTTCTCCTGTCACTACTGTCAGGGTCTGCTCATGCTCCAGGATCGCTCTCTAGCGATCCTGGCCGTGGCGAAGGGCGTGTCAATGATCGTACCCATTTGCATGCAGGTTTTTTGTGAATTCGTCGGCCTGCATGCAATCGGAAACGGATCGGAGACAGACTCGAGGGTTAGTGAATCTACCCCTAAGATTACAGAAGTAAGTGTTAACTGAATAGGAACCTTTTTCAACTGCAGTAACTCAGAGTGAGTTCAACAGTGCTTGGTAACCACAGAGGAGTCCTTGCTTTCAGTGCAAAAACCTGAGAAAATCCATGGTCAAGACTGAACGGTGAGCTGTAGCTGTATAGTGAGATTCAGTCAGTAAACTATGCAATTGTTCATTCACCTAAACAGGCCCTGCCCTGAGTTTGACTAGCTATTGCATGTAACCCTGAGACACTTTTGGGTGGCAGAATTGGATTATAAGAAGAGGAACGAAAATGAAACACTCCAATGAGGGCTGAAGGAATCATATACAGATGAATTCTGTGCTAAATTCCACTCACTGTAGCTGATACTGAGACTGCTGTAATCACTTTTTTTCCCATCATTTTTCTCAGTGAGAAAATATCTTAGTAAATCATTTTCAGAAACTTTAACCTTTCTTTGATCCCTGCCTCTCCCATTCCTCCCTGTGTGTTGCAGGAGAGCAGAATATACGGTCACATTTATCGATGGCTTTCCACCTTCTTCCAGACGTACAATGGAAAGAGGCAAATGAGATGTCAAATATTCAACCAAACAGTTACTTTATTGTGCAAATTATATAGAAACATAGAAACATAGAAAAAGCGGCAGAAAAGGGCTATAGCCCACCAAGTCTGCCCATTCCAAGTATCCCCCCCCCCTGAATTTACTCCCTTAAAGATCCCACAAGAGTATCCCATTTTTTCTTAAAATCCGTCACGCTGCTGGCCTTTATCACCTGGAGTGGGAGTCTGTTCCATTGATCCACCACTCTTTCGGTGAAGAAGTACTTCCTGGAGTCGCCATGAAACTTCCCTCCCCTGATTTTCAGCGGATGCCCTCTTGTGGTCGAGGGTCCCATGAGCCAGAAGATATCATCTTCTGACTCGATGCGTCCCGTGATGTATTTATACGTTTCAATCATATCTCCCCGTTCTCTTCTTTCCTCGAGTGAGTACAGTCGCAACTTCTTTAGTCTTTCTTCATACAGGAGATCCTTGAGCCCCATGACCATCCTGGTGGCCGTTCGCTGAACCGACTCGATCCTCAGCACGTCCTTTCGGTAGTGTGGTCTCCAAAACTGAACACAGTACTCCAAGTGTGACCTCACCATGGTTCTGTACAACGGCATCATAACTTCAGGACTCCTGCTGACAAAACTTCTGTGGATACACCCCATCATTTGTCTTGCCCTGGAGGAAGCCTTCTCCACTTGATTGGCAACTTTCATGTCTTCGCTAATGATCACTCCTAGATCGCGTTCCTCCGTGGTCCTAACCAAGGTCTCACCATTTAGTACATAAGTTCTACGCAGGTTTCTCTTGCCCAAGTGCATTATCTTGCATTTTTTAGCATTGAAGCCTAGCTGCCAAGTATTTGACCATTGTTCCAGCAGCAGTATGTCGTGTGTCATATTATCAGGTAATAAGCTTTTGCCTACTATGTTGCAAAGTTTGGCGGCGTCGGCGAACAGTGATACCCTTCCTCTAAGTCCTTGCGTCACATCTCTTATGAATAAGTTGAATAGAATCGGGCCCAGGACCGATCCCTGCGGCACTCCACTGATCACGTCCGACGCTTCAGATGGGGTACCGTTCACCACCACCTTCTGAAGTCTGCCGCTCAGCCAATCCCCAATCCATATAGTTAGAATGTCTCCTAATCCTATCGATTTTAGCTTGTTCAGTAATCTTCGATGAGGGACGCTATCAAATGCTTTGCTGAAGTCCAAATATACCACGTCCAGTGACTCTCCGGCGTCCAGTTGTCTAGTAACCCAGTCAAAAAAGCTCCTATACTGTAAGCAAAGTCTATAACTTAATGTCCTTGAGTATAGGGTCTCATGAAGAGATCCAAAGTCTATGATGTGCAAGTTGGCTAGGTCTAGGACAGGGGTAGGGCACTCCGGTCCTCGAGAGCCGTATTCCAGTCGGGTTTTCAGGATTTCCCCAATGAATATGCATTGAGAGCAGTGCATGCAAATAGATCTCATGCATATTCATTGAGGAAATCCTGAAAACCCGACTGGAATACGGCTCTCGAGGACCGGAGTTCCCTACCCCTGACCTAGAATGTCCCAACTAGGATCCCAGTTCTGGCATCCTAAGATGCCTTCATCGGGCGAGGGACACTGCCGTAGATGAAACAGGGCACAAACAGGCAGGCAAAGTAAACAAACGCACAAATCGCGGAGTAACATTTTCGGAGGCAAATACGCGCCAAAAAACTACATCTGTGCTACTTCTGAGGCAAAATTCTTCTTTCCCCCTTGTGTTCGCTTTTCCATCTTCTTCCACCATCCTGAGCCTTCTGGGAAAGCAGCACAGAACTTCAGATGCAGCTTATTCGCCGTATATGCAAAAAAATGCAAATGATAGAACTGAGTTTGCATCAGAAGAAGGCAGGGCTCTGTTTTTTTCCGCTGAGAGAGAACACAAATTACATATGCTCTGCTTGTGTACCTGGTATGTCTCCGTAAAAAGACCTCCAGTGGTTTCAAAAGACACTTTTGTTTGTTCCGAAGGAAAACCTGGTACCAGAGGCTCAGATAAATCATTTTGCTCCTGTATCTACCCCACTGAATTAATGGATGATTTCAGTTTGTCTCACTCAGGAATCGGTTCCTATTCTCTGACTCTCAACATTCTAAGCATCCTTGATATCCTTGCCGTTATTGAGGATGGAACGTCCACCTAATTACAAAAAGAGAGGGTTTTTTTTTTAATGCAAATGTTGATTGTGAGGTTGGATACATCAGGACAGGCAAAGAGGAGGTGCAGTTAGAACTGTGAGGCAGCATTGGAGACGCAGGTGTAAATCTCAGCTAGCTCCCCGAGAGGGAAACCCACCTTAGCCGCAGGTCACGTCACAAACAGATGCAGAAAAATCCAGTGACAAGAAGAAAACAAGCACATTTTCAAAGCACTTAGACACGCAAAGTGACATATATTTCTTCCGGTTCATAGACAAAATCGCGCGAGACAACGGCGCGCAGACAACTGAGCGCAAGGTTGACGGCGCACCGAAGAAAAGCACTATTTTAAAGGGTTCCGACGGGGGGTGTTGGTGGGGAACCCCCCTACTTTACTTAACAGACATCGCGCTGGCTTTGTGGGGGGTTTGGGGGGTTGTAACCCCCCTCATTATATTTGAAACCGAACTTTTTGCCTGTTTTTTAGGGAAAAAGTTCATTTTTAAGTATAATGCAGGGAGTTTCAACCCCCCAACCTCCCACAACAGCAGCGCAATGTCTGTTAAGTAAAGTGGGGGGGGGGGAAAGTAAAGTGGGGGGGTTTCCCCCCCACACCCCCCGTCGGAGCGCTTTAAAATAGTGCTTTTCTTCGGCACGCCGTCAACCTTGCGCTCAGTTGTCTGCGCGCCGTTGTCTCGCGCAACTTAGTCCCGTCACCATTTCTTCCCAAGTGCAATGGTTGTGCAATTAATTTTAAGGCAAATTAAAATTTTATTTAGTTTTCTACACTTTCCTCTCCGTAATCGCAGGGGTTAGGGGCAGAGCCGGCCTGCGAATATTAAAAAAACGCAAATAATATTTGGGCCGATTCTGCCCCTAACCCCCGCTTCCCAGGCTATTTTAAGCCCTGAAAGCCCCCCCCCCCTTAAGCCTTACCTGGTGGTCTAGCGGGTTTTCGGGGCAGGAGCGATCTTCCTACGCTCCTGCCCCAGGAAATGGCTGCCTTGAGCTCCCTTAGTCTCTCGAGCCAGTTCCTGTGAGCAATGTGCACGGGGCAGGAGCGTGGGAAGATTGATCCTGCCCCGAAAACCCGCTAGACCGCCATGTAAGGCTTAAGGGGAGGGGGGGGGGTGGCTTACAAGGCTTAAAATAGCCTGAAAAATGAAAAAAAAAAAATTTTTTAATTTAAAACCACGAATACGGAGGTGGAAGTGTATACTGTTCTCCCAGGGGAGCTCAGAATGGTTTATATGAATTTATTCAGGTACTTGAGCATTTTTTCCTCTCTGTCCTGATGGGCTCACAATCTATCTAATGTACCTGATGCAATGGGGGGATTAAGTGCCTTGCCCAGGGTCACAAGGAGCAGCATGGGTTGGAACCCACAACCTCAGGGTGCTGAGGCTGTAGCTTTAACCACTGCGTCACACTCTCTCTGCTGTTTATTTATCAGGATTTATTAACCATCTTTATGAAGAGATACACCCCTTCCCCCACACTCACACACACTTTTAATAAAACCGTAATATCGTTATTTGGCGCAGACTGGCGCGATGGATACTCTAGAGCAGGGGTGTCCAACCTTTTGGCTTCCCTGGGCCGCATTGGCCGGAAAAAGAAATGTTTCTGGGGCCGCACAAACGCGCAAACGCTGCAGTAAGACAGAGGAGGGAGCCAGCAAGACAGTAAACACCCAGGGGCAGCAGAGGAAAACACTGCATCGCCCTCATCCGGGGCCGCACAGAATACTTCACTGGGCCGCATGTGGCTCTCGCGTCGCAGGTTGGACACCCCTGCTCTAGAGTGTCGAGAGCAACGCAGAGCATTCAGCACGTCAGCCTGCAGTAAAAACTACTATCGCGGTTTTGTGAAAGAAGGGTATACAGCAAGTATAAATTTTACTATTTTGTTAACAACATTGAAATTCAAATAAGAGAGATATAATATATAGATATTGCTCCAATCTATATGAGTGATAAATTCCTTCTAGCATCTTATAAACCCAGAAGAGGATCACACACTTTGTTTATTTTTCCATCTGCTCAAGGTGGCAAATTTGATCATGTCTCCCCTCTACTTACCAATCTCCACTGGCTCCCAATACTTTCCAGAATTCATTTCAAATGCTCCTGCCTGGCTTTCAAGATCATTCATGGCATCCTTCCGCTCCTAATCCCTCTATCCTTCCTCGTCCGGACGCCTGCTACCACCAGATCCTTCCCCTCTCTACACGGTATCCTCCACGCTGGCAAACTGGGAAAATCCCTTCTCTCCAAAATCACAGGCCTTTGGAATGATCTCACTATTCCACTGCGGAACCTGGGCTCCCTCCAACTATTCCGAAAACAACTGAAAACCTGGCTTTTCTCTAACATCTAACATCTCTTCCCCTGTCCACATCCTCCTCTATTCACATGGTCTTGTAAATCTCTCTCCTCTCTCTTCCTATATTTTTAAACATTGTAAACCGTGTCGAGCTCCACTTCCGTGGAGATGATGCGGTATATAAACTTAAGGCTTAGTTTAATAAGAAATCTCTAGAACATATATTAGCGTTCCTGGCTACTTTCTACGATAGGGAATTTCAACCGCTGTTGCGCAGTGCTTGTTCTTAAAAACCATCTAGAACTCAATTGAAAACTGACCTCTTTTCAAAGTATCTGGCAAATTAAGATCTATGTTTCTCATGTTATTTTATTATTAATCTTCTGTTAACCACGTTGAACATATAAGTACGACGTTATGTTAATCCTCAAAAGAACCGCAATCTATATATATAAAATCGGAGGTATGTATGTGTGTGTGTGTATGTGCCGCGATCACGCAAAAACGGCTTGACCGATTTGAACGAAACTTGGTATACAGATCCCTCACTACCTGGGATGATATGTTCTGGGGGTCTCGCGGCCCACCTGCACACATGGGCGGAGCTACAAACAGAAAATCATATTTCACCCATTCATGTCAATGAAAAAAATGTAAAAAGCTGCCATTCTCACAGTAATTCACAAACGGCTTGACCGATTTGAACGAAACGTGGTATGCAGATCCCTCACTACCTGGGGTGATATGTTCTGGGGGTCTCTCGGCCCACAACTCTATGTTGCTTGCTCAAGGGTGGGTTCACCCAACAATTTATATGTTCTTGTTCCTGGAGGTGAAACTAAAAATGTTGTTTATAATCACGTTTTGAGGGCCGCAATCCAGTCGGATTTTCAGAATTTCCCCAACGAATATGCATTGAAAGCAGTGTGTGCACATAGATCTCATGCATATTCATTGGGGAAATCCTGAAAACCCGACTGGATTGCGGCCCTCAAGGAGGGGCTTTGAGACCCTTGGTGTAGAGTCAATCACCTGCTGTATTAAGGCTTAGACCAGTGTCTCGCAAACTTTGCAAAACCGCAACACGTTAACCCCCTGTTTTACTAAGGTGCGCTAACCGATTAGCGCGCGCTAAAAGGTAACGTGTCCATAGACTAACATGCGTGTGTTAGCATTTAGCGCGTGATAAGTCGACTAGCGTGCGCTAATCGGTTAGCGCACCTTAGTAAAACGGGGCCTAAAAGTGGTGGCACACGGCCCGAAGGCATCCAGAAGTGCATGGATGTCGACGTGATGATGTCACGCGCATTTGTGATGTCATGACGTCGCCATCCGCGCATGCGCGAAGGTCTTCCAGATGGGGCCGCCGTTGGGGGCTGCTGGAAGGGAAGGGGCGTGGAGAGAAGGTGAGGTGCTGGCTGACGGCCCACAGCACGTGCCTGTCGCCGCGAGATAAATGAAAAGTGGGTTAGGAGGGGGTATAAGCTATCGCCAGAAGACAATAATTACACTTCTAAGGGGGGAAACACTTTCTTTTCTGTCAGGGCTAATAAATTACCAGCAACTGAGTACACTTCTCCCTCCGTATTCGCGGTTTCTGTATCTACGGATTCACTTATTCGTGATTTTTTCGGCCGCTGACGCCACCTCCCCAAAAAATGTCATCATTAAAGTTTTTTCCTCTTACTGAATAGTACCGATAAAAAAGTTTATCACTTACCATTACTGTACTGTAACTTTGAAAATAGCTGCTGCCATGCTTTCTCACACAAATTCGCTGCTACCATGTTTCCCAATGTGCACTGAGAAAAACGCTGCTTCCCAGCATCCCTACAGAGAAAGGCTTCTTCCCAGCATGCATGAAATCGCTGTTTGCCTCGCCTTCAGGAATCGCAGATCAGATCAGGTCTCCCACCATGGCTACAAAGCGCAAGAGTTCAAGTGGTACCGATAGTGCTCCCAAAATTGAAATATGACTGAACAGGTATTGTTGTATCTAATATAATAAAATGGTAAGCCGCGCATGTGCACTTGCTAAGTGTGTGCCGGTTTTCCGTGAGCTGTAGCGACACATAGGAAGTGCGCATGCGCGGCTTACGATTCTTTGAAAGACGCGGCGGTGGCTTCTCTCATGATCCCCGCCTGCGTCGGACTTCCGACGCAGGCGGGGATCATGAGAGGAGCCACCGCCGCGTCTTTCAACTAAAAAAGAAAACAAAAACAAGGCGTATGTCGGCCCGATGGCTGGAGTTCACCGCTGAGTCCGGTGAGGAGTGCTTCCCTCAACAGGAACCGTCGGGTCTAATTCAAATACTCCCGGCAGGTTGGGAGGGGGCGGAGCAGGCTCGCACGCCTGGCGGAGACCGGACAGGAACTAGACTCCTTGCAGGAGCCAGCCTGATGGCTGGAGATCACCGGACTGGACAGGGGGAGCAGGTAAGGGGGTGCTGCAGTACAGGGGGAGCAGGGAAGAGGTGATTCTGGACAGGGGGGGAGGTAACAGGAAGGGAGGCCTACTGCTAGATAGGGGAAGCAGGGAAGAGGTGCTGCTAGACAGGGGGGGAGGTAAAAGAAAGGGAAAAGGGCTCCTGCAAAGGAGAAGAGCTACTGCTGGATATGGGGAGCTGGAAATGGGGTGATGCTGATCAGGGGGAGATAAAAGGAGAAGGGCTATTGCTATATAGGGGGAGCAGGGAATGGGTGGGGGTGCTGCTGGACAGGGAGGAGGTAAAAGTAAGGGAGAAGGGCTGCTAGCACCCGTTAATGTAACGGGCTAAACAACTAGTATAGTAATAAAAATTTGAGAATTTCTATAGTAGTAACAGTGGCATCTTATTTCAATAGTAATAATAGTGGCAGCTCAATTCAAAAACCGCGAATAACAGTTGATACGTTATTCGCGGATTCGATAGTAAAAACGATGTCACTTTCCAAAAACCGCGAGTAGCATATAAAAAAGTTATTCGTGGTTTTTTTTTTCATATTCGCGCCTATTGCCGGAACGCATCCACCGCGGATACCGAGGGATAAGTGTAGTTACAAGTAAGTTCCACACCGTGTATTTAACCGATTAAATATGTCCAGAGATGAAATTCAAGGTGGCCCGACAAAAGACTTCAGACGTTGCCCCCAAAACACTGACAAAACGTTTTGAGATCCCTAAGGACGACCGAACGTGAAAGATTGATAACCCTCAATATTCTACGAATCGTGTTTCCTAACCTATCTATCTCTATAGTAAGCTTCAGAAGCATCATTTGTGACACTGTTGCCCCTAGCAACTAGTCTTCCTTTGTATTTTTCTCTGCGTATGAGTAAAGGCTAATATCAAGTCTTGTCACAAAGATAAAAATCAAAATCTCAAGCTCATCAAAGGTGCAGTAGGTGTTCATATATAGTTTGAAAAAAAACAGAAACCCAAGGCCATTATATTATGGCAGGCTCTTTAATAATCTGAAAGTCTAATATATTTGTGGAGATGTTGCTTGGAAGACATTATTGGAATAGCGAGGGAAGGCCAGGAACTAAATAATATACAACGGCAGTGAAAAATATCCTGCTGGCTCGCCTATAAATGAAAGAAGGTCATTTGTCTGATGATAGATTTCAAATAAAGGAAATGAAATGAAACCGCTGAATATCTGGAAGCTTAAATGCAGAATCTCAAAGCCCGCTGACCTTCAAAGGAAGTAATTGTGAAGGCGACAAAAAGGGTTTGGCATACAGTATGGCTTGGTTAACATTATTACATTTTAATAATCTAACACTGCAAGCCGCAATAAAAAAAAAAAAAAGAGCAGATGAAACTTTGAGAATATTAAGGAAAGAGCCCACATCGCTGGCACGGACGATACTCCTCACAAGGACTTGTTCAGTTTTCATGACGAGTGTGAATAGATTGGGCCTCGTTTTGAGGTTCTGTGCTCTGTCGAGATCACTCCACTCACCACCGCCCACTGCTTCAAAAATTGCAAAGACCAGGGGACACTCAATGAAATTACACGGAAATCATTTTAAAACAGATAAGGGGAATTTTTTTTTTTTTTCTCTAAACAAATAGTTATGCTCTGGAACTTGTTGCCAGAGGATATGGTTACAGTGATTAGCATAGCTGGGTTTAAAAAAGGTTTGGACAACCCAAGGGAGAAGCCACTTCTTGCCCTGCAATGTTGCCACGATTGGGTTTCTGCCAGGGACTTGGGACCTGGATTGGCCACTGTTGGAAACAGGAAACTGGGCTTGATGGAGCATTGGTCTGACCCATGTTCATGCATGGATTAATGAGACAAAGCCAAAATGGATTAAGTTAAGGAAAGTCTTGGCTCACCAATCTACTACATTGCTTCGGATGGATAAAGGTGAGCCAGTCGATATTCCAAAAGTACTTCATGAAAGACTTCTGAGGAAATTAGAAAGTCATGGGATAGGAAGTAGTCCTATTATGGATTAAGAACTGGTTAAAAGAGAGAAAACAGAGTTGGCCTAAATTGGTCAATATTCTCAATGGAGAAGGGTAAATATACTACACTCTCTCCGTTCAATTCTTACTTCACTTAACTGTGCAGTTTATAAAGAAAGTGAAAGCTGTTTTGCTCTCAAAGCCTAAACAGACAATTTGAAACTGCCCAGGATGCTATAATTATACATCAATAGGAGGAAAAAACCCTTCTGTCCCCGTTTACCGCCAGCCATAAATTTTGCCAGCAAACTTGATAGGGAAAATCTTCATTGGTTAAAAAAACCTCCAACCTCCTGTCGATATTCTAAGCTTCTTTTATATTCTTATTCATGTTAATAAATATAAATCTTATTAAAATTCAATTCAAGTACTTAGCTTATTGTTATCAAATGTGGAATGCTTAATAACAGAAATGGCAATGGACGGTCAGTGTTATTAAGCATTCCAATAAGCTAAGTATTTGAATTGAATTATAAGATTTATATTTATTAACATAAATAAGAATGCTAGGTTGCATAGGGAGAGGTATGGCCAGTAGGAAAAAGGAGGTATTGATGCCCCTGTATAAGACTCTGGTGAGATCTCATTTAGAATAGTGTGTAAAATTCTGGAGGCCGCACCTTCAAAAAGATATAAAAAGGATGGAGTCGGTCCAGAGGAAGGCTACTAAAATGGTGTGTGGTCTTCATCATAAGCCATATGGGGACAGACTTAAAGATCTCAATCTGTATACTTTGGAGGAAAGGCAGGAGAGGGGAGATATGATAGAGATGTTTAAATTACATTAGTGATTTCTATTCCGCCTGTGCCTTGCGGTTCTAGGCGGATTACAAATTATAAGAGATCTGGACATTACCGAGAGAATTTCGTAACAAAGATTATCTAGAGAATTACATAACAGTGATACAGGGTACTTTACATGGTGTGGTAGAGGATTCAATAATAAGAATTACATAGCTGAGAATCATATGATAACAGAATCAAGTGATAACAGGGTACAGTGGAGAATATCAGTATATATGGGTTACAGACGAGAAGTTACCTAACAATGACGTAAGAAGTTTGTTGGATAGTGAGGTAGATGCTTATTTAGGAATAAGAATATTTTTGGAAGGAAAGGTTCTAGGAGTTGACTAATGTGTTATTCAAGAGAGGGAGAGCTTGTGCAAAAGGGGAGGAGGCTAGTTAGTAGGGATGTGTTTTTTGAATAGAAATGTTTTGATTTCTTTTCGAAACACTTTGATGTCTGTTGTGTTGATCATTAGTTTGGTGATGGTGGGGTCAATTTTCGCTGCCTGTGTCGCTAGAAGGCTGTCGTATAGTTTGTTACGTCGGATACCATTATGAGGGGGGGAAGGTGAATAGGTTTTGAGTTCTCCTTGATCTGGATGAGTATAGGCGGTTGTTTAGGTATAGGTATAGGCGGTTTAGGTATAGGTATAGGCGGTATAGGCGGTTGTTTAGGTAACAGGGGGCAGTTCCATGGGTTACTTTAAATAGTAGACAATAGAACTTGAATTGAGTTCTTGCTTTTATCGGCAGCCAGTGAGAGTCTACATAGGCGGGGGTGATGTGGTCATATTTGTTGAGACAGTAGATGAGTCTGATGGCTGTGTTCTGAACGGTCTGTAGTTTTTCTATCATGTTGTTTGGGCATGGTAGGTAGAGGACGTAATATAAATGCGCATGAGTCGAGTCTCTTTCATTTGAAAGGAAACTCTGCAATAAGAGGGTATAGGATGAAGTTAAGAGGTGACAGGCTCCGGAGTAATCTGAGGAAATACTTTTTTACAGAAAGGGTGATAGATGCATGGAACAGTCTCCCAGAACATAAGAGGTGGTGGAGACAGATACTGTGTCTGAATTCAAAAGGGCCTGGGATAGGCACGTGGGATCTCTCAGAGAGAGAAAGAGATAATGGTTACTGCCGATGGGCAGCTCTATGACCTCACAATGCAGGTGAACAGTGCCTTAGCCTATAGGAAGAGGAGATGCAAATGTTAAGAGTCTTAGCCAATAGGGAGAGGAGGAGATGGATGCTGTGGATGGGCCTTTTGGCCTTTATCTGCCATCATGTTTCCATGTTTCTATAATGTCATGCGCATGCGAACATGCACTTGACATCTCTGCGTTGCATCCACGCATGTGCAGATGCGATGCAATCTGCTTTTCAAAACCCAGACAAAGTGCTGGGTTTTGAAAAGCCGTCTGGACGCCCGGAAATGCCCTCTAAAAAGAGGACTGTCCAGGTAAATCCAGACATCTGGTAATCCTAGCAGTTCTTCAACTGGGTGCATCTATATAAGCGCCCCAAGGATGAACAGTGGGACCCTATTCTATAGTGGCACCTGGGCATTCATGTTCTGTTATAGAATACTAACATTAACCCAGTGCATTGAATAGTGCCCTCAGTTACCGTAGCAATAGACCTGGAATAACTGCAGTTGACTAAATGCAGCAGGGATCTGCATGTGGGAGCCCTATCCATGCTCCGCCCACATTCCCTCCTGCTCCGCCCATGTTCCACTCTTGCACCGCCCAGGCCGTATATTCCTCTTGCGTTTAGAAGTAGAGATAGGTTATAGGAAGAGTCAGGGACCACTTGACAGGTCATGGACCTGATGGGCCGCCGTGGGTGCGGACTGCTGGGCTTGATGGACCTCTGGTCTGACCCAGTGGAGGCAACTTCTTATGTTCTTATGTTTACGCATTTTCCCTAAATTCTGTATATGCCATCTAAAGTTGTGCGCATACATCAATGCATGTAACCGATATACATGCACAACGTAATTGATCAATTGGCCTAATCAGTTGCCAATAATTGGCAACTAACACCTTGTAATTGATGCTAATTGGGACTTCTTTAAAGTTTCTTGCACAACTCAAAAAATGCAATTCTATAAAAAGTATATGACAGTCAAAAAAGGGGCATGGTCATAGTCGGATGGGGGACATTCCTTAAAGTTAGGTGCATTGGTATAGAATGCTGGTTTAAAAAAAAAATGTTTGGACAATTTTGTGGAGGAAAAGTCCATAGTCTGTTATTCACATTTAAATCTCTTCTGTTTAAAACTCCGGCCTTTATTCATAAATTATTAATCCCTTATTCCTCCAATAGAACCCTAAGATCAGACCAACAGCACTTACTAATGATTCCCTCGTTAAAAATAATAAATACGCGCCGTCAGTATATCTTCTCAGTCACAGCTCCCCAAACTTGGAATTCTCTCCCCATCTATTTACGTGAAGAAATCAATCTAGACAAATTCAAAAATAAACTGAAAACTTTCTTATTTAACGATGCTTTTGTAATCTAATACCATTGGTTTCTTTTAATTAATATTCAACAAATTTTTGGACCTAACTGTCTTTTCTCTTCACATAATACATTCAACTATTTTTCATCCCATCCTTTTGTGTTTTCCATTTTTGGCTTCCCACTCTGCTCAATTACATTGTAACTTCTTTCCCTACCTTCCTTTCGTTTCCAGTTTGTCTAGTTATCGTCTGTGTCTGGTTAGTTTTTAATTATTTTAAAATTTCTTTTATTTTGTAACTTTTATCCATGTGTAAATTGCCTTGAATATAGACAAGGCGATTAATCAAATAAATATTAAACTTGAAACTTGATTCATCAGTAGCATGGGGATTCTGCATGGAATATCGCTCTTCTTTGGAGTTCTGGAATCTTGTTTACTCTTTGAGATTCTGGAATGTTGCTACTCTTTGAGTTTTTGGGAGGTTTTAGTGACCTGGATTGGCCACCATGAGGATGGGCTACTAGGCTAGATGGACCAGTGGGCTGACCCATTAAGGCTATTCTTATATTCTTAATACAGAGGTACCTTGGTTTGTGAGCATAATTCGTTCAAGAAGCATGCTCGTCAGCAAGATTCGGCAATATCGACGAACTTCCACGCCGGATGCAGGAAGTGTCAATAGTAGCGTCGGCATCCCCGTTGGAAGCACTCGGTAGCGAGTCAGAGGTGGTTTCCCCGGGACTGGAGATCTCGTCGAGCCCTGACACCAGAGCACCTCCCCCTCTTCCTCAGACTGCCAGCTCCCCGCGGGTGGAGGAGCAATCGGAAGGCGGGGAGCTCTTCTCCCAGGAGGCTTTGGATATCAGAGGGGGGGGGAGTCTGGAGCTGGATTCCCGTTTGGAGAGTCCCGTGGAGCCTGAGGTTGCCATCAATAAGAGGGAGAACTGCGAACGGGAGAGTCGCCAATAGGAGGAGAGGTCAGTTGATTTGAACGCAAAAACTGAGCCTGAAAAACTTTCCTATAATAGAGAAACCACGAGAAGTAACCCTAGATGCTATTTGGGATCTTGTGGCGGATCTGGCTATTAATAAATCTATTAGGCCTCAATTGTGTCAATTAGAATTAAAATTAAATACTCATGAAACATATATTAAATTAATAACAAAATCTAAAAAATTTGATCATGTGACACCACTCCTTAAAAAGGCTCATTGGCTCCCAGTCATTCATAGAATTACGCATAAATTATGTACAATTATTTTTAAAACATTAGAAAATAAGACTCCAGCATTTTTATTTAGGTTACTTATCCCCTATTCAGTTAAAAGAATCTTACGATCTAGTGAACGGAACCTTTTATCAATTCCCTCGCTAAAAATTATTAGTACAAGAAGACAATTTATCTTCTCATGTACAGCTCCCCAGATTTGGAATGCGCTTCCCATGTTTTTACGGGAGGAGAAGGTATTTGGGAAATTTAAAAGCGAATTAAAAACCTTTCTGTTTAAAGATGCATTTGCAACTTAATTAAATTTTATTATTCTGCTTTTTTTTTTTTTTTTTATTATTCCAACTTCCTTTTGTATTTTCCCTGAATGTCCTTTCTTTACTATAAAAATGGATTTCATCCCCTCTTTCCTTTTGTTTATATTATAATTAATTATGTGTATGTAATGTTTTTGTCTCCTTATGTATGTATATTTTATTGTACATCGCTTAGAAATCCGATTAAGCGATTGAACAAACCAATTAATAAACTTGAAACTTGAAACTTAAAAATCTTCAAACTGATTTGCAAGACCTTAAAAATTCAAATGTTGCCTCTAAACAGATTATAGAAACATTAATGAGAGATAATATAAATCTGAGAAGGAAATTAGAAACATTAGACCAGTGGTTTCCAAACCTGTCCTGGGGGACCCCCAGCCAGTCAGGTTTTCAAGATATCCCTAATGAATATGCATAAGAGAGATTTGCATATAATGGAAGTGACAGGTATGCAAATCTCTCTCATGTATATTCATTAGGGATATCTTGAAAACCTGACTGGCTAGGGGGTCCCCCAGGACAGGTTTGGGAACCACTGCATTAGACAATATTTCTCGTAACAACAATCTCAGATTAATTAACTTCCCTAGAGTTGCAACAACACCTCCGAGAGATATGTTAAAAACATTATATGATGGAAATACTAGAAATTTCAGAAGAACTGCTGCCACCGTTTACCCAGGTTTATTATCTACCTACACGAAAAGAAGAAGGACAACACCCAAAACCACAAAAACCACAAGATGATCAACAGCCACTAAACATTTCAACGATGCTGGAACGTTCAGATAGAGAAATGGCGACACCAGTAACATCGCTCCTCACAGTTGCCTTAGCGCCAGATAAAAACTGGTTGCTGAGACTTTTCTTCAAAAATAAACTAAAAGAATTCTTGGGATGCAAAATACAAATGTTTCCAGATCTGGCACGAGATACTCCAAAACTGGGAGTTATTGCTCTTGGAGCAACTTTTTTTCTTCGTCACCCATGTAAAATGTGTGATATTGTCTCAAAGGCAAAAATATGTTTTCTTTGATCCTACTCAACTGACAACCTTTTTGTCGGCTGCATGCCTGAAAGCAGGGACAGCATGAGTGCTTAATGATTTGGAGACTTTCCTCAGTTGATTGAATTCCCTGTTTTCTTCTCCTTTTTATTTCTTTGATTCATATTTAGCAATGCTCACTGATCATACTTCTTGGATCTACGAATTGAGGACTTGAGCTGAAGTTAAGCTTTATTTTCTTAAAAATTCCTTGATTGTGGTTATACATAACTGGTAAGGTTTTCTTCTTTAATTAACTTCATCTTTCTGTACAAGTGGATACTTGATATGTTTATGGAAAATATGATAAATACATTTTTTTAAAAAAAGAAGCATGCTCGTAATCCAAAGTACTCGTATATCAAAGTGAGTTTCCCCGGATGATTCATTCTAACATTTCTCCCTCTTTTCCCCTCCCTTCTCCAACCCAGCATATGTACTCCCCTCTCTTTCCATCCCCCCATTTCCCTTTTCTCATCCTCCCGCCTGGTGGGACCGTTGACAGGCCCCGCTCTCAACTCAAGGCCTGCTCCTCCATACAGGCTCCATCAAGGCCTGCTCCTCCATACAGACTTCCTCTCAGCCCCCAGCCACTCGAGAGTGTTACAATACCAGCATCACTTCACGGTACCCGTTATTGCTCCAGGTTCCAGTCCCACTTCATGGACCCATCCGGTTTCCCACTACCGCTATCGGCCCCGTTCTTCTCTGATCACCTTTCACTGGGCATTGGCAGCTCTGCACAGGACGATCACGGGCCCATCTGGTTCCAGTTTCCTGCTATTGCTATCTCCAGTCTCTCCCCCTCATGGCTCCGTTCTACTCTGATTGCCTTTCACCAGGCAGTGTCATCTCCGCACAGGACAAGAGAGGCGATAGTAGCAGGGCGTCAGGGTGGAAATAAAGCAAGGCAGGATGGCAGGGGACATGGCTGAAGAAGGTGGAGGACAGGGTAAATAAAGTGAGGCTGGATGCCGGGGGGAGGGCTTGTGTTCCAGAGCCGGAACGCAGCATTCCCTCTGCCAAGCTCCACCCCCTTTTGCTTCCGCTTCCTACATAAGCTCCTCCCCGCCTCTATGAAGTAGCCGAGATGCCTTTCCTGCCCGCCCTCTACCAATGAGGGCAGACCCTTGCACAACTCTCCCCACCCAGGGACATCCAGGCAGCGGTGGTGCCGATGTGGGTTGATGCGTGTTGTTTGCCGGCTGGAGGTAAGGGTTTGGGGGAGGACAAGCTCGTTGATCAAGTCAACGCTCGTTTTGCGAGTTAAAGTTTGCTCGAGTGTTTGGCTCATCTTGCCAAACACTCGCAAACCGCATTACTTGCAAACCGAGGTTTAAGAACATAAGAAGTTGCCTCCGCTGAGTCAGACCAGAGGTCCATCCTGCCCAGCGGTCCGCTCCCGCGGCGGCCCATCAGGCCTAATTGCCTGAACAGTGTCCATGACTAATTTTGTAACTGCCACTAATCTTCTAATTTTATCCCTATTACCTACCTCTACTCCTATCTGTACCCCTAACTCTGTACCCCTAATTCTATCCCTATTACCTACCTCTACTCCTATCTGTACCCCTTAATCCCTTTGTCCTCCAGGTACCTGTCCAGACCCTCTTTGAAGCCCTGTAGTGTGCTTCTGCTTATCACATCCTCCGGCAGCGCGTTCCATGTGTCCACCACCCTCTGAGTGAAAAAGAACTTCCTGGTGTTTGTTCTAAACCTTTCCCCTTTCAGTTTCACCGAGTGCCCCCTTGTGCTTGTGGTTCCTCGTAATTTGAAAAATCTGTCCATGTCCACTCTTTCTATGCCCTTCATGATCTTGAAGGTTTCTATCATGTCTCCTCTAAGTCTCCGCTTTTCCAGGGAGAAAAGCCCCAACTTCTTCAGTCTGTCAGTATATGAGAGGTCTTCCATACCCTTTATTAGCTTAGTTGCTCTTCTCTGGACTCTCTCAAGTACCGCCATGTCCTTCTTGAGGTACAGCGACCAGTACTGGACACAGTACTCCAGGTGCGGGCGCACCATTGCATGATACAGTGGCAGGATTACTTCCTTCGTCCTGGTCGTGATACCCTTCTTAATGATGCCCAACATTCTGTTAGCCTTCTTTGAGGCTGTGGCGCACTGTGCTGACGCCTTCAATGATGTGTCTACCATCACTCCAAGGTCTCTTTCAAGGTTACTCACCCCTAGCGGTGATCCCCCCATTTTGTAAGTGAACATCGGGTTCTTTTTCCCTACATGCATGACCTTGCATTTTCCTATGTTGAAGCTCATTTGCCACTTTTCGGCCACTCTTCCAGCGTTGTCAGATCTTTTTGGAGGTCTTCGCAGTCCTCCATGGTTTTGACCCTGCTGTATAGTTTAGTGTCATCCGCAAATTTAATAATCTCACATTTTGTTCCCGCCTCCAGGTCGTTGATAAATATATTGAACAGGAGCGGTCCCAGCACCGACCCCTGCGGAACTCCGCTCGTGACCCATTGCCAGTGTGAGTAATGGCCTTTTATTCCAACCCTCTGTTTCCTGTCCGCCAGCCAGTTTTTGATCCATCGGTGGACCTCCCCTTGCACCCCGTGGTTCCATAGCTTCCTTAGCAGTCTTTCATGTGGTACCTTGTCGAAGGCTTTTTGGAAGTCAAGGTAAATGATGTCTATAGATTCCCCTTTATCCACCTGGCTGCTTACCCCCTCAAAGAAGTATAATAAGTTAGTGAGGCATGACCTGCCCTTGCAGAAGCCATGTTGGCTCGGCTTTAGTTGCCTAGTGTTTTCGATGTGTTCCTAGATGCAGTCTTTAATCAGCGCTTCCATCATCTTTCCCGGGACCGAGGTCAAGCTCACCGGCCTGTAGTTTCCCGGGTCTCCCCTTGAGCCTTTCTTGAAGATGGGCATGACATTTGCTATTTTCCAGTCTTTCGGAATCTCTCCAGTTTTTAAGGATAGGTTGCATATTTGTCGAAGTGGCTCAGCTATTTCGTTCCTTAGTTCCTTGAGTACCCTTGGGTGAATGCCGTCCGGACCTGGCGATTTGTCGCTCTTTAGCCTGTCTATCTGTCTAAGGACATCCACTTTGCTCACCTCCAGTTGGACCAGATTTTCATCCTGATCTCCTTTTACGATCTCCTCGGGTTCCGGAATGTTGGTTGTGTCCTCACTCGTGAAGACTGACATGAAGAACTCGTTTAACCTGTCAGCTATCTCTTTTTCCTCTTTTACCACTCCCTTTCTGTCTCCATCATCCAAGGGTCCCACTTCCTCTCTTGCCGGTTGCTTCCCCTTGACGTACCTGAAGAATGATTTGAAGTTTGTTGCTTCCCCCGCCAGTCTCTCTTCATATTCTCTTTTTGCTTTCCTAACCACTCGGTGACACTCCTTTTGGTGTTTTCTATGTTCCTTTTGGTTGTCCTCTGATCGATCCTTTTTCCATTTTTTGAAAGATGCCTTCTTGTCATTTATCGCCTTTTTCACTGCATTTGTTATCCACACTAGGTTTTTAGTTCTATTCTTCTTGCACCCTTTCCTGAACGTGGGGACGCACAGGGTCTGTGCTTCGTGCACCGTGTCCTTAAGTAGGGTCCAGGCTTTTTCTACAGACTCCATCAGTGTTGTTGAGTTTCTTTCCCACCATTTTCCTCATGGCATCATAATTCCCTTTTTTGAAGTTGAGTGCTGTCATTGTAGTTCTATTCACCTTTGTAGATCCAATTTCTAGCCTGTACTGGATCGTGTTGTGGTCGCTGTTTCCTAGTGGGGCTAGTACCGCCACCTCTTTAGCGGGTCCCCCTAGTCCGTTGAAGATTAGGTCTAGAGTTGCATCCCCCCGTGTTGGTTCTGTGACCAGCTGTTCCATAAAACAGTCCCTTGTGACCTCCAGGAATGCGGTCTCCCTCATGCAGTTTGAGTGCCCGATACTCCAGTCTATTCCCGGGTAGTTGAAGTCCCCCATCACCACCACACTTCCGCTTTTGCATACTTGCCTCATTTCAGCCTCCAGATCCTGGTTGGTTTCTTCCGTATGTCCAGGTGGGCGATAGTACAGACCTAATTTTATGTCTGCTCCTGAACCTCCGGATAGCTTAACCCATAGTGATTCCAAGTCATCCGCCCTTACTGCTGTTTCCATCCTGGTTGAAGGTATGGAATCCTTTATATATAGCGCTATTCCTCCACCCTTTTTGTGTGGCCTATCTCTCCTGTAGAGTTTGAAACCTGGCAAAGCCACATCCCATTCATTCTCATCAGTCCACCATGTTTCTGTGACTCCAATTATGTCTAGGCCCTTTTTGCTGGCTAAGACTTCCAGCTCTCCCATTTTAGCCCTTAGGCTCCTAGCATTAGTGTATAGGCAGTGTAAGTCCTGGTTGTTCGCCTTTCTTGCTGGTTTTCCTTGTGGTTTGGCACTCCTGGCGACCCCCTCATGAGTTGCCAGTCCCCAAGCCTCGTCCCGGACGTCCTCCTCTTGTGGTGTGTCTGTTTTGTCCTCTGCCCCTTTCCCCATTTTTGGTTCAACATCCTTGGTCCTGGTGCTCTGCATTGCGTCCTTAGGTCCTTTACCCAAAAATTCCCACTCAGTCCTCTGCATTGCGTCCTTAGGTCCTTTTCCCAAAAATTCCCACTCAGTCCTGATCCCTTTTATACAATCTCCTTGCCCAGTGTCCTTGGCCCCCTGTATTGTATCCTTAGGTCCTTCTTCAAAAATTTCCCACTCAGTTCCAAGCCCTCTTTTACAATGTCCTTGCTCAGTATCTTTATTTGATACTTTTGTCCGATGTGTCAGATCGACTGTCGGCTTTCCCCTCTTCCTCAGTTTAAAGCCAAATCTATGACGCTCTGGACGTTGCGTGCCAGCATCCTCGTCCCAGTCGTGCTCAGATGCAGTCCGTCTCTCCTGTAGAGCTTATTCTTTCCCAAGAAAGTTGTCCAGTTCCGAATAAAAAGGAAACCCTCCTCTTCGCACCATCTCCTGAGCCAACCATTTATTGCTTGTAGTTCACTCTGCCTCCTTGTGTCCGCTCTCGGTACTGGCAGGATCTCCGAGAAGGCTATCTTCCTTGCCCTCAGCTTCAGTCTCCTCCCCAGGATCCTGAACTGATCAGTTAGCGCAGTCCTGTTGTAGTTTCTCCTGCTGACGTCGTTGGTTCCTACATGGATTACTACAGCTGTCTCCTCCGTCTCAGCCCCTTCCAGGATCCTCTCGATTCTGTCGATGACGTCCTTCGTTCTGGCCCCCGGGAGACATGTCACTAGTCGGTCCTCTCTTCCTCCAGCTTTGTGACTGTCCACTCCTCTCAGGATTGAGTCTCCCACTACGATAGCAGATCTCCCCGTCTTCAGCTGTCTCTCTGGTCTCAGGTCTGTGTCAGTGGCGCAGTCCTCCAGTCCTTCCTCCGGGTTCTGTTGGGTCTTCTCACCTGCCTGTCCAGATTCTCTGCAAGGTCCTACTCCTATGGTGTCTGGTGGGTTAGGTCGTCCGACTGTTGGTTCTTCTCTGAGGTGTTGGTGGTCCTGTGCCTCCACCATCCTGCAGGCCTCTTCGATGAATTTCTCGAGCTCTCTAACTTGTTCCGTGATGTTGTCCTCTCTGGCGGTGTCCTCGGTTGTCCAGCACTGTTCCTCCATAGTGCACAGTCCCTCCAGTTCCTGTACTCGAACCTGCAGTCTCCCGACCTCCTTCTTCAGGCTATCCAGTTCCTGACATCGACTGCATATGTACGCCTGCCTCCCGGAGGGGAGGTAGTCATACATATGACATTCGATGCAGAATACTGGGTAGTTCCCCATCCGATCTGTGCACAAGATAGGTGCAGATATTTATTTATTTAAAAAATGTATAAACCGCTTAAAATCTAAGCAGTGCACAAGAAAAACATATGTAATATCGAAACAAACAAAATATCTACAAATAGACAAAATCTGATGTTGATGTTACTTCATCAGATTCCAACTCCTACCAGATTAAATTCTGATGTTCATTTTGATGTTCATTTTGATGCAATATATGATGGTTTAATAATAATTCCCGGTTAGCATACTTAGCTCGTAAAAAAGCTTTCCGTACTGATTTTTTTGGGTACCCCTGGGAAAGAATTCTCTGTTCTAACTCCTTAGATTGTTGTATAATTCACTTTCCTCAGTACACAATCTCCGTAATCGAAGGAATTGTCCAACCGGTAAATTAAATTTCAATTTATAAGGATGATGGATGTGAAATTTTAATAAAGTATTTCTAGATACTGGCTTCCGATATAATGTAGTTTTTAATATATTCTGATCACAAGTAATGGTGAGGTCCAGGAAATCTATGCTGTTAACATCATAAAACAGTCCCTTGTGACCTCCAGGAATGCGGTCTCCCTCATGCAGTTTGAGTGCCCGATACTCCAGTCTATTCCCGGGTAGTTGAAGTCCCCCATCACCACCACACTTCCGCTTTGGCATACTTGCCTCATTTCAGCCTCCAGATCCTGGTCGGTTTCTTCCGTTTGTCCAGGTGGGCGATAGTACAGACCTAATTTTATGTCTGCTCCTGAACCTCCGGATAGCTTAACCCATAGTGACTCCAAGTCATCCGCCCTTACTGCTGTTTCCATCCTGGTTGAAGGTATGGAATCCTTTATATATAGCGTTATTCCTCCACCCTTTTTGTGTGGCCTATCTCTCCTGTAGAGTTTGAACCCTGGCAAAGCCACATCCCATTCATTCTCATCAGTCCACCATGTTTCTGTGACTCCAATTATGTCTAGGCCCTTTTTGCTGGCTAAGACTTCCAGCTCTCCCATTTTAGCCCTTAGGCTCCTAGCATTAGTGTGTTCATATACAGTTATACACATACATATACAGTTCACTCTGGCGGACAGAGTGAACTGTATATGTTGTGACCCAGCAGATGTAAGCCCGACCAAAGCTCTAGAGAAAGTAAAAACCTCCAGGGTTAAACTAGAAACCCGGCAGGGAAAGTCCAGGATCTTGAAAGATGAAGGTGAGGAAGATAATATGAACCACCACCAGGGGAGCTCTAGAGGTCCCTGGTCGTCAGCTGACACTGCTAGGTCAGGCCACGCCCCGAGAGTAGAAAAGCCAACAGTGGCTTTCAAACAAAGCAACAGGTTGGGGAGGAAGTTTGAGCCTTGCCTCCCTAGGGTCCTTCCCAAGCCAAACAGGGTCAATTGTCCTGTCCCTATGGAATGGAGTGAGACTGACACAGCCGAGGACTTATCCAGGCTCAGTGAAGAGCCTATGGAGTTTGAAGAAGTCTGTGCTGATTTGGGAATTGATTACCCTGAAAGAATGCAGGTGGACTTAGCTTGTTGCCACAAACTGTGAGTGGAATTTACAGTGAAATGTTTGGATAGTGTTTTGTTTTTTTGCCATAT
The DNA here is from genome assembly GCF_902459505.1 of Geotrypetes seraphini. Taxonomy (NCBI): domain Eukaryota; kingdom Metazoa; phylum Chordata; class Amphibia; order Gymnophiona; family Dermophiidae; genus Geotrypetes; species Geotrypetes seraphini. Next base: position 142,772,431 of record NC_047084.1, read on the forward strand.
AACACACGAGTTGAGAATTACTGTGAAAAGCTTGGAGAGGCGGGGAGAGGTTTGCTTCCAGCTGGGTGGGAATTTTGTAAAGCTGTTTTTTTTGCTTTAAATTGCAAACCTAGAGCTATCTCCTTCTTCCTGGCATTTGTCTCAAACCTGCCAGAGGCTTGTTTTTCTTTGTTTGAAGCACTGTTGTTTTGCAAAGCAGTGCACTGGACTGTGTGTTGTGCTGCTACCCAAATGACTTGAAAGTTTTGGACTGACAAAGAGAAGCTGAGTTTTCAGCCTGAGTTTGTGTTGAACTTTATTTTTCCTTGTTTTGGACATGTTTTGGGACTGTTAGTTTGGCCATTGCCATTGATATCACTGCTGATGAACGACTTACCTGTATATCGATCCAGAGTAAAGCTGAAAGATATTTTCAACCATTTGATTAAGTTTTTTTTTGTTGTTTTGTATTTGAACTCCAATCCAGCCTGCAGGGTGACTCCGGTCCGGGTCACACGCAAAAAGTACTGTGTTTGTAGTCACCTGTATCTTGGCCTTGCCTGTGTTAGGCTAAAGTGGTGACCACAATGTGTATTCAGTTGATTAAGGATACATACAAACTCCTTCAAGTCTACGCCACATCATTCCAAATAAAAAAAGACATCGTCCAAAAATCTCCTCCGCATTATCACCTTATCAAATTGTTGCAATGGATATATCATGGTGTCTTCCATCCTTGCTAGGTTCAAGGTTGCTACTGATGGGGCTAATGTTGCCCCAATAGCTACCCCCTGTGTCTGTAAATAAAATTTTCCTGCAAACCAAAAATAAAAAACCTAGAACCTAGAATAAAAACTGAATTTTTGGTTCAATTGGTGGAGCTGGTGATCTTGGCAAATTATTGTTGATTTGCAGGAAAATTTTATTTACAGATGCAGGGGGTAGCTATTGGGGCAACATTAGCCCCATCAGTAGCAACCTTGTACCTAGCAAAGATGGAAGACACCATGATATATCCATTGCAACAATTTGAAAAGGTGATAACAGCGAAAACTCGGACCACTTGTAAGTCCCATAATGTCGTATATGCCATATTATGTCCGTTTGACCTTATTTATGTAGGTAGGACGGGATGCTCAATGAATGTGAGGCTAAGTGAACATAAGTCTAGGATTCTGAATGAAGTACGGGAAGCCCCGTTAACACAACATTTACATGCTCATACAATAGGTGATTTATGCTGGCGGGTCATTGACCCTATATCAGAAGGGTAGGAGGGAGGAAATTATAAACAGAGATTGAATTTTGTTGAGCAAAAGTGGATATATACTTTAAATACGGTAGAACTGGGAGGACTGAACCAGGAAATCGAGTGGATGTCCCTGGTGTAAGTCCTGATTTGCTGCCAGTTCTGTGACGTCAGTGGGGAGGAGGTATTTAAAGCGTAACAAAAAAACGCCGCGGCCATCTTATCTCAATAAGCTGTATGTAGATCGGGATGGTGCTACTAAGTTTGAAAAGGGGTAAGGGTTTATTAAATGTTTCTAAACCTGGTTACTTCTATAAGGGGTATATATTTAAAATTGAAATTAAATGTTGGAGTTTAATTACTTTTTCATGTTTCTAGGGGACTTTTCTTGAAACAGCCAGAAGGCGAAACATGTCGAATGACAGGTCCCTTCCCGATGAAACTATGAGGCAAGACTGGCTTAAGATAAGTCAATTAAGTTATACTACTTTTAAGAATTAAGCTATTTGTGATATTAAAAATAGCACTGAGCACTTTTAAATAAGGAAAAAACATGAAAAAAATATACATAATGGGGCTAATGAGGAAGCCATTGCCATAAGTTTGATTGGTGACCATAGAAATGCATGGCACCTAATGGCTAGTCTGAGGCCTTAAGAAAAGTAAAAAAAAACTAAAAAGTTAGAATGAGTGTGAATGACATTGAAACAATTTTGGATAAAATATAGGATAGCACACAGAAAACACAACACCATCTACTATAATAAAACCCTAAGCGCGCATGCGCACTCCTACCTGCGTGATATGTGATCCGTATGTCCGTGTCAGGCAGGAATGCGCAATGCGCGAGGCAGTTGGTGATACAGGTAGGGAATGTTTTCTTTTTTTTTTCACGCGCCGGCCCTGATCCCGTTATCGTCTCTAAGTTGAAGTCCGAGGGGGCAGTGAAGAAGGCGGAAAAAAAAAAGCGGGAAGAGTGCAAGGCCGAAGCCACCACTCCGGAGTTTTCCGCCGGCTCCCTTCCCCCGTGACAGCGAGATCCCGGAAAAGAGCCTCCCCTCCGAACAGGCACAGGAAAGGGGGGTGAGAAGGGGGGAAAGCGAGGAAAGGCTGCCCGATCTCCTTGAATAGCGCGAAGGGGGAGGGAAGCAGGGAAGGAAGGGAGAAGTTAACTCAGCGCCGCCACAGGGTGAGGCTAGGAGAATGAGCGGATGATCAGAGCACGAGGTAGACTGTGCAAAGGGAAATGCGAAAGGTGGAACAGGGAGGGGGAGGAAGCCTACAATGAAAAAAAAAAAAAAAAATTAAACAAAGGCGAACGGAGGCTCTTCTGTAGCTTTAACGGTGATCTCGGTGACGGCTTCAAATTGAGTGGAAAAAAATCCACCGCCTAACAGAGGGAACAAAGGCAGGAGGAAGAGGAATTTCTAGCACCCATTAATGTAACGGGCTAAAACACTAGTATACAAATAATATCATTAATTATACTCTGTGTATTCAGTTCCATGCATACGTTTAATTATCGGAAAAACAAGAGCTCCCAAACCCCAAGAAATAGAACTGGATAAGGGGGAGAGACAAGTCCAAGAATAGTAAACCTGCTCTAAGAACAACCAAATAATAGAAATTTGGTGATGGGGAGAGCCCTCAGTCACACAGCCTCCCACTGGAAACTCCCAGAAGTAATGGCTGTCACTGGCTTACACCCAGAAGGGTGTTAACTGTGAAACATCCCCCAGCTCTCTCCGTGTGAATTAAGTGACGAAAGTGCACGCAAATAGTGCTGAGTGTGAAAAAAATATAAATAACAAATCAAAAAACACATTCTACAATTCAATAAAATTGTCTCTACCCCTTATCCAGGGGGGCCAAAGTATAAATATCAAACGTCCAAATCCAACAAAGCAAAAACCAACTGGAAGTACTTAGCTTCTCCGTGGAAAAGACAGCCAGCAGATGACAAGTTCGTCCAACGGGACTCCGTTTCGGGGGTGAACACCCCCTTCTTCAGGAACAGCTGGACTGCGCTGTGACCCCCAAATCATCCGGCACAGCTTAGTTTGACAAAGCGGGGTTTGGGAGCTCTTGTTTTTCCTGTGATTTTTCATCTCCCATTCACTTTCGGGTTTTGTTACTATTCTACGTTTAATTATCGACAACTTGACATACCTGGGGTCATTTTGGCCCCCATCACTTATAAGCACTGAAAGTTGCTTCAGCTTAATAATTTAGCAAATTCTCACTGTCATGGCACTCAAGTGAAACATTCATGAATATTTAAGGCCTACAGCACAACCGGTGATGTTCCGGTAATGTTTTAAAAATGTTTCTTCTCTTATTCAGCACACCCTATACAAATGTTGTTAGCAGTGGGTTGTTTTTTTTTAACAGCAAAACCTAACAAAATATTTTCACATGTTTTTCAACTTCTCTGATCTCATTGGTTGGGCATTACTTTGCAGATTTGGAGATACATTACGACTTTTTCAGCGCTGCGTTCCACTGCTGACAATGTTGCCTTCATAAACCTGCGGAGTCGGTTTGGCCCCAGGTGTGTATGATCGGTATACTCACATTAAACTAGGTTAAAACAAAACCAAAAAAATTCAAAAGCTGTATTTATCACAGACAACAGGAAACGCATTGTTTGTTATTATCGAAAAGGTACCTGGAATTTGAAATCAAAATTACAATTTATAAGTAAGCAACTAGACTAATTCGTCAGGCACTAGCGTTTTTAGCGCACGCACAAGATTAGCACGCTCTATAGCGCGTGCTAGCTGAAAAATTACCGCCTGCTTAAAAGGAGACGGTAGCAGTTAGCACGCGGGGAATTTTAGCGCATGCTAAAACCGCTGGCGCACCTTTGTAAAAGGAGCCCTTAGTGCATGTTAAGTACTAAGGGCCAAATTCTATAAACGGCGTCCGGATTGTAGGCAGCCAACTGCTGCCTAACCAATCAATCGGGTTGCATGTTTTTTTTAAAACCTCCTGTGGCGTAGGCTTGCCTAAGCTTTCCTCCTGCCATCGATGTACAGGGGGGGAGGGGAGGGGTTGGGTTGCTGCTAAACTTATCGTGGCAGGGAGATCCCTTGTCGTGATAAGCTCAGCGGCAACCCGATTCTCTAACCGGCGCCTGTAAAATAGATGCCAGTTAGAGAATCAGGTTATTAGGCAGGCTTAGGTGTTTGTCCGTGAGGACAGGCGTGATTTTCTATAAGATGCTCATGTGTGAGTCTCTAAAGCCGCTTAGGTGGCTTCTGAGACTGAGCGTCCTATACAGAATCCGGCCCTATGGGCCTAATTCTCTATGTCACCTAAAAAAAATCAGTACCAAATAGTGCAGTGCTAAGCGTGATTCTAGAGAACACAGATTCACTTATGGAATCACGCTTATTACCATCTAAGCAGGCTTAAGCGTCACAAGTCATGCTAACTTTTAGGCACACTTTATTGATGCCAGGGTTTTCTTGGCCTAAATATCCACATCTAAGTTAGGTGCCTACAAGTGCCTAAGTCCAAAATATGCAAAACAAGGTCCATGATTCGCCCCCTAACCATGCCTACTTTGTGGTAGGTGCCTTGGACTAGGATCCTATCTTAAAATGGTAGGAGCCTACCAAGTTTGACGCCTAACATCCAATTGAGTGCAATTTAGGTCAATTCTAGAAACATAGAAATGGCCCATCCAGTCTGCCCATCCGCAGTAGCCATTATCTCTTCCTCTCTCAAAGAGATCCCACGTGACTATCTCAGGCTTTCTTGAAATCAGACAGAGTCTCTGCCTCCACCACCTCTTCCGGGAGACTGTTCCACGTATCTACCTCCCTTTCTGTAAAAAGTATTTCCTTAGATTATTCCGGAGCCTATCACCTCTTAACTTCATCCTATACCCTCTCATTCTAGAGCTTCCTTTCAAATGAAAGAGACTCGACCCACGCGCATTTACATTGCGTAGGTTTTTAAACGTCTCTATCATATCTCTCCTTTCCCGCCTTTCCTCCAAAGTCTACAGATTGAGATCTTTAAGTCTGTTCCCATACGCCTTATGACGAAGACCACGCCCCATTTTAGTAGCCTTATGAGGTGCTGGCTGCCAATTGTGCCGATTAAGTTTTTTGTTTTTTTTAATTATTATTATGTGCCGATTAAGTTGATTAAAGAAAGGCATTTACATCAACTAGGCACACCATTGTAGGCGCCTACTTTAGATGGAGTTTCTAGTATAGAATTCCCCAGTAAAAGCCCATAGGTATAAAATTGGCTTTAGAATTTAGGATGCGTTAATTCCCTTAACATATGTTAAAGATGCATTAAGCCCTAACACTGCTTTATAAATTCCCTCCTGATTATATTTTGTTTCTCTTAAGATTTTTTTAAAAATATATGTTCATATTAGACTTGATTGAGTTTTGTTTATTTTTTTTACTCTACAGATTCAATGGAGACATTTCAAAGATGTTTTTGAAGAATGTTTGAGGCCCTCTCTGCCAAGAGACATTGTAATGTGGAGACTTATCAAATAGCCCATTCAGAGAGCAAAAAGAATCAAGACTCAAGAAATGGAGGTCTCCGAGGATGTGCTCTAAGGACCCATTCATGCAATGACCTACTTCTCGTTAATGCCTCTGTTAGGAGAGTGCACGATCACTAATGGCTCTGAAATTAGGCAACCCTGATGGGATTCACCTGGGAAGAAAGAGGCCCCAATCCAGATAGAGAACTCCGAGGGATAATATCAAAGGAAGAACCTTTTTTTAATATATATATCTAAAAATTTGAGTTATAAGGTGCTGGCAAAGCCTTATAACAAACTGTACATAGAAGTTCCTCTTTTCTGTACATTTCAATTTTGTCAAGGGCAGGATTATCCAGGCTGTTGTCTTCTCTCTCTGCAGGACAGAAATTGTGATTTCGAAATTAGACTCTTCACCGTCCTCCAACGAGCAACAGTTATCTGAATCATTAGTCTCTTTGTAGACATATTTTACTTCATGTTCAGTCTGCCTGTATGAAACAAATTATATGCCTTTGATCTGCAGATATCTTACTTCTTGACTCAGCTCAATACCACGATGCCCCCGTCAAAAAGAACGTCTCTATTTACATCTTGAAACTGAATGAAGAATGTCAGTCGCAGTGGGTTAGAACGATAAAGGCCTTGATGCTTCTTTGTTGATGTGATTGACTAGGGAGGAGAGACATGATGGCTGTCTGCTGGCATTGTATTCAGAGTGCTGTATCAGCAGGTTTGTCTCTTCATAGAAACATAGAACATGGCGGCAGAAAAGGGACCACGGCCCATTTAGTCTGCCCACACTAATGGCCCACCCCCTTCATGTTCTGTTTTTGGAGTCCACTTATCAAGTTGTACTGCACGTTTTTGGGTTTGTTTGTTTTTTACCATGATGGCGCCTAATACGTGTTGCCATGTACTTTGACACACATACATTTGAGACTTAAACATACAGGTGCATCGCCAGTTCCAAACCTTTGTCAGATTAAAGGTTTTGCCGAACCAACGGTGGTCATCTTTTAGAACCCCGGCACCTCTCCTCCTCTCTGCCTCTTCCCTCCCCCGCACCTCTTTAAGTCTTTGCCGGCAGCAAGCGGCATCAGCAACCCTCTGCTCGCACCGGCCTTGGCTGTCCCCATAATGTTACTTCCTAGCCGCGGGACCGGGACGTCACGTCAGAGGGAGAGACGAGGCCGGCACCAGCATCAGGTTGCAGATGCTGCTTGCCGCTGGTCTAAAGGAGGTGCCAGACCATCCGTTACCAGAAAATCAATGGTGTGTTTGTATTAAAATGGTATAGAGGGGGGAATTCCTTCCAGAATTGTTTCTTTAGCTCTGTGGAATATTGTTGGAATGAACATGCTATGTTGCATTAAATATTCTTGATTCAAGGGTCATTTCATAAATAATGCACACTATTTTTTAAAATTTACATGTTTTGTTTTGGGTTTTTTTTTTCAAGTATTTCTGTACAATCCTTCTCTATAGTCCCCCTGCTTTGCAATGACCGAGTCCCAACATCTGGGAAGCTTCACTATTCCATCCAAGACACCGTTTTTGTTCAGTTGCCGAATGGCTCGGGTACCGGCGGGAAAAAGCTCTTCCAGAGATGCAAAACGATGTCCACGCATAGATTACATAGAAACATAGAAATAGACGGCAGATAAGGGCCCACGGCCCATCTAGTCTGCCCACCTTAATGTCCCTCCCCTACCTTTGCCCTGTGAATAGATCCCATGTGCCGATCCCATTTGGCCTTAAAATCAGGCACGCTGCTGGCCTCAATCACCTGTAGTGGAAGACTATTCCAGCGATCAACCACTCTTTCAGTGAAAAAGAATTTCCTGGTGTCACCTCGTAGTTTCCCGCCCCTGATTTTCAACGGATGCCCTCTTGTTGTCGTGGGACCCTTGAAAAATAAGATATCTTCCTCCGCCTCGATGCGGCCCGTGAGATACTTGAACGTCTCGATCATGTCCCCCCTCTCTCTGCGCTCCTCGAGCGAGTATAGCTGTAATTTGTCAAGCCGTTTTTCGTATGGTAGATCCTTGAGTCCCGAGACCATCCGGGTGGCCATTCTTTGCACCGACTCCAGTCTCAGCACATCCTTGCGATCATGCGGCCTCCAGAATTGCACACAGTATTCCAGGTGGGGCCTCACCATGGATCTATACAATGGCATAATGACTTCCGCCTTACGACTGACGAAACCCCTTCGTATGCAGCCCATGATTTGTCTTGCCTTGGACGAAGCCTGCTCCACTTGATTGGCAGACTTCATGTCCTCACTGACGATTACCCCCAAGTCTCGTTCTGCTACCGTTTTTGCTAGGATCTTGCCATTTTTCAACTTTGAAAAAAGGTCGAAGTCTGGTGGACTCATGTCTGGACTGTAGGGAGGAGCTACATCCTCAGCACCCTGGGGTTGTGGGTTCAAACCCCACGCTGCTCCTTGTGACCCTGGGCAAGTCACTCGGTCTTCCATAGCCCCAGGTACATTAGATAGACTGAGAGCCCACTGGGACAGATAGGGAAAATGCTTGAGTACCTGATTACACCACTTAGATAACCTTGATAGGTGGTATATAAACACCTAATAAACTTGAAACATGAGGTAACACCTCCCAGCTGTACGAGTGGAGAGCTCCATCCTCCCCAATGCCAAAAAGATTTTGATGAGCTCTAGAGAATGACACGGTGTCAAAATTCATCACCGTTCCCGTCCCCGCGGATAACCGCGGGAAACCATCTTCATGTTATTCTTTAAGAATCAAAGTATAATTGGGCATAACCACTGACCCGCAAGCTTTGCTTTGAAGAATGCTGGTGTAGAAGGACCGAGGTTGAAATAGACGCTAGAAAATGACATGGGATTATTTCCCGCGGTTATCCGCGGGGACGGGAACGGTGATGAATTTTGTCACCGTGTCAAACAAATGATGATTCTTGCTTATGATCATGAAGGCATCATCATCACAGACAAAGTTCCATTTGGAAGAAGTGTCACAGCAGTGTATTATTGTGATTTGGAAAAATGCACAAAACTCAACCTCAGTTGCTCTTGGCTGGGCCACTCATTCTTCACGACAACGCTTGCCCACACATAGGGAATGGCGTCATTGAAAAGCTATGCAAATACGGCTGGGAGGTGTTACCTCATGCTCCCTACAGTCCAGACATGAGTCCACCAGACTTCGACATTTTTCTAAAGTTGAAACAACCTATTCGTGGACATCGTTTTGCATCTCTGGAAGAGCTTTCTTCCGCCGGTACCCGAGCCATTCGGCAACTGAACAAAAACGGTGTCTTGGATGGAATAATGAAGCCTCCCAGACGTTGGGACTCGGTCATTGTAAAGCAGGGAGACTATATTGAAGGATTGTACAGAAATACTTGAAAAAAAAAAAATTAAATATGTAAATTAAAAAAAAATAGTGTGCATTATTTATGAAATTACCCTCGTATTCCACCTTTTTGAAGTACAACCAAAAGAGTTAGCCTGTTAGATAAAAATACTTTTTCTGTCCCTAGTAGGCTCATTACCTCCTTCTTTTACAAAACCACAATACCAGTTTTAAGCGCCGGCTTAAATGCTCCGAGCTGCTCCAGACGCTCATAGGCACTCTATGAGCGTCAGAGCAGCACACCGGCAGGTGTTAAAAACCGCTATCGAGGTTTTGTAAAAGGGAGTGGGGGGTAAGTTTTGTACCTACAGGCAATAAAGAGGTGCGTGACTTGTCCAGGGCCACAAGGAGGCGCTGTGAAAATCAATCTGGGCGCTTCTGTTTCTCAGCCCACTAAACCAAATAGTAGGCTATCCCGCCACTTCACTGGCTGGGGCATTTCCTTGTTTGTGTACCTTGAGACACTGTTTTGGGAGACTATAAGGGGTAAAAAATACTTATTTATTTTTAGTGTTTATAATATCCGCCTAGAACTGGCATGGTCTGGTGGTATATAAGAATAAAGTTATTATTATTATACTAGTCTTTAAGCCCGTTACATTAACGGGTGCTAGAATACTGTTCACCCTCTATGTTGCCCCTTCCATTCACTGCCCTCTCTTCTCTTTCTATCTCTCTCTTTCTCTCCCATATGGCCTCTCTCCATCTCCTCCTTCCTTTTGCCTTGGTCTGGCATACCTTCCTCCTTCCCTCCAAGGCATTCTCTCCCCCTCTGCTCCCTTTCCTCATTTAACTACTTCATTGGTCAGCAGCAGCATTCACAATTCATTGCTGTTGCTGGCTTCAGGTCTTTCTCTCTGGCCGGTCCTGTCTTCATGAAAACAGGAAGTAGGCAGGACCGGCCAGAGAGGAAGGCCTGAAGCCAGCAACAGCAGCGAATTGTAAACGCTGCTGCTGCCTGAAGCACCCGAGGCAGACGCTTCTCTCTCCTCCCAGCCCAACCCCCGCTGACTCTGCGACCCTCCCAGCAAGATGACTTTAATATCAAACCTCCCTCCAGCGTTGGCAGTCGCTGCACGTTAAACAGGCTGCTTCTGCTTTCTTCTGCCGTTGAGGCTCTCTGTTGCGTCATTGATGACGTAATCAGTGAAGCGGCAAAGGGACTCAACTGCAGGAGAAAGGCCGAAGCAGCCTGTTTAACGTGCAGCGAGTGCCAACACTGGAGGGATGTTTGTACCGGTGCAGAAGCGATATGTCTCCCCCCCTCCAGTACCTGTGCAGCACTTTGCTGCCGCGCATCCTCCCATGGGGGGGGGTGTTGCACAGTGTGAGCGGTGAGAGCGGCGATCTCCAGTTGGGGGGGAGGGGGGTGAGAGCGGCGATCTCCAGTTGGGGGGGGGTTGCACAGTGTGAGCGGTGAGAGCGGCGATCTCCAGTTGGGGGGGAGGGGGGTGAGAGCGGCGATCTCCAGTTGGGGGGGGTTGCACAGTGTGAGCGGGTGTGAGCGGCGATCTCCAGTTGGGGGGGAAAGGGGGGAGAGCGGCGATCTCCAGTTGGGGGGGGGGGGGGTTTGCACAGTGGGAGCGGGTGAGAGCGGCGATCTCCAGTTGGGGTTTTTTTTATTTTTTTTTGTTTTAAGTTGAAAGCCTGCGCTGCAGCTCCTCTCTCGATCCTGGTGCAGTTCGAGAGAGGAGCTGGTACCATTGACAGTGAGAGGCGGGGGTGAGGAAGGCCGCTGCAGCTGTGTAATTTTTTATTTTTATTTGAAAGCCGCCGCGAGCAAGTGGTGACGTAAAACCCGCGCATGCGCAATCGTGTTTTCGCGACGGATCAGGGAACACGTTTTTTTTAGTGCGCATGCGCGGCCTACCATTTTATTATATTAGATACCACTTATAGTTGAAGTGGTTTACATTCAGGTACTCTTGCATTTCCCCCTATCTGTCTTGGTGGGCTCACACTAATGTACCTGGGGCAGTGGTGGATTAAGTAACTTGAAAACTCCAAACACCTAGGTCAGGGGTGTCCAATGTCGGTCCTCGAGGGCCGCAATCCAGTCGGGTTTTCAGGATTTCCCCAATGAATATGCATGAGATCTATTTGCATGCACTGCTTTCAATGCATATTCATTGGGGAAATCCTGAAAACCCGACTGGACTGCGGCCCTCGAGGACCGACATTGGACACCCCTGACCTAGGGGGATATACTCACTTCTTCCCTAATTAAAAGGAATTCAATTTCAATATAATTTTATGCTATACCATGTTCAACTCAAAGGATACCATAAGGAAAGGAGCAATGAGCCTCAGACTCCCAGCCTGCCACTGCTCATTAGTTTTCAAGCTGGCTTTATTCATGAGCTAATTCATTGGCTCAAAAACCTCCTCCTCCCAATGATATTCTATTAATTTTATAGTTTTTTTAACCAAAAAATTAATTTGATCATTTTTAATAAATGTTTTTTAAAGTTAATAATAAGTTATTTTTCATTTTTAAATAAGTTTTTATGTTTTAAAAAAACTCCTCAGAGCTAAACACTGCATTCCAAACGTTCTTAAGCTTGAAGGGGCCTGACAGAGATACTCGGGAGTGACCATAAAATCACTTCCCGCTAGTGTATTAGAACTGCGGTCGGATGAGTACTAGCATAAAATAAGCTTTAAGCTTTAAGCTACTTATCTTATGAGCAGTGGCAGGCTGGGAGTCTGAGGCTCATTCCTCCTTTCCTTATGATATCCTTTGAGTTGAACATAGTATGAAATTATATTGGAATTTAGTTCCTTTTAATTAGGGAACAAGTGAGTATATCCCCTAGGTGTTTGGAGTTTTGAATTATTAGTTTCCTTGGGGGGGGGGGTGATTGTGGAGTGTTTCACTTAGTAATTTGGATTAAGTAACTTTCCCAGGGTCACAGGGAGCAGCATGGGACTTGAACCCACAACCTCAGGGTGTTAAGGCTGTAGTTCTAACCACTGTGCCACACACTCCCACAAAGATGAGGTATTTCTTAGTGAAGATGGCTACAGGCCAATGTTGGGTATGAAACTTAACCCCTCTTTTACAAAGGTGCGTTACGCTTTTAAGCGTGTGCTAAATATTAGCGTACGCTAAACATGCACCAAACACTAACGGGTGGATGTTATCCTATGGACGCGTTAGCGGTTAGCGCATGTGTTGATTTAGCGTGGGCTAAATCCGCACTAAAATGCTTAGCGCGCCTTTGTAAAAGAGGGCCTAAGGTGCGCTAACCGATTAGCGCGCTAAACGCTAACGCGTGCATGTTATATGGATGCATTAGTGGTCAGCGCATGCGTTGATTTAGCTCGCGCTAAATCTGCGCTAACATGCTTAATGCGCCTTTGTAAAAGAGGGCCTAAGGTGCGCTAACCGATTAGTGCGCGCTAATCAATTTAGTCTATGGACACGTTAGCGTTTAACACGTGCTAATCGATTTAGCGTGCTAAATGCTAATGCGTGCATGTTATCATATGGATGCATTAGCAGTTAGCGCACACGTTGATTTAGCTCACGCTAAATCTGCACTAACATGCTTAGCGTGCCTTTGTAAAAGAGGGCCTAAGGTGCGCTAACCGATTAGCGCGCGCTACTCGATTTAGCGCGCACTACTCGATTTAGCATGCTAAACGCTAACGCGTGCATGTTATCATATGGATACATTGGTGGTTAGCGCACGTGTTGATTTAACTCGCGCTAAATCTACGCTAACATGCTTAACGCGCTTTTGTAAAAGAGGGCCTAAGGTGCGCTAATTGATTTAGCGCGCTAAACGCTAACGCGAGCATGTTATCATATGGATGCATTAGTGGTTAGCACACGTGTTGATTTAGCTCGTGCTAATTCTGCGCTAACATGCTTAACGTGCCTTTGTAAAAGAGAGCCTAAGATGTGCTAACCGATTAGTGCATGCTAATCGATTTAGTGCACACTAAACGCTAACGTGTGCATGTTAGTCTATGGACACGTTAGCGTTTAGCGCGTGCTAATTCGATTAGTGCACGCTAATCAGTTAGCACACCTTAGTAAAAGAAGGGGTAAGTCTCAGTATGCTAATCACATGCAGAGGTATAGCGAGGGTAAGAGGCACCCAGAGTAGTGGCACCCCCGTGCCCTCCTCTCTGCCCACTGTTCCTGCCACACACCCCGACTCCTTCCCCGCCCCCCATGCCACACTCGCGCCCTCCCTTCCCCTGCATCACTTTAAATCTTCGCTAGCGCGAGCAGTTTCTCTGTCCTGCTTGCGCCGTCATTGGCTTTCCCTCCGATGTCATTTCTTGGCCATGTGACCCGGAAGTGATTTCAGAGGGGAGCCAGGCCGGCACGAGCAGCAGGGCCGAAAAATTGCTCGTGCTGAGAAAGATTGAAAGAGTTATCGAGGGGGGGGGGGGCTGGTAAGGGAGAGCATGAGCATGGCATGGAGGAGCAGAGGGGTGCCGGTGCCCCCACCAAGACGGCACCTGGGGCAGTCCTCACCCCCTTACCATGCCAAGGATCACATGATAACTTCCTAGCATGCTTTTGTAAAAGGACTCCCTTTCTGAGAAGTTCAAAAAGTGACTTCAATGGAAAAGGTTCTCGAGGTTTTTCCACTGTATTTTATCAAATTGTATCTTATTTTACTGTATAATTTTAGAATTTTATAGCATAATTTTAGTATTTTTATTGTATAATTTTAGTACTATTTAGAGTACTGTATTTTTAATCATTGTTTGTATAAACTTATTAACGTATGTAAACCGCCTAGAACTTTGCGGTAGGGCGGTATATAAAAAAATTATTATTATTATTTGCTGCTCTCTTACCACCTGGATCCAGGCCTAACTTGAGGGTACAAAGCCTTACTGCTGTTGGCTTTTTTGGCGAACTTGATACACACAGGCATCCCGTCCAGATTCTTCAATTTTTTTTTGTGGCATTTTTTAGCCCCCCTATTTTACCATGGACCCCTGACGAAGGTTTGTCCGAAACACGGACCGTGTCGGGTCCCTTTATTGGTAAAAGGGTTTTATATATTGTGTTCTTGTCATATTAAAATTTGCCTGCATCTTGTACACAGTCTGCAGTTTTGTTTTGGTTGCTCCTGAGTAGCTAGGAGGCCATCGTATAGTTATTTTTCAGTTTAACTTGTTTGATCAGGGGGGGTGTGAATGGGGGGGGGGGTGTTTTTCTATGTCTGATTGAGGTGGTTTGGATGAGGCAGTTGTTCAGGTAGTTTGGGCTGTCTCCCACTTGGAAATGGAGGATGGGGAGGACTTGGGAAGCCAGTACGCAGAACAAAATACTTTAATCATGGCCTTCTCTTCAAACTACACTCTCATTTGTGACTGCCTTCTGCTGAAGCAATTAACCACTGACTCTTTCCTACTTAGCCAAATAAACGTTAAGCACATGTTTCCCTTTAAAACCCAACGGGAGCTATAGATCAGGGCTTCTCACACTCCTGGAAAGCAACGCTGGTGGAACATCTGCAGCAGAATTTTTTGCGACAGCATCTGGCGAAAGACTAATAAAATAAAGTTGTTTACTTAATTCACCCTGCATAGTTTTGCTGAGCTAATTTATTTAGAACTAGTTGTTTAGCCCGTTACATTAACGGGTGCTAGCAGCCCTTCTCCCTTACTTTTACCTCCTCCCTGTCCAGCAGCACCCCCACCAATTCCCTGCTCCCCCTATATAGCAGTAGCCCTTCTCCTTTTATCTCCCCCTGTTCAGCATCACCCCATTTCCAGCTCCCCATATCCAGCAGTAGCTCTTCTCCTTTGCAGGAGCCCTTCTCCCTTCCTTTTACCTCCCAACCCCCCCCCACCCCCGTCTAGCAGCACCTCTTCCCTGCTTCCCCTATCCAGCAGTAGGCCTCCCTTCCTGTTACCTCCCCCCCTGTCCAGAATCACCTCTTCCCTTCTCCTCCTGTACTGCAGCACCCCCTTACCTGCTCCCCCTGTCCAGTCCGGTGATCTCCAGCCATCAGGCTGGCTCCTGCAGGGAGTCTAGTTCCTGTCCGGTCCCTGCCAGGCGTGCGAGCCTGCTCCGCCCCCTCCCGACCTGCCGGGAGTATTTGAATTAGACCCGACGGTTCCTGTTGAGGGAAGCACTCCTCACCGGACTCAGTGGGGATCGTGAGAGGAGCCACCGCCGCATCTTTCAAAGAATCGTAAGCCGCGCATGCGCACTTCCTATGTGTCGCTACAGCTCACGGAAAACCGGCACACACTTAGGAAGTGCGCATGCGCAGCTTACCATTTTATTATATTAGACTAGTATTTTAGCCCGTTACATCAACAGGTGCTAGAATATATGTCTGTCTGTCTTTATTTCTGTCTCTCTCTCTTTCCCGCTGTCTTTCTTTCTGTCTGTCTCTCTCCCTGGCCCCCTTTGTCTGTCTGTCTTTCTGTGTCTCTCCCTGTCCCTGTGTTTTTCTTCTTTTCTTTCTGTCTCCCTTCCTCCCGCTGGTGCTAGAATATATGTCTGTCTTTCTTTCTGTTTCTCTCCCTACCCCTGTCTTTTTCGTTCTGTCTCTCTTCTTCCCGCTGTCTTTCTTTCTGTCTCTCTCCCTCCCTGGCCCCTTTGTCTGTCTGTCTTTCTGTCTCTCTCCCTGCCCCTGTCCCTGTGTCTTTCTTCCTATCTCCTTCCTACTTTTACCGACTGGCTATCCATTAAAACTCCCCATAGGCATCTTTGAAGTTAAAAAGAAACTTTGGCCCAGCATGTAGGTCAGGGGTTTCTCGGGCTGACTGCCACCCGCTGCTGGTGGCTCCGTGCTCAGTGCTCGCCCGCCGCGGCCTGCAGCCGCCAACAGCCGTGGCGACCTGCAGTCGCCGGCAGCCGACAGCCGCCACGGCCTGCAGCCGCCGAAAGCCACCGCGGCCTACAGCTACCACGGCCTGCAGCCACCGACAGCCGCCACGGTCTGCAGCTGCCGACAGCTGCCGCGGCCGACATCCGCCTTGGGGGAAGAGAGAAAGAGAGAGAGATTCTCACGCATGCGCTCTCCTACCTGTGGTGCCCTACAGCGCACGGAAAACGGGAGTACACAGATGGGAGTGCGCATGTGCGGCTTAGGGTTTTATTATATTAGATAAGAAGGCATAACCAAAAGTAACGCTCGGGAAAGACCTCGACTTTCCCACTACAAAGGAAGTTAAACTGCTTCGTCATCTCTTCTGTCTCCTACTTAACAAAGACCTTGGCTTTCTTTCCCACTACAAAGAAATCCAAACTGCATTGTCACCTCTTTCTTTCCAACTACCTCTGAAATGCTTTCATCTTTCCCTTATATATACTGATGTTGCCTGTTGCTTATTTCTGATTTGAGGAAGAAAGGGTTATCTTTGAAAGCTAATCATAAAGTACATTAAGTTAGTCCAATAAAAAAAAAAGTTTTGTTTTGGTTTTTCCATTGTGTTTTTTGTTTCATTTCTACATCTTACTGGGAAAGAATTAGAAAGTGGTGCTGGAAATCAGACATACAGATGGCCGTATCGTTTCGCTGCCAGCTAATAAGGGTCAGTGCAATTTTGCAAAAGGTCAGGCACATGAGAAAGGAGATTTCATCAGAAGCAAACCAGTGTGAAAATTGTAAAGTTATTAGGGTATGGTAAAATTCCTATGGCGATTAACCTTCTACAACAAATTTGGCACAGGCAACTTCTGTTAAAGTCAGAGATATTAGGCATTACGTTAGAATTACTTTTTCTGAACCTTTTCTTGCTCGGATAGGAAAATAATATTGGATCGGGTACAAAGCTCTGAATAAACAGCAGCTCTGTTTTGACCTCCTATTGAGAAAGACATGGGGGAAGCCACAGCTTGCCCTGTATCAGTAGCATGGAATGTTGCTACTCCTTGGGTTTTGGCCAGGTACTAGTGACCTGGATTGGCCACTGTGAGAACGGGCTACTGGGCTTGATAGACTTTTGGTCTGATCCAGTACGGCTGTTCTTGTCCTCTTACATGTGCCAAGTAAGGACAATCAAGCCATTGTAACATCACTGCTGAGGTTGGCTCTGAGGCATTATGACATCACAATCTCAGCTCTGGAATGTTGCTGTCATTGGGGTTCCGGAATCTTGCTATTCTTTGAGATGCTGGAATGTTGCTACTCTTTGGGTTTTGCCCAGGTACTGGTGACCTGGATCGGCCACCATGAGAACGGGCTACTGGGCTTGATGGACCATTGGTCTGACCCAGAATGGCTGCTCTTATCCTCTTACGTGTGCCAAGTAAGGACAATGAAGCCATTGCAACATCACTGATGAGGTTGGCTCTGAGGCACTGTGGAATGAGGCATTATGACATCACAATCTCAGATCTGGAATGTTGCTCTCATTGGGGTTCCGGAATCTTGCTATTCTTTGAGGTGATGGAATGTTGCTACTCTTTGGGTTTTTGCCAGGTGCTAGTGACCTGGATTAGCCACCGTGAGGTTGGGCTACAGGGCATGATGAACCCAGTATGGCTGTTCTTATATTCTTATGTGAGCCAAGTATAGGACAATCAAGCCATTGTACCATCACTGATGAGGTTGGCTCTGAGGCATTATGACATTACAATCTCAGCGCTGGAATGTTGCTCTTACTGGGGGTTCTGGAATCTTGCTATTCTTTGAGAATCTGCATGGAATCTTGATGCTCTTTGGGGTTCTAGAATCTTATGTTACTCTTTTGGATTCTGGAATGTTGCTACTCTTTGGGTTGTGGCCAATTACTAGGGACCTGGATTGGCCACCGTGAAACAGGCTACTGGGCTTGATGGACCATTGGTCTGACCCAGTAAGGCTGTTCTTATGTTCCTAGGAAAACTTGGAGATGAGAATTTCCACTGTAGCGCATGAGAAATAAAAGAGAAACCAAAGAAAATAAGGTGATATCTTTTTATTGGACAAGACAGTTTGGCCTTCAAAAGCTAGTTTAAAAATGTATTGTTAATCCAATAAAAAGGTATCACTTTTTTTTTTTTACTTATTAACTTTTTAAAGAGGAATTTTTATTAAGCTGCATTAGGTGCCAGTGTTCCTAAAGTCGCTTAAAATAGTGGACCACAGGCTGTATTCAGACATCCTATGGTAACTTCCAAATCTGTATATGCTAACCACACACTAAAATATATACAGTAAAACCTTGGATTGCAAGTAACTTGGTTTGCAAGTGTTTTGCAAGACAAGCAAAACATATGATTCAATTTTAACTTGATATACAAGCAAGGTCTTGCAATACTAGTACATACAGTATACACACATCACAACTGAGCCGATGGTTCTCTCTCTGATGCTGTGGGAGCATAGTGACTGTTCTAAATGAGCGAGGTCGCTGGAGAGAGGGAGGCAGGCAGGCAGGTTGGCTTTAGTGCGGCAGGGAGGGAGGGAGGCTGGCTTTGGGGGAGGGGTGGGACAAAGGCTGGAAGGCAGTGAGGGGGGACATAGGAAGGAGCACTGGGGGCACTAAGGACATGGGAAGGGGCACTAAGGACATAGGAAGGAGGCATTGGGGGCACTAAGGACACGGGAATGGGCACTAAGGACATAGGAAGGAGGCATTGGGGGCACTAAGGACACGGGAATGGGCACTAAGTACACGGAGGCATTGGGGGCACTAAGGACACGGGAATGGGCACTAAGGACATAGGAAGAAGGCACTGGGGGCACTAAGGACATGGGAAGGGGCACTAAGAATATAGGAAGAAGGCACTGGGGGCACTAAGGACACGGGAAGGGGCACTAAGTACATAGGAAGGAGGCATTGGGGGCACTAAGGACATGGGAATGGGCACTAAGGACAGGAAGGAGGCATTGGGGGCACTAAGGACACGGGAATGGGCACTAAGACATAGGAAGGAGGCATTGGGGGCACTAAGGACACAGGAAGGGGCACTAAGGACCTAGGAAGAAGGCACTGGGGGCAATAAGAACATGGGAAGGGGCACTAAGGACATAGGAAGGAGGCATTGGGGGCACCAAGGACACAGGAAGGGGCACTAAGGACATAGGAAGAAGGCACTGGGGGCAATAAGGACATGGGAAGGGGCATTGGGGGCACTAAGGACACAGGAAGGTGCACTAAGGAAATAGGAAGAAGGCACTGGGGGCAATAAGAACATGAGAAGGGGCACTAAGGACATAGGAAGGAGGCATTGGGGGCACCAAGGACACAGGAAGGGGCACTAAGGACATAGGAAGAAGGCACTGGAGGCAAAAGGACATGGGAAGGGGCACTATGGACATAGGAAGGAGGGATTGGGGGCACTAAGGACACAGGAAGGGGCACTAAGGACATAGGAAGAAGGCACTGGGGGCAATAAGAACATGGGAAGGGGCACTAAGGACATAGGAAGGAGGCATTGGGGGCACCAAGGACACAGGAAGGGGCACTAAGGACATAGGAAGAAGGCACTGGGGGCAATAAGGACATGGGAAGGGGCACTAAGGACATAGGAAGGAGGCACTGGGGGCACTAAGGACACAGGAAGGTGCACTAAGGAAATAGGAAGAAGGCACTGGGGGCAATAAGAACATGAGAAGGGGCACTAAGGACATAGGAAGGAGGCATTGGGGGCACCAAGGACACAGGAAGGGGCACTAAGGACATAGGAAGAAGGCACTGGAGGCAAAAGGACATGGGAAGGGGCACTATGGACATAGGAAGGAGGGATTGGGGGCACTAAGGACACAGGAAGGGGCACTAAGGACATAGGAAGAAGGCACTGGGGGCAATAAGAACATGGGAAGGGGCACTAAGGACATAGGAAGGAGGCATTGGGGGCACCAAGGACACAGGAAGGGGCACTAAGGACATAGGAAGAAGGCACTGGGGGCAATAAGGACATGGGAAGGGGCACTAAGGACATAGGAAGGAGGCACTGGGGGCATTGGGGGCACTAAGGACACAGGAAGGTGCACTAAGGAAATAGGAAGAAGGCACTGGGGGCAATAAGAACATGAGAAGGGGCACTAAGGACATAGGAAGGAGGCATTGGGGGCACCAAGGACACAGGAAGGGGCACTAAGGACATAGGAAGAAGGCACTGGAGGCAAAAGGACATGGGAAGGTGCACTAAGGACATAGGAAGGAGGCATTGGGGGCACTAAGGACATAGGAAGGAAGGAGGGAGGAAATAGAAAGGGACAATTGTTAGGCCTGAGTGCAGAAAGAAAGAAATAAGAGACTCATGACAGCAAAGAAAATGATTTTATTTTCAATTTAGTGATCAAGTTTTGAGAATTTATATATCTGCTGTCTATATTTTGCACTATATTTGTCTGTTTTTCTATAGTTACTGAGGTGCCATTGCATATTTTTTAAGTCATTTGCCTTGACATCTTTGAACCCCCCAAATATAAATGATAATTAACATTTTCTCTGCGTATAGTGTGCTTTGTGGTTTTTTTATTTTTAATTTTATGGTTACCATTGTGAATTGATAAGATATCACGTGTACATGAAAAATGAATGGAAGAAATTGGGGGGCGGGGCTAGGATGGGATAGGGGGGCGGGCCTAACAATTAATAGATGTCCCGTTATGATGAAAAAAATAAATGTCACCTTATTCATATACAACTGCCTTCATTTGCTTCAACCAGAGTCCACAAGACGATAAAGGACATTCAGTCAATTACATTCTAAAGACTTGAAATATAAAACAAGAATTAAAGAATCTGCTTTCCACGATGTATACTCATTATCCATCCATGATCCATGCACTTCTGAAACCCCCAGCCCCAGCCCTGTAAGAATCCTCAAATTTCAAATCCATAGGACACCAAAAAAGGAGTTATTAGTGGGATACACTGAAAGACATGCAGTGATTTATGCTTCCTTTCCCCTTTATAACAAGGAAAAAGAGCTTCTGTGGGTTTCTATTCACTCTTGTCTGTGATCTCCCCGGTCTGTGTAACCTTGTTCGTATGACGGTGGGGTCCCATTAGATTCTGATCTTTAAGTTACAGAAGTGGGCCTTAGATCATAAGTATCTTTGAGAACAAGCTTCTCTTTGTGCTTTGCAATCGCAAGTATGGGCAAAAGACTCAAAAGAAATTTCACTCCGTAGGAGTGGTTTCATACCGCCTGCTTTAATGTTCACGGATTACACACGAAGCTTGCATTTCACAAAATTAATAAGACCCAGTTCTCAATTTTCTCGCATTAGTTCCATCCCCTTTTGGGGCTCGTTTTCAAAAGAGAAAAATGTCCAAAAAGTGACATAAAGGGGAAGATGGATGTTTATCTCACCAAAACCTTCCAAATTGCTCTTTTCAAGACCCATTTTGTAGACAGATTTCTGTGGTGGCTATCTGCTGTGCTTCTAAGGGCCTGTTTTACGAAGCCACGTTAGCGGCTGCGCTGCGGTAACGGCCTCGAAGCCCGTAGAGATTTAAAGGGCTCTGCGGCCGTTTGCCGCGCGGCTTTGTAAAACAGTGGGTAAATGTCAAGGTTGTGTGTGGGAGGTGTCGTTTGGGCGGGACTAGGGTAGTCCATGTAAATCATTCCTGGCCATCAACCTTTTTTTAATGTAGTTCCAAAATTTTGATTGAAATTTTTGTATAATAACATACAATAAAGCAGGAGAAACAAATTTAACAAACTGCTCATAACGATTATTAACGCAAAGCTTAGGGATATTAAGAAGCAAAATCCTTGAATTAAACCTCCTTCCCCCACCGATCCCATTGGCTGAGAGTAAAAAACGAACATCCATTCATACCTACATACATCTCCATTCTTTCACTAAACACTTCCCCCTCCGAATCCGCAGTTTCAGCATCCGCGGATTTGGTTTTTCGCAATTTATATTTTAGGGGGGGGGGAAGCTTTGTTTCAGGCCTCCCTCCCGCCTTCCCCCCGGCATCCCGGCCTTACCTGGTCTAGCAGGCTTTTGGGGCAGGATCGATCTTCCTACGCTCTTGCCCCGTGCAGATCGCCAATAGGAAATGGCTGCCGTGAGCTCCCATCGTAGTCTCAAGCGAGTTTCCCTTATTTCCTATGGGGAAACTCGCTTTGATATACGAGCAATTTGGTTTACGAGCATGCTTCCGGAACGAATTATGCTCGTAAACCAAGATTCCACTGTAATTAGGGGCAGAGAGAAGGGAAGTAGTCAAGAAAGCACCTGATAGGTTGTGAACTGCCCTCGCTCCATCCAATGAGCAGGCAGGCAGGAGGGACGAAGAAATGTTTGAACCATAAAACCAATGGACATATTGAACTCTGTGTGCCTACTTTTGTCATTCTTAGGTTCAAACAATTTTTATTGAGGATAAGAGGTGATAGGCTCAGGAGTAAATCTAAGGAAATACTGTTTTACAAAAAGGGTTATAGATAGGTAGAATAGTCTCCTGGTAGAGGTGGAGGAGACAAAGACTGTGTCTGAATTCAAGAAAGTGTGAGACAAGCACGTGGGATCTCTTAGGGAGAGGAGGAGATAGCGAATGCTGCGGATGGGCAGATTGGATGGGCCATTTGGCCTTTATCATGTTTCTAGAATCATAAAGCTCTATGAGATTATAATGCAGGTGTAAAGAGCCTTAACCAATAGGGAGAGGAGGAGAATAGTGGATGTTGGCTAGAGCTCTTTACACCTGCATTGTGAGGTCACACAGCTTTATGGTTATAGAGACATAGAAACATGATGGTAGATATAGGCTAAGTGGCCCATCTGCAGCATCCACTGTCTCCTCCTCTCCTTATTGGCTAAGGCTCTTAGCATTTGCATCTCCTCTTCCTATAGGCTAAGGCTCTTTACACCTGCATTGTGAGGTCATAGAGCTTTATGGTTATACAGTAGAAACATAGAAACATGATGGCAGATAAAGGCCAAATGACCCATCCACAGCATCCACTATCTTCTCTCCCTATTGGCTAAGGCTCTTAACATTTGCATCTCCTCTTCCTATAAGCTAAGGCTCTTTCCACCTGCATTGTGAGGTCATAGAGCTTTATGGTTATAGAAACATTGTAACATGATGGTAGATATAGGCTAAGTGGCCCATCTGCAGCATCCACTATCTCTTCCTCTCCTTATTGGCTAAGGCTCTTAACATTTGCATCTCCTCTTCCTATAGGCTAAGGCTCTTTACACCTGCATTGTGAGGTCATAGAGCTTTATGGTTATAGAAACATTGTAACATGATGGCAGATAAAAGCCAAATGTTTCATCCAGTGTGCCCATCCACAGCATCCATTAATTTCTCTCCCTATTGGCTAAGGCTCTTAACATTTGCATCTCCTCTTCCTATAGGCTAAGGCTCTTTCCACCTGCATTGTGAGGTCACAGAGCTTTATGGTTATAGAGACATAGAAACATGATGGTAGATATAGGCTAAGTGGCCCATCTGCAGCATCCACTGTCTCCTCCTCTCCTTATTGGCTAAGGCTCTTAGCATTTGCATCTCCTCTTCCTATAGGCTAAGGCTCTTTACACCTGCATTGTGAGGTCATAGAGCTTTATGGTTATACAGTAGAAACATAGAAACATGATGGCAGATAAAGGCCAAATGACCCATCCACAGCATCCACTATCTTCTCTCCCTATTGGCTAAGGCTCTTAACATTTGCATCTCCTCTTCCTATAGGCTAAGGCTCTTTCCACCTGCATTGTGAGGTCATAGAGCTTTATGGTTATAGAAACATTGTAACATGATGGCAGATAAAGGCCAAATGTTTCATCCAGTGTGCCCATCCACAGCATCCATTAATTTCTCTCCCTATTGGCTAAGGCTCTTAACATTTGCATCTCCTCTTCCTATAGACTAAGGCTCTTTACACCTGCATTGTGAGGTCATAGAGCTTTATGGTTATACAGTAGAAACATAGAAACATGATGGCAGATAAAGGCCAAATGGCCCATCCACCGCATCCACTATCTTCTCTCCCTATTGGCTAAGGCTCTTAACATTTGCATCTCCTCTTCCTATAGGCTAAGGCTCTTTCCACCTGCATTGTGAGGTCACAGAGCTTTATGGTTATAGAAACATAGAAATATGACGGCAGATAAAGGCCAAATGGCCCGTCCAGTCTGCCCATCCGCAGTAACCATTATCTCTTTCTCTCTCTAAGAGATCCCACGTGCCTATCCCAGGCTTTCTTGAAATCAGACACAGTCTCTGTCTCCACCACCTCTTCATCATCTTATAACAGAAACTGCACAGCCCAAAATAAATGGGAACATATAACAGACTTTGGACAAATGGGACCCCAGAGCAGGAAAGTGTATTAAACAACAAAAGAAAGAGGACGATAATGCTGAATACTGCAGGAAACAAACAGGACAGGTAAAATTTCTCTATAAAGTACATCCGGGGTTTTGCTAGCTTTGTCCTAGACCCTGGTAGACTCAAAACACAAAAAGTGGACCTAAAAGCTGAAACAGGATCTCTCAAATGGCAGCACACAGCACTTACCACTGGATCAGCGGATTATAAACGATTTTGAGTTCTGATTATAAGTTATCCGCTATAATAAAATCCGAGGAGGGGCATAATCGAAAGGTACATCTAAGTCCGTTTACGTCCATCTTGCAAGTTGTCCAAAGTAAAAAACAGCCTAAGACACATTTTCGAAAGATACGTCCAACTTTTTTTTACTTTCGAAAATCGTATAATTATACGTCCTGCCAATCTAATCATCCAAGCCGCTAAATGGTCCATCTTTATATCATACTAGCTGATGCCCCGGCGTTGCACGGGTATTTAATTATAGCAATAACACTGTAAATGGATTCAAATAAAGATACTTTATAGTGGTGAATGAAAATATTTTTTTACTTTATAAAAAGTACAATATTCAAATTATAATGTGAAATATTTGACAAAATGAATACAATACAACTAACACAAAACTTGATTATAAACAACATTTTTAGTTTCACCTCCAGGAGCAAGAACATATACATTATTGGGTGAACCCACCCTTCCCACGTGTGCAGGTGGGCTGCGAGACCCCCAGAACCTATCACCCCAGGTAGTGAGGGATCTGCATACCAAGTTTCGTTCAAATCGGTCAAGCCGTTTTTGCGTGATCGCGGCACATACACACATACATACACACACACATACACACATACATACCTCCGATTTTATATATATAGATTTCCGTCCAACTTTCCATCCAAGTCCAAAATGCCTAGAACAAGCCCTGTTGGACGTGGGAGGGGTCTGCAATGTGATGGACTGCACATCCAGACATGCCACTAAATAGTGGGGTACCTTACTGCTGTGAACTTTACAAAAAGGGTGCCATGGCTTCTCCTCACTACAGCTCCCTTATAGGTGACGGTGAGCCCCCCAAACCACCTCCAGAATCCCCTGGACCCACTTATCTACCACCCCAATAGCCCTTATGGCTGCAGGAGCCACTTATATGCCAGTGCAAAAGGGTTTGGGGGGTGTATAGAGCAGTGCACATGTTTCAGTATCAATGCAATGATTACAGGGGCTTATGGGCATGGGTCCTCCTCTCCATGAGTCCCTAACCCACCCCCAAGATGACTTAAGCTGCCTCTGGACTGGACGACTAGGCTTACCTATGGTCTGAAGGCTGAATTTAAAAGTTATGATTAAAATTTTTATGGGGGGTGGGGGTGGGGTTGGTGATCACTGGGCTAGTGTGTGGGGGGTCTGTTTTATGTGTTTGCAGTGCTTATCTGGTGACTTAGACCATGTTTTACATGGTCTAAGGCAGTGGTTCCCAACCCTGTCCTGGAGGAACACCAGGCCAATTGGGTTTTCAGGCTAGCCCTAATGAATATGCATGAAGCAAATTTGCATGCCTCTCACTTCCATCATATGCAAATCTCTCTCATGCATATTCATTAGGGCAGTGGTTCCCAACCCTGTCCTGGAGGAACACCAGGCCAATTGGGTTTTCAGGCTAGCCCTAATGAATATGCATGAAGCAAATTTGCATGCCTCTCACTTCCATCATATGCAAATCTCTCTCATGCATATTCATTAGGGCAGTGGTTCCCAACCCTGTCCTGGAGGAACACCAGGCCAATTGGGTTTTCAGGCTAGCCCTAATGAATATGCATGAAGCAAATTTGCATGCCTCTCACTTCCATCATATGCAAATCTCTCTCATGCATATTCATTAGGGCAGTGGTTCCCAACCCTGTCCTGGAGGACCACCAGGCCAATCGGGTTTTCAGGATAGCCCTAATGAATATGCATGAAGCAAATTTGCATGCCTCTCACTTCCATCATATGCAAATCTCTCTCATGCATATTCATTAGGGCAGTGGTTCCCAACCCTGTCCTGGAGGACCACCAGGCCAATCGGGTTTTCAGGATAGCCCTAATGAATATGCATGAAGCAAATTTGCATGCCTCTCACTTCCATCATATGCAAATCTCTCTCATGCATATTCATTAGGGCAGTGGTTCCCAACCCTGTCCTGGAGGACCACCAGGCCAATCGGGTTTTCAGGATAGCCCTAATGAATATGCATGAAGCAAATTTGCATGCCTATCACTTCCATCATATGCAAATCTCTCTCATGCATATTCATTAGGGCTAGCCTGAAAACCCGATTGGCCTGGTGTTCCTCCAGGACAGGGTTGGGAATCACTGGTCTAAGTCACAACGTCCAAGTTCCGTCTAGGCTCTGTTGTAAAACTTTCGGTTCTACATGCTGTACGACTAAGTCTAAGCCGGCCCACGTCCTACCCAATTCCCGCTCTCGACACTCCTCCTGAAACGCCCCGTTTAGCTTTGGTCGTTCAGCGACACTATGAAGGCCTAGGTCATTTTTAAATACGTCCAAAACCCGGTTTTATTATCGCCGCTTGGACGTTTTTGAGAAATGTTCACCCAAGTGCCGACTTAGGCCGGTTTTTGGATGTTTTTCTCTTTTGATTATGAGCCCCTTAGCGCGCATGCGCAGTTGAAACTTCGCGCGGCCGTGATCCTTGATCCGTGGCTGCATGTCGCAGCATGCGCAGTAGGAGCTTTCGGCGGCTAGCAACGCAAGCGGCAGTTTCCCCAGCAACGTTACTGCCCCAATCTCCAACTGGCGACGCCTCTCCTTCTTACCCTCCAGACCAGCAGCGGCAGCAGCCGCTGGGCATTTGCTAGGCCGGCCCACTTTTGATAATGCGAAGCGGGCCCGCCTAGCAAAAGCCCCGAGGCTGCCCGGCCTAGCAGATGCTGGACAGTGAGCAGGTAAGGGAGAAGGGGTACTACTAGACAGGGGGGGAATAAAAGGAATGGAGAAGGGCTACTGCTGGACAGGGGGAGCAGGGAAGGGGTAAAAGGAACGGAGAAGGGCTATTGCTGGACAGGGGGAGCAGGGAAGGGGTAAAAGGAACGGAGAAGGGCTATTGCTGGACAGAGGTAGCAGGGAAGGGGTTAAAAGAACGGAGAAGAGCTATTGCTGGACAGGGGGAGCAGGGAAGGAGTAAAAGGAACGGAGAAGGGCTACTGCTGGACAGGGGGAGCAGGGAAGGGGTAAAAGGAATGGAGAAGGGCTACTGGTGGACAGGGGGAGCAGGGAAGGGGTAAAAGGAATGGAAAGGGGCTACTGCTGGACAGGGGGAGCAGGGAAGGGGTAAAAGGAACGGAGAAGGACTACTGGTGGACAGGGGGAGCAGGGAAGGGGTAAAAGGAACGGAAAAGGGCTACTGCTGGACAGGGGGAGCAGGGAAGGGGGTAAAAGGAACGGAAAAGGGCTACTGCTGGACAGGGGGAGCAGGGAAGGGGGTAAAAGGAACGGTAAAGGGCTACTGCTGGACAGGGGGAGCAGGGAAGGGGGTAAAAGGAACGGTAAAGGGCTACTGCTGGACAGGGGGAGCAGGGAAGGGGTAATAGGAATGGAGAAGGACTACTGCTGGACAGGGGGAGCAGGGAAAGGGTGCTGCTGGACATGGGGGAGGTAAAAGTAAGGGATAAGGGAAAACAGACAGGGAGCAGAGAGAAAGAAAGAAATGCCTAAGTCTACACATCTATTTTAGCACCCGTTAATGTAACGGGCTAGAAAACTAGTGAGTATATAAAAGGGCTTTTTAAAATTATTTACATCCAGAAAATGCTTGTAACGTTCCAAAAAAGATAACTTCATCTGCCCTCTTCTTTCCCTTCTGACATATGTCTACTTATACCAGCGAGATGGATCTTCATTGGATAAATTCAAATCATTTCTGCAATTGGTATTCATGCCTGCTGGTTCAGATGGATTATTATTAGTGTGATAGACAGGTAACATTAATGTCAAATTAACATAAAATACAAGGATGACAATTTGCGGGCATTTGCATAATTTCCTTTAGAATCCAAAGACTTTCTTCAAACTGATCCTCAAGGACAAATAAAGACATATTAGCTTACTCCAATATATTTTTTTCTGTGCATTCAAAATGCCAAACCTTAATTATAATATCACAAATCAATGGTTTGCATCTCTGTATATAGGAAATGATATACGGTCTTGTTTCATAGCCTTTCTGATTTTTAATACGTGACAGTCAAAAACAGTGTTCTTCAACCTTTTGACACCTATGGACCGGCGGAAATAAAATAAATATTTTGTGGACCGGCAGTTGAAGAACACTGGGCTAAGTCGTGGGCCAGACCCCACCCAGCTCCATCCCAGACCCCGCCCCCATAATAGTACTAATTGTAACACCATTTTTTCCATTCATTTTTCATATAAACACACATACAATATAATCGTATTAACAACACATAATGGTTAACCACAAAATTAAACTACACAAAGCACACCGTATGCTTCTCAATATTCATTCCTAACAGAACACAGATAACCCCTATGCAAATAAGGGACCAAAAACTAAAAATACTAATATATACAAACGAAACCCTAAGATTCAAGACTCTGCATGCATTACAACCCCAGAGGAAAAGAAACAAATGCATTTCTTCCTGAACAGTGCAAAATACAGACAGCAGATGTAAATTCTCAAAATTGACACAATTCAATCACTAAATTCAAAAATAAAATCATTCCCCCTGTTGTCGTCTCCCTCCCTCCATGCTGTGCCTTGCCTTCTGGCCTGCTCCCGCCTGGCCGTTTTATGCCGCCTCCCGGCATTATCTTCGGGCCGTCTCCTTCTTCCTCAGTGCTGCAGTGTACAAAGCCGTGGGCAGCAGCTACTCTCGCATCCCGTGCCTCATCTTGAAGCCTTCCGTCTGACGTTGCAATGTCAGAGAGAAGGCTTCCGGTTCAGGCTCAGGACGCACGTAAGAGCCTCTGCCCATGGCTTTGTGCACTGCAGCACTGAGGATGAGGGAGCCGGCCCAAAGACAACGCCGCATCAATCGTACCGCGGACCGGCGGCTGAAGAACACTACCTCGGGCCCAATGCACGTGCCAGTCCTGCAGACCGACAGGAAATTTCTGCGGACCAGCACCGATCCACGGACCAGTGGTTGAAGAACACTGGTCTAAAAGATGCAAGGTGGCACTCCCTCAGAGACACATATTGTCATACTTCATGTTAATCTTTATTTAAAATTAATCCACACAATAGCATTTAGGATATTCAGAACAGCCCTAGAAACGTTGATAATGTCTTTGCTGTTTTAATTCATCCATTTGTAGAGTCTGATTTATAGTCTCCCTTCAATAAACATAGTATAGGACTTTTATAAGGTACTGTAGCATGAAAGGAAAAAGAGAGTCTTCATAGAACATAAGAATAACTATTCTGGGTAGGACCAATGGTCCATCTACCCAATATCCTATTTCTAACCATGGCCAGTCCAAGTCACAAGTACTTGGCAGAAACCCAAATCATAGCAACATTCCATGCTACCAATACCAGGGTACGCAGTGGCTATCCCCTGTGTCTCTCTCAATAGCAGATTATGGAATTTCCTCCAGGAACTTGTTTAAACCCAAATACGTTCTCTGACCATCTTTTTGTGCTGACTAATCCAGCTAAGTGAGGTCCGCCAGCTTCCAAGGCCACAATTTCCCAATGGATCCGTAAAGCCATTTCATCAGCATACATTGTTTGTGGGAAACAGTCCCCTGTTTCCTCGAAGGTGCATTCGACCATAAGTATAGCTTTGTCATGGGCAGAAGCAAGGGAAGTCTCTTCGATGAAGCGGTAGGGTGGCAACTTGGTCCACTTTACATAACTTTGCTAAGTTTTACAGAGTGGATGTGGCGACAAGAGAGGACATGCTGGCGCAGTCAGCCCATCCTAGATTTCTGTGACTGTACGTCCCACTTGTCTAGAATGACACCTATTGCAATGGAAAAAGAGATTAGGTTCTTACTTTGCTAATATCTTTTCTAGTAGATAGGTATGTCATTCTGGACCCCCACTCTGTCAGTTATTTCCAGTGTCTGCCTACTGTATCATTAAGAATGTTCTCCAGGTTTGATAGCTGGAGGCCAGTAAGTCCTTTGGACCATGAAGAGTAGTCAACTGCTAGTTATTTTGGGATACTATTTGAGCTTCTTTAAAGCTTCTGCCGGCATGTTCATTGTACTGTTTTGAAAGGAAACTCTGGAATGAGAGGGCATAGGTGAAGTTAAGAGGCGATAGGCTCAGGAGTAATCTAAGGAAGTACTTTTTTACAGAAAGGGTAGTAGAGGCGTGGAACAGTCTCCCAGTAGGGTGGTGGAGACAGAGACTGTGCCTGAATTCAAGAAAGTGTAGGATAGGCACATGGGATCTCTTAGAGAGAGGAAGAGATAATGGTTAGTGCGAATGAGCAGATTGGATGGGCCATTTGGCATATATCATCCATCTTGTTTCTATGTTTTGAGCAGAACAGATTAATTAACATAGTAACATAACATAGTAAATGATGGCAGATAAAGACCCGAATGGTGCATCCAGTCTGCCCAACCATACATGCTCTATAAATTAATAATTTAATTTAAATGAAACATAGAAACATAGAAAGATGACGGCAGAAAAGGGCTACAGCCCATCAAGTCTGCCCACTCTACTGACCCACCCCATTAAGTCTGGGTGCTAATGACTTAGTTCTTTAGCTCGACCCTCGTAGTGATCCTACGTGGATGTCCCATTTATTCTTAAAGTCGAGCACGCTGGTGGCCTTGATCACCTGCATCGGAAGTTTGTTCCAGTGATCCACCACCCTTTCTGTGAAGAAGTACTTCCTGGTGTCACCATTAAAGTTCCCTCCTCTGAGTTTGAGTTCGTGCCCTCTTGTGACCGATGGTCCTTTGAGAAGGAAGATGTCCTTTTTCTTAGATATTTCTGGGCCAGAAACCCAGAGCTCTGCCCAGTACTGTGCTAAGGTTCTATCTACTGGAGTCTCCATCAAAGCTCACTCCAGCTCATCTAAATTATCTCAGCCATCAAAATCCTCCCCAGCCCATCCTCAATTGAATGTCCATATACGGGACACAGACTGTGCAAGTCTGCCCAGTAGTGCTGCCCGATTCAGGAAAAAATATCAGCCTATTGAATCGATTTTTCAATTCGATTTGATTTTCCTGCCCAATTGGGCAAAACCGGAAGTTATATTAGATGTACGGACTCCGGCGGCAGAGGGAAAGCCTTTCTAGCAAGGGGAGCCGACTTGAATCGGTGAGTTCGTTTTTTTGTAAAATGAATCGATTCACCCAAAGTGAATCGGTGAATTGATTCGAATCACGAATCAGGCAGCACTACTGCCCAGTACTGGCCTTAGTTCCTTCAATATATACCCATTATTTTTTACAGTAACATAGTAAATGACAGCAGATAAAGACCCAAATGGTCCATCCAGTCTGCCCAACCGTACACCTACTTAACCTAATTTTGGTAGAACTCTTGCTTGCTTGAGGACTAACTATAAATGTCAGTAGAGCTCCCAGTGAAGTAGGAGGGTTAAAGAAAAAATCCGGTTTGGATTCCTGCACAGGCTCATGGCCATGGGGAGATAAACCACCTGTCCAGAATGACACACCTATCTACTGGAAAAATATTAGCAAGGTAAGAACCTAATCTCTTTTTAAATGTCTGAGCCTTGGATTTTTCCTGATTTATCTACAGTTACACAAAAGAGGCGCCAATCATTGGCCTATAGATCAAGAGTGAATGCCTTGGGGGCCAATTTTGTATTGAAATTTCCTTGTATTTGTATTGTATTGCTTGAGGGTTTAACTTTTGCTTTCTTTGACCCAAAACAGCTATTGGATTTTCATGTAGCTAAAGGTGATTAAGGTGACTGTATGACATGTCCGGGTTTTGAAAAGCTTTCCTTCACGGATGTCCTGGCCAATGAGAGCAGGCTGGGGCGTGACCAGGACAGGGCATGGATGGGTGGAACTGGCGGGCCTGGGGGGAGGGTCTATGGGTCCAGTAACCCTATGTATGACTCTTCAATGGGGAGGGAATGCTGTGATCAGGCTGAGACAATGATGTGGGGAAAGCTTCCGGGGAAAATATTTTGGTTTTTTCCTTATGTATCTTGGATCTTATTTCTGACAAATTGTGGACTGTTTTAAAGATAATGTTTCCCTGATATTTTGATTTCTTTTTTGTTATATTACTGAAATTCCATTATCATGGATATACTGAAGTGATTGTAAATTTGAAATGTTAGAAAAATAAAAGTTTAAAAAAAAAATGTCTTGAGTCTTTCCAGTTGTTTACAGGTTGCCATTTCAAAACATGGATGTTTCCAAGATAAGGTCTTTAATGTTATTATTTTTTAGAAATTTCTCGCAGAATTGATGACAGAGTATACGTTGACGTGGTTGTACCTCAAAAGCAGTGTTTCTCAACTGAGACCTGGAGCGCCCCCTTGCCAGTCAGGTTTTCGGGATATCCACATTGAACATGCGTAAATTTGATTTGCAAATGCTGCCTCCATTCTATGCAAAATTCTTTCATGCGCATTCATTGTGGATATCCTGAAAACCTGACTGGCAAGGGGGCGCTCCAGGACCGAGTTGAAAAACACTGATCGAGTGAGTGAGTGTCAACGGCATGTGGAGCTCCTTGAGGCTCCGATCTGTGTCGTAGTTTTTGTTCGATCTTTTTCTGGCACCTCTTGTACATTTGATTATGAGCTTCTGGGTTGATTGCTTTAACAATGCAGATGATCTTCAACTGGTGTTTTATGGATTTTTGCTTGGAATAAAGTTATAGCTAACTTAATTGCTGTTTAGCTGCAGTATCAGCATGGCTTTTGGATCATAAATGAAAATGAAATAGAAATAGAAACTTATTGGATTTGGGCTCGGAATAACCTTCCTCTTCCGCGATGCATTTGATATCATATAGAGTCTCACTTATTCCATCTTTTGCAAACATTAAATAGCTCTGATATTATGACCCCCCCTCATGTTTTATCCTAACCCCACTGTCACCTTTTTCTATCTCCAATATGTAACTTTTAACCTTCCCTCCCTACCACCCTCACTTTCCAGTTTGTCTTGTAATGTTATTTATGTTCACACAATACAATACTATTAAATTAATTATATATATACTTTATTGTTATTTTTTTTTCTTTTCTATCCTGTAATCTTATTGTAAACCAGCTAGATATTAATTTGATGGTTGGTATATCAAAATTAATAAACTTGAAACTTGAAACTTGACAAGTTTACACATCTTGAGGAATTTAATCTCATTCCAGAAGGGACACTTGCTAGTCTGGGGATTTTACTTGATTCTTGTTTATTGATGTCAGTGCAATTATCTTTCATCATTCATTCTTGTTTCTCATTGTGATATCTGCAGCAACTATGGCTGGGATGGGCAGGTCCGATGAATTCAGGAACGAAAAATATGCAGATGGGGCGATCGGAGAAATGCCCCCATTTGCCTGCACGGAGCGCTCTATAGCAGGGGTCTCAAAGTCCCTCCTTGAGGGCCGCAATCCAGTCGGGTTTTCAGGATTTCCCCAATGAATATGCATGAGATCTATGTGCATGCACTGCTTTCAATGCATATTCATTGGGGAAATCCTGAAAACCCGACTGGATTGCGACCCTCAAGGAGGGACTTTGAGACCCCTGCTCTATAGTGATCCCTGCGCATGCGAAGACCATCTGTAGATGGTCTGAGCATGCCCGTCTGAGACACGACCTTTTTTTTTTAACTTGAAAACTTTTTTTTGTTATGGTTTTAGCCCTGCGAGCCCATGGATTTAACCACTTTAAACCTGTGGGTTAAAACCATGGGCTCACTGGGCGAGAGAGCTTCATGGAAGGGCAGGAGAATGGCAATGTGGCAGAAGAGATTCAGGGAAGAGCAAGAGAACGGCGATGCGGCAGGAGAGATTCGTGGAAGATCGAAGCAGAGCAGGGCAGCATTCGGTGCGAGCAGGCAGGAGAGATTGCAGGGCAGAGAGCAGGGCTTCCAGTCGGAAAGACGTTTTCGACTGGTCCCCAGCAGTCGCTTCTTCAGGTGATCGGCCAGCCCAGTCAGATTGGAAATTTGTTGTTGTGAAACGCGTCCCAGCCTACTTTGCATGCACGGATTTGAAGCGGATCGCAGGAGAGGTAAGTGAATCAGGCCGGATGGAAATTTGTTAGTAAAGGGATCGCAAACCGATCGGTACACAATCGGTTTGCTTTGTGAATCTAGCCCTGTGTGATTTTGGACTGCTGATTTTGCTTCAATGCTTCATTGTTTGGTGACAAACTTGACTATTGTTTTTTTTTTTTTTCTATTTTGGATTAGATAAGTTAGAGCAGGGGTAGGGAAGTCCAGTCCTCGAGAGCCGTATTCTAGTCGGGTTTTCAGGATTTCCCCAATGAATATGTATGAGATCTATTTGCATGCACTGCTTTCAATGCATATTCATTGGGGAAATCCTGAAAACCCGACTGGAATACGGCTCTCAAGGACCGGAATTCCCTACCCCTGAGTTAGAGAGAGTGAGTGAGAGTGTTATCTGCATAGATATTAACCTAGCAGAGATGTGCGATCTCTTGTATATCTTCTTTATTAACATTCTTCCTGATCACACAAAGGGCTCCTTTTGCTAAGGTACGCTAGCGTTTTAGCTCACGCACAAAATTACCGTGTGCTAAACTGCGCGGTACATTTCTAGAATAACGCCAGCTCAATGCTGACGTTAAGGTCTAGTGCGCGCTATTCTGCGCGTTAAGGAACCCAAAATCTTAATTTTTGACTAGGAAAGATGCTTTTATGTCGTTACCCTGCTTCAACCCAGGTCACAAGTACTTGGCAGAAACTCAAATAGGGTTAAAGGATATTTCATAAATTATTATATCTATATATATAAAATCGGAGGTATGTATGTGTGTGTGTATGTGTATATGTGCCACGATCACGCAAAAACGGCTTGACCGATTTGAACGAAACTTGGTATGCAGATTCCTCACTACCTGGGATGATATGTTCTGGGGGTCTCGCGGCCCACTTGCACACGTGGGCGGAGCTACAAACAGAAAATCAGATTTCACCCATTCATGTCAATGGAAAAAATGTAAAAAGCTGCCATTCTCACTGTAAGTCAAAAACGGCTTGACCGATTTGAACGAAACTTGGTATGCAGCTCCCTCACTACCTGGGGTGATATGTTCTGGGGGTCTCGCGGCCCACCTGCACACGTGGGCGGAGCTACAAACATAAAATCAGATTTCACCCATTCATGTCAATGGAAAAAATGTAAAAAGCTGCCATTCTCAAAGTAATTCAAAAACGGCTTGACCGATTTGAACGAAACTTGGTATGCAGATCCCTCACTACCTGGGGTGATATGTTCTGGGGGTCTCGCGGCCCACAACTCTATGTTGCTTGCTCAAGGGTGGGTTCACCCAAGAATTTATATGTTCTTGCTCCTGGAGGTGAAACTAAAATTGTTGTTTATAATCAAGTTTTGCGTTACTTGTATTGTATTCATTTTGTCAAATATTTAACATTATATTTTGAATATATGTGTGTGTGTGTATGTATGTATGTTCCAGCATAACTCTTCAATGCATGGACAGATTTCAACCAAACTTGACATACACATTACTTACTATCTGAGGACAAACACTGTGGGGGTGGGAAGGGGGGGGATATGTAAAAATGTTTGAAAATGACAGATTTTACTATCTACCCCATAGTGTTTTCGGGCTCACACATGAATACTCAGCATAACTCTGAAACGCATGGAGAGATTTCAACCAAACTTGGTACACATATGACTTACTATCTGGGGAAAAATATTGTGCAGGTGGGACGGGGTAAAATACTGTGGGGGTGGGAAGGGGGTGATATGTTAAAATTATCAAAAGCGACAGATATTAATGTCCAACCCATAGTTTTCGGGCTCGCAGAGATGAATACCGACACTCCCGATGCCGTTTAAGTCTAAGTTCAGCCCCATAGAGAGGGACATTCCTTTGGGACATGTGGAGGGTAGGGGGTTGGGACATGGGGGTGGGGCATATGGGACATGTGTGGGGGGGGGGTAACGTGTGGGGTGGGACATGTGGGACATAGGGGGGTGGGACATGTAGGGGGTTGGACATTTTGGGATAAATAAATATCCGGGCAACGCCGGGTAATCAGCTAGTATTACATAAAATAGGTAAAGATATACCTTTAAGTTGCCTTTTTTTTGTTTAATAATATTACTTAACTTTTTTTTATATGTATAAATCTTTTACATACACCCAATTACTAAGGGGTGATGACATTAATTCAATGTTAGTGAGGAAAGAAAAACGCTGGATTTTTTTATTTACAAAGTCTAGCACCGGCTGGACTCGATAGAGACTGGGATGCCTAAAAATGAGTTTTGTTCATTTCTTTATTTGATTTGGCAGGTATTAACGTCAAAATGAATAGAGTCGCCATGGCGATACGTTGAGCGCGTTGTTACGTACGCCACATGCACATGGCGCTATGTGCGTGGGGAACGGAGTTAAAATGACGGAGAGGCCGCCGTGCACTTTTGGCTTGAGAATTTTTGCAGTGGCTGGCGCATTTGATATAATAAAAACCGAGAGTAAATAAGCTGAGTTGGGTGGAAGTTTTTTATGTTCGTCGTGCTGTTAAATATCATAGCAACTGATGTTAGTACACTTCCCCCTCCGTATTCGCGGGGGTTAGGAGCAGAGCCGGCCCACGAATATGGAAAAACCGCAAATAATATTCAGGCCGGTTCTGCCGCTAACACCCGCTTCCCCCCAGCTATTTTAAGCCCTGAAAGCCCCCCCCCCTTAAGCCTTACCTGGTGGTCTAGCGGGTTTTCAGGCAGGAGGTAGGCAAAGGTAGGGGAGGGTCATTAGGGTGGGCAGACTGGATGGGCCGTGGCCCTTATCTGCCGTCTATTTCTATGTTTCTATGTTTCTATGAGCGATCTTCCCACGCTCCTGCCCCGTGCAGATCGCTCACAGGAAATGGCTGCCTTGAGCTCCCGTAGCCTCTCGAGCCATTTTCTGTGAGCGATCTGCACGGGGCAGGAGCGTGGGATGATCGCTCCTGCCTGAAAACCCGCTGTACCACCAGGTAAGGCTTAAGGGGGGGAGGGGCTTACAGGGCTAAAAATAGCCCGAAAAATGAAAAAAAAAAAATTTCTGTTCAAAAATCCCAAATAACCGAATCCGTAGATACGGAATTCGCGAATACGGAGGGGGAAGGGTAATTTGGTACCGTCAGGGTATTGTGCAAAAGGGGGGGTGGGGTTTGTATGAAATGGGTTTAAATTACATGCTTTTAATTATGTAGTTTAATTGTGTGGGTTTTAGTAATGTAGCAACCAAAACGTCCCCCGATGAAGGTCTGTTGACTGAAACGCTCGTGCAAAGGTGGAGCGTTGGGTAGTTGTAGTCCAGAGAGCCAACGTTGGACCGGCAGTTTTGCTGTTTAAGAGAAGTGTTGCTGACTTAAACGCTTTAAGCTATAGTATTCAAAAATTGATATTTATGGGATATTTAAATGGAATTTTACACTAATGAAATATGCTCACATCATTAATTAGTATAAAAAAATATATATAATAAATAAAAAATCATTTAGGGCTCCTTTTACGAAGCCGCGTTAGCGGTTTAACACGCATAATAGCGCGCGCTAAATTGCCGGCCACGTTAGACGCCGACGCCAGCATTGAGCCGACGTTAGTTCTAGCCGCGTAGCGCGGGTTTAGCGCACGCTAAAAAGCTGCGTGCGCTAAAACAGCTGACGCGGATTCGTAAAAGGGGCCCTTAATTAAGGGAAGGGAAGGAGGCAATGGGATGAATGATTATTTGAACATTGAGCAGAATGTGGACTTGGGATAACGTATGTTATGTGAGGTCCTATGCACTGAAAACTGTTCGTATTGTATGATATACCATCCTTCTAGGTTATTGCTTGAGGGTTTAATAATTGGGCGTATGTAAAAGATTTATACATATAAAAAAGTTAAGTTATAATAATAATAATAACTTTATTTTTCTATACCGCCATAGTCAAAGTGACTTCTAGGCGGTCCACATAGAAAGAAGACTGGACAATCAGTAATATTATTAAACAAAAAAGGCTGCTTAAAAGGTATATTTTTACCTATTTATATCTCTTTTTGGGTAGGATTTCGATTAAAAAAGATCCGTGTTTTTTTGCTTTTGAGAAACTCAAATAGTAGCAACATTCCAGAGCTGAGATTGTGATGTCATAATGCTTCATTCCACCAATGCCTAGGAGTAAACCTCATCAGTGATGTCACAATGACTTGCTTGTCCTATACTTAGCTCACATAAGAAGATATGAATTGCCATATTGGGACATACCGAAGGTCCATCAAGCTCAGTATCCTGTTTCCAATAGTGGCCAACCCAGGTCCCAAGTATCTAGCTGGATCCCAAGTAGTAAAACAGATTTTATGCCGCTTATCCTAGGAATAAGCAGTGGATTCCCCCAATCCATCTCAATAATGGGAATTTCTCTTTTAGAAAATTATCTAACCTTTTTTTAAACCCCCACTAAGCTAACTGATTTCACCACATTCACTGGGTATGAATTCCAGAGTTTAATTACACATAGTGTGAAGAAATATTTTCCCCAGTTTGTTTTAAATCTTAGTAGCTTCATCGCATGTCCCCTAGTCCTAGTATTTTTGGAAAGAGTAAACAAGTGATTTATATCTACCCTTTCCACTCCACTCATTATTTTATAGACTTCTATCATATCACACCTGAGCTGTCTCTTTTCCAAACTGAAGAGCCCTAGCCAGTTAAGACTTTCTTCATAGGGAAGTCATCCCATCCCTTTTAGCATTTTTATCACCTTAGCTCAATGAATCCACACTTAAAATTTAGGGGTCTGCAATTACACCAATCATAGAGCTGGTAAAAGTGCGAGCAGCTAAAAATGGCAGGGATGCACATAACTTACAATGCCCTAAGTTACATGTGCAAGTGAAAGCCTCTCCAATGTTCCACCCATGCATTGCTCAAGCCTTTTTGCAGTAACGGGGAAATTCTGTAAGCGGTGCCACTATTTGCCCTCTTCCATTGAGAAAAATGGTCATTTAACCTTACCTTTGTTTTCTTAATCCACAATTGAACATTGCCTCTTATCCTATGACTTTTTAATGTTCTCAGGAACCTCTCATGAGGAACTTTATCAAAAACTTTCTGGAAATCTTGATACACTACATCAACCAGCTCGCCATTATCCACATACTTATTCACACCTTCAAAGAAGTCTCTCCCAGCTGAACCCATATTGACTCTGTCTCATTAAATCATGTTTGTCTACATGTTCCATTATTTTTTCTGGCACTGAGGTCAGGCTTACCTATCTGTAATTTCCAGGATATCCCCTGGAACCTTTTTTAAAAATTGGCAAAACATTGGCCACCCTTCAATCTTCAGGTACTACAAACAATTTTAGCGACAGGTTACATATCACTAACAACAGATCAGCAATTTCAGTCCAGAGTTCTTTCAGTACCCCGGGATGTATACCATCTGGTCCAGGTGATTTATCACTCTTTAACTAGTCGATTTGGCTTAGTACATCTTCCAGATTTACAGAGATTTCTTTCAATTCCTCTGCCTCGTCACCCTTGAAAACCATTTCTGATTGAGGTAGATCTCTTTCATCTTCTTCCATAAAGACCGAAGCAAAGAATTCTTTCAGTCTCTCTGCTATGGCCCTATCCTTCCTGAGTGCCCCTTTGGCTCCTTGATCATCCAACGGTTCTATGGATTCCCTCACAGGTTTTCAAAAATTGTTATGAGTTTTTGCCTCTTTTGCAAGTTTATCTTCATATTATTTCTTAGCTTTCTTTATCAATGCTTTGCATCTAACTTGCCAGTGCTTGTGTGTCTTCTTATTTTCTTCTTATCTTTTTTCCATTCTTTAAAGAATGATTTTTGGCTCTAATAGCCTCTTTTACTTCACCTTTTAACCACACTGGTTCTCGTTTCCTCGTCTTTCCACCTTTGTTAATACGTGGAATACATCTGGTCTGGGCTTCCACAATGGAATTTTTTTTAAAAACATCCACAGTCCTAATTTTTGCAACTGATCTTTTTAGCTTCTTTTTAACCATTTTTACGTGGAATACATCTGGTCTGGGCTTCCACAATGGAATTTTTTACAAAAACATCCACAGTCCTAACTTTTGCAACTGATCCTTTTAGCTTTTTTTTAACCATTTTTCTCATTTTCTCATAGTCACTCTTTTGAAAATTAAATGCCTCTTCTATCAATAGAAGTTTCGTCAGCCGAAAGCCTGAAGTCATAATGCCGTTGTACAGGGCCATGGTGAGATCTCATGTGGAGTACTGTGTGCAATTCTGGAGGCCACATTACAGTAAAGATGTGCGCAGAATTGAATCGGTTCAGCGGACGGCCACCAGGATGATCTCGGGCTCAAGGGTCTCTCGTACGAAGAGAGACTGAACAAATTGCAGCTCTACACTCTCGAGGAACGTAGGGAGAGGGGAGACATGATCGAAACATTTAAGTACCTCACGGGACGTGTCGAAGTGGAAGATGATATTTTCTTTCTCAAGGGACCCTTGGCCACAAGAGGGCACCCGCTCAAACTCAGGGGCAGAAAATTTCATGGCGACACCAGAAAGTATTTCTTCACAGAGAGAGTGGTTGATCATTGGAACAAGCTTCCAGTGCAGGTGATCGAGGCAGACAGCGTGCCAGACTTTAAGAATAAATGAGATACCCATGTGGGATCCCTACGAGGGTCACGATAAGGAAATTGGGTCATTAGGGCATAGACAGGGGGTGGGTAAGCAGAGTGGGCAGACTTGATGGGCTGTAGCCCTTTTCTGCCGTCATCTTCGATGTTTCTATGTTTCTATGTTTTAGATTTCTTTAGCGACATCATTCCAGTTATCAGCTCAAATTTCATCATGTTATGATCACTGTTTCCCAGTGGACCTAACACAGTTACCTCTCGTACTATGTCCTGCATTCCACTAAAGACCAAATCTAAAATAGTTCCCCCTCTTGTTGGTTCCTGAACCAGTTGTTCCAAGAAGCAGTCATTTATGACGTCTAGGAATTTTACCTCCCTAGCACTCCCTGATGTAACATTTAACCAGTCAATAATGGGATAGTTGAAATCAACCATTATTATACTGTTGCCCAATGTACCAGCTTTCCTAATCTCTGAAAACATTTCTTCATCTGTCTGCTTTCTGTCCCGGGGACGATAGTATAACCCTACCCTTATATTCCTTCCCTTCACACATGGAATTTCTATTCATATGGATTCCTCACTGCTATCTGTGTCATGCAGAATGTTTATTTTGTTTGATTCAATTCTCTCTAACATATAGCGCAACACCCTCCTCCAATTTGATCTACTCTATCATTGTGATATAATTTGTACCCAGGTAACACAGTGTCCCATTGATTGTCCTCCTTCCAGCAGGTCTCTGAGATGCCTATTATAACTACCTCATCGTTCAGTGCGATATTCTCTTAACTCTCCTATTTTATTTTTTAGACTTCCATTCTATCTGCTTTGCTCTGCATTGCCCGATAAAACAAATTGGAAGGGGTTGGTAAGAAAAACATTATTTTCCCCTTTATGCCGCTTTTTGGACATTTATCTTTTTTGAAAATGAGCCCCATGTGGACTGGTGCAAGATATGTGGAGCGGCATAATAATAATTTAAAAAACCATCTAAGTTTGTTTTGGGCCTAAGGCGCTAGTCGTCCAAAGTTGGTAGCGTCTAAAGTCCATTCTCAAAAAATACATCCAAAATATTTTTTTTTTTTTTGGGGGGGGGGATTGTCTACTTCTACGTCTAGCGGTTTGATCGTCCAAACCGCTAAGTCGTCTATCTTTATACTGCCTTCTCATCCAAAAAATTATCAAAGTCCCAAATGCCTAGAAAAAACTTATGGATGTTGGAGGGGCCAGAAAAGTGATGTACTGGACACCCAGACATGGCTACACAGTAGTGGGGCACCTTGCAGGGCATTGCTGTGAACTTCATAAAAAGGGTGCCATATAAACATTTCACCACAACTCCCTTATAGGTCATGGTGTTCCCCCAAGGCACCTCCAAAACCTACTATACCCACCCTTATGGCTGCAAATGGCTGTAGATGGCACCTACATGGCAGTAGAGTAGGGTTTAGGGGGTTTTAGTGGTCTCACATTTTTCACTATGAATGCAGTGGTTAGAGTGGCTTATGGGCCTGGGTCCTCCTCTCTATGGTTCACTTCGGCGCAAGACACCAGCGCGCCACCTAAAAAGTGACTTTTTAAAGAGCTCCGATGGGGAGTGTGGGGGGGACTCCCCCACTTTACTTCAGACTGTTTGCGCTGCCGTTGGGGGGGGTGTGAGGGGTTCAACCCCCCACATTATAGAGAAACTTAACTTTTTCCTAAAAAATCTGGAAAAAGTTAAGTTTACTCTATAATGGAGAGTTCCAACCCCCCCAACCCTCCCCCCCCAACGGCAGCGCGAAGAGTATGAAGTAAACTGGGGTGGGGTTCCCCACTCACACCCCGC
Source organism: Geotrypetes seraphini (assembly GCF_902459505.1). NCBI lineage: Eukaryota > Metazoa > Chordata > Amphibia > Gymnophiona > Dermophiidae > Geotrypetes > Geotrypetes seraphini. The sequence goes on from NC_047084.1 coordinate 142,815,457, forward strand.
TTTGGAGCTCTTTAAAAGTCACTTTTTAGGCGGCGCGCTGGGGTCTTGCGCCGAATTGTCGGCGTGCTGAAGTCTCACGCGCGAATGAACGCACCAGACCTGCTCATGCACCTAGCCCTTTTTTGATTTGCACGTGGATCTCTGTAGTACAGCACTTTGCAAGATGCTTGTGCAAATCCAAAATGTTTCTAGTTCTTGACTGTCAAGACCCAGCTGTTGGGACATGAGCCAATTCACTTACACACACACCTCTGGATCATGCACTATTTAAAGAATCCAGCAGTGATCATTTTTCTTTTCCCTACAGGGCTCACAATCTAAGGTGTTTCTTTTTCCTAGGGCAGGGGTAGGCAATTCCGGTCCTCGAGAGCCGGAGCCAGGTCAGGTTTTCAGGATATCCACAATAAATATGCACGAGATAAATTTGCATCTCAAGGAGGCAATGCATGCAAATCCATCTCATACATATTCATTGCGGATATCCTGAAAACCTGAACTGGCTCCGGCTCTCGAGGACCGGAATTGCCTACCCCTGGACTAGGGCAATAGAAAGTTAAGTGACTTGCCCAGGGTCACAAAGCGCTGCAGCAGGCATTGAACCGAATCCCCCAGGACCTCAGCTTACTATACTAACCACTCCTCAATGCATTGACTAAGAGTTTGCAGTGGGGACTGAAAAAAAAAATAAATCAAGAGTCAAGGGTCTGGAGAAAGCAGGATTAAAAGGATTTGAAATGCATTGAAAATCTAAGGCTGATAGGAAATAGAACAGCAGACAAAGGGCTCCTTTTACGAAGGTGCACTAGCGGTTTTAGTGCACCTCCGTAAAAGGAGCTGGCGTTAGCGCACCTTTGTAAAAGGTGCTGGCGTTAGCGCACCTCTGTAAAAGGTGCTGGCGTTAGCGCACCTCCGTAAAAGGCGCTGGTGTTAGCGCACCTTCGTAAAAGGCGCTGGCGTTAGCGCACCTCCGTAAAAGGCGCTGGCATTAGCGCACCTTCGTAAAAGGCGCTGGTGTTAGCGCACCTCTGGAAAAGGCGCTGGCATTAGTGCACCTTCGTAAAAGGCGCTGGCGTTAGCGCACCTTCGTAAAAGGCGCTGGCGTTAGCACACCTTCATAAAAGGCGCTGGCGTTAGCGCACCTTCGTAAAAGGAGCCCAAAGAGTCATTAAACTATTGAAAGCCCGGAAAAAAAAAAAAGTAGAGTCAGCAGTTTTAATAGTGGAAACAGGATGGGAGATGCACACTGAAATAGAGGGCCTCGGTCTGTTTTACAAATGAATCCATGCTCTTGGCTGTAAGATGGCTATATTTTCCAATAGCAGTGGATTCATAAAATGGTCCTTGCCATAATATCCAGCGTCTTTTGCGGGTTCCATTTCCTCTTTCAGTATCTCTAAAATCTAAAACCCGAGTGCCTCTGCCCGCCGTTATCTGTGGCGACGAGCGCTTGCTTCTGAGAGCTCAACCTGAACTAGAGTGGGTTAATTTTATCTGGGATTTCATTTTGCAGCTGGAAATTCTGTATATAAATGTATTTTGTGAATATTAGAACCTTTCATATGATAAGGATTTCAGCACTGAATGGTTTATACTAATATCTATTCCAGTTCTATTGAGCTTAAAAGATACAAAAAAAAAAAAGAAAGAGAACCTCTTTAATGAATCATGACTTAAATTCTAAACTATCCCTTACAGTTTTCTAGGCAATCAGACATATATTACAAAACTAATTTTGCATTTCTGAAATCATAAAAAGCCACAGGCAGCTGGGATTAAATTGCACATAAGACCAAGATGATAATGACAATGAAATCTTTTAATATGCAGATCCAATACAGAATAGCGAATAATTGTAATTTTTTTCCCCCCAAAGTGCAGTCTGCTCATATCTCTAAATATTTCCATCTGACAAAAATACATTCTACTCGTAAGTGCTGTGCTAGAGAAATCAGTAAACACACAACACCGTACTTCTCGATACAGACAGTTGTGAAACAATATCATTTATATTAATTGCCAAATGAAATAATTCAAATGGAAACTAACCCCCCTTTTTTTTTTTTTTTTTTTTTACAAAGCTGCGCTATGCTTTTTAACGCATGCTAAACGCGCACTAAACGCTAACCCGTGCATGTTATCCTATGGACGCATTAGCGGTTAGCGCACGTGTTGATTCAGTGCGTGCGCTAAAACGCTAAGTGCGCTTTTGTAAAAGAGGCCCTAAATCTACCATTTGAATTATTTCATTTAGCGACGAAAGAAAAGCCCTAGTGGTTAGTGCAGCAGGCTGGGGACCTGGGTATGATTCACTACAGCTTCTTGTGAATTGGGGAAAATCACTTGATCCTCCATACCTGTCTATACGAGAGGCCGCTAAAACGTTCTCAGCTCAACCGAGAAGAGAATGCTGTGGAGCCATGAAACCTACAAGTTATTCCACACTTTTCTTGACACCTTTTGGTTCAATGAGGCAAATTCATCTAAGGTATAGGGAAACCAAGCCATTGTGACATCATCGATAAGGTTTGCTTTTAGGCATTGGTGGAATGAAGCATTATGACATCACAATACGAAGGGCCCCTGAAAAGTTCTCAGCCCAACCAAGAAGAGAATGATGTGGAGCCATGAAACTTAAAAGTTATTCCACACTTTTCTTGACACTTTTTGTTTCAATGATATGAAATAAAACAAAAAGTGTCAAGAAAAGTGTGGAATAACTTGTAAGTTTCATGGCTCCACATTCTTCTCTTCTTGGATGAGCTGAGAACTTTTCAGCGTTCCCTGGTATTGTGATGTCATAATGCCTCATTCCACCAATGCCTAAGAGCCAACCTCATCGGCGAAGTCACAATGGCTTGGTTTCCCTATACTTGTGCCCATTTACTTAGATGAATTTGCCTCATTGAAACAAAAAGTGTCAAGAAAAGTGTGGAATAACTTGTAAGTTTCATGGCTCCACATCCTTCTCTTCTTGGATGAGCTGAGAACTTTTTAGCGGCCCCTCATAATATCAACACCGCTTTGATTTTAAGCATAGAAAGGTGGTACAGTATATCAAGGGGCTTATAAAAAAAAAAAAATCCAAAATGTGATATAAAGGGGCAAATGAAACCTTTCCAATTCCCTATTTTCCAAAACCCATTTTTGCGGATGAATTTCTATGATGGTTGTCCACAGTGCGTCTAAACCTCAAGGGGACATATCAGAGGCATGATTTAGGCAGGGCTAAGGTAGGCTTATGATTTGGCTATTTTTTTTTTTTTTTTTTGCAATATTTTAGAAAACGTCCAGGGCACCTTTGGGAAATTTAGAGCTGTCAGTCCAGCCTTACATTGCTTGCTGTCAGCATTTTCTGTTGGCCTAACCAATGCCAGCAAAAGCCTCACCTGGAGTACGGCGTCCAGCATTGGTCGCCGTACATGAAGAAGGACACAGTACTACTCGAAAGGGTCCAGAGAAAAGTGACTAAAATGGTTATGGGACTGGAGGAGTTGCTGTACAGTGAAAGATTAGAGAAACTGGGCCTCTTCTCCCTCGAACAGAGGAGATTGAGAATGGAAATGATCGAAACATTCAAGGTACTGAAAGGGATAGACTTAGTAGATAAAGACAGGTTGTTCACCCTCTCCAAGGTAGGGAGAACGAGAGGGCACTCTCTAAACTTGAAAGGGGATAGATTCCATGCAAGCATAAGGAAGTTCTTCTTCACCCAGAGAGTGGTAGAAAACTGGAAAGCTCTTCCGGAGTCTGTCACAGGGGAAAACACCCTCCAGGGTGAATAAGAATGTGCGCAGGTAAGGCTAGTCTCAGTTAGAGCGCTGGTTTTTGACCTAGGGGCCGCCGCGTGAGCGGACTGCTGGTCACGATGGACCACTGGTCAGACCCAGCAGCGGCAATTCTTATGTTCTTATATCATACTAGCTGATGCCCCGGCGTTGCACGGGTATTTAATTATAGCAATAACACAGTAAATGGATTCAAATAAAGATACTTTATAGTGGTGAATGAAATTATTTTTTTACAGCTTTATAAAAAGTACAATATTCAAATTATAATGTGAAATATTTGACAAAATGAATACAATACAACTAACACAAAACTTGATTATAAACAACAATTTTAGTTTCACCTCCAGGAGCAAGAACATATAAATTCTTGGGTGAACCCACCCTTGAGCAAGCAACATAGAGTTGACCATGGGAAAAACAGGGGGATCTTAAATCCACTCCACAGTATGTAATAGTCTGTCCCTGTGATTTGTTGATTGTGATAGAGAATGCAAGTCTCACTGGAATTTGCAATCTCTTAAACTGAAAAGGAAGATCTGTTGGAATAAGTGGCATCCAAAAGTTTCAGTATTGATTTAAAAAACTCAATACAGTGGTGCCTCGCATAACGAACGCCTCGCACAACGAACGCTGCACACAACAAACTTCATGTCTTGATTCACACAACGAACTTCGTTTCACACAACGAACTTCACACAACGAACTTCGTTTCACACAACGAACTTCACACAACGAACTTCGTTTCACACAACGAACTTCGTTTCACACAACAAAGTCGCCCGAGCTGCCGATGTATTGCATCCTTCCGCGCAGGCACTGCAGGCAGTCGTTAGTCACTGCGCTTAACTGCCCTCTCTCACTGTATACAGTCGTCCTTTTAAGATAAACTCAATATTTTTTATATATCATGGCTTCTAAAAAAAGCAGGAAGGTGATTTCTGTTGAAATGAAACGGGAAATAATTAGAAGGAATGAATGTGGGGTAAAACAGTGTGACCTCGTCAAAGAGTTTGGCCTCAGCAAGACCACCATTTTCACCATTTTGACAAATTTATCTTTTTTTATGTCATCTTAGCATATTTTATGCTGCAGAACAAATTATTTTTTTTAACATGTATTGTTATGGGAAAACGCGTTTCACATAACGAACTTTTCGCATAACAAACTTGCTCCTGGAACGAATTAAGTTCGTTGTGTGAGGCACCACTGTATGTGGAAACTCAGGTTGAAAAGAAACTCCATGCAGTTTGTTCCCGGTCCAGAATGGAACCTGTGTTCCTAGTTCAGCATATGTGAGTACTCATGTAATGTAATAACATTCTGAACTGGGGTGCATGAAGGAAACAGTTACAAACACAGTTAGAACATACAAACTCTATATGTATGGTGTCCGTGGTAGAATAGAAACGATGTCCCTAGTGGTTATAGTGTCATAGAAAGTGTTTTATAGTTGGAATAACTGTGAGAATGGCAGCTTTTTACATTTTTTCCATTGACATGAATGGGTGAAATCTGATTTTCTGTTTGTAGCTCCGCCCACGTGTGCAGGTGGGCCACGAAACCCCCAGAACATATCACCCCAGGTAGTGAGGGATCTGCATACCAAGTTTTGGTCAAATCGGTCAAGCCGGTTTTGAATTACAGTGAGAATGGCAGGTTTTTACATTTTTTCCATTGACATGAATGGGTGAAATAAGATTTTAAGAACATAAGAACATAAGAAATGCCTCCGCTGGGTCAGACCTGAGGTCCATCGCACCCAGCAGTCCGCTCACGCGGCAGCCCAACAGGTCCAGTACCTGTGCAGTAAATTTCTATCTATTTTCTATCTATCTATGACAATGGCAGCTTTTTACATTTTTTCCATTGACATGAATGGGTGAAATCAGATTTTCAGTTTGTAGCTCCGCCCACGTGTGCAGGTGGGCTGCGAGACCCCCAGAACATATCATCCCAGGTAGTGAGGGAGCAGCATACCAAGTTACGTTCAAATCGGTCAAGTCATTTTTGAATTACTGTGAGAATGGCAGCTTTTTACATTTTTTCCATTGACATAAATGGGTGAAATCAGATTTTATGTTTGTAGCTCCGCCCACGTGTGCAGGTGGGCCGCGAGACCCCCAGAACATATCACCCCAGGTAGTGAGGGATCTGCATACCAAGTTTCGTTCAAATCGGTCAAGCTGTTTTTGAATTACTGTGAGAATGGCAGTTTTTTACATTTTTTCCATTGACATGAATGGGTGAAATAAGATTTTAAGAACATAAGAACATAAGAAATGCCTCCGCTGGGTCAGACCTGAGGTCCATCGCACCCAGCAGTCCGCTCACGCGGCAGCCCAACAGGTCCAGTACCTGTGCAGTAAATTTCTATCTATTTTCTATCTATCTATGACAATGGCAGCTTTTTACATTTTTTCCATTGACATGAATGGGTGAAATCAGATTTTCAGTTTGTAGCTCCGCCCACGTGTGCAGGTGGGCTGCGAGACCCCCAGAACATATCATCCCAGGTAGTGAGGGAGCAGCATACCAAGTTACGTTCAAATCGGTCAAGTCATTTTTGAATTACTGTGAGAATGGCAGCTTTTTACATTTTTTCCATTGACATAAATGGGTGAAATCAGATTTTATGTTTGTAGCTCCGCCCACGTGTGCAGGTGGGCCGCGAGACCCCCAGAACATATCACCCCAGGTAGTGAGGGATCTGCATACCAAGTTTCGTTCAAATCGGTCAAGCTGTTTTTGAATTACTGTGAGAATGGCAGTTTTTTACATTTTTTCCATTGACATGAATGGGTGAAATCTGATTTTCTGTTTGTAGCTCCGCCCACGTGTACAGGTGGGCCGCGAGACCCCCAGAACATATCATCCCAGGTAGTGAGGGATCTGCATACCAAGTTTCGTTCAAATCTGTCAAGCCGTTTTTGCGTGATCGCGGCATATACACACACACACACATACATACATACATACATACCTCCAATTTTATATATATAGATTTGATCTTGGGTGATGTCAGCGCAGATAGACCATCAGCCTCAGAATGCCTAAATCGCATCTAAATTACCAGTGCTTAAAAGTAACAAAAGGCCTTGGCACCCAAGATCAGATATGACTGATATAATCTCCCATAGGCCTTTGCTGATGTTGGTTAGGCCCACAGAAAATGTTGACAGCTAGCAATGCAAGGCTGGGCTGACTAGAGCTAGGCCTGTTTCATCAACAAATGGTACCCAAACCAACCAGATGACCACTGAAGGGATGAAGGCATGACCCTCTCACACTCTCCCAGTAGTCATTTACCATTCCTCCCCCCCCACCCCCTAAAGATGTGAATGAAACAGTACATACTCTGAAAGAGAGGAGGGACAGGGGAGATATGATACAGACCTTTAAATACTTGAAAGGCATTAATATAGAACCAAATCTTTTCCAGGGAAGAAAAAATTGTAAAACTAGAGGGCATAATTTGAGGTTATGGGGAGGAAGACTTAGGAGCAATGTCAGGACATTCTTCTTCACGGAGAGGGTGGTAGACGCCTGGAATGCCCTCCCGAGAGAAGTGGTGGAGACGAAAACAGTGATGGAATTCAAAAAAGCGTGGGATATAAGAGGATCTCTAATTAGAAAACAAAGGATAATAATAATAAATAATAACAGTTTATATACCGCAATACCATTAAGTTCTATGCGGTTTACAAAAGATTAGTGGGGTACAAGTTGAGTTGACGTACAAGTTGAATTAACTTAAGGGATGTGGGGAACAATTGGGAGAAAGGGCAAGAGAGGGGAAAGAGGGAAGTGGGTCAGCTGTCTAGGTCTTTCGGGAATAGGTGGGTTTTGAGGCGTTTCCTGAATATCTCATAAGTGGTGGGCAATAGGAGTTGTTCTAGGTCTTTACCCCATAGAGCAGCCTGATGTGAGAGAAGATGCTCATGGTGTTTTTTTAGTTTGCATCCTCTAACCGGGGATCATCGTTGGGAGGGAGCCGGAATGACTTAAAAAAATGGGGACAGATATTATATATGTGTAACACACACACAACATCTAAACTAAAGAAAAAAAAAGAAGGCTACCTGCCCAGAACAGCTGAGTGGCAGGAGGCCATACAAGGATGTAACGTAAAGAACTAAGGCCGGTATTGGACAGACCTGCACGGTGTATGTTCCATATATGGTGATTCGGTATAGGATGGGCTGGGGTGGGCATCAGTGGGAACTCCACTAATATGGAACAGGAGGAGGTTACTGGCCGGACTACAGTCGATGATGTCCTGCAAACAACGGGATGGTTGGATAGGTTGAAGTGAGCTTGGATGGCATCTTCAGCATTTGGAATCTAGAACAACACTAGACTTTACAGTCTACGGCCCAGAAATATCAAAGAAGAGACAAGTTAATCTAATCATATATTTATTAATGTGTATAACTTATGGGCAGACTGGATGGACCGTTTAGGTCTTTATCTGCCGTCATTTACTATGTTACTATGTTACCTGGCAGAAACCCAAAGAGTAGCAACATTTCAGGGCTGAGATTGTGATGTCATAATGCCTCATTCCACCAATGCCTAAGAGCCAACCTCAGCAGTGATGTCACAATGGCTTGATTAGAATGTCAACTTCAGCATTTGGAGCCTCAGACAATACCAGGTAGACTTTACAGTCTACGGCCCAGAAATATCAAAGAGACAAGTTAATTTAATCCTGTATTTTTTAATGAGTATAACTTATGGGCAGACTGGATGGACCGTTCAAGTCTTTATCTGCCGTCATTTACTATGTTACTATGTTACCTGGCAGAAATCTAAAGAGTAGCAACATTCCAGGGCTGAGATTGTGATGTCATAATGCCTCATTCCACCAATGCCCAAGAGCCAACCTCAGCAGTGATGTCACAATGGCTTGATTAGATGGCATCTTCAGCATTTGGAATCTAGAACAACACTAGACTTTACAGTCTATGGCCCAGAAATATCAAAGAAGAGACAAGTTAATCTAATCCTGTATTTTTTTAATGGGTATAACTTATGGGCAGACTGGATGGACCGTTCAAGTCTTTATCTGCCGTCATTTACTATGCTACTTGATTGTACATGATAGTTTCAGATGCAATGACCAGTCTTAGAGCAGCAACCAGGTTCCTGTAGTAACCTACTGGCTGATGTAGTGACCTGTAGAGATGGGGACTCAGGCCCATATCCAACGCTAACTACTACACTTATGATAGAACATGTGATCCCTCCAAAACCAACCCACATTCCATTGTACCTATATATAGGTGACACCTGCAGGCATAAGGGCTATTGGTGTTCAGTAGGTTTTGGGTGGGTTTTTTGAGGGCTCATTATACATAAGAACATAAGACTAGCCTTACTGGGTCAGATCAATGGTCCATCAAGCCCAGAAGCCCGTTATCACGGTGGCCATTAAGAACATAAGAACTGCCGCTGCTGGGTGAGACCAGTGGTCCATCGTGCCCAGCAGTCCGCTCATGCGGCGGCCCTTAGGTCATAAACCAGTGCCATGAGTCTAGTCCTACCTGCTTACGTTCCGGTTCAGCAGGAACTTGTCTACTTTGTCTTGAATCCCCGGAGGGTGTTTTGCCCTATTACAGCCTCCAGAAGAGCGTTCCAGTTTTCAACCACTCCCTGCCACTCTAGAAATGCAGTAAAAATGATCCAAGTGTAGGACAATGAAGCCATTATGACATCACTGATGAGGTTGGCTTTTAGGCATTGGTGGAATGAGGCATTATGATGTCACAAAACCAGCTCTGAAACTTTTCACACTATTTATTTATTCAGTGTTCTATACTGTTCTCCCAGGGGAATTCAGAATGGTTTACATGAATTTATTTAGGTACTCAAGTGTTTTTCCATGTCTATCCTGGAGGTCTTATGCTCTATCTAATGTACTTGGGGCATTGGGGGGATTAAGTGACTTGCCCAGGGTCACAAGGAGAAGTGTGGGATTTGAATCTACAATCTCAGGATGCTGAGGCTGTAGCTTTAACCACTGCGTCACTCCAGAAATCAAAGTGTAGCAAAACTGAGCCAATTACAGGACAATCAAGGCATTGTGCCATCACTGATGAGGTTGGCTCTTAGGCATTGGTGGAATGAGGCATTATGATGTCACAATACCAGCTCTGGTTATCAGTGGCTGAAACTTTTCACACTATTTATTCAATTTTCTACTGTTTTCCCAGGGGAGCTCAGAACAGTTTACATGAATTTATTCAGGTAAACATAGAAACATAGAAAAAGACGGCAGATAAGGGCCACGGCCCATCTAGTCTGCCCACCCCAATGACACTCCCCTACCTTTTCCCTGTTTGTCCTGGTCGATTCACAATCTATCTAATGTACCCGGGGCAATTACCCAGGGTCACAAGGAGCAATGTATTAATACAGACTTTTCTCAAATGTTTACAATATAGAGCTTCCTATCTCTCTTTGACTTTGTAGCCAATCACTGCCGTTCATCTTGTAGTCCCAGTTTGAGCCAAGTTGCACAACTGATGTTCATAGAGAAATGAACCTTATCCAAGGTCACTTGTTATAAAGTGTTCCAGTTTATTGCTTTAGAAAGATATGTTTCAATTGGCTATTTTCACATCTTTTTAAAAGTCAAGACACCGATGAGAAGCACTAGACCGGTGACATGTATGATGTTTTCCATTTCCATCAGAGCGGCAGCTAAGATTATAGTTTCACAAATTTAGCTATGTCTATAAAAAAATAAAAAAAGAGGGAAAATGCTGTAAGATTGAAAGCACATATCCCACTAGATCAGGGATAGGGAATTCTGGTCCTCGAGGGCCACAGGCAGGTCAGGTTTTCAGGATATCCACAATAAATATGCATGAGACCGATTTGCATCTCAAGGAGGCATTCCATCTCATGAATATTCATTGTGGATATCCTGAAAACCTGAGCCGCTTGTGGCTCTCAATGACCAGAATGGTGGGTCTGTCAAAACCAAGGACAATGGCACGCCGAACTAATGCGCACCACCGCTTCCACTGCTTTCAGGGCTTCCCTTTTGTGCTCTAAGGCTTCCCTTGTGTGTGGGGGATTCCCCCCATTACACTTAGAAGTCCTCATGCTTCCTTTGGGGGTGGGTGGGGAATCTCCCCCCCCCCCACACTACACTGAAAACTCCCGAAGACCGAAAATGGGAAAGAGAACGGGAGTTTTCAGTGTACTGGGGGGGTTCTCCCCAACCTCCCACGGGAGAGCGAGGAGTTCTAACTGTTGTCGGGAGGTTCCTCACCCCCACCTCTCAGAGCGTAAAACGGAAGGCCTCAAAGCACCAGAAGGGGTGGTGCGCATTTGTCCTGAACTCAAATGTCAGCATGCCGTTGACCTCCATGTTTTTGACGGAGTACCGACCAGAACTGCCTACACCTGCACTAGATGAATAAGATATTGTGACCAGTAGGGTTACCATCTGCTTGCTAAAGGGCAAATCCCAACACAATTCGCAAGCGACGGTGTATACGCAACCACATATTGTTCTGTTTTAATGACTGTTTTCTGTTCCTCCAAAGGAAAAATTGGAAAAATGAATTCAGTAGAATCCACAAAATTTACATCGAAGGCAAATTTACAACCCCTCCCCCATTTCTTTTTGTTTTTTTCTCAGAATCATAGTATGGTTTTTAGCACTGTCCACAGCGGTACCAGTTCTGTCGCTCAACGTACTCCTATGAGCATTGTAGCTGTTTATCACCGTGGCTGGCGCTAAAAATTGCTCTACGGTTTTGTAAAAGGATGGGGGGGATGTGTAAGTAAGGGAGTATATACCAAGGTGGTTGGAAAAGCTTGGTAAAAAAGCATCCTAAACTATTTTTTTTATCTACGTAGGGATCCATTTATTAAGGTGCGCTAATCAATTTAGCACGCGGTACAGATTAGCGTTCGCTAAATGCTATGGCATCCATTAGATTCTATGGTTTCCTTAGCATTTAGCATGTGCTAAATCAATTAACGCACCTTAATAAAAAGGACCCTTTAATTATTTTCTAATATATTAATATTTTTTTTTTAAGTGTAGTGTTGTTTATCCATCTTTTACTTTCATTGGGCACACACCCTTAACTACATATATACCGTGTTTCCGCAAAAATAAGACCTACCCCGAAAATAAGCCCTAGCATGATTTTTAGGGCAGGTCTTGATATAATCCCTTTCCTCGAACATAAGCCCTAGTTGCTAGCGGCGGCATCTCTCCCACCCGTCCGAACCTGACCGCGAGACCGAAATACAGTACATTATTTATAACAAACCGCGTTGTCGGCAAGCACAGGCCCCATCGCGGTTTTCTCATGCTCCGGCGTTCCTCTGCCGTGTTGCTGATGACATCATCAGCAACGCGGCAGAGGTACACCCAGGCATGAGAAAGCCACGATGGGGCCTGTGCTGCTGATGATGCGGTTTGTTATAAGGTACTGTATTTCGGTTTTGCGGTCAGGATTCGGAGGGGGGGGCAGAGATGAAAGGGTCAGCAGGGAGACGGGGGTGCATGGCGGCGGCAGGAGTGGGTGGGAGGGATTTTTAAAAATACTGCAGTCTGACTCATTTTTGGTTTAAGAAACATAGAAACATAGAAGATGACGGCAGAAAAGGGCTACAGCCAATCAAGTCTGCCCACTCTGCTTACCCACCCCCTGTCTATGCCCTAATGACCCAATTTCCTTGACCCTCGTAGGGATCCTACATGGGTATCCCATTTATTCTTAAAGTCTGGCATGCTGTCTGCCTTGATCACCTGCATTGGAAGCTTGTTCCAATGATCAACCACTCTCTCTGTGAAGAAATACTTTCTGGTGTCGCCATGAAATTTTCCACCCATGAGTTTGAGTGGGTGCCCTCTTGTGGCCGAGGGTCCCTTGAGAAAGAAAATATCATCTTCCACTTCGACACGTCCTGTGAGGTACTTAAATGTTTCAATCATGTCTCCCCTCTCCCTACGTTCCTCGAGAGTGTAGAGCTGCAATTTGTTCAGTCTCTCTTCGTACGAGAGACCCTTGAGCCCCGAGATCATCCTGGTGGCCGTCCGCTGAACCGATTCAATTCTGCGCACATCTTTACTGTAATGCGGCCTCCAGAATTGCACACAGTACTCCAGATGAGGTCTCACCATGGCCCTGTACAACGGCATTATGACTTCAGGCTTTCGGCTGACAAAACTTCTATTGATACAACCCAATTTCTGCCTTGCCTTAGATGAAGCCTTCTCCACTTGATTGGCAGTTTTCATGTCTGCACTGATGATTACTCCTAAATCTCGTTCTGCTGAAGTCCTAGTTAAAGTTTCTCCGTTCAAAAAGTACGTCCTGCATGGATTTCCGCTTCCGAGGTGCATGACCTTACATTTCTTAGCATTAAAGCCTAGCTGCCAGGTTGAGGACCAACTTTGCAATGTAAGCAGGTCCTGCGCCATATAATTCTGTAAACTGCATTCACTTACTATATTACATAGTTTGGCGTCATCGGCGAATAGTGTTATTTTACCTTGAAGTCCTTGAGTCAGACCCCCTATGAATATGTTGAAAAGGAGTGGACCCAGGACCGAGCCCTGCGGCACTCCACTGGTCACCTCCGATGTTTTAGAGAGGGTACCATTAACCACCACCCTCTGAAGTCTGCCACTCAGCCAATCATTGACCCATGCAGTTAGTGTCTCTCCTAATCCCATCGATCCATCTTGCTTAGCAGCCTGCGGTGTGGGACACTGTCAAAAGCTTTACTGAAGTCCAGGTACACGACGTCCAAAGACTCTCCCAAGTCCAACTTTCTTGTTACCCAGTCAAAGAAGCTGATGAGATTGGATTGGCAGGACCTACCCTTGGTGAATCCATGCTGACTGGGATCCCGAAGATTCCCTTCATTCAAGATCGTGTCCAATTTGCTTTTAATTAGTGTTTCCATGAGTTTGCACACTATTGATGTGAGACTCACCAGTCTATAATTTGCAGCCTCTGCCCTGCAACCCTTTTTATGCAGAGGAACGACATTAGCTAATTTCCAGTCCAGGGGAACTTTCCCCTTACTTAGGGAGAGATTGAATAGCTCAGCCAATGGTTTCGCCAGGACATCGCTCAATTCTCTGAGCACAAATTGTCTGGTCCCATGGCTTTGTTAACCTTGAGTCTTGCCAGTTCACCTGGTGTGAACTCAAAATTCTGAAACGGGTCTTCTGTGCTTTGTGTTGCCTTCAACTGCGGACCGTGTCCCGGTGCCTCACAGGTGAAGACTGAGCAGAAGTATTCATTCAGTAGTTCGGCTTTATCGGAATCTGCTTCCACGTAACTTCCGTCTGGTCTTTTAAGGTGTACTATCCCGCCTGTGTTCCTTTTTCTGTCACTAATATACCTGAAGAAGGATTTGCCCCCTTTTTAATGTTTTTTGCCAGAATTTCTTCCACTCGAAGTTTTGCCTCCCTAACAGCCATTTTGACCTGAGTTCACACCAGGTATTCTACCTTTGCCTCTCTTTTCTCCGTGCGCTTGTAGGAGAGAAACACTTTTTTCTTCTCCTTAATGAGGTGCGAGATCTCCGCGGTGAACCACTGGTTGTCGATTGAGTCTAGAGTTTTGTTTAAGTTTTCATGCATTTGTTATAAATCAATTTTCGGTATGTCACCAGGTTATCTTATTTCTCATTTTTCTTTGAATCAGTCAGATAAGAATACACGCAGAGCGCTTCTGTTTTTCGTATCCCTCCACATAATTCTGTCGTTATAAGAAGTTTCTTGAGATAACTCTCTCGTTTTAGGCTGCTAAACTGAATATATGGTTTGGTAAAATTATGCTAGAGGCTCCTTCTTATTTTGATTTTAGAAAATTGTTAAAGACACAACTATTTGATAGGCTTGTATCATAATACTTCATGTTTAATTTTTATTGAGTTCTTTACTTTCATAATTTAATGTACTTTTCTCTGCTTTATATGTACCTGTTTTAGTTGTTGTGAACCACCTAGAACAGCGATCTCAAAGTCCCTCCTCGAGGGCCGCAATCTAGTCGGGTTTTCAGGATTTCCCCAATGAATATGCATTGAAAGCAGTGCATGCACATAGATCTCATGCATATTCATTGGAGAAATCCTGAAAACCCGACTGGATTGCGGCCCTCGAGGAGGGACTTTGAGATCCCTGGCCTAGAACCATTTTGATCTGGCGGTATATAAGAATAAAATTATTACTATTATTATTACTCATGATGTAATTTTGGGGGGGGAGGACTCGGCGTGCGAAAGATCACGAATAAGCAAAACCGCGAGTGCTGGAACCGCAAATACGGAGGGAGAAGTATAATTCATTTTACTTTTGTAAACTGCATAGAACTTAATGGTACTGCAGTATAGAAGTAAGTTTTTATGCTATGTTATTAGAAGAGTTGGGTTGGCAGAAAGCAGGAGAGGTGCTGGCGCTCCTGCCAAAATGGCGCCAGGGACAGTCCACTCCCTTCCCTCGCTACTGGTTTCAGTCAAATGTGTCATTCAATAAGGCAGGTTAGTCAGCAACCACTGATCTTCAGGGCAAAATGACAGGACAGGACAGTATTTTACGTGTTCTGCATATGCGCAATGCATTCTAAAATTACCCCAATATGGTACCCTATGGATACCCTTCTTTGAGTTTGATTTGTACCAAATTGACTTTTAAAAGCAGGCAACCTAGTAAACTTTCTTGGCAGTCATAGAGAGCTGGTCATGCAAAATTTCTGGATTATAGATATTTTGGAGATGCAACTTGACCCAACATTGATACTTTCATTTGTAAAAGGTTAGCGGGTATAGATGTTATTGATGCTATATTTTCAGAGAAAAATGTACAACTTCGTAGACATGTCATAGGCCAGGATTTCACTCTCTTTATTCTTTTCCAGACGTCGGCCTTTGTGCCCTTGTCAATGAAACTACATTTTTAACCCATGATGCAGGAAAAATGTGTTTTCATTCATTATTCTTGGTATATTATAGCATGCTTTCTTGGGGAAATGAAGAAATCTATCAAAGATGGAGGACATCAAGGGTAGGATAAGTCACAGAAGTAGGAAAGCAATGGATCGATGACCTTCAGATAGCCAGCAAGTATAATATAGCACCTCAAAGGTAAAAATATGCTTAAATGCATAAGCAGGACTATCATCATCAGGAAAAAAAAAATGGCTGCATCATTTTTGCATAGGTCACTAATGAAGTCCTATGTAGCATGTTCAGTAATGGAGATCATATTTTAATAGGACTTTGAGACACTATGGCCCTCTTTTACAAAGGCACACTAAGGGGCTCTTAATCAAAAAAACCAAACCTCTAAAAAGTGGCCTAAATGGGTACTTAGACGATCAAAAAGCCTGATCGTCTAAGTACCCATAATCAAAGCTGGTTTTAGACATATCTGAAACCAACTTAGGCCTTTCCCCTGCCTCTAAACGCATAGAGCGCAAAGAGGCATTTTTAGAGGAGGGAAAAGGGCGGGAGGTGGGCAAACCTAGACCTAGGCGTACAGCACGTATAACCAAAACTTTAGGCAGGTTGCCTAATCGGCAATTATACGTTTTGACTTAGACCAAGTCAAAACGGGTATAAGTGCCGAAAAGGGGCCGCTGAGCTGATTGCTACAGCTCAGTGGCCCCATCAACCTGCCTACCCCCTACTGCAACGTTCGCAGCAGGAGAAATGGCTCATCTCTCCTGCCACGATGGTGATCGCCCGCCCCCCTCTGAACCACGGCACTTCGGGGTGAGCATCGCGGCAGGGCATTTCCCCTACCGGCAATCCTCACCCCGAAGTGCCGCGGTTCTGAGGGGGGTGGGGAATCACCATCGCCGGCAGGAGAGATGAACCATCTCTCCTGCAGCGATCAGCCCTCCCCTGGCGATTACGATCGGGCAGGAGGGAGCCGAAGCCCTCCTGCCCAGCGACACCCTGAACCCCCGACAGCATCGGAGCAAGAGGGATCCCAAGCCCTCTTGCCCCGCCAGCCCCCACCATCCCTGACAGAATCGGGGCAAGAGGAAGCCCAAGCCCTCTTGCCCCACCAGCCCCCACCGTCCCCGACAGCATTGGGGCAAGAGGGAGCCCAAGCCCTCTTGCTCCAGCAATCCCCAAACCCCCCCCCTCCGCCAATTACGATGGGGCCAGGAGGGAGCCCAAGCCCTCCTGGCCACGAACCCCCCTACAAGATTGGGCAGGAGAGAGGCCAACTCCTCCTGCCCAGGCAAACCCACTAAAATAGGGCAGGAGGGAACCCAGGCCCTCCTGCCCTCGACACCCCCTTACCCCCCCCCACGACCCCTCGATCTTCCCCACCCCCAGTCCCCCTCCCCATACCTTTAAATCGTTGGCCGGATGGACGGGTGCCAAGCCCGTCCGTCCAGCAGGCCAGCCATCTGTTGAATGGCTGGCCTTGGGGCTTGATTGGCCCAGGCGGATATAGATGACAGTGGGAGGAATATTTTTAGATTATGAAAGAAATAGAAACATAGAAGATGACGGCAGAAAAGGGCTACAGCCCATCAAGTCTGCCCACTCTGCTTACCCACCCCCTGTGTATGCCCTAATGACCCAATCTCCTTATCTTGAATATGGTTGTTATTCATGGGAGGACGAACATCCTGGTTATTGGATTAAGAATAGGGAATCGCTATTAAGGGAAGAGAAATAAGTGACTTATGGAATAAATCCTTAGCAGTCTAGGATGGCTGGGCAGACCAGATGGAAAGACTGGAAGGAAAACTTCTGCTTTTAAGAACTAACTGGCCTCAGGGGTTGCTATACAACAGATTACGAATAACTGGAAACATTGGAAGAGGCTGAATTACAGCTTTTGGTGGACCTCTTTATGCCACATATTCAAAATGGAAAGGATAATTTCTATACAGCAGGGAAATTTTAAAAACTTTCAGATTATTTGGGAGCCATTAACAAGAGACTGTAAAGATTGAGGGCTCCTTTTACCAAGCCGCGCTAGCGGTTTAACGCACGTAGTACCACGCGCTAAACCGCTGGCTGCGCTAGCCGCTAACGCCTCCCTTGAGCAGGCGGTAGTTTTTAAAGCCAGCGCGGGGGTTACCGCGTGATGAAACGTCATGCGTTTTAACCCCGCTAGCGCGGCTTGATAAAAGGAGCTCTGAAATTATTGCATAGAATAAATATGAATTCCCTTTTGTTCATACACGTCCGGGGGGTGGTGGGGGTGGTGGAAATATTTTATGATTTCTTTTGTTTATGATTAATCGTTGGATATACGGGAGGGGGGATATTTGATGAAAGCTATAATCTGATGATATAATAAGTAATGTTAAAGTATAAAATGATTGTATTTGTGTTATCCTTATTGTGAGTTTTAAAAATATGAATAAAGATTTATAAAAAAAAAAAAATAAAAGAACTAACTGGCTTGAGTGAAGGCAAGCTCTTTATTTTTTATACACCATTGAACAGAGCACTGCAAAAGCCTAATTCCCTTGTGTTTACTGCTAGAGAGAGGTGGTAATGTGTGAAGAAGGCAAAACGCAGCATGACTTTCCTCAGCTGAGAGCCGCAATATAGTGAGGATAATAACTTGAACCAGCAAGAGATTCAAGTCATGGAAGAGTCTAATCTAGCACCATACCAATATCTTATTTTTAGCGAGTAAGTTTTACTTCTTCTTTTTTTTTTTTTTTTTTTCACTGGCTGGATATTTTAAACCTGAAGGCATCTCTATGGCTGCAAGAGTGGTACTTTCGACGGTTCTCTAACCCCCCCCCCCCCCCAAGGCAATTCAAAAAACAGCATATGAAGGTCAGTTACAGCGAACGACCCAGTAGGATGAGAGAAACAGACAGCGGGGAGAAAGCAGCCTATTGACTTGAATCCATTTTACAAGTCCTTTTTTTTGGTGCAATTTCCTTGTTTCAATGAATTTCCGATATGACTGTACGTGCTTCTGTCGTTCCATTCGTCTCTGAAATGCAGGCTGCCTGGATTTTAGAGGATGATTGTTTAAAAGCTAGAAAAAAAAAAGTTAAAAGAAAGACCAAATATGAGAAAATGAATTCAAAAATTTTGGGTAATAATAGGTTATTTAAATTAACTTGGAGTCCATTGACAAATTTTGTTAAAGTTGATTAGCTGGATTGTTCTCCTGATTTCTCATTGGAGTTACACATCCAGGAAGGGTGGGCGGGCGGGCGGGCAGGCGGAGGGGTATTATATTTTGATGTCATCAATGATCAATAAGCTTAATATGATTTTCACTATGGGCTCCTTTTACGAAGGTGCACTAGCGGTTTTAGTGCGCGCTAGCCGAAAATCCATCGCCTGCTCAAAAAGGAAGCGGTAGCAATTTAGTGCGCGCAATTCCGTGCGTTAAAGTCCTAGCATGCCTTTGTAAAAGGAGCCCTATATGTCTAAAATACTGCATTTTGTTTTTAATCTTATATTGGGGTGGGGAGGGAAATGTTTTTGAAGTATTTCTATAATTGATGTACCGTAAATGCAATTTTGAAGTTAATTATATGTACTGTATATGTATATTCAATGCATTGTTTTTGAATGAAAAATTAATAAAGATTTATTTAAAAAAAAAAAGAAAAAGAAAGAGCAGAAACATTCCTGCCGTGAGTGCTAGTTTCAACTTATTTCCAACAGCATAGCTTTAAAGAACGAGGACTGCTCAAAAAGTTCCAGGATTGATTTCATAAAAATGTGTTAAACAATCTTACAACTTATTCCATTGGGCCCCTTTCAAAGTACAGTGGTTCCTCGGTTTACGAGTGCACCGGTTTGCGAGTGTTTTGCAAGTCGAGAAAAACATTCGCAAAATCGACGCCTCGGAAACCGAGCGCACCTCGATTTGCGAGCGCCCTCCCCCCCCCCCCGCGAACCGGCACCCTCCCCCCCGCAATCTGGCACCCTCCCCGCCGCCATCGGGCACCCCCCCGCCGCGACCTGAGGTCTCCCAACCCACCCGAACCCTCTTCTTACTTCAGTGTAGCCTCCAAACCAGCACCGGCACCAGCATGTCCTGCCAATGCCTGAAGATCTGCTTCCTGTGCTGGGCCTTGAGCATGTGCGCATGCTCAAGGCCTGAGAGTTTACGTTCTCTCAAGAGGGGAGGGGAGCTTCGGGGGAGCAATGCCGGTTCTCATGGGGGGGGGGGAGCAGCGCTGCTGGCCTTGGGGGCGTGGAGGGTGGGAACCTATCAAAGCGAGTTTCCATTATTTCCTATGGGGAAACTCGCTTTGATAAATGAGCATTTTGGATTACGAGCATGCTCCTGGAACGGATTATGCTCGTAATCCAAGGTACCACTGTACTCCGCTTCCCTACGAATACACTTTTCCCAACGTCGTTTCCACGTCTGGAAACAGTCCGCAAACACGTCTTCAGGAATCACCGAAAGCTGCTGCGTCGAATATTGCTTTATGCCTTCAGTGGTGTCGTATCGCTTTCCTTTCAGCGTGGTTTTCAGTTTAGGAAACAAGAAGAAGTCAGCGGGGGCCAAATCAGGAGAGTAAGGTGGCTGGGGAAGAAAGGTCATTGCGTTTTTGTGCAAATTTTGTTGCATTAAAAACACCTTCCACGACTCATGACATAGTAACATAGTAGCTGATGGCAGATAAAGGCCCAAATGGTCCATCCAGTCTGCCCAACCTGATTCAATTTAAATTTTTTAATTTTTTCTTCTTAGCTTTACCCAGTACTGTGCTTGGGTTTCTACTGCCAAAATCTCCATTAAAACCTACTCTAGCCCATCTACACCCTCCCAGCCATTGAAGCCCTCCCCAGCCCATCCTCCCCCAAACAGCCATATACAGACACAGACCGTGCAAGTCTGCCCAGTACTGGCCTTAGTTCAATATTTAATATTATTTTCTGATTCTAGATCCTCTGTGTTCATCCCACGCTTCTTTGAACTCAGTCACAGTTTTCCTCTCCACCACTTCTTTCTCTCTTTCTTTGTCTTTCTCTCTCTTTTTCTTTGTCTTTCTCTCTCTCTGTCTTTCTCTCTCTCTTTGTCTTTCTTTCTCTCTCTTTCTTTGTCTTTCTCTCTCTCTGTGTCTTTCTCTCTCTCTTTGTCTTTCTTTCTCTCTCTTTCTTTGTCTTTCTCTCTCTCTTTGTCTTTCTTTCTCTCTCTTTTTCTGTCTCTCTCTTTATCTTTCTTTCTCTCTCTCATAGTAACATATAGTAGATGACGGCAGATAAAGACCCGAATGGTCCATCCAGTCTGCCCAACCTGATTCAATTTACATTTTTTCTTCTTAGCTATTTCTGGGCAAGAATCCAAAACTCTACCTGGTACTGTGCTTGGGTTCCTACTGCCGAAATCTCCGTTAAAACCTACTCCAGCCCATCTACACCCTCCCAGCCATTGAAGCCCTCCCCAGCCCATCCTCCACCAAATGGCCATATACAGACAAAGACCATGCAAGTCTGCCTAGTAACTGGCCTAGTTCAATATTTAATATTATTTTCTGATTTCTGACTGTGTTCATCCCACGCTTCTTTGAACTCAGTCACAGTTTTCCTCTCCACCACCCTCTCCATAAAGTAGAATTTCCTAACATTGCTCTTGAATCTACCACCCCTCAACCTCAAATTATGTCCTCTGGTTTTACCATTTTTCCTTTCTCTGGAAAAGATTTTGTTCTACGTTAATACCCTTCAAGTATTTGAACATGTTCCCCGTAAGCCACTTTCAACATTTAATAAGTTTCTGTAGCGGTCTTACCCTATTTAAAACAGAACTTCACACTGTAACGCTGCTCATTGAGGTCGCACATGATGAAAAATAGCTGACCACGAAAACACAGTTTTACAAAAACTGCTGTAGCTCAGACAAAAACAGATTTCAACAAACAGAAAAAAGGTTACTTGTGATGTTTCATGCTCCTCATCGCCACCTAGTGTGTCTCAAAAGAACTTCCCATTGATGTGCAGTTCAAACTGTCCTGGAACTTTTTGAGCAGACATCATAAATTCAGGGCTTGATATACCCAAACCCACTTTGGATGCCAGAGGGTAAACAGAATAAATAGTTGATAATTTTAAAGATGTTGGTGTCATTAAAAAAATGGTTATTTGGAAGATCTTTGAGAAAACAAACAGATATTAGACGTGACCTTACAAATATTTGGATTTAATAGGAAAGGCTATCAAAGGTACTAAAGGCTAACAGTGTTTATATTATGAGGGTAATGCTATAATACGGCACCTAAGATAGGAGGAAAAACAGTGGATAAAGCTACAGCCTCAGCACCCTGAGATTGTTGGTTCAAACTCATGCTGCTGCTTGTTACCCTGGGCAAGTCACTTAATCCCCCTGATGCATTAGATAGATTATGAGCCCACTGGGACAGACAGGGAAAAATGCCTGAGTGCCTGAATAAATTAATGTAAACTGTTCCGAGTTCCCCTGGGAGAACGGTAGAGAAAATTGAATAAATATTCAATAAAAAAAAAGTAGGCCAAAGTCACAAGTACATTAAGGGCACCTTTTACAAAATTGCGGTAGTGATTCTCCTGCAGGAAATGCACCAGAGACCATAGGAATTGTGTGGACTTTGGTGCATTTTTAGTGGGGGTGGGGCTCGCTACTGCAGCTTTGTATAAGGGACCCTAAGACATAAGCACAGTAACATGTGCTTACCACAGCAAAAAAAAAAAAAAAAAAAAAGGCCTTACCATAGGGCACACTTAAACACTCCACGTTAAGTGTGTAAGTGTGTGCCTTAACAGTGTGCTTCCCATGTGCTAAAAATAAATTGTATTTTTTAGCGCTGAGGTTGGGCAGAGATGGAGAGTAGACTTGTTGGGCCTGTTTCTATAAACAGCGCCTAACCATGCCTAAGTTGTAGGCACCGGTAGGCACAAGTTGTTAATCAACCACTAGGTACTGCTTATAGAATCACACTTAGTAGCACCTAGGTGTACTTAAATGTAACTGGACATCCCTGTGGTAGGTGCCGGAATATTAGGCCAAGTTGTACTGATCTGATTTGCCGGAGCCTAATTACTTCAGTCTGTACTTAAGTCTGATTTGCCGGAGCCTAACTACTTCAGTCTGTACTTAAATCTGATTTGCCGGAGCCTAATTACCGTACTTCAGTCTGTACTTCAGTCTGATTTGCTGGAGCCTAATTACGACAGTCTGTACTTAAGTCTGATTTGCCGGAGCCTAACTGCTTCTGTCTGTACTTAAATCTGATTTGCCAGAGCCTAATTACCGTACTTCAGTCTGTACTTAAGTCTGATTTGCCGGAGCCTAACTGCTTCTGTCTGTACTTAAATCTGATTTGCCAGAGCCTAATTACCGTACTTCAGTCTGTACTTAAGTCTGATTTGCTGGAGCCTAATTACGTCAGTTTGTACTTAAGTCTGATTTGCCGGAGCCTAACTGCTTCTGTCTGTACTTAAATCTGATTTGCCAGAGCCTAATTACCATACTTCAGTCTGTACTTAAGTCTGATTTGCCGGAGCCTAACTGCTTCTGTCTGTACTTAAATCTGATTTGCCAGAGCCTAATTACCGTACTTCAGTCTGTACTTAAGTCTGATTTGCTGGAGCCTAATTACGTCAGTCTGTACTTAAGTCTGATTTGCCGGAGCCTAACTGCTTCTGTCTGTACTTAAATCTGATTTGCCAGAGCCTAATTACCGTACTTCAGTCTGTACTTAAGTCTGATTTGCCGGAGCCTAACTGCTTCTGTCTGTACTTAAGTGTGACTGGACATCCCTGTGGTAGGCGCTGGAATATTAGGCCAGGTTGTACCTGATCTGATTTGCCAGAGCCTAATTACCATACTTCAGTCTGTACTTAAGTCTGATTTGCCGGAGCCTAACTACTTCAGTCTGTACTTAAATCTGATTTGCCAGAGCCTAACTACTTCAGTCACGTCTATTTTCTGCCCCTAACCAGTAAGAAAAATCATTTCTAAGCTCCTAATTTATTTTCCCTCTTCTAAATCTGCCTCTGTTGTCACCCATCTTTTATGCTCCTAAATTTATGAGTTTAGTGAAATTATGAGTATAAATTTATGCACTCAGCCCTAGTACATTTTCAAAAAGGCCAATGTATCAACACAACTCTCAAAGGAATCCTTTTACTAAACCTTTTAAATATGCTAATAGACATTAGCGCGCACAAAATGTTGCATGTCCTATTTTACACTTATGGGCCACATGTCACCGACCTTAGCGCGAGGGACATTGGGGCGCTGACAATTCCACTCAGTCAAATGCGTGCAGCGACAAGTGCGCGCATGAAGGGAACGGAATTGTCGGGGCACAATTTTAAATGTAGTGGGTAGGGGGTATTTGCGGCAATCTTTTAATTTAGAGTGCGTCAGCATTGAGAACCCTCCCCCTAAGAGCACGTAATTGTAAAAGGTTCCCCCCCCACACACCCGCGTCAGAGCGAGACCGTGAGTTGTAATCAAGTTCTAAGTGTAGTGGGAGATTCCCCCACCCCCCCCGAATGAGAGTGTCAACCCCTCCCCTGAACGACAATGGGAGGGGTTTCCCCCCAAAAAAAAAAACCCTGAGAGCAGAAAACAGAAGGAATAGGGCGGCGGGCTGAATTGTCGGTGCGTCAATGTCCTTCGCGCAGTTTACGGGTCACCCATGTCAGCATATACTAAGCTTTAATAAAAGGGCCCTGATTCTATAAAAGATGCCTACATTTAGGTGCCTTGATTGGCGCGCTTACTCGACCCAGGTGCCTAACTTAATTTTCTTAATTGGCTTAATCAACACTATTAATCCAAAGCACCATTTTAAAAAAAAACAAAAAACAACCAGTTAAAAAATGATTTACAAATTAATTTGCCAGTAGGTATCTAACTCGGCAGGTGCCTACCGGAACCCAAACAGAAAGTAGAATCTTTTTGGGGGGAAAACCGTCTAGGTTTTAGGCAGTGTAAAAATTTTAAAAATAAATAAATAGGCATGGTTAGAGGAAGATTAGGGGTGGAGTTTGGGCATGGAATGATTAAGGGGCTCTTAATCGAAAGAGAAAAACATCCAAAACTGGCCTAAGTCAGCACTTGGATGATCATCAGTCAAAAACGTCCAAGTGCCGATAATAAAACCAGGTTTTGGACATATTTCTAAATGACCTAGGCCTTCATAGTGCCACTGAATGACCATAGCTAAACGGGCCGTTTCGGGAGGAGCGTCGAGGACGGGAGTTGGGTGGGACATGGGCCGGCTTAGACTTAGTTGTACAGCATGTATAACTGAAAGTTATACAGCCCAGGATCGACGGAACTTGGACGTTGTGACTTAGACCATTTAAAACATGGTCTAAGTCACAAAAACCCACCTAAAGTCACCAGATAAGCACTGAAAACACATAAAACAGACCCACATACACTACCCCAGTGATCACTGACCACTGCCCCCCCCCCCGCACCCCCATAAAAATTTTATTCACAACTTTAAAATTCAGCCTCCAGACCATCACCTGGCCACCTGGCATAGGAAAGCCTAGTCGTCCAGCACAGAAGCAGCTTAAGTCATCTTGGGGGTGGGTTAGGGACCCATAGAGAGGAGGACCCATGCCCCTGTAATCACTGCATTGATACTTAAACATGTGCACTGCCCTATACACCCCCCAAACCCTTTTTGACTGGCATATAAGTGGCTCCTGCAGCCATAAGGGCTATTGGGGAGGTAGATAAGTGGGTCTAGGGGATTCTGGAGGTGATTTGGGGGGCTGTAGTGAGATGAAGACATGACACCCTTTTTGTGAAGTTCACAGCAGTGCCCTGTAAGGTACCCCACTATTTAGGTGCCATGTCTGGTTGTCCAGTTCATCACTTTGCAGACCCCTCCCACGTCCAACAGGGCTTGTTCTAGGCATTTTTGACTTGGACAAAAAGTTGGATTAAAATGTGGTATAAAGATGGACGATTTAGCGACTTGGACGATCAGATCGGCAGGACATGTAATTAGACGTTTTTCTAAATAAAAAAAATTTGGACGTATTTTTAAAAAATGTGTCCTAAGCTGTTTATTACTTTGGACAACTTGCGACTTAGACGAAAATGGACTTTCGATTATTCCCCTCCACGCTTTTAAAATAATTAAGCCCCAACTTTACAAAGCCGCACTAGTGTTTTTAGCACCGGTCAGGGCATTAACAGCTCGGATGCTCATAGGAATTCTGTGAGCATCGGAGCTGTTACCGCGGCAGCCTGAGCTAAAAACGCTAGTGTGGCTTTGTAAAGGAGGAGGTAGATTAGGCACCTAGATTAGCTAGCCATAGTTTATAAAAAAAATAGTCTATTATGTAGTTTATGGTTTATTAAACTTTGATTAAGCGCTTAATAAAAAATTTCAAAGTGCTGTACAACAGTGGCGTACCTAGGGTATGTGGCACCCGGGGCCCATCATTTTTTGACACCCCCCCCCCCCCCATGTAAAAAAAATTTTTTTTTTTTTTTTTTGCAATAACCATGAAATGGAATAAATGGTCAGAATAGAAACAGGCAGTGAAAATTTTCTTTTATTGAACCTCATATATGTAACCATTATTCCAAACATAACATAACATAAATTATGTCTAAATTGTCATGACATTAGAAGTACATATGGAGTAGTTGCAGGTGATGCTTGGGACAGTTCTGATTGTGTTAGTTCGGTTTTATGTGTTTTTTGAATAGAAGGGTTTTTATTTCTTTTTGAAGGTTTTGCAGTCTGTGGTTGATATCAATTGGTTGTAGAGTTGGGGGTTGAGTGTTGCAGCTCGAATGGCTAGGAGGTTGTCGAACAGTTTTTTTCTTTTGACGTTTTTGGTTGGAGGGTGTGTGAATGGTGCACAAGTTCTCCTATGTCTGTTTGAAGTGGATTGAATTATTTAGCTGAAGAAATTAGTTACCCCCCATTCCACACACATTAATTCTCTTCCATTTTTGTTCCCATTATAAAAAACACTGATAAGTTCCCAGAAAAAAAATACATTAAAATAAGAAGTGAAAACAAAGGCCCCTACAGATGAGAACATAACATAAGAATAGCCTAACTGGGTCAGACCAATGGTCCATCATGCCCAGTAGCCCATTCTCATGGTAGCCAATCCAGGACACTAATACCTGGTCAAAACCCAAAGAGTAGCAACATTCCATGCTACCGATCCAGGGCAAGCAGACACTTCCCCCATGTCTTAATAACAGATTATGGACTTTTCCTCCAGGAATTTGTCCAAATCTTTCTTAAAACCAGCTACACTATCTGCTTTTACCATAACTTCTGGCCACTTCATTTTTAAGTTTAGATCTTTCCTTTCAAACAGAGACCTTGCTAGATGTCAAATACAGCACAAGGTAACTTCACATGGACTTAGCTGTGCAGGAAATGTGAATCTCCTCATACACCCACCATATAGTGCAAAAATGTGCAAAGGTCTGTTTTTTTCTTTCGATCACTACATAGCCTAATGCCACACAAGCAGCGCTGTTACAAACATATTCTGTAGGTCAATGCTAAGGATAACAAAGTTTCCTTCCTTGGACCAGAAGGAGATAAACCACTGGAAGAGATCCCAAAACAACACCCAAAGACCCACTCAGTGTGTGAATCAGTTGAGTGGAGTGGACTAACTGGGGGGTGGAAATGGGCCCGGAGTTTGCTCAGCAGAATTTCCCAGACCACCTCTTCCTCTCAACACATTGACACGCTGCCACCATCACCACTAGGAACACCTCACTGGGTAGGCCAGCTATGCTATAAACTTTATAAAACACATTATTATATTTTCTTATAAAGCACATATTTTAACTGACCTCTCTGACATCCTCAGCCTTTCCATTCACAAAAATAGAAGGAAGAAAAGTTCCCATTTCCTGCTGTCTCATGTCCCCAGCCTATACAATATTTTTTTTTCTGCAGACCCTTCAAAAGTCTGACCAAATCCTCGTTTCACTTGCATTATAAAGTACTGAGGATGCCATCTCTCCCCAATCCCAGGTCCTAAAGTCTAAGACAGTAGCGCAAACTAATGCTGCCAGATACAGGAAAAAAAAATTTTGATTCGATTCAGCCCTATTGAATTGGTTTTTCAATTCGATTTTCCTGCCCAGTTGGGTGATTTTTTTCAAAACTCCTGGTGGGTTTTATAGCTTTTTCACCCCCTTTGGCTTCTCCTAACCACACTGGCGCTGTGGTGTAAATAAAATAAAGAAACAAAAAGGACTTTTCCTCTTTCTGTTAAATCCTAGCTCACGTTTGCAGTCCAACACCAGCTCTGGCAGGATACACATTTCAAATCTGACATGTTATAATCACAAAACAGAAAATAAAATTAATTTTTCTACCTTTTGTTGTCTGGTTATATTTCAAATTTTGTTGGTCCAAGGCTCTGGTTTTCTTCTGATAACTTGCTTGCCAGGGTCTCCTTCTTTCTGCATGCTAACCATCCATCTGCCAACTCTGTCCTCCCTTTCCATTTCCCTTCCCTTCCCAGGAAGTCTGGTATCTTTCCTTTTTTTCATCTCCCTCCACAGATCCACCTTTTCTTAAATACCCTTTCATCCGGCATCTCTCCCTCCTTCCCCACCATCCCAGAGTCCACCATCTCTCCGTTTCTTTTCCTAATTACCCTCCTATCCAGTATCTCTATCCCTCCTCCACACCATCCCTTGTGTCCAATTTCTCTCCCTTTCTGTTCCTTCCCTCCCTAAATCCCATGGTCCATCATCTCTCTCCCTCTCCTCTATTTTCAGACCCATTATTTCTTCCCCCCCCCAAAGTTTGGCATATGCATGTCTCTTTGAACACCCCCTTCCCTCTGTGTACTTCTAAATCATGGTCCCCCCCCAAAGGCCTGTCCCCCCTTAAAGGTCTGCCTGTCCCACCTTGAAGGCCTGCACCCCCCTTGAAGGCCTGTCCCTTCCCCTTGTAGGCCTGTCCCCCCCTTGAAGGCCTGCCTGCCTGTCCCCCCCTTGAAGGTCTGCACCCCCCGAAGGCCTGCACCCCCCGAAGGCCTGTCCCCCACTTGAAGGCCTGTCCCACCCCCTTGTAGCTTCTCCCCCCCCTTGAAGGCCTGCACCCCCCCTTGAAGGCCTGTCCCCCCCCCTTGTAGGCCTGTCCCTCCCCTTGTAGGCCTGTCCCCCCCCTTGTAGGCCTGTCCCCCCCCTTGTAGGCCTGTCCCCCCCTTGAAGGCCTGCCTGCCTTTCCCCCCCTTGAAGGCCTGTCTCCCCCTTGAAGGCCTGCACCCCCCTTGAAGGCCTGCACCCCCCCTTGAAGGCCTGTCCCCCCCCTTGTAGGCCTGTCCCCCCCCCCTTGTAGGCCTGTCCCCCCCCTTGTAGGCCTGTCCCCCCTTGTAGGCCTGTCCCCCCCTTGAAGGCCTGCCTGCCTTTCCCCCCTTGAAGGCCTGCACCCCCTTGAAGGTCTGCACCCCCCCAAAGGCCTACACCCCCCCCCGAAGGCCTGCACCCCCCTGAAGGCCTGCCTGCCCCCCTTGAAGGCCTGCACCCCCCCCGAAGGCCTGTCCCCCCTTGAAGGCCTGCCTGCCTGCCTGTCACCCCCTCCCCCTTGAAAGCCTGCTTGCCTGCCCGCCCGCCCGCCCCACCCTGAAGGCCTGATGCCCCGACCCACCCCGAAGGACCGCTCGCCCCCCTGGCCTCCCCGCACCACCTATGAACAGCCGCAGCAGGATCGCGAAGTCAGCGTCAGCATCCCTGCGCTGCTTCCTGCGCCACGGTCCCGCCCCTCCTCTGACGTCAGAGGAGGGACGGGATCGCGGCGCAGGAAGCAGCGCAGGGATGCTGACGCTGACTTCGCGATCCTGCTGCGGCTGTTCATAGGTGGTGCGGGGAGGCCAGGGGGGCGAGCGGTCCTTCGGGGTGGGTCGGGGCATCAGGCCTTCAGGGTGGGGCGGGATCGCGGCGCAGGAAGCAGCGCAGGGATGCTGACGCTGACTTCGCGATCCTGCTTCGGGCTGCTTCACAGATGGTGCAGGAAGGTCAGTGGGGCGAGCGGTCCTTCGGGGGTGGCGGGGGACTGAACGGCAAGGCCGGGAACACCCCCTTAGGGCTGGTACCCGGGGCGGCCCGCCCCCCCCGCCCCCCCCCTAGGTACGCCACTGCTGTACAATAAAATCTAAAATTGGAACAAACAACGCAAAATAAACATACAGCACAGGCTAACCTGAGGGGTAAAAGGGTAACAACATAAAGATAGAAGGGAAAAAATTACAATAAGGATAAAAACAAAAGGATAAGATGGGGAAAAGTGTAATTTTAGGGATAAAAAATAAAGGAATTAAATGAATTAAAAGGCATAGGATAAATCAATCGTAGGCATCTTTGAAAAGAAAGCATTTTAAACTGCTCTTAAATTTATCCAAACTCTGTTCTGCTCTTATGCATAAAGGAAGTGAGTTCCAAATAGAAGGTGCCGTTACCGAGAAAATGTGTGCGCGACGAGTGCCAATTATTTTTAGTGAAGGGACATTAAGAGTATGTTGATATGCAGACCTCAGGGTTCTAGGGGGATCATATGGAATGAGGCTTCTACCTATAAATTCTGGAACGTTGGTCGGTTGAGTTTTTAAAGCAACAAGGTCGATTTTATAAGTGATCTGATGATGGATGGGCAACCAATGAGCATTCTTCAACAAGGCGCCTAAGTTGAGATGTCTTTTCTAGAATCTGGTCCTAAGGCTCACGCGCTAACTGTGCGCTAAGGCCCATCTATATATATAAAATCGGATGTATGTATGTATGTGCCGCGATCACGCAAAAACGGCTTGACCGATTTGAACGAAACTTGGTAGGCAGATCCCTCACTACCCGGGATGATATGTTCTGGGGGTCTCGCGGCCCACCTGCACACGTGGGCAGAGCTACAAACAGATAATCGGATTTCACCCATTCATGTCAATGGAAAAAATATAAAGAGCTGCCAACGCAAAAACGGCTTGCCCGATTTGAACGAAACTTGGTATGCCGATCCCTCACTACCTGGGGTGATATGTTCTGGGGGTCTCACGGCCCACCTGCACATGTGGGCGGAGCTACAAACATAAAATCATATTTCACCCATTCATGTCAATGGAAAAAATGTAAAAAGCTGCCATTCTCACAGTAATTCACAAACGGCTTGACCGATTTGAACGAAACTTGGTATGCAGATCCCTCACTACCTGGGGTGATATGTTCTGGGGGTCTCGCGGCCCTCCTGCACACATGGGCGGAGCTACAAACGGAAAATCGGATTTCACCCATTCATTTCAATGGAAAAAATGTAAAAAGCTGCCATTCTCACTGTGACCAATTTGGACGAAACTTGGTATGCAGATCCCTCACTACCTGGGGTGATATGTTCTGGGGGTCTCGCGGCCCTCCTGCACACGTGGGCGGAGCTACAAACAGAAAATCAGATTTCACCCATTCAAGTCAATGGAAAAAATGTAAAAAGCTGTGGGACCGATTTGAACGAAAATTGGTATTCAGATCCCTCACTACCTGGGGTGATATGTTCTGGGGGTCTCGTGGCCCACCTGCACACGTGGGAAGGGTGGGTTCACCCAAGAATGTATATGTTCTTGCTCCTGGAGGTGAAACTAAAAATGTTGTTTATAATCAATTTTTGTGTTAGTTGAATTGTATTCATTTTGTCAAATATTTCACATTATACTTTGAATATTTTACTTTTTATAAAGCTGTAACAAAATTATTTCATTCTCCACTATAAAGTATCTTTATTTAAATCCATTTACAGTGTTATTGCTATAATTAAATACCCGTGCAACGCCGTGGCATCAGCTAGTATTCTATAAACGGTGCCTACCTTTGCCAGATGCGCAATTCTCTAATTGGCGCCATCGCACGATTGGCGCACGAATGAGAGGACACTTTTAAGGCAACTGCCAACCATGGTTCCATTTAGAGAATCCGGGCCATATTGGTTAAGATTTACCCAGACATGTCCTCTTTTTAGAGGACATGCCCTGGCGTCCAGATGGCTTTTTAAACCTCGGCACTTGGCCCGGGTTTTAAAAAGCTTCCAGCTTGCGCTGTCGTCGGGAGGGCGTCTGCGAATGCACAGATGTGGCGCCATCAAGTAATACACGCGCAGATGCCCTCCCCATGTGGCTGTGAGCGCTTGAGGGGGCTGGGGGGGGTGAGGCTGGAGCAGAATGGGGCATGATGTGGGCGGAATGAGACGGGACTTGGCGGAACTGGGCAGGCCTGGGGGCGGAGCCATTGGTCCGGATTTTGTCAACATAAAATCCGGTAACCCTAATATTGGTTAGCGCTCGGTGATGGAGCTGTCCTAGATATTCAGAACTGAACAAGCCAGGTTAAGGAGGGTTAAATGAATGGAAACTGTTCTGAGCACCCTGGAGAGAACGGTTTAGAAAACTGAATAAATAAATACCACGGCTTAGGGCTCCTTTTATCAAGCCGCGCTAGTGGTTTAACGCGGGTAATAGCGCGTGCTCAACCGTAGCCAGGGCGCGTGCTAGCTTCTGCCGCCTCCTCTTGAGCAGGCGGTAGTTTTTGGCCAGCGCAGGGGTTAACGCGTGATGATAAGTAGCGCGCGTTAACCCCGCTAGTGCGGCTTGATAAAAGGAGCCCTTAGTAAAAAAAGAGAGTGTTTATGGTGCACTTAACCAGCTATGTTTTAGTTGCTCTCCAAACTACAAAATGTTTATAAGGTAAATATATAAAAAAATTATTTGAATTGAATTAATATGAAGTACGTATGACACTCAACAAAATTTAGTTCTAACCCACTGGTGCCCTGAAACATGATTTTCGTTGCAGACATTGCTACATACAGGGCCGGATTTTCCTATAGGCTAACTAGGCTTCAGCCTAGGGCCTCAAGATCAAGAGGGGCCTACATTCAAATTTTGTTAGCAAAATTAAAATTACACTATTCTAAAAACAGTGAACGCTAAAACACTGAACCGAAAATAAGGAGAAATTCTACGCTTTGGGATTGGAACCGGCTCCGGCCGTAACGGGGCGCCGACTCGGCTTCTCCCTTTCTTTTTCTCGCCCTGGGAGAGGGAGGAGGATGGGGGAGGGAAAGACGTCAGTCCGGAAACAGCTGGGCAAAACCAAGCCCCGCGGGGAGAGAGGCAAAACGTGGATCCGTCAGGACAGGGCGGCCCAGACTGGCATCGGGGGTGGGGGGTTTCAGTGGAAGGGGAATGGAAGGCAGGCAGGCTGGCATCGGAGGGGGTGTGGGGGGGTTTAATGGAAGGCAGGCAGGCAGGATGGCATGGGGGGGTGTTCAATGGAAGGGGAATGGGAGGCAGGCAGGCATCGGAGGGGGGGTGAGGTGAGGAAGGACGCACTGGAGGCACTATGGACATAGGAAGGGGCAATGTTATGTGTTATGTTTGATTACTTATTGTTACAAGTACTATATATGGTGTTGAGAATAAATGTCCAAATAAGTGTTCTCGACTTTTTTTTTATTTTTTATCCGTGTCACATTTTTTATAAAGGTTAGTACCAATAACAACATGTTTCATTTAACATATTGATATATATCATAGTAATGATGTATTTTATTATCTCTCATGTAATTTACAAACTTAAAAATGGGAGGTGAAAGGGCCACATAAGTGGAATAGCCTAGGGCCTCTTTTCATCTAAATCCGACCCTGGCTACATATATTAGATTCTGCTGAGTTGAAGAACACATCCCCTCCCCCCCCCATAATCTATTTTCTATTTCTCCCTTTTTAATCTAAAAAAGAGCCCACCACATACATAAAGAGGTCATGGTCAGAATAAAAAAAACCATCAGCGGAAGCGGCAAAAATGAATCCTCTTAACCATCCATCACCTCAAGTCTGCGAAAGCTGACACATTTCTGTACCTCTTTCCAAAACAGAATTCAGTACTATCAACTGTGTTTTCCCCCTTTGACAGGTGTGGGACAGCTGCGCTGTGCTAATTGGAATTAGAAAGCTGAGCAGTAATTACAATGATTAACGTTCGCATTGCAGAATCAGTTTGGATTTCTCATTTGCAAGGCCTGAGAAATGATTGGCCAATAGCATCCCACGGGCAAAAGAAGAGGAAGGGAAAAGCTGGGCTGGGGAGGTCAGTCACGGAAAGTTCTAAACGTGCATTAATTAAATGCAGGGAAAGGTACGAGGTTTAAAGAGGATTTGCGGCGCTGCTTCAGAGTGGAAAAAAAATTACAGCTTGACAACTTTGGGCTCCTTTTACCAAGGTGCGCTAGCGTTTTTAGCGCACGCAGGATTTTAGCGCACGCTAAACCCGCGCTACGCTTCTAGAACTAACGCCAGCTCGACGCTGGCGTTAAGGTCTAGCGCACGCACGGCAATTTAGCACGCGTTAAGGCCCTAACGCACCTTTGTAAAAGGAGCCCTCTATGGCAAAAACTTTTGTTGATAAACAAATGGGGAGATAAGTCTACGAGTGTCTTGAGGGAATGCAGCCTGTTTTGGTCTAAAATACTACTGCAAACCCTTTTGACGTACATAATATTTACGTATCTACTCTTATAGCAGCCATAAAGCCGGTGTAAGTGCCGCCGTAAATATGGCAGGAATGTATGCAAATTACAGTGAGATGCATGCCTAAGCAGAATTCCTATGAATAGCTATACTGGGTCAGACCAGTGTCCTGCTCTCAGCACTGACCAATCCAGGTCACAAGTACCTGGCAGAAACCCAATCGGTAGCATTCCACGCTACCGATCCCAAGGCAAGTAGCGGCTTCTCTCCATGTCTGTAACAGAGTAGACACCGAAGAGGGAGTGGAAAATATGAAAAAGGATCTGCAAAAGTTAGAGGAATGGTCTAATGCCTGGCAACTAAAATTCAATGCAAAGAAATGCAGAGTAATGCATTTGGGGATTAATAATAGGAAGGAACCGTATATGCTGGGAGGAGAGAAGCTGATATGCACGGACGGGGAGAGGGACCTTGGGGTGATAGTGTCCGAAGATCTAAAGGCGAAAAAACAGTGTGACAAGGCAGTGGCTGCTGCCAGAAGGATTCTGGGCTGTATAAAGAGAGGCGTAGTCAGTAGAAGGAAGAAGGTGTTGATGCCCCTGTACAGGTCATTGGTGAGGCCCCACTTGGAGTATTGTGTTCAGTTTTGGAGACCGTATCTGGCGAAAGACGTAAGAAGACTTGAGGCGGTCCAGAGGAGGGCGACGAAAATGATAGGAGGCTTGCGCCAGAAGACGTATGAGGAGAGACTGGAAGCCCTGAATATGTATACCCTAGAGGAAAGGAGAGACAGGGGAGATATGATTCAGACGTTCCAATACTTAAAGGGTATTAACGTAGAACAAAATCTTTTCCAGAGAAAGGAAAATGGTAAAACCAGAGGACATAATTTGAGGTTGAGGGGTGGTAGATTCAGGGGCAATGTTAGGAAATTCTACTTTACGGAGAGGGTGGTGGATGCCTGGAATGCGCTCCCGAGAGAGGTGGTGGAGAGTAAAACTGTGACTGAGTTCAAAGAAGCGTGGGATGAACACAGAAGATTTAGAATCAGAAAATAATATTAAAGATTGAACTAGGCCAGTTACTGGGCAGACTTGTACGGTCTGTGTCTGTGCATAGCCGTTTGGAGGAGGATGGGCAGGGGAGGGCTTCAATGGCTGGGAGGGTGTAGATGTGCTGGAGTAAGTCTTAACAGAGATTTCGGCAGTTGGAACCCAAGCATAGTACCGGGTAAAGCTTTGGATTCTCGCCCAGAAATAGCTAAGAAGAAAAAAAAAAAAAAATTTAAATTGAATCAGGTTGGGCAGACTGGATGGACCATTCGGGTCTTTATCTGCCGTCATCTACTATGTTACTATGTTACTATGTTACAATAGCAAACTATGGACTGTTCCTCCAGGAACTTGCCCAAATCTTTTTTAAACCCAACTACATTAACCACAGGTACCACATCCTCTAGCAATGAGTTCCAGAGCTTAGCTATTCTTTTGAGTGAAAAAAGTATCTCCTCCTATTTGTTTTAAAAGTATCTCCGTGTAATTTCTTTGAGTGTCCCCTCGTCTTTGCACTTTTGGATAGAAGAAGAAATCGATCCACTTTTACCCATTCTACACCACTCTGGATTTTGTAGACTTCAATCACATCTCCGTTCAGCCTACTCATATTGTCTTGTTTGCTCTTCTTTGAATCTTTTCTAACCCTGCTAAGTGCGCTGATGCTGCTCCAACATTCATAGGAATTCTACCGTGGCTTGGCGGGGGGGGGGGGGGGGGGGGAGGGAGGGGGAGGGAGGGGAGGAAGATAGGACTGACTGTCCTATTTTTGTGGTTAACCTGGCTGGTTCAGTTCTGAATATCTAGCACAGCTACATCCCCGAGTGCTAACCAATATGGCTCGGATTCTCTATACGGCACCATTGTCTGTGGCTGCGTTAAAAGCAGCCGTCGATTGCACTAACCAACTTGACATGAAGGATGGTTAGAGGATATGTTCCTCCCTGTGCATAATGTCTTTCAAATACCCGATGGTAAGCGAGGTTAGTATTTACAGAATAGTGATTAGGGTAATTATTTGTACATTCACAGTAAGTCTGATGGCATTAGACAACATAGGGGAACATTGGACAGGAGAACATTAGATGGTCTACAGGCTATTTGTCCAAGGTGGCCTTATACATTAAGGATACACCATGACTATGGGCAGTTAGAGTCTTAAGCCTGAGGTATGTGCTGATTGGCAAACAAGATTGTTTTCACAGTTTTTCGGAATGGAATTAAGCTGTTGATTGTTCTGACGGGAAGAGGGAGCCAATTCCATAGTTTAGTCACGTTATGGGAATATGATAGTTTACGAGCCATTTCCAAGTGGAGACGGTTCGCTGGTGGAATGTGCAGCCGAAGTTCTTGTTGGGACTGGAGCAGCCTTGTTGGATGGTAAATGGGAAGCTTTTGCATCATATAGTGGGGTGTCATGGCATGGAATCGCTTGAAGGCTATCACCAACAGTTTGAAGATAGCTCACTTCTTTATTGGAAGCCAATGCACTTCATTCAGTGAGAAGAGATGCGGTCAAAAGGGCTGAGGTTTTTCAGCAGTCTCACAGTGGCATTTTGAATTCTCTGTAATCAATGTTGATCTTTGTCCAGTAGACCAGCAACCAGGTAATTGCAGTAGTCCAAGCATGACAACACAAAGGCATACAGTAACGGGTAAAGTCTGCTTCAGAGAAATATTGTCAGAGAAGTTTCAGTAGCTGCAGGTAGTAGAAGGAAGAGGGCACCACTTTAGAGATTTAAGCTAATAGGGACAGACTAGTATCTAATACCATATTCAGGCTACATACCTGGCCTTTGGTTTGAGAATGGTTTTATCCCAGGTAAGGGAGAGGCAAGTAAATTGATATGCATCTCTGTGAACCCACAATAGCTCTGTTTGAATGAGTTTAGTTGAAGTTTGTTAGTTGTCATCCAGGCTTTGAGCTTGTCCAGACAGGACCTTAGTTTATCCAGTCCTGAGATGTCCTGAGATGTACCCAGCAGGACATACAACTGAATATTGCCTACGAATGAGTGGATGTGAATTCCATGGTTCAAGGCAATTGAGATGGCCGGTCTAACGTTAAAAAGCAGCAGAGATATTAACGCTCCTTGAGGTACACTCTACTTTGAGATTCTTGGCTTCAAGAGGTGAGAGTTCATGAGGACACTCTGCTGTCTTTGAGTCAGAAAAGACCTGAACCAGGACAGTGTCACGCTTCTAATCCTGATCTTAGTTAATCTAGATCAGTGGTTCCCAACCCTGTCCTGGAGGACCACCAGGCCAGTCGGGTTTTCAGGCTAGCCCTAATGAATATGCATGAGAGATATTTGCATATAATGGAAGTGACAGGCGTGCAAATCTCCTCCATGCATATTCATTAGGGCTGTCCTGAAAACCCGATTGGACTGGTGGTCCTCCAGAACAGGGTTGGGAACCACTGATCTAGATAACATGATATTGAGATCTAATGTGTTGAAGGCTGCAGGATGTTTTGGACAGATTAAGTACAACAATGACAGTTCAAGTGACCAAGGCCTCCTTTTACGAAACTACGATAGCAGTTTCTAGCGCGGGGAGCCGCGCTGCTCCTGACGCTCATAGAGTTCCTTTGAGCATCAGGAACAGCGCAGGCCTCTGCCCTAGAAACTGCTATCACAGTTTCATAAAAGAGGAGGCAAGTCTTCTGTTCTCTTGTTGGTTTGGTTCATGCCATTGGTGCTTGACCATTAACAAAACATAGCAAGTGGCCCCCTTACTGCCACCTGTATTTGTCAGTGGTGAGGGAGCATGTGCTAATCCCGTGTTAATCAGATAGCGTGTGGCAATGCTGATGCAGGCTATGGCTCTTCTGTGTTTACCACTAGAACAGGGGTGTCAAAGTTCCTCCTCGGGCCGCAATCCAGTCGGGTTTTCAGGATTTCCCCAATGAATATACATGAGGTCTATTTGCATGCACTGCTTTAATCGTATGCTAATAGATCTCATGCATATTCATTGGGGAAAACCCGACTGGATTGCGGCCCTCAAGGAGGGACTTTGACATCCCTGCACTAGAAGAAAAACATGGCGGCCTGCATTTTCATGTTAAAACTCTACAACTGCAAAGAATATTCTATAGCAGCCTACCATGAATAACATTAGTTAAGCGCAGTGGCGTTGCGAGGGTAAGAGGCGCCCCTTCTCTTCCCCGTATCTCTAGTTTGTTCACCTCCTTTTGTAATTTATACCCAAAATGTGAGCTTTTTTCTCTTTTGCTAGGCTTTCACCCAAAGGTCTGTTCTATTGTAAAGCTATTGTCAGGAAACTGGGACCCAGAACCTCTGATCTCCCTTCACAAGCAATGTTTCCCCCACAATACAGAAACATAGAAACATAGAAGATGACGGCAGAAAAGGGCTACAGCCCATCAAGTCTGCCCACTCTGCTTACCCACCCCCTGTCTATGCCCTAATGACCCAATTTTCTTATCTTGACCCTCGTAGGGATCCCACATGGGTATCCCATTTATTCTTAAAGTCTGGCACGCTGTCTGCCTCGATCACCTGCACTGGAAGCTTGTTCCAATGATCAACCACTCTCTCTGTGAAGAAATACTTTCTGGTGTCTGCGGCAGCCACTCTCTCCTCCTCTCTCTATTGGCTAAGGCTCTTAACATTTGCATCTCCTCTTCCTATAGGCTAAGGCTCTTTACACCTGCATTGTGATGTCATAGAACTTTCTGATTATAGAAACATGATGGCAGATAAAGGCCAAATGACCCATCATAGAAACATAGAAACATAGAAGATGAGGGCAGAAAAGGGCTACAGCCCATCAAGTCTGCCCACTCTGCTTACCCACCCCCTGTCTATGCCCTAATGACCCAATTTCCTTATCTTGACCCTCGTAGGGATCCCACATGGGTATCCCATTTATTCTTAAAGTCTGGCACGCTGTCTGCCTCGATCACCTGCACTGGAAGCTTGTTCCAATGACAACGGAAACCAGAAATGAACTTAAATAATCAAATTGGTTTATTGAAATAATTAATTTAACAATTACAAAAAAGAGTTGAATTAGTGCAGCAAGTTAATATATAAACTAGAGGGAAACAAATGAATTACAGCTTTTGATCACAGTTTTTTAAACCCTTGCAAGGTAGCTAGCTCTTACCCTATGTTCTCCTCACCTACAGATGAAACTGGTTCCTCAATAATTATGACTCTATTCTTTAAATTAGATCAAAGAAAAAAAAAAATATATATATATATATTGTCACGAACCTAGCCCTAGAGCTGGGCTCGTGCCAAGCTTTACTAGTGCAAAAGCTAGTCCATTGGTTCAAAGGGCTAACCAGGGAGATAAGGTTAATCCCAGTAGAAGGGAAATGCTGAACTTCTCCTTTAACCCTGAAGCAAACAAACAGCAGGGGGTGGAGGGTGTAGAGAGAAACAGCTTAGAACAGCCTCTGAGTCATGCCTCTTCCTCTACTGTTCCCCAGCTGAAGGTCATAAGCAGGAAACCAGTCAAGCCTAAGCAGGCAGTGCAACTAACTCCTCCTCCTGTGAGAACAGGGCGTGGGCGTCTCTGCAATTTAGAGGCTGCTCTCAGAAGGAGAAAGTTAGTCTTCCTTGAGCCAGCTACAGGAGAGGGCTCACCTGAGGCAGTGCTTCATTCCCAGGATATTGAAATGCTTGAAGCAGATACTGACCTGGGGCTCAGCCAGCAAGCAGTTCCAGAGCCGATGGAATGTTCCCAACCAGATGAACTGACTGAGGATACCAGCATGGATTTAAGCTAAGTAGCTGGGCTGAGTGATTACCAATGTAGCAGTATTGCTCTGACTGTTTGTTTCTTAAAACAAGTTCTTTTGGGATTGTTTATGTCTGGTGCTGCTGTACTATGCTGAAGCAAGAAAAAAGGAAAAAAAAAACGTTTTTGTTTTTCAACTTTAAAGAGTCATGAAAGCATGAAGTTGATATATTTTTCTGCTGAAGAATATAACTGAGGGAAGTGAAGCAAGTGTGGGGAGAATTCACTAACAACTAGGTTGGGTTAGTGGGGCCAGTCTTGGCATTCTGTTTTCAGAAAGTTTAATAGTGAATTCACTTGCTCCCCTCCCCCATTAGCTTTCCTGAGCTGATTGGGGGACCAAGCCGGTCTAATCTGAAGGCTTGAACTCAGCACCATAAGGAGTGCTATCAGGAAGCTTGTTGTCCTGGTGAATTGGAAAGGCAGCAGCAATTTTGGACTTTCATTTGCTGACTTGGACAATATTAACTTTTGAGTTTGGTTAGAATTTTGGACTTTCCTGAATGAAGGTGTGGGCTGTGCTATACCTTTTTGTAGCAGCCACATATTTGAGTTTTTTGTTGGACTTACTTTATAGTGTGGAGTCTGAACTGGTTGCAAGCAGACTCACATGCCAGTGCTCAATAAATCGTTTGAACGAATACCAGGAACTGATTTTTTTGTTTTGCTTTATTCCTTGTATGGAGAAGGGTCCAGCAGGACTTCCTACCTTTAGGAAGCACGTCGGAGTGGAGGCAAAAGTGAACAGAGTCCAGCCCCATTAAGCATATAGTGCTGGGCATTTTTGTTACAATATAGAAAGAGAGAGAGAGAGAGTACCCCAAACTGGAAAAGCTCGCGCACCCAGTATAGGAAGGAGGACCAAACCAGGAGAATCCCCAAAAGGCAGCAGCCCCACATTCCTCTCGAAATAGACTTTCATCCATAAAATTTACACCATGTAACCTGAGCCACAAAGTCACTTTTGATTCATTCGCAGGGATACCTGGCAGTATCAGTGCAATGTGGATGAGCAGCATCAGATAAGAGTCATCAGGCTTGGTGAGTCTTGGCAATCTCTCCGTAATATCTTGGATGGTGGTACCAGACAGACAGCATACCTGATCATCATGTCTGGTATGCAGATTGACACTTTTGTACCACTAAGAAGGGAATCATCAACCACCACTACCTTACACCTCCTAGTGGTCATGGATTCAGCAATTTGGGGGATTTCAAGCTTTGGTCCTTTTTCTCCCTTGGATGCTCTCATTTTCTCCTCTTCCAGGGCAGCATACTGGTTCTTCAGTTCAAAGGCGGGTGGAGTCACAGTATCAATCTTGCAGGGTTCCGTAAACTGAGTCCAGCTGTCTTCCCTCAGTACTGCCTCTTCTTCCCCACTGCTAGAAATCTTTGACACCTCATGAACCATTTCATCGATGTACCTCTCATTCTCACAGATGCTTCTCAGTCTTGCCATCTCCTCTCTCAGTTCCTGTACTTCCTTCATGAGGGATTCAAGCTGAAATAGGCATCATAGCAACTGTCCTGAACTGGTTCAAGGATTTCCTCCAAAACAGACATGCCGTGAGTTTCCGTAGTCTCTCGAGACTATGACGGGAACTCCCCACAGCCATTTCCTTTTGGCGATCTACACGGGGCAGGAGCGTAGGAAGAACGCTCCTACCTCGAAAGCCCGCTAGACCACCAGGTAAGGCCAGGATGCCGAGGGGAAGGCTAAACAGTGGGGTTTTTTTCTTTTTTTCCCCCTCCCCAAAAATCGCGAATATGTGAAATCGCGATTGCCGAAACTGCAAATGGGGAGGGGGAAGTGTAGATAGGGGAAAATGCTTGAATACCTGATTGTAAACCGCTTAGATAACTTTGATAGGTGGCATAGAAATAGCTAAAATAAAATAAAGAAACTTCTGGGAAGTGGCCCAAGCTGCCTTCCCTCCCTTTCAATCTGAATTCCCCCTCCCCAAAGACAAGTAAAACCCATAGAACATTCTCATACCTGTCCTCCACCCTTTGTAAGCCTTAGGAGGACCTATAAGCGCTGTCCTCAAAATTGCTGCTGAGGTCTCACACAAATACATTGTAACCCAGAGAAACCTAGAAACATGATGGCAGATAAAGGCCAAATAGCCTATCCATAGCATTCACTATCTCTTCCTATCCCTAAGAGATCCCATATGCTTGTCTCACACTTTCTTGAATTCAGACATAGTCTTTGTCTCCACCACCTCTAACGGGAGACTATTCTTCATCCGATGCTCTCTCATTCTGGAGCTTCCTTTTAAATGAAAGAGACTTGTCTCATGCGCATTTATGCCATGTAGGTATTTAAATATCTCTATCTTATCTCCTCTCTCCTGCCTTTCCTCCAAAGTATATATATTGAGATATTTAAGTCTGTCTCCATACGTCTTATGATGAAGACCACCAACAATTTTAATAGCCATCATCTGGACCAATTCCATCCTGTTTATATCTTTTTGAAGATTGGTCTCCAGAATTGTACACAGTATTCTAAATGAGGTCTCACCATAGAGTCTTATACAGTACAGGGGCATCAATACCTCTTTTTTCCTACTGGCCAGGCCTCTCCCTATGCATCCTAGTATCGTTCTAACTTTTGCCATCATCCTTTCAGCCTGTTTGGCCACCTTAAGATCATCACATCCTATCACACCCAAGTCCCGCTTCTCTTTCGTGCACAAAAGTTCTTCACCCCCTATTATTGCAGTCGGAATGCATGACCTTGCAGTTCTTAGCATTAAATATCAGCTGCCAAATTCCAGACCATTCTTCGAGACTTCGAGTCCTTCCTCGTGTTATTCACACCATCAGAATTGTCCATTCTATTGCAGATTTTGGTATCATCCGCAAAGAGGCAAATCTTATCAGTCAACCCTACAGCAGTTTCACTTACAAAAACGTTAAGAAAAGGCCCAAGAACCTAATCTTGTGGCACGCCACTGGTAACATCCTTTTCTTCAGAGCGATCGCCATTGGCCACTACCCTCTGTCGCCTTCCATGCAACCACTTCCTGACCCAGCCTGCCCCAAGCCCATCCTGAAGGCACTCCGTTCATTTATTAGAAGCCTGTGTGGAACACTGTCAAAGATTTTGCTAGAATCTAAATACACCAGATCTAGTGCACACCCTCTATCTAATTCCTGGTTACCCAAAGAAATTGATCCGATTTGTCTGATAAGACCTGTCTCTAGTAAATCCGTGTTGCCTCCAGTACTGTAATCCACTGGATTCTAGAAACTGGACTATACTCTGTTTTAAAAGTGTTTCCAATAATTTACTTACCACAGAAGTCAGACTTACCAGCCAGTAGTTCCCTACAAGTACACAATACGGTATTGCTAGCAGGA